>NC_140579.1:57727476-59192020 GCF_964204655.1 Triturus cristatus
GAATCAGAACCTATTAAGCAATGAACTCCGACTGAAATGCAGTTCACAACAGGCTGCCAAAGATTAATGGACGCTTTTCGCCCACTGATCGCTGTTTTCAAGCATTAAAGAGGAGAAAAGTCTGCAGAAATAATGTTAATGTAATGGCCTGGCCAAGGGTCTTTAGCTACAGTGTCAAATGAAAAATCTAAACATTAAAATACAATTTAAGCAAGGTTAAAATAATGATTCATTATTTGTCATAAAACCTTTCACTATTCATGCAACGCTATGTTTATTTCGCCATGTTCTCAAAGGTGCGGTTGTTTACAGTGTAATAAATGTTTAGCAGAATTCCAAATATTTTGCAACTGTTTTTAAAGTCTAGGATTTTGAATCTTAAAGTGCCTTCTAATGAAGCACACAGATAATAAATGTGTTTTGTACAATAATGTTCAACTATGCAGAAAAGTATTGTGCTTCCAGTAAAGCGCACATTGGAGTGTATGCTTTTCAGGCTGCTCTGGAGAGACAGCTTTTGTGTAAAGTCATGTTCTGGCAGCAGGAAGTGCTGGGGCTGACTCCAAGCTGGATCACCTAAACTTTGGCACAATGAAGTATGAGATCCCCCTGAAGCAGCAATAGGGGTCAGACATAGATCAGGCATGGTCTAGAAAATTCCTTTACTTGAAAAACAGAAAAAGTAATCTCCCTTTAGCCCTGCATCCACCAAATGACAATACTCAGGAAGACCTATTGGCATCTCCTTGTTAAACAAAAAGGTTCATGGCATTTCTAAAGGTGCCCCCAAGCGTTTTCCTCCTCCCTTCAGTGTCGGGGTCCCTCCCTCCAGCTGCAGAAATGCAGACAATGCATTTCCACTGTCTCTGGGGTACAGGGAGATATCCTCGCCCTCATCATGAACCATGCTAAAACAGGAGGGTCTCACTTTGTTTTGTAATTAATACCGCAATGAAATCTTTAAGGGTACACATCAAAAGAATCTCCATTTTGATGCATTCGATGTTTGTATTTCTAACTTTTTATATTCTCCCACAATGCTTTGGTCATGACGTCATCGCTTCATTCAAGCACAGCCTAAAGCTCCCAATATTACCCTATATATATATCAACCATTACTTTCCACTTAAACCCCTTGACCTGATCTTCTGTCCTTGCTGGAGTGGTCTAGCAGTAGCCTAGTAGTGGACAGACTGTTCGCCTGATTCTAGGGCCTCTCAAAAAGTAACTAATATAGCACGTCCTCACATGCAAATAATGATGTCTCTTTTTGCAGTTCGGCATCCTCTGAGTGCATGCTACCTCAAAAGCATACTCTATGTTACTAAAACCCTTCATGGCAAATGCTGACCTTGTCTCAAAACTCCTGGTTTCTTTGAATGCCTTTCTCCTCACAGTCCATCCTGTGCGGGCTCCTCTCTTTGAGTACAGCCTACCCTACGCCATGTGTATGTTCATCTGAATCCCTTTTATTGTATTGTACTTCATCTTAAAGATCATAACCTGTTATTCTTTGAAAGTCATACCCTGCAACCTAGCAATCCCTAATCTCTCCTAGCTGATCTGCTAATCTCATCAACCGTCTGCATAAACCCATGTACTCCCAACCCCCATTAATGATCACATCTAACTCCTACTAATTGAATACACCACAAATAGACAGTAGTGGATGCATGGAATGGTCACCCGCAGAGCACAAGTCAAATCCCAGTAGTGAACCCCAACAAATAACCACTGGATTCATCATGAACCTTGTGTTCAGGCAAAGTGCGCTGCCCAGAGTAGAACACTTCAACGCCCCTTCAGGGGTAGTAAGCACTTTATAAATGCAATCCCAATCTGCCTGGATACTGATATCAAAGCCGAGGAGGAGCCTCGCTGATCAATGAGATGTGGAGGCTTGATGGCAAAACCGGGCTGCAACTGACCCCACCACAGTCTGCACAGCCATGGTTTGTACTTGCGGTGCAAGAGCAAAGACTGGCTGCTGGTTGCAGGGTCTGTGGAGATGCAGAATACAGGAACATTAGAAGGAAGGTATATGCATGAATTCCTGCATACATAGCAGAACCTTGATGACCTGTTCTGAGGTGTTTGGATGCGCCTTGCTGCTGTGTCCCAACCTAGTCCCGTCTGAGGAAGGTGCGTCCCTCTGCCCATGGAATGAGACTGCTCAGGGTCGGATTGGTAAGACGGGCACTCAGGCAATGGGCCAGTATCGGAAATGCAGCTGTGGGCTGCTTTTTTGGGCAGCGGGTTGGCCGCTTTGGGCTGTCTGTGCTGTTCAGATGCCGCCAGTGGCTCAGTGGGGGCTTGAACGGCCTTACTGGAGGCATATGGGCTTCTATTACCCCCCTCTTACCAGGGAGGTGACACTCTCAGCCTGTTACTGGGCCAGCCCATTAATGAATGCAGAGTTGGCAGGGTGCCTGAGAAGAGGCCTCAGTTATATTCAGGTGTGGTTCACTAGTGTGAACTCATCAGTGCACAGAGTGCAGGCAACATTTGCATTTTTTGATCACAGTGAAGTCCAGAAAGCATGCCTCTGTTAGAGTAACACCCCCTCCTTCTTTTCATAAAACTTAAATCACTGACGCAGTATTTATCGGAAAGGCACAAGCCGCAAATATGGGCCCGGGCTGATTTGTTTATCCCAATCGAACCCTAACCCTGCTGCCTTCCTTCTGGAGAAGTGAGTCCTGACGCTACTGGCCCTGCCTGGCCCAACTCACCCTTTTCTCCTGCCCACGGGCACTGGCTTTACATGGCCCTGGTCTTGTGGCTGTGATTATCGAGCATAGTATGGGGTAATGATACAACTCCTACAGCGCTGCTTGCCATTCCTTACATTGGCATGCCATAGTTCAGTGGCTTACTGTTCCTGCCACGGATCAGCAAAACCAACTGGGCTTTTCATCCTTGAATAAAAACAAGCACAACTGATTGAGCCCTAAGAAAAATATCTTATTCAAAACAGTGCCTATCAGATAGAATGGCATCAGGCACTATATAAAAAAATAATTATTAATGCATATACATATTTTTACATTTATAATCATGAAGCATTATACTAAAAAGCCCCTGCGGTGTTAGATTGCACTCCTGATTGGATGTGTTCATCTTAAACGCCTGCATGATGATAGAAGACAGAATTAAAATGCGGCGCCTGCTCGTGGAAGCTGCTGCCAATTAATACCAATTAACAGAGTTCAACCCGTTATTAGAAAAAATAGAACTGTAAGACCTGGCAGAATTTAACAAAATGCTGCCGTCAGGTTTGTGTGCGGTTGACAGAAGAGAAAAGTGAGGCTTTTTTGGGAAAAAAAACATATATTGGCACGGTGACCATGAGGTGGCAGCCTGGCTTCCGCCACCTATTGTTGTTCGAAAATGCCCTCTCCTGTGACGTCATCCAAAACGGTGGGGCCCCCGGAAGAATGAGGTGTGTGCGTGGTAGAAAAAACTCGCTCCCTCACTCCCGTTCTTCGACAGACAAGTCCTTGACGAGAAGGCCACAGAATGTTCATAGAAGGGCCCCTCCGAGAGCCCCCCCTCCTCCCCCCACTTCTCTGCTGGCCATCCTTCCGCACCCCTCTAGCCTTCATCTTCTTTACCATTGGAGTCCCGTTGGCGTTCCTCACCAGGGACCTGTGTGCCGTCCTCTCATGCATCCAGTCCGTAATAGGAAAGGAAGAGACGTCCCGACGGCCAACTTTCATCCAGCCCCTTTCCTGCACGTGGTAGAGGTCCACATTGCCTCCGGAGTAGGCGTCGCGGTGCGTGGCGTGAGTGACGGCTCTCTGTGCCAGGTCATAGGCTTCTGGGATAGACATCTCGTAGTGGTAGCCGGAATCCAACACGCCGTAGGCATAGGGTGACCCCGAGCCCACTGAAAACAGATGCCCTTTCAGACGGCTGCCATCACTGTACACATAGTAGAGCGCGGGGCCAGTGCGGTCCCAGCCGCACAGCGTGGAGGCCACGCACACGTCCGTGCCCCGGTAACGGTACAGCATGGTCGACCAGAGCTTGGCTGCGCCAGCCACTGTTGGCCGGTGCCCGTGGCGCAGCTCGTAGAGGCGGCACTCTCGCGCCAGCACCCGCACCCAGGTGGCGCAGTCCGCAGAGCTGCCGGAGGTAGTGGCTAGCAGGTGACTGTGTACGGGATGGACCTTCTCTGCGAACGGACAGGCCACCAGGGGGCCACAGGAGGCGCGGGTATCTGCAGCCACGATCACCCCGTGCTGGAAGGTGAAAGCCAGCGTGGTGGTGCCGTGTGTGGACTCAAGGCGGCAGCCTGGGGGGACATGGAGGCCCCTGCAGGCCGTAGGCAGCCATGCATCTCTAGGGCTGATAGCTGCTGGACCCCGGGGTTCACTGAGCCCACACACTGCCTGTAGGGCCATGGTGCTCCAGCGCCAGTGTGACGAGGTCGCCGTGGCCCTTGTGGTTTATGCCTCACACTGCCCTGCTCTTGTAATGTGGGTCCCCCCCCCTCACTGAACACACCCACCGACACGGCTGCTAGAGGCCCCGTGCCCCACGCATCCATCAACATGGCAGGTAATGGCTTTGGATTGAACATCACCAACACCTTGGACGCTTCCAAGTCCGGGTCACGCGTAGGGATACAATTCCAGGCGTCACGCTCAGTGAGTTCCAGGCGTCACGCTCAGTGAGTTCCAGGCGTCACGCTTAGAGGTAGCATTTCACGCAGCCAAACGCTACGTTAGAATGAATCTTCACTATTTAGAAAGCTGTGATATCATTGTCCCTGCATCTCCCCACTCCCTCTTACCTAACACTTCACGACTGTCAGTGCTTCTCCCAGGAGTAAGATAGGTATAGGAATTCAGAGGCAGTATGGAACATTAAATAACACTTGATAGCAACAATGCCCTGTCGGTGACTTACATTAGTAAAAAGAGAATCACTTCATTTAGAGGGAACTAAAGGAGGGGCACACTTGCTTACATTTTAAGATACACGCCGTGGTGGCCTCTTGGCTCCAGGTCAGGCCCAGACCCTTAAGGTGCCCTCAAGCAGGGGTTTCCAGTCAGCTGTGCCGTGTGCAGGTGTTCTCAGATAAGAAACCACTCCTCCTGGCTAGCATAGTCCAGTTCCTCCCCCGTCGCAAAGTAAAAAGAAAAACACACACACACACATTCTCTCTCTCTCTCTCTCCCTCTCTCTCTCTCTCTCACTCTCTCTCTCTCTCTCTCTCTCACCAATCAAACTGGAGGAAACAGTGCTTTGCAATGTGCTGTTTTGTTGGGTGCAATTGGTTGAAAGTTTATTCGTTGTCTAGTTTCACAATTGCTTACCTGTGTACATTTGCAACATGACTCTGATCTCGGAAGATCTCTGTGGATGTGCTAAAAGATCTAAAGGGGGGGGGGGGGCAATTGTCCATTGCTCCAGCGGAACATAGCATTTGCACCATGTGCACCACATCTCGGGTAGGGGACTTATGATGCAGTGTTGTGTATCCTACATCGAAGTCCCAGACAGTACAAACGCAATGGGTCCTTTTGGGCACTTCTCAGCCCTTCAGTGGGGAGAGCTTGTAGGCCTTTCTCCACAGCGGCACAGGTACAAAGGGCCTGTGCCCCTTGACTAAACTCTACCTGATACTACTGTCAACCTGTTGAACTCATTGGGCACCAAGTATAACATGGCTCAGGTGTCTGATCTACATCCAGCTGTAGAATGGAAATCCAATTCTCTCAACCGTCCCTGGTGTCCATATGATTAACCATCACTGCATCCTTTCCGGGCTTACAGAAACCTTACCTTCAAACAAGATACCGTTCTGTGCATGGGGCATGTTTAGTTCTACAATGCCTTGAAAAAGGGACAATTGGAAATTTCACCTAAATAGTGGACCTGCATTCCTGGCCTACTGATACAATGGGGTACACTGTAAGTACTCACTCGGCGGAATCATGTCACTGATCCCCCAGCTTTGAAGAGCCTGGCTTTCTGTTATTAGCTTCCGACTGAAACCTGCGCACCGCCCACAAATTCGAACGCATGCCCTCCTCACTCCCCAGAAGTTGCATCATTACCAGTCAACATTAGTATCAAAACAAACCTTGGAAAAAACTATGTTCACAGATCTGTTATATCCTTGCAAATGAGAAGTTCGTTTACTTTACGAGGTTCTGGATCTGTGTCATCGTGGGAGAACGCACTTTCTTTGAGCTGGTGCCCTTCGGGCCAAAGCTAGTTTAATGGTTTGTGATTGATATGTAGTATAACTTCTAAATCTTTTTTTTTATTCCGGTTTTAGAGTTTCTATAATGTTTTTATTCAGGTTGAATACAGTAAATTAAAAGTTAGCATAGCATGTTATTTAAGACGTAATGATTTATTGAAGTATCAATGTTTTCTCAAACAATCTTTTCACCTCTTACATTTAAAGTATTTGAGAAGAGTCTTATGGTGGTCAAATCTCCTGCTGTCACAGGTGCGGAACTGTACCATCCCACTACGATCCTAGGTACACTAGGCGGAGGTCACTCAGGAATGGGAGGGTTGACACATTGAGCATGTTCTGATAGTCTGTCAATTTAGCAGTCTGATAGTCAGTCTGACAGGTGGTCAGTCCATACCTTGTCCACCACATTATTCTTTAGGCTAGGGCTTTGGGGCACGTGGAGGACTTTGGAATTCTACCAGCCAACAAGCAACTTTACCTACTTGCCCGTTGACCCTCATGAAGGGGAAGGTCAAAAACCAGGATTATAAATTGATTTTTCTATAGCTGGGTGATATACAAAGAGGTGTTTTTTACCCTGTCCCCTGGACACCATCTAGGGGGAGCCGCTGAGTTCAGTGCCCCTGACGCTGATCCTGTTATCAGTGGTCTGAGGGTTCATAGAGGTAGTAGCAGGAACAGAGAGCAAACCTGATTCAAGCGTCTAGGCGACCTTTTTACTGTGTGTCGTTTCCCCCCCCTGCACCTATACCCTCAGCAGCAAAGAGGCCATCTGCCATATTGATACTCTCTGTGAGATACCAACGCCGTGTAATAACTGCTTCTATGTTAGGTTTAGAGGAATTTATAACTTAGAAATCGGTTGATTTTCCAAGGATGCTTGTGGTCCTGTAAGGGTAATTTTAGCAGTGGCCTAACAGCATCATGGACCCAGCAGGCACCAGACCAGATGCCAGAAAAGAATTTGCAGAGCTTTGTGACGTGTTTTGCTGCCTTCTTTGGACATGAACCCCTTGGATAGCATTGGGCTTACGCATGTCTAAGACCTGTTTGAACTGTGATTCCGGCACCTACTGTAAGTGATTCAATAATGATCAAGAGCTATTTGTATCCTCCACTTGCTAACGGGCTGTGGAGGGACTAAATTAGATGCCTGCGGATTGATCTGCCCTTTTCTCCTAGAGGTCCTCCATGATGACACCTAGATCTGGAGGGGGGAGGGAGGGATTGGTCCTTGGGCGGGAGGCAAATGAATCCAAGGGTAAAGCAGAAGGTTGCTCATGTAGCACAGTAAATATACTTATAAACATTACTGTTTCAAGGCGCCTGCAGTGCCCAGCTTCATCCTCACAGTTACATATTTAAAAAATGCTTAAAAACATTATGCGTTTCAAAACATGCTGCATCTGATGCTGTTTATTTTGCTTGGTAACCGGCTTTTTAACCTCTTGACCACTTTATATTTTGCTCCTTAAATCACAGTATAATTTCACTCTAGAGACTCTAGCGTTGTATCTGCCGTTTAGCGTCCCCAACTTCGACTCCATCCTTTTCCAAGAAGTGACATAAGCTGTGTCTTGTTCGACATTTGGGGACCCATTAGGATGGCGGATGGACCTGAGTCGGCCCGCCATCCTCGCAGTGTTGGGACTGGCCGCCAGACGTGCGGCGGTCCCTCACCGTTAATTAGGATGCGACCGCCACCCTGGCGGTCGCATCCTGCATATTTGACATTGCGGCGGCTGCTGCTTACAGCAGCACCCGCCGAAAAACCAAAATGGCATGTTGTGCAATTGCATGTACGACGTGGCAGGCACCGCGCAGTGCCTTCCACCTTGTGCATGCAAATGAAGTGCATCCCCCACCCCGGGGGCCCGCATAGGGCCCCCAACAGACATCCCCGCCAGCCTTTCCATGGCGGCAAAGCCGCCATGGAAAGGCCTTCACAACACACCATCCTAATATCGATGGCGGTGCCTGCTAAGCACTGCCACCATATTAGGTGATTTTTCCATGCGGCTTCGCTGGCTCGGTGGTGGCGAACGTCACAACATCATAATGAGCCCCCCATCATGATGGTGTAAAGTTCATTTACACGTCTCAGGTGGAGCTCTGACAACTTTCGATTCACCCAAGTTACAAGGGCTGTAACAATGTGTTGTGATCTCATGTACACTTCATTCCAGGATTACCTCACTGGAATGTAGAATGTCAAAATGTGCTTTGGAAGTAGCAGATTCTATATTGGTCAGTTACCTGTTGGACTGCTGAGGCTGTGACTAATAAATACAGATCAAGAAGTATTTCTGTCTATTGACTAATTACAATATACCTCACTACAATTTGGCAACGATTTAGCCATAGCCAAGGACCTACGCTACAAAGAAGCTCTGCCACAAGAGAGAGAAGGTGTATACATCGTGCTTGGGAAGACAATCAGGCCAGTATATATCTTTTTCAGGACTATCATCCAAGCGCTGCATTATCAGTAGTTTCCTACTCCTCACGTTATTGACACCGGAGAAGGAAAAAAAGTTACCGCGTTTAAGTTGAACAAAAAGGAAGCTGTGCCTGTCGGAAGAAACATTTAAAAGTTACACGCTAGACTGATTGTGTCTGAAACTGCTAAAGTTCATTTCGCATTGTTGAAGGAAATATTTTCTATTGAGGAAAACACAGTAAAGAAAATAACATTTTGAATGTTGTTATTCAAATATTGAGCGTAACGAAAAACAAATCCTCGAGGGCACTGTGCGTGGTTCTGCTCGTGAGGAATTACGAAATACGAGCACACTGAGAAATCTACTCCTGACGCGAGCGCACTGCGCGTGCCTCCGTTTAGTCAGAGCGTGATTTTTCTCGAGCACACTAGACAATTTACATTTGAGCGCGTTCTCAAGTACAGTCAAGCGCGTTTTAAAAAAATAAAGATAAGGAAGATCTTGAATCCTTCTTACCTTATAAACACCTTCCTGATTAAAGCGTCTTTTCGTTCAAGCTGAACTTCAGTTTTGGTACGTAGTACGTGCGTTTACAAAGGAAGTCTCAGTTCTGCTCTACAACTAGAACGCCAACCTACTTTGTAAAGAAAGGTTCCAGGAAGTTGTTTTTAACAACCAGTACGTTCATCCAATGGATTTTGGAGCAGTGCAAGGAAAAATTACAGTTCATTGAAACAAAGTACAAAGTTAAAGATTGTCTAGCAGTGCTTCTTTTCACAGTTTTAAAGGACAGCTCTTTCATACAAAGTGCACAGCCATGGATCATACACCATTCCATATAATTACAAGAAGAAATTAAGTTAAGTTACACAAGCTTGCACGTCCGTGATGTGCACACGCAGTCCAAGGTAACAGTTTATTAAAGCGAAATTTGCACGTCCGTGATGTGC
The DNA here is from genome assembly GCF_964204655.1 of Triturus cristatus. Lineage (NCBI taxonomy): Eukaryota > Metazoa > Chordata > Amphibia > Caudata > Salamandridae > Triturus > Triturus cristatus. The sequence goes on from NC_140579.1 coordinate 57,737,088, forward strand.
ACATGGAGTCCAAGGACATAGTTTATCAAGGAAAAACTGGCACGTCTGTGATGTGCACACATAGTCAAAATTATTAGTTCATCTAATAGCATCTACAATATATTATTTAAGTAAACATATTAGCGAGCTGACACTTCTGTGATACGATCACGCATTAATGTGTAGTTGATTATATGTTTACTGGTTACCATGCCTGTCATATGTTTGTACATCATGCTTCAGCACCCATGATACACACATGGTATCAAATGTATTATCTATTGTCACATTTTTAAAGTCTAGCTGTTCATTATTAACATTAGATTTAGTTTGATATATATTTTTTTGTTGTAAAGTTAATTGGCATGGCTACCATGCAGAATGTGAATGCTCCACCACCCTTTCTTCAAACTTCGGGTGATCCTCCTGTATCTTGGAGAAATTGGTACATGGCTTTTACAAAGTATTTGGGAGCCATTGGAGGTAATAGGTATCGTCCAGAACGCAAAAGGGTTTTATTAGAACATAATTTGGGTTTTGAAGGGCAATCTATCTAGGAACATCTCCCACCGTGTCCCATCCAACAGGACCAAGAAGAATTAGATGAATATGAATTGGCGGCTAAAAAATTGGTAAAACAATTTGAGGCGCAACCAAGTTTGATTGTTAACAGGCATACGTTTTTTACTAGGGAGCAATTGCAAGATGAATCTATTGACGCATATGTTGCTGTGTTACGTATGTTGGCTGCGGAATGAGAATTTGAAGATTTTACTGATCAACTTATTCATGATCTGATAGTTGTACGCTGTTGGGACAAAAAAGTCCAAGAGAGACTCCTCACCATGAGAAATCTTAACTTATTAGAAACCATTGATATAGTCTAAGGTATTGAGGTTTCACGGAAGGCTTCAAAGGAGCTTGCTCGTAAAGACAATAGTAGTGTGTCTGTAGTGAATGAGAATACAGTTTTAAAACAAAACAATAATTTAAAAAAATACTAAAAAGAAAGAGTTCAAAGGTGGATTTTTCTCACAGAAAAACATTTGTTTTAAGTGTGGCTATCCTAACCATGGTCCTAATGGTCGGCCTTGTCCTGCAGAGAATGTAAAATGCAAGTTATGTAGCAAAATTGGGCATTTTGCAAAAGTGTGCCAGTCGCCCAGAGACAAAGTCAACACAGTTCCAGATGGAGATTTGTGTGACAGTTCGGATGAAGAACAAAGCTGTTTGAGAGGTGTGAGGGACATGGTTGTCGTTGTACAGGATGAGGAGTCTAATTGTGTAGACCCTTATGAAACCATTGATGTGGATGGTAACATTTTAAGACTTCTCATTGATTCTGGTGCCAGAATGACAATGGTGACTGAAGAACTGTTTGCTGAGAACTGGCGGAAACTAGAGTTCTTTGCACCCGACAGAAATCCTGTAACTTGTTTAAGTCTAATGCCTTGCAGTTGTGGTGCATACTGTCATGAAAGTTTCCTGTTTTTTTGTGTGCCACGCATAGATGCTATTGTCTGTGGTAGTGAGTGATACATGTGAGCGGGATGTGAGTGACTGTTAGTCTTTGTATTAGTGCATGTGCTTGTGTAGTAACCATAGTGAAGTTTTTAGTTTGGTCACACAGTAGTCAGTAGAATTCCGGCACATACATTTTTTATTGTGTCTCACTACTTTTTTCACAATGCCATACTGATTCTGATGAATTTTGTTTGAAGTTTTTATGTATTCATTGGTTATGATGCCTAATATATGAGTGTCACTTTAATGGGTGTTATTTTGGCATGTGTATTTTGCTTTATGTCGCACAGTGAATTCTCCTGTATGTGGTTGTGTTGTGTTTGTCTTTATTTATTTATTTATTTATAACACATTTATCGAGCGCCTGGTTACACCACAAACGGTGTGTCCCCGCGCTATGACACAGGAGAAAGAAAATAGCAGTGAGGAGATGCTAATAAGAACTCCATAGTGGTGGCGCCTTCCATAATTATATTCGGTCTGGCGGCATCAAGGGGGGAGCCGGATTTTATTCCTCTGGCTGTGTCCTTAAGTACGTCTAGGCTGTGTACGGTGAATTCGTCCAATATGCCTCCTACATGGTATTTGTTGTTGGCATGAATAGTATTAGTACCAAGTCTTGCCTCTGTAGGAAAAGTATCATAAATGTTCTTAACCTTAGAGGCAAAGAACTCCGCAATTTTGTCACAGTTCTCTTTGGAGGTAGGAGTTTCATCCGGCTCCTTCTGAGTTCTTAGCGACTTCAATATCGTGAATAGTTCTTTAGGAGCATTCTTAGCTCCATTAATTTTCTCCGTGTAGTAAGTGCCTCTGGTTTTCATGATTAGTGAGTGGTATTGTTTGAGTTCATATTTGTATTCCTCTCTCGCTTTGGTACAATAATTCTTCCTCCATATACGTTCCAGCTTTTTACATTTCTTTTTAACTACGGCTAGTTCATTATTGAACCATGGTGCAGTTGTACCCCTCCTTTTAGGGATTCTGGTGTTCCATGGCGCTATTTCATTTAGTGTCTCGGAGATCCACGAATCTAGTTGGTCATTTGCACGATTAGTGTCCCTGTCCCATGTAGGTTCCCTTTCTATTAGAGCTTGCGAGAAGGAAGTGGGATTACATTTTTTCCAGTTCCTAGTAGTTATTTTCTGGTGGGGTTGTTTAGGGAGTTTTCTGTGTGTAGGTAAGGAGAAAGGCACTAGGTAGTGGTCTGACCATGGGATAGGACAAGGAAGTCCCACCATTACATCTTCGCAATTAGTGAAAATGGGGTCTAGTAGGTGTCCTTTTTGGTGGGTATGTGTAGTGACCCTTTGGGCTAGATTTAGTGTAAGTAGGTCTTTACACAAGAGGTTTATACCCTCGTCCTGTTTGTTGTCAAAGTGTATGTTTAAGTCGCCTAACACCATAAATTTGTTGTGTCTGAGGGCAGGTTGCACTATTGTATCCACTAGACTTGATATGAACTTGGTGACTGGGCCCGGTGGTCTGTATATTAAGATACCACTTAGTGTAGTGCCATCTAATGTTGACAGCGTGTATGAAAGGGCTTCACAGTCATCAATACCAACTTGTTGCACGTCACATGTCATATTGACTTTAAGGATTATGGCAATACCTCCTCCATTCCGTCCCGAGCGGTCCTGTCTAACTATCTTGTAGTCAACGTTAAAGGCATCCAGAACATCTGGGGTGGAACTCTCGTTAAGCCATGTTTCAGTAAGGAATAGGGCATCTAGTTTATGTTCCTCAAGTAGATCTTTAATTTCATATTTGTGTTTGGCCAATGATCTGCAGTTAAGCAGGGCCAAACGCCACACGTGAATATTATTAATCTGTGTCTCTGGCCTGAAGTTGGCTTGGCAGTGCCCACACTTCAAAGTGTCTTTGTCTACATTTAGCCTATGTTTGCATGTAAGGTTCAGTGGTTTGGATAACATGAGTAGCTCTTCCCTGGTGTAGATAATCCTATCTCTGGGAGTTGCGGGACCAGGGGACCAGGCCCCTGGGCCCGTACCGGCGCGGACGGGCGCAGACGGGCTTGCCTTAGGCGCGCCCGCTGCGCGCGTCCGCTGCGCGGTCGCCTACACATGTGTTTAAGTAGAGGAGTCAGGTTAGCTCCTCCCCTCCTCCCACCCAGGAAATACGTCAGCTAGCTCGGCCGTGCCCTCCACACAATCGGCACAAGCCGTGATGGATCGGGGCGGGCGGAGCTGTAGCGGTAGGCCAGGTGAGCTGCAGTAAACAGTACAGATGACAAACACTTTAAAACGCGCTAACTCGTGAAACTGACAGAGTGTATCGGCGCAGTTTAAAAGCAATGTAAGAGCAGTTTTAAAGCAGTCACAGTAAAAATAGCGATGTGCTTTAAAATCAGAAAGGATTAAAACATTAAAACACGTACTCTCGCTGAAATTCTATCTCCTAGTGTCCGCTGCGCGGTCGCCTACACATGTGTTTAAGTAGAGGAGTCAGGTTAGCTCCTCCCCTCCTCCCACCCAGGAAATACGTCAGCTAGCTCGGCCGCGCCCTCCACACAATCGGCACAAGCCGTGATGGACCGGGGCGGGCGGAGCTGTAGCGGTAGGCCAGGTGAGCTGCAGTAAACAGTACAGATGACGAACACTTTAAAACGCGCTAACTCGTGAAACTGACAGAGTGTATCGGCGCAGTTTAAAAGCAATGTAAGAGCAGTTTAAAAGCAGTCACAGTAAAAATAGCGATGTGCTTTAAAATCAGAAAGGATTAAAACATTAAAACACGTACTCTCGCTGAAATTCTATCTCCTAGTGTCAGCGTGCGTCCTCCTGAGTGCATCCAGATCTCCTTGAAAGATGTTCACAGTGTGGATTGTAGGTCACAGCTATGTCTTCATGATTTGTGCCGCGTGGCACCAAGCATGACCGGAACAGCGTCGAGCCACCTGACACGCTACACGGCGACGTCCCGTTCAGAAGAGGTCGCCAAAATGGCACTCTACTCCACTGTTTGCCATTCCACTCTTTGCCCTTCCACTCTATCACACTCCACACTACCTTCCTCTACGCCACTAACTTTTAATCATGTGAAACAGCAGCTACGCTGGTGTACAACATGGCGAAAACACATTGGCAAAGCCAATAGCTCTTGCATAGACGAGACCTATTGGCTTTTCCAATGCTTGTTAGTTTTAATGCCTATCATGGGAAAATATAATTCTCACTGGCTCAAGGAAATGGCACAACTGCAATGTAGAAGGCTAAAGAATGGAAAAGAATATTGGCAAAGTAAAGCACTGGCACACCAGAGCTAGCACTGAAGTATTCTTCTCACTAGGAGTATGCATGACATGCATGTGATTAGGGTGAATACAGTCATTCACAGTGCAATAGAGTCAATGGCTCATGTGGGCTGACCCATTGTTCATGCTGGCTTTACACTTCAGTAGATGGACGCAAAATGGGCAGGTTACTTCACTTCCACATTGTATCCATTCTAGAAGGATGAATGTGGAAGTGTGATTGAACACACAGGCTTGCTCCATCACTTTTCAGATGGAAGAACACATTGTTCTTTTAAAATATTTAAAATAACGAAAAATTTATTTTGGATCATTTAATCATTTAATGTATATTGATCATGTTTTTTGTATACTTAGCCTTTTTGATACTATTAAATTGTTTCTTACAGAGATTGATCTGGGTTTTTGTTCTTCTTTTTGTTTGCCCATATTTTCAACAGTTGCCTAAGTAGTTATATATACAATAGTAACCCATTAAGTGCCACCATAGTAGAGTGCAGTAATTACTGGGTGCACCATTTTCACCTGATTCCTCTCTCCAACTTCTAGAATGAAGATTTAACTCCTTAACCGCGGCGCACATTCCGCCGCGGGAGTTCTAATGAGTGGGCGGGCCGCGTCGGCCAACGGACGTGCGCAGCACTAGCGAGGTAGTGCTCGTGATGGCCTTTGGCCGACGCGAGCACGGAACGGGTTAAGCGCAATTTATGCATGGTTTCAATAGTCTGGCACTTTTTGCATTTTATTGGGCCAGTGCGATCAGACGATAAGCATTAAATATGTGCATTGTTGGATATGTGTGAGCTGTCTGTTCTGTCTCATATATTGATTTAGAAGTCAATGTATATTATTTTTTAGCAGAAAGGGCTGTTGGAAACATGTTGGTGCCCAAATAAATGGCGTGTCTCCACTATGCTCTTTGTGTTCCAAAAGAGGTTATGTTAGGGTTTAGTGTTGTTGGGGTCATGTTGGGTCAATCAATCAATCAATCAGGCGTTTGTTGAGCTCGACTACTCACCCGTAAGAGTCTCAAGGCGCTGGGGGTGGGGGGGGTGCAGGTTCCAGTCCATCAAAGAGGGGGTCTGTCGAAGAGCCAGGTATTGAGGTTTTTTGCAAAGATGGGGAGCGATGTTGTCTGTCTGAGGTGGAGCGGAAGGGCGTTCCAGGCTGTGGCCGCGAGGAAGGAGAAGGAGCGGTCAGTAGGTTATCTTCTGTTTTAAGTATACTATTAGACAATACTGTGGGTCTTTTCCCAGACTGATACAAGGATTCCAGTGCCCAATAAGCCTGTCTCTCCCAGGATCACTTCATACAGATATAGCCAGTTCTCATTGTCGTCATAAAACGTTGGTCGTCCAACCTACTATTAACATAGATAAAGAGAAAGGCCATGGGTGTGGTTTCAGGTTTGTACCTGGGAGGCAACACCCTTGAATATTTTCCTAGTTGGGTCATGCTTGGCAGGGCCAGTTGGGACCTTCTGATTGGGATCATACATGTTAGATGAAGACACTCCACTTCTGTGTACTGTCTTGGATGATGAGTCAATCCCCAACAGTGTCAGAGATTTGTGCCCCTGTCGGGCCTTGGGTGTGGTGCTTAGGGCACAGTGCTTCAGCAGCGAAAGCTGGTTCTTCAGTTCTCTGAAGTATAATGTACTAGGGTGAAAATCAGAATGCAAACATGTACAGGTGCTCACAGTTCCTTAGCATACAGAATATTACTTCTTATTGCTGCTTTGTGCAATGTTAGTCCTAAGCATTGTAAATAAAGAGCGCTCTGATAACATGCAAGTTTGTTAACACGCTTATTGGAGCCACAGCTGTGTGTATGTGATCATAGAATTGGAACATGCATGTCGGCACCACTGCATGTTATACTTTATTCTGGGATGGCTCACTTCTCGGAATATGCATGTTACTCCTTTCTTTTCAATACAACTGCATGTTATACCTCATTTTCGGATAGCTGACTTCTTGGAATGTGCATCTCACCCCTTTATTTTCAGTACTACTGCATGTTGTACCTCGTTCTGGGATGGCTTACTGTCTGAACCATGGATGCCAACCCTTATTTCAGTGCTACCACGTTACACCTCATTATAAGATGGCTCACTTATGGGAATGTGCATGCCATCCACTTTGTTATCAGTTCTACCGCATGTTATACCTTATTCTGAAGTGGTTCGCTTTTTGGAATGTGCATGTCAGTCCTTTATTTCAGTGCTGTCGCTTGTTACACCTCGTCCATAGATGGCTCATGTTTTAGAATGTACATGTCAAAGCTTTATTTAAGTGCTACCGTGTGTTATACCTCATTCTGAGAAGGTTTCCATCTATTTTTTAAGTTATGAGCTTTTTTGTATTGTCCCCATCTTACAGCCAGCATTGTCAGAGACACAGATGAGATAATTTTTACCAGCATGCTTTCAGAATCTTCTAACAGTGGTATATGACACATAAGTGCACAAAAGCCAGGACCCCAGTCCTAGTATCAGGATAGCTAATGGTAGTAGGTGGTGCTGCTGTCCCATTACAGTGATACACCGAGCTTTGTTGCTCGGCATGCAATTGTCAGTGCCCTACAAGATCACTATTCATGATGTGCCAAGAAGCGTAGCTCCAGATGCAGAAGCATGAAGGTGCAAGGATCAGCACCTGCTCACCTACAAATAGTCACTCCACATTTACATCCACCCACATACCAAAAGAATACCCATAAACCTCATAGACAAAGTGCCCATTATTCCCTCCATAGACACACAAACTGACCGTTGCTCACCTTTGCACAAATAATCCTCAAACCACAGACTTTATCTTTTCACCCACATTCTCCATCCACAGACATCTACTCATCCATCCACACAAATTCAGCAATCATCCAAACATAACTTCATGGGCCATCAAGCTTCCCATTCACCCAACTGCCCACCAACTTACCGTACCATCCTACCACCCATTCTTCTATCCACGCCCACACTGATTCAGCCATTCACTTCCCACTTACCCATCCATATTTAACCAGTCACCACCTCAGCCATCCATACACTTTCCGATCCACACAATCATACTGAAGCATGCCCTTCAAATAGGTATGGGTATTTGCACTGTTGCGGCAGACTCTGCTGTGCCTGCTATATTCAGGAAGCTTGTCTTGCTGATGTAGTGCTAGATCTTTTCTGTCAGCGAGGAATGCCTGTACTGCTGTTACTATGCTGTACCTGCTCCTAAGGGAGGGACACTTGCACAGCTGCTGTCCAGCTGCACCTGTTATATGAGGGATGCTTACACTGCTGATTGTGTGCTGTACCAATTATACGGGGTAGGAAAACTTGCAACTGCTGTTCTATTGTCTCAGAACCATTAGGCACACATGCCATGGTGTAACAGCCTGTTGGTATCCAAGGGGTATTGGTTCTATGTAGGCGACCTTGCGTGTGAGCATCCAGTTAAGGTCCCCATACTCTTGGAAGATCTGCAGGACTGGACTTATGCCACTTCTCAGAGAAAAAGACAGGATATTTGTGCATGGTTTGGGGTTCTGGAAGGGCCACCAGGGGTACATAAAAACCAATGTTTGTATTAATCTCATTAGTAGCTTTTAATATAGCAGTGTGCCTTTATTAAATCATTTACAATCATCAGCTCTAAAATACCTTTGGCATATTTTCATTTTGCAGTTTCTGCTTTAAGTTTATATTTAGGTTGTCTGGTTTTAGGTTTAAACCTATAACAACTGACAAAACTCCACCGAAAGGAAAATAGCCCTCACCAGTGTAAACATATAAACACTGAAAAAACACCTACATAACCACAAACTAAATGGCATTCAAAGAAAGGAAAAGGAGAGGGAAAGAGTCATTTTTTTTCTTCCTGAAGTGGCCAATACAATCTAACTTTGTTATACGAGCTAGCAGCAAGAAAGACTGGGCTAAAATTATTCTGCTTGAGTTTTGTTGGATGTCACTAAAATATTGTTTTTTCTTCATTTTGCTTTTTTCAGTTTTGTGGACATTGGTCTAAAGATGCAGGGTTTAGAAGCATGTTTTAGGTATTGTTTAAATCATTTTATAATCTGCAGAGGATCAGGAAATATCAAAATCATATTTGATATTTTGGCTGCATTTGATTTTTTCACTGATAGGTAAAATGGCTGGTTTCATAAGTATTGTTCCCAATATGCGCCATCACATTTACCCACAGAGAATGGGTAAAAAACCTTGATATATCAGCTCCCAGTTTCTAGTGAGTCAGTATTGATAGTAGGTGAATTGCCATCACCTCAGGCTGTAAACTTTCAATGCAAGGTATAGTGACAAGTATATATGAAAAGAGTGCTATCACCAATCACCTGGGATACTGGTAAAAACATGACAGGATGGAACATGGAAGGCAGTGTCACTTGGAATGCTGCTGTAAAAAAGTTCTTTCCAATGTCAACAAAGATTGGAGTGAAATTGTTTGTATTTGCAGTGATTCAGCTACGAATATGAAAAAGTTGTGTGATGACCTGTCAAAATCGATACCTGAGCTGAAGTGCCTCCCTGTAAGAGATCCTCACCACTTGTTAGATGGTCTGCTGAAAGGATCTTTAAAATCTTCAGAGTGAATGAAGAATGTTAATGGCTTTTTAGTCAATTCTGGTGCACTATTTTGTTGTGCGCGGGAACTAAAACGCACCATTTTTGCATTTTGTGCTTTGTGTTGCATCAAATAAAGAGTCATCCCAACTGTGTCCCTTAGCTGATGGTTCTCATTCCAAGGGGCTGTGGATGCCATATTATCCATGCGGCAACCGTTTACAGAATGTTTGCTGAGTGATGATGCCAATGGCAAGAAATGTGAGGATCTTTGATCACATATTGATAGTGGTGTGAAACAAAGTACACTCTACTGCATCTTAGATTTTTAGAATTTTACAGGAAAACATAACTCCTTTAGAGTAGGCTCTGTGTCACCTTTAGTGACTTTGGCACTGCAACATGTTCTATGTTAGAGTGCTTGCCACTTGGTAAACAAAGCAATGTTGAAGAGCAATTCAGGAACTTTTATTTTACAATGTATGAGAAATGGCTTGCAATGATGCATAGAAATGTCCCTTCACCAACCACGGCATTTGAAGTCAATGAACCCTCAGTGTTGTACTCTGTACAAATTCTAGATCCCTTCGGTAAAGGAGATTTTTCTCTGCAGTTGTAAAAGTGCTGCTTCATTTTTGACTGTTTCAATAACTCTGAGGGTATAAGCGCTAAGGGTGGGCGGAATTTGCGAAAGTGCCTTTCGTAAAATATCGCGAAACTGCAAAAAATCTCCGCGATCACCCAAAATTTCACGTGATCGCGGAGATTTTGTGCTGATTAATGCGTTACTGAATTTGACCTTCAACTCGGGCACCTGCTTTATTTATATCTGTAAGTGTTTCCTGTTGAGGTTTAATTTTTGTGACAGGAGCATCGTGCCACTAGGAATCCTGCCCTGCATACAAGAAGATGCCACAGTTTTGTGCAATACTCAACTGGAGTACTTTCTACTGGCTAATCAGTAAGTGCTACGTCGGTGGGTAATGAAATGTATAGTGCTTTTCCTACACTACAGCTGCGTAAAGGGACAGAAGAGTTGTCTCCAGCGACCATGTGTGTCTGTAACTTTTGCCACCGCGCCGATGGGCGCCGGGGTCCCTCGAGTGAGCGGTCCATCATAGTGGGGAAAGGGCGGGAAGGCGTTGCACACCACTGGTGTGTGGGCTGGGGCCAAACGGCAGGGCTTCTATGCAGTTAACATGTCTCTTGTTTATAAAGGGTCAGAGACCGACCAGAGCAGCAGATGAGGAGACAGAACCTCCTGGTGTCAGGAACTACACGGGGATTGCGCGCGAGAAACTCATGGATGCACAGACCTCCATCAAGGATTACAGCAAATTGTTGACGGTAGATATGGGGAGAAAGCACACCTGCCTAGCCTCCACCGTGCTCACGAATCTTTTGTGCTGATTAATGCATTACTGAAAGTGACCTTCAACTCGGGCACCTGCTTTAAATCTGTTTGTGCTTCCTGTTGAGGTTTAAAATGACAGGAGTATCGTGCCAGAATGAATCCTGCCCTGCATATTTCCGTTCCCCCGCAGATCGGGAAGTTTCGAAATTTTTGCGTTCCGCACGGAACACGAAAATGGCAAAATTTCACAATTTACGTGAGCGGAACTGAATTTGTCGCCCACCCTTAATAAGCGCTCAGTTCAACACAAATGTTGCAGAACCTGCCCAGAGAATCGCAATCTTCAAGTGCACCAGTACTGGCATGGAAAGCTAAGTCAGTGGCCAGAGTTAGCAAATTGTGTACTGGCTGTTTTGGTGTTGCCTGTCTCAAGTGCCAATGCTGAGAGGGCCTTTTCACAGAAAAAAGTTTACATGGGAAGCAAAAAGCGAGCGCAAATTACCAAAGACTCACTGAAGAATTATTGTATGGTGGACTACACTGAAAGAAACACGTAGTGATAGATTCCTTACCTTACCCCCAGGTGTCAGACTGGATCTGGAAAGTTTTCATCAGCAGTACCCCTGCGCGTCGGTAGGCACCGTCGTGCGGCTCCGCATGCGTTGTTGGCGTCGTTGGTGCCAGGATGATGTCGCTGGAGCTACTTAGACGTGCCCACATGCGCTGACGTCAGTTCTTTCTTTTCTGTTCCAGTAAGCGCAGATCCGGGAAGAGCTGGTACCTCCAGTCATTTTTTGACTGAGTTTTTTTAGGCCTTTTGTTTCCTTTTTTCTCGAGTCGATCGACTCCTGGTGTCGTAGGGGTGCCCGGGTTTAAGAACTGTGGGGACTGTCACCGCATGATGTCGGTGATGGTCCCACACCGCGTGTCTCTCTACTACCTTGGGCGCGACCACGACTCCAAGTCGTGCCCCGACTGCCAGGCCATGGCGCGGAAGACTTTGCGGGAGCGGTCCAGAAAGTTGCTGGAATTCCGGCAGTCGGCTCTGCGCCGCTCAAGGTCCCTGTCCCGTGGGAGGTCGAGGGACCGGTAGCGGAGTCGTCACCACCATTCTTCTGGAGCTAACTCTTCGCACTCGGGTCGGGTAAGTCGAAACATTCCAAAAAGAAGTCGAAGAAGCATAATCGCTCCTCGACTTCCCCTCGCCTGTCGCACGACGTGGCTGAGGGTGCAGGTGGTGCCACCCCCGCAGCTCCGGCGGAGCCTGCGACATCGCCGCTGGTCTAACCACCCTTCCCGGGTCTGTCGGCGACGCCTGCCCAGGTGCAAGAGTTTCTTGCTGCCATGGCCTGATTCTTTGGGCCGTCTGGCCCCGCCGGTGCGCCTTTGGGCCCCACAGGCCTGAATGGGGGTCCTGTCCTTCCATCGCCGGCGACTCTGCCCCGGCGTCACCGGTAGCTCCGGCACCGCAGCACGCCCTGGGATCCGGAATCGGACCCCGGTCGACGCTGGTTGACCTTATAACACCTCCACCGACGTCGACCCCACCGGCACCACCTCCGACGTCGCCCGCTCCTCGAGACGACGTCGTCCCAAGTTTCATTCCGACGCCGATGGGGCCATTTTTTCCTACGTCCGTTCTCCGTATTTTCAGCCTGTTCCACAGACTTCGGAGGAAGGGGAGGACTGGGAGGGGTCTGAGGACCCTCTCGCACAAGACTGTGCTTATGACCCAGACTGGGCAGAGCATTTGGGGGATGCCAGTGGTCTTGACACCTCACCTGAACTTGGCCTGCTGTTTTCTCCTACCGTGGCCACGGAGGAGGGAGCCAGTTACATAGTGTTGTTGCGTAGGGTGGCCGAGGCCCTCCAGCTCAAACTCCCTACAGTGGCCATCAGGACTAACCTCCTGACAGAAGTGCTCCAGCCGGCAGCGACCTCTTTGGAGCCCATTCTGCCCTTTAATGAAGCACTGTCTGACGTTCTTTTGGGCACCTGGTCCAGGCCCAATGCAGGGGCTCCTGTGGACGGGAACGTGGCCCGACACCATCGCCCGGCTCCAGGCAACCCCCTCTTCCTCTCCCAATACCCCACTCCTGAGAGCTTGGTTGTCCAAGCCTCTGCGTCCCAGAGCTGTTTCCCTTCTGCACCTCCAGATAGGGAATCCAAGAAGCTGGAACAGCTTGGCAAGAAGCTGTTTTCATCTGCCAGCTTAGGGCTGCGGTCGGTGAACACCACATGCCTCTTGGGCCATTATTCCCACTCTGTGTGGGACGCGTTTTCCTAGCTGTCCGGAGGAGGCCCAGACAGTACTCGGCCAAGCTATTGCTGCTGGGAGAGACGCATCTAAGTTCACCATCCGTTGTGGGCTTGACACTGCCAACTCACTGGGCAGGGCGATTTCCACGACGGTGGCGCTTAGGCCCCACGCCTGGCTGAGAACAACTGGCTTCTCTGGGGATGTCCAGAACAATCTGATGGACGTGCCCTTTGATGGCATTTGCCTTTTTGGCAGTAAGGCAGATAGTGCCCTGGAGCGCTTTAAGGACTCATGGCCAACGGCCAAGTCCTTGGGTCTGTTGGCCACTCGGCCTCCTCCACCTTCTGCCTTTCGTAGCCACGGAAGGGGTGCCCACAACGTAGCAGCAACAACAGCGCAGCCACGGACGTGGGAACCGTCGAGGCGGTTCAGGGGGACAGCGAGCGGGTCAGTCCACCTCCACTCCCGCAGCATCCACTGCGAAGCCTTCCTAGTCCGACCTTTCAGGCCCATCAAACCACAGTGGGCGGCAGAATTCGCCATCATCTCCCCCACTGGTGCAACATCACTTTGGACAAGTGGGTGCAGCAAATTGTCCAAAGGGGCTTCTCCCTCCCCTTCGAGACTTCCCTTCCAGCCATGCCACCTCAATACCACCGCATGTCGGGGGACCATCTTGCGCTTCTTCAGTAGGAAGTCACAGCCCTCTTAGCCAAGGGGGCCATCGAGCGCGTTCTGGGCCAGAAGTAGGTCGTGGTTGTTATTCCCACTACTTTCTGGTCCCCAAGAAGGACAAGGGTCTGCGTCCTATCTTAGACCTTCGGAACGTCAATCGCTTCCACCGGAAGGAGAAGTTCAAGATGCTAACACTTGCTCAGGTCTTGTCTGCCCTAGACCCGCAAGATTGGATGGTAGCGTTGGACTTGCAGGACGCTTACTTTCATACTCCCGTCCTGCCAGCCCACCGGCGTTACCTGCGGTTCACGGTAGGCCACGAGCATTTTCAGTCCACCGTGCTCCCTTTTGGCCTTACCAGCGCCCCTCAGGTGCTCACGAAAGTGATGGCGTTGGTCGCAGCTCATCTGCGCAGATCAGGGGTCCCAGTCTTCCCCATCTCGACGACTGGTTGTTGAAGGCGGGCTCGCCCCAGGCAGTCATCTCCCACCTCCAGACTACGGCTGACCTCCTGCAGTTGCTGGGGTTCTCCATCAACGTGCTGAAGTCTCACCTGATCCCCTATCAGAAGCTCCTCTTCATTGGAGCGGTTCTGGATTCAGCGCAGTGCCGGGTTTATCCTCCCGAGGAGCGTGTCCGGCATCTTCAGGCTATGATTCCCATCTTTCAGCCTTTATCCCGGGTTTCGGTCAGGATGACCCTCCGGCTACTGGGCCTGATGGCCTCCTGCATCCTGTTGGTGGATCATGACAGATGGCATATGCGGGCTCTGCAGTGGGACCTGAAGTTCCAGTGGGCACAACATCAGGGCAACCTGTCCGATCACGTCCAGATCTCGGAGGGCACTGCACAAAAAATTGCAGTGGTGGCTCGCGAACCGCGATTGGGTCAATGGCAGATCCCTCTCCTTTCCCCAACCGGAACACACAGTTGGGACGGATGCGTCTCTTCTGCGCTGGGGCGGCCACATGGGAGAGGTGGAGATCAGAGGACTCTGTTCTCCGGCGGAGTCCCGGCTCCATATTAACCTTCTGGAGCTTCGGGTGATCCGACTTGCACTGAAGGCATTCCTTCCCTCTGTCAAGGGGAAAGTAGTGCAGGTGTTCACGGACAACACCACCGCCATGTGGTACTGCAACAAACAGGGCAGGGTGGGGTCGTGGACCCTATGTCAGGAGGCTCTGCACCTCTGGACATGGCTAGATCATCAGGGCATTTTCCTGGTGGCTCAACACCTGGCAGGTTCTCTGAACGCTAGGGCGGACGAACTCAGCCGCCGGTGCATGATGGATCATGAATGGCGTCTACACTCGGACGTGGCGCAAGGTCTCTTTCATCAGTGGGGAGAGCCTTGGTTAGATCTATTCGCCACCGAAGAGATGTCATCAGTTCTGCGCGTTGGAATTTCCAAGGCGGCACTAGCTAGGCAACGCTTTTCGTCACGAGTGGAGCTGCGGTCTACTATACGCCTTTCCGCCTATACCACTTCTGCCCAGAGTGCTGAAGAAGATCAAGCACGACCGGGCCCAAGTCATTCTTGTGGCTCCGGACTGGGCTCGAAGAGTATGGTATCCCGAGCTACTCAGCATGGCTATCGATTCCCCGATCCGACTGCCTCTTCGGAGGATCTTCTGTCACAGCAACAGGCGACGGTTTTCCACCCAAACATGTCCAGCCTCCACCTCCTTGCGTGGAGATTGAGCGGCGGCAGTTGACGTCTTTTGACCTGCCTCCCGAAGTTTGTCAAGTAATCTTGGCAGCCAGGCATCCCTCCACTAAGACGTCTACGCCTCCTGTTGGAAAAAGTTTGTGGCATGGTGCACAGCAAAGGCTGTGGATCCCCTTTCTGCCCCTCTTTCAGAGGTCCTTCTATTCCTCCTTTCTTTGGCCCAGCAGGGCTCTGCTCTGGGCACTATCAAGGGCTATCTCTCGGCCATTTCAGCCTTTTTACGGCTTCCAGATCAGCCTTCCCTTTTCAAGTCCCTTGTTGTAAATAGATTCTTAAAAGGCATTACTCATCTTTTCCCTCATGTTCCTTTCATAATGCCTCAGTGGGACTTGAACCTGGTTCTGACATATCTGATGTGTGCTCCCTTTGAGCCGCTTCACAACTGTCCTCTTCGTCTTTTCACTTTAAAGACAGCTTTCCTGGTGACCATCACCTCAGCCAGAAGAGTAAGTGAGCTCCAGGCTCTTTCTTCTAAACCTCCTTTTCTCTCTGTCCATCCGGACAAAGTGGTTCTAAGGACTCGTCCATCTTTTCTGCCGAAGTTTGTGACTGCCTTTCACATCGGATGACACTGAAGACGCTTTGATTGCCAACAATATTCAAAAGGAATCTGTGGTCCTAAATGATAATGATCCCATTATTAATCTTTCCAGCTATACCTTGTCAAAAGAAGAAAACAATATTCTTTCCAAGGGACTATCTTTTGTGCCTACCCAAAGAACGGATCCGTTCTTGGTGAAACTTGAACTTATGCAGTTTTTCAGAAAGGTTAGACTGAAGTATTTCTTTGCACAAAGAGAACCTTGTATTCGCTCTATTGCGGCAACACCTTTCAAACCTGACTCTGTTTTTACACCTTCCATACAGACTATGAGCCACAAAATAGTGGCCTTTGAGCAAATTGTTACACAAGAGGTTTTGTCTATATTGGACAAACCTAGATTTGTCCCCTATAATATCCCAGTAAGAGAAAAACTGGCCCTACAGTCCCTTAAGAACAATGAGCAAATAATTATCAAGGCTGCCGATAAAGGGGGTTCAATCGTAATACAAAATCGGAATGACTACATTGATGAGATCCAAAGACAACTCAATGATCGTGATAGTTATCAACCAATCACAAAGGATCCTACATCTGAAATAAAAATTTTGATAGACTCCCTACTGGCACATGCCCTTGAATTAGGCTTCCTGAGCATCCCAGAGTCCAAATTTCTCTCTAAAACTAACCCTAGAATCCCCACAATCTACACATTGCCAAAGGTCCATAAGAACCTAGACAAGCCACCCGGACGACCAATTATATCGGGGTGTGGCTCTGTGTTAGAACCCCTTAATCAATATATTGATTACTTTTTACAGCCATTTGTGACTGTTACTAAATCTTATGTTCGGGATTCTACACAGATGATCCAGTTCATAGAGGATCATCCTTTTGACAAGGAGAAACAACTCTTAGTAACCCTAGACGTGTCATCCTTATACACGAGCATTCCTCAGCACGAGGCACTTGCGGTAGTGCAAGAGGTGCTCAATGCAAGACCTGCTCCTCACAGAATCCCTACGGATTTTCTAACAGCAATGTTAGACATCGCAATGACCAAAAATTATTTTGTTTTTCAGAACCAATATTTTTTCCAATGCAAGGGCGTTGCTATGGGTGCGACCTATGCGCCGTCCCTGGCGAATCTCTACATGGACAATTTTGAGTGGACCTTTCTGTACGATGAGAGTAACCCATACAGAGACAGCATCGATATGTGGAAAAGATATATCGACGATGTCTTTATGATCTGGACCGGCTCAACTACAACTTTGAGGGCATTTTTTGAATGGCTAAATGAAAGATCAAACGACATAAAATTCACAATGAGTGAGAACAGCGAAACTATTAGTTTCCTAGACCTCAATGTGAAAACGACGGAAGGGGTACTCTATACTGGACTCTATAGAAAACCTATTGAGAGAAATGCTCTCCTCAGTTATAATTCTAATCATCCCCGCAGTCTTCGAGATAACCTGCCCTATGGGCAGTTCCTAAGACTGCGCCGTAACTGTACCCAGAGAATAGATTACTTTGAGGAAGCATCAGTTTTAACACAAAGGCTAAGGGACAGAGGCTATCCTAGTACACTCCTGAAACGGGCCAAAAAGAGAGCTTGGTATTGCGCACGAGAGACTCTATTAGAGACCAAAAAAAGTGAAAAGGTGAATGATAGATTGGTTTGCGTTACAACCTTTAACCCAGACAGCCAAGCCATCAAGAAAACAATAGCCAAATATTGGAACTTGGTGGCTACAGAAATTGGAACTGCTGAATTACCACTTTTTGCTTTCAAACGTGGCAAGAGTATAAAAGATGCTGTGGTTAATGCCTACCTTCAGAGTCCCCCCAAACTAGACTTACGCTCACAATTATCATTACCACCGATCTTGGGCCATAAAAAATGTGGCAGCTGTAAAGCTTGCATGTCCACGATAGAGGGCCCCACATTTGTTTACGATGCAAAAAGCTACACACGACCTACATTTACCAACTGCAATAGCAACAACGTTATTTATGCAATCTATTGCCCATGCAATAAAGTGTATGTAGGGCAAACTACACAAAAAATTAAGTGTAGAATTTTACAACACATGAGCAGGATCAAGTGTAGAACACAAGGGGCTCCTCTGGTGGATCACTTTGTAAGTCTCAACCATTTACCGGAAAGCATGAGATGGACAGTAATCGAGAGGGTGCGGCTGCATCCGAGAGGTGGTAACATTCATTCCATTCTCAACTATAAGGAGTGTAGATGGATCCACTCTTTCGACTCTGTAAAGACAGGACTCAATGAAAATGAGGAGACCAATAAACAAATGGGAATGTTATGCTTTAGATAAGTACAGACTTATCCTATGCCTCGTTTGTCTGAGATAAGTCTATCTCCTGATATCTCTCATGTTCACTGTGCCTTTCTAATGTGCGACGAACACATGGTATATATAGAATGTAAACCTACGGTTTGTGTATACACACTGTGTAAAGCAATGTACCAACTGGCCTATGTGCACCGCCTGAGCGGATATACTTACTTAATTATAGCCCCGTGCCATGTTCATTGTGTCTGTTCAAATGCGCGTTGTACATATGTTTTTTTCCAAAAAACACATCAAATGAAACTATTTAGATGAATCTAAATTCCAATACGAAACAAACAGTCCTTTTCATAACATTATCCTTTGTGTGTATGCACTGTGCAGAACAATGCTTGAACTGTTCTATGTGAATTGCCGGAGCTGACAACTTTGTCCACCTCTGTCACACTAGTTAATAGAACCACCTATTTCCCTGGAGGCATGACTTTGTTACATGATGTAACTGTGGGTTAACTATCTAACGTGTACCGAAAATGTCATAATTGGGGAGGAAGTCATACTCCTTAAAGTCGTGCGAGGTTGGGAAGTTATATCCTTTGCCGACACATCTTACAAATAATCTATATGTTTTTTGCCAGACTAAGATATCAAGCGCTCAGACGGTTTAAAATAATCAGGCATACTGGCTGTTGCCATTAATATATATTGAAGCTTTCACGAATAAGGAAAGCCTTCGAAATTATATTCTAAAAAGTTATAGGATGCCACGAATTTTTAATACTTCATAAGCATGTTAGTTTGTTTGTAAGATATTAAGTGCTTAAACAATTGCCTTAAACGCACGAGCATTGGGGTGTCCTTGAAAGACCAATCGAATTGGCCCACATCAGTCCTGTTTCTATGTCCGTTGACAGCTCCAATATAGCTGCTGCACGCTCGGCTCGCTGCCGGCTGCATGCAACAGACGGACTCCCTTTGACTTAAAGATGAATTCGGAAGACATCAGGTAGGAAGCGTCCAAATTTGCTTTGCTGGACACTTTTTTCGCTAGTTGAATAATCTCCTTAAAGAATGACGTCGGATCATGTAGTTTGGTTATAGTCTTTGGACGTTAGCCTACCCGGTGCCTACCCGGTGCCTGAATGTTTAGTTGCACGTTACGATCTGGGGATTATGCGTATTTATCGTACACATTGACTCTTGAATAGTCTTGGCCACTTGGGGAGCGATTATCCACTGTGAGAAACATTGATAATACTGTATCTAAAATCGTTTTTGCTAGTAATTACGGCATGCTTACATTTTTGGAACACTTGACCTAGATTTAACGTCTGAATAGACCAAGCAACTCCTGTGGCACTAAATTTGGGTTGCTTCATGCTTTTTACAGTTGAACTTGTGTCCTGATGTCCACAGCACTATAAGCCAAATTTCTACCCTGAAGTCAGGTGAGCAATTACGGGGTTCATTAATTTATAACGGTACCCGATCTTAGTTATATGAATACAATTCGGATTATCCCCATTTGGGTTTATATCCACAACAGGTCCTGGTAATCAGAGTATAAAGAGACCGAAAAAACTTAAAAATTAGACCAAGACGAATCAAGACCCTCTACGATTCTGGTAATTAATTTTCTCTGTTTTCAATGCCGTAAATTAAATACCTTTCGCATTTATTATATGCGTATTAATGTGTACACATGTCACCAGGTAGTCCCTTCAGATTGAAATCGAGTGGCAATAACTGCAATTTGGGAAACATCTGTCTCGTCACTTGAATTTTAGGTGAGTTGATGGGGAAACTTTTTGTTTTCCTTGTCACAAAATCTTTAACACAGCTTAGATACTGATCTATATATATTTATCTTGTGTAGGCTGTTATACACTTCCTGTGTCCTGAAGAAGACCCGATATGACTATGTACAACGACTGGTTGCTATAGGGTCGAAACGTTGACGGTTCTACAGTCCTGTATCAATTGGAATTCCTTGTATATACCATAAAATAATTAGGACATGTGCCTTACAAGGTTTATTCTTTATCCATAATTAAGCTGAGGACGTTTTTTGTGAATCTCTGCAAAAATTGTTTGTGTATTTTATTGATAATCACGTATATATATTGTAAATACTTGCATCTTCACTACTACACTTAGTCACCTTATTCACTTTGTCACTGCGTCGCTTCTTTGCAAACATTATTGTATATACAGCCTTCTTCATTTTTCGTCCATATTCCAATGAATTGATAAATGAGTTGATATTCAAATGAATCTCAAAAAATAAACTTGTGTTTTTTGCAAATATTAATTCATTGTCTAATATTGATTAATCTTTTTGATCTACTAATGCTGTGTTTTGTGAAGTTTGATTTCTTTCAAGTGTAAATAATTGCTTCCCTTTTGGAACCATTGTTCATATTTTGTTGCCTTTCACATCGGGCAGACCATCACTTTGCCTACCTTCTTTCCGCCTCCGCATCCCTCGAAAGAGGAAGAGAGGCTCCACCGTCTGTACCTAAAGCATGCGCTCTCATTCTATTTAAACCGCACACAACTGTTCTGGGTGGATGACCAGCTCTTTGTTGGCTACGTGGGCGCCAAGAAAGGTCAGGCTGTGCACAAGCGGTCCATCTCTTGGTGGGTCGTTCTGTGCATAAAGGCTTGCTTTTCTTTGGCTAAAAAAGGGCTTCTGGTGGGGCTGCACGCCCATTCTACCAGGGCGGAGGCAGCCACTACTGCTTTGGGACGGGGTGTTCCCTTGCATCACATCTGTCAGGCAGCTACGTGGGCCTCGCTGCACACGTTTACCAAGCACTACTGCCTGGACAGCCAAGTCCGGAGAGACGGCTTCTTTGTCCGTTCTGTTCTCCAGGACTTTCTGGTGTGATCTTGGTTCGCAGACCCACCACCAGGGTTGCTATTGCTGGGGTATCTATTCTAAGGTAAGGAATCTATCACTACGTGTTTCTTTCAGATGCACAAGTTACTTACCTTCGGTAATGATATATCTGTAAGAAACATTAGTAGTGATAGATTCCTTACCGCCCCACCCAACTTCCCTATTTTACGAACTGATTTCTAGGGTTAAGGTCATCCCTTTCAGGGCCCTAGTTTCATGGCACCAGTGGTCAGTTTCTTGCGTGGCCCTGCGTTCCTGGCGCGGAAAGTCGTGTACAGAACTGATGTCAGCGTGCGTGGGCGCGTCTAAATAGCTCCAGGGACGTCATTCCAGCGCTAACGACGCACGCGGAGCCGCACGACGATGCCTACTGACGCGCAGGGGTACTGCTGACAAAAACATTCCGGATCCAGTCTGACGCCTGGGGTAATTGTAAGGTAAGGAATCTATCACTACTATTGTTTCTTACAGATATATCGTTACCGAAGGAAAGAAACTTGTGCTTTGCAAAAATGTATTTGGACCTCATATAGACTGTACGTACACCATATATATACCATACATTATCAGTATAGAATGCAAGCAATAATAAAAGCAAAACGTTACATAAACACCGGAAAAGCACTGTTTCTGTTGTTTTTAATGGCGCAAAAATGTGTAACCACTGACAACCACTGTTTTTTAAGGCACGGAAATCACTTGAAAACACTGAATTACCCCACCAGAATTTACCTAAAATAGAAACTGAAAACAGGAAAGCCTCTTTATATTTCAATTGTTATTCCTGACTTGGGGTGAGAATACTGTGCAGGTCAATCTATGGTAATAGTTTCAATCCTCATGAATCCTTAGAGGGTTGATGTGTCTGCACCAGAGCACATGTAATGTTGGTTGTTAGATTTGTATTGTAACTACAGTAGCTCAGTTGCTCACTGTTTTTGTTACAGGGATCTTTGATTAACATGTGGGACACAAGTTACAATAATAGTAAAATAGCTCAGTGAGTGATGCACCTACTGCAGACATTTGTGTATCACAATCAAGGCATAAACTAGAGCCTGCAGGATTTTCATCAGTCTTTTATTCTTCTAAAACTATCAAAATTGGTTTGGTTGAGTAGTTATAAAAACAACCAAGCCCTGAAACAATCAGTTTGACCAACACCAACATAAATGGGTAATATTATTGCAATTACACACATACATGTTTCTCCTCTGCCCCCTCTTTGTCTTCCTTGCCTGCCCTTCCTGTGCTCTTTGTGTGGTTCCCGCTGTCCAGCCTCATCTGTGTAGGGTGTGAATATCTGGTTGGATTGCTTTGTCATCGAGGGCAAGTCTGGGCTGTGTCGTGGGTGGCCCGATTCATTTCCGACATTATCTGGTTAGAGTGAGGCGAGGGTTGGTCCTCCCACCATGTACCATGGATCATATCAGAGCACTTTTCCTGAGTTCTGACTTTTGCACCCCCTTGTACCATCCTTCCTCTAGCCTATACCCAAGAGGCCCTTATCATCAGCCTCCGCTATGGAGACAGTGGTGGTGCTTGTTTTTGACTCAATGTCACCGATGTTCTCAACTCATCTACCCTTCCATGTAGTCATGTCCTATGAATCTGATGAAACAATGGGCACCCAGGATCATTCTGTGTCACTTCAGTGATGTTTTCCAGTGGGCAGATGTTTGTGGATACAGTCATGTTTGAGTGACATGCCATATTTGTATTGGTATGCCTAGAACACATGTATGTGGTGCTAAGATGCTTGCAAACAGCTCTTTGAATAGGAGCCCGCACTGGGCTTGCAATTCCCTGAAAGGGAGGAGGGTAGGGCAGCAGTGGAGGTTGTCCGCCTGGGTAGACTGTCATTTTCTGCGGTGTTATCGATTAAAGCTATAACCAGATGGAGCGAGTGGGTTACCATAGCCAGGATCACTGCCTACACCCTTCTCACCTTCTAAGTGGTGGCCATGAATGACTTGAACAATGTAACTTTAGCAGGTTTCGATAGGAAGGTTGTGCCTCTGGTCTGCCTTTGGTGCATGGGTGATGCAGACAGTCCTCAGCTCCATTTTATTTATTTATTTATTTTATGCGTTTTTATATAGCGCAGACTTTACCCGAAGGTGTCAGAGCGCTTCACAATAGGAACAGTAATGATACAGGAGGAGAAAATGACAAGTCAGCATGTTACAAAAGCAAACGTTACATTGAGGCAATAGGGACAATTGTGCATGGATCAAGAGCAAACAGAATACAAGAGGTAGCAAATGATACGTTACAAGAGGAAAAGGTGACGTGTGCATGTTACAAAAGCCTACAAAGTACAAGTAGAGGTATAATACGGCAATAAATGGCAGACACTCAAAACACAAGAACAAATGTTACGTTACATGAGGCAATGTTGGCAATTGTGCATGTATCAAAAGCAAACAAAATACAAGAGGTAACAAACGATACGTTACAAGAGGAAAAGTGATGTGTGCATGTTACAAAAGAGTACAAAACACATGTAGAAGTATAATACTGTAATAAATGGCAGACACTCAAAACATAAGAACACACTGGGAAGGCACTTCTATAGTCATGGAGAACAGAATTTCCTATAATGGAAGGACTTCCTTCAGATAATAGAGAGGGCGTGAATTAAATTTGGAAGTTTCTTTGCAGAAGGAGAACTTTGAGGTCAGTTTTGAAGACCTGGGAAGAGGTGGTGGTCTGGAGCTGAGGCGCAAGTGAGTTCCAGATTCTCACTGCGTTGCCTGAAAAGGATTGGGCCATCGATCTTTCCTTCTTGGAAGTGGGAGGTTCAAGCAATAAATTTTCCGCATTACGTGATGGTCTGGAGCCTCCAGAGAGTTTCAGTTTATTCGTCAGGTAGCGAGGAGAGGAGGAGTGCAAGGCTTTGTGGGTGATACAGGCAGTCTTGTAGATAGCTCTTGCCTCTATGGGAAGCCAACGGAGGGTGGATAAAATGGGTGTGATGTGGTCGCTTCTTTTGGCCCCATATATGAAACGAGCTGCTGAATGGAGAACAGATTTAAGGGGGGACAGGTGGGATTTGGGGAGGCCAATAAGAAGAGAATTGCAGTAGTCCACTCTGGAGAGAACCAGTGATTGGACCAGGGTTTTAAGGTCTTGCTCCGGGAAGAAGCGACGTATCCCCCAATGAAGGCACAGTTGGTATCGAGCAGACTTTGCAATGGAATCGATGTGGGAGAGTAGATTGAGTTTTTTGTCGAGTATGACACCAATGGATTTTGCGCTGTCGACAATGATGGGTCCATCAACTGGCTGATGCAATAGTTTAAAGGGGCAGGCTTCAGGAACATTCCAGCACTTCCTGGTCAAGAATACCTTTCAGTACAAACGCGTGCAAAGTGCCCTGAATATTTGGTGATCACCTTTGTTTAATGACCGACATGCCACAGAATGTTCACGTAGTACTCGCACTGCAGGCTGGAGCAAGGGCAACTTAGGGCAGTTATAATGTTCTTGTGATGCAAGCCTACCTATGGAGGGGGGTGAATGCACTAACTTTATACGGCACCTCTGGTTCTTTGGAGGTATGCGTATGTGGGAGTAAACAGCAAGCTCGAGACAGCACCTCGTTTGGAGGCACCCCTATCTCCAAGGTCTCCTAGGGAGAAAGAGTCTATGGGCTATTTAGTGAGACAGCTGGACAAAAAGGTCTCAGCACCTGACCATGCACAGAGAAGGATGAGATGTGCGAGTGTTTGGATACATGTCTAGGCTTCTTTCGTTCACCCATGTTGTGAACACTACTGTTGTCTATCGGCCTGGAGCTCAGAAAGGTCTAGAACAAGCAGGAAGGCCTGACATACATGCTATAATTACAACAACAAAAACATTGCCCCGAGGAGGCAAGTTCCCTAACTGCTGTGTGTGTTTCAGTGCAGCTATGGAGAGGGGCAGTCCTTTGGTTAAAGTGGATGCAACAATGACCCATAAGTGTTGCCTTGTGTTCAACGCTGCACTAGAAGGCACTTTCTCTAGGTCCAGCTTGTTGTTGGGAGCACAAGGCAATATCTATGGCAGTGATAGCAAAGGGATGGGAAACGAGGTATAGTAATAGGTGGTGGAGGGGGCGGGAATATAGAATTATAGGTCCCTGAAATGACTGGCGGATCATGTGACCAATTGGTGTTTTTTTTAGTAGTTGTAGGAGCAACGTGTGACTGGTTGGGGTGGGGAGGGAGACGTGGAGTGAAACAGAGTTTAGGTGTTACTGGGATGACAGATGACTATCTAGAATGACTGATCGGGTAACAAGTGAGCGGCTGAAGGGGCTAATTGGTTTAGGAGACCAATAGAAATGATGTCTTGAGGGGTAAATTTGGCCTTCCCCCTTCACCTCTGAACATCATCCTCTCTCCCAGAATTGAGGAAGGGACTCAAGACCTGGCTTTTTGGTTGACCCCAGCAAGAACCTTCCGCCTGGATACCCTCACGGGTGATTAGCTGTGCTCTACAAATCCGAGTTGATTGATTGAAATCACGTGACTTGCTGATGAGGGCTAATGGAGTGATTGGTTATGTGGACTACGGGCCAAGCGTGGTACTGGTGTGTCATGGCTGGGAGAGCAGATCAAGTTTGTAATTGTGAGGTAACAAGAGGTTCAGGGTGACCCCGGTTGATTGAGACAGGATATGGAATGGCTTGTTGGAGAACTTGACGTGACAGGTAAAAAGAGGTTCATGGATGGACTGCGCTAGTAGCCGGGTCACGTCTCACCTTGTTGGGGCTCCTTTAGAGATACTTCTCAGTTCCTCTTCCCCCCAGGTCAGCTGAGGCTGGACTATGCCACTGAGGTGCGTTTCTATGGGTACCCTTTAGCGATGTATTCATTAACCTGCAGCCACCACCCCCAGTCACAACACTGTCTGGGCTGAGGAGGCAGGAGTCACTCTCAATCAGATGGCAGAGTACACAATGGGAGACCCTGGTCACCCCAGCATCACTTGACGATGAACAGCAAAGAACAAGATGGAGGACAACCAGTGGATGTTCATGATAGCTTAGTTCACTGGAGGAAAGCACAGGGCTAGCAAGACGCAGCAGGAACGCGCAGCACCAGCAGGCCATGCAGCAGAATTCCATCCCTACATCTCTGCTTTGAAAATGAACCCAGGCCGCTGGGAGGGAGGGAAGGAGAGAAGAAGAAAAGGCAGGATGCCAGGGACATAGGCGTTTGGGTCCTCGACAGGAGGCAACTGCAGCTTGGGACAGCCATTGCCCTTGCCAGCGCTGTCAAATGTCATGCCAGCCTGCTAACCATCACACTGCTACAAGTGAGACAATTCGGACTCTGCCATGCCCCCAATGCTAGTAGGATGGTGTGGGTGGCAGGTATTAGTAATTTTTACCTTATATTGAACGAATAAAGAACTGTTCTTGCCCTGATCTCTAAATGAGATATACAGCGCCGCAATGTGGTAGACTGTCAAAAGTACCGGTGCTGACAATCAAGTACTGGTGCCGAGCACCGGAAACCACAGGCTCAAATTAAGCACTGAAACAGGCCAGAAATGCCGAAGGCATACCATTGCCATTATGCGCCTCAAAGGCCCCTTCATAATGGACCACAGAGCTTTCAGGTTTTCCAGGCCCATTCGTGAATGGCTCATTCAGTCCAGAAGTGGTCTTTGCATTCTGGGACTTGTAGTACTGTTCACCCCGTTTTAAAAACAGGGCTGGTTGAGTTATGAATGTCTGGATCCGGGAATATTGGTCGCATTACACTAAGAAAATTGAAAATCCATTAAGTGGGGAGGGGATGTGGTCCGTCGGCCAGACTGCCGACTTTGGTGCTGCAAACCAGGGTTCGAGCCTCGGGGTCGCGTCCACATCCTGTGATTCTGGGCAAATCACTTAATCTCCCTGTATCTGAATGTGTAATGTAAATACGGTGCTCGTGTAAAGAGCTCCAATACCTTCGGGTCGAGTTCGCGCTACATAAATATGCAACAAAAAAATAAATATGATGGTGTTAAGCTTTTCAATTGTGTGGTGCAATAATCATATTACGCGCTGATTTACAACGTGCTGCACTGACCTTTAAACTTTCACGGACGCTTTCACGCCCAGAGTCTCGCTCTACACTGTCATGCCTACTTCTGCATTTTTTTTTAATGAAATTATGTTGCTTTGCGTTCATAAAGGGTGTGGACAACTTGTAATAAAACATAAGAATGAAGGCCTGCAGTTCCCGGCAGAGGGTTCGATGGGTACAATATGGTTACTTTCGTACTGCGTCACCGTCAGCGCTCAGGCTGCTTTCAGTGCGGAAACAACACCGCGCGCCCTCACATGAACCCCCTCAGCTCGAGGCGTCCTTGAAGACACTCGGCGGTCTCGGTGCAGAATCCCAAGAAAGCAATCCTTTTTTGGATGCCACAAAGAGTAGCCCGCCCATTTTGGCTTGCCACATTCATTCCCCCCTCGCCTGTCTCTTATCCTCTGATGAAACTCAGCCGCCCCCCTGCATATTTAATATGTGCGGCACGTGAAGTGGAAACCCACTCCAGCCGCGCGGGGCAGGACGCCGGAGCATCCGTTCTCACTTCTCCTCCCAGGGCCTACTGCCCCGGCATGAATATTAAGGCCGTGCTCGTGCTGCTCGCCCTGGCACTGGCCACCATTTTAGCCCTGGTCTGCGTGCTCTTGTCTAGTGGAGGGGCCAAGGCGCAAGAGTGCGGGGGCCAAAAACACAGTGGCCAGCAGGAAAAGCAGACTGGCCAACAGGAAATGCAGGATGGTCAGGGTGTGATCTTTTCTGACCTCACCCCTACAGAGTTATCGCAGGTGGTGCGTTACCTTCAGCAGAACCTTGGCGATGACTTTGTAGACGCCGCGGAAGCGAACCCCTCCGACAACTGCATTTACTACGTCGATGTCATGCTCCCCAAAAAGCAAGATGCCCTGAATTTCTTAGACAACAGAGGACCACAGCCCAAAAGAGAGGCGCTGGCGGTGGTCTTCTTCGGCAAACAGCAAGTACCTAATATCACGGAGTACGTGGTAGGCCCTCTGCCTCGCCCAACTTACCACTCAGACATCACTCTGCAGAAGTACAAAGACCAGCTCCCCTACCACCGCAGACCTGTGATTGGGAAAGAGTACATGGAAATGTACTCTTTGATCTACCAGAAAGAGTTTGCCAAGGCGCCTACCTTCCTGAAAGATGCGTATGACTATGATGGGACAAACTTTGCTGCTCTCACCACGGTCCCCCGTGGGTTCCGATCTGGGGACCGCAAAACGTGGTTTGTCCTCTTCCATAACGTTAGTGGTAGTGGCTTCTTCCTGCACCCGGTGGGCTTGGAAATCCTGGTTGATCATCAAAGTCTAGATGTCTCCCAGTGGAGAGTGGTCAAAGTGTTTTACAAGGGCAAGTATTTCAACGATATGGTTCACCTGGAGGAGGAGTATAAAACAGGCAAAGTGATGGTTGAAAAAATGGGTAAAGTGCCACCTGAAATGGACATTGCTTCCATGAATCCTTTAGGGGGCACCGCCGCAAATACTCCTTTCCAATATGAGCCCACCGGCCCACGTTACAGTGTCAAAGACAACCAAGTCTTCTTTCAGTCCTGGAGCTTCGCCTTTGGAAAGCACGTCAACTCTGGGTTGCGACTCTTTGATGTAAGATTTCAGGGGGAGAGGGTTGTCTACGAGCTGAGTGTGCAGGAGGCCATTGCAATCTATGGTTCGAATGCTCCAGGTTTACTCGTAACCAGGTACATAGACAGCAGTTTTGGCATCGGAAGATTTGCGCATGAGCTGGTCAGGGGAGTGGACTGCCCTTATCTAGCTACCTACGTGGATACCCACCATATGATTGAATCCCAGTCTCCAGAAACTGTCAAAAACTCAATATGCATTTTTGAGCAGAATGCAGGTATACCTCTGAGGCGGCACTATTCCAACTTGCATTCTATGTATTACGGTGGTCTACCTAGTACCGTCCTGGTAATCAGGGCCGTTTCCACACTCATCAACTATGACTATGTGTGGGACTTTATGTTCTACCAGAATGGAGTGATTGAAGCCAAAGTGTCTGCCACGGGCTACATAAGTTCTTCATTCCTCTATGCCGACGGTCTCGATTTCGGGTCTAGAGTTGGCGAACACACCTTGGGAACGATCCATACCCACTTCATGAATTATAAAGTTGACCTAGACATTGGAGGTAAGTTCATCCCCTTTACTCAATTTTACCATACTTTAGGCATAGCAAAACTCTGCCTGGCCACTAAAGGCATAAGGCTTCTGTTTTGCTTTTGAGGTTGGTTGTAGTCAATCAAAAGAAGGGGTCAAGGATGTTTTTTCCCAATACTAGGCTCATTGTGAGTGCTATTATTGCTCTTCGGAATTTATACTCAATTAATTTCCCAGCTATTTTTTTACTAAGATCAAATGTAGATTTTTGATTCCATTTGTATTTTTCATTTCTTTTGTCAACAACATGTCCTCTTTATGTAAATGCAGGCATGTGGACTGAAAAGGTGTTTTGCATATGTTGAGTGTGTCCCTGTGTTTATTCACACATACCTCTGCTGGCCTTGCGTGGGATGCAAATGTACTAGTATGGGCAATGTTACATGGAGTTATCATTATCAAAGGAATGTTTTCCCAGCTTTCTTCTCACAGCTGATTCCAGTGATAGCTTTATTAAAAGGCTAGTGATCGACAGCCACCCTTTTAGGTTTTGTTCTTTTAAATGTGCCTCCCCATGCCATAAAGTTTTAAAGGTTTCTCATAGGAAGTTAGACAGTGAACAGTGGCTGTGAGGCAAGTTATATTGTTGTTGAAATGGACAGAGGGAAGACCAGGTGAGTGTTTTGCTCCCATCACTGACTCACTGAGAGCCTGAGAAATTTACTGGTTGAAAAGATATAAAGGCTAAAGTTAAAAAATATGAAAGAAGGGCAGCCTTCTGCGCGACTTATAAAACAAGCATTTGCAATGCATTAGGTCTCGCATTTATGCGAGTTTGAGCTATTGACATTGCAAATAACAATGCCTATTGGCATTGTCATTCACAATGCCAATAGCTTTCACTCGTGTAACTGCGAGACCTATTGCATTGCAAATGCTTGTTTTGCTCACCATGCCGTTCCAGCTTGAACCTAGCCATATGCAAATCAGTCTTGACCCTGTGCCTCATGGGAACAGTCCAGCCCGCACTGCCAAGCCAGGTCTCGGGGTTTCACCCCTCTTCAGCCAGGATAGCTTGATTCCAGTGGCATGGAGAGCACGGGACCCACGTCTGGGCATACCCGTCCCACTCAGAGTGACAAATGCAAAAACAACAATTGATGGACAGAATGCAGAACAATGTCATACATTCACCCGAGTAGAGAGATCTGGGCCTAAATCCATTGTTTTTTT
Source organism: Triturus cristatus (assembly GCF_964204655.1). NCBI lineage: Eukaryota > Metazoa > Chordata > Amphibia > Caudata > Salamandridae > Triturus > Triturus cristatus. Next base: position 57,767,635 of record NC_140579.1, read on the forward strand.
GCTCACAATGCCATTACAGTTTGGCCCCAACCATATGCAAATCAGTCTTGACCCTGCGCCCAATGGGAACAGTCTAACCCGAACTGCCAGGCCAGGTCCTCCCTGGACTGGTAAACAAGCATCCTTGGACCTGTTTTGGGCTTTCAGCTCTCATCAGCCAAGATAGCTTGACTCCAGTGGCATGGAGAGCACGGGACCCACGTCTGGGCATACCCGTCCCACTCGGGGTGACAAATACAAAAAGAACAATTGATGAACAGAATGCAGAACAATGTCATACATTCACCCCAGTACAGAGATCTGGGCCTAAATCCATCGTTTTTTTTGCTCACCATGCCGTTCCAGTTTGAATCTAGCCATCAATTGTGTGTCTTTTGCTTAATATACATCCAAGGCAGCACAAATATATGTTGATTGTCTACTATGGCAAAAAATGGCACTCGTTACTAATCCTGGGCGTAGTTCGCGAAGTAGCACTTCGCGAAGCTACGCAAAGTGCAGTTCGCACTACGCGAGCTACGCGTAGCACTTCGCGAACTGCGTAGTACCTTGTTCGCACTGTGCCAGATGTCGGTTTCAATGATTGCACAGTGCGGACAAGCAACCGGCACTGTGCAATCATTGAAAATGGCATCTTGCACAGTGCGAGCTGTAGTTTTCTGCTGCTCGAGTAGATTTTTACTCGAGCGGCAGCTTTCTCAACGCGAACTGATAGTTTCTCATCGCGAGCGGTCGCGAGCATACGTGACCCCTCGCAATGAGAAACCTGACCTCCTCGCGTTGGGAATCTCGCCGGGAGGTTTATTTTCCATGCTCGCGATCGCCAACTTGATGTTGCTGATCGCGAACAAGTTAAAAGTCTCGCCGGGATGTCATTTTGTTTGCTCGTGGTCGCCAACTTGACGTTGAGGACCGTGAGCAAGCAAAAAATGACCGCAACACTACGCTACGTGTGTTCGCACTGTGCTACGTGCAATTTGCGTAGCGCGAAGTAGCGCGAACTTCGCAAACTACGCGAGCGTAGCGTAGTGCTTTGCCCAGGCTTACTCGTTACTATGAACAGTCTTACACCCATGTACTTCTGACGGGCCATAAACATGCAAACAAGCCTAGAAGGCAAGTAGGCTCTGTATGGCCCTCTTGTCTCACCCATCACACACCAAGAACCGTCCCCCTTAACTCACTGATGTAAACAGATCCACCCAACACAGAAACATAACGAGTCACGCTAGTGGTAGCACATTTTCACAAAATGAACAACAAAATCTCGGACACATTTGGAAAATCATTCGTGGATTACAATGCTTACAACAAGAACAGAGAAGGGTCTGTTAACAGTATCATTAGCATAGCTGTTATAGCACATGCAATTCAACTGTGTGCAGGGGTGTGATGGGCCCACTGCACCCCAATTCTGGCTGTCTTACACTGCCCAACTAATATCAGAGACATTTCTCTTGCATTAGGGCTCATGGCAGCCTTGAAACTGCACCCCAATTCATCAAACACGTTTAGCTCGAAAAGGCAATTCTGCAAGCCCAGTCATTAAGCAAAACCTCAGTATAGCCAGAGCACTCGTAGATACTAACCAAACGGTGTAGCTCCAGTTTAAAGAGTAATCAATATTGACACTGAAGAAGCCTCGATAGAGGCAAACCTATAACATTATGATCCATTCCCCACTCGGAGGGTTTCAACCCTGCCTCAGCATGCTTCAATTTCAATTTACCAGGAACTTGGCACAGGTGTGTGTGCTCGGCCCCACGTAGTCCGAGGTATACGTAATATTTTAATCTCATTATATAAGGTTGAGGTCATCAAACACATTCATCACCTATAAGGTGTTATTAGAAGATGCCATCAGCTGATTGCTACAGTGAATTACTTATACGTACCCACCCAAAACATTCTACTCCTTTCACGCGTGCGTCGCTTACCGCAATTACAGTTCTGCGAAGGAGGCAACTTTACTTATGACACACGCACGCTTCCGTCTGATGTTGCCAATGACGTAAGTACATAGAAAAAAAACCACCAAGACGCTACTTCAGCATGCTCTATTTACAGCAGCTGCTACCATCGAATGCTGGGTGACGAAACACAACTAAATACAGGGACGTGGAAGAAGCAAACGTGACAACTGCAGCATCATGTGAGAAGCTGACCTGAAAATAATTAGAGGGAAGAATGAAAACAACATTTTCGCACGTGTAGCAGGAAGTGTTCATGTTTGCTGGGCGTGTGAGATGCTTAAGAAAGCCTATGCTTTGACAGCACTGAGAAGAGGAATGTATTCTGAGAATAGCAGGTGCCGAATGATTTCTAGCTTCCCGGGTGTCAGCCTGACCCTGTTCTTCTCGCGGTAGGCTTGACTTCAAGTCACTTCTAATTACTGGACCCGCTTGAAAGACTTCAACACAGGCCTGTGACGTCATGCATGAAAATCACTCAAGTGCTACAGGGATTCACACAAGAAGCAGGTAATGACTGCCCATTGTACAGGGGGAGCGGCGGTGGTGGCGAGGTGTGTGCGAGCGCGTTAGGCAGCCGCGGATGCAGTGAGGAGGGTCGGCAGCGGCGGGGTGTGTGCGCGCGCATGTCTGTGTGTGTGCGTGTGCGTCTGCGCAAGTGCGTCTCAGAAGCGCGTCCACAGACCCCGATCGCTGCGTGTGCCCCGGTCTGTCTCCCTTGAGAGGCATCACGGCAACAATAGTTCTCGTTGGCGGCAGCGCTTCGCGCTGCAACGCCAGCGAGACCTAAAAATCCTGTAGCTCACTACGGTGATTCATGGCGGCTAAGCACAGTGTTTGACCCATCTTTCTGCTGGGATCTGTTTTTTTGGGGGGGATATGGAATCTTTTATGGGCATTTCTTAGACAAAACATATTGTGGAATACTGTATGCATTATCTGACATTCAATGACAAGAGTAAACCCATCTGGGGAAATTGTCTGCTGAGATCTTAATCTGACTCACCTGATAATGTAATAAATAATACCATGCATGGGTAAAGCCAATAGGTCTGGTGGTGCAACAGTTATTATTTTTTGTTTCTAACATATGCAACAAAAATAAAAATAAATGCTAAAAAGGAAAACATGCCACCTACCTGTGGCGATCATGTGCTTCCAAAAACAATGAAATAAAAAAAAAAATATAACCATCACAGATAATTTTAAAGAAGACTACGGGGTCTTGGTACCAAGCAAGCGTATGTGAACTGGGTATTGAAACCCTTTTCAGTTCTAATGACGAACACAGGAAAAAAGTCTTCTTGGCTCACGGAAATTGCACTATTGGCTTTGCTTAAAAAACATGAAAAAAGGCTAAAGAATGAAAATAAATATTGGCAAAGGAAATTATTGTCCCTCCAGCCCTAGCACTGAAGTATACTTCTCATTAGGAGGATGCACGCATGTGATTGGGTTAAATGCTGTCACTCACAATGCAAGAGAGCCAATGGCTGGAGTGGGCTGATCAATTGCCATGCTGTATGCTTTGGTAGAAGGACGCAAAATGTGAATGACAGTTAAATAGAGTAACCCAGAACTCCTTTTTGTAAATATAAGTGTATTTTTTATTTAGTATTTGTTTTTGTTTATATGAGGCTGGCGACACAGCTGTAGCTTTGTCTAAGACATCTAAAAATATTGGTAAGAGCTGGAGAGGCCTAAGTAAATGTGAAGAATAAGAAGGACAGTGGCAAGGGATTGAATTAGGGATAAGAGATAGTAAGGCACAATAGTTAAGGGGGTAACAGCAGGGTTAACTAGCAGGTCTGAGCAAAATAGGAAGATGATGGAATGAGCCAAGAGCAAAGAAAGATTGGCAAAAGAATAAAAAACAGGAGAATCAGAGTGAACAAACATTTACAAATGAAATAAGTTTCACCTTATCTAGAAAGTCCCATTTTTGGGCATAGTTATACACCACCACAGGTACTGTAAGTACTTTACTACGTCATACCTTCCTATGTCTGGATTCTCAGCCTGGTTCCCTCTTGCCTCTCCCCCCCATGTGCCACTGTTGTGTTGTCATGTCACACACCCATCAATCACACCTCATTGGGTACAAGACTGGTCCACTCCTCTTTGGTTTCCTGGCGTTGGCAACCTCCTCTCGAACTCGCCCTTCCTCTCTCCTGTTGTGACTGCAGTGTCACCCCATTTTCCCTGCCAACAACCTGCATCAATTGTTCTTCTTGACAGGAGTCGTTTTGGGAACACCGAACACTTACAACGTTTTGCCAATAGGCCAGACCTAAAAAGCAGGGCAGGGAAAAGGTCCGGGTGAAAGGGCTAGGGAGAAAAGTCATGGAGAATATAACATATAAATAGGCTGACCGGTGTGAGGCCTAAACCTATAATAACTGATAAAACCCCCCTGATAGAAAAATAGCCTTCACCAGTGAAAACATATAAACACTGAAAAAACACCCGTACAACCACACACTAAATGCCATTCAAAGAAAGGAAAAAGAGAGTGGAAGAATCGTTTTTTTCTTCCTGAAGGGGCCAATACAATGTAACTCTGTTATACAAGCTAGCTGTAAGAAAGTCTGGGCTAACCTTATTCTGCTTGAGTTTTGTTGTTTAGGGGTGCCACTAAAATATTGTTTCTGCTTCCTTTTGTTTTTTTTCAGTTTTGTGGTCTCAGGTCTAAAGATGCAGGGTTTAGAAGCATGTTTTAGGTCTTGTTTAATTGTTTTATGAACTGTCGAGAATCAGGAATAATCAAAATCATATCTGATATTTTGGCTGCGTTTGATTCTTTCACTGATAGATAAAATGGCTGGTTTTATAAAAATCTTTCCTAATATGTGGCATCACATTTACCCACAGAGAATGGGTAAAAACCCTTAATGCATCAGACCCCAGTTTCTAGTGAGTCAATATGGATAATAGGTGAATTGCCAACACCTCAGGCTTTAAACATTCAATGCAAGGTATAGTGACAAGTATTTGTGAAAAGAGCGCTGTCACCAAGCATCTGGGATAGTGGTTAAAACATGACACGAGACTTTTGGAAAACACGGAATGCAGTGTCACTTGGAATGCTCTGCAAAAAAGGTTCTTTCCAAGTTCAACAAAGATTGGAGTGATATTGTTTGTATTTGCAGTGATTCAGCTTTGTATATGAAAAAGCTGCGTGATGACCTGTCAAAATTGAAACCTGAGCTGAAGTGCTTCCCTGTAAGAGATCCTTGCCACTTGTTAGATGGCATGCTGAAAGCATCTTTACAATCTTCAGAGTTAATGAGGATCGCTATTGACATTTTAGTCCATTCTGGTTCACTGTTTTCTTATGCACAGGAACTAAAACCCAAATATTTATCATTTGGTGCTTTATGCGGCATCAAAGAAAGAGTCATCCCAACTGTGTCCCTTAGCTGATGATTCTCAGTCCAAGGGGCTATGGATGCTATATTATCCATGCGGCAACCGTTTACAGAATGTTTGCTGAGTGATGATGCCAATGGCAAGAAATGTGAGGATCTTTGATCACATATTGATAGTGGTGTGAAACAAAGTACACTCTACTGCATCTTAGATTTTTAGATTTTTACAGGAAAACATAACTGCTGTAGTGGACATAATAAAAAAACTAGAGTCTGAAAACACCCTTGTCTGCCAAGTGTTCAGCATAATTGGTGTAGATGTGAAACATCTCCTTGAGAGTAGGCTGGGTGACACCTTTAGTGACTTTGGCACTGTAACATGTTCCAAAGCAATGGTGAAGAGCAATTCAGGAACTCTTATTTTACAATGTATGAAAAATGGCTTGCAATGATGCATAGAAATGTCCCTTCACCACCAATGACATTTGAAGTCAATGAAACCTCACTGTGGTACTCTGTTCTAGATCCCTTCTGTAAAGGGGAATTTCCTACATAGTTCAAAAGTGCTGCCTCATTTTTGACCCCTTCAATAACTCTGAGGGTATAAGCGTCCAGATCAGTGCAAATACTGAAGACCCTGCCCTGAGTATCGCAATCTTCAAGTGAACCAGTATTGGCATGGAAAGCTATACCAGTGGCCAGATTTAACAAATTGCGTACTGGCTATTTTGGCTCTGCCCATCTCAAGTGTCAATGTTGAGAGGGCCTTTTCACAGAAGTTTACATGAGAAGGAAAGAGCGAGTGCACATAACCAAAGACTCACTGAAGAAGTATTGTATGGTGTACTACAATAAGTTTAATTTGCAAAAATCTATTTGGACCACATACACAATATACTTACACTATCTATATACCATGCGCTATCTGTGCAGAAAGCAAGCAATAATAAAAGCAAAACGTTCCATAAACACGGGAAACACACTGTTTCTATAGTTTTTAATGGCGCGAAAATGTGTAACCACTGATAACCACAGTTTTTTAAGGTATAGAAATCACTTGAAAACACCGAAAAAACCCCACTGGAATTTACCAAAAATAGAAACTGGAAACAGGAAAGCCTACATATAAACAATGATCACGCTGCACAGCTCTGTGCAAACAGTTGGACAGATACTGTATTATTGGGGAGAGAAAACAAATTCAGCCATGTGTCAAGTACACCGTGTTGGAACCACCAAGATTTGTGTCATTACTTAACTGAAGAATACCTTTGTCAGGTACAAATAAACAAACCACTGTGATTTGGAAGCAGTTCCGGATTACCAAATAGGCGAAGTAGGCACCAGCCTATGGGCCCCACTCCTTTTAGATGCCCCGCGACAATGGATCAAAATACACCTTTAAGTTAATAAACCAGACATCAGATCCACATAACAGTTCGACTCTTAAAAAGCTCATCTTCTGTCAGCTGTCAGTTTGCACACAAATCTGGTGCATTTGGGTATTAGGAGATCATTTACGAGGGGGGCCATGAAATTTCGACTGCCTAGGGGTCTCAATAGGGTTTAATCTGTCCCTGCATGGAAGTTGCATATATAGGTGGCAGCTATACCCAGCTCTGATAGGGCTGGTAGTTATACAAATGCACAGGTGGTCATGGATGCCACATCACACAAAATTATATCCCTTCAGCCCTGCAGTAGCGCACAGGGGAAACCATTATGGCAACCAGTAAGTAAAGTAACATGAAAATAACATGGGTGTGTGAAATGGTTTTAATAATTTGTAGGTAGGATGGCTTCCAGTAGAGGCACGGGGGATAGCTGTGTGGAAGGAATTTTTATTTGCTTTAGCAACGGAGAAGTGACCTGGACGAGGGTTTTCTGGAAGTTGCTTTGGATGGGTTGATAGGTGAAAAGGAATTTTCACTAGCAAAGATCATTTATAGTTGGATGGAAGGTAGAGTTACTGACAATACAGTAGTGTGGGGAGATGGGTGGAATGAAGTATTACTGGCCCAAGGTATGGTGGTGGCTGGTTAAGAGGGTATGTTGTTTTGTGAGTATATATAGGGCACATATTCTTCCATTGGTGTGTACTTTGCCGTGCCAATCAGGTTCGGTACCTACTTTCCTAAGTATTGAGAGTTCCAGCTCAGACTGCATTCTGGTGGTAAATTTGAGGCAGTTTGAGGATATCTGATATTCTGCTGTTGATAATTGTGTATATTATAAGTTTGGGGAGGTGTAACCAACATACTTACTGAGTTACTTGCCTGCCATAGTACCCGGTTAATTTACATGTGAATGAACTAACTGAAAGCATCTGGTAAGTCCTGATATCCATCTGCTGACTATCTTGACTGAATTGGGTTGTTGTTACAAGTCGTTTTTAGCTGTGTACTATTGCCTGGTCGTTAGCATTGATGGCATGATTGACTGCTGTTTTCAGCCTAGTGGTTCGATTAAATGTCCAGTATGAATCGTGGATGCAAACTGTGCACCCATTAAATACCGCAATTGTAGCGGGCTACATTTACTGGGTTTAAAATTTGCACCTGATTTCGCTCTGCAGCTTTTTGATTGGGGAATTATGCACAGTTGCAAATAGTCTGGCCATGCACTCAACCAACTGCGTGCAGTTAGCCTGCCAGGAAGTAAGGAAAACCCTGGGTGAGGCACATTTTGTATTTTCGCTGCAAAGGGGACTTTGCTCCCTAAACGAATTTCCAGGGCCAACCGCAGTCGGGGTCTAAGTGGTAAATATGTGTGATGTTGGATGTGTGTGAGATGTTCTGTCTCATATATTGTTTGGAAGGTGATATATATAAAGCGCTGTTGGAAGCAGGTTGTTGCCCAATATGGCACGTGTGCACTGTGCTCTTTGTTTGTACAGAGGGTGTATAATGTGTTCTGCAGGAGGTTGTGCTAGTGTTAAATGATGCTGGGTCTTCATGTTGTGTTGTGCTCTAAGTATACTGTTTGACAAACCTTCACCATACTGATACAAAGAATCCACGGCCCAGCCAGCCTGGCACTCCCAGGAGTGGGATCATACTGTTTGGTATATCACACCACTCAGACACAGCCTGTTCTCAGTGTTAGAGCCTGGCACTCCCAGGAATGGGGTTCATACTGTGTGGTATATCACACCGCACAGACACAGCCTGTTCTCAGTGTTAGAGCCTGGCCATCCCAGGAGTGGGTTCATACTGTGTGGTATATCACACCACACAGACACAGCCTGTTCTCAGTGTTAGAGCCTGGCAATCCCAGGAGTGGGATCATACTGTGTGGTATATCACACCACACAGACACAGCCTGTTCTCGGTGTTAGAGCCTGGCACTCCCAGGAGTGGGTTCATACTGTGTGGTATATCACACCGCACAGACACAGCCTGTTCTCAGTGTTAGAGCCTGGCACTCCCAGGAGTGGGTTCATACTGTTTGGTATATCACACCACACAGACACAGCCTGTTCTCGGTGTTAGAGCCTGGCACTCCCAGGAGTGGGTTCATACTGTGTGGTATATCACACCGCACAGACACAGCCTGTTCTCAGTGTTAGAGCCTGGCACTCCCAGCAGTGGGTTCATACTGTGTGGTATATCACACCACACAGACACAGCCTGTTCTCAGTGTTAGAGCCTGGCACTCCCAGGAGTGGGTTCATACTGTGTGGTATATCACACCACACAGACACAGCCTGTTCTCAGTGTTAGAGCCTGGCACTCCCAGGAGTGGGTTCATACTGTGTGGTATATCACACCGCACAGACACAGCCTGTTCTCAGTGTTACAGCCTGGCACTCCCAGGAGTGGGTTCATACTGTGTGGTATATCACACCGCACATACACAGCCTGTTCTCAGTGCTAGAGCCTGTCACTCCCAGGAATGGGTTCATACTGTGTGGTATATCACACCACACAGACACAGCCTGTTCTCTGTGTTAGAGCCTGGCACTCCCAGGAGTGGGTTCATACTGTGTGGTATATCACACCGCACAGACACAGCCTGTTCTCAGTGTTACAGCCTGGCACTCCCAGAAGTGGGTTCATACTGTGTGGTATATCACACCGCACAGACACAGCCTGTTCTCAGTGTTACAGCCTGGCACTCCCAGAAGTGGGTTCATACTGTGTGGTATATCACACCGCACAGACACAGCCTGTTCTCAGTGTTAGAGCCTGGCAATCCCAGGAGTGGGTTCATACTGTGTGGTATATCACACCGCACATACACAGCCTGTTCTCAGTGCTAGAGCCTGTCACTCCCAGGAATGGGTTCATACTGTGTGGTATATCACACCGCACAGACACAGACTGTTCTCAGTGTTACAGCCTGGCACTCCCAGAAGTGGGTTCATACTGTGTGGTATATCACACCGCACAGACACAGCCTGTTCTCAGTGTTACAGCCTGGCACTCCCAGAAGTGGGTTCATACTGTGTGGTATATCACACCACACAGACAGAGCCTGTTCTCAGTGTTAGAGCCTGGCACTCCCAGGAGTGGGTTCATACTGTGTGGTATATCACACCACACAGACACAGCCTGTTCTCGGTGTTAGAGCCTGGCACTCCCAGGAGTGGGTTCATACTGTGTGGTATATCACACCGCACAGACACAGCCTGTTCTTAGTGTTAGAGCCTGGCACTCCCAGCAGTGGGTTCATACTGTGTGGTATATCACACCGCACAGACACAGCCTGTTCTCGGTGTTAGAGCCTGGCACTCCCAGCAGTGGGTTCATACTGTTTGGTACATCACACCACACAGACACAGCCTGTTCTCGGTGTTAGAGCCTGGCACTCCCAGGAGTGGGTTCATACTGTGTGGTATATCACACCGCACAGACACAGCCTGTTCTCAGTGTTAGAGCCTGGCACTCCCAGGAGCGGGTTCATACTGTGTGGTATATCACACCGCACAGACACAGCCTGTTCTCAGTGTTAGAGCCTGGCACTCCCAGGAGTGGGATCATACTGTTTGGTATATCACACCACACAGACACAGCCTGTTCTCAGTGTTACAGCCTGGCACTCCCAGGAGTGGGTTCATACTGTGTGGTATATCACACCGCACAGACACAGCCTGTTCTCAGTGTTAGAGCCTGGCACTCCCAGCAGTGGGCTCATACTGTGTGGTATATCACACCGCACAGACACAGCCTGTTCTCAGTGTTAGAGCCTGGCACTCCCAGGAGTGGGTTCATACTGTGTGGTATATCACACCGCACAGACACAGCCTGTTCTCAGTGTTAGAGCCTGGCACTCCCAGGAGTGGGATCATACTGTTTGGTATATCACACCGCACAGACACAGCCTGTTCTCAGTGTTACAGCCTGGCACTCCCAGGAGTGGGTTCATACTGTGTGGTATATCACACCGCACAGACACAGCCTGTTCTCGGTGTTAGAGCCTGGCACTCCCAGGAGTGGGATCATACTGTTTGGTATATCACACCACTCAGACACAGCCTGTTCTCAGTGTTAGAGCCTGGCACTCCCAGGAATGAGTTCATACTGTGTGGTATATCATACCGCACAGACACAGCCTGTTCTCAGTGTTAGGGGTAAACGTCGGTGGCCCATCCTACTTTTAACACAAGACATGCATTCCCACCAGAAAACTGAACCATAACTAAACCCTCCTCCCCTCCTTCTCCTTCACTTGGGTCAACTCTCACTATGCAGTTTGCTATGAAGAGTCACACAGGGCCATCCAATAAATACAGTTCTAATTAGAGTCACAAAGATGCCTGCCCGTGTCCAGGGGCCCCAGGGACCGTCATCTTATCAGTCTTTATTCAAATACCTCGGGACTGAGTTCCTGTGTTTCACAAATTTATTCTATTCGTCCTTCAATTCATATGCAATTTTCTCAATGACTATCAGTTGTCATATCTTCTGTACCCAGTGTTACCTTGTGGGAAAACAGCCCTGCCCCATAGCCCCACGATTGTTTCTTTGGTTGCTAATATGTTATATTATGTTATGTCTATTTGTAAAGTGCACCAATCACCCATGGGAAATTTTCTTTTTGTGGCTTCTAGTAAAACACAGGCTGCACTATCCATCAGGGCCATATCCTCAATTTCCCTTCTGGCAGAGGTCGGTGACCAAAAACTTGCGATCTTGGGGCATAACCATGGGATGTGTAGAATCCTGTCTGCGCCTCCACATTATCTCCAGCATAGCCCAGAGTGTGTTGTTCATAACATGCAGTCTGGCGGGAGTTCAGTGCCATCTGTACACTATTTTATACAGTGTTTCTTAATCAATGTTTCCCAATCAATCAATCAATCATTCAGGGTTGATAAAGTGCAACTAGTCACCCGCGAGGGTCTCAAGGCTCTGGGGTCATCCGAAGAGCCAGGTCTTGAAGTCCTTCCTGAACTGCTGCAGTGTGGGGGCTTGCCGGAGGTCGAGGGGGTGGTCGTTCCAGGCCTTGGCAGCAAAGTAGGACAAGGAGTTTCCTCCTGTTCTGGCTTTGTAGATGCACAGGACAGTGGTCGGATGATCGGAGGTGTCGTTTGGGTGCGTGGAAGGAAAAGCAGTTGTTCAGGTATGTTGGTCTGGTGTTGTGAAGGGCCTTGTATGCGTGGGTGAGGAGTTTGAAGGTTATTCTTCTTTCAACTGGGAGCCAGTGGAGATCGCTGAGGTGTTGGGTGATGTGGCTGTGGCGGGGGATGCTGAGGATCAGTCTGGCTGGGGCGTTCTGGATGGTCTGTAGTCTGCGTAGGAGTTTCTTGTTGATTCCGGCATAGAGAGCATTGCTGTAGTCCAGTCTGCTACTGATGAGAGAGTCTGTGACAGTTTTTCTGGATTCGGATGGGATCCATCTGAACATCTTTCAAAGCATGCGGAGGGTGTTGAAGCAGGTCAATGATACGGTGTTGATGTAGCGGTTCACTGTGAGCAGAGTCTAGTTTGATTCCGAGGTTCTGTTTGTGGTCTGTCAGTGTGGGTGGATTTCTGAGGGCGGGGGGCCACCAGGAGTCGTCCCAACTGGAAGGGGTGAAGTCCCAGGATGAGAAACTCTGTTTTCTCTGAGTTGACTTTCAGGCAGCTGTTCTTCATCCAGGTGGTGTCGACTTTCATCCCTTCTTGGAAGTTGTGTTTGGTGATGTTGGGTTCATTGGTGAGGGAGAGGATAAGCTGGGTGTCGTGTGCGTATGAGACAATGTTGAGCCCATGGTGCCTGACGATGGTTGCGAAGGCGGCCATGTAGATGTTGAAGAGGGTGGGGCTGAGGGAGGAGCCCTGGGGCACTCCACAATTGGTCTCTGTCTGTTCCGAGATGTAGGGCGGCAGTCTGACTCGCTGACTTCTGCAGGTGAGGAAAGAGCATATCCAGTTGAGGGCCTTGTCGCGGATGCTGGCATCGTGGAGTCTCAATCAATCAATCAATCAACAGATTTGTAAAGCGCACTACTCACCCGCAAGGGTCTCAAGGCGCTGGGAGGAGGGGGGAGATGCTATTGCTCGAACAGCCAGGTCTTGAGCTGTTTCCGGAAGGAGAGGTGGTCCTGGGTCAGCCGTAGGTGGGTGGGGAGGGAGTTCCATGTCTTGGCCGCCAGGTAGGAATAGGATCTTCCTCCGGTGGTGGCTCTGCGGATACGTGGGACGGTGGCGAGGGCGAGGCTGGCGGAACGGAGCTGGCGAGTGGGTGTGTAGAATGTGAGGCGGCTGTTGATGTTGAGGTATTTGGGGCCCATGTCGTGGAGAGCTTTGTGAGCGTGGGTGAGGAGTCTGAACGTGATCCTCTTGCTGACTGGGAGCCAGTGCAGGTCTTTCAGATGGGCGGAGATGTGGCTGTGGCGGGGGATGTCTAGGATGAGTCGTGCAGAGGCGTTCTGTATGCGCTGGAGTCTTTTCTGGAGTTTGGCTGTGGTTCCCGCATAGAGGGTGTTCCCGTAGTCCAGTCAGCTGGTGACGAGGGCCTGGCTGACTGTCTTCCTGGTTTAGATGGGGATCCACCGGAAGATCTTTCGGAGCATGCGCAGAGTGTTGAAGCAGGATGACGAGACGGCGTTGGCTTGCTTGGTTGGTCATCGTGAGCGAGGAGTCCAGGATGAAGCCCAGGTTGCGTGCATGATCCGTTGGCTTGGGGGCGGTGCCCAGGGCAGGGGGCCACCAGGAGTTGTCCCAGGCAGAGTGGGATGGTCCCAGGATGAGGACTTCCGTCTTGTCTGAGTTCAGTTTCAAACGGCTGAGCTTCATCCATTCCGCGACATCTTTCATTCCTTCCTGGAGGTTGGCTCTGGCTGTGGCGGGGTCGTTGGTGAGGGAGAGGATCAGCTGGGTGTCGTCGGCGTAGGAGATGATGTTGAGGTTGTGTTGGCGTGCGATGGCCGCGAGAGGGCTCATGTAGATGTTGAAGAGGGTGGGGCTGAGCGAGGATCCTTGTGGAACGCCGCAGATGACTTCGGTGGCCGCGGATCTGGTGGCTAGGGTGCGGTGACAGATGGTGTTGAATGAAGCCGAGAGGGATTCTGTTTTGTCCTGGTGCGCCTTGAAAAATTGATGGTGCGAGTGAAAATCATTTTCCATTGTTTTTGGTCTAGCTGGAGGAGCATCGCCCCCCAAACCAGAGCTGAAAAATAAAATGGTAATAAAGTTTATTTATTACCATTTTATTTTTAAGCAACCAATTCGGCCCAAACTGAACATCAAGACGGGGCGGGCCATTGCTGCTGAGTGGCAGCAGGGAGCTGTGTGCTTAAATTTAAAATGCGCATGTCTCTTTGGCCGGCCGTCTTGAGACGACCAGCCAGGCATGCATATTTTAAACCTCTCTAACCCAGCTGTCTTAGAAAGCGCAAGCCTCCAGTGCTCTTAAGAGGGCTGAGAGAGGCCGCTCCCTCCAATCCTGGTGCTTCTCTCATGCTAGTTAACAGAATGAGAACAGTGCCAGGATTAGCTTGGGAGTTGGAAGGATTAGCTTGGGAGTTGGAAGCCTGCCTCGAGGAGAGAAGGCCTCCTTCATGCACAAAAACAATCAATGGAGGCTTTTTCCTCTTTCTATGTGTGCTGCAAAATGTAGCACACATAGAAAGAGGAAAAACGAGGAGAAATAAAGATATTTCTCCTAGTTACGCCTTCCCTGGGGAGGCGAACAGTTTTGATGCATTCTCAGGTTTACGGATCCTTGGAAACCTGGGAGTGTGTCAAAACCCATGGGTGTTGCATGAGAAAAATCAGCATATTGCCCAATCAGCCTGATCAATAGCAGCAGCTGACCGATAACAGCATGATTTTTGCCTGCTCCGGTGATGGTAGGTGCAGTTGCCACCCATAGGTGAACTGCTGTTCCTGTCGGCAGGAATACTAAGAGTTTGTGTAGCAGAGAGTTTAAGGGGATAGCAGGCTTTGGTGGTCAGTGACAAAGGACACACTGCACACAATTTAAAAAGTGACCTTTTAATACTCAAACTAAGCCTGGGCAAAGCACTACGCTACGCTCGCGTAGTTTGCGAAGTTTGCGCTACTTCGCACTACGCAAATTACACGTAGCACAGTGCAAACACGCGTAGCGTAGTGTTGCGTAGTGCAACGGTTATTTTTTGCTTGCTCGCGGTCCTCAACGTCAAGTTGGTGACCGCGAGCAAGCAAAATGACATCCCGGCGAGACTTTTTCCTCGTTCGCGATCAGCAACATCAAGTTGGCGATCGCGAGCGTGGAAAATAAACCTCCCGGCGAGATTCTCAACGCGAGGAGGTCATGTTTCTCATTGCGAGTGGTCGCGTATGCTCGCGACCGCTCGCGATGAGAAAAAACCAGTCCGCGTTGAGAAAGCTGCTGCTCGAGGAAAAATCTACTCGAGCAGCAGAAAACTACAGCTTACACTGTGCAAGATGCCGTTTTCAATGATTGCACAGTGCCGGTTGCTTGTCCGCACTGTGCAATCATTGAAAACGACATCTTGCACAGTGCGAACAGGGTACTACGCAGTTCGCGAAGTGCTACGCGTAGCTCGCATAGTGCGAAGTGCACTTTGCGTAGCTCCGCGTAGTGCTACTTCGCGAACTACGCCCAGGGTTACTCCAAACTAGTAAAATTAATCATTTGGGTATACTAGGAATAGATTATGGCGCTCATATAGTAATCCCACACTATCTCAAAAGGACAAACTCTAAGGGGCATCTAAAATAAAGGGAAGAAAATACCCTACTACCCTAAATTCAATCTGAAGATCGAATAACACAATACAATTTTTTCGGAGCACACAATTTCAATGATCATTCAAATAACAGTTTGTTAAACACACAAGAACGAATAATCAGTTAGGCTGCTCTTCTTTTAATGTTCCTCCAATCCCATAAGCCAACGCGTTTCGCCGTGGTAGGATTAACCTACGGCTTCATCAGGGCTGGAAGTAATACAGAGTATGTAATTGTAATCATAGTGTATATAAAACCATGGAGCCCACATTTTGTGACAGCCAAAAGCCAATGAGTTATTCAAAACTATTTGATCCGGTGCAATACATTATAACATAAACCTTTATGAATACACAATGCATTCATAGTAAAAGATCAATGAGGATTTACACTTCACCCAGTTCTCCAGTGAAATGTGACCAAACTGTCAGTTTCTCACACCACTATCAAAGTGTAAATTATATCTATTACACCTGTGCAAAAAATATTAAACTACACCTCAAAGTTCTTTTGGATGTATTCTAGAAAAACATAAATAAAATCCTTACAGCTATAGATATTATGAGGCAAATGGGTTTACTCGCTTCGAATATTTAATCATTAGTAACAACATTGTTGCTTTTCATTAAGGAGCCATACCTTATCATAGATAGCTCTCCACTATGTAGTTATATCTCCATCTCATAAGCTCTTTGTGAAAATCAGGATAATAATCGATTCCAAATCTAAACCAAAATAACGTCATATTATATTTTAGTCATTGTACCATAATCCAACGTCACAAAAACAACATTATTTAATATATCAAAATCCTTCTAAACCAGCTACTGAGGTTTAGGTACTGAGTCTACTATATCAGTATGGTACCAGCATACACTCAATCTGAGTCCCAAAACAACTCGTAAATATTCTTGCAGGCATAACATTAGTTGCCTATTCATTTAAAAAGAACTTTTGCCGCTAGAGAAGTTTAAAAACAATGAATCCATCGCGGTCTTTTTACCTATCAGTATGATACCAGCACATATTTAATCTAAGCCCCAAAACAACTCGTAAACATTATTGCAGGCATAACATTAGTTGCCTTTTCAATGCATTTACAAGAAACTTTCGCCGCTAGACAAATTTCAGAACAATAAATCAATCGGAGTCTTCTTACCTAGCCGTTAATACTCCACGTGTACTAGAGTTATCCAAAAACGCCGTCTGCCACAATGTATAAGTCAATGGTTCCAAATCCTGGTAGGAAGCGTCAATAACAGACAAAGAGTAAATTAACTACTCCTCCCTTTGATATTACATAGGTTAAGGCACTGTACAAATATTCTAACTCTCACCTTTAATTTCAAGAGCGTTTCCCGAGTACAGGTAACGTTTGCTCTCTTCCGGGTCTCCGAAGCACATAAAGGTTATCCGAGATAGAAAAAGGACTCGGACAAACCCTGTAATGCCAGCGCCATCTTGGAATGGCATAAACTCACCGATTTAGGTGCAATGAATATGATTCCCTCATTGAGGAGTTTAATACCCCTTGAAATAAAATAGTTTATCATTGATTCAAGCTTTCTCTAGCAGCTTAATCGCAAACACGTCATGTCAATTTATAAGTACCATTACAATCGTCTAGAAGCCATGCCTCAATAATATCAATCAAACGTGTTATTAATGAAGTGCTGCATCTTTTCTCTACTTAGGTGTACCTATTCCATTATTAATCATCTTTAATTTCTAATTTTTAATTTTGGACTACATCAGAGGGTGAATCGTAAAAACGAAACACAATATTGAATGTATCAATTCAGTAATTCTGTATCAATTAATGAGAAATTCTCATTTCAATAGACTCAATCACCCAAAAAATATTGCAACTCCTGATCAAAATTCAAGCCGTCCTCCACGGCCCTCAAACGCATGATCCACTTTGCCTCATGTCTCCTCAAAGTGAGTTCTCTGTTACCACCATGTGAGTCTACTTTCAAATGCTCTATCCCAAAGAATTTAAAACTTTTGTTATAACCGTGAGATGCGCAGTTGTGTACATGTTCAGCAATGGGATATCTTACATCATTATTTTTAATAGCTCCTAAACTCTTAACTAGTCTCCAACTTCACAAAAAAGGACTGAAATTAGTCTTGTAGCCATAGTAGGTCTTCCAGGAGTATCAAACTTTAGACAACTATATCTCACGAACATTTGATCACAGCTTGGGCCACCAGTTCATATTATTAGATAGGGAACTGTATTTAGGTTAGGTTAAAAATGAGTATTTCATGGTATCTCAGGAACCACAAGAGCTAGAAATATGGTTGAGTGGTTTCAGCATTTGAGGGATAAGCCTCAGTCAATAGGAGAGGACCACAACATGGAATGGAAAAATAGTTCCATTCTTCTCACCTGAAAATGGGCTGATATAAGCTTTTTACAAAGTCACAGAATGGTAGGTGGTGGGTGAGTGTGCAGGCTGACTGCACACGGTCTTAGAATGTCTCCTGCAGGTCCTCAACTGTCTCTCAAAGCTGATGCCTACAGTGCATCTGGCTAGTGGTTCCTGATTGGCTCACATTTTCATGAGAACCTCTAAGCAGACATTGTTCAGCTGGGCCTTGTTCCTTGTCCTCCTAGCCAAGTCTTAATTTTGATCCTAGCCTTGAGATTATGATCCTAGCTTTGAGGAAAACAGCATCTCACAGTTATGCCCCTAATCAAATGTCCTCTCTGATGTTGCAGCAAAGTCTAGATGGATATGAACTGCTGGATCAAGGGGTTATAACTGGGTGCTCTGATGACAAGTAAGAGCCACTCAAGTGAGGAAGTCACCTAGTGGTTCCATGTTAAAATATCGATGTAAAAAATATAGTTAACAAAAATATCGCTGTAAAAATATTGATTACAAAAATTTCGACTCCCTATACTTAAACAGGTAAGTACAATAATATCGAAACAAAAATATCGAAGTAAAAAATATAGATGTAAAAAATATCGACTTAAAAAATATATATAACTTGAACAAACTATATTAAATAATATTAATATATTTAACAAAATAAATTATATTTAATACATTTTTTACCTAAATGTAACAAATAAACGCAATTTAAAAAAATTATAAACACACAAAAATGTGTACATATACATATATTTACTTAAATACATTGTATTAACTATTATCTTTATTTTATAAACTTTTTAAATTATATAAAAATAAAATATACATATATATATCAATAATTTAAAATAAAATAAAACATCCTATAAGTAATTAACACATTAAACTATTAAAAAAAAAAACATACATTTCACAAGACAATAATTACAATAGCAGGGAAAGTGTTGGATAGCGGAGGGGTAAAAATTACTATTCCCAATCCAGTGAGAGCAAAAGCAGGGAAAGTGTTGGATAGCGGAGGGGTAAAAATTACTATTCCCACTCCAGTGAGTGCAACAGCAGGGAAAGTGTTGGATAGCGGAGGGGTAAAAATTACTATTCCCACTCCAGTGAGTGCAACAGTAGGGAAAGTGTTGGATAGCGGAGGGGTAAAAAATACTATTCCCACTCCAGGGAGTGCAAAAGTAGGGAAAGTGCTGGATAGCGGAGGGGTAAACATTATTATTCCCACTCCAGGGAGTGCAAAAGTAGGGAAAGTGTTGGAGAGCGGAGGGGTAAAAATTACCATTCCCTATCCAGTGAGTGAAAAGCAGGGAATGTATTGGATAGCAAAGGGGTAAAAATTACTATTCCCAATCCAGTGAGTGCAACAGTAGGGAAAGTGTTGGATAGCGGAGGGGTAACAATTACTATTCCCACTCCAGTGAGTGCAACAGTAGGGAAAGTGTTGGATAGCGGAGGGATAAAAAATACTATTCCCACTCCAGGGAGTGCAAAAGTAGGGAAAGTGCTGGAAAGCGGAGGGGTAAAAAATACTATTCCCACTCCAGGGAGTGCAAAAGTAGGGAAAGTGCTGGATAACACGCCAATACATAAAAAAAAAATCTACATTTTTATTACATTTAATTTCCATTATTAACATCAATAATATTGAAATTTAAATATATTAATAAAAAATGGAATAAATATTCATTAATTACACATTGTTTAACACTATAATATCCACAACACACAACTAAAATGAATTACAATTATTAATTACTAATACATTTATACAAATTAATTAACAAATAATTAATAATTCATCAATAAAAAATAAATTCCTTCCCACCCTTCCCACCATTTACATCTATAAACACCACAACACACAACTAAAATTAAACAATTACCGTAATTAATTAATTTAAATTAACTATCAAACAATTATTAATAAATTAATGTACACATTTAACTCAATAACATCACAATTATACAATTATGAATAAATATAAATTATTGAATATATTTCATATAATTAAATTACTTCGCACCCTATTCTCCGATAAACCCACAACCCGCTACAGAACTAAAAATGCAAAATTCAATTTTAAAAAAATTGTTAACTACCATAAACAATAAATAAAATCTATATAATTAAATTACTTCCCACCCTATTCCCCTATAAACCCACAACCCGCTACGGAACTAAAAACGCAAAAATATTAACTACTAAGGTGCCGATTCCGATCCAGGAAACATTTTCCCCGTACGAATCGTATCCGGATTTTTTTCCGTACGAATCGTACAAGAACCGTACAAACTGGCAAGTACGATTCGTATGGGAAAAAATACATACGAATCGCATTGGGAAAATTCCCCGACACGTCCTCGGGTCGGGAAAAGTGTCCGACACGTCCCCGGACGATTTTACATACGAATCGGAAAACTGAAGTCCGAGCGCGCAAGTACGATCCGTCCCGTCCGTCCGATTGTACAACCATATGGAAAAAACACCGTACGGAGTGAACTGCAATAGCAACCATGGAGACATGTGCCCGCATACTCGCCGTCCCCCCCCCAGTCACCCGTATGTACGCGCCGTCCCCCCCAGCCCCCGTATGTATGCGCCGTACACCCCCCAGCCCCCGTATATGTACGCACCGAACACCCCCCCAGCCCCGGTATGTACGCGCCGAACACCCCCCCAGCCCCGCAGATGGATGCGCCGTACCCCCAGCCCCCCGCGGATGGACGCGCCGTACCCCCACCCGTGTATGTGCTGAGCGTACCCCCACCCATGTATGTACAGAGCGTACCCCCACCCGTGTATGTACGGAGCGTACCCCCACCCGTGTATGTACGGAGCGTACCCCCACCCGTGTATGTACGGTGCGGACCCCCAGCGCTACGCGCTGGGGGTCCGCACCGTACATACACGGGTGGGGGTACGCTCCGTACATACACGGGTGGGGTGGGGGTACGCTCCAAACATACATGGGTGGGGGTATGCTCCGTACATACACGGGTGGGGGTACGGCGCGTCCATCTGCGGGGGGGCTGGGGGTACGGTGCGTCCATCCGCGGGGCTGGGGGGTGTTCGGCACGTACATACGGGGTTGGGGGGGGTGCTCGGCGCGTACATACGGGGGCTGGGGGGGCGGCGCGTACATACAGGGGCTGGGGGGACGGCGCGTACATACGGGGGGCTGGGGGGGACGGCGCGTACATACGGGGGCTGGGGGGGGGACGGCGCGTACATACGGGGGCTGGGGGGGGACGGCGCGTACCGGGCCCCCTATTCCGCTCGCATCGCGGCGTACTTAGCTTTTCCGGCATTTTTTGGGTGCCGTAAAAATATTGCCGTCCGGACTACTGTCGGTACGAATCGTACTTGCTGGAACGTAAAAACATGCCTAACTCCGTCCGGACGTCACGTCCGCGGTGTCCCGGATCACATTCGTATGTATTTTACTGTCGGTCGGTGTTTTTTCCGACTCGTACGGAAATGGTGTTTCCGTACGAATCGTACTTGCAAGTTTGTAGGGTTTTTTTCCCGGGTACGAGTCGGACGGAGAAAACGCTCCGACTGACGGTTCGTACCCGGTTTTTCCAGGATCGTAATCGGCACCTAAGTTTTTAAAACATATAATAAAAATGAAAAAAAAATATCATACAAAATACTAAAATACATAACATTAATAATAAATGGATATTTTTTACAACTATATTTTTGTAAATTATATTTAATACTTCGATATTTTCGCAATCGATATTACTTACCTAACAATCGATATTCTTGACAACGATATTCTTTTTTTAATCGATATTTCTCACCCACGATATTCTTACCTCGATATTTCTGCACATCGATATTTATACATTGATATTCTTGCTCTGTACCCACCTAGTAGCCTAAGAAAAGGGGATCACTATGAGGGCAATGCAGTTTTCCTGAGTGAAGTCCTTGCTACTGTAAGGATCCGTGGGTTGATCCGCAGGAGCGTCAAGTCCGTGAAGATAATTCTCAGTCTTCCCCTGCGGTTCTCCGTCTCTATCGAACACTAGAGAACCGGATGACACGCTAGGGGAAAACAGGGAAACAAAACAAGGGAAGGAGGGTGTGACGTCAAGATAGTGGCAGAGGCGGAACCAAGGGAGAGGCTCTTCTGTGCTGTAACGAAAGTTTGATTATATAACCATTCACATAAGAATACCTACACATATCACTTTGCTGATTTTATAGTCCCACCTCTCGGTATGCTCTTTCCTATGGAGGATGTTGATCCCAGTCGGTAGGTAGGAACCGTGGAAAATACAGTCCAGTATCCTATGTAACATAAAGCACTAATTCAGGACCTGTCCCACACACGATAGCATTAGTCTTGTCTTGCAGCTAACTCACCCTTTGCTAACACCCAGGAACCCCGATTCTTCAATGAGGAGCCCGGTAACAGGTTAACCAAGTAGGTGTCGATAAAGGGCTGAAGACTAGAGTAGAGCAGAACAACAATTGTTACCTCCTGCCCGCTCAAGGGTATGCTGTATGTATAATGAAAGGTAGCGCACAGCGCTGTTACCGTGTTTCTGAAGCACACCGATCAAACAATACCGTGGTCCACGTAAGTGCTCCCCTTCCGTCTTTATAACGTTCTTCGGCCTCGGATAATCCTCGCTGAATGAGAAAGTAGAGATGATCTGGAAGGGGTGAGGCCCAACCGGTGAGCAAAACGCTGGTGAACACAATCGTCCACTCGTAACTAAAATGTAGGGAGGTACACGGGGATTGGCTGCACCTCTCACTCCGTTAAATACTGGACCCGGTATATTCCGCTGTATTGAGGGAGCGGATAGTGGGGGCCAAATGACGGGGATTAGGAAGTATTCGGGAAGGGGCCGGAAGAACGGAGCCAGAGCACACTGGGGTACCAAGCCACACACACTACACACCGCCACCAGGGAGTGAATGCAACACGGAGGAGGGTTGCAGAAAGAAAAGGGGAACTGTACACTCACACTTCTCGCTAAGTTTCTGATCGTAACTGAAGACTGCAGAACTGCAAGAATGGAGCGCTATTAAACACCGCCTTGAAGTACTAGAACTCAACCAAAATTAAGCTGCGTTTCCTCGAGAACGCCAAGGACGCGGGACTAGCCGCGAAACACTTCGAACACCAAGAAAGGACTCCCGGAACAGGAAACCAAACAACCGGAAGTCAGGCTACACTAACTAGGACGCGACAGGATTCCAGGCTAGAACGCTAAGCGCGTTCAAGCAAGCTTAGAGTACTTATATACTGAACCGTCTGCCGGTCCGAACCGCGGGGCATGACAGCTACCTCTAGACAGCTCCTGGCTGAGGGCAAAGGGCATTGCTCATTTTAAGAAACACCTGAAAACATTACTAGTCCAGCAGAAATAATTGGGGTTTCTCCTGTAGGGAGTAGTATCTATAAGTTCCAGGACAATATATTTAGGATGAGTTTTCTAGAATTTAAATAAATAAACAAACACATTTCGGCCTTGCGTGTTCAGGCAAGGCTCTGAACTGAATGTAGGGTAGCCAGAATCCCGATCAGAGTGAAACTAGGATGGTGACCTTGAGGCGCAGTACAGAGAAGCTAGAATGGCCTTATTCTGCACAGGAGCCTCCATGGTATGTTGTACGTAGCATGTCCTTGCAGAGGACACCACTGACCCAACACTGGGTCTCTAGTTACATAAGATGGCACAACCCTCATGGGGATGAGAATGACCCCAGTTGTGTCAAACTGAAAGCTTGGCACAGAAACAACCACCAGCCGCCTCATATCCTGGCGGGGGTGAGCAGTAGCCACTCTTTAGTATGGCTGAAGGGTACACGTTGTGTGCCCTCTCCAGTTAGGTCTGCTGGAGAACAACAGGAATGATGTTGATAGAGCACAGAAACACATGAATGCACGGAAGTAAAAGGTATGTGAACCTCTTGAAAAATATGTGGCTTTGTTAAGTGTGTTGATAGCTAACTGCCACTTTGAAAAGTTTCTAAATGTATCAGAACAAATGAAAGGATACAGTTTGTGGTGCCAGGAGATTTACTAATGAAGGAGACAGAGAGGAAAACCTAATGACCTTAATGACGGACACCACACCACTTACAGTCCCTAATAGGAGCTTTTTAGAGTGGTTTGAGAGGCTGCTTTTGAAGTGAGCTCGATATAGATAAACTGGGAAAAGAACAGGAAAGAAATGGAGAAAATATGGAAAGGGAGATGTCAGTCCAAGTACTAAAAGGTCTGCAATGTGGTAAATGGGGTTTCAAGGTGTTTTTAAACTAATAGTTCACAGTTTTAAATGAAAGTGTTTCTGCAGGTTTTACATAGATCATCATGGGTAGCAGGGGATGTTAGGAGGTGGCCTAAGCATGCGGAAGAGGAAGCTGGACAAAGATGCTCTCAGGAGGGCAGGAATGTGGTTGACGTTAGGGTGGCGATGGCCGTGATGGAGGATGCTGCTGAAAGAATCAAGTCGAGAAAAGCTGCTACAGTGCATAAAGAATATTTGAGAAAGGCAAGGCCATGTTCTGGGAGTATGGTGCTGACAGGAGAGTATCTGTGTGAACCTTAATTAGAATGTCGTGATTATGCCAATGCACCTATAAAGTGGTAGGATTGTTGATGATTCTACAATGCGGCTAGGCTATGGAATGCCCTTCCCAACCACGTACATCCCGAATCCAACCATCTGTCTTTTCGGAAACTACTTAAAACGTGGCTTTTCAATGCCACTGTCCAGTAAAGGTGTTTTCTTCCACTGCGTCTGCAACCAGCGCTGGGATGCCTAAGGGTAGCTACGAGCTTTATAAATGTTTCTTCCATTAAATTTCATTCTTGGGGGCCGATTCCGATCCGGGTCGGAAAGCACTCCGACCGAGCCGGATCCGGAGTGTTTTCTGACCGTGCCGGAGTCCTGCAGTCCGACCGAGCGAGTACGATGCGGCCATATGCTGCCGGACTCCCATAGAAGTCAATGGGAGCCGGTCGTACGAGGCGTACATGGGCTCCCATTGACTGAATAGGTACGTCGCGGGCAAGTGCGCCCCCTACAGTGGGTACGCGTCGGTGCAATCCGCACCGTACATGCCTGTGTTGGGGAGACCCAAGCGTCTCCCCCTGTGTCTGAGTCGTAGGGCAGCGAGTGACAGGGGGTGCGACGCGGACCCCCAAAGGCAACCACCCAGACGATTTGCGAGCCGGACACTCTGGCTTGCACAGGCTGTCCAACGCGTGCATCGTACTGGCTCGGTTATGAATCGCATACATTGCACGCCACGGTTAGCTTACGACCGAGACGTACGGAGCGGTCCGGACCCGGAAACGACTCGGTCGGTGAATTTCATGTAGCTTGCATCGTACTTGCTCGCTTGTACAGCTGTACGAGTTGGCCAGAAAACACGCGTACAGCTCGTAGTTTTTCCGGCCAGATCGCGTTCGGTGCCCTTCCAACCCGGATCGGAATCGGCCCCTTAGCGTCACATGGTGTTTAAATGGCTGTCTATGGAGTGGTGACTCATGTGAATTTGGAAAAATGTTTGGCTGGTTGATGATCTTAGCACTGAAAATATAATTTAGAGGGAATTCATTAAGAAATATACAGTTCAACCCTTACTGCTCATTGTGGTTACTCAATTTGTCATCTCCACACTATCATAGGAAGTGTTTTTTATGGTTGCTACGACGCAATGTGTTGCCATACACCCACTGCACCGATCCAGATCTCACAAAGTGAGGAATGACTTCCTACATCAGTTGACAGTCACCCTACCCTAGTCTTTCTTTTCCAAAGCCACTGTGACCATTCTATTTGTATGAGTAACAATGCCATCCAGACTCACCCCATATGCAGAGGTCTGGAACTCCCTGTTTTTCTGGTTTACAGATAGACTTTTGAATAAAGCATTTGTTTTGTGGTCAGTGTACAATGCCATTAGCCTTTCTGTAGCAAACACCCACCTTCTTGTGGCTGGCATTATCATCTTTCTGCTACCAATGCCAGAAAAAAAGACATTAAATATACATCTCTTTGATGAACCATGTGACTTTCTGTGATAATAACAGGGAATCGCCAGACAAATTCTAATGGCTGTCATACAAACCTACAGGCAGTAACTTGTGGATTTATTGTCAAAAACTGCTCGTGTTTCACGGGACAAGCAGGGGCTACGGGGTCTCAACCATGGTGGTTGTGGCCTTTTACCACTGATGTCCTGGGGTCTGACTTACTAAAACACTGCAAACAGGACACCAAGTACACTATTTCGCAGTTGACCCTCAGGGTGGCAATGGTGAGCAGTCCAGGGCTTTCCAGAGGAGAACACCAATGCTTTCCATCAGATCCAACATCAAGGGGCCGATTCCGATGTCAGACGGACTCAGGTCCGTCTGACATCGATCAGGAGCCGTAACTGACCAACCTGCTGTCGTCGGTTGCAGCCTTGCTAGTACGATGCGACCGAACAGGGTTCGGTCGCACTTGTATACAAGGAATGCAGGCCTGCATCCTTGAAAGCAGGGGTGCACCCTGTGGGCGGCACAACAAGGTGCCTGCCACCGGGTGCAGTGATCCACAGAGGGGCACCCTAGGTGCCCCCAGGCTGTCATTCGGCGGCCTCGCACTCATGGGGGCCCTACTGGGGGGCCCCAAAGACAGTTTCCAACTGCCTATCCGTGCCGGAAAAAACGGCACGAAAAGTCAGTGAAAAGCTGCCATCGTACTCTCTCGGTCGCAAAGAGGTGGCCGGGGGAGTACTGGGAGATTTCCGGACGGTGGACGGGCTCTCCGAGCCTGTCGTCCACAATCGGGAAATCCATGTCGGATTCCTTTCCGACCGAACCCATCGGTATGGCTCGGTCGGAAAGGAATCTGGCCGACATGATCCAAATCGGTCCAACCCAAATGTACTAAAGAAAACACCTTGTGTATCTCAACAATTATCTGAAGACCTACTGGAATCAGGGCCGGACTGGCTGTAGTGAGCACCGGACATTTTCCCAGTGTGCTTTAAGGGTGGGGGCCAGTTTTTTAGTGGTGGGGGCCATTGTTGTTACTTAGGGCTGGTTTTGTAGCAGTGCTGTAATATCGGCCCCCTGTAACAAAAGCAGCAGCAGTGCTTCTCACTAGCTCCCCCCGGGGCTGGTCCAACTGAATTACCAGGGCTGGTTTGTGTTCCCAGTCTAGCCCTGACTGGAGTGCCTAGATTCTAAAATAACTGAAATAGACAACTTAGAGGCCGATTCCGATCCGGGTCGGAAAGCACTCCGACCGAGCCGGATCCGGAGTGTTTTCCGACCGAGCCGGAGTCCTGCAGTCCAACCGAGTGAGTACGATGCGGCCGTATGCTGCCAGTCTCGGTTCGGTCAGACTCCCATAGCAGTCAATGGGAGCCGGTCGTACGACGCGTCCATGGGCTCCCATTGACTGAATGGGTACGTCTCGCGCAGTGGGTATGCATCGGTGCCATCCGCACCGTACATGCCTGTGTTGGGGGGACCCATGGGTCTCCCCATGTGTCCGAGTCGTAGGGCTGTGGGTGACAGGGGGGTCCAATGCGGACCCCCAAAGGCAACCACCCGGACGTTTTGAGAGCCGGACACTCCGGCTCACACAGGCTGTCCGACGCGTGCATCGTACTGGCTCGGTTGTAAATCGCATCCATTGCACGCCACAGTTAGCTTACGACCAAGACGTACGGAGCGGTTCAGACCCGGAAACAACTCGGTCGGTGCATTTCACGTGCTCGCATCGTACCTGCTCGCTCGTACAGCTGTACGAGTCGGCCGGAGAACACGCGTGCGGCTCGTTGTTTTTCCGGCCGCCTTCCGACCCGGGTCGGAATCGGCCCCTTAATCTTACACTGCATCACCTATTCCACTGTCCGTATTCACCGCCTTCAGATTGGTGGGTTGTGAGGCGGGCCCTTACAACTAAAATTTCTCACTTGCCTGTCCAATGTTTGGCTTCAAACAAATGCTTCGGTCACTCACTTAAAATATGAACAATGCATCTGAACAACGCTGCATTTCTTAATAGTACTGTCCTGGATCCTCTGAAAGGCTGGAAAAGAAGGTATCTGAACCACGCGTAAAGAGGAACTGAGCTACCTCCTCTAAGACTACCACACGCAATAAGGGCCCACAAGGGGTACTGAATTCCAATTTTGGAAAGAGCTCTTAGGCTGAAAAAAATAAAAAATCCCCAATACCTTGCAACCGTTTCCATACATTATGCTGGCAATACAACACATTAGTGTTTCTGTCAGAATAAATTGGCCATCATTTTCTTAGTTAAAAGGCAGTTATCAAATCCCTCCTCGTGTACAAAAAATGTAACAAGCATTGGCAAAGCCAATAGGTCTCGGCAATGCAAGAATTATTGGCGTTTTCAATGTCAATGTCAATGTCTTTTAGTCATGTTGTATAGCAGCACAGCTGCTGGTCAGCATGGCTGAAAATCCTTGTAAAAAGCGATATGTCGTTGCCAGTGTCAAAAGATTAAAAAGTGCTGCTGTGATAAATTCTTGAATCGCTATGGGGACCCTCAATGGCTCAATCTGGTATCAGAAAACATTGCCTACATCTCTCCAGTTAGTAAACAGACTCTGCTCCTCACAATCTCCCACTTTAAGACCCCATCACTTTTCTGCTTCTGTACACCAAAACTGTCGCTTTCCAGGGTATTTCCTTAGAGTCCAACACTTATAATATTGACAAAAAAAGTAAGTGCCCCAAAAATGCTGGATAATGTGAGTGTGTGGCCTTAGCAGGGAACTACTCAAACTACCAACTGGAAGGATTTGTCCAATTATAAGCTTCATAATAAGGAAATTGGTAGATTTGCTTTCTACAGCCTCATGGTAAGAGACAGAAAAAAGACAAATAGTACAAAACTCTGATGGGAGGCTTAATCAAGCAGCAACCATTTTATGCTGGATTTGTTTTGGATTTCTGCTACGTTTAGTAACCGGCAACAAGCTGTCCTGTCTAACTAACTTGTCTCGTGTCTCCTTCGATTTTGTTTTAAGGCTGATAAATATTAAACATTTTGGGCAGCAACATTATTTGAGGCAGAAACAGAGTTAGTAAGTGAACGGTCTAACCCAAATTCATACCTCGGAAGGCGGGGCTTGCGGTACAGTTGTCATCACACATATTGTGAGGCACAAGTGCACTAAATGCCTGCGGCAGGGGGCATGCAGGTAATGGTGAAATGGGAAAGACAGGTGAAATATAGGACAGAGCAAATATATATATAGGAGAAGAAGACAAGAAGAAATAGGAAGGGCAGACACGATGAGGGAAGTGGCAAAGAGTCGAAATGTAAAGGACAAGCAACCTTGAGACATTGATTTAAAAATTCCTCTCACTTTGAAGTCAGAGAAAGAAATGTAACGAGTAACCCTGGGTGGGTAACTCTGCTCCACCAGCAGAGATTGTGGAGATTTGCCTACTCTGCACTCCGTGGCGAACGTGGAGGTAGGCAAAACTCCACCTCCGTGGCAGAGTAGAGTTAGCCGCTCCCTCCCCCCTTCCAAATGCTTTAAAAAGGTATAAATAAGGCACTTACCTGCATGTCTGCAGCCTCCCGAGCCTCACTGCTCCCCTTCCTGCTCCTCTCGCGTCCTCGACGTCCTTCTTAAAAACACTACGTTGTACCTCTTGCGAGTGTGCATGCGCACCTGCAAGTCTTACAACGTAGTGTTTTTTGTTTTTTTAAGAAGGAATTCGAGGACGAGACAGGAGCAGGAAGGAGAGCGGCGAGGCCCGAGAGGCAGCAGAAAAACAGGTAAGTGCCTTATTTACACCTTTTTAAAGCATTTGGGAGCGGGGAGGGAGCGGAGATGGAGCGGAGCAGAGCTACACAGAGATTTTGCCAAACTCCGTGGAGCTACGCGTAGAGGCACTACGCCAGATCCGCCCAGGGCTAGTAATTTTATCTCAGTCTTTGAATACACAACAAATGTGACAAGATAAGAACAAGATTTACATGCCTGTATACATCAATGGAGCTTGGAGTGTGTGAAAACACAAGCGCTTGTATGAAGTGCTCTTTAACAAAGAAAAAAGTAGTTCCTAAAACAGTTTCTAAAATGGGAACAGTAGATGGATAGTAGTAATTGGTCCATGCTTTCAGGGAGGGCTAAACACAAGAAGAGGCATGACGTATGAATGCCATGGACAAATGGGGAGAAAGAATACGAGAGAGTCAACGAAGCCAGCAAATGGGAAGCCCATGTGAGGGCTGAAGCCCACATATTGAATATCGCAGTCTCTCTGAGACTGTGCTGTCTAGCCAAGACTTAAAAAGATTTACAAGAAAAGCACAAGCTTAAGAAAAATAGAGTAGGTATTATTTTTGAAGCAATTTTATAATATATTATCAATAAGGCAATTAGGCAAGGTGCTCCGTGTGCTAGTGAGACCAAAATGTGCTTGTGCTGAGTGAAAAGTGTGTGTTACAACATTCCAGAAAATAATAATTCAATTTCTTTCTCTTGTACAATCGCTTGGCAGGCCCACCTGTAAAATCTCTCAATATTAATCAGAAAGTGGAGATGAACAAATCCTCCATGTTAAATCCACACTCAGTCGTCCCACAGTGCAGGGCACATGTACATTTTGCCAGTGTTTTCACGTGGTACACGTGTGTGCAGCTTAAGCATTGTAGGTAAGTAGGATCTGCTTTTATGGATATCCCCACTTTATGCCTGGTGCTATGCTTGCAGTTTCTGACTAGTCTGACTGGGATCCTGCTAATCAGGACCCCAGTCTCTGTGCCGTCTCCCCTAAATTGGTATGGTAAGTACTTAGGTACAACCCAGATTGGACACTGGTATACCCTTATCAGTCCCTAGTATATAGTACTGAGGTACCCAGGGCGTAGGTACATCAGGGACCCCCCATGGGCTGAAGCATTTACTATGCCACTCATGAGGGACCACTCAAACTGTGACTACAGGCGTGCCATTGCAGCCTGTGTAAGCTGGTGCTAGCACCACTTACGAAAGATATAGTTTTCCCTATATCTAAGGTCACTGCACGTACAACCTATAAGTCACCCCTAAAGCAGGCCTTTCAATCCTGAAGGCAGGGTGCTCGGTTCTAAGAGTGAGGGTGCCCCTGCATTAGCAGGACACCCCTACAGCCTTCGGAGTCCATTCTCCCAGGCTGTAAGTGCATCAGCCATTACGATATGTAGAGTGGCCATGCGTCATTACGTGATGACCATCTCTAAACTGGCTGTAGCGAACCCTATAATATTTGGTATCAAACATGTTGGAATCGTACCCCCACACTGTAAATGCTGTGGGAGGTATGATTTCATGCACTGTAAAGCTCCTCCGGGAGGCCCTCAGTGCTCCCGGTACCAGTCTTCTAGACCCAGACAGCACAACATGGCAGCTGCCAACCAGAGACACGATTCTGCCCTCCTTCTGCTGAACCAAGCTCAAGCAGGGGAAGGCAGAACAATAGGTATGCTGTCACAGGGAGGTTCCACCACCTCCCAGACAGAGTTTAGTGTATTGGGGCCGGGTGGGAGCGCTTGCCAACGCCACTCAGTCTGCTTGAAGGGCACATTTGGTGCCCTCCTTGCATAGTGCAGTTCAAAGCAGCTCGGGGAACCATTGGCTCCCGCTCTGGCATGAAACTGGACAAAGGACATGAGAGTATCCTCCCCACTGTCCAACCCCTACCCTGGGAAGGAACCCTGAATAATCCTAACCCTTTCCTTAGGGTACATAAGAGCTTACTTGAGGGTGGGTCCCCTGATTAATTGTGGGCCAATATTCATTTCAAGACACCACTTCTTCGACTGTCTGTGCACTCTGGACATCAAGGCTGCAACTGGGAAGACTCCTGCTGCTCCTGATCTCTTGCCGCCCTGCTCGTCTGCTGCAACGTCCGTGCATGTGCTCCATACAGGAACCTTCCAAGGCTTGTGAGCATCCAAAACACCTGAAAGAATACCCCTTGAAGTGAAGGAGTCACTCCCCTGCATCTGCAGACACCGCAACTAAGCTGACCGGCCTGCTGATCCTAAGCTCCTACGGACTCCAAAAGGCTCAGCAACACAGGTGGTAGTTCTTCACATCCCTCAAGGCTTGTCCTGTCCTCTCACCAGGTTTGAGGCCAGAATCCCTCGCCAGAGCCGCAGGAACCAAACCACTGTGCACTGCATTGACTTCCTGTTGCAAAGGCTTAGTGGCTTCTTTCCATCAAGATCTTCAGGCTTGAAGTAGCCCCAATCTCAAGCATCTCCTGTGACCAAGATCTTTGTCCTCACCACATCACATGCACCGTTGGCCTTGATCTGTAGTGAGCTGCTTAAGGTCCTCTTGCAACTCCAGTGCCTTTGGCCTATGGGTCCTGTTGAGGGTCTTCCTTGATTTCTGCAGGCTCTCCTGATTTCTAGGGGCCTGCCCTGACTCCACTGCTTGTGGTGAGTCACCTGGACCTTGCTGGTCTCGACACGGCAGCTTCTTTGCTTTCCACACTGTTTGCAGTTGCCAAGGTTTGTTGGTGTTCTCGACAGACACCGACCCCTCAACTCTCGACATTCGACAGCTCGTGAATGGCTTCTGGTCTTCCACAGTGTCGCCTGGTCCTCACAGCTGCAGCTTCAAGGTCACGATCATCTCTCCTGCAACACGACATCAGTGGCCATTCGTCTTCTGTGCCTCCTGGTCACTCCTGAGTGGCGCAGACCTTGTCCCCTCTGCTTGCAAGTACTTCACATCCTGAATCCACCTTTGTGTTCCACTGGACAATTTCACCTTCTCCAGCAACGGCATCTTCCTGTAGTCCTCCGTTGAGTTCGATGGCGGTTTGCGACGCCACTTCCCACTTATGCACCCGGCTTCCCTGTTGTAGGTATCCTAGTTCGAAGGGTATCCATGGATGGGGAGGCTCCCCAACCTTATGTCTTCCACAGGGTTTCCTCAGGGTCCACTGGGAAGGGTCCTTCTTCTTTAAAATTGCAACCGCAAATAACCCGTTGACATGCATTGAACCTGCGGTCGTGTTCCCACTCTGCACACGGCCTCGGTGGGGTACCTAGTTTCTTACCTTGGGTGGTTCCTTGGGTACCCAGCACTTCTACATCTTTTGGGTATAGTCTTGACTCGAGTAGTGGTTCGCATACCACTATTTTAGTATATGGGTTGTTCTACCCTGGTGACCACTGTATATTTTGTGCTTCTTACCTGTTTCTATTGAAAAGTTTTGTGCGCATTGTGTACATCTCTGTCTAGAAGATATCTGTATGTGTTAGTGAGTGTCTTATAGTAAATACATATTTTTATAAATACACTCTGTGGTTCTTTTTCACTCAATCTATACCTATAAGTTTATGTTCTTGTAAAACAAGCTGCTTTACACTCTTTCTGGACTAAGCCTGAAGGCTGCTCTACACAGCTACCACTTAGAGAGCTTTTTAAGGTTGTCTAAGACCACTAAAATCACCATAAGGGTTGCCTGGATTGGTGCATCATAAACCAAACCAGCTTCTCACAAGCATCTATTCTACAGGTAGAGAAAGCAAAGTGAATAAGGGGTAGTGGGGCATGGCTTACACACAAAAAGACCGACACTTTGGTCCTATGAAATGAACTGGCATTGAATATTTGTTTCTGCAAGTAATGTAAATTTAGCCATGTTTGCCACAGAAAACGTGCATGTCGCAAATTGTCTAAGTTGAAGAATGTGAAGGTTTTCCACAAAATATAGAAACTGTGCTTCTTTTTCACAGACTCATCGTTTTGTAGACACATACCCATAAAAAAATACATACTTTCTGCAAAAAAACGAGATTGCCCATTTTTGAGGGAAATGCACTGAACAAACGTACATTCGTGAAAATGAAACAATACACAAGGGTTTTCTGCAACTAAACGATTGTAAATATGAAGAAAGCAGCTTCAGGATGGGTTGGAGCAGGCTAACCCAGCGCCCATTTTGAAACTGAGAGTTTGTGTTTGCAATCGCTCGGCTGTTTTACAGTACTGGGATTGCAGCCTTTTGAAGTGCACATTTCGGATTGGCCGGCTGTATAAAGCCAGCAAATGTGTCATGCGCACGCTTGCGCGACTGGCGGTACACAGAATAATACAATGGTAACAATTATTGTATTATTCTGTGTGTACCTTCTGTGCTCGCTGCAGGGGGGGGTGACGCTCTTCTGCCTTAACCCCTTCCCTGCGGGGGTAATTCCCCCGCGGTGCGGGGGGGGCCGGGGTGCCGCTGCGCTCGTGACGAGCTCAGCTCGTCACGACTCACAGTGGAGCTGTGCTCATGACGAGCTGAGCTCATCACGACCCCGCACACTGATTAATTCTCCCACACAGGCGGGGAATTAGTCGCGCGTGGGCGGGCCGCAGCAGTTATGACGAGCTGAGCTCGTCATGAGCACAGCTCCACTGTGAATCATGACGAGCTGAGCTCGTCATGAACACGGAACGGTTTAACGGAGGAGCCGCTGTTGACGTGGCGTGCAGGAGCCATGTACTGTTTTGTTTGGCTTGATCTACACCTTAAAGGTTCTCACAAAGGAATGTATAACACAAAATCTCACTCACTTTAAAGATGCCTGTACCAAAGTGTTTTAGGCAGAACAGGTTCTATTGTTTGAAGGATTACATGAAAGGAATGTCAGTAACATAAAGCGCCGTAACAATGCTGCAAAAAGAACAATTCTGTGTGCAAACATTTCTGTTTTTCTGCTGCCAAATTTGGTAGTCCATGGCGCAATACCCTGGGAGGACTGAGCTCTATTGTAACATGCTTTAAATTGGGAACTCATAGAATGAGTGCAAAGACTACACAATCAGACAACCAGAAAGCACTCCTTTTCATACCCATCATGTGAACAGTCTTTTCAATGGTGCACAAAGTGTACAAGCTGCCATTGATTTCGGAATACACGAATGGGCCCCCACCTCAAAATACTGGACTCTACGGGGCATATTTACAAGGGCCATATCTCCGCTTTTTTGGCTTTTAAAGCCAAAAAAGCGGAGATAAAAATATCACCCTATTTACAAGAGGGTGCTAACATGCTTTAGCGCAGGTTAGCACCCTTTTACCCGCCGCCTCCCTTTGCATCTCTAATGAGATGCAAAGTGGGCGTCACTAGGCAGTACAACCTTGTAAATATCGCTGATGTACACATCGCGATATTTACAATGCTGCCCACGCATTTTAGCAGACGTTAGTTTTTGGAGAAAACAGCCGTTTTCTCCAAAAACTAACGTCTGCTAAAATGCAGACTTAGCTATACTTGCCATTGGGGGTGGATTATGCTGATACGACCACAGGGTCGTATCAGCAAGGTTATCGCCGTTTTCCATGGAACATCGCTGGAAAACCAGCGATGTTCCATGGAAAACATCGCTATCGCTGGGAAATTATCGCCATTGCGCTATGCGTTGTTAATACAACGCTAGCATGGCGATAATTTCCTGCGATAGCCAGCGATAAAAAATTCTGGCTTAGAGCGGCCAGCGATAATCATTGCTGCCGCTTTTTAATATGCCCCTATTTTCCTAGTCTCTTGCACATTTCTACTGCAATAACATAGCTCGCTGAAGTGACTGAAAGTCGAGTGCAGCACTGCACAGAATTCTGGAATAAATACATATATGGTGCTCTATATAGATGCATCGGCAAATTCCCAAGTGCTCCCAGTTTTTGCCGCATAATGGATCTGAGATACACGGTGAAGTGCACTGGCCACGATCACACATGTTGTCAAGTGAACAGGGAGCCAGGACTCCTGGATCCAAAGATGGCAGATTTGCCTCTGTGGTGATAAATGCCAGCCATGCACATGGCCCACCTTTCTTGCTCCTAAAGCAGGCATACACAGGCAGGCACAGAAGCCAGGCCTCCAAGGCATACAACGGCAGGCACAGAAGCCAGGCCTCCAAGGCATACACAGGCAGGCACAGAATCCAGGCCTCCAAGGCATACAACGGCAGGCACAGAAGCCAGGCCTCCAAGGCATACACAGGCAGGCACAGAAGCCCGGCCTCCAAGGCATACACAGGCAGGCACAGAGGCCAGGCCTCCAAGGCATACACAGGCAGGCACAGAAGCCAGGCCTCCAAGGCATACACAGGCAGGCACAGAAGCCTGGCCTCCAAGGCATACACAGGCAGGCACAGAAGCCAGGCCTCCAAGGCATACACAGGCAGGCACAGAAGCCCGGCCTCCAAGGCATACACAGGCAGGCACAGAAGCCCGGCCTCCAAGGCATACACAGGCAGGCACAGAAGCCAGGCCTCCATGTTGACCCTTCACAGGGAGAGCATGATTGCTCCTTTCAGCTTTAAACAAATATTCCTGCCAAAAGACCCAGGCTTCTGGCTCCTTGGCATTTCCTTTTGTAGATGCAGTGGTGTGGCTTAGCTGCAAATATTTCCGGATGTTTAAAAATACAAGCAGCCTCCGACAATGCTCATCGTGTATTGATTTCAGACTACCGGGGGCCCTGGGCTGCAGGACGCACTCCCATACAAGGAGGGCGGCCCTGTCACCTTCTCTGAAATGCAGACACAAGAGGCACAGTTATCGTGCCATTATTTAAATTGACTTCATAAATCTGCTTCAAAATAATTCACCTGAATCTATAAGCGCTTCTATTGTATGCTGATGGCAAATTCTTCAATGTGCTCAGGGTCACACCGTGATCGAAGTACTGCTGCTGAGATTGCTGAGCTTCCATTTAATAATGAGCCACCACAGGACGAGGCTGAGTTTCAAATGGCTGCAACCAATCTTCTTTAATCTTATCTCACAATTTAAAAGTGGGAGGCTGATTTATACATCAGTTCAATGGATTTAGGGGTTTGGGCAACCCTAACAATAACTAGATCATTGGGGTTTTGGGAGGTCACTGAAGACAGTGAAGGGGCTGAGGGCCAATATGACCTTTTGCTCCAACATCTCAATGCTTGGCTTTCCGTTTCTCCCCTAAAAAGTTAGAACAATCCACCTTCAGCGGGTGGAATGTTCTGTTAGCATTATAAGCCTTCTGCCTTAGGTTGCACCGCCATTGTATGAATCCTCAGCCACTGTAGGCCTGTAACTCGGTAGCAGGCCTTTAACGACCAGTATAGCCCTTGGCAGCAGCCCTCCATGTATAGTACAGGCAGTGGGGGATGGGTAGCTAAATGTTGGCATGATAAATTAGTTTATATCTGACATATATTGTGCCAAGTGAGTGTTGTCATTGAGTCTGACCATCTCTGAAGGAATTTGGGGAGAACATTATATTTGGGTCCACAAGAAAAGTGTGTGCGCTCTCTCGGGGCTGTTAGCCAGGCTGCGTATCTTTCCGTCCACCCCGTGACGCAGCCTCCTGGTCCTCAGCCTTCCAGGAGTTTTTCCTGTGCCTGGAATGGTCAGTCCAAGCCCTAATTACAACACATTACTTATTATTTATCAAAGTATCTAACTGTTAGTAGTGCTGCCCTAAGCCGACAGCACCTTGCATTATGAGCCTTGCACACAGGTACATATTATCATCTCACACCGTATGCAGAGAATGCACAATTATGTTATTTATTAATAGGTACTGACATACAACCTGGCTGTTCTCGTTTCTGATTGACAGTCTTTGGGGCAGATTAACAAGCCCCTTGCCACACATTTGCGCCGCAGTTGCGTCACTCCTGGGACGCAGCGGCGTCGTTAACAATGCGCCACATTGCAACATATTTACAACATGACGCATCTAGGAGATGCGTCACATAGTAAAGCCCTGCACTACATTATACCTGCATCAGGTGTAATGGCACGCAGAAAAGCCTCGTAAAAGTGAAGCAGTGAAATCTACAAGATTTCACTGAGTCACTTTTATGACGCCACTGCGTCGAAACCTGAAGCAGGCGTAAGGAGTGACGCAGCATGTTAGGAATAGGCCGCCCCTGAGCACTGCTAGAGTTGCGTCACGCTTGCGACACGACTTCAGCAATGCGCTGCCCTTACGATAAAAGATGCAACACGCATCTGTTTATCCTTACGCCACGGTGCGCCGCGTTGTAAATGCAACGCATTCCTGGTGGTGCAAGGGTATTTTTGTGTGTCGTATCTTTACTGGCGCATCCCTGCTAATATGCACAGATGCACCAGTCCTTGTAAATCTGCCCCTTTGTCCTTAGCTAGACCTTTGGCCGCCCATGGCAGCCCCGGTGTTGTACTGGCAGATTACTGAGACAGCCGCAGGTACGAGTGGGGGCATGGGGGAGTCCGCCCCCCCTTTATACACCACTGCAAAAGGCCCCTGCCATCAATCAGTTCCACAGACAATGCAAAGGAAAACTTCACTAATTAACACCCTATACTTTAAGACTTATAAATCAGTATGCCATTTATTTCCTTCTGGGAACAAATATTCTTGAATAGAATAGGATTCAAAGCAACTGTACTTATGTGCTCTCTTTGCCCCACAAGTGGAGGAAAGTACAGCCTTAGGGACTCTTCAGAGGTTGGCAGGTGGCCTGACGTCCGTCCACCATTGTGGCGGAGAGCATTACCTCCATTACCCTTGCATACTGTTGCCCACAACATTTAGAGATCTCTCCTGGCTTGGCAGAGATCTCTGTGCCTTCCAAGGAGGCTTCTCTGAAGGCACTGAAAGTTTGATGAGTGGCCACCTTGTCTCATGCGGCTATTCAGTAAACATTTTTTTTTTACAAAACCAAGCTCGCAAAGTGGGTCTTTGTTTTTGGGAAACAAAAGTCTGATGAGCCTGACACCCCGGGAATTTTCTCCCAGGTTGTGGGGGTCATTTTCTTTTCTTCTGTTTGGGAATGCTGGGCTTTCCCTGGTGGTCTTGAACGGAAAAATATACATTGGATTGTCTGCTATAAATAGGGTGGATGGTCTGATGAACTTGAGACCCCCAAGTCTGTTGGGCCGTCGATGTGAGGTTTCTGCTGGCGAAGCCAGCTGGTTCACCACCAGCAGAAGCATGGTGATCTGCCCAACTCTAAGTAGAGCAGACAGACTGTCTCTATTGCCAACATGGTACTCTGCCCTAAGTCATCAGAACTCATCAATGATGGCAAATAGTCTCTCATTGTCTTCATCACAGGGTTTGATATTTCAAAAGTAAACAATGTCCAAAGCCGAATTTGTGATGTTACAATGCGTGCCATTACATCGCATGCCGTTGCAACGCCAACCTGTACCCCGACTTTCTGTCGGGGGTGCGCTGGAAGTTGGAATAGATTCATTTTCTATTCCAACTCCAGTGTGTGCAACAGTAGGGAAGGTGTTGGTGTTAAATCCAACCCCTTCTACCCACTGCAGCACACCTTTTTCATTGCAACGGCATGCGATGTAATGGCATGCGTTGTAACCGTTGCGTAGTAAAGGCTTTTTCCCTCCAAAGCCTGATCTTCTTCCAATGTCTATTCTAGACAAACACCTCTCTCTTCTACCTTCCCTGTTTGACCTCTACCAACCAAGGACCTGATTTTGAGTTTGGAAGACAAAATTTACTCTGTCAGGGTGATGGAGGAAAGGACCTGTCGCCCCGAGGGAGTACCTGCCAGACACATTTTGAGATGTACGCCGGCCCAGCAGACATCGCGTGCATTTACAGGAACTGTTGTGACAGCAGTTCCTGTAAATGCATTGAAAGTTTGACGAGGTTGTACGTCAAAATTTCGATTTTTTTCATTTTCAAAAAGAAGTTTTGTTAGCAGAATTTTCATTTTGAAAATTAAAAGAAACAATGCCGCCTCACCATGGGAGATTTCTCCCATGGCATGGGGTCGTTCTGTAGTTTTCACTGCTCGGACAATAAAAACTTGCCATGTGTTCACCCATTCCAAATAGGGTGGGGAACACACGGCCAAACCTTACTCCATCTGTCTGTCAGATCTCTATGTAGGCGACGGAGACAGAGTATTCTCCATTGTCTACATAATCAAGTTCCTCCTGACCAGCCGCGGTCCAGGCAGGTAACAGTGGTGGGGCCGTGTAAGGCGCAATTTCAAGGGACGATGCCGAGAAAAAATGTATTATTTATTTAATTTTCTCTCTGCAGCGTCCCTCAAAATCCCCCCTTTACCCGGCCCATCGCACCACTGCTGTTACCTGCATGGACCGCGGCTGCTCCTGACCCTAAATGATTTGTGCAGAACTTTGCTTTGGTGGAGAGGGCACTCAGTCACATTGGGATGGAGCATCCTCTCTGCCAAAGTTTAAGTCAGGCTCTAAGTCGTCATTTCTTCATTCCGTGAGGCCTTTTCCTTGGCTCCTAGGGCAATGAGTAGTTACAGGCAGTATCTTGTGTGTGTGTACAATGTTGCTTACCATCAGTGCCATAGAGCCAACAATACTGCTGCAGAACAGCTGTATTGCTACCCTTTTCATGATGGACTCTTTTGAAGTAGCAAATTCGAGCAATGAAAGCATATTCTAGGAAGGGGTAGGGGCTAGAAAATCAACTACAGCAAGGCTGTCTGGCTCGCGCTATCCCCTTTCCCTGATCCCACACATCTCCCACTTAAGCCTCCCCTCCTCCTACATAGCAACAGCCACTCACTTTAGATTCCCAGCACACTGAGAGACTGGGGCTAAATAGCACCCCTTCTCCACATGCTTTTCTCTCCAGTGACTGCACCCATCCAACCACCTATTCTCACCTATTCCCCAGATCCTCCTCCTAACCTCCCTACTCTCACCCTACTTACTATTCTTCATTTCTGTTTCCATCTTTCACCCCACCCTGTCACTACTGGCACAGGGAAACTGCCTCCTCCCTCCCACAACCTCCTGAACCCCATTGCTTCTTTACAAAGCCTTTTGGAGGGTGACTGCCAACATTCCTGAACCTTTGTCAAGGCCCCTTTCCTGGTGTCCCTACAACCCCTACCCTTTCCCTGCCCCTCATCCAAAGCACTTCTGTCCTGCAACCTCACCAGTGTAACATGAACAAGAATCAGATGAACATCTTGGACCATGCATGTCCCTTTTTAAAAGAAATATAACTAAAAACAGATACTATACACGATGCATCTTAAAGGTAACTATATATAGGTAAGTTTAGATTTACTATCGACATACATATATTGTGAAGAACAGTATACATATATACAC
Organism: Triturus cristatus; assembly: GCF_964204655.1. Lineage (NCBI taxonomy): Eukaryota > Metazoa > Chordata > Amphibia > Caudata > Salamandridae > Triturus > Triturus cristatus. Next base: position 57,808,643 of record NC_140579.1, read on the forward strand.
ACATATGTGCGTGTGTGTAGATTCAAGTGTAGCAAACTTTAGGGGCCGTGCGAAGATTGCCATGGTGGACCAGAGGATCCAGTGAATGCCAAAAACAAAACCCTTACATTTATTGTTTAAATCACAGAGGGTGACCCTTTATGACCCCCCCCCCCCCAACCCATCCAATGTGTCAGAGTACCTCCACCCGGCCCCCTTGCACCATAATTATCTTATTTGTTGAGTACATGGGGACTGAGTCCCCGAGTCCAAAGATGGCGGACGCAACTTGAACTTAAAGTTGTGGCCAGCCAATCCGAGTCCATGGTTTGGCTATCCACTACATAAAATATCTATAGGTTTTTTTAACCTACATTGCTCAGAAACTACTGAATGGATTAACACCAAATCACAAAATGCTCATTTTCTGCACCTAGATCCAACTTTCCACCAAATTTGGTGTAAATCCGTTCAGAGGGTTTGGCTGTATTTGTGTCTACATTTCCAAACGGAAAATGTGTTTTGGGACTCCTCCTTCTTTTCATCCCCCGCTTGATGAAACTTTTCAGTTTGGAGCTGAGGTGAAAGAACATTTTTATTGGAAAGTTTTGTAAAAATTCCTCAAATGGCACCAACGTTATTAGGAAAACAGAAATGCTCTTCCTATCGAAATACAATCCTAACTAACAATATTATGGATTTTGGTGGATATCTGGTCACAATATTTGTTGTTGACCTTCGATTTCTGGCCCCTATACAACCCCATTCAAACTATTAGCACTCAACAAAACAAAATCAGTGGTAGTGTTCAGGGTACCAAAGGAGGAGGCGACTGGTAACTGGGCCTCATCGGTGAGGTGTATCTTGAGTCCTATCTCACATGGAACTCAGACCCGTGGCTGGGTATACCTATCCTACCAGACATCATAGCGTTTTGAGTTCTAAGGCACAGTGAGCCAAGACTCATTTGCATAAGGTTGGTGCCTGTTTGTAATGGCACAGCAGAGCTGAAAAAACAATGGATATAAATGCAGTCCAGAGAAATTTCTGGCAGCTGAGATTATCTGAAGCATTTCACCCATCATTCTGTGCTGAGACTTCCCAAGTAGGGGGTTGTGCCCAGATGTCTGTCCCAAAGTCTTCCAACCATCGCTTTTTGTAAGGTTTAAGAGAGTTTGCGCCCAGCTCGAAGGTATATTTCAGAGATTTTTCTGGACCAGGAGGGTTAAATTTGCTGTTCTCCAAAAAAACACAAATCCTTTGTAGATGGCATTAGAAGGGCTGTGCTACACTGGCCGGCCTCTCTACTCTGTTTCCATTGGTGTATGGTCCACTGAGCAGAAGTGCCTGAGGGTGGAGCCAGCAGCAGCTCCATCATCGGGAACGCCGCATTGCCAAGCTCTAGATGAGGTGGGGATATGAAGAGGAAGGCAGACCCCCTTCTTTAATTAAGGCTCCTAGTTCACCGAGAGATGTCTGCATGAATGAGTGAGTCAGTGCTTAATTTGAGCCAGCGGTTGCAGGTGAGAGCCAGGGGCACCTATTTCTGGGGACCGGGACTTATTTTTCCACAACAGAGTTTCGTCCAGAAAAACACAAAAGGGGGAAAGAGGGAGGAAGAGAACACCTAGAAAATAATGACACATGGAGAATGCAGGGATCAACAACAAGCAAGAGTTAGAGAAGGAGATAGGAAGTGTCTGGTGGTGGATTAAAGATGACTAAGATGGAAGCAACAGAATGCATCCTTGGTATTCGGCACGCTGGCATTCAAAAGCGCAGGCCGCGGGCTTCTTTGCAAAACCTTGGGACCCAGCGCTTATTCTTTTACACATTGAGCACTGGTGTGAGTGTATATCAAGGTGGATATCATTGTATGTCCATGGGTTTGGTCATGCATGTTCACATCATTTCGCACAAACGTGTGTTGATAAGTCCATCATCCCCTTTGGTGTCGATAAGTTTCCGCCTGCACCTAAGTGTCTTTAGTAGTCAACATGAGTCATTATGGCCGATTTAATGAGATATTGACGTTGACCTCAAGGTAGGCTCAAAATATCTACATGATGGACTGTTCTAAAATTCCGGAAAGCAAACAAGAAGTCAGATGGTGAATCAGGGTTTGTAACTTTGTGTCACAAGACAGAACATCTCCTCTTCTCTAGGCTTGGCAGCAAGAGTGAAGTCTCAAATTGCATCTTTTGTTCTTGTTTTCCAGGAACCTCTAACTCTTTTTTGACACAAGACATGAAGTTCGAGCCTTTCAACATCCCTTGGCAACCAGAAGTGCAGATTCAAAGGCCAAAGATTGTCCGACAAGTGGTGGAAACGGAAAACCAGGCTGCCTATCGTCTGAATGACAAAATGCCCCGCTACGTCCACTTCGCCAGCAACCAGACCAACAAGTGGGGTCACCCGCGCTCCTACCGGATCCAGATTGTCAGCTTCGCCGGGGAGTACCTGCCGGAAACGAGTCCGGTCGAGAATTCAATGAACTGGGCAAGGTAGGTGTCTGCATTCGCCTATGGGCTGTATGATGCTATATCGACGTCACCAATATCAGCCTGCAAAAATATCTCACTGCCACATCGCCTATCTGTGCATGGTTGAGTTAGGCATACATCTACTACTACTTACCTCTTGATGTAGTGGTTAGGTCGGTGTTGTGGATGCAATATTTATGCCAAGCAATGTAACGCATGTGGTAAAAGAGGAGAGGGCCCGTTTTTGTGGTCATTCATTCATCTATGCAAGAATAGCTCTCTTGCCGATTTGCAGTCACCATAGACCGCTTTTATGTGAAAGGAGAGGTGACATGTTGTCTAAAGAGAAGTAATCCAGCGCCAGGACACCTTCGGGTAATCGTGTGCTTTAGAAATCGCCTTAACATTAACATGTTGGTGTGAGGTCCCTTCCCTTTCTGCTTTTTTTTTGTTGCAGTTTTATGTAGCGCAAACTCGCCCCAAGTGTATGAAAGCGCTTTACATGAGCGCCAGTTGCATTACAGACTGACCCATTGTTTAGATCCGCTGCGTTCCGAGACAGGAACAGTTCACAGACTCTAGATGTCATGGGCACAATTAAATGTTTGGGTCGTACCAATGCCCTGAGAAGGTCTGCATTCGCCACTCTCAGTGGCAGCTTTGTATCTCCTGCAGCCCTCTCCAGATTGTACTGTCGGTCTTCAAATACCATTTTGGGGGTTCAGGACATAGATCGGTTGTAGGAAAAAGGGGGTGGTGATGGACAGAGTTTCTGAATGATGCAGAATACTCTTACCAAGTCAAGAGATCATGGTTTTAATCCATCACCGTTTTTTAGCTCACTGCACCATCCCAGCTCAGAACCTGGCTACATGCAAAGTAGTCTGTACCTGTCCCAGTGCATGATGGGAACAGGGCAAACCAAACTACCAAGCCAATTCTTATACTGGGAAGGAAACAAGCTTCGGGGTTTTTTTTTCGGTTTCTGGCATCACAGCCTTCGTCGGCCCGGCTTGCCTGAATCCTGATGGTGCAATGAGCAAGGGACTCACGTCTGAGCATACCCTCCCACACTGAGTGTGGATAAAATCGATTTGGGAAAAAGGGGGTGGTGATGGACAGAGTTTCTGAATGATGCAGAATACTCTTACCAAGTCAAGAGATCATGGTTTTAATCCATCACTGTTTTTTAGCTCACTGCACCATCCCAGCTCAGAACCTGGCTACATGCAAATTAGTCTGTACCTGTCCCAGTGCATGATGGAAACAGGGCAAACCAAACTACCAAGCCAATTCTTATACTGGGAAGGAAACAAGCTTCCGGTGTGGGAGGGTATGCTCAGACGTGAGTCCCTTGCTCATTGCACCATCAGGATTCAGGCAAGCCGGGCCGACGAAGGCTGTGATGCCAGAAACCGGTCCCCGGAAGCTTGTTTCCTTCCCAGTATAAGAATTGGCTTGGTAGTTTGGATTCAGATGTGCTCAAGGGAGATTTGAAATACATCAGTGGCAATGTTGAAAGCACATCGGGCCAGGATCATCAAAAATAATAGAATAAAAATGCATCTTTAGAGGACGTTTGGGACGGTCCCTCGAGGAAGTAACCTCAAAGTGTTATGTTCTTAAAAGGCAGTTCTAGCCACAATCAAACAGTCATCATACTAACAATCAGGAAACAGGGCAAATACTTCACAAGTAGAAGCAACCGCTCTCTGTTGTTACTATTCTCAGAGGGTGAGTTCTGGTACATTAAACACTTGCTGGATTTTAAGGGTTGTGTTTTGTGTACTTTCAATTTTACCTGGGCTGTTTGCAATATATAGTTTGTCCAGCCGAGCAAGGCTAGCCTCGAGCCTGGCTCGATTATAATGCCTGCCTCTTGCATCCCGTCACCATGGAGACTGGCATGTGGAAAACAGAAGCAGGCGTTGACCTTTTCCCTTCCTACTGCCGTGTTTTTTAAAATAAAAAACTGCTACGCACAGGACGAATGAAATGATTAATGAACACAAACATAAAGACCAGAAGGATGGTTTTTATTTTGATTTTTTTTCCTGAAGTTTAAACACTCCAAGAGTAATACTATTTTCTATGTAGAGGATTAAAAAATAGAGAAACATGTTTTAAATGCACTTATACAAAATATATCCGAGTGTGTAAATGTACACCTTCTGCATTTACGCATGCATAAACATTAATGCATGGGAGTATTCCTGAAAAGCACTTTCCAACTCTCCCAGGAGTACTCCTGGAATCCACTGTTAATTAGGAAACAAAAAACTACTCAAAAGTAGGCAGGATAATTAATGATATCTGTCTGAGAATGTCCCAGTAATCTTTTATTTACGAAAGCTCTTCTAACCCTGTGAATTTAACTCTTCAAAAAACTAACAATTCACTGGAAAGGAGACAAAAAATCCACAAAGGACGAATTTGTTTGTTTAAAAGCAATCAGCAATGTACTCTGCGATGTTTACTTTGGTGGGCTCCATTAAACTGTAAAACAACGTTCTCATGTGGTCTCCGCTTAAGTATGTGGTTTATTTATTTATTTGTTTTAATTAGAGGAGGCTTTGAGTTAAGTGAAAATGCGGCCCCCGGGGGAAGAAAGGTCAGCGGACTAGTCTTCCCCCGGGGATTTCGCGCAAGGGAGGGACAGGGTATGGAAGGGGTGGGATAAGGGGTGGGGTCGTTAGGAGGATAAAGGGGGCTGGAAGAGGAAGTCCTTCCTCTTCCTTTCCCCAGCGCCTCAGGGTGGGTTAGTTAGGTTGTTTGGAAGGGTTTCGGGATCTGCGTTGGTTTTTCTGTCGGGGCCTGCAGGCGGCGGAGCGGCGGACACGAGGCGGCCCAGTCTGGCGACGGGTGGCGGCCTGGGAGCGGTGCACGCATCGGTGGAGGCGGGGATCTTGGCGGCGCGGAGGCGGTTGATCGGCGATGGAGGTAGGCGAGGGGCAGAGGCCAGATAACGCTGCGGTGCGCGCAGCGCTGCAGCTCCTCGGCCGCGCGGGGACAGCGGATCTCCTGCGGCTGGGGGTTTTAGACCAGGCATGGGTGGGGATGACCCGGACACCGCGCTCGGCTTCCGCGGGGGTGGCGGCGGCAGTGGCAGCATGTATGGAGGAACCGCCTCCAAAAAAGCATGCGGTGACCGCGCGGGGGGGGGGGCCAGGAGAGGGGGACACGGGGGGAAGCGTGGGGGTCGGCGTATGAGCCCCCCTGCGCTGGGGGCCACAGGAGTTTGCGGGGTGGGGGGGGGTCAGGGGGGGTTGGGGGGCCAGGTGATTCTGGTGCAGGAGGTCCCACGGGGGCGATCATGGGAGGGGTGCAGGCGGAGCGGGGGGGGACGTGGCACTTGGGCGGGGGAGGGGCGGGGGCCTGGTTGAGTACAGTGAGGACAGCGACCCGGGGGAGGAGAGTGAGGAGCCGGTGGGGGAGGATTTTGCGCTGTATCTCTCTGGTAGTGAGTCGGCAGGGGGGAGGGGGTGGGTGGGGGGAATTGCCCCCGGAGTCCAGGGTGGGGGCAAGGGGAAGGGTGGGGGGCGGGGGGGCAAAAGCAAGGGCCCGGCAAAGGCGGCGGAGGGGTCTGGGGGGGGCGTGGGCAGGGGCGATGTCCGGTGGGACGACCGGTGGGAGGGGATGTCGTTGGAGGAGCGCATCCGGGAACAGCGTCGGTTGATTGAGGAGACGGAGCGTAAGTGGGGGGAGATGTGCGAGGCCAGGGAGAGGGCAGCGGGGGGGGGTGGCGCCGGGGGGGTGCGGTCCGAGGGTGGGGCGGCGGCACGCGGGGGAAGTGCGGGGCGGGCGGCGGGGCACGGCTGGTGGGTATGGGTGGATGAGTCAGGGACTGACTTGACATTTCAGAGACCTGGTGGCGCTGGGGCCCCTTCGGACTATGTCGGTCCCGCGCGCGGGGGGGGGCATTCAAGCCAGCGCAGTTTGCTGGTAGAGGCCAGGGGTCCGCGGCGGCCTGCACTCCGTCGCGGGAGCGGGCATCGTCGGCGCCGGAGTATGGTTTGTGCAGGGTGCGCATGGCAAGGGTGTGAAGCGAGTGGTGCGTGAGGTGCGGACGGATTTGTGTACGGATGATTTCGAGGAGGAGCTGGATTATGAGTCGGATGGTGAGGAGTTGGAGGAAGGTGAGCTGCGTGAGGTGCATGAGGTGAAGGGAAAGGCGGCAACCCGAAAGGTTGGTGTTTTGCAGGCGCAACAGGCCAGCTGTAGCAGGACGCCCGTGGAGAGGACGACGGCCCCAGTGTTCGGACGGGCGCAGGAGGTGCCCGGCACCATTGCAGGTGGGGTGCGTGGTGGGGGGTGGGGGGGAGACAAGGCTGAGAGTAAGAAGACATGCAGGTCAGTGGGGGTAGGTGACGGATCGGTGCGGGAGGCGGGAGCGACGGCACAGGGGATGGACCTGAAGAAGGTGACGGACCTGGGGGGGGATTGGAAGCGGCTCGTGGGGGCCGGTGTTCAGACAGACAAGGAGGGGAGAAGGATGGGAAAGATGAGGGGGGGGAGAAGCACAAAAAGAAGCTGCCCTACATGGGCTTGGCGATGCCTTTAGGGTCGCACTTGTCCGAAAAAACGAGGACACGGATTTGGAAACATGAGTATGTCGATGTGTTCATGGAGAATTGGACGTCGGCCTTTTTGATTTACGTGAGTATTTATTGCGAAAAACATCAGGACAGGGCCATCGCGTTATTTAAATACATAGATATTATTCGCAAAGCGCAGATGCACTTTGGGGGTTTCGCCTGGCTTAGCTATGATGAGGAGTTTCGGGCCCGGATCAGTGTGAATCCTGATAAGCCCTGGGGAGAGGTGGACCAGGAGTTGTGGGTACAGTGGATGTCGTCGACACAATCGTCCGCGTCCACGCATACGGCCAGCGGGCTTCCGGTGACGTATCGGCCTTTTCAGTCCCGCTTCGACAGGGGCGGGGGGAGGACAAACTGGTGTCACGAGTGCAGGAGGACAGGCTGCTGCTGCCGGCGCAGCTGGCCAGTCGGCCAAGAGCGGGGGAGCCACCACGGGGGCCTGCTGGAACTTTAACAAGGGCTTCTGCTCCCGCTACCCGTGTAAGTTCAAACACGAGTGTTCTAAGTGTGGAGGGCGACACCCGGTCACACAATGTTTTACGCTGGCCACTCCCTCCGAGCAGTGGCGGATTACCAAGGGCCGGAGCCAGTCTGGGCTGAAGGGCTCCTACGCCGGTTAAGGTGGAGGCCATGAGTCCGTGGCTCTCCCGGTATCCTGATGGGGAAGCGGCATTGAAGCTTTACTGGGGGTTCACTGAAGGGTTTTGGGTGGGGTATCAAGGACCGCGGGAGCGCAGATGGGCGGAGAATTTGAGGTCAGCGAAAGATTTGCCGGGGGTGGTGGAGGCCAAATTGCGGAAAGAAGTTCTGGAAGGGAGGGTTGCGGGCCCATTTGACATGTGGCCTTTGCCTGAGCTTATCGTATCCCCTTTGGGGGTGGTACCGATGAAGGAACCAGGGGAGTTTCGCGTGATTCACCACTTCCCGTGGCCGGAGGGGGCGTCGGTGAATGATTTCATCGCGGAGGAGGATTCCAGGGTCCTATATGTGTCGGTGGATGATGCGATTGAGCTGGTGAGGGCGTGTGGCCGGGGGGCAGAATTGGCTAAGTGTGACATCAAGTCTGCGTTTCGCCTCCTGCCCATTCACCCGGCGGATTTTCCTTTGCTGGTGATGCAGTTTGGGGGGGCGATCTTCGTGGACAAGGTTTTGCCCATGGGTTGTACGGTATCTTGTGCGCTGTTCGAGACTTTCAGTTCCTTCCTGCAGTGGGCTTTCACAGACAGATCGGGGCACCGGCTGGTGTCCCACTATTTGGACGACTTCTTGTTCGTTGGGCGTGGGCAGTCGAGCGAGTGCGGGGGCGCGTTGAGGCATTTTCAGCAAATGGCTGGTGAGTTTGGAGTTCCCTTGGCGCCGGAAAAGACGGCTGGGCCCAGTTGTTGTCTGTTGTTTCTGGGGATTGAATTGGACTCGGTCGCCTGGGTGGCGCGGTTGCCCCAGCAGAAGGCGGAGGAAATGCAGGAATTTTTGCTGCATGTGGTGGTGCAGCGGAAGATTGACTTGAGGTCCGTCCAGCGGTTGTTGGGTTTACTGAATTTCGCGTGTCGCGTGGTGAGGGCTGGCAGGACTTTTTGCAGGCGGCTGGGGCTGGCCATGTCGGGGGAGGTGCTGCTCCACCACAAGGTGCGGATTTCCATGGGCGTGCGGGCGGATCTGCGGACTTGGCACACGTTTCTGAGCGATTTCAACGGGGTCTCCTTGGACTTTGCGGATGACAATATGGTGTGGCAGGTGCAAATCTTTTCGGATGCAGCTGGGGCACAAGGTTTTGCCATTTTCTGGGACGGGAGATGGTGCGCGGAACAGTAGCCGGTGCACTGGTTGACACAGGGCAGGAGTATTGCGTTTTTGGAGTTCTTTCCGCTTGTGGTGGCATTGCAGGTGTGGGGGCTGGAATTTCAGAACAGATCAGTGTTGTTCCATGTGGACAACCGGACGGTGGCTGACCTGGTGAATCATCAGAGGGCCAGGGATCTGCGGGTGCTGCGCTTGCTGCGAAGTTTTATGCTGCTGTGTCTGCGTTTCGATGTGCTGTTTCGCGCGAAGCATGTGCCGGGCGCTAGCAATGACGTTGCGGATGCATTGTCTCGTTCGCAGTGGCAGCGTTTCAGAACGTTGGCGCCCGGAGCAGAGGTTTTCAAGACCAAGGTGCCGGAGGGTATCTGGAGCTGGGGGGAGTGAGAGTGGTGGAGTTGGTTGAGAAGTCTGTTGCGGATTCTACAAGGCGGGCGTATCGTTTGGCTTGGGCTGAGTTGGGTGCTTTTCTGGGATGGTCGAAGGATGCCTGGCGTATGTCGCAGGGGGATTGTGAGGAGGGAGTGCTGAGGTATGTTTTGCACTGCATGGACAAGGGTTTGTCGCCAGTTACGATTGCGGGGAAGTTGGCGGGGATTTCCTTCTATCGGATGGTTTATTTGGGGTTTGATCCCGCACGGAGTGAGTTGCTGAGTAAGATGTTGAGGGGTTGGGGTAGGGTGCGGGGGGGACTGGGGGGGCAGCCGTGCGTGCAGCTATTACGTTTGAATTGCTGGTGGACATCTTGGCGGAATTGAGTTTCTGTTGTTATGACGAGGTGGAAGTGGCGCTGTTTCGGTTCTGCATGACGTGGATGTTTTTTGGGGCCTTCCGGGTTTCGGAGTTGTTGGGGGCTAGAGGTGCTCCGGGTAGGGTATTTGAGGACGTTCGAATGGATGGAGCGCGCCTGGGTATTTGGCTGGGGAGGTCGAAAACAGACCAGGCTGGAAGAGGCACTTGGGTATGGTTGTGCGAGTCGGGAGAGGCGGGTGTTTGTCCTGTGGAGAATGGAGAGCCTTTGCGGGCAGGTGGGTAGGAGTGTAGGAGAGATCTTTTGTCATGCTTCCGGGAAACGGGTCACAGCTTTTCAGCTGCTGGCGGTGTTGCGTATGGCAGTGAGGCGACTAGGTAGGGACCCGGCAGGGTATGGGACGCACTCTTTCCGGATCAGCACGGCGACGGCGGCTGCGCGGCTGGGGTGGTCCTGGCACAAGATCAGGCGGATTGGTACGTAAGGAAGTAGAGCGGCACGGTGCGCAGGGGCGCGACGGCTGTGGGGCGGTTCTGTTATGTTTCGTGTTCTAATTTCTCCTTTCTTCGTATGTTGTGTTGGGGGTCCGGGAGCCAAGACGGTTACCTGGATCGTTGGACATTCATTTGTGCATTGGGCCTCCAAGTATTCCGACAGGCAGGTGTATGGTCGTAGCCTGGGCCTGAGAAGCAGCCATCACGAGGTACATTGGTGGGGCAAGAGTGGGATGCGCTGGGGGGAGCTATTGCCCTGGCTGACGAAGAAAGTGTCGCAGAGGGGATGTCCGGACTTGCTCATCATCCACCTGGGGGAGAATGACCTGGTGAAGCAATCAGGGGTGTCGTTGCTGTATTTGATGCAAAGGGACTTGGAGGCTATGAAACGCAATCTGGCTGGTGCCTGTATTGTGTGGACTGAGTTCATCCCTCGTCGGATCTGGAGGGGGGCATTGAAGCCCGCAGCGGTTGAACGAGCCCAAAGGAAATTGAATAGGGCAATGTGGGTCTTTTGTGAGAACATTGGGATCAAAGTGCTGGCGCACACTGGACTGCGGCTTGAGGAGCCCCTGCTTTTTAGAGACGATGGCGTGCACCTTTCGCACATGGGCAATGCGTACTATATGATGGAGTTGAGGGATGTTATTAGTGGTTTATGGAACGAGTCTATCTGGTGTCGAAGAGCGTGAGGGCGAAAGGTGCACTGGAATGGGGTGGGGCAGGTAACCGCCCTCCGGGGGTTCCCTGGTTGGCGGATTTGGGAGGGGGGAGGAGTCCATGACGGGCATACTCACCCTTCCGGGGAGGGGGATACTGGTGAAAGGTGGGGGTGCGTCATACCAGTTTACAACGAATGGAGATGATAGAACAGGTTGGAAGAGAAGTGAGGAAGCGAATGGGATAAGTGAGGCGGTTGCTGTGTGAAGGGGGATGGAGTAGTTGGAGTATGGGAGAGAATGAAGGAATGAGAAGTTATGTTGTTGGGGATTGTTGGGGGGTTTGTCTGATGTTTGGTTATGGTTGTCCAACCCTGTCCTAATAAAATGGCCTTTTACGCTAAGTTACCTTGCGTGGAGAGATTATTGCGCGATGCGGCCCTCGGGGGAAGAAAGGTCAGCGGACTAGTCTTCCCCCGGGGATTTCGCGCAAGGGAGGGACAGAGTATGGAAGGGGTGGGATAAGGGGTGGGGTCGTTAGGAGGATAAAGGGGGCTGGAAGAGGAAGTCCTTCCTCTTCCTTTCCCCAGCGCCTCAGGGTGGGTTAGTTAGGTTGTTTGGCCACCCGCCCGCCCTACAGTCGAGGGATTCGATTGAGGGCTACTAAGTTTTTCTATAAGCGTGCCAGTTTAGGACGGGTTGTGAGTGCTTGGAGCGGATTTGGGAGGGGGGAGGAGTCCATGACGGGCATACTCACCCTTCCGGGGAGGGGGATACTGGTGAAAGGTGGGGGTGCGTCATACCAGTTTACGACGAATGGAGATGATGGAGGAGGTTGGAAGAGAAGTGAGGAAGCGAATGGGATAAGTGAGGCGGTTGCTGTGTGAAGTGGGATGGAGTAGTTGGAGTATGGGAGAGAATGGAGGAATGAGAAGTTATGTTGTTGGGGATTGTTGGGGGGTTTGTCTGATGTTTGGTTATGGTTGTCCAACCCTGTCCTAATAAAATGGCCTTTTACGCTAAGTTACCTTGCGTGGAGTGATTATTGCGCGATATATCTCCTCATCTATTTTGCCTAGCCGACCTTCCCCTCGACCTGCACTGTCGGTTTTCAGCAACTCTTGTGACTGCCGACTTTGGTACTGGAAACCATGGTTCGAGCCTCGGGGTCGCGTCCACATCCTGTGATTCTGGGCAAATGGCTTAATCTCCCCTAGCCTGAATGTGTAATGTAAATACGATGCTCGTGTAGAGCGCTACAATACCTTTGGGTCGAGTTCAGCGCTATATAAATATGCAAAAAAAAAAAAGGCAGTTCACTCAGATGAGAACGTTGATGGAGAGCTACATAGGGAAAGTAGTGCAAAGGCCCAGTGCCTCGCCCTCAATCTCAGGGATGTTCGCCAATAAAAAGTTGACTACCATTCCCAGAATGCATTGGGTTGTTAAATGAAATATAATCTCACAAGAAGGTCATAATTGGAGGAATTATTACCATCCACGGTACTACTCTACTCATATACTTCTCACAAAAAGTAACTGGATGGTGTATCAACTAAATGTAAATATGGGTTATGAAAATTAGGAAGCAATTGCTTTCTAAAGACAAGAACCCTCACTCACCCAGAGGTAACATGCTTCATCATTGGGTTCCCTCTTGCACACTGGGACCGCAAGGTACACAGTGTGGGCTACAACTTTCCCTCAGGAGAGGAGCGTGAGGTGTTTTTTCTCCAATGCTTCTATGAGTGAGGGGCAGAGTGCACGAAATATTTCAAAAGTGAGTTTAAAACTATCTCATCAGAGGAAAGTAATTTTAATAAGTATCCCCTATGGATAGAGCTAAAAAACTGTGTGAGGAATAAGGATATGGATATTCCCTAGAAGACTAGGTCAACATGTTTCTGCCTTGATGACCAGAGATTCGTGGCATTCTTCAGGACCGACATCATGTCACTCTGCTGTCAATGTGAATTAAAACAAAAAAACATACTTATTTATATGGACGATCAAGGAACCAACTGCAGTCTGTTCTGTTTTCTGTGAACATAAAAACACAATACCTATATCATATTTACATCCCATATAAACAAAAATTATACCCAAGTGAATGTGAGAAACCAGCGACAAATCACCACACTACACACATGGGAATTGGTGTATTTCAAGTCATCTCACCAATATCAGACCAATTGTCTGCCTCTCCCTTTAGGAGGTCCTCTACATATGAGTCTCGAGAATCTAAAGGCAACATGGAGAGCACAATTAAAACCACAACCATGTCATATATATACATTTTCCTCGGTCCCTTATACAGCACATCTTCAATGTATCCTAAACAGAGAGTCTACAGTCTACATTACTTTCTCATCATTAACGTTTTGTTGCTTGTCAATCATTCATGTCCATATTGCCCGCATTCTATGCTAATGGTATAAAAACCAAAAAAACAACAAGCATGTGCTAAAAAGCATCAACGATGCATCGCATAAAACACCACTCAATTCCCTCAACATATAATGGGATTCCAACGCGGTCTCCTTACCGACTTTCCCGGTTCTTCCAGCTGTTACGTAGAGGCCGAAAGGAGACCGGCCGCATCCGCTCTTAATACTCTTCCTGCTTAATGCGTCACTACCTGGAAGCGGAAAATCTACTTCCGGTTCAGTTAATGTTGAAGAAAATTCTTTTTTTTTTTTTCTTTTCACACGGGCAGTATCATAAAAATAAAGATGTCAAGAATGTCAGTGTTTCCATTGTACATGTAACTTCAATACATAATTCAAACAGCTTACAAAGTACATTATTACTTTCTTTTATGTATGTGTTTGTCGAAGACTACAGGGGTGATGGGAATTGTAGTTTTCAAATGTCGATCCATGTATAACATCTCTGTTGTAACACTATGGATAGAAAACTGACTAAATAGAAGCCCATGTCCTATCAAGTGTCTTCAAATGAAAAATATTCCATCACCTTTTCTCCAATGGACTGAACCAACGTAGCTACAAGTTAAGTAACACCTATGTATGTGTGCAGTGCATCCTACCACAAGAGTTAGTATAATAGTGTCACTATCTAGAAAGGTGTTAGTCGAAATCACAGGGTATTAATTTACATATTAACTGTAAGTATATGTCCGTCTATAATGAGCACCAAGGGATATCCTCATGAAGTCCTGTCACATGACTTTTAATGCGGAACACCCATCTCTGTTCCCGTCGGAAAAGCACTCTATCAAGGGGCTCCATATTGATTTTATATCTTGGTTTGTCAATAACAATCCATGTAAAGTCGTCCTCAGTATGGCCCATTTCTACATAGTGTCTTGTCATGGGCGTATTTGTTTTTTTGCATCTAAAGGCACTTTGATGTTCCACCATCCTGTGTTTAACCTTGTGTGTCGTCATCCCAATATATACCAACGAGCACGGGCATGTAATCAAGTAGATTACTCCGCTCATATTACAATTGGTATGTGAATTGAGTAACCGAGGTGTTTTCAAACCCATGTCCAATTATGTCACATGTTTAGTAAATGGACAAACAGAACAAGAACCACAAGGGAAGTGCCCTGTCACCGGGGATGCTCCCCACAAGGTGCTCTGTCTACCCTTTGTTGTCTCAGTCTAGGTCTTGTATGTACCAGTAGGTCTCGGAGACTACTACTCCGTTTCAAGGCAAAGAGTGGTTTCTCCAAAGTCAATTGCACCGTGTTCAGAATGTGCCAAGATTTGTTAATTGCCTTTTTATGTTGTCAGTCAGATTACTAAAAGTAGTCACACAAACCATTCTCTTATTTTCAGGTTTTTCATATGACTCAAGGAGTGCTTCTCTGTGGTTATTGCGTGCTCTCTTTTCTGCTCCACGTACCAATTTAATAGGATAGTCTTTTGCAAGTAGTTCTTCAATTAAGTTTTTTGGCTTGTTGTTTATATCTTGTAATTTCACTACAATTCCTACAAAAGCCTTAAGAATTTAGCTATCGGGAGATTGGTCAATAAGGCACGTGGATGGAAGCTATGGTAGCTAAGTAGTGAGTTCCTAGCCATAGATTTTTGGTATAATTATGTTTGAATCTTCCCATTTTTTGGGTATAGTCGAAGGTCCAAGTATGATTCTGTCATGGCACTTACTTCACCGGTAAACTTGAGATTAATGTCCCGACAGTTCAACCAGTTAGTAAGACATCTAGAGAATTCTGGTCACCTTCCCAGATGACCAGGATATCATCTATATATCGTCTCCAGAGTTTGCGGCAAGGTTGAAATGGATTGGTACTTGAGTATATGAACTTCGTTTTTAAAGCCATAAATATACAAATTAGCCATGCTGGGGGCACAGGTGCTGCCCATCGAAGTTCCAGTCGTCTGTCAATATAGATCACCTTCATAACTAAAAAAGTTCTCTTTTAAGGCCATTCTCCTAGCACACTGCATGACAAAAGCATTAGGTGTTTGATCCTCGCCTGGGTGACACCCAAGTAGATGTTCTATAATTTCAAGAGTGTAATTCTACGGAATGTTAGTATATAATGACTCAACGTCATATGTCACCATAATGTTCACCATAGGGTCAAAAGACACTGTATCCAAGAGACAAAGAACATGCTTATTGTCCTGCAAATATGAGGGCATCTCAGCCACTATAGGTCGAAGAAAATGATCCACAAACCTAGAGAGGGGTTCTAAGATAGAACCAATGCCTGACACGATTGGTCTGCTAGGTAGAGGTCTTTGTTCCTTGTGGATTTTTGGAAGAATATAGAACGCCGACACCTTGGGATGTTTTTGGATCAAAAATTCTGCCTCACTCCTAGTGATCCAATTGGAGTCTCTTCCCTCTTAAACAAGAGATTTAATCTGTAACCTGGGCGTGGGATCCTGTAAAATGAGAGTATAAAATCTGGCATCATTCAACTGTCTTAGACATTTATTATGTTAAACCTCAGTATCCAAAATGACCGTGGCACCACCTTTATCAGCCGGTTTAATCGTAATGTTGGCATCATTTCCTAATTCCTCAATAGATTTCCTTTCAACATTAGAGATGTTACAGAAGGGTTCTTTGGGATGATCCGACCTGGACTCATATTCTTTGAGTACAGCTTTTTCAAAGGTATTTATTCCAGAAGGCACTTAATGATGGAAGGAAGGTAGATTTATTCCTAAAACCAGTACTTGGAACGAGATTAGAGTCATCCTTATCTAAATTAGTAAAGAAAAAGTGTAATCGTACCTGCCGAACAAACTCTGCCAATTCTTTATGAATCATAAAATCATCACCTAGTTTTGTGGGAAGAAAACCCAGGCCTTTAGACAACACACTATGTTCTAGAGCCGTGAGAGTTTTGGAACTGTTTTTTAGCTCTATCCATATGGGATACTTATTAAAATTATTTTCCTCTAATGAGATAGTTTTAAACTCACTTTTGAAATATTTCGTGCACTCTGCCCCTCACTCATAGAAACATTGGAGAAAAAATACCTCACGCTCCTCTCCTGAGGGAGAGTTGTAGCCCACACTGTGTACCTTGCGGTCGCAGTGTGCAAGAGGGAACCCAATGATGAGGCATGTCACCTCTGGGTGAGTGAGGGTTCTCGTCTTTACAAAGCAATTGCTTCCTAATTTTCATAACCCATATATACATTTAGTTGATACACCATCCGGTTACTTTTTGTGAGTTGTTAAATGCAATCCAGCGTTGAAAATTAGCTGTACTAAGAAAATTGAGTTATATATTCAATTCCTATAGTTGCTACCAAGACTGCCATCCATTTTAGTCGTTCCATTGCGGAAAACAATGGTACATGATATTTGAACTCCATTTTAAGTGGGACTCATATTGCACACATATTCCCTTTAGCGATATCCTGTATTTTAAAAACAGAATACTATGCTGCTTAGAGGATAATTTAAATACCTTTCTATGGATATTTGTATAGCCTCAGTCACACAGCGGTAAAATGCACTGACATCATCCTCCTAGGCTACTATTTGAATAGTATGGCACAACATATTCCAGTTCTATTTTGACCATAGTGTCTACTATGTATATTATTATTGATGACTAGCTGTCAATAACAGGGTTGTGTCTCCACCAACAGGTTCTCAGAGACATGAAATAAACAACGAAAGCACAGCTGAAATGATGCATTGTGTCATAATGACCCTTGGTAACTACCTTTCCATAAAAACCCAATACTCGTCATCCTGCCGCTGTCTCCACCTTCCTCTAAGGCCTCTCTCCACCTTCCTCCTTGATTACCTGGCTCATTGCTCTCAGTAGGAACAGAGAGCTGGTGCCATGGTGGACCCCATCAGTGCGGATGCTGACAGCCGTGAGCTGCATAGACCTGTGGCTGCTAGGAGTGTCACTGGTCGGTGGCCATAAGAGTACTCTGCCCATTACCTCACCTCTCTCGGTGCTGCTCAGAGGCGGTGGAGTAGCCACCATCTGCCATGCCACCTACTTCATCCAGACCTCTGGAGACCCAGGTGAAGCAGAAGAAGACCAAAGGAAGTAACCCCTTGGTGGCAATGACTTGCTCTTTAAGTGCAGTGATGCATTGGCGTAGAATGCTTGCCTACTCTTGAGCCTGGTCACTAGCTGCTTGGACAGAGCAAGGGCAGAGAAACCACAGGCTTGAATCTGGCTCACAGCCACCGGCTAGTAAATATTACTCTCTGTCCATTCAGTCAGCCCTGATGTGGTAGTGGAGGAGGGAGGTGTTTGTGCTGCCTATTAGGACCCAGGGATTGGGGAACAGTGTTTACTTTCGCCTGAGCTGCCCTTTGCACTGGAAGTGACGTCAGAGACAGGCGTACGTATACTTACACTGCTGTTCGAAGCTTCCATTTTGTAGCCTATGGAAGAGATGTCATTTTCTAAAAGACCAAGAGTAACTCTATAGGTTTAGCACACCTTATTATATGTGACGAAGCATAGTCCGGTGTTGGAGGGGCAGGTTTTTCCTTTTCTGCTTTTCAGATCTTACGTGAAAAATAGGAAGGGAATGGAGCTGCATGAAGACCTCTCAATATGTATAGAAGCCCTTCAAAGTTTCCCTGGTTCATGCACGACTAGCTACTCCAGCCCAGGTTTCTTCAATGGATTCCGGGACTTCATCCCATTATAAATCGAGGACTACACATCTAGGTTTACAAAGGGAAAAAATTGAATGAAGCAACGAGTCACTCAAGGGCTATGGAATCTTGTCAGGGCTGGCATGACTCTTTACATGGGGCAAGAGAGGTGCCAGGAATCCCAGTGCTTAATTTCTCAAACATAAAATGTAATAAAATAAGTGCAGGGACCCAAACCTTTTCTTTGGAGCACACCACTAGAGCTACAGAATGCAGGGGTTGCCAGATGCCAATGCTACCTGTTCTTAATTTAATCTCTTTCTACCTTTTCTGCCATTCTCTTTTGGTCTGGGTACAAATCTGAGAATGAAAAATAAGTCCCGCTCCCCTGGTTAAGAGCACAGGTGCTGCCCACCTGCAACCACCAGCACAAAGTGCGCGCTGAAGAAATCGTTTATTAGGAAGTTACCCTATCTGTGATCAAGATGGGTTCTAGACGGATTGGCTTTAAATTTGTATTTAATTTTATTTATAAAATTTCTGGAGCACATTTGACCAAAAGGCATCAAAGCGCATAGAGCAGAGGAGTAACAGAAAGACCGGTGGCGACCCCAAACAAGCACCCCCAAAGTCACGCTCCTTAACAGAAGCGTAATCTGTAAAAAGCCACCTTTTAAGTTGCTTACGGAACAATAGGTGCGAGCTCAGGCAAAAAGTGTTGCATTTTTTAAGTATGAAATTAGTCTTGGGACATTGGTTTTTAGAAATACACCAGACATCTATGGTTAAATGGTGTTCGAACACGCAAAGTTGTTGGCCGATAACTGTGATAAAGGACTGTGCATCATCCGTGTATTTCAGAGGATGGATGTCTTGTTGGGTGAGTAAAAAAACAGGTAATCCATATAAAGATGATCTTTAGTTAGTAGCATTGGACTTGGGGATAATCTTTGACCTTGAGGATGTCATCTGGACCATCTTCCCGAGATGAACCTAGGGAGCCAAGTTGATATCTGTGATGCCCTGGTTCTGAAGAGGGTTCCACAGAGTGGCTTTTGGTCAAAAAATGAAAAGCTGCTGATGGGTCTTGGGGAAATAGGCAGACGGGGACTCCCTTGTTAATGATATGTAGAGGGTGGTTGACTACTTAGATGGTTGTTTTCTCAATGCTTCGGGAGACGGGTAGGGGATTGATATGCTGTTGGGAGTTGATGTTACTGGTCCACTCTGTGATTTTACCAATAAAAAGAAGGTGGGTACTTGCATTTCTTGCTGTGTTCAAACTATATATTCCGTGAGCAGAGTTGCCCCGGTTACTTACCGGTAACCTTCATTACTCCGAGAATAGCCTTCCTCACCACATGAGTTCCCATCCCTCCCTCCCTGTCTGGCTATCGGCTTCATGTTGTGCTTGGTAGTTTTAGGCTGATGGGTTGGGCCGGCCCGCCTCTTGTAGAGGTCAGGGTGTAATGGGTCGGCCATATTGGGAAGGGATGGGAGGCTTGGGAGGCTGACTTTTTGCTTTGGAGGGTTCTGGTGTGGAGCTGAAGCTCACTTTGTTAGTCATGTGGCGAGGAAGACTAACAAGGAGGTAATAGGGTCTTTCTGATACTGAGAAAGTGAAGAGCCACAAAAGGAGCGACAATTGACGATGTTGCCGATGTGTAGGAAGGCATCAGAGATTCATTTGATGGTCGAGGAGGCGATGACATTGTGATATGTAGTAGCTTTATGTTGGGTATTGATGATGTAGGTTAGGGATTAAATGCTCACGGTTTGGAAGGAGTACCATGGGAGATTGAGGTGTCAGTTTATGTGAGGGGTGGGTTGTGGTTATTTTTAAATTTAGATTTTGCATCTGGGTATTTTGTGCATCTATTCCAAGTTATTTTCGGTAGGTTTAAAGTGAGGGGGCGTAAGAGAACACTACTTTGCTTTCATTGCTGGCACTGAGTATCGTTTTCAGGCAATGGCATAACATTATGTCTTCGTGTTGTATGTGCAAGCACTCTGGGATGGTTTGAGGGTTTTTAGTTGTGTGCATTTTGGAATTTGCTCTGAGCCCTTTAAAGTTTATATATTTGTCTACAGTGATGCAAACCTGAAATATGTCTGTTTTATTCGTGGGGGAGTGAGGGGGAGGGGTGAGTGTACCCACTTGTGACATAGGCAGTTTGCTAAATCCCTCAGTGGGTTAATGCGCTTGCTTCTTCAATCTCAGTGAACATATCATGCGTTTCATCCTTCTGAAGTTGATACAGCCAGTGTTATTGAATACTGGGACCGTAGGCGGTATATCCAAAACATTACCCCCCCCACCCGGCTTCCGCATACTCAAACCCTTCTGTTGAATCTACAAAGACTAACCAGGATCAGTGACAGTGGAGCCACTAACCAATGTCCTTTCCATATCCCAGCTCAGCAATGTTCATATCTTCTCTTCTAACTCCTAGGTACAAGCTGGCGGTCACCAAGCGCAAGGAGGAAGAGCTCCAGAGCACCTCCATATTCAACCAAAACGACCCCTGGACACCGACTGTTAGATTCACTGACTTTATAAATGAGGAGAACATCACAAACGAGGTCAGTGGAAGAAGAGTGAAAGTGACTCATAACCATATCACTTATAACCACATATAGACAATGGTCCCCAAGGAGTCATTACATTATTTACTGATGCATGTTGGGAAATGGCCAACATGATTATGCATGAATGAGAAATCAACACAAAGGATGGCCGATGCTCTGTATTTAAGTATACAAGTTTTATAACAAAATAGTCAATGGGTAATCAAAGTTGTAATAATAATAATCCACACTTGTAAAGCGCGAACAATCACCCGTAAGGGTCGCTAGGCACTGGGGGCCGTCGGGAAGATTAAGCAAGCTATTGCCCAGAGTCACATGGTGCTGGGCTAATCTGCCGCCGGCGCCGGGAATCGAACCGTGCTCCCCAGATTCCAGAGTCAGTCACCCTGGCCGCGGCACCACACCTCTTCAGGTGACGGCACAGTGCTGGTGCAATTTGGTAAGCCATACAATAACAAACATATACTATCAATCAATCAATCAGTCACTTGTAAAGCGCACTACTTACCCGTGAGGGTCTCAAGGTGCTGAGGGGAGGGGGGTGCTGCTACTGCTCGAAGAGCCAGGTCTTGAGGAGTCTTCTGACTGACAATATTTTGGTTTGCTACCCTTGTTCTTTGAAATGCTTGCTGCCCCATATTTTCTATGGCATATTGCATATAACAGCACAATGACCTGGCTGGGAAGAGAAAAGATGGCAGCAGAGTCTAACGATTTGAGCACTCAAGGGTTAGTTGTGGCATTCACCTCCATTATAGGGATATTCTGCGCTCCAGGCAACATTCATATTTTGCCTTGTCGGAGCTCCCTCGCCCCACCAATAGGTCAGTGTTTTATGATGGCTCTCTGGCACTGCCAATGGTAGCACCCAAAAGCAGCTTCACACAATATAACACAATATATTTGTAAAGCACACATTCACCCTTGGGACATCTTGGCGATGGATAACAGATGTTTATTGTCACCCAAGTCAATGGTACTCATTTTATTAACCTCATAAGAATGAAAGGCTGAGAGGACTTGCCAGAATTTAGACTAGTGACCTTGGCATCAAACACACATTTCTGAGAGGATTCATAAGGTCTCTGAGCCCCCAAGGCCTGCAGTCCTGGTGCATAGCTGCCAAGCTTCCCAGGTCCATGTGTGATGAGCGTCTCCAGTCTGGGTTGTTTCCTTTGAGTTCTTGGACTTGTAATCCTGTGTTTTTATGGAATAAACAATGTCTACACGTCCCAGAATTCAAAGAAAAAACATGTAGTGGAGTTGCAAATCAAGCATGGACATGGGGAACTTCACAGGGCTGCTGGTGGTGGTTTAGCATTTTGTAGGAAGGAATACTGCACCTAGAGCCATCTACCAGGAAAACCCCACAGGAAGCAACCAACCAGCCAAAATGTATTTAATCTGCACTAGGTTCCCTAGTCCATACTAAAGGTACTTATCCGATGATAAAAATGAAGGGGCATATTAACAAGGCGGCGCCATAAAAATATCGCCGCTTTTGCGGCCGTTTGCTATCGCGTGTTTTGCTGACTTAGCGCCCGTTTCCAGCACGCCTAACTTTGCATCGCTAATGAGATGCAGAGTAGGCGTGGCTGTAAAACCAACCAGGGAAAATATCGCAAAGGCAGCTTTGCTATATTAACAAGGAAGGGTAGCGATTATTTAAATCGCGTTAACGCAGGAATTTAACGTCTGTTAAATTCCTGACTAATGCACACTTAACATGAGGGAAGGATTCTGTGGCTAAAACCACAGGCCCTATCATCTAGGATATCGCCGTTTTCCACTATGGAAAACGGCAATATCCACACTATGATGTTGCAGAAAAACAGGGGCATAGGAGGTGGCATGGGCGGTATCACCCAATAAAATAGAAACATGGTACGAGAGAAAAAAATGTGAGTTAAGTTTAAGGAGGACGTATAGCGAATGGGTTAATGTACGGCTAGGTAGAATTCGTAAATAGCGTGGTAGAAATTCAAGTTCTACCTCTACATTTTTTTAATCACATATATATGTTGCTTTGAAGTTTCTACCTCTATTAATGTACATTTTCCCATTTTAATTTTTGACATAGGTTAACTCTGATATTGTAACTATGCGACTATACAATATGTAATGTTTTTCTAAGACGGGAAGTTTCAAATGGAAACATCCGTCCGTCAAGCAGGCAAAGATATAAAATAAACCAAGCATTGTATTTATTTATTTTTTTGCATCTTTCATATAGCGCGAACTCGACCCGGAGGTATTGGAGCGCTGTACATGAGCACCGTATTTACATTACACATTAAGGCACGGGGAGATTAAGCCATTTGCCCAGAATCACAGGATGTGGACGCGACCTTGAGGCTTGAACCCTGGTTTCCTGCACCAAAGTCAGCAGTTTAAGGGTGCACTTTTCAGCCTTTGAAGCTGTGGGTAAATTGTATTTTCCTTCAGATGGATATACTTAGGAAGCTATGAGTATCCTCGCTAGCTTAAAGCACCATGATGGCCCCTCCGTGCACTATTAGCCGAGCCCCCCTCCCCCCTGAGATTTCTGACACTCAAGTATGGAACAGGAAAAATAGAAAAACTCACTTATTGGCAGTGGAGTTCTGGCCTCCTGCCATTGTATGGGATCCGAACCTTTATTGACACTGGGCATCTGGACTGGTTGGCCGCAAGTGCCTGGGGCTTTTAGCATTAATGACAGCGGGGTTGTGCGCTGCTGCGGCTGTAAGCCCCTCAATTTTTTAGGTCTCGCTGAGACAGCGTAAGCTGTCTCTTTGAGACATTTTGTAAGTGGGCTTTCAAAAGTGCCACCTACATGTTTTGCTGGCCTAGCTTGAGTGCACGATGGCGTGCACGTGCACAGCTGCTCCTCTGCTCCTTGCATTCCCCCCTCCCTTCTCACCGAGCCCTTTGATGCTCTGCTCGATTACTTTCACTTTCGCCGCTTTGATGTTTGATCGCAAACGCGATCACTTCCGCTTGGCATAGCCTGTACTTGTTCTCTTTGTCCTCACATATGCTCTTCCCTCTATGTTTTTCTCTCTGGTCTCACATGTGCTATTCCCTCTGTATTTTCACTCTGCCCTCACATGTGCTTTTCCCTCTCTATTTTTCTCTCTTTCCTCACACATGCTACTCCCTATGTATTTGTCTCTCTTCCCTCACATGTACTCTTCCCTCTGCATTTTTTCTCTATGCTCTCACATGTGCTCTTCGCTCTGTATTTTTTTCTCTGCCCTCGCATGTGTTCTTCTCTCTATATTTTTCTCTCTGCTCTCACATGCTCTCTTCCCTCTATGTTTTTATCTCCGGTCTAACATGCGCCCTACCCTCTGTATTTTTCGCTTTGCTCTCACATGAGCTCTTCCCTCTCTATTTTTCTCTCCTCCCTCACATGGACTCTTCCCTCTGTATTTTTCTCTCTGCCCTCACGTGCTTTTCCCTCTGTATTTTTTTTCTCTGCCCTCACATACTCTTCCCTGTATGTTTTCCTCTTTGCCCTCAAGTGCACTCTTCCCTCTGATTTTTAGGTCTCGCCTCCGCCGGGCTTGTTAATTTGACCCTTGGCTCTGGCGCCATTTCATTGAGAAAGGCCGTCAGCAGGCGCTAGCAGTCCGTGAGGATCACCCCCATCCCTCTGCCTGCTTGTGTGGTCCACGGTTATCCACCATGACTCCCATACTCGTTTTCCGACTCTCTCTCTCTCTCCCCACTCGCCTACCAAGCGACACTTACATTTTTTTTCACTTTCTTGCCGACCATAAGATTTTTTTGTTTTTCCCGCCAGATTTCCATTCTAGTTTCTACAGAACGCGTTCAAGTTGGCAAGACGTCTCTGCAATCCAGTTCAGTGTTTACCGAGCACCAGAGGGTTGGCAGCATCAACAGGCCAGCCTTGGTCCACCACCCAACTTTGGGGAATGACCCTTCTTCACCGTAACCAGCTGGATGGGTTCGTCAACGGTATATGAATGAGTTGAAGGAAAGTATCCAAGGAAAATAGGCAAGAGAGAAACTAGTCTCGGTGAACCTGGAAACTACAGCGAACGACCCTCGACAGCCCCCCTACACTTCGCAAACCCTCGCTAATACCCGGATGTCCTACTCTCTTTTTAATGTACCTCCTTGGACGTGTGCAGTGTCAAACATGGCCAGGAGGAAGCAATGCTGAGAAACCCTCGCTCTCATAGTCCCTGTTCCCTTACAGGCAAAACGTGGAAGCGCTTAGAATCAGGCGACCTCCGTATTCGAAGCGCTACACAAGAGGACGGCTCAGAAGGATGCCTGACCCCATACACAACGCGCCGGGCCACGAGTGTGACAAAAGACGGTGTTTGAGTTGTGTTACAGTGAGCACACAGTGTTGGAACCCAGCGGCGCACCCCTGTCTAAACCCCCTCCTTTACTAGAAACCGCATAAATGGAAATTAAAAATTCATTTCATGCATTTACTAATGTATTTTATGACAATGTCGGGAGTCGGACTGAATTACTGGCTGTTCCCATATCTCAACTCACGCTTGGCGTAGGTTTCCAATGGAGGCGCGTGTGAAGGACACACACGCGAACACACACGTGCACATATATGCACACAAACACATATACACACAGGCAGCAACACACATAAACTTATGTAAGCATATGCACGTGCATGCACACCAATACGCCAGCCATACATACACATGTAAACATGTATACACACCAACATACACAAACACATACATGCACGCCATTATGGATCTACAGGTATAGGTATACACACAAACACATATGTACACATCCATGCAGACAAGCACACTGACACACTAATACTTGCATACCATCACACCGGCCATACATACACATATAACACACACATGTATACACACCAACACACACATGCATACACAACTATGCACACATACAAACACACACATGCATTTACACACACATATGAACATATACAAACACACACAGACATGCATAAACATATGCATATACATGCACACCAACACACCAACCCCACATACACATATAAACAAGCACGCACACCAACATACTCAAACACATATACATATACACAAACATGCATACACAGACATAGGTATACACACAAACATATGTGTACACATCCATGAAGACAAATGAACACAATGACACACCCATACTTGCACACCAACACACACATGCATACACAAACATATACACATACAAACACACACACATGCATACACACACAGATATATACATATAGACACACACACTATGCACACACACGCTTCTCCCATACTGTCTCAGGGGAAGAGTCGGTGTCAGCTGTCTCCTGGAGGGGGATCTCGCATGAGACAGTAAAACTCAGAGACATGTGGCGGTGGGGAGAGACAGACATGCCTCCCTTTAATTGTGTTGTTGCAAGATGGTGACTATCTTCTGCCACTGGTGCATTCAGATAAGCGGCAGGAAGTTCGTCGGACACATGCACTGGTTTCAATTACGAGAAAGTGGGGTGAACGTTTCACAGATCGGGTGTGTGTCAACACGTGTTTCTCCTTCACGGCAAGGCCAATCAGTACGTTTTGTTTAACCGTGTGGTCATGAATCTTTTAATTGCATTAGTGAGCGGGTATGGATGTAAATAAAAATATAACACTAATACCACATTTTCTGTCACTCTTGTGAACAGGTTTGCTGTGAATGTATGAATGAGAATGGCGTTTTAGAATACGTTGCATGGAAAAGGGTCAACATGGTGTATACGTGTTTTTTGGTGTTTTTTTATTTGTTTTTAATTTATTTTTTATTGCATGGTTAACGTCATGATATACCGGATTCGGATGCTTCATTGCAGATCAGTTGTTTGGCCCGTGGTTATTTACGAGTTTGGGAAATACTTTTGTATTCAAAAAAATTTAATTGAATTGTATTGTTTCGACTCTTTTTGTCTCTGCCCTATCTCTTGGCTGCGTCCTTACTCTCTCCCATCTTCTCTCTCCACCTCTTTGCTACATGTTCTCTCGTAATGTTTTCATTTTCCCCAACTCTCCTCTTTACTCTCTCTAATTCTTTTTTTGCTCCTTTTCTCTCTCTGTCCCTTCTCTCCTCTTTCTCTCCTCACCTGTGCCTTCTCTAACCCCACTCCTCTTCCTCTGCCCGCCCCCCCATCCCTCTCTCTCGCAGTACTGCAACATAGGCAGCACCAGGTCTCTGATGCCTTCTCAGTGTTGGCCCTGGGGGTGGAGGAGGTAAGTCAGCCCCCCAAGTGAATCCCATTATCAACAGATAGTGAACCTCTATTTACCAACAAGTACGGAGCGGTCTCGGGTGACGGCTGATGCGAACAGTGATCTGCTCTCGGCCCCGGCAGGGCCTGTGGGGTGGGGGCATTACCTTACACTAGGAGAGGAAGTAAAAGTGATATCCTCCCCTCCCCCCCACTCCACCACTGTCTCTCCTCACCCTCCACCTCCCTCTCTCCTCCACTTCTGATTCCCTTCCACCTCGGTCTCTCCTTACCCTCCACCTCGGTCTCTCCTTACCCTCCACCTCGGTCTCTCCTCACCCTCCACCTCGGTCTCTCCTCACTCTCCACCTCGGTCTCTCCTCACCCTCCACCTCGGTCTCTCCTCACCCTCCACCTCGGTCTCTCCTCACCCTCCACCTCCGTCTCTCCTCACCCTCCAACTCTGTTTATCCTCACCCTCCACCTCACCCTCCACGTGTCTCTCCTCACCCTCCACCTCACCCTCCTCACCCTCCACGTGTCTCTCCTCACCCTCCACGTCTCTCCTCACCCTCCACATGTCTCTCCTCACCCTCCACACGTGTCTCTCCTCACCCTCCACGTGTCTCTCCTCACCCTCCACATGTCTCTCCTCACCCTCCACACGTCTCTCCTCACCCTCCACACGTCTCTCCTCACCCTCCACATGTCTCTCTCCTCACCCTCCACCTCACCCTCCACGTGTCTCTCCTCACCCTCCACGTGTCTCTCCTCACCCTCCACGTGTCTCTCCTCACCCTCCACGTGTCTCTCCTTACCCTCCATGTCTCTCCTCACCCTCCACGTGTCTCTCCTCACCCTCCACGTGTCTCTCCTCACCCTCCACGTGTCTCTCCTCACCCTCCATGTCTCTCCTCACCCTCCACGTGTCTCTCCTCACCCTCCACGTGTCTCTCCTCACCCTCCACACGTGTCTCTCCTCACCCTCCACACATGTCTCTCCTCACCCTCCACACGTGTCTCTCCTCACCCTCCACATGTGTCTCTCTTCACCCTCCACGTCTCTCCTCACCCTCCACATGTGTCTCTCCTCACCCTTCACATGTGTCTCTCCTCACCCTCCACACGTGTCTCCTCACCCTCCGCCTCACCCTCCACATGTGTCTCCTCCTCACCCTCCACATGTGTCTCCTCCTCACGCTCCACATGTGTCTCTCCTCACCCTCCACACGTGTCTCTCCTCATCCTACACGTGTCTCTCCTCACACTCCACGTGTCTCTCCTCACCCTCCACGTGTCTCTCCTGACCCTCCACGTGTCTCTGCTGCACGCCACACACTGCTGCACGCCACACACTACTGCACGCCACACACTGCTGCACGCCTCACACTGCTGCATGCCTCACACTGCTGCATGCCTCACACTGCTGCACGCCACACACTGCTGCATGCCGCTGCACGCCACACACTGCTGCACGCCTCACACTGCTGCACGCCTCACACTGCTGCTCGCCGCACACTGCTGCACGCCGCACACTGCTGCATGCGGCACACTGCTGCACGCCACACACTGCTGCACGCCACACACTGCTACACGAAACACTGCTGCACACCACACACTGCTGCACGGCACACACTGATGCAACCGGCACACTGCTGCACACCACACACTGCTGCACACTTCTGCATTACTCACTGCTGAATGCTGCACGACACTGCTGCACGCAGCACACTGCTGCATGCAGTACACTGCTGCACGCCGCTTCACTGCTGCACGCCGCTGCACGCCACAGTGCTGCATGCCTCACACTGCTACACGAAACACTGCTGCACGCCGCACACTGTTGCACGCAGCACACTGCTGCACGCCACACTGCTGCACGCCGCACACTGCTGCATACCGCACACCGCTGCACGCCGCACACTGCTGCACGCCGCACACTGCTGCACGCCACACACTGCTACACGAAACACTGCTGCACGCCACACACTGCTGCACGGCACACACTGATGCAACTGGCACACTGCTGCACACCACACACTGCTGCACACTTCTGCATTACTCACTGCTGCATGCTGCATGACACTGCTGCACGCAGCACACTGCTGCACGCCGCTGCACGCCACAGTGCTGCATGCCTCACACTGCTACACGAAACACACTGCTGCACGCAGCACACTGCTGCACGCCGCTGCACGCCACAGTGCTGCATGCCTCACACTGCTACACGAAACACTGCTGCACGCCGCACACTGCTGCACGCCGCACACTGCTGCACGCCGCACACTGCTGCATACCGCACACTGCTGCACTCCGCACACTGCTGCACGCCGCACACTGCTGCACGTGGCACACTGCTGCACTCCACACACTGCTTTTATGCGAGTTTATGCTACTGACACTGTAAATGACAATGCCTTTTATTTGTTTTAAAACCAAAACATACATAAAAGGCATTGTAATTTTACAATGCCAATAGCTTAAACTCTTATAAATGCGAGACCTATTTCATTGCAAATGCTTGTATTTTACTGATGGTGGGTGGAGTTTGACCTGCTATCGGGCCTGAGACCTTCAGTTTTTTAATAAGAATGGGGCCTGGTTTTCTGTATGCGTTTGTGTTCATTGGTTGTATTGACAGCGGGGTTATAACGTGCTGCCGCTGTAATGGGCTCGGGGCCCGAGTCTGTTGCTAGTGTCTGGGACTGCAGTTCTTATCATAATGGGGGTTTGGTCTGTTGCTTGTGTATGGGGCCATTACCCCCTCATACGACCTCCTCTCTAACACACTAGTATTTTTCTTTATTTTAATTGAATAAAGGCCCCTCCCACCTGCCTCCATGCCTGCTAGTACCAAGACCAGACACAACAAAAGAGAAGGGGTGGGAAGGGACATGATTGGGACGGGCAGGACTTTACTCGGGGTAATGAAGATTACCGATAAGTAAATGGGATATTAGTTTTAACTGAAGTGGTGATGAAATCTTCAAAAGGAGAAACATCCATTACAACGCAGTCATTACAATGACCTACCTATACAACGCAACTGTTACAATGCAACTGCCTTTACATCGCATGCCATTACAAAGCATGCCATTAGAATGTATGTCACTACAACGCATGCCATTATAACGCATACCATTACAACGCATTATAAGGTAAGCAATGGAGATTTGTTTAGCATGAGAGTGGGTATGGGTTTTGGGGTGCATGGGGATAGTAATTTTTACCCCTACACTATCCAACACTTTTCTTACTGTTGCACTTACTGGAGTGGGAATAGTAATTTTTACCCCTACACTATCCAACAGTTACCCTACTGTTGCCCTAAATGTATTATGCGTTGTAATGGTATGTGTTGTAATGGAATGCGCTGTAATGGTAGTTTTAAAAAATACATTGTAATGACGTGTTGTAAAATCATACAATGTAGTGGTAGTTGCAATGTAAAGACTGCATTGTAAAAGCATGCGTTGTAATTGCATGCGTTGTAACGTCATATATTCCTTCAAAATGCATGGACAAGTGCTGCCCCGTCAGACTAAGGGACTTACTGCCGCAGGGCCTGAAGGGGTGCACTTTATAGCTCTGATTTTGACAAAGGATGCTTCAGCAAAGTCATCTTAAGCCCCTGCATGCGAAGAGGACACAGGTTGTGAAATCAAAGGTGTGCAGAGTGTAACATTGTCTATTGTTTGTATTACATTGCTAAATTTGCATGAGCCAGAGGGATTTATGGGCTGCAATTCCAAGAGAAAGCTGTAACTGGATTTCAGGAGATGTGTGGAAATTAATGTGAGGCCAAAGCACAGCATTTTACTTCCACAAAGGTATCAATTTAATTGTCGAGCTCTAACTATGTGTATTAGGTAGTAAAATAATGGGTAGGAGAGAAAGACGGAGGCGTGAAGAGGGTTTGAAGGGGGAGGTTGGCTCTGTAGGGAATGACACAGAAGTCCTGCAATAAAAGACACAGAAATGCCCATTAACTCAACATGTGCAAAAGGCATACTTTTCCCAATAACTGATGGTGCACATAGATGGGGAAACTATTTGAGTGGTGCGGGTTAAAGACTTCCGCAAACAATATGCATTCTGACTAGTTGGCCCAAACAGGAATGGTGGGAGAGAGACTTGTCCCAAGATACAAGCAATGATACATGCATCTAAGATGCATCTGTTGGATGTGCAAATCTTAGTGACAATTGTTACATGAGGACAGAGTTTGGGGTACTGAAGGGCTGCAATGCATCGAAAACTTTAACCATGCGTCGATATTTTAGTGACACGTCAATCTGAGTCACGAGTAGGTATCACTGCAGCTTTGAAAGGGGCATATCTGTTTAATTCTATTTAAGGTGTGTCTGGCAGGCAAGAATAGTAGACACTGAAGACAGACAATTGTTGCCAGTCACACCAGTCTACCAAAAATCTTCTGCAAAGACCAAAAAGTTGCCTGCATCATCCTGCCAAGAATGCACCCCTTGCTTTCATCTCAATTTATGGGAACGAATATTTCATTGGAAATGTCTAACTTCTTTAGCCAATCCTCATATGCTCTTCATCAAGCTCTACTTTCATCTCCTATCGTGCACATGCTGATCTCATTTTGATAGTCGAAAAACACAATTATGTTCATGGTCTCCATAATCACCTCCAGATTCTACTTAATCTGGATGTAAACTCTTCTCTCTTAGGCAGAGTGCAGGCCCACCTGCATTTGAATCCCTTTTTATAAGGTTTCTCTCACTTGACCTTCCGATAATGCGATCTCTGAGAACTAAATATGACTTCAAGTAATAGCTTTGAACTCACAAGCACCGTCGCGACTGAATCCGTAAGCATTTCATACAGCCACTCTGACATCTCTCCACTTGACTCTGGCGGAGCAGAGAATTGAATTCAAATCCCATGATTCCATATCTCTATATCGGCTCCATATACCTCCAGCAATTGCCCCGTTTGACGTCACCTGTTCAGGTCTCTTAAACCAGCTGCTGCAGCTCAGCTTATTGAGAAAAATTAAAACTTAGTAAATAAGCAGTGAAATCTAGCAAGGCACAGGGTAGTGTGTCAAGAAGAAGACCATCAACGAAGAGCGTCAACCAACCCAACCATGGTCAAACGTCTTAGTCAGGGACGTTTTCCACAACTGACAAATCTAAAATAAATAAAACGTGTCACCTTTAGTTTCGTACTTTTAGCTGATCAAATTTAATTATTGCCCGGTTCTTCAGTTTTTGAAGTTCCTTGATGGTGTCACAGTTCCCTTCAGTAAGAGAACAGAGGAGATACATTTGTTGGTCAAGAAGCATTGGTTCAAACATTTCCCTACATCATATTTGTTGTCTTACTGGAAAATCTGAAGTGAGTTGTGTACGACATGGGCCTGTAGCTTGCCATGCCGTATGAGCTCAATTTCCATGAGGTTCAATAATAGAGAAACACTTTGGGGGTTAATTATGCGGTAAGACAGTGCTTTACAGTTGTGGTGCCTTACTCTTCTGGTCGAGATGTATATGCTTGGTCCCTTTCTGTAGTGGCATCAAGAAGCAAAACATATTTTATGGGATGCTGCCCAGAATAATGCCAGGAGCAGCAGACAATCATTTCCGCAGATCACATTTCATAGTCCCAGCAATCCTTTCAGAGGTCCTGTTATGTGTTCACATTTGTGGAAAGGAGCTTTTTTGATCTTACAAGTTGCGGCTGAGCCTTAGATGCTCCCTGCCATGCTTTCCTCTTCAGACTCTCCTTTCCTCTCCGTTGTTGGATATGCAGAGGCAAGCACAACCACAACAGTGATGCCACTAGTTGGCACTGCCAGTTACCACTGAACATCTGTGCAGAAGATGTGATAGAGTTTGCTACCGACCTATTATTTAAATATCCCCTTCAGTGTCCTCAAATTGTTCAGATCAGGTTGTTCCACTGTTAGCTTGTGGGAAGATAAAGATGATCAAACTAAGATTATTTCTGGGCTCTGGATTGTTCCCGTTTTCTCGCATTTCTTTCCAGTGTACTTTGGGGGCTCCTGTTCCCCACAAGCAGCCACTATATGGATAAAAGTGTTGTTGGGATTATGATGTCCATAGATTTGAGCTCTCACACTCACACTCAATTTTGTTTCATTATTGACATTGTCTCCTGTTCTCAACCTACTTTTTGAGAGAACTACTCAATTAGATCAGTGTTATGATCCCTGGCATAAGTCCTAGGAACATTTATAAACAGTCACGTTTGATTGCTGTGTTGCTTGAAATTGGAATTCCCTGAAAAACAGAAGACCAAAGGCATTTGGCAGAACAGGAACAGTTTGTTTACTTAAACAGTTCAACAGAACAGTTACAGGCAAAAGGTCTGAGGACTGTCTCAATTTACATTGAGTTTGAGGTTTCTTTATATATAATATTACAACAGTAAAATAAATACAATACAATAGCAATAAAAGGTTTCTGGTGTACCATATACGATGAGGAATGTTGTTTGCTGTTTAGGGTCATAAATTAATGGTCAATGGCTGCTACAGGTGTGTCTTGACCTCCATTGACACGTAAATCACTGATGGAGGGCAGGTGCAAAGGGGATGAAAAAAAAGTGAATACAATTTTACACAGTTATTAAACAAATCAATATTTTTGGTCTCTCATTTCTCCAGGACCTGGTTGCCTGGATCACTGCTGGCTTCCTTCACATTCCACACTCTGAGGACGTTCCCAACACTGCGACGGCAGGAAACGCAGCAGGTTTTTTTCTGAGACCATTCAACTATTTTGATAAAGACCCTTCCCTCTACTCTCCTGATGGGGTCTACTTCCGAAGTGACCAGAAGTACACCACCTGCGAAGTCAACCAGCTCGCCTGCCAGTTAAAGGAGTCTTCATGTCCCCTAAAACGCCCGCCATTCACCTACGATGGGTTTCAGAACATTGTAACTATATAAGCATCATCGACTAAGCCACCTGCATAAGTGGCTGGCAAATTCTAGGCTAGTGAGAGCTGGCATTGCCAATGCTCAGCCTCCAAGACATCTGTATCTGGAGGGCCACGCCCTATTGTTAACCAATCCGCCTTGAGGTCACCTGAATACAAATGTTTTTTTTCCAAATTGTTTGCTGATTTCCTTGGCCTGCTTAAAAGTACACGTTTCTCTTTTATTCTATTGAGCATGCAAGTACTATGCTCATTGGTCTTGCTGTAGCTCAGAGGTTTTCAAGGAAACCCCCATCAAAAAATAAGCACCTTAATTGAAACTTGTAGGCCCATCCAGCCTGCCCATTCCTACCTCCCTCCGTAAAACTCTATAGCCATATTACCACTATTAAACTCTATAGTCGTATTATTGTTTAGTCAGTACTGATATTAACATTAAACCTGGGAGCATTTATATATTTTCACACTAATCTATTCCACTGGAATTCACTCTCACCTCTCTTACTCAAGGCAGCTCACAAGGTTTCCATAACTTTTTAGTCTGGAAAGCTGATGCAGCTAGATATAGGGAGGTTTTAGTCAATATTATTGGCCACACCTAAAGCAATCCTAAGCGTACCTTCTGACTGATTGAGCAGTAGCCAATCATATTGGCTTAAACAACAAGTTGCTCACATTGTTTCAGTCCTCTTTTAGGTCGAAGCCTTCCAGACAGCTGCTAAAGACATCTTGGGGACATTCAGAAAGCTTCCTTGGGAATGCATTCCACCCGTGGCTTACCATTAGCTTTGTTTGTTTGTAACTTACATTTTCTGACCCTCTATTTGCTGGCTTTATTTGGTTTAGGCTGTGCAGGGTGAGTTTGTCCCTCCCAGGGAGCAAAGCACACCAACTCTCCTTGTATTCTTCCATGAGTGGTCCTTTCTGTAAACAGGCCTGTAAATCTTGTTCTTATCTCGTCACGTTCACTGTGCATTCAAAGACAAGGGTAGATGCTAGAAGGTGAAGGTGACCTCAGACACATCCACTCTGCTGGACATATTGTGTGTTCTGTGGGGGTGGTCTTCAGGAGCATGCAATGGGCAGTACTGTTTGAATCAGGTATTGAATGAGTCACAAACGTGGAATGAACATGCTAATGATTGCTGCAATGTGTGTATCTGTTGTCTTGTATTTTTAAATTGGTGGGTGTTTACATATGTTTCAAATTATATGTATAGTTTATGGTGCATATGATTTGCATACTCGTAACAATTCTTTACAGTATCAAATATACTGCTATAGTAGGTATAAGGGGTCTCTTTGGGGTGTTCTCAGTGTGATTACAGGTAATAAAATGTGTTTATTTGTTGCACTACTTGACAGTAGTGGAGTCTCAACAAGCACTGGGCTTTCTTTTCACTGTTAGAATTATTGGTGTCACCTCTTAAGTGTCTCTAGAAAGAATGCGTGAGCTACATTTCGTAGGAGCAGAATTTAAAAGTATTTCTTTCAGCGGGTTTACATCCACAAATTGCATGTAAAAATTCTACACCTGTATTATTCCTTACAATTTGTATGAAATTTTACATTCTATCAAACTTTACTTACTTCCATCCCCTAATTTAGTTTTAAGTGCACCACGGTTTCCCTTCTCCCTTCTGCCTGCCTTTTATGTTACAAGTTGTTCTAAATGTCATGCCTATTCATCTTAACCTCTTTTTGGAAACCATGACTCTCTTGTTAATTCCAGCAAGCACAGAGCCCCTTACAATGATCAGATCTGTGTCAATAATGCAACACAAAGAAACTGGCATGAATGCATGGAATGCGTATTCAAAACTAGCCCCAATAACTAATGGACTGACCACTAACTATGGGCTCCTGGGTAGCGTGCTACTCGCTGTAAAGCACTTCAATGCCTTGTCAGGGATAGGAAGTGCTATATAAATGCAATTTAAACAATTTAAAATTAAATATCAGTCTCTGTCTTCTGATGGAGCTTTGTGTTTACTTTTCTTTCTCTTACTTAAAAGTGAGAGGATTTATGTGACCATCTTGTTGGATACTGGGGTAGTAAAGAGTTTTTTTCTAGCACACAACAACATTTAAATGAATTTTGCAAGTATTTCAGAATATATCAGAATTTCGAACGCACAAATAAAGCACATTTTTTGTTCATTCTGAAGTGTGTTGGAATCAAATACTTTGATATGATCAAAACAAGTCAATGCACTAGGTAATGCCATTTCCACACATTATTGTATGTGCGCTGTATAGTTTTATTAGTAAAACTGTATGTTTCTGCAAATGTAATGGTCATTTCAATTGAAAATGTGTTGTCTGTAATGGCATTTTACCACACGCTGCATATTCTACTCTACATCACTCCACTCTACTCTGCACCACTCCACGCCACTCACTACACTCTACTTTACACCACTGCACTCTATTCCACTCTGCACCACACCACTCTATGCCACTGCCCCTTATTGCCACTTCACTCTGCACCACTCTACTCTAGTCTGCACCACTTTACGCTATGAACTCTACTCTCCACTTCTGCACTCTTTTTCACTGCACTCTACACCACTGGAGCAGCTAGTCACGCATGGACCTGGGAAACTCGGCAGGGCTGTACTCAGTGGTGCCCTTGCAGTTTAAGCGAAGGTCATGATTGGCTGTAATTTTGGCATTGTATCTTCAAAGAAGGCATGTTTACATCCTGATAGGCACATTCGGGCTAGGGAAAGAGGAGCATTGCCATTAGGTATGACCAGGTCCTACGGTAGGCGTTGTTCTCCCGCTGCCCCGGTATACAGATGGCCATGGAACTTACCGAGAACCCAGCCATTTCTGGGCTCCAACAATCTCTTGTCTTTTATGTTTATATAGTCTTTTGAGTGATTTAAGACCAGATTTTCTATTTATGACTTAAACATGGTTCAATGACTGTTGCTCCCGACATATAAATAGCCATTCTGTAAGGATACTTTTTGGTGCACTTGGAAGGGGTGAAAAGGAAGGGTAGTGGGGTAGCCATTGCTTTCAAGCATGTGTTTCACTGCACCAGTTTTTGCTGCCTGAATTATTGGGAGCTGAGGGTCTAGGTTTTCGCTCGGTATTTGCCCAGCTTTCTTTAGCTAGTGCCTGGATTTACCACCATGTGGGGCAATTTATTAAGTCGCTCTTCAAAGCTCTGACCCTTTTAAATGATAATTTTACGCTGCTAGGGGGCTTCAATTTACAAACTGATAACTACACATAGGCTAGCCTGCATCCTGATAGATATGCTGGCTTCCCTTAATTTCACTCAAGTAGTGACCCCCCAACCCAAAAGGAAGGACATACTACTCATCTACTATTTTCTAACTTTCCCATTTTGGTTGAAGAGCCCAGGTAGTTTCTGGTCAGACCATTTTCATATTCCTTTTCAGTGGAGGTGGACCACTGGAGACAATCCTCACAGGCCAGGAACTCCCATAGACAAGCCTTTCGAGCCTGCAATAAAATTAAGTTGAAATAGATTATCGTGCTCCTTTCCAACATGGTTCTTTCTCTCTCGTTTGGCATTGAACATGATGCAGACGCAGTAAACTTAGGCTCTAGGCATAGTAAGAATCTGGCTCTATGTATGGTATGCCACTAGGTGGTTATACCGTGCACAGAGTCCAGGGGTTCCCCAAAAGTGGACAGGGCTCAATGTAAAACCCAAAGTGCTCTATTAGTGGTATGGTGGGTGAGCAGCCTTAGGCCTAACCCAGATGAGTGTAAGACATTTGTTGCACAACACTGACCAATAATAAACAAATGACTGAAAGGAGATCCACACTCATTTTAGAAAAATAAGCTTTGTTTGTACTTTATTTTAAGACCAAGATCTTTGTAATAAGGTAAGTATGTTTTAAATACAACTACTTTCTACTTTAAAAGCAGACACTGCAATTTTTGAACCGTTCAATGTTATCCTATGGAGGAAACCAATAATGTGGTCAAACAGGTCAGTTTGCAACTTACAGTTCCAGTCTTTGGGACCAAAGATTAGCAAGGGGTAAGGGTCAGTTAAGTACCAAAACTGCGCCAACAGCAGTACAGTGCGGCCAGGCTCAGAGATCAAAATCGAAGTTCAGCCCAATGCATGTCAATGGAGACTGGAGGTGCTGGAACCCACGCTGCTGGCAGGTAAGTAAATCGGTTGCAGGGGGCCAAGTTTGGGGGTTAGGACCCGCATGGGGAGCCATAAAGCAGCACCAAACATACACCATAAGCGGCACA
Organism: Triturus cristatus; assembly: GCF_964204655.1. Classification (NCBI taxonomy): domain Eukaryota; kingdom Metazoa; phylum Chordata; class Amphibia; order Caudata; family Salamandridae; genus Triturus; species Triturus cristatus. The sequence goes on from NC_140579.1 coordinate 57,846,465, forward strand.
GGGGCAGTCGGGTGCAGGATGCAATTTCAGCATCGTGCACCCAATGCTTTTAAATGGAGACTTTGCTTTCAACAAACAGGCTGCAGGCGTTGCACCGGAGGTTTTAGGAGGTAGACCAACAACAGCAGAGGTAAGTAGCGATGTTGGGGGTCATAAGGGCACCATCAATCTGGCTCACCAAGGCCCTGGGGCATCGGGTGCAGGGGTGCCTTTAGAAGTCGGAGCCTTCTTACCGGAGCAGGTCGTGGTCAGGGGGAACCTCTGGAGTCAGGCTGTAGGCTTCGTCGTGGAGTCCAGGAGGGGTCAGCCAATGCTGGACTTGAGGTCAGGATCGCTGGGGAACCTGTTCTGGGTCAGTTGTCCATCTGGACACGGGCCGGAGGCATCAGGTACAGAGTGGGCAGGTCACTGGAGTCCTTTGTGTTGGTTTTTTGGGGACAGAACCACTGTCCTCTGGATTTCTGGTCTTTTTTTAAGTTCAGGCAGTCTTCTTTGGGTTTCTGGAAGTCGCTGGTGTCAGGATAGGCATCGTCTTTTCACAGGGTTTTGGAAGCTGGAGTCAGGCCGCTAGGGCTAGAGCCAAGTCAGTACTCGTCTTCAAGCTTTGCTGCACGGTGTGGTGTCTTCTATGTCCTTCTTAGGTCAAAGGTAGCTAGTTTCCAGGTCTGGGGGAGCCACCTAAATACTACATTTAGGGGGCGTTTTAGCAAGTGGGGCCAATGGGCACCTACCTGGGTTGACAGCACCCGCTATTATGCCCTCATCCTGTGGGATGGGGCATTGACCTTGCCCTGATTGGAGGAGTCCCCTCAACTTCAAGATAGAGGGGACTGAAAAGTGTGCTTAACTTTCCCTCCTCCACCTGAGGGTGGTGTTGGCAAGGGTGGGCACACCTCCTTGCCTTTCTAAGTTTCCCCGTGGTTTTCCCACCCACAGTGGGGGAGTAGACCTGGGGCTTCCATCTGCTGCTGGCAGCAGAGGCTGGGGGTCCCATTACAAAGGTGGGAGGCCTTTGAAGCTTCCCTTTCGCGCACTGGGCCCATCCTGGGGGAGGAGGTGCGACACCTCCATCCAGTATGTGAATTGTTTGTGGTCCCAGGGCATAGGCTCTCCACCCAGGGGTTCAGAAACATCTCTGTGCTTGGCAGGCTGCCTAACGCCAGTCAGTGACAACGCCAATGTAGGAAGCTGGCTCTGTATACGGTATGCCACTAGATGGTTATACCATGCACAGAGTCCAGGGGTTCCCCAAAAGTGTACAGGGCTAATTTGAAATAGAACTACTTTTTACTTTCAAAAGTCAACACTAAGTGTAATTTTTTAACAGTTCAGTGATGTGGTTGGTTTTTGGGAATAGTAATGTGTTCTCAAGAAAGGAAAAAAACATTCCTTGCATTTACTCCAGTTTCCTAGTTAGGTGTCAATATAAGTGGTGTCTAGGTGGTTCCAGGCAAATCGTTGGTGAGATAAATAGATAGGCTGACTGGGGTTAGTTATTGTTAGTTAGCAGAGAGAGGTTTTAAAGGAGGAGAGGTTGTGGTCCATGAAATGAGGTGTAAGCCATTTGCAGAATAACAATAAGAGAGATTAAGGCAGACAGCCATTTGAGTGAGCGGGCCTATACTCTAGAAACATAGGGCATGCAGAGGATGGAAGGTAAGGAGAGGGTCACTCTGAAGAAAGGAAGGAAAGGCATTATTCAGAGGAGAGCAAATTCAACTTTTCATGAACTTTTTATAATTATAGGGGGAGAAGGCTTTAGGAGATCACAAGCAATATGAGAAAGTAAGCTACAGAAGGAAACAACATTATATATTGTGCCCCATTTCACCAGACAGCTTAAACATGTGAATCCAAGTATACACATCATTAAAACTTTAAGAGCTCAAGCCTGCTGTTAGCCAGGCCTAGGACAGTCCTTTTTCTGGAATATCACAACCTTGGTGCAGGGTCTGTAAGTTGCACAAGCTGACCTGGTGCAAAAGAAGTAAGGGCCTGATTTAGATCTTAGCGGTCTTACTGTCGTCCTGCCGCTGCGCTGTTGCCATGTACTCTGTTGAGCCAAGAGCAGTCCGCCCGCTGTGTTTAGGTGTTGTGGCTAGAGATAGAAGACTTCCGAGGTGGCAGTCTTCTCTGCTGGCTAGCAGTACTCCGGCACCATTAGGCCAGCAGGAATGTGCACAGCTGATTTGGATGTTCCCGTTGGCAGTGTCCTGGCAGCGAAGTCCTGATGTGGTGGGGCAATGGTGGCGTGGAGACAGATAAGTTCTACTTATTTACATCTCAATACACATATATGTTGTATATATGTCAATACGTGCATGTAGGTACTTTGTACAGGCCATTGTTTTTACAAATAGCAATGCACACCAACAACATTCACACAACATTGACTGTACACACACACCCACCAGAAAAGCCTACCTTAAAATCCGGTGACAACAGGGTGGCTGAGCATCATGGTCAAGTAGCAGCAGCACAACGAGGACCTGAACAATGGCGTTGAAGATGGAATCAAAGGTGTGGCCCCAAAAAAGGTGAGTTTCACCTCTATTTCTTTGTTTCCGCCAACATGAGCTTGCTGGCTTCCCAGCCACAGTTGCCTAGAAGGAAAGGAACTTCGTAATCTGGATGGCAGGATTCTCAGCGGGACTTCCTCCAACAGCTGCTCCAGCCTCGGACGCCATCGATGCAGGAGGCATATCCTGAGGGAGTAGGCAGGACAGCGGCGGTCTTCTCTCCAATGTCCAGCCAACATCTAAATCGGGCGGGAGGACCTCCAAGGCTGTGGACGGGAAGACTGTCAAAAAAAGTGACAGCGGACCAGACAAGTCAAAATCGAAATCAGGCTCAAAGTCTCATTTACCGATCTTCCCTCACTATTCTGTATTAAAGGTTATTTTACTCACTCACTAAAAATGTGTTGTTTTGCCCTATATGAGCATCTCTCAGATAGTTTTATACCATGTTATCTAATCCCACTCCTTCTACAACACAGCAGAGCAACCGTTTATAGGAAAGGTACCTAGTGTTTGTAGAGTCTTGCAAGTAAGAAATGAAGGAACCCTTTTGGCTCCTGAGAGACTCCGTAGAACTGTGATGTAAGTGTTAGAGCAGAATGCACTGAAGGCTGGTTTAGATTGTTGAGTTCGCAGTTGTACGCAGACGAATAAAGAGGTGTAAAAATAAGCTTTGTGTGTGGCTTAATCATTGGCGGGTACCCTGGCTGGGAAAGACACTACAACTGGCGACGAAAATGGGATAAGTAACCCGAAGATAGACAGTGCTCTTCCAGACAGTTTGCCATGGTGCAAGCATACTGCTTGTGCATGTCACATGTTTTGCAGTCGAAATACAGAATCGGCACTTAATGCATGTAGAGTCAAAGCACAATTCCATCCGTTGTAAAGAAGTTGAAATCAATTAAAGCACTGCAAAGAATTCTAAATATCGGTGGTTGAGAACCTGACGGCCAGACTGTATATCAAGGTACAGTGCTGCTACGCAATATACAATCATACGTAATCCGGAACATTGACGCTAAAGGTAGACACAACCAGGTTTCAAAGAGCAGCTATTAATAATCACAAGTTGCAAGATAATGATACAAGTTGAAAGTGGTGAAGACAAAGTGCAACCATAGACACGTCAAAGAATAAAATAGTTATTAACTTACCAGAACCTGAGTAAAGTGAGCCAGTACGGCCTCAGCGGCAGGTGCTGCAGCCCAGGCAAAGCACAGGGGGTGTGCTTACGATTCTGGTGGGTGCTGCAAGCCGACTGAGGGACCGTGAAGGCAGTTGGAACAGGAACATAGCAGTGGGTGACAATCAAATTGGTCACACACATTGAAACGCTGCTTTTCAAATGGAGGCAAAAATGGAGGGCATAATTTCAAAAGTCATCAAGGATGATCCAGAGGCCAGCACTTCTCCCGCAAGAAATGCGCATGCGTGGGCGCACGTGCATGCGCAGTTTTCTCAAGCCTTATTGGTACGGCAAGGAAGAGGAGGAGGGCTGCCTACACAGGTAAGTGGTTTTAAGTTTCTTTTTAATTAAGGTTAAATTATTTCTTATTGGGTGGTGGAGGCAGGGGCTGGCAAACTCTTCTCCGCTGAGGAGTGTGTGGAGATTTGCCTTCTCTGCGTTCTCCGTGGAACGCGGAGAAGTCAAATCTCTGCACACTCCGCGGGCGGAGCGGAGGTCTCCGCCCAGGGTTACATTTTTTAACGGAGGGAAGATGTAGTGTCTTGCGAGTAAGAAGTGATAGAACCCTTTTAGCTGCTGAGAACTGTGACGTACGTGTTAGAGCGGAATGCATTGAAGGCTGGTTTAGAATGTTGAGCTCGCAGTTGCAGACAGATAAATAAAGAAGTGTAAAACTGGGCTCCGTGTGTGGTGTAGTCATTGGCGGATACCCTGGTTGGAGAAGACGCTACAGCGTTAACATTCCAAGTGTATGTTATGCGTATTTGTGTATGTGACCCGTGTTAGTAAAGGAGGTCTGTGGATCCCACTTTCAAAACCCCTGGCCTGTCCATTTGCACAGGATTTTGGTAATGTTGTTCGCAAATTGCTGGTATATTTGAAAGATTATGTAAGAGGCTAAATCTTTCTGTATATTTAATATTTTCATATTGGTGTTATTGTTATGGGTTTGTGTTTTTACTGTGGGGATTTGATGTGTAGTAAAGGATTAGTGATTAAGTATTATTAAGGGAAATGTGTAGGATGGCAATGATCTACAATAGAACTCTGCATGCTTGTGGAGAAAATGATGATCTGCAAGGGAGGCTTGACAGTTGTAAGGAGCTTAGGATGGATGAAGTGTTATGAAGTTGCTCCTGGCTCAACCAGCTACCAGCAGCTTGCAAAGAATCATTTGTTACAACTTCTCAAGGCTCTATCCGATTTTATCATCGCAAAGCCCTGCAGGGGCCTTATGTCAGAATATCACTTACAAAAATATCTTCCCATCGGACACAATGGTTCTCTATTAAGATATTTTGGTTTCAATATTGTGGTACAATATTCTCTGAGGTTTAAATAACAAAAAGACCATTGTAAAGAAAAAGTGGATGTCCCTTCCAACAAATACTTCAACCATTAACAGAAAGTCCACAGTAATAAACAATAACTGATGGACACAAAACATAAGCAAAAAAGCATTTGGTTATTTGCAGGGTCTTCAGCTTGAGAATGATTTTTGCCATATTTATAATGTGCAAAACTTCTGCATGGCCTGTAGGACTTTAGAGAGGTGGAAGATTGTGAGAATCAGAGCTTTTTCCATGTCCTTAGGAAATCAGTAGTTACTGAGCAGTTCTCAAGTGAGCAAGCATCATTTACCAATGCCATTTACCGCTTCTGTCTGGGCATGGGGTACAACAGGGCTGCTCAAAGAAGCCACAATGAGGCATTAAGTACTGTTGTAAAATTGCACAAATATTGCATCTGTTGAGGCTGCTTGGCAGTGAGTTTTTTTAATTTAAATTCTATAGCTGCTTTTCTCTGTTCTTATGAAGCCGTGTTTTTGGGACTATCCGCGGCACCTTACAAGCAGACCTCAGGGTGCGACGTGGCACATATTGTGAATACAAAGAGCAGGGCCACTGGAACTATGCACCGGGAGAGGACCAAAGTATTTCACAAGGTTGACTAAACTATGTGGCAATGAAAGGCAAATTATGTGGCACAATGCAGCTTATTTTATGATAGCTTTACTTCATCATTTTGTCCTTTGTTACCCATTCTAACACTGCCATAGTAAAGGTTTCACCTCAATAATATCAGTTAAATACAGAAATGGAGCAGGAAGCTACTGAAAGATGACCAATCGAGGGCCTTCTACTGCGTGACAAAACCTGGCTGCTTTTTGACAAACTTTTGATCCGTTTGAGATACAAACCATTTTTTTCTTAATATCTAGAAATTATGCGTGAGATGGTGGATTATGTGAAAAGTGGGCATCTCCATAAATATGCGGAAAACATCACTGCTGTAGAATCGCATAATTCCAGTGGCCCTGACCGTGGGCTACTCACAATGATATTTTCCCACTAGAAGTTAGTGGCCATTTGTTAATCGTCATTGGATAGCATTAGCACACTCCATTCTAGGATTAATAACAGACACTAGTGTGTGTGTTTTGTGGGGAATTCTGTCTAAATAAAGTAATAGCTGATTCAGCTGCGTTTGGGTTTCAAAACTGAAGGTTGATGTGCCACATAACTAGCAGTTTTTGCTGACTTCACAAAAGTGAAAATGAACATTTTGCTTCCAAAGGAAAACGAATTAAAGAAACAATCAGTGTCTACAGCTAGGAAATTCTTCTGAAAGGGATGCATCCTCCAGAGGTAGCACTCTGCCTAATTGTCTGTCGCGTGCATAGTGAGGACCATAGCAGCACTAGTTTCGACACTCCACGCGGTCTTTAACCTAGTGACAAAGTTACCATTCCAGATGGAGTTCCTGTCTGGTACGATTTTTGGATTATCCTGGTATGGACCATAAATTGCAGTTTATGTCTCCACTGCTATGTCACATTAATATTGCTAGAATTATGTCCGTGTACCCTTTGGTCTTGAAAGTGTATGACACCCGTTGCATAGAAATAATTAGGGATTGATATAGGATTCCCTGTTCGAGTTTATTCACTGCATAAGTAGTACTGGGAATAAGACTGATTTGTCCTTGTGTCTTTGGGCACCAAGATAGTGATAAGAAAGTCTAATGTCCTGAAGAGGGTCACATGCACGTCTTACATAATGAGACCGAAACATCATTGCCAGTTTTTGCTGATGTTTCGAAATGTGTGCCTCTTCTGTCGTAACGGGAATTAGGGTGCTTATGTCTAGACAGAAGAACTTTTTAACCACACTCCCATTGTTTTGGGCAATATTGTGTTTTTTTAAGCTGGTGTTGTGTCTGTTGGCTGCCTGTCGGCGTTGTGTGTTGTAAATATGGGACATTTAAATATGAAAATATTTATTAATAAAAATTGATTATTTTTGAAAATCTATTTTCCATACTATAGCTCAATCAAAAAATGTTTCCTTTGGAACCATATTGTTAATTTTCATTGTATATTTTCCAACTTCCTTGGGGCTACTGAGTTGGCCGAAATGTGGTAAACCTCACCAAAGTGTTTGGGAGGCCAGACAACTCAGTGGGTTCTAGTAGTGTGCTGTGAGTGTCATTCATCCAGGAGGCGACCTCCTACGTCCCTTCTTCAGGATCTCACAGTTATCGCCTGGACCTTTGGCACACAGTTTTGGAGGCACCACAAGGAGCAGGTGGTGGCCCTAGAATATAATTTATATTAGCGTTACACTTCGAGACTCTCGGACCCCAAGCGCCCCAGAAGCACCACCTTTTTTGAAGCTCTGGTGGCGCTGTGTGCTGGCCCATATTCACAAGGCCTTCTCAACAGCCATAAGTAGGATAGAGGAGAATGGGAGTGCTGGAGGTCAAGCCACTTGGCTCCGGTCCCACTCCACCTGCTGCACAGGTTCATGCTATGCATGTGATTGCGCATTATATGCAAAGTTACGCTGAAATCAGATTTAACTACATAATCACATCAATTTAAAAAAAGGAAAAAAGGCGCTGACCTCGTAAAACATCTGCTCTGCGATCATGCTCAGCTGTAAAAACACTATAGTGTGCCACACCCCTTATTAAATCAGCACCAGAAAGAGACCTTTATCCCTGAAAGGATGAATGGGCGAGTATGAAGTGCCTACCATCCACATCAGAACAAAGTTTACCACTTTGCTAGTGTAATTGTTTCACATTTTTGCAGTCTTCTTTTGAGATGTTTGGTGATTCCTGCATAGACAGAGTTCACATAGTCCAGCCTGCTGGTGATGAGAGCTTGGTTGATGGTCTTTCTGGTATCGTTCAGTAGCCACAATGATGATACTGAGGTTTCCGGCATGAGGATTTGGTGGTGTGTGTATGTCCGATGTGTATAGGCCACCAGATGGAGTTCCACAGCGAGGCATCCTTTCTGAAAATCACCACTTCAGTCTTGTTGGTGTTGAGATTGAGACAGTTTGACTTCATCCAGGAGGCCACTTCGGCCATGCAGGTAGTTATTTTGTTCCTTGTGTTGGGGATCTGACTGAGAGGGACAGCATAGGTTGTTTGCCGTCGGCGATGGGGAGGATGTTGATGTCATGGGCATAGATGATGGTGGCCAGTCGGGTCATGTAGATGTTGGAGAGGATAGGGCTGCATAAAAGCCCTAAGGTATTCTGCAGATGAGTTCCTTGGCCTTCAAGGACTATGGTGAAAGGTTGACTGGCTGAGTTTTCTATTCATAAAAGTGCAGATCTGTTGGATGGTAGGAGGTCCCTGAATGCCAGTCTTGTTAAGTTGTCTAATGAGGATGGGGTGGGAGACTCTGTTGGACACTGCCACAAGGTCCAGTAGGATGTGGGTTGCAGTTTCTTCCATGTCCATGATCATATGGATGTCATCCTTTGTTGTGATAAAAGCTGTCTCTGAGTTGTGGTTGGGTCTGAAAACTGACTGGATTGTTTCGAGGAGCTGGTGGTTGGGGAGGTGGTCGGTGAGACTGCATCGTTTCGAGGAGCTGGTGGTTGGGGAGGTGGTCGGTGAGGCATGTGTTGAAACTCTGTCCAAGACCGTGGCTGGGTAAGGTAGGAGGGAGATAAGCTGGGAGTTTGCGAGCTTGGCTGAGTCTGCTGAGGGCTTCTTCAGTAGGGTGTTGACGGCTACATGCTTCCAGACTTTTGGCAATATGGCTATGTCAATGGAGGTGTTGAAGATGAGAGGGAGGGTTTTACTGATTGGGGTGAGTCCCTTGCTGAAGGCGGGATGGGGCATGGGTCCGATGTGTGCATGAAGTTGATGGACTTCATGACTGTAGTGGTCTCATCTGTGATGGTGTTCCATGTGATTAGGGTGTGTTCTTCGGCCAAGATTGGAAGGCTGGCTGTGAGGTTGATGGGGTCAGGTTAAGGTTCAAAGTTTTTGCATATGGCTGGGATTTAGTTGTTGATAAAGTCAGAGGGGTTGTTGTACAGTACTTGTGTTGGGGCAATGTTGCAGTAGGGGGCTGTTGGTGTTTTGAAATGTTGGATGATGGAGATTTTTTTTTCTGCTCTTGCAGCTGTCAATGATGCGATATATTAGGGCTGTCCGCTTGGTGTTTTGGATTTAGCGATGGAAACGCCTCAAGGCAGGTTTGAAAATCCACTTGTTCATTGCTTCTTCTTCTAGGTCATCTTGAGTTCTTCTGTGTACCAGCTGCTTGAAGTTCATGTTTTTGCCATTTAGCTTTGTTTGTGCAGGGCTAGGGTGCTGGTGCAGGTGGTGATCCATTCATTGAAGTTCTCAATGTCTTAGGCTAGGTTTCCAGTATGGTTGGGGTGGTTCTTGGAGAGGACGGAAGCCCAGTCCTTCTTTGATGTGTTCTTACAGCAGCGGTGGACCAGGGCTGCGGTGGTTGGTCTTCTGTGGTGCAGTATGCTGATGCCGAAACTGACCAGGGTGTGATCAGTCCACATGATGAGTGTTGGTTTGTGGATCGTGATGGCATTGAAGAAAGTGGAAACAGCATCCAGAACGGCATTCTGAATATCTCTGGTGGCATTGTTGGGACCAATACGGGATGGGTGACGCCAAGAATTTTAAGGCTTTTAAGGAGGGTGGCTTCGGTGAGGCCCTCCAAGGGAAAGTTTAGTTTCTCCTAGGAGAATGAAGTCACCGGAGTCGATGAATGGAGCAACGAAGTCTGTGATGTTGCTGGTGAAATTGGCACAGGGTCCAGGAGGCCTACAACCCTGGCACACATAGGATACAGTTGCCTGTGATTAGCAGAGTGAAGGTGAGATGCTCCATGTAGTTGGTTTAGCTGTCAGCAGAGGTGGTAAAGATGATGACAATTCCTCTAGTTGGCCTGTTTGGCGGTGTTGTCTGATGATCCTATACTCGGCAGGGATGGCATTGACAATGTATGGTGCTGATGCTAGGGTCAGCTATTTTTTTATGAGGAAGAGGATGTCCAGTTGTGGTCATCCAGGAGGTCCTATTGTCCTTGGCTTGTTTGCTGAGCAGCCATGTGTTGAGGAGCATGCATGACAGTGAGATGTAGTGTGTAGATGTGTTATGTTATGTTAATTGGCTTATATAGCGCACGAATCACCCCTGGAGGGGTATCTCGACTCTTGCGGAGTTGCAAAAGAAAGTGTGGTGGTATGTTATGCCAAGAAGAGAGTGGATTTCAGGGCCTTTCTGAATTTTAAATAATCCGGGCATTGTCTTAAGGGCAGGGGGAGCTGGTTCCATATTAGGTGAGCCTGATGGGAGAAGGCTTTTCCTCCTGTTCGTGTTTTTTTTATCCTGGGGATTTTGAGCAGGGATTTAGACCGGGATCTCAGGTCCCTTGTAGGGATATATTGGTGGAGCCTCTCCGCCAAGTAGGGGGGACCATTACCCCACAGTGCTTTGTGTGTCAGGCAACAGAGCTTGAACTTCACCCGTTTCCGTACAGGTAGCCAATGTAGTTGTTGTAGCAGCGGGAGTGAGGCTGACCTGTAGGGTGCGTTAGCAACTAAGCGAGCTGCGGTATTTTGTACCACTTGCAGGCGGTTTAGGGCAGACTCGTTGGCTGCAACCAGTAGAGCGTTGCAATAGTCTAGTTTGCTCAGTCCCAGGGCTTGTACAAGAGTCTTTCGAAAGGAGTCCGGGAGATAGGGGAGGACTCTTCTCAGAAGGCCCAGCACCTAGAAACATGCACCGACTGTGTGGGTAACATGTTCTTTCATTGTTAGAACCTGGTCGAGACGCACCCCTACGTTTTTTGCTGTGGTTTTTGGGGCGGGAGCAGTACCCAATTCTTTAGGCCACCAAGTAGGTGCCCATAGGAGTGGAGCTTCTCCGAAGAGGATAATTTCCGTTTTACTGGCATTCAGTTGCAGAAAGTTACTGCTCATCCACTGTGAGATGGCCAGCATGCCAGAGGAAAAGGAGGCTTGAACTGTCTGAGATGACTTATCGAAGGAGAAGATGAGTTGGGTGTCATCTGCGTAGGATATTGGTACGAACCCGTGTCATCTCAGCAGCGTGGTCAAGGGGGCCACGTAGATGTTGAACATGGTTCGGCTCAAACATGAGCCCTGTGGCACACCCTGGCTGCTGGTTTTAATGTACTTGAGTGGGTGGGGTGCTGGGTGCTGTAGGTACGAACATGGTGGTTGTTGGGGCAGTGAGAGTAGGTGTGGGGCTGCAGGTGAAGCAGCAGGAGGTGCAGGTGAATGCTCTTTCGGGTAGTGTGGTGCAGCATGGCAGCAGCAATGCGAGTGATGGCCAGGGTTGAGAGCATGGGCGACATGGCAGGGTAGCTGCAGGTCGGCGAGAGGTGGGCTTGGGTTAAGAACATGGAGAGAGGCAGTGGAGTAGTGGTGGGCCATGGGAGGATCAGGGTTCCTGGCACTGGGTGCATCTAGGCACGGATTGACACAGACAATCTTATCGTAGGCACAACATTGGTGCGTCAATGTTGGGCCACCATTAAGTAGGCCGAGGGAAGAGGAAGGAGATCTGGGGCAGCAGAGAGGGCACAGGATGCCAGAAAGCATGGCAAAGGGTTAGTGGCACTGGGGGGATAAGGTCGGGAAAAAAGAAAGAGGGCAATGATGCACAAAAGAACAGAAACATACATACAAGAGGTACAAAAAAAGAAACATGCACAAAAGGGCAGAGAAACAAACAGAAAAGTAAGCAGAAAGAGGCATAAAAAGCAGCACAAAAATATTTTAAAATGGGCAGTTCCTGGCAGTGCTTGTATAAGTGACCACTTTCTTGGCAGTCATTGATAAATTCCTGGGCAACCTCTTCATCATGGGGACGAAGTAATTTACTCAGTCCCCTTGGCAGAATGGCAATATGCACACCGTGAATTACATCAAAGCCTTAGTCTCAAAAGAACCTTCACTTCATGTGATGTCATTCATTTCATCAGTTTGCTTAGAATCCTCATACGAGCATTCATAAAAACCATAATTATATTAAAAGTATGAAAAAATATGAAAAAATATTTGGAGGTTGACTAATGCCATGGGCATCCATGGGCATCAATTCTACAAAATTGCAGGAGTTACACTCTTCAACCGCGATAACATCACATGGATGGCCGCTTTTCTACCATTTAAGCCCTCAACACTCTCAGTTTTAAGTCTCACGAAAGACCTTATGTCGGCTAACCCCAGTGGGGTTACTCTCATTTGTTCTCTTTCTCTTTACTATCCTTTTTATTGGTTGACATCTTTCCACTGCTCACTTTTAGGAAACTACTTTTTACTTTTTATTTAAGCCCCCCTTGAGAGTGCATGTGTTTTCCAGCTCTCTTCCTCGTGTGCTTCTTCCCCCAAACCCCTCCCCTGGCAAACACTCCTCCTGTCTCTGTATCTCTCTTTTATTTGCTGCTCTCTCTCTCTCTTACCTGGTTCTACCCCACCCTGACTCCTTGTTGCTCTCTCCCTTCTGTGTTTTGACCCCTATCCCCTGAATTGCTCTTTCTGTCTGGGGTGCTGCTTTTTCTTTCCCCTTCCACCAACTCCGTCTTGCTTCCCCCCACCCACTCCTTCCTTGCTCTCTCATCCCTTCTGGTGCTTCAAATGATTTTTTTATTTTTACTTTTTTTGGCGCTGTGGCAGCTCACAGTTGTTGCTGGGCCACTCTGCTTTAAGAAATGTGCTCAAGTGCAACTGAATATTCTGCCGTTCTGGATTGGTAAATTATAGATACATAGATAGATAGACAGACAGACAGACAGACAGACAGACAGATGGATAGACAGATAGATGGATAGATAGATAGATAGATAGATGGTAACCTGACAAGGTAGTGTGATAGCTGCGCTCGCGCTGCTGCGATAGCGGTGACATTTTAAAATCAAATTCCCCCGTTTTTGTATTTAGGTTCATGTTTATTTCTTAGCCTTGTTTTTAAATCTGGGATTAGGTAGGGTGCTCCCTCCCTCTTACCGCACTTAAATTGTTGGTTGCACCGCCGCTTTGGTGGGTCCGGGTCACGGGTGGGGTATAGCCCTGGGTGGCCGCCATCTTTGGTTGGGTTCGTCTCTACTCTCCCGACTGGCGCCATTACGAGTGTTCCTGCGATAGGGCAGCCTCGCGGGACTTCTATTTCAGGCAGTCCTCTTTCTTTGCTGGTAACCTGACAAGGTAGTGTGATAGCTGCGCTCGCGCTGCTGCGATAGTGGTGACATTTTAAAATCAAATTCCCCCGTTTTTGTATTTAGGTTCATGTTTATTTCTTAGCCTTGTTTTTAAATCTGGGATTAGGTAGGGTGCTCCCTCCCTCTTACCGCACTTAAATTGTTGGTTGCACCGCCGCTTTGGTGGGTCCGGGTCACGGGTGGTCTATAGCCCTGGGTGGCCGCCATCTTTGGTTGGGTTCGTCTCTACTCTCCCGACGGGCGCCATTACGAGTGTTCCTGCGATAGGGCAGCCTCGCGGGACTTCTATTTAAAGTCGCTCCTCCCGCGCAGCGGGATCGCGCAGTGTGACGCCGTCGCTTAGCCGGAGTCGTGCCAGAGTCCTGCCCGTCTGCGCTCGTCCGCGTCGAGGGCGCACGGGGTGCCGAGGTCTCATACAGTCTCTTTGCTCATTTTGGCTTGGGGATGATAACGTATTCTATCAACACTCTGCGGTCAATTGCGTCGTTCATTCCTAGCTGTGATCAGACATCTATTCATCCGCTAAGTGGTCCTTATCGCTGCGCGTGTCAGAGATGGGCACTTGGCCCCCCGGCATCTATCGTTAAGAGGTCTCCTCTTTTTACTCCCCGTGATGATGCTACGACACCTGGACTTCGCATATTTAGCTTGAATGTGAGATCTTTGGTTCAGCATCATCTTGCCGTGTATGATCTTTTACAGGAGGAGTCTCCAGATGTTTTTGCGATCACGGAAACGTGGCTGCGGGAACAGGACGTAGCTATTATCAATTTGGCTTTCCCCCCTGAGTACTCTGTTTTTACTCTAAATCGCTCCTCTAGAGGTGGGGGCATTGCCCTTGCAGTTAGATCCAGTCTTCCATGTAGTTGGAAGGCACTGAATATTGCGGGATGTGAAAGTGCTTCCTTTAAGATTTTGATCAGCCCCCAGTTCTCGATTTCGGGTATGGTGGTCTATCGACCTCCAGGCAGCGATGTGGCTTTTAGGGAAGTCTTCCCGGATGTTGTCAGCTCGTTGGCACTTGGCTGTACCAACTTTTCTATCTTGGGAGACCTTAATCTCCATTTTGACAACAAGAGCGTGCCGGCTGTTTATAACATTCTAGCTGACCTTGAGGCTCTTCAACTATCCCAAAAGGTAGTACTGCCTACCCATGTAGGAGGGCATACGCTGGACCCCTTCTTTTCGAACCTTATGGAAGCTACAGTTTCCTCTATAACTCCTCTGGGGTGGACTGACCATTTTTTGGTGGCCATTCGGGCTCCTCTACCGGAGACTCTTGTTAGTCCTCCGTCCAAACCAGTTTTTAGAAGACACTGGAATAAACTTAGATTGGAGGACCTTCACAATGTCTTGGCCGCTGATCCGTTGGGATCCTTGGACAATGCTGAATTGGGCTATGATCAGTTTTGTCAGTGGATCACCAGGGCGCTTGATTCATTAATACCTATCATGGCAAGTAAATCTCGCTCTCGCGATTCTAGTCCCTGGTACGATAGTGCCCTTCGTGTGTTGAAGGGCACTTGTAGACGGGCGGAGAGAGAGTGGAGGAAGGATTATGACAAAACTAGGAAAGTGGTATACTTGGCCTCCGTGAAGGCCTACCATCGTGCTATATGTAGAGCGCGTGCGGCGTTCTACGCGGAGGAATTCCGCACTAGCTTTAACCCATCTAAAGCGATTTTTAAGGCCCTCAAGGACTTGTTGGCCAAAAGACCTTCCTCTCCGGCATTGGCCTCTATTTCGCATTGCGAAGCTCTGGCATCCTTCTTTTTGGAGAAAGTGCAAGGTATTTATCGGGCCTTTCCCCTCGTGGGCCTACCTCCGGGGACGTTGGAGATTACTCCTGGCCTCCCTATCATGGAGTCCCTTCCTCTGCTTTCTTCTGAGGAATTTGATAGGGTATCTCACGATATCAAGTCTGGGTCTCCTTTAGATCCATTAAGACCAGTCCTCTTTAGAGAGCAGTCCTTTGTGGGACGCCCCATAGTGCGTTCCCTTATTAACATCTCGCTGGCGACGGGTACGGTTCCAGCAAAATGGAAGCGGGCGGTGGTCTCCCCGATCCTGAAAAAGCCCTTTTTGGACCCTTCCAAACCGGAGAACTACCGGCCTATTTCCCTGCTCCCTTGGCCGGCGAAAGTTATGGAAGCCCATGTCAACCAGGTGCTCTCGGACCATCTCACTCGAGCTAACATCCTGGATGACACTCAGACTGGGTTCCGTGCTGGGCACAGTACGGAGACAGCTCTCCTCTCTATGGTCGAACATCTGCGTTGGGTGCTTGATGCGGGACAGGCGGCGGCGCTAGTATTATTAGATCTGAGCTCCGCCTTCGATACTGTCTCACATAGCATCCTCCTGCGTCGCCTGGAGGAGATAGGCATCAGTGGTCTTGCCCTACAGTGGTTCCGCTCCTTCCTTGACGACCGTTCCTTTTGCGTCACAATTCCACCCCATCAGTCCAAATTCCATCCTCTGGGCCTGGGGGTGCCACAGGGATCCTCGCTGAGTCCCACGCTCTTCAATCTTTATGTGAGGCCGCTCGCTGATGTCATCAAGCAGTGGGGTATGACCATGGTCTCCTATGCAGATGACACTCAGCTAGCGGTTACTATCAGTGGGGATGCCGAGCTTGAGGCCCCCAGGTTCCAGAGTGGATTGAGGGCGGTGGCGAGCTGGATGAATGCAAACTGTCTCCAGCTCAACGCAAAGAAGACCGAGGTTATGGTCGTCGGAAGGGGGTCGGAGCTCTGGGGGGATAGATGGTGGCCTCCGGAACTTGGGCCTGCTCTTACTCCGGTTACAGAGCTGAAAAATCTGGGAGTGTGGCTTGAGCCCAGGCTCAGCTTTGTGGGACATTCGAAGAAAACTGCGGCCTGCTGTTTTGGGGTGCTCCGCGGATTACGACCCGTCCTGAAGTTTTTTGATCCCCCTACCAGGCAGCTGGTGGTGCAAGCAACTATAATATCTCGCTTGGACTATGCCAGCTCTCTCCTGGTAGGAGCGAACCAGGCTGACATTAGCCGACTCCAACGGGTCCAAAATGCAGCAGCTAGAGCTATAGTCGGCTTGCCCAGGTCTTGCTCTGTTTCCAGTACTCTCAGATCCCTGCACTGGCTACCGGTTAAAACTATAATTAATTTCAAAGTTTTATGTGTGGCCTTTAAGGTTCTGAAGGGCCTAGCGCCTCGGATTCTTTCTAACCTTCTGTCTTTTTACGTTCCCACCCGCTCCCTGAGATCATTGGGCCAAGCGTTTGCGGTGGTTCCTAGGTTTAAGCTTAGTCGAGCGGGAGGTCGGTCCTTTAGGGTAAAAGCAGCATTGCTGTGGAACTCTCTCCCGTTGGAGATACGCCTGATGGAGGATCTCCTCCCGTTTCGCAAAGCCATAAAAACCTTTTTATTTTAACTTTCCCTATAGATGTTATGTTCTACTGCTTTTACTGTTGTGTTAGGTGTTGCTACGTCTACCTTGTCATGCGCCAGGACGCCCCTTAGCTGGGGCAGCTGCGCGCAATATAAATACACATAACATAACATAACATGACATAACATAACATGACATAACATGACATGACATAACATGACATGACATGACATGACATGACATGACAGATACCACTGCATCATTCAGTAGGCACGCTCATGGATGGAGAACTAAGCGTGTGTCTCGGGTATAACGTGGCTGCATGAGCATGCCTTTTTTTGCCGATGCTGCACGGCTTTTACAACAAGCACTGGCACAGCCAATAGGTCTCGCTTTTGGGACCTTATAAGTATTTAGTTATGCAGCACAATATTCTTACTGCAACAACATTAACTGTTGCGTGGCTAAACACTTATAAGGTCCCAAATGCAAGACCTATTGGCTATTCCAATGCATGTTTGTTGTGGTTGGCGATTTTATCTGAATAGCCTACGATCGCGTCTTCTAGAGTCAGGTCAGAGATCTCTCAGCTTTATTAAGGCCGTACATATACTATTAATGTATTTCTTATGCCACATAACTACCCTTCAGATTACACTGATGTGGCAAGTGAATGTCGAGGAATCCAGACCACAAGGCCTTCTAGGCCCTGGCAAAGAGTTGAGATAGCTCAGAGGAAAGAGAACGCATACAGATACATTCAACATAAAGGACCTCCCTCAGGTGACGTTGATTCACAGGTCCATTGTACAGCAGAGCCATCTCTCAGGTTTATAGATTTTGAATAATGTGCGTTTGTACACTGCTGCTATCCGTTACACTGCTTGGTCGTTATAAGAAGGTGCATTTCTATAGGAGATCTGTTCCTCAGGCCATTTCACTATTGGAGGAACAGACAAGCTATCCCTTGTATTACACAGATCTCTCTGGCTTATGCATCAAACAGCAGAACTAGCCCTTATGTGAGCCAGGTGCACTGCCCCCATGTGTCGTACACACTCAGGTGTTACAGGCTGCACAGCAGTCGCTCATGTCACACAGATGTTGGAGGCCAGCACACGAAACAGCAGGGCTGTTGTCCGGATTACAGGAATGCTACAAGTTCGTGCATTAGATAACCGACCTGTTATTAATGTAATAGCGCAATGACGTGAAGGTGAATTAACATTAGAGCTACCTTTCGGTTTGAGTGCGTGCTACAAGCGGAAGCACTAGAAAGCACGGCTATTCCTCAGATTACACAGATGGTGCAAGTGTCACCATTACACACCACAACAACGCCTTTATTACACAGAAGTTAGAAGTCTGATGCCCTGGAACGCAGCGCTATCCTCAGAATATGCAGATCGATGCTGCAGGCAGATGCGTTTTAGAACAAAGCGAGCCCTCATTTTACAGGCATGTCACAGGTTCATTCACTAAATTATAAACTGCCTCAGAAAAACACAGCTTGTGCGGGTTGTGGCCTCAGCCAGCAGAGCTATCCCCGGATCGAGCAGCTGTTTGCACCTGAGACGTACACTTTCCCTTGTTGCCTAAACGCATCCAGTAAACAGCTCTGCATTTGGCGCGTGAAGGTTGTTATTATTCTTTTATGTAGGCGTCTGTTTTATGAATGAGGTTATTATTCTTGCTGTTTTACCCATCTGTCCTGCCTGACCTTTTTTTGAACTAGCGGAATTAAAGTGACGGTGCGCCAGAAAGTTCATAATTCCCTCCCAATATCTGTATACCACTACAAAGGGGTACTTTTTAAAAAGCAAGCATGCGTACTGCGAGCCAAGTGGAAATCCAACGGGCTGCAGGAAAGTAAAACGTGTGGCACCGTCAAAAGGAAATAGATAACAAAAACAAAAAAAACAAAAAAAACAAAAAAAACCCTGTGAAGTGACCCACGACTGCGCTTCTGAGAGTCAGAGGAACGAGCGCCAAATCTAGAAAGTGACCATTTAAAAAGAATGAATGGGCAACGCTGCCAGGTTGTGCAGCACCATACCTGCCTTTCAAATGTAGGGACAGTTCCATTTAAACAAACACTTCAACTGCATAATCCTAAATTCACGTTATTTCTCTGCCCCGCACACAACCATGCTCAAAGGTATACTATTACGTTGCTCTTAATATAACGCATATTGGGGCATATTATCAAGACAGGCGATAAAATGTGTCCTTCACATCTAACATGGGCTTCAATTGGAATTCCATAGAGCATATTATCAAGCCCATTATCGCCGTTTTAGCGGCAGTTTTCTGCCGCTAAAGCGGCGATAATTTTATCGCCTGTCTTGATAATATGCCCCATTGATTGTAGGGAAGTACCGACAATAGCCCCATTACTGCATCAGCGATGGTAGAAGAAAGAGAAACAAGCATTGGCACCGCGGCCGTGAAAGTAACGCGGCCGCAAAAGCAAAAGTAATCACGATCGCGGGGACGCGCTCTGTGGTGGGGAGGGGTGGAGCGCGGCGCTTGGGAAAGCAAGGGAAAGGAAAGGGTGCCGGGAGGAATGAGCCATGACAGAAACCCAGATGGCGGCTGCGACATCTGGGACATCTTGTTATCTGCAGATAACAAGATGGCTGCAGATAACAAGATGGCTGCCATCCAGTAGACACACTGTACTAAGATGACAACACAACAGGATAATAAGGCAAGCGCCTCATTCCCTTTAATCACAGAGAGACAATTATGAATGCCAGTGTATACATAGCTAAACCATCCGCATCAAAAACAATGAACAACCAGCTTTCCTCTAAATTAAAAGCACTGTAAACTGAGTGGTATGCCGACTCATGTCGAATAACCAAGGCTACTGGAAATATGAGACTTGAAGCAGCTTTCGAAATAATTATGGTTTTGCCACATAATCCAGCATCTGCTATGTTTTTTTCTAACTCAAACTAATTAAAAGGACCTGGAAATGCTGCTACCGGTGTTAGTGCACAGTGTCACATTCCAGTTGCTCGTTGCTGTGTTTAGACATTAACCCTGTTCACCTAATGCTAATGAGATGAAACATTTTGCCCAGGAAGTATTAACATTGTGAAAAAAAAGCACAAAATAGCGAAGTAATACTGCCAGAAATTTTGCTGCATAAATTTCGTGCTTCATGCCGCATAATTTTGTCTCTCTCTACCATATAATTCGAGGGACTGTGCATCATTTGCCACCAAATGCAGCAGTTACAGCTAGCTCTACAAAGTAACTCCGGGCTCTGCAGAGTTGCGAGTCCGCTAGCAAAGCACTTCAAAGCCTTGTCCGGGGTAGTGCTTTGTAAATCTACAACATAATACCATAACGAAAAGGATGACGGTGAACATGCAGCTAATGGGAGGCTTTACATTTATGAGGCAAATATCAGATATGTGGAAACCTGGCGCTACACAATGTCAATTGCCAGCTCTAATGGCAGCCCTTCTGGAGGGAAGAAAGGAATGCTCACAGCTCGTTCAGACAACTTCCACCAGTCCGTCGCCCCTGTATGGTATTTTCGAGATAAGAAAGCCGGGCTTCTGTGTACGCCCTGAGCAGCTGATGTGTTTTCAAGAGCCCGTACAGCTGCTCCCAGCCTGCAAGGCTTCACCTGCCACTCTGGTCACGTGTGGCTCAGATCCCGTCTCCGGGTCTCAGGCAGGAGCAGGGATGTGAAAAACTGACTCCCGAACTGCTTTGGAAATTACAGTTACAAAAGAAACACCTCAACACGCGAAAGCACCAAGTGGGACCAAAAAACAAAAAAAGCAGGCAAGCTTTACTGAAGGCATTGAACCAAAACTCAAGCAGATGTAGAATATGCGGGAACAAAGGCACGCGCTCGGGAGGTGCTGCTCACCTCGAATCATGTGCAGCAAAAACGAGCGCTAATCGTAGGGAAAGGGCATTGAGGAAAGAGCGCTAGGGGGGGCAGGGAAAGGCAAGTCATCCAGTGAGGTGTGGGGTGGGGGGGGCGGTGGGGGTTTTTCTTTTAAATACACGGCTACCGTTTCTGTTAAATATTATTCAGCACCAAGTTTGCCTGATACCAGACACAACGAGGGTCGTGTGTTCAGGGAAAGGAAGCAGAGGTAAATGCCATTAGTTCTGTCATTCCCTCTGACTAGGGAGGGGGCCGTATGACACTGGCTGCAATCCAAGGGTATCCAAGGGTATAGAGCTCAACCCCGTGCACAGCGTGAGTCACATATCACAAGACAGGGCAGCTACAAGCCGGGAGAGCTCTTCGAGGTTTTCACACTTCCGCTCAAAATTCCCAAGCTATGTATGTGCCTAAGCGAGGCGCTTGGGAGAGCGAGGCTGACCAGGAGGGAGGGGTAAAAGGGACGCTCTTGTGAACGCAAGCTGCAGGCCAGCATAAGCCTCTGGTGGCACTTTTAAAAGCCACTTACTAAATGTCTCAAAGAGACAGCATGCACTGTCTCAGGCGAGACCTAAAAAGCATTTTCCTCTATGCCGATGCCACACAGCGGTGGCAAAAATATTGTCAAAGCCAAAAGATTAATAAGACGAGACCTATTGACTTTGCCAATGCTTGTGTGTTGCTGGAAGTCTAATGAAAAGGCAAGGAGTAAAATCTACAGTAAGTAAATAGCTCTCTTTGAATCCTGTCATGTTCTGTTCCTCCTGCTGCTTTAACGACCCCTGAGATATTGGACAGAAAAGGTCTTTCCAACTGAAGAACAGGAATCCCAGAGACCGCCAGCTGTGCTCTGCCAGGGGCTACAGAGGGCAGACGCCTGTCTCCCTTGGTTCATGATGCTCAGGGCGAAGGCGAAGCTGGGAAGCCCTCATCCACCCCTGATCTGAATCGCATGATTAAAGGCGAGGTATCTTCAGGGCATCTCTTGTGCCAAGGGAGGGCATCTCCTTTGCCAATCTTGCTGCTTCAGAAGCTTACACTTTTATTTGTGCTGTTTCAGCAGCTAACAGCACCTTCCATTTTAATAATCAGGGCGATACCAGTAACTGTCTTCTAGGCAAGCACTGACGAAGACAGCAGTTTAGACTGATGCCCGTGCTCTTGCTGTCACTCTCTCAGTCTCTCTCTCTCTCTCTCTCTCTCTCTCTCTCTCTCAAACACACACACAAACATACTCACACACACAAACAAACACACAAACACAGTAACAATCCAAACAGTGTGCAGAGTGCATTTCTAAACACTTGCTCTAGATTTGTGAGGATGCTTCTGTACACTACAGGTTAATGTGTGATTTGATTTGCCCATTACATATACCAGTACTGCAGGCCTCGAGTAGAGGGTAGGCACCGTCCACCTACTATTTTCAGAGGATAGACGCCGTCTACACTGCTTCTAAGCTGGCCACTTTCAGCAGAGTGCCACGGTCCTTTCCTACTTCTCCAGGAATTCACAAAACTATTCTGAACTCATCCAGGTGTAATTTCCTGACACTGGAAGACTTTCAGCAGCCCCAGCACTTTGTTGGCTATTGTTCTGAGCAGCAATGCTCGGTCCGGTTGGGAGCTTATGAGATTCCAGTTGGGCCCATAACAAAAGCCGGACTTAAGGGGCCATCAGGCCTCTTGTTGTTGGAGTATCCTGGCTGGGAACCATGAGGAGCCTCACACCTAGATGCAATGGAGGGGAAACAAAAGCTCACATCTTATCACTTTACAGGTACTTAAGAGAGGCATTTATTTTAAAAGTTTTATATAGCGCTAGCTTGACCTGTTGGTATCAGAGCGCTTTACATACATACTGTAAAGAAAAACAGATGTAATTGCATTACAAAGTAGGCAGGCAGTAAGGAAGCAAAACCAGGGATAAAATAAATTCAGCACGGAAGATAAGGTGGTTAACACAGTCCGGTCACCAACTATCCTTGAAAGTCAAGAGAGAGGAGTAAACTCGGATATTGAAGTCTAGGTTAGTTGACGTTGATCAGGAAAGTATTTGTTAAGGAGATGGATTTTCAGGTCCCTTTTGAAACAGGAGAAGGAGGGGTTGCATCTGAGGACTCTAGGGAGAGCGTTCCACATCCTGGGAGCGTTGCCAGAGAACGATCGGTATTGTGTGGTTTTCTTTTTCAGTTTCGGAGGAATAAGAAGGAGTGAGTTGGAGCTTCTCAGTGTTCTGGATTGACCTGCTCTTACCAGTTTGATTGTTCAGGTAGTAAGGGGCCAGAGAGTGAATGCTTTTGTCTTTCTACAGCCCCTGTATATAAGAGACATGCATGCACTGTAAGAATGTCAGATGGTTTGGTCGCCCAAGTATTTACACAAATGAGAATTTAAATACCACTATTTTGTTTTATTTCTTTTATAGCGCTTTAGCAATACTCATCCCAATGCAGGGCGTCAGAGCGCTTTACATCAATCACATGTACAGATTATACATTGACAATATATCATATGGGTGTACATCAATATAAAGGATGTGTTACATAAAACAGTGAGCCACATGTCCTTCACAGCTCACTTTGCCATATTGGAAGGATTAGAATTTATGAACTCCAAGAAACAAAAGGCTCACTTTCTTAAAAGCAGCAACCCACTTATCTATTTACATAAAATAAAAATCTTCCATCTGCGTGTTACATAATGTGCTTTGCAGAAGACACATTAACCCTCTATGCTACTTTGATTCAAAACTAGGACTAGGCAAAACACAGATCTCCCCAGCAAATAGTTAATCCTCCAGAGTTATCCTACCATTATTATTATTCCCTGAGATTCCGCTGGAACACAAAGATCTCTGCAGCAGGGCTTCATTTACCTATTGCCTGAGGTCGGATTGACACGCATTCTTACCTGAGGACACTTTCACTGCTGGGGCCCTGACGCTGTTCTCTCCGCCGCCGTTGCCTGTAACACCGCACGGCCGCTGTGGGGGAGGACTACAGCTCCCAGCTTGCACAGCGGTGACCAGCACCGCCCACTTCCTGCCGTGCGTGCCCGGAGGCGCTTAAACACCAGTTGCTCCCTCGGTGGAGCAGGGGCTTCATTTACCTATTGCCTGAGGTCGGATTGACACGCATTCTTACCTGAGGACACTTTCACTGCTGGGGCCCTGACGCTGTTGTTCTCTCCGCCGCCGTTGCCTGTAACACCGCACGGCCGCTGTGGGGGAGGACTACAGCTCCCAGCTTGCACAGCGGTGACCAGCACAGCCCACTTCCTGCCGTGCGCGCCCGGAGGCGCTTAAACACCAGTTGCTCCCTCCGCGTCGCGGACGCGCGCGGGCTGCGCCGGGCTAAGCCCGGGCCAAGGGCGGGCCCGTTTTAGCCCGTTCTGGACCGGACAAGGCCGGGCCGGCCTTAGTTTCTTTTTTCTGCAATCTACAGTTAAGGTCAGTCTGCGGAAAACTTCATACCAATCTTTTGTCTGCATATATTACCGACGCTAGGTTGAGTACTTTTGTATACATTATGTCTGCTTCTCCACCAATCTGTAGGGATAATGCCAAAGATAATAGAAGGCCAACAGGAGAGTTAATGGGCACTCTGGATAATTTTTTAGTTAGAGTGTCCTCTGCTCTTGCTAAGGATATTGAGCTAACTGAAAAAAGACTATCCCTTGACATCGCCTTTGAAAAAAGATCTTCTATGGGCAGGATAGTTGAAGCTCGTTCTCCGGATTTACTCTGGACTAATACCCAAGATTCAGTGGCCTCAATGGCATCCCCAGAGGAGGAGGGGGTGCAGGGGCTACCAGAATTAGCAAGACCCCAGACTAATGAGCTTCCCCGCAACGCTAGTATACCAGATACGAGTATAGATATAGTTACCCCTGTTGCAACAGGTACATGCTTTGATAAAATTAAAACCCGGTCAACCACTAGTATCAAGGCGGTGCCGTCCAAAACTGAACAGGGTCTATTTTCAAAACGGAGTTGTATTGGTAATAAAGTACAGACCCCTGGGAAGAAGAGAAAACCTAGCAAAGCTCAGACCGTCAACAAGCCCATAACCCAAGGTGCTCTACATATTCCTGGAAGTACTTGCCCTGCAAGTGAAGATATAAATAACCATCCGCGTGATGAACAGAATAGTATAAATGAGTTGGGTCCACCCTTTTGGACAAAAATGGAACATTTGATTAAGAAGTCTTGGGCCCCATTAAGTGAACGTTTGGACTCAATTGACTCCAGATTAGTATGCCTTGAACTATTGCTTGACTCATCCCGGGGTAGGGAAGGGAAACAAGCCACTGGGCCAGTCAGTAACTATGCAGGGGGAGGGGGAGAGGGGATAATTACAACCCTTGGAGTAGAGATACCCCCCTCAGTCCCTAAGGGTCCTATAGCTCCCAGTAAAATGCCTGCAAGTGGTAATTTGGTAAAACCTCGGGGAAATCCCCCTGAACCAGTCTCAAACAACCTGTTAAGGGTAGAGCATTCCGGTGATAGGGGAATGCTGCTGCAAAGAGAGTCTGGTAAACCTCTAACACAGAAGGAAGCACCGCATAAAAGCATAATGGCCTATAGCGAAGCTCCTTTACCAAACATCCAGCTTCCTCCAGAGTCTTCACCTTATGTAGTGGTTCTGGTGGGGGCTCCTTCATTATGTCAGGGTAAGAGGGAATCATACCAGGAGCTAAAGAACAAGTGTATCCATTGGCTCAATAAGAATCGTCCATTACCAATACATGTCTCTGCTGAAATTCTCCACGCCAGAAGAGTGGGCTGGGTGGGGTACAAACCAAAGTCAGTGGGAGGGGACTGTATAGTTGTTAATTTCAGGGATTGGAGGGCGGTGGGTTACATCTGTGATTGGTAGCAAAACGATCCGGTATCATCTATTCACCCTCTTCCCCTGTCTTATTTCTACGCACCCGCGCTTCCAGGGAGGGGGGATAAACAGCTTTTTAGAGGGCAAAAGGAGTGGAGTACTGGGGGAATATATTGCTGTGTAATAGATTTGACGTGCTATCTGGCATGGAAGAATGTGACTGACTACAAGGGGATAATTATGGTCAGATGGTGGTTAATACAGCCCCCAATGAGGCAGAGAGGGTTGAAGTACAAAGGATAACTGTTATAGAAAGCCCAGTGGTTAATACTGATCTCCAAACATCAACTTGTAAAATTTTGAGTTGGAACATTGCCGGGATGAGAAGTAAGCATAGGGATAGGTCCTGGTTGGAAGAGATAAAGCCCTATGACATAATGGCATTTCAGGAAACATGGGACACAAACCATAATTTCTATATAGATGGGTATACACATTTTTTATTTCTGCTAAACAGGCCCAGCATGGTAGAGCAAAGGGAGGTTTAGCAATGTTTTTTTCCCTGAATTTGAATGGCTCCTTAAAACAGATTGATGCGAGCTGCCACAATTGTCTGGCAGTGGAGCTATCTCGGCCACAGTGTGGGAAATTATTATTGGTTAATTTTTATAACTCTCAAAATAGTGAATGTTCAAATCAATTTTTAATATGTCTAGAGGACTTTTTATTGACATATAAAGTAAAAAACCCATGGGCGGAGGTTATTGTTATGGGTGACTTTAACATCCACCCATGTGGACAAGAATGTGTTCTTGATAATTTAGATGGTCCCCCATATTCCGCTTTTGTACACTTTGAACACACTATGCAAGGGGAGGCCCTAGAGAAATTTTTGGCCACCACAAATCTTTATGAATCGGGATGTACTGTAGGAGGTCCTAGGGTAGCCACCTATAAAGGCACGGATACAGGCACAGTCATAGATTATATTTTTATGACTCCCCCAGTCCTAGGCAGTGTTGTTTCATATAAGGTGGGGTCTTCTGTTTTTAGTGATCACAACCCTGTAATTTTAGAAATGGCCCAGGGGGGGCAATTAAGTTTTATAGAATTCAAGAATATGGGCACCAGACGAGAGGTGATATCAACGGACCAAGACAGGAGATTGAAATGGACGAAAGTAATTCCTGAAGTTTTCTTGGGGGAGGTTATGTCTAATACAGAGAAGGAAGTCAGTATCTGCTTGGATATTGTTGCACCAAATACACTGATTGTAGAAGCTTTTGGTATGATTTGCAAACATATTAGTAGCAAGCTGACGAAGCAAATACATTCCACACCACTATTAGTGGAAAAAGATGGTTTGATAATGCTTGTACTGGGGCACATTCGGCACTCCTTAAAGCATTAAAACATTGCCCTAGAAATAGGGAGCAAATTAGGGAGCTAAGGAAGTCCTATAAACAGGTCATCAGGTTAAGAAAAAATCAGATCAAGGATGAGGCATGGGACAAACTTTTGTCCCAGGAGGTCTTGAGGGATAGTGGGAAATTTTGGCAAACTATCAACGAGCCTTTTTTTTCCGGTGAATATAATTCCCGACTTGATTGTAATATTCAAGATGACCAATGGACTGCCCACTTTGAGAACATTTATGGAAGTCAAGGGGTTGAGAGTCCACAAGTAGATATCTCTAATTCAGAATTAGCGCCAGTAGTGGTCTTCCAGGAGAGTGAAGTATTTAAAGCAATAACGGAGACCAGGATAAATAAGGCGCCAGGTCCGGATGGGGTCCCAGTGGACCTCTATAAAAGTCACCCTAGATTTTGGGCAAGGGTATTGACTAATGTTTTTAACGCATCAGGTTCAAACATAATTCCCATCTCTTGGTCAAAATCCATCATTATTCCGGTCTTTAAAAAAGGGCAAAGAGATGACCCATCCTGTTACAGGCCTATCTCCCTGATAGATTCTGCTGTGAAGATACTAGGCAGAGCTATTTTAGCTAGGTTGACAGATCATTTTGAGGGAAGCGGGATCCTAACTAATGCTCAATATGGCTTTAGAGCCAAAAGGAGCACATTAAATCAATGTCTTAATTTACAGGTCCTTATTAATAAGTATACTGTAGCTAAAAAGGGTTCCCTTTACCTGGGATTCATGGACCTCTCATCAGCTTTTGACCTAGTAAATAGGTCGAAGCTGTGGCAAATTTTACTAAATATGGGCATTGATAGTGCATTAGTTAAATTCCTTGCTGAACTCCATTGTGGCTTGATTGCTTCTATACGAGTCACCCAAGACAGGAGATGTACAAAGTATTTTAAATCAGAAAGAGGGGTTAGGCAGGGGTGCATTTTGTCACCCCTGCTTTTTACACTATACATTAATGCATTAGAACCTGCCCTGAAGGGAGCATCGTTAGATGTTCCGAGAGTAGGAGACAGACACAACTATACCAGTTCTCCTCTATGCTGACGATGTGGTTTTGCTGGCCCGTACTGGAGTCGATCTAAATAAATTGTTAATGAAGTTTGACATATTTATGGAGTCACTTGATCTAAAAATAAATGCAAAAAAATCTCATGTAATGATAGTCGGGGAACAAAGTAGAACGAAAAATATGATGACATTTTTCTGTGGGAAAGATGAGGTTAGTAGGGTCCCTGTTTTTACATACTTAGGTCTCTTATTTGATGAAAAAGGGTCCTGGGGACCGCAAATGAAACTTAAAAGAAATGTATTTGCTAGATCCACATCAGCCCTGATGGGCTTTTCAAAACGTCTTGGAGCCAGACCCATGGAAGCTATTTTAAAGGTCTACAAGGCAAAGTGCCTTGCAATAGCTACTTATGGTTCTGAGATCTGGGGATATACCTCACAAGATCATCAAATCCAAGTGGTGGAAAATACATTTCTAAGAACCTTATAATCTGTGCCACAGTCAACCCCTACCTATTCGATACATGTGGAGACGGGGCTGGATTATGTATTAGATAAAGTGAAAATGGCCCCGATATTATGTTGGCTCAAGACTTGGTTAATGAGGAGATAACTTTGAACCACATGATCCTGAATGACTGCCTAGCTCTAGATATGGCCAGTAAAATCCCGTGGTTAGCATACATTGAATCCACTTTTAAAAAACTTGGCCGGCCAGAGCTTTTTTTGGCCCCGGAAATCATTAAGAAAGCAGATATAGATCTGATAAAAACTGCCATGGTAAACTTACAATTAGCTGAAAGGGAGGAATTTGAGTTGAAAAAACCTTCAGTTAGACTACACTTTGGGTTAGTGAGTCTACCAGGTCTGGAACTCTACCTGAAGCTAGTTACACGCCCCTTCCATCGTTCTCTGTTAATTAGATTTCGATTTAATTTAATTCATTATTCTTTGGGAGATTTCCCCAAATGGGGAGCACCGGATAATGCTGAGCCCTGCAAGTGTGACAATCTGTCACCACAAGACACTTTGCACTTTGTCATGCTTTGCAAGTATTACTCAGGCATTAGGGAAAGGTATCTACTACCGGTGCTAAAGGAAGTAGGGTTTGCTCAGGTTAGACCGGCACTTATACACTTACAATTATTGAGTAGTGTCCGGACTAATTTTCATGTCGCTAATTTTTTAGTGGCAGCCGTTCGAATCAGCAACACGAAGAAAAAAGTAGGCCTAGGGAATGCTGTATTTTGACCGGGGACGATGATGTGTTTTTATATAGACTTTATTAAATGGTTATGACCTTTTAATTAATTTTAAGTATAATATTTATTATAATATTTATTATTCATTATTAATTGCATGGAATTTTTAGTGAATATGAGGGGAGTGTGTCATTTGTTCCTGAATTTATACCTTATGAAATTGATATGTAAACGAATTTATGGTGTTCCTTTTGTTTTTATTTTTAATTGTATATTTATGTTAATTAATGCAATTGTGTCTTTTTATGATATTAATTTATCGAATAAAAGTATATGACTGACTGACTAACTCTTTTTTTTTTTTTATTGAAACTGAAAGGTGTCATACAACATTTAAGTACAATACTGAAAAAAATATAAAGTTACAAAAACCAGAACATCTCAGAAACAATGAACCAAGATCCTTCTAAAATAACAGAAACAATTAAGAAAATAACCTTAATACAAAGAGAGTCAGAAAAAATTTCCCCAAATTTTTTCGAATTTTCTCCCCCCTCCAATCCTCGCCGCATAGTTGCGCTCACTGATCTTAACTCTGCGCATTTTACGTAGCCATTCATAAAAAGATGGTATCTGGGTTGATCGCCAATTCTGAAGTAACAATGATCTGGCCACTACCATGCAAATAAATAGAAGTTTGGCAAGTGAGACAGAGAGATTAAGATTCTGATCAAAGCCATGAAGCATCAAAATAGAATTTACAGATATCTGTATATGAAAAATCGAAGATAAAAAAGCAAAAATATCTCCCCAGAACTCTTTGACCATGCAACATTCAGCTATGACATGTGTCCAGTTAGCGGGGGCGAAGCTTTGACAACGATAGCAGATCGGTGTATAATTACTAAACATTTTGGCAATTACCGCCGGGGTATAGTAGAGGAGCCATTTCCCAAAAAATATCATTCTGCGCCAATTGGCTCCCCGTAATGTGGAAAAATTATATTTATTAATGGTCCGCCACGTCGTTAAAGATAAAACCTGTTTTTCATGTTCCCACCATTTTTTAACTACTTTGGATCCTAAATCGTCTTGTTTAATCTGAGCAAGATGACGTTGCTACTCACCAGGTTTCCTTATTAAAGTACTATTGAAAAAAAGATCGTTGTTAAAAGGGGAAATCTGATAGAAGGAGGTGGGTGCAAATGGCTGCAAAAGTTTATAAATTATATTATAAGACCCGGCTAACAAAAAATTGCCAGAAAGTAGTAGGCGCATCTCGGACGGAGTTAACCACCTGGAATGATGTAAAAAATCGCCCACTTTGCTAAAGCCGGCCTTAGTCCAATAGCGCATTAAATGCGAGCTTACCCCCTGCCCTCTTGAGGAGAGTAAATTAGTCAGCAAAGAGGAGGTATTAAAAAGAGAGAGAGAATATCTGCTAATCATGGCCGAACGCTTCATGAAAAACCAAGCTAATATTTTATACCGAACCAATTTTGGGGATTTAGGTATTTGAAGAGGGGAGGATATTTGACTCTCTGAAAAAATTAAATCGAAGAAAAAACTAATATAGTGGTTTGGGTTCGGAGTAGGGACCTTGAAACGAGTTAAATACTGAGCAAAGTAGGCGAAATAATAATCTCTAATGTTTGGAAGTGCTAGGCCACCATTATCTAAACCGTCATAAAGAGTAGTCATCGCAATCCGGGGCTTTTTATGTGCCCAGAGAAAACTTGAAAATAAGGATTCTATTTTCGAGAAAAAAGACCCTGGGAGAAAACACGGAATTGTTGAAAACAAGAAATTAAATAATGGTAAAATAGACATTTTAATCAGGGCGACTCTACCCAGTAATGATAAAGGTAATTTATTCCAGCGGGTTAGCATTGAGCGAACCCTTTGAAGAAGGGGAACAAAGTTCAAACCGAAAAGATCTGTAACTGAAGAGGAAAAAAACACCCCCAGATATCTTTTAGGTTTATTATTTATACAGCCACGTAAATCGGGATATAATTCTGGAATATGATTGCCACAAATCAAAATTTCAGTCTTTTTTTTATTGATCCGGTAGCCCCCAAAAGACTCAAATTGCTCAAAAATCTGAAATGCCTGAGCTTGAGACTGCAGATCGGAATTAATAAGTAACATGATGTCGTCCGCATAAAGTTTAATCTTAGACATAGATGGAATTGGGGGTGAAATCTCTGCAGACTTTCGAATAACTATTGCGAGAGGTTCGATAAAAAAAGCAAAAAGAATAGGTGATAAAGGACACCCCTGACGGGTTCCACGATTAACTGAAACAGATCCAACCGAGTGTGAATTAATGATAATATTAGCACTAGCACCCGAATAAAGATTACGAATGAAATTAATAACGTTACATGGGATATGAAAGTGCTGCAAAATAATAAAAAGTGTCTCCCAAACCACCAAATCAAAAGCTTTTTCTGCATCAAATAACAAAATAAGTGCAGGGATCCTCCGTGTCTCCAAGTAATCCAAAGCTTCTGCCAAATAGTGAGTATTAGTCATGAGCTGTCTACCGGTAATAAAACCGTTTTGGTCTTTATGAATCAGATCAGAAGAAATTCGGTTAAATCGAATAGCGAATAATTTAGTGACGATCTTGTAATCGGAATTTAAAAGAGTAATGGGACGATATGAGTTAGGATCGGTAGCATCTTTCCCCTTCTTCAAAAAGCTGACCACAGTGCCCTCGCGGAAAGAGTCAGGAATTGAGTCTCCAGACAGCATGGAGTTAAGCAAAAGTAGAAACAGATTAGAAAAAGAGGGAAAAAAAACCTTGAAAAACTCTGCGGGTAGTCTTTCTCTGATGGAAGATCTTTTACCACCGCCTCTATCTCTTCCAGAGAAAATTCATCTGCCATAATTAATTCTTCGGAATGGGAAAGAGAAGGGATCTCAGCCTGCCGTAAAAAGGAGTTTAATTTAGACTGATTGATTTTAAGCTGATGAGAATATATATTTTGATAATGACGATGCATTATCGCACCTATTTTATCTGGATCGATTGTAGATTGATGTGAAACCGGGCATTTTAACTCCCGAATTAAATTAGATGCTGCTTGTTCTTTGGCCTGCCAGGCCAAGAATCTCCCAGTAAAATTACTTTCTTCATATATTTTTTGATATTGAGTACAAAAAAAAACCTCGCCCTGCTCATATAAAAAAGTGGTATATTTTTGTTTAGCTTCATTTAATTGTTCTTTAACCGATCGTGAGGGATTTTGTTGCCTTAGAACGCTAAGTGTATGTATACGGGATTCCAGTAGTTTGATTTGAGCCCTGGATACAATTGAAATGGCCGCATCTTTCCCTATGATGATTCCGCGAATAAAGACCTTTAGGGCGTCCCAGATAATACTTATGGAGGCGGTGCCCATATTAAGAGTTATAAAGTCTTTAATCATGTTTTTTTAATTCAGAGACCCATTTATCGTCATTAAGATGAGCTCTATTAAGAACCCATCTTTTGGGGGATCTTCTAAAATCCCCAAAAGTGAACTCCCTAATAAGCAAAGCATGGTCTGAGAATACGTTGAACAACGTATTGCAAAAGCCGAGCTTAAGATTACGAGAAGCTATGAAAAAATCGATGCGGGATGCGGATTTGAATCTACCCGACCAGCAGGTATAATCTCTTTTAGAGGGATTATCAGCCCGCCAATGATCAGAAAGATCGAATAATTTGATATAATGTGAGATGGTTTGAAAGACTTTCGGTTTAAGTTGTTTGGATGATTGAGATGATGTATCCAAATGCGGGTCCATTAACACAATAAAATCCCCACCAATAACAATATCACCTGAGACCATCAAAAGAGATTGGAACAAGTCTTCATACAAACTGGCATCGTCTATTAGAGGTCCATAGCAACATACAAAGGTAAAAGGTCGCTGCCTGGTTTTAACTCTGCATGAGACCCAGCACCAACGTCCTGAGCCTCCCTGTTGTGATTGAATGATATCAGCACATAAGTTCTTATTCAAAAATATTGCCACCCCTCGCTGAGATACATCGCATGATGCGAAACACCGAAACGAAGCCCAGGATTTGAGCATTGAAAACCCATCAAGCTTGGAAGAGGGAATATGAGTCTCCTGTAACAAAATAACGGAGGGATTCTCGGCCTTTAACCAAACTTCCATAGCGCGCTTTTTCTTAATATTGTTTAAACCATTAACATTGAGAGAAAGGAACTTCAAACTATCCTTGTTAGACATTGAGATCAGAATTAAATTGACTAAGGAGAATTATCACCGAACCGCTTTTGCCCCCTGGATACAATAAATACATATTGACAAATGAAAAAAATAAAGAAAGATAGACAGACACCATCAGTTTCCTTTTTGTTTCGAACCACCCACCACCACCCACGACCCCAGCGACCCCACCCCCCCGGAGCCCTCCCATACCCAGACAACCCCAACCACACCTCCGTGACCCCCATCCCCACCACTGGCCAAGATTCCCCAGCCCACGCGGACCAACGGTTCCAACCCCCTGCCATTCGGGTGACATCTTGCACCCCCTGGGCCCCCTGGATTCCGCACTCCACCCTGCTCAACTGAACCTCCCCTCCCCCTACTCATACCCGCCAAGGAGAAAGACAGGACAGTTTTCCCAGCTAAGCACATCCGTCACATCTATCAACCTATATCTTTAAAAAAAAAACACGTCCATAGAGTCCATAGATTGCCCAAATTTAACCTCATGAAGAGTTGGAAATGTCCCGGAGCAATTCCTGTGCTGCTGCAATATCAGATAACATAAAGAATTTGCCTTTCACTAAAACTTTAAGTTTGGATTGCTGCGCTATCGTGGCTTGAGCTCCTTTAGCTTTAAATAATTGTAGCATCTGGACAAACTCTTTTCTTCTCCGAGCAGCAGACGCAGACATGTCTGAAAAAATGCGACATTTCACAGTTTCATTGACAAAAAATTGTCTTTTCTGAATTGCCGTTGAGAGAATAGTCTCCTTAATCCGTGTGTCAGAGAAATTCAATAGAATTGTTCGAGGAAGAGAAGAATTTGGGAAAGGTTGAGCGGGAACGCGATGTGCTCGCGTGATAGTCAGGTCGCCCTCATGATTAGGAATCACTTTAGATTTTAAGAAAGAGGTGACCCACTGCAGCGTGCTGGACCCTTCAGGACCCTCCGGAACCCCCACTATGCGTAGGTTAGATCGACGATTATAGTTCTCTAAATCGTCCAATTTAGATTCAAGTGCACGTGAAGTGAGGGAGAGCTGATTTGTGTCCTCTTTAACCTTGATCATTTGATCCTCCAAACTAGAAATGCGGGTTTCAGCTTCTTTCAATCGAGCAGGGAATGTGGAAAAGAGATCCTCCATTTTGTCCAGACGTTGATGGATTAAAGCAAGCTCAGATTTCTGAAACCTCTTCAGCTCTCTAACCTCATCGAGGATTAAATTTAACATATCCTTGACTGACATCTTAATCTCCCCACACAGTCTCAGTATCTAAATCAAGCAAAGGACTGAAGTGGTCCACATTGGAGACATTAGAGACAAATTTAGCGGGGGGAATTAAAGACTTGTCAATAGATAGAGTCCCTGTATCCTTCCCTCCCAAAGTCAATGCATCCGCCGTAGTTGTTGGGGAATGTACTAAGGGATTATCTCTAGACAAAGGCGTAGAAGGCATAGATGATGTAGGGGGTGCCCCTATGTTAGATTTAGGCAAAGAATTAGGAGGGTGAATAATTGAAGGAGAAAGAGCAGGAGAAGCTTGGGCGGGCGCGACATTTTTCTTTTCAAAGAGAGGAAATGATTTAGTACCTTTAAGCCCCTCCACTGGGCTCGCCTGCGTAGATGACCCATCCTTGATGTGCGAGGAGCCTGCGATTTCTGTGCAGTGAGAGGCTTTCAAGACTGGAGATGGAGTCTCACAGATAGATTCCTCAAGCTCTTCTGAACTTCCCGCACTATTACTTCTCTCCTTTGCCTTGCCATCACCGAGGCACCCCTTATTTAATAATTTGGCGGCGTTCCGCGCCTCTTTAGCCTGGATACGTGAAGCCTTCGCCTTGCGTGTAT
Source organism: Triturus cristatus (assembly GCF_964204655.1). Classification (NCBI taxonomy): domain Eukaryota; kingdom Metazoa; phylum Chordata; class Amphibia; order Caudata; family Salamandridae; genus Triturus; species Triturus cristatus. The sequence continues at coordinate 57,881,539 of NC_140579.1, forward strand.
TCAATAACTTCCCTATCCCAAAAGTCCCTGAGCGTCCAGCATTCAGCGTGTAGTAAAGCAGATAGAGGCTTTGATCGTTGTCACCGAGTAATGCTACGATAAGCAAATACTGAAAAGAGAAAGCTGAAAAAAGAATTTAATGTTTTTTCCGGTGCTCCCCTGCTGCAAGCAGCTCAGCTTACTCGCACCGCGACTGCCGCATCCATAGACCCTCAGGCATAAGCGTCAATACGAGACACAGGCACTGGGCTGAAATAATGCTGAAAACGTTGCAATGCAGAAATGCTGAAAACGCCCAAGGTACAGCAATGTATGAGAAGCAGCACCTCTCAAGTTGAATGGGCCGAACTGTTTTCCGCCCGGAACAGAATGATGAAAACTAGCTTTCTGTCAAGCTAATAACGGTGTACTGCTCCCCGCCATCGTATCTCCGACACCAAACACCAAACACCAAACGCCAACCGCTTCACGCCATCAACCGCCGCCACCGAAACCTGCACTGCCTCGAGGAGAAAGGGAGGAGCCAGGAGCCGGGAATCCTCAGGTGCGCGTGGAGGCGTGGATCTCCATCGCGCCGGCCCCAACTGACTGACTAACTCAATAATTTTTTTTTTTTTTAACCCTGCCATAAAGACATTGTCAACAAGGAGAAAAGTGGCAGTAATTCTGTTCTTAATTGGTCGCAATGTCTGTATTTTAAAATATCTTATTGAGACTGACTGACTAACTCAATAAGATATTTTAAAATACAGACATTGCGACCAATTAAGAACAGAATTACTGCCACTTTTCTCCTTGTTGACAATGTCTTTATGGCAGGGTTAAAAAAAACAAATGTATAAATTGAGGGCCAGATTTTGCGTCAGGGTTGTGTCAATATTTTGGCACAATCCGATGCAAAATCTAATTTGTTAAATATTGTAAAGCGCTCAGATATACTCGTGATAGACCTGCTGAACATATGTGAGGTCTTAAGATCTGATATCACTTCCTGTGAGGTCCTGGGTTGCGATGCCACTTCCTGTGATGCCACATGAAATGTCACATGCTGTGATGTCATGAGATGTGATGTCACGTGCTGTGATGTGCACTTCCTGTGATTCACACAGTGATGTCACACCCATTCTGGCTGACTTGGTGAGTCCCACCACAATTTTGTTTTTCAGGACTTGAGACGTGGAGTAATGTAACCTGCAGGTAACAAGTTACATCAGGAGGTTAGTATACCTACTGCAGAGAGCTGTATGTAACCTGCAGGTAACACGTTACATCAGGAGGTCAGTATACCTACTGCAGAGAGCTGTGTGTAACCTGCAGGTAACACGTTACATCAGGAGGTCAATATACCTACTGCAGAGAGCTGTGTGTAACCTGCAGGTAACAAGTTACATCAGGTAGTCAGTATACCTACTGCAGAGAGCTGTGTGTAACCTGCAGGTAACACGTTACATCAGGAGGTCAGTATACCTACTGCAGAGAGCTGTGTGTAACCTGCAGGTAACAAGTTACATCAGGAGGTCAGTATACCTACTGCAGAGAGCTGTGTGTAATATATATATATATATATATATATATATATTATCTACTGCCGGTCGCCAGTAGATAGTTATAGTTAGGACCTATTTTCCATAGGAAATCCGCAACATTCTATTGGGAATAACTTTGGCGCCGGTTGACAAATCTTCGCGAAATTTTCCAAACTTTTGGCCAGCTCCGGTACGCTCGTATCCTGAAAGTTTTGTGGTGATTCATCAAGCAGGGGCAGAGAAAAAAGGGGGGTCCTAAAACACGTTTTCCCCATGCAATTTCCCATAGGACCTGTTGACGCAGCTACAGCCCGAACTGCTGAACGGAATTACACCAAATTTGGCAAAGAGGTAGTCCTCAGTTCAGACTCGTGCCTTTTGCTTAAATGGTGTAAATCCGTTCAGTAGTTCCTGAGATATTCAAAAGTAAAAAGATAGATATATCTAGGGCCGCTGATCCTCCCGAGCACGAGCTTTATGCTAATTGGCTGCCAACACTCTGAATCAGGAAGTGTTGGCCGCCATCTTGTGCCTCGGTAGAACCGAGGCACAAGAAAGCACACAAAAAACACGCAAAAAACGCAAAAAGGGGGCAGGGTAGAAACACCCTGACCCCCTAGGCCTGCTCAGGGGGTCCCACAAGGACCCCCAAGGCCCAAAAAATATATATATTTTTTTTAATTCGCGGGATGCGCTTAGGATCCGCGCATCCCGCTCCGGAAAAAAAAAACAAAGCACGGGCTCCCGCTCTTCGTTTACAGTTAGCCCCCGGAGGTGGCCAAGTCCCGGAGGCAATATTTTATAGTTTGGGGGGCCAGAGGGGACCCCCAGTCCCGGGGACCGCCACCCCCGGGGCTTTAGTGAAATATGTGGGGGGGGGCTCTCAGCCTCCCTCAGCCCCGAGGACCGCCACCCCCCAGGGCATTGCCAAAAATGGGTGGGGGGGCTCAAAGCCCCCACAAGCCCTGGGGACCGTCAGCCCCGGGCTTTATTTACATATTTGCGGGGAGCTCATGGCCCCCCCGCAGCCCTGGGGACCGCCACCCCCCGGGGCTTGTTTAATAAATAAAATAACTGTGTGGGGGGGCTCAAGCTTCCCCACACGCCCCGGGGACCGCCACCTCCCCGGGGCACTAAATATTTAAAATTGGGGGTCCGTTACGGACCCCCAAGCCCCGGGGTCCACCACCCCCCGGGGCTTTAAATGAAGTGGGAGATGGGCCGCGCGGCCCCCCTTCTGGAGCCAATGATGGCCCTGGGGACCGCCACCCCCCAGGGCCGGCTCCTGGAGTGCCCACCCCCGGGACACTGCTGTTTACAATGGCAAGCCCGGGCATTGCAAACTGCTTTGCAAACTGCTTTGCTTCATTGAAGCGAGAGCAGGGAAACCTGCTCTCGCTTCAATGAAGCAAAGCACATTGCAGGAAGTGGGAGCCGGCTGGGACCTTGGGGGGATTGGCACCCCCCCACGGTCCCCAACGAGAGGCCAGGCCCCGGGGGATGGGGTCCCCGGGGCTATTAGTGGCCTGGGAGGGGGGCCACACGGCCCCCCTCCCCAAAATGTTTTTTATTTTTTTTAATTTAAAAAAGGGCTGGCCCTGGGGGATGGGGTCCCTGGGGCCCTAAGTAGCCATAGGAGGGGGGCAACGCAGCCCCCCTCCAAATAAAGATTATTTAAAAAAAAAAGGCCCAGGCCCCGGGGTATGGGGTCCCCGGGGCAGATTAAGGCCTCGGGAGGGGGGCCACGCGGCCCCCCTCCACAGTTTTAAAATAAAAAATAAAAATTAGGGGGCAGGCCCTGGGGGATGGGGTCCCCAGGGCCAAAAAATAAGAAAAAGAAGGGGGGCTACACAGCCCCCCTTCTTAAACAGATTTTTTTTTTTTAAACAGATCGGGGAGGAGGCCACGCCCCCTCCTTTCATCACTCTGCAAACGCGCCCCCTGGCGCGTTTGCAGAGGGGGAACGAATTCCCCTTCAATACTGGGGGTCCCTGGGGGCCAACTAGCCCACCAGGAACCTCCAGTATGCGCCAGGGGGCTGCGTTGCAGAGAGATGTTCTGAGGCCATGTCCCTTTTTACACCTCTCTGCAACGCAGCTCTGTGGCGCTTAATGGAGGTACCTGGTGGGCTAGTTGGACCCCAGGGGCCCTCAGGATTCAAAGGGACTTAATTCCCCAACTTAAAACGCATCACGGGGCGCGTTTGCACAGTGGTGAAGGTAGATGGCGTGGCCGGTGCGTTTTATGTTGGGGAATTAATTCCTCTTCAATCCTGAGGTCCCCTGGGGGCCAACTAGCCCACCAGGTACCTCCAGTAAGTGCCACGGAGCTGCGTTGCAGAGTGTTGTAAAAAGGGGCGTGGCCTCTGAACACCTCTCTGCAATGCCGCTCCCTGGCGCATACTGGAGGTAACTGGTTGGCTAGTTGGCCCCCAGGGGACCTCAGGATTGAAGAGGAATTAATTCCCCAATTTAAATCATGCCACAGGGCGTGTTTGCAGACATGTCACCTCAGGCCCCGCCCCCTTCCTTCACCGTTGTGCAAACGCGCCCTGTGGCACGTTTTAAGTTGAGGAATTAATTCCCCTTCAATCTTGAGGGTCCCTGGGGGCCAACTAGCCCACCAGGTACCTCCAGTATGCGCCAGAGAGCTGCGTTGCAGAGAGGTGTTCAGAGGCCATGCCCCTTTTTACACCTCTATGTAACGCAGATCTGTGGCGCTTACTGGAGGTACCCAGTGGGCTAGTTTGACCCTAGGGACCCTCAGGATTCAAGGGGACTTAATCTCCCAACTTAAAATACGCCATGGGGCGCGTTTACTCACTGGTGAAGGGAGGGGACGGGGCTTGAGGTGACGTGTGCAAACACGCCCTGTGGTGCGTTTTAAGTTGGGGAAAAAATACCTCTTCTATCCTGAGGGACCCTGGGGGCTAAGTAGCCCACCAGTTGCTTCCAGGAAGTGCCACTGCGCTGCATTGCAGAGAGGTGGTGCAGGCCGTGCGCCTTTTTACATCTCTCTGCTACGAAGCTCTGTGGCGCTTACTGGATGTACCTAGTGGGCTAGTTGGACTCTACGGATCCTCAAGATTGAAGGGGAATTATTTCCCCACCTTAAAATGCGCCACAGGGCGTGTTTGCACAGAGGTGAAGGGAGGGGATGGTGTAGGAAAGTGTCTCTATACATACTGGACCGAAGTAAAATCAGCCGAACTACGAATTCCGATTTACTCACCTGTTATCAGGAGAGACCTCAGTGCTGAATCTTTAAGGCCAGTACTGATCCTGAAAAGTAATTCTAACCGTACTTAACAGTAACTTGAATTTCCTTCCATAGGCTAACATTGACTGGTTTCACTTGGAAATTCTTCTAAGTGTGGAGTTTTGGAACTTACAAATATTCCTCTAAAATCAGCCGAACTACGAATTCCGATTTACTCGCCTGGTATCAGGAGAGAACCCAGTGCTGCATCTTTTAGCCCAGCACGGACCCTGAAAAGTAATTCTAAGCGTACTTACCAGTAACTTGTATTTCCTTCCATAGGAATCCATTGTGTGGTTTTCAGCAGAAAAGCTTCTAAGTGTGGAGTTTTGGAACTTACAAATATTCCTCTAAAATCAGCCGAACTACGAATTCCGATTTACTCACCTGTTATCAGGAGAGAACCCAGTGCTGCATCTCTTAGCCCAGCACGGATCCTGAAAATAATTCTAAGCGTAACAGTTCCTTCCATAGGAATCCATTGTGTGGTTTTCAGCAGAAAAGTTTCTAAGTGTGGAGTCTTGTAACTTTCAAATATTCCTCTAAAATCAGCCGAACTACGAATTCCGATTTACTCACCTGTTATCAAGAGAGAACCCAGTGCTGCATCTTTTAGCCCAGCACTGACCCTGAAAAGTAATTCTAAGCGTACTTACCAGTAACTTGTATTGCCTTCCATAGGAATCCATTGTGTGGTTTTCAGCAGAAAAGTATCAGTCGATTTTTGGAACGTACAAAAATTCCTCTAAAATCAGCCGAACTACGAATTCCGATTTATTCACCTGTTATCAGGAGAGACCTCAGGGCTGCATGTTTAAGCCCAGTACTGATCCTGAAAAGTAATTCTAACCGTACTTACCAGTAACTTGAATTTCCTTCCATAGGCTAACATTGACTGGTTTCACTTGGAAATTCTTCTAAGTGTGGAGTTTTGGAACTTACAAATATTCCTCTAAAATCAGCCGAACTACGAATTCCAATTTACTCACATGTTATCAGGACAGACCTCAGTGCTGCATCTTTGAGCCCAGTACTGATCTTGAAAAGTAATTCTAACCGCACTTACCAGTAACTTGAATTTCCTTCCATAGGATATCATTGCCTCCCACCCCTGTTCCTGTTTAATAGTACTTCCGTGAGTCATTGAGCTGACGAGCTTGTGGATGAAGCACCCGCATGCCTGTGAGAGGTACCTGACCTGAGAAAGATGTTGGCAGCCTACTTAGCAAACTCCACATTTGAAAGACTGTAATCTCTACTGATGATGGTTAAAGAACCAGAACCACGTGTCTGGAGATCAGCACTATAGGCGCCAAATGTGGCGAAACACTCAAACACTCTTGAAGCAAGCAAGTAACCAAAACTGCATTTACCACAATGCCAGGGGTGAACCTTGCTGGGAGGTGAAGCGGTGTGCTCCCACCCCTGTTCCTGTTTAATAGTTCTCCCGTGAGTCATTGAGCTGACGAGCTGGCGAATGAAGCACCCGCATGCCTGTGAGAGGTACCTGACCTGAGAAAGATGTTGGCAGCCTACGCAGCAAACTCCACATTTGAAAGACTGTAATCTCTACTGATGACGGTTAAAGAACCAGAACCATGTGTCTAAAGATCAGCACTATCTGCGCCAACTGTGGCGAAACACTCGAACAGTCTTGGAGCAAGCAAGTAACTGAAACTGCATTTACTACAATGCCAGAGATGAACTTTGCTGGGATTTGAAGCGGTGTGCTCCCAACCCTGTTCCTGTTTAATAGTACTCCCGTGAACATGGAGAGACCTCAGCGCTGCATCTTTGAGCCCAGTACTGATCCTGAAAAGTAATTCTAACCATACTTACCAGTAACTTGAATTTCCTTCCATAGGCTAACATTGACTGGTTTAACTTTGAAATTTTTTCAAGTGTGCAGTTTTGGAACTTTAAAATATTCATCTAAAATCAGCCACACTACAAATTCCGATTTACTCACCTGTTGTTAGGTGAGACCTCAGTGCTGCATCTTTCAGCCCAGTACTGATTCTGAAAAGTAATTCTAACACTTCTAAATTAACCCAGGCACTCTCTTTGCAGTACTCTAATCATTCAGTCAGTATCCAAGTACTCATGCAGAGAGCCAGGCATTAGTACATGGACTGCCTCAAACCCTACCCACTATGCATGCAGTATCCTAACTAACCAACACACTTATAGTTCTGCACTTATACATTCAACAAAAAAAACAATATTTGAGTTTCAATATTTTAAAAAACATTTTTATTTCCATTTATATTAAAACTATATAATGTAATTTAAAAAATAAAATATGTAAAAATAAACAGTTAAAAAACTCAGCATAAAAAAATACATATAACTAATATTACTTTTAAAAATTCTCATTTAAAAACCTTCCAAATTCACTGAAAAAACCATAGGTTTCAGACATGTTATAGTTAGGAATTAGCATTTAAAAAACCTTAGAAATTCACTGAAAAAAACATAGGTTTCAGGGCTGTTATAGTTAGCTGGACATTTCACTCGTACAAAACCATTGAAATTCCTCCGGTATAGTTAGTTGTACTCACTATAACTCGTGCGCCCGCAATCCACTGCTGATGATGTCACATATTACATCATTCATGACATGGTCAGTGACATCACTGATGACATCCCAAATGACATCACTGATGACATCATCCAGTGAATGTGGTTTGGTTTGTTCGTTAAATATGTATGATATATATAGCAATCTGCATTGAAGAATGAGTGGATATATAAATATAAATATCTGGATGGAGGATTTAGTAGCAGTGTGATTGACTGTTTACCTGACTATTTTATAGTGTCTCACTAAATATATTGGATAGTGACTAAACTGTGTGAATATCTGTATCACTTTGTCAGTTGTTGTGTAAACTGCTGTACCAGTTGGTTACTAGCTATGTGAAAGTCTATATTAGTTGTTGATTAGTTAACTGAGTATTTGTATGGGAGAGTGAATGTGTGTGTGGTTCGGTGGGGGTGTGTGACTGTCGAAAGATGTGTGAATAGTTGATGGGGAACGAATTTCCCTTGAATACTGGGGGCCAACTAGCCCACCAGGAACCTCCAGTATGCGCCAGGGGGCTGAGTTGCAGAGAGGTGTTCTGAGGCCACGCCCCATTTTACACCTCTCTGCAACACAGCTCTGTGGCGCTTAATGGAGGTAGCTGGTGGGTTAGTTTCACCCCAGGGACCCTCAGGATTCAAGGGGAGTTAATCCCCCAGCTTAAAACGCGCCACGGGGCGTGTTTGTACAGTGATGCAGGGAGGGGGCGGGGCCTGAGGTGACGTGTGCAAACACGCCCTGTGGCGCGTTTTAAATTGAGGAATTAATTCCTCTTCAATCCTGAGGGTCCCTGGGGGCCAACTAGCACATCAGGTACCTCCAGTGAGCGACACTGCGCTGCGTTGCAGAGAGGTGGGTCAGGCCGTGCCACTTTTTACACCTCTCTGCAACGTAGCTCTGTGGCACTAACTGGAGATACCTGGTGAGCTAGTTGGACCCAAGGGACACTCAGGATTCAAGGGGACTTCGTCCCCCAAATTAAAACGGCCACAGGGCGTGTTTGCACACGTCAGCTCAGCCCCCCTCCTTTCACCAGTGTGCAAACACGCCCTGTGGCGCGTTTTAAGAGGTAGTTTTAATCCCCCTGCCCTATTATGTACTAGGGGCTTACAGAGGAGGCCATTCTAATCACAGGGGTACCCCAACGCATAGTGCTCCCTAGTGTATGTAGGTGTTTTAACTGTATTCTAAGTGTCTTTTAGCCTAGCACTGGCTCTGGGACTGGTTAGCCAGAGTCAGTTACCACCTGTACCCATCTGAAAAAGTTGAGGGTACTGGATGATTTTGCAACAAGGCCTCTTTCTGCTCCTATGTTTGTTCTTTCTGCGCGTCTTCCTTCTTCCTGCACTTTTCTTCGTCTTTGTGGACTTCTTTTGCTTCTTTCTGCATTTCTTTTTCTTCTTTCTTCACATGTCCTACCTCTGTAGGCGTAGTTAGAAACTAGCATTTAAAACACCTTAGAAATTAACTGAAAAAAAATAGGTTTCAGGCACGTTATAGTTAGGAATTAGCATTTAAAAAACCTTAGAAATTCACTGAAAAAACCATAGGTTTTAGGGGTGTTATAGTTAGCTGGACATTTCACTCATACAAAACCATTGAAATTCCTCCGTTATAGTTAGTTCTGCTAACTATAACTCGTGCGCCCGCAATCCACTGCTGATGATGTCACATATTACATCATTCATGACATGGTCAGTGACATCACTGATGACATCTCAAATGACATCACTGATGACATCATCCACGTGACAATCAGATACACCTAATCATACACTAGTATAACCTTTCATCACTCACTGTAAAATACAGAGTACCATATTTGAATCCATTGACACACCAATACAAGTTTCTAAAAACCCACTCAGTGATTCCTAGATCTACACACACATCTAATCACTTACCTATAGATTCACTCATACATGCTGTCAATGATCAATAGAACACTATCAAATATACTTATACACCTATATCGACATTACACAACAGCACACATCCTATTCACTTATGCAGTCATCCTACTCACTTATCCAAACAATGGATCATACTTACATTTAGTCAGCTACACACTTATACAAACACCACTTCATTTATTCATATAGATAGTAACTCATACTTAGTGTGTTATAAAATCACTATTACAAGTACACAGTTATCCATACAGTCACTCATACAATCACTGAGTCTTATGTATACTTATTTATATACAACTGTCACATACACTACCTTTTATTTTTCTAGTTTGTTGGATATGTACCATTGAGAGATATATTTGCTCATCACCACACCCATAAAGATATTCACTCACCCAAACAACTGTTATAACATGCAGTCTTAACCTCATATACCTACTGAATCAACTATTCACACATCTTTGGGCAGTCACACCCCCCCAACGAACCACACACACATTCACTCTCCCATACAAATACTCAGTTAACTAATCAATAACTAATTTAGACCTTCACGTAGCTAGTAACCAACTGGTGCAGCAGTTTACACAACAACTGACAAAGTGATACAGATATTCACACAGTTTAATCACTATCCAATATATTTAGTGAGACACTATAAATTAGCCAAGTAAACAGTCAATCAGGGGCGTAACACAGGCCCCCGCAGCCCCCGCGGTGCGGGGGGGCCCCCAAGCTCCAGGGGGCCCCCTCAGCAGAGTACTCCAGAGGGACGCAGGCAGCTTGTGCAGTATTATTACAACTCTTCATATTTGACACAATGTAAAAAGAAAATATTCAACCTTGAAAAGCAGCCTTACTAAAGGAAAAATAACCTCTGCGATGAGGCCCCTTCGAAATCACAGCAGTTTGTTGCTGACAGCAGTCTGCAGAACCAGGAGGGCGGTTTGTCCAGGGCATGACCTCTGACTGGGAGGCATGATAGACCACATGACGTGCATGAAAAGTTAACCCCTCTCAGCATTGTCTCTGCATGCCTGCTGGGAGCCTCTCCTGACTAGAGGAAAAGAGCAGGCAATTCCAAAGAGGGACAGAAAGTCTCTCTCTTTGCCTGTAGCCTGTCTGAATCTTCCGACACACAGAAAATGGAACTGAATCTTTCCCCTGACATGACACCCTCTTTAAAACTGTGGTGTGGGTAAGTTTTGCATTTCTTTCACTTATGCACTCTAGCAGAAAGGGAACCACTGGACAACGTTCATGATATATTGTAATGAGCAATAAATGCAACAAAAGAAATGTTTGAAATGCATAGTTAGTCCTGCAGGTGCGATGACAGAAATCCTTGCATGTTATAGTTTGGAGCGCTAATGTACATTTTAACAACAACAATCGACTACACTGTCAGTATGATAACTGCAATTGGTGTTTTTATGTATTCCCAGAACATCAGGTATTACTTTCACACTTCAGGATTGTTCAATTGCACACTTATAAATGGTGCAAGTGGGCCCTATTATGTGTAACACAATCAACCACTCAAACTTTTAATCCAATCGCACTTTGAATTTCTGTTTTACCACAAAAATCCTGCCTGTAAACATCAGTTCATGTAAGGTACTGTTACGTGAAATCAAGGACAGCTCTAAAGCCTGCTACATGACCTAATGCCCCTTGGTAGATTTGCACACCTGTCCCTGCTAGCAGTATGTAGATATTTTGTGAGGGTTACTTGAAATGATGATTGCTTCGTAAAATCGTAAATCCGATATTTGTAAAGCGCAAACTACCCACCCTATGGGTCTCAAGGCACTGGGGGCCGTCGTGGAAATTAAGTGAACTATTGCCCAGAGTCACATGGTGCTGAGCTCAGCTGCCGCCGGAGCCGGGGATAGAACCGTGAGCCCTGTGCTCCGAAGTCAGCTGCCCAGGCCGCTGCGCCACACCCCTCCCTCTCCTCTTCCTGTCCCTCTATTTTGTACATGCTAGTGAGGTTTGCACAGTTGTCATCTACGGTATTTGTTTTGTAAAGGTGAGTTTCAGCACCTGAAAACACGGCGATAGTGCGCTCTACAAATGTGCATGATATATCATTTACTTCCAGTGACCTACCTGTTTTAAGAGCTGCTGCCCATGCTGCTCATGTTTTGTGCAAAGTTTTGCACTCATCTCCTACCATCCTCTACCTATATTGTGAAGGAGCGTTCTCCTGCTACTTGATATAACTATGTGAAGGACACCTGCACAACTCCTTTCTGTGATGCACCATGTTGTGGGAGAGATGCCTGCCCAACTAATTTCCATGGATCAGCTGCTTTTCCTAAGAATTATTTTTAGGGTCCAGCCTGTGAGAGCATGCACCTCGCTTACGAGTCACTCTTGTATAGAGAAAAGGGCTTGGAGCCCACCAGTTTCTTATCATTTGTCGGCTTGCGTGGCACTCTTCTTTACAGCCCAGTAATTTGTCACTGCATGCCTAACATAATTTCCGTTAATCTCTGTGGAGCAGGGACCAAGCACTGATTGATTCAACTTAATCAGTGTCTGTCCGCTGTTCCTGACGTGATTGAGGTACTATTTTGTTCTTTTTAACTTTTAGTACCCTGCAAACAGACGGCGTATGACTGGCAAAAACATACCCAGCAGGACAAATAAAATTGCAAAAGTTCAATTTCTATAGTTAACTGTATTTTATTTTGCCAAGTCTTCTTTTCTCACTTTGCACTCATGTTTTATATTATTTTTGATCATGGGCGCTATTCTAAAAAAATTAGGATTATGTTATTGCAAAAAGACATCCTTTCTTACGTGAAATTTCTGAAATGATGCTTTAACACATGATCATGCAGTACACCCAAAGCCACCACTCTCAAATCCACCCCACTCAATTTAATCCACACCAGACCAATCCAATCCAACCCACTCTAATCCAAATCACTCTCCCCAATCCAAACCCCTCACCCCAATCAAATCCACTCCAAACCTCCACACTCCAATCCTCCCAACTCGTCCCACTCTAGTCTGCCCCACTCCAATCCATAACAATCTGTCCCACTCCAAAACAATCTGCCCCACCTCAATTCAAAGCAATCTGCACCTCTCCAATTTGCTCACCCCAAACTGCCCCATTCCAATCCAAAGCAGTCTCCTTCATTTCAATCTGCCCCACTCCAATCCAAAACAATCTGCCCCACTCCAATCCAAAACAATCTGCCCTACTCCAAAACAATCTTCCCCACTCCAATCCATCCCACACCACTCCCAAACAATCTACCCTATTCCAATCTGCCCCACTCCAATCTAAAGCAATCTGCCCCAATACAAAACAGTTTGCCCCACCAGTCTGCCTGACTCCAATCCAAAACAATGTGCCCCACTCCAATCCAAAACAATGTGCCCCACTCCAATCCAAAATAATGTGCCCCACTTCCATCCAAACAATCTGCCCCACTTCAGTACAAACAATCTGCCCAACTCCAATCCAAAACTATCTGCTCCACTTCAATGCAAACAATCTGCCCCACTTCAATCCAAACAATCTGCCTACTCCAATCTTTCCCACTCCAGTCTACCCCACTCCAATTCAAAACAGACAGCCCCACTTTAATCCACCCACCTCCAATATAAAACAATTTGCCCACTACAGTCCACCCACTATTATCTGCCCTACTATAATTTGCCCCACTCCAATCTAACTCACCCCAATCCACCTACTCAAACCCAATTCACCACACTCCAGTCCACCACAATCCACACCAATCCAATCTACCCCAATCCAATCCACCCCAATCCAATCCACTTTATCCCCATCCACTCCAATCCAGCCCACTTCAATCCACTCCAATCCAAAACAATCTGCCCCACTCCAATCCATCCCACTCCAACCTTCCCCAATCCAGTTAAAAACAATTTACTCTACTCCAATCTGCCCCACTCCAATCTAAAACAATCTGCCCCACTGCAATCTGCCCCAATCCCAAACAGATTACCCCGCCTGTTTGCCCCACTCCAATCCAAAATAATCTGCCCCACTCCAATCCCAAACAATTTGCCCCACTGTAATCTGCCTTACTCCAGTCTACCCCACTCCAGTCTGCCCCACTCCATGCCAAAAGAGACAGCCCCACTCTTATCCACCCCACTCCAATCCGTCCCACTCCAGATCCCTCCACTCCAATCCCACCACCCCAATCCAATCAAATCCACATCACTCAATCCACCCACACTCCAATGTACCACAATCCAGTCCACCCCACATCAATCCAATCCAGCCCAAGCCAATCTACCCAACTCCAATCCACCTCATCCCAATCCAGCCAACCCCAATCCAATCTAGTCCACTCTAATCCAAAACAATCTGCCCCACTCCAATGTGACCCACACCAATGTGCCCCACTCCAATCCAAAACAATCTGCTCACTCAAATCCAAAACAATCTGCCCCACTCCAATCCAAAACAATCTGCACCACTCCAATCTGCCCCACTCCAATTCAACAGAATCTGCCCCACTCCAATCCAACACAATCAGCCCCACTCCAATACAAAACAATCTGCCCCACCCCAATCAACCCCATTCCAATCCAAACAATCTGCCCCACTCCAATCAGCCCCACTCCAATGTGCCCTACTCCAATCCAAAACAATCTACCCCACTCCAAATTCAAAACATTCCACCCCACTCCAATCCAACCACTATACCCTAATCCAATCCACCCGGGTCCAATCCAGTCCATCCCACCCAAATTCAATTTACCCCACTCCAATCTAATCCACCCCACTCCAATCCCCCCACCCCAATTCAATCCACCCCAATCCAATCCACCCCAATCTGTTCACCCCACCTAATTCAATCCACCTTCTGTAATCCAATCTAATCCACTCCAATCTACCCCATGCCAATCCAGTTCACCCACTCCAATCCACCCCACTCCACTTAATCCAACCCACTCTATCCCAATCCAATCCACCCCAATCTACTCCAGTACAGTCCACCCCACTACCTCAGTCCACTCTACCCATTCCACCATACTACACTCCATTCTTGTAACGCCCTGAACGTCTCAGGATCGTTTAACAGACACGATAATGAGAACGCAACCACTTGTGAAGGTTTAGTGATTTTAATGAAGGCAAAAATAATACAAGGAATAAACAAAGGTTATAGTCACTGGAATCCTCCAGGCTAAGTACGTTACCAGCCCACAGCACGGATGGTCCTAACCGTCCTCTGCATATACGCCGATCCCGGCGTATGCCAACAGAGGGCAGAAATGAAATGGCCGACAATGCCAATCGGTAGGCTGTGAGGGGCACGAAGAGTGTTGGGGAGAATCGAGGAGTCAGGGAAACACCCAGCCGGGGTCTCTACCTGAAGGGAGCAGCCGCTCAACCTCTTCCTCAGACTGCACCGGGACGCGGAGTCACCTCCTGGTGACGCGTCACCGATACCCCAATCACAAGCAAAGAAGACTGAACCGATCGATCCTGTGGACTTCCGAGTCTGTAACGCGGCAAACACCTCCTGGTGTGCGTTACAGCTGGCAGTCCCTGTATCTCTGGTCGGGCTGGGAGTTACGACTCCAACCAGCAAAAGCGCCACTGCGCTTTGACTCAGCCGAGTCAAAAAGCGAAGCTCAATGGTTATCCGGTAGAGCTTCCGGGTCCTTCACAGGTGACGATGGGGCAAGACACGGCCCAGGGAGTAACGACTCGACCTACCTCCGTTCTTGCCTTACTGGAGCACCACTCCGGAACACTGCTCTTCACTAAGCAGGTACGTCGGTGTAAACACAATATCCGACGGCGTTGTACCTCCCGGTTCCTCCCTTTATAGGGCGTGTTTTCCTTGAGTTATGTAACAGCTCTCCTGTTTACATAAGGGCGTGTTTTCCTTGAGTTATGTAACAGCTCTCCTGTTTACATAAGGGCGTGTTTTCCTTGAGTTATGTAACAGCTCTCCTGTTTACATAACCTCTCAACCGCTAAGCATCCTGGGAGATGTAGTCCGTTTTCGCTGGTTACCGTTTTCCTCCCCTCGCATGACAGGAATTCTTGACAGTACATCCTCCCTCTCAGCGGCTCCCCACGGGTCCAGCGCTGGCAGGAAAACGCCGATGGAACAAGGAGACCAAGCGCGGAGCATGAACCCCTTCAGCCGGTTCCCATGACTGCTCCTCCGGGCCATAGCCTTTCCACGCAACCAGGTACCACAGCTTCCCCCTGCGCCATTTGGACGCCCGTATGCCCGACACTTCATACTCCACCTCCGACTCCACGCATACCGGCCTAGGTGTCCCCGACGGCTTGGAGGGTGCTGGTTTGAGCAATGATACATGAAAGACAGGGTGTATCCGCAATGACTGGGGCAAGCACACCTTCACGGGACCCATACACTTGGTAATTCGATAGGGGCCCATGTACTTGGGATGGAACACACTGTTCTTTCGAAACCTCATGTTTCTTGTGGATATCCAGGCGTAGTCTCCAGTGCGGTACAGTGGCCCGGGCCTTCTCTTCCTGTCTGCCGCAGCATTGTATCTTCTCTTGGCCTCTATTAGGACAGCCCTTGAGCGCATCAACGTGTCTTTTATGTGTGCCACCCTGTCCGCTGTGGCGGGAATCCTGTCCTCTCTGAACGGATGTAGAAATGGCAAGAACCTGGGATGTTGGCCATAGTTGCTATAGAACGGAGATGACTGTGTGGAGCTGTGCGTGGCGTTGTTATAGGCTATCTCTGCAACCCATAGCAAGTCGACCCATTCTTCCCTGCCCTGGTCCACAAAACATCGCAGATACTGTTTGAGCGTTTGGTTCAGGCGCTCGGTTTGGCCGTCCGTTTGAGGGTGGTAGCTGGTGGACAGGGCGGTCTTAACATGCAGCGCAGTGCACCAAGTCTTCCAGAATTGCGCAGTAAACTGCGACCCCCGGTCCGACACGATCACCCCAGGTAATCCATGCAGTCGTACCACATTCTTTAGGAGTAGTGACGCCAATTCCCCGGCCGTAGGGACTCTCTTGCAGGGGATGAAGTGCCCCATTTTCGTCAAGTAATCCACCACCACCAGTATTGCCGTCATCCCCTGGTCTACCGGTAGGCCCACCACGAAGTCCAGTGATATGCTATCCCATGGTCTATCCGGGGTCGGAAGTGGATGTAAGAGCCCTTGGGTTCGGCCATGGTCGGCCTTCATGGTAGCACACGTAGGACACTCCTGTCCCCACCTCCTGACATCCACTCTCATGGTTGGCCACCAGAAATGCCGTCCCATGCTAGCCACCGTTTTTTCAAAGCCCAAATGACCTGCGCATGGAGAGTCATGGCACCAGATGAATGCTTGTTTCCTTAGCCTAGGCGTGGGTATCAATAGGCACCTGCCCTTCAGGGGTATCCCGTCCTTCAGCTGCCATTCTCTGTGACTGAGGAGCCACCTCCGCCATGCGAATGACCTGATCCCTCTCTTTATTCCCCTCAGGAAAGTATCCGGTTGGATAACCCCCAATACCATCCTCGGGAAAATGATGGAATGCTCGGTCGCAGGCAATGGTTCCTTAACTGCAGATTGACGGGACAGGGCGTCCGCCTTCTGGTTTTCCGTCCCTGGCCGATATGTGATGCGGAAGTTGAACCCCGCAAAGAAGATCATCCACCGTAGCTGTCTGGGAGAAAGGTGTCTTGTGGCCGTCATGAACTGTAGGTTCCGATGGTCCGTGTACACCGATACCACATGTCTTGCCCCCATCAACCAATGCCTCCATTCGGTGAAGGCGTCCTTGATTGCGAGAAGCTCCTTCTCCGCAATATGGTAGTTGCGTTCGGCGTCGTTGAGTTTGCGGGACATGTACGCAACGGGATGAAGCACCCCTGTGTCGTGGTTGCGTTGGGACAAGATAGCCCCCAGCGCCACATCCGATGCGTCCGCTTCCACCACGTAGGGGAGATCCGGATCGGGGTGAGCCAACACCGGCGCCTTACCAAAGGCGCTTTTCAGGGCCTCAAAGGCTTTGTTCGCTTCAGGGGACCAGACAAACTCCTTGGACTTCCTCAGTAGCTGTGTGATTGGGGCCACCAATCCTGAAAATCCATCTATAAACCGCCTGTAAAAGTTGGCGAAGCCAATGAAACTTTGGACGTCCTTCACGCTTTGGGGCACCGGCCATTCTTTCACCGCCTTGATCTTTCTTTCTGCCATCTCCTGTCCCTCTGGACTCAGCATCACTCCGAGGAATTCCACTGATGTGACGTGGAAGTCACACTTGCTGAGTTTACAAAACAGCATGTTTTCCCTCAGCTTTTGGAGCACAGCTTTGACGTGGTGTACGTGCTCCACCACACTGGACGAATAGATTAGGATGTCGTCGATATATACGACCACGTAGATATCCAACTCCTCTCTGAATACCTCATTCAAAAAGTACTGAAAGGCTGCCGGGGCGTTGCACAGACCGAACGGCATGACGAGGTACTCAAAAAGGCCGAACCTGGTCTTAAAGGCGGTCTTCCACTCGTCTCCGTCCCTCATGCGCACCAGATGGTATGCCCCTTTCAAATCCAACTTGGTGTAGATACAAGCTTTCTTGACCTGTTCCAGAAGTACACTGATGAGAGGCAAGGGGTACCGATTCTTTACGGTTATCGCATTCAATGCCCTAAAGTCCACACAGGCTCTCAGCTCCCCATTAGCCTTCGGGATGAAGAAGAGTGGCGAGGCGGCCGGAGACTTGGACGGGCGGATGAATCCTAGCTTGAGGAGTTTATCCAGGTACCCCCGGAGATGCACGTTTTCAGGCTCAGTCAGGGCATACAGCCTGCCGCTGGGAACGCTGGCCCCTGGCACCAGGTCGATCTGGCAGTCAAACTGTCTATGTGGTGGTAGCACTTCCGCCTTCACCTCATCAAATACATCCTCAAAACTGTGATAAGCCTGGGGGAGAGCCACATCTTTTTCTGCCGCTGTAGCCACCGTCTGACTCCCGCTCTCATCTGCGTCAAGGGATTCCGTTCTTATTCCACAATGCAGGATGCAATACGGTGACGTCAGTTCGATGTGATGTGTTGGCCAATCCACAGAGGGGTTGTGTTTCTGTAGCCACGGCAATCCCAATATGACGCCATATTGGGGCGCTCGGATGATGTTAAAATCGATTTGTTCCAAATGGTTCCTCCCACATCTCATCGGAAGGACCCCCGTGTGCTGCCCGATGGGCCCCGTCACCAATCGCCTTCCGTCTACAGCATAGACGTCTTCGGGTACAGCTTTGGGAAGAAGCACTAGCCCTAGCCTGCATGCCTCGTTGTGGTCCATAAACATGCCAGTGGCCCCTGAATCCACCATGGCCACAACGGGTATCCACTGGTCATGCACTCCCACGTGCACCGTGAGAAACAGGTGTCGTTGTCCCTTAGTGACCGAGTTGGAAAGTGAAGGGATGGATGAGTGACTCCGAGATGCCCCTTCTTTGGTCTGGGAGTCCTCTAGTTTTCCGCCGGTACGTCCACCACGGCTGTTACCGACCGGTTGGCCCGATAACGTGACGTCTTCGGTTTGGCAGGGCATTCACGTACGTAGTGGCCTTTTTTGCCACAATATAGGCACAATCCTTGTTTACGGCGTGACTCTTTCTCCGTGGCTGTGAGGCTCGCTCGTATTGCGCCGATGTCCATGGGTTCTCCCTTGGATGCGGTGGAAGTTTCAGGACTTCCCACTGTCACATAGGATGGAAGGGATTTTCCTTTTCTCCCATGATCCCCCTTTCTTTCACTTAGCCTATGTTCCAGCCGTAATACCAGGTTGATAAGGCCCTCACATGTCTTGGGTTGTGGGTCAACATGAGCCACGGCGTCTTTGAGCTCATCGCACAGCCCGTGATGGAAGAGCGCCGTCTGTTTAGCAACAGGCCACTTGGTTTCCGCAACCAGCCTTCGGAACGCGTTGAGATACTGCACCAGGTCGTTGGATCCCTGTCTCAACTCAAGCATTTCACGGTCCGCCGTGTACGAGTCAGCCCTTCTGTCGAAGACCTTCAGGAATTCCTCGCGAAAAGCACCCCAATCACATAAGATGGGGTCGTCCCTGCTCACCAGAGGTACGGCCCATTGTGCCGCGTTTCCAGCCAAATAGGATATAAGGAAAGCCACACGAGCCTGACTCGTGGGGAACGCCCTTGGTTTGCACGATAAATGTAGCGCCACTTGTGTGAGGAATACCTGCACTGTGTTAGGATCCCCACTGTACCTCTCTGGTGTTGCCAAGGGGACGGCTACCGGCATTTCCACTACTACCGCAGGGGTCTTTACCTGAAGGGAGCAGCCGCTCAACCTCTTCCTCAGACTGCACCGGGACGCGGAGTCACCTCCTGGTGACGCGTCACCGATACCCCAATCACAAGCAAAGAAGACTGAACCGATCGATCCTGTGGACTTCCGAGTCTGTAACGCGGCAAACACCTCCTGGTGTGCGTTACAGCTGGCAGTCCCTGTATCTCTGGTCGGGCTGGGAGTTACGACTCCAACCAGCAAAAGCGCCACTGCGCTTTGACTCAGCCGAGTCAAAAAGCGAAGCTCAATGGTTATCCGGTAGAGCTTCCGGGTCCTTCACAGGTGACGATGGGGCAAGACACGGCCCAGGGAGTAACGACTCGACCTACCTCCGTTCTTGCCTTACTGGAGCACCACTCCGGAACACTGCTCTTCACTAAGCAGGTACGTCGGTGTAAACACAATATCCGACGGCGTTGTACCTCCCGGTTCCTCCCTTTATAGGGCGTGTTTTCCTTGAGTTATGTAACAGCTCTCCTGTTTACATAAGGGCGTGTTTTCCTTGAGTTATGTAACAGCTCTCCTGTTTACATAAGGGCGTGTTTTCCTTGAGTTATGTAACAGCTCTCCTGTTTACATAACCTCTCAACCGCTAAGCATCCTGGGAGATGTAGTCCGTTTTCGCTGGTTACCGTTTTCCTCCCCTCGCATGACAGGAATTCTTGACAATTCTGCACCACTCTATGGTAGTGCACTCTGCCACTGCACTCTACGGCACTCTCTACCACTGAACCAGTAAACTCTACTCCCCTCTACTCAACTCAGGGGCGTAACACAGTCCCCCGCAGCCCCGCGGTGCGGGGGGGCATCGCGCTCCAGGGGCCCCCTCATTACATTATAAATTAAAAGGTGCTCAGTGCGCATGGCACGCCTGGCCTCTTAATAACTTAAATGGTGCACACGGCACGCACACCTGGGCCCCGGCCCCCGGGCCTCTGAGGCTAAATCCACAGTTATTCATCTATAACGATACATACTCACCGCCTCAATGCACTAGTCTCTGAAGTTGCTCATCGAACACCATGTCTATCATGTTCGAAAAGCCTTCAATGACTTGTACTTGAGGCTGATTTTCCTCTCAATGGTACTACTAATAAACACACGTTATGTTTGTTTCATTAAGGCACCCAATTAAAAATACTAAATATCCGTTTACCCTATAAGTGGGAAGTTAACCCTAGACCAATAACAAAATAGTCATAGTACAATACATACATTACTCCTTTTGGACAATAAGTATTTTAACTATTTCAAAGTAGTTGTTATTTCGCGCAGATTACCTGTGGACCTCATCTACTATTTTTCTAGTAATATCAAATAACATCACAATGCTTGTTACTATGAGGCCCTGTCAATCATCAAATTAACTATCAAAATAAACTGGGAAACAGACATAATTTTGATCTTAACATAAGTATTTGTAAAGTGCACATTCACCCATAGGTCTCTTGGCACTGAATAACAGATGTTTATTGTTACCCAAATCAATGATACTCATTTTATTGACCTCAGATGGATGAAAAGCTGAGTGGACCTGCCGAGATTTGAACCTATGACCATGAGGTTCAACACAGGCCCCTGCAGTGGCTGCATTAGTCCACTGAGCCACCAGACCCGGCTTCTTTCACCTGTGGTGATGCATCATAATACGGTAATCTGTGTCAGCATGTGGCTGTCCTGTTCTCAAAAAATTACCTAATTGAGCATATAGATTGGGAAATTACTTCACTTCTCAATTTCCTTAGCAATTCTTAGCACACTGAGCGCATCATAATATGATCACATGTATGACTATGGGCCAAGTTGACAAAACTGACCGGGAAGATGGTGGGTGGGTGTGTGCGCGCTGAGCCTCGTCATTAATTAAATGGTGCGCTGGCCCGGCCGGGCCTCTGAGGCTAAATGGTGGGTGGATGAACGCGGTGCTCAGTTGTCTCCGCGGTCTTCAGGGTGGGGCAGGGGCAGGTGACCAATGCCCTGATTGAATTTGTCATGCTTGCGTATTGCAGAGCGCGTGCAATTAAAAGTGCACGTGAGCCGAGGTGTGGCATCCGATCCCAGGACCCAGCCACGCTACGCTAGCCCAGAGACTGAGAAGGACCGTGGATGTCCGTCGCCGCTCATAGTTTAAATTATTACTAGCCCTGGGCCATGTCTGGCTAGCCTTGCCCTGCCAGTGCCTTCTCTGCTGCTTGTCCAGCCCGCTTGGGCCTACTGTAGCTCTGAAGCTGCAGGCCAGGCCCAGCCCTCAGGTCAGGCGAGTCTGCGTCCGAGCCTAGGCGGGATTGGTCCATGGGTGGTGGCGAGGACGGAGGCTCAGTGGGTGGTGGGGTGGTAATCTGATGAGATCATTTGGAATCGGGGAGGGCATCATGGTGGATATGTGTCGGCACTCACAAAGTCACTCCATTATTTTTGCAAGTGTTCTATTTTTGTATTTTCAACAATACTTGGTGGACAGTGAGCCATAGTTAGTTTTAAATTATTACGCACATTTTGCAATCAGAGACGCGCCATAGCCACCGACCGCGTCGCCTTTCTCTGTTCCCAGGAAGGAGAACAGGGATCTCAAGTGTTCAAGACTTCACAACTGAAAACGAGGCCCGAGGCAGACACACGGATGCTTTTCACGTATGTGCAGTTCTGGCGTTCAGAATCCAAGTAGCCAGCAGCGATGTTGAATAGATGAGGAACAGTGAGGCTCTAATGTTGCGGAAATTGTCCACATTGATCTACATTCATTTACATACCAGTGGAAACTAACAAGATGCTGTCCCTTTTTTTCCACCTTTTCCCAAAAACTCTTCTAGTTCTTTACCTTAGGTAAGGAATTAAGAGCCATGTACGTCCAACTGCAGCCCCTTGAAGATATGCACTGACCCCACCTCACCTTGGTGGGGGTTAAATATAGTACTGGAGTACTTGAAGATCCTGTACTACTGAGCACTTGCTTCGCTCTGCACCAGGGACATTTACGTTAACATAAAGCCCCGTCATTTGATGGCCCCAGCAGGGACATCTTAAGGATTTTGGGGGCCCTGGGCCAAACATATTTTGGGGGCCCCTGTTCAGAACAGCTTTGAATTTATGATCCAATTTGAGCCCCTGTTTCCCACGCAGTTCGCTTCCTCATTTTCATTAGCGATCCAGTTTGCATCATAGGTATTAGCCTATATATTCCTGATGCAAACAGACGTGTGCAGCTGATAGCAGTAGGATTCAGGGTTTCCTGCCCTGCTACTAAGTTTTTAATACTTTTTAAATTGTATATTGTGGCTGAATTACTCTGTGCTTTTTAACAATTTCTTCTACCTACGCGCATTTGCACTTTACTTGATTCTGCTTGTCTACACCTCCTTAGCTGCTCCGATTCGCATCTCGTTTTTTCTCCAGTCCTGGTCCGCCGTGGCTGATACGCCGATTGTGTGGAGGGCTGGGGCTACTATCGGGCTCTTCACTTCCGCCCACGTAGTTTCTGCTTCCTCAGCTGCGTTAGCGGTCCAGTTTCATCAAAGGCATTAGCCTATATATTCCCGATGCAAACGGACGCGTGCCTCCGGTGCGCCGCTGGTGTGCCAAAGGCAAGGCCCTCTGCGCCTGTCAGCATCCCGGAGGCGTCTGGCTCTGGCCATGCTGCCCAGTTCCCCTCCGGTGAGTTTCTTCCACTATATTACAATAGGGAAAAACCGCTTAGCCTTAGGCGGCTACCATTATGTCAGTGTACAGCCGCTGATCCGAGCTTGGAGGTAGACTTTCGATTTAATAAGTGCCGCTGGTTTCTCCTCCAGCCTAGGAAACTCGCACCCAAGATCCTCCCACGCAACAATAAGTGTAAAAAAAATAAGAAAATAGAGAACTTAAAGGCCACCCTTTTAAATTGTCGTTCTATGCAAATGCATGAACCACACATTTATGACCAACTTTTAGACGATCAGCCTGATCTTTTATTTCTCACTGAGACTTGGCTGTCTGTAGCCTCCAACCCTACTATCACCTTGGCCATCCCTATGGGTTATAAAATCTTTAGGAGAGACCGACAAAGTGGGAAGGGGGGCGGTGTCACCATAATTTATAATTAAAAACTAGACTGCTCTCCCATACCAATGGAAAACATCGAGGGTGCAGAGTCCTTAGGCTTCTGCTGTACCTTATCCCCCCCATCATAGCATAGCTGTTTTTCTGATTTACAGACCTCTCGGTGCAATTGGAAATGTTATTACTACGCTTAATACAGCCACCACCTCCCTGGCCTTAAAATACAACAACTGCCTTATTCTGGGAGATTTCAATATGTATATCGACAATGGAAAAGACCCTCAAACAATTTCATTGTTGGGGACGCTGCAGGCCTACAACATGTTTCCATCTATTTCTTCGGCCACCATGAGAAGGGCCATACCCTAGACCAAATCTTTCACAACTTTGACATATAAGCAAGCCTACCTCTTCCCATTACCTGGTCTGACCACCTCCTATTAAAATGTGTCATTCCCAACTCTGCCACAGCCCCTCAGGCTAACACAGGGCAGAGGGTCCCTAATTACATGACGTTCCATAAAATATCCATCCCGATGTTAGCAGATGCCCTCGGTTGTTCCTCACCGGAGCTGTCTGGCTGCCCCGACTCGGACACCATCTCAATAGATTCATGGCTCCGTACCAACATTGGTACAGTGGTACCGGTTGTTTCCCGCTCCTCAAAGAGGCCGGCCTCACCAGCTCCATGGTTTAACGGTTCCCTCAGATCTAGCAAAAGAAATTGTAGAAAAATGGAACGGAAATGGCGTAAATCCTATCTACCTGAGGACAGGAAGGTGTATAAAGACACCTTAAAAGCTCATTACATTCTTGTGAAGGCAGCCAAGAAAAACTTCCTTCAAACCAAAATAGAAAATGCCCAAAAAAAGAGTAAGGAAATCTTTAGCATAGTTAAATCCTTTACCGTCCCGAAAGCAGGCACAAAGGAAGGGCCATGTACGGAAGAATGGTCTAAACAAATAGCTCAATTCTTCCACAAAAAGATCTCCGTGATCCAACAAGCCTTCAGTAACATCTCAGTGGAAGAAATGACCTTCTACCTTAGTTCCAATAGCAAATTTCACCTCTTGGATCCTCCATCTTTACTAGTTTTCCCTGAGCTTTAGCTTGAAGAGTCACTGACCCTTCTCCAAAGCATTAACTGGCACATGCATCAATGTAGGCCTTAGCGATTCCTTAATTGCGATAATTAAGGAATAGCAATTAAGGAATTGCAAAAGCCTATGCATGTAGGAATCGCTATAAAATAGCGATTCCTACACATTCCTTAATTGCGACTCGCAAATTGCGAGTCGCAATTAAGGAATGCCATCCCATTCATTCCTATGGGCCTCCTGGCCCATAGGAATGAATTGGAGATTGCATGAGCAATTTGCGAGTCCCAGTAGGTACTCGCAAATAGCTCATGCAATTTCAAGGGTGCAAGAGGGGTCAAAATGACACCCTATTGCACCCCTGAAATAGATCTGTGCACATATGTTGCCCACACACATGCCCTAAGGGCATGTGTGTGCGCAACATGAAACTCTGAAAAATGCACAAAAGTGCACTTTTCTAAGTTTTTGCAAATTACCATGAAGTTCAACTTCATGGTAATTTGCTCCCCCTATTAGCGAAATCGCTATTTTTCTTTACATTAATGCATTGCATTTAAGGAATCTCAATTTGGGATTCCTTAAATGCAATTGCAATTTAAGTAATCGCAATTGAGAGATTCCTTAAATTGCGATTTTTGCATTTGGGGTGATGCATCCCAAATGCAAAAATACCGGTCGCAAAGGGGCAGATTCTGAGAATCTGCCCGTTTGCAACCGGTTTTTTCTTTCATGCATGTGCCTGTAAGTCTGGCTCTCCTACCAACCTATGTCCAGCGAATATCCTGAACCTATTAGCTCCCACCATAAACCCCACGGTAAACCAGCTCTTTAATGCTTCCCTCTCCTCAGGCAACATGCCGAAATTATGGAAGAATGCTAAGATTCTTCCACTGATAAAAAAGGCTAACGCCAAACTGATGGACCCTGCCAACTACAGGCCAATCTCCCTTCTTCCTGCCCTCTCCAAAGTATTAGAAAAGCATGTAAACAAGGCCCTCCAAAAACACAATGATGATGGGAAGCTCCTTCATGAGTCCCAATCCGGTTCTAGGGCTAACTACAGTAAGGAGTCCGCTCTCCTGGATGTGACTGAATTTCTCAAGGGTAAGCTGGACCAGGGAGGCAAGGCTGTTCGGATAGTGCTCGATCTGTCGGCGGCCTTCGATACGGTCCCACATGAGAGGCTCCTGGAGAGACTTGCTAACATCGACCTGGGGGGGGTGCCTTAACATGGATGTCATCCTTCTTGGCAAATAGATCTCAGGACATCTGGCTCCCACCTTTCTCATCCCCGGTTCTGGCCATGAATGTAGGTGTCCCTCAGGGCTCCATTCTCAGTCCTACCCTTTTTAATATATATCTATCCCCCTTGCATTTCTGGTAGAGGAACAGAGCGTCAAAATTGGTTCCTATGCTGATGACACTCAGCTGATTTTTACATGTGAAAAAGGAACCGACTTTTACGGTGCAATGATTAGGTCTTGCCTCACAAAGGTTTTTAACTGGCTTAAGATCAATCAGTTGAAGTGCAATCCTGACAAAACTGAAGTTATTTTCTTTGGTACTCCAGAAACTCCTGACTGGAGCTCTTGGTGGCCAAAAGATCTGCTTCCCCCGCCCGCGGAAAAGGAGAAAGTCAAAAACTTAGGAATTGTCATAGACCAGACACACTCCATGCGCTTTCCAATCCAAAATCTAACTGAAGCTTGTTTTGGCATACTCCGGATGCTAAAAAAATTCCTGCCACTGTTATCGCATGATAGTAGAAAGATGGTGGTGCAGGCTCTGGTGACATCAAAGCTTGACTATGTCAACAGCTTGTACCTCTGTCTTCCCAAAGCCCTTATCCAGCGCCTACAAGTAGTACAAAACGCGACCAGAGCCATCCTGAGACCTAAACCCAGATCTAGTATGAACCCTATTCTTAAGTCTCTACACTGGCTCCGCATAAAAGAATGGATCAACTTGAAAGCGATGACCATCTTTTTTAAAGCTTTCCACAGCTTAGGAGCCGGCTACCGAAATAAGCGCGTTAATCACTGCACAACATCTAGACCCCTAAGATCTTCCAATGCCTACCTGGCCATCGTACCTAAAATATGCTGTGCCCGCACTGGAGGCAGATCCCTCTGCTTTCTAGGCGCAAAATTGTGGAATAGACTCTGAGTCTCTGAGACAAACCACAGACCTACTCTCTTTCAGGAAGAACTTAAAAACCTGGCTTTTTAATAACTGATGGGTCTTTTACGCACGTTTTCCTCCCGCTGTCATGTGCCAGGACACTCTAGTCTGAGTGGCTGCGCGCTTTATTAAATAAATTATTTCATTTAATTTCATTAGGTCCCTGACAGTGCAAAGGAACACTCGTCCAAATTCTAAGGGCCTTATTTATGAGGCCTTGTTTCACTTTTATGCTGCCGGTGCGTCACTTTTTGTGACGCACCGGCAGCAAAAAAAATGTGCCATGTTGCGCCCTATTTACAAAGTGACGCATCTAGGCAGATGCGTCACTTTGTAAACCCCTGCACCACATTATACCTGCGCCAGGTATAATGTATGCAGGGTGGGTGTTCCCCTGCAAAAAGCCTCGTAGAAGTGGCACATTGAAATCTATGAGAACTCAGTGCGCCACTTCTAGGAGGCCATTGCGTCAATATCTTACACCTGCCTCACAGCAGGTGTAAGACTGATGCAGGCCCTTTCACATGGGGCTTGCCCCATGTGAAAGGACACATTGCTGGACTTGCGTCTATTTTCAGACACACCCCAGCAATGCATCACTTTTGCGCCTACAGATACGCCAGAAATACTGACGTATCTGTAACTCATGGCGACATGATGCGACATACAGTAAATATGACGCATCCGTCATGTCGCAAGGAGGGTGCACTAAGAAGTGACACATCCCTGTTCTCACACAGCGATGCATCACTTCTCATAAATAAGGCCCTAAATGTGTTTACATCTAATATTCAGGGATAGGGATGTGTGTTTTCAATATTGTAACACAGCAGCAGCTCACCAATATTACTGCAAATAATCAATGTGACGCTCTCCCATTTCTTATATGTTAGGCCTTGTTTTGATCTAAAAGAAACTTTTTTTCCTGTATACTGCATGAAACAAACGCAACATTTCTCCGCAGAATGGATGTACTAGACTCTCACACATCAGGCACATAAAACATAAATTAAAGGGAAACAGTATTTAAAACAATCAGTTTAAGAAATAATCAAGGTCATTAGGGCAAAAATCTGGAGAACGGAGCTGACTCTGTCAGGGGGCCCCCTGAAAGGCTGGGGCCCTGGGCCAGAGCCCACTTTGCCCATGCATTAAAACGTCTCTGGGCCCCAGGGCAAATATCGTATCAGAGCAGTGGCAGAACCTTGTGTTGGGTGCTTAACTCGCCCTGCTCCCAGGGCATTTACATCATCTTGTAGCCTGCAGGCCCTCTGGGATGAATACAGGATCGGAGCACGTAAGCAACACCCACCTTACACACCTGGGGACAGCATCGGGGCACTTACAGCACCTTGCACTCGTGGCACTTTATGCATTCTGCAGCTCCTTTGTCTCATGGCACTTGGGGCAGCCATAATACCGGGTCACTTATTACAGTCGGCACATCTCGCTCCCCTGGAGGACTCATGCTCTGGTGCCGAGGGTCACGGGTGTTTACGGTGTCAGCATTTACTGGAATCTAATCCTGGTACATGTGCGGGCGGATGCACTGACACAACGTTTACAATGTCACTTACTGCAGTAGGCACTTCGATGAAACGCAGTGAGGGCAATTATGATGTCTGGGCGCTTTGGTGCCACCAAAGGGTGGAGAGGATAAAGTAGTAGCCGTCGCGGGGTGCATATGCAGCAATTAAGGCAGACTACACTACAAGGACCACAGGGGCTTACAGTTCCACAATTTACCACAAAGGCAAACTGCATTATCAGCGATTTTGCAGCAAAAGTCTCCTGCGTCAGTCACTTTCAGGAGCTGCACTTCCTCTGTGTCTTGCACAGTGAGGGGTGTGTGCCCTAAAATTACCAAGCAGTGCCCCAAAATCCCAGAGAATGCCTGCCTCCAGCACTCACAGCAAACTCTCCTGTTTCGTTAAGTGTCAGAGTTCTTGCAAAGAGGAGCGCTCACACCAACCTGCAGCATGAGTACTTGACTGTGCTTGCAAGATGGGCACAAGGGCGCTGCTCCAGCCAGGCACTTACACTACTTGTAGCACAAGATGCCCTACCAGTCAGTACTTCGCAGCACACTTCATCTGGAAGCTTGGGGCAACCTGCACTTGCAGCGGTGCCCCCTGTGTTTTCTTTCTCTTTGCTTTTTCCAATTGCCCATAGTGTGGACTCACATCTGTCTTGTTTTCAAAACTTTGTCTGATCTCTACTTTGTGACACGTTTGCCTCACTCCGGTTAAAACAAATATTGGGAGACTAATGTATCTGTGAATCGTGGGGTGTGGAGCAGTGTGTTGTTGTTTTTTTTATTGGGAGGGGGGGCAATATTAGCTGTATGAAACCCACTAAATTGTGAAATGAAGAGGAGAAAAAAACCACAAACTCGGTCCAATAGATCACTGACCCTGTCAATTTAACCAACAGCCCTCAACATCCCAGCCCCTCCTTTTAACTAAGAGTCTAATGGCTATTGTACCATATTTTGCTTTTTTATTATTATTATGATTGTATTTGTCCAGGACACCCCACAAAATACACCCCTTGGGGGGGGGGGGGAGTTTAAGTCCCCCACCGCGATATCAATCGCAATACACAACTGATAATGTGATTTTAATCACTAATTAACCCTTAACACTCCTCAAAGCAGCTTTTGTTCGGTTTTAGAGATGTCCCTCGACCCCTCCCCTCCAACCCCTCTCTCCTGGTGAAAGAAAACAAACAGCAGTGGGCTCTGGTGCAAAGGCTCAGTCAGGGCCGGCTCAAGGGCGGTGCAACCGGTGCCACCACACCGGGTGCTGGCTCACACTGCGGCGCCTGTTTGGTGTTTGCTAGTGCATTCCTGGCCTCTAGCAATGTTCAGGCAGCAGCTAAAATGTAAAGAAAACTCCAGTGATTAATGTTCTTCCAGGCGAGATCGGAGTTTTGTCTAATAGAAGTTTTGACTCGAGTAGGTTTTGATACCTGGGTAGCACAGAGGGTTAATATGCCTGCTGCACAGAACATGTACCATGCAGATCACAAAGTGAATGTAATGTAAACAGGTCAGTGGGTTACGGCTTTTGTCAGAGACTTTCTTTTGTTAGTTGCAGTTTACAGTGAGCTATTAACAGTCATCAGAGAATTGCTGGCAGACTTCAAGGTATAGATTAGAGTGTATGGGTTTTTTCCCCAGACTTTCATTATTTTAATGTTGTGAAAAGGGTTCACTTGGGTACAAATCAGTTATTGTTATTAAAGAGAGCCCCAATCCATTGTGTTACATTTTGAATTCAGAGTTTGTGCTTCTCCAGACCAAGTACTCTTCAACTATACTGCCTACCTGTATGGATGACATGTGAATCCACCCCTTCTTGTCCTTTGTCTTATATAACATGTCCTATACACTGTTTTACAGACCTATGATTGATAGTCTCTGTGTAACGTGTGTGTTATGTTCAGTTCTCTGACACCCTTCACTTTTATGAGTGATGCAATAAAATGTATTAAATGCATCTGAGAGAGAGTGGTTATGGAGACTGTTAAAGGGTGGTAGGGAGGGAATCCGTGGAGGAGGTAGTCATTGGAGGGGGGACACCAAAAAACATTGTCGCACTGGGCGCCACCAGTGCTAAAACCGTCCCTGGGCTCAGTGGTGCTCAGCCCCGGCTTGCTTCTTTTTTTAACCATAGCTGTTACTTTAATGCTTTTATTTGGTTTCTGTTTTTTATGCGACTTTGTCGGTTCCTATATTTGTTTCCTTTCGTCTCTAATGTAAATTCTGCTTTCATTGGTTTGTGTAGTCTCTACTTTGTGTTTGTTTAGGTGACTGCTTATTTTTGTCGGTGGGGCAAAGTGGTAGGTGGTGGGCCAGGCCGCTAGGGGGGCCCCCTCATTGTGCTTTGCAGGGGGGCCCCCTCAAGTTTCGTTACGCCACTGCAGTCAATCACACTGCTACTAAATCCTCCATCCAGATATTTATATATCCACTCATTCTTCAATGCAGATTGCTATATATATGATACATATTTAAATAACGAACCAAACCACATTCACTGGATGATGTCATCAGTGATGTCATTTGAGATGTCATCAGTGATGTCATCAGTGATGTCACTGACCATGTCATGAATTATATAATATGTGACAATCATCAGCAGTGGATTGTGGGCGCATGAGTTATAGTTAGCAGAACTAACTATAACGGAGGAATTTCAATGGTTTTGTACAAGTGAAATGCCCAGCTAACTATAACACCCCTGAAACCTATGTTTTTTTCAGTGAATATATATATATGATGAGATCAATGGCACTTGATCCCCGAAACGCGTCATGGAGATGAGGAATAAGGAACAATAAAAGATTATTGCCACTGATGCCCCTGGTGGTCCGTTTCTGTCAGTTCGCCGGAAGGAAGTGCTGGGAGTTGTTTTGTATGCATATATAATATATATATATATATATATTCACTGAAAAAACCATAGGTTTCACACACGTTATAGTTAGGAATTATCATTTAAAAAACCTTGCAAATTCACTGAAAAAAACATAGGTTTCACACACGTTATAGTTAGCTGGACATTTCACTCGTACAAAACCATTGAAATTCCACCGTTATAGTTAGTTCAGCTAACTATAACTCGCGCGCCCACAATCCACTGCTGATGACGTCACATATTACATCACTCATGACATGGTCAGTGACATCACTGATGACATCACGGATGACATCTCAAATGACATCACTGATGACATCACTGATGACATCATCCATTGAGTATGTGTTTCTGAACAGTTTTAATATGTTTAATATATATACGGAAAGGCCTGTTGAAGAATGAGTGGATGTACAAGTGTGTGAATGGATGATTTTCTAGGTGCGTAACTAAGTCTATATGTGAGTCATTAAATGTACCTCACTGCATACTAGTGACTAAACTGTGTGAATCTCTGTATGTGTCTGTGTGTTTGTGTATAAGTGGCTGCATGGTTTTGTGAATAGCTATATGAGTATTTATATGGGTTATTTATTGGTTGTCTAAGTATCTGTATGGGTGCCTGAGTGTATTAGTGGGTGAGGTGTGTGTGACTCTGTGCATAGATGTATGAGTGGGTGATTCTATGGGTGCATGGTTTTTAGAGTACATCTGTGATGAACTGTATGGTTGAGTGAGTGTATGTATGGGTGTGTTAGGGATTGAATGTATATCTCAGTTGTAGATGTGACAGTAACTACATATATGAAACACAGTGAATATGTGTGTAAGAGTATATAACTATCTATATTTGTGAGTGTGTGATTGCGGGACTGGCTGTATAGATGAGTGTGTGCTTGTACTACAAATTGAGTAAGAGTGTCAAAATGTTTTATTATTTTTATGAGTAAGTGAACTTGAGTGTGTTTAACAGTATAGGTGAGTTAATTGGACTGTGTTTATTTATTTGCACAACTGACTAGGTGTGTCAGTACCTCAATGGATGATTGGTAGTGTGTGAGTGTCTATATATGTGTATAAATGCATATGATAGTCTTGTACGGAGTGACTGTAAGTATAAGTGACTGTATAGGTGGGTGAGTGGAGGTGCATGGTGTTTCTAAATTTATATTAGGGTGGGAGAAGATGTACTATTTTATCACATATATGACGTCATCATTGATGTCATCAGTGATGTCATTTGAGATGTCATCAGTGATGTCATCAGTGATGTCACTGACCATGTCATGAGTGATGTAATATGTGACGTCATCAGCAGTGGATTGCGGGCGCGCGAGTTATAGTTAGCTGAAATAACTATAACGGTGGAATTTCAATGGTTTTGTACGAGCGAAATGTCCAGCTAACTATAACGTGTGTGAAACCTTTGTTTTTTTCAGTGAATTTGCAAGGTTTTTTAAATGCTAATTCCTAACTATAACGTGTGTGAAACCTATGGTTTTTTCAGTGAATTTCAAAGGTTTTTTAAATGCTAATTTATGAATTTTTTATTATATTTTTTATATATTTCTTTTACAGAAAGTTACCTACGTATATATTTATAGATTATCTGTATCCTTTAATTTGGAATGGCTCAGCTTTTTTTTTTTTAATGTGGATAAAGTTGAACAGCATAGTTAATATCTTCTATTAACTTATATACAGTTTAATTCATTAATTTTTTTTTAAAGGGTTTTTACCGTGCGCGCTCGGTGCGCGCACCCAGTACGCATGCGTGCGTTTTTCGTGTGCGCATGCGTACATTCTCCATGTACGCATGTGAATGTCATAGTGCGCGCTCCGTGCGCGCACTAAGTACGCATGCGTACGTACTCCGTGTGCGCATGTGTACGTTCTCCACGTACGCATGCGTACGTCGTGCGTGCTCCGCGCGCTACGTTCGCACATGCGCGCGTACTACGCGCGCTAAATTTGCGCATGCGTGCGTAGTACGTTCGCGCATGCGTGCGTGCTCCGTGCGTGCTCCGTGCGCGCACGGAGCGCGCACGTCAAGTCATGTGATTAAAAAACAACACTTTTCATTGGTTCATACTAGTTTCAGTTTCAGATTCTTCCAACACCACACCCACTCCCCTCATGGCAAGTCATGTGACTAAGAAACATCACTTTTCATTGGTTCATATTAGTTTCAGTTCCAGATTCTTCCAACACCACACCCACTCCCCTCATTATTACTTCTGATTCCCTGGGAGAAGGAGCTAATCTGTTTTTGTGATACAATGGCAGAGCAGCAGCCATCTTCTGGGAGTGAGCAGGAGACTCTTGTGAGACAGAGACAGAGGAAGCAGAAAGACTCCTTCATATGGCAGTTTTTCACTTTTCCAGAGGGGCAAAAGAAAGTGAATGCACCAAAAGTCACCTGCACTATTTGTCACCGGACCTTATCACGTGGAAATGCTAATAAGAAATACTCTTTTAGTATTCACACAATGTTAAGGCACGTTGAATTTGTGCATCCTGTGGCTTTTGCTCGAGCTGCTGGAGCAAACCCTCCAGCAGCTCAGCTGAGCACATCTGCAGCAGCTCAGCCGAGCACATCTTTGGCAGCTCAGCCAAGCACTTCTTCTGCGGTGGCGCCTTCACCTTCTTCAGTACCTCTGGATATACGCCCTGCTTTTCGGAGGCTGTATACACGGTGCATTGACTGTCATGCTCTTATTTCTCTTGGTGAAACCAGTATTGATCTCATTGAGAGGAAGATAGAGGAGCACTCATGCATCAGGCCATAGTTTTTTTCATTTTTTCGTTTTTCTGTTCCTCTGTCCCTACATTAACACAAGGGCTCTTTTTAGAGCCACCTAAAATCTAAACACAAAAACGTGTTTTTTAAATCTATTTGTCGGATTTTTTTTTGCCGTGCGCGCACCCTATGATTTTTTTTTTTAAATCGTTTTTTTCAACCTTAGTGATCCTTCAGGGACTCCCTGACAAAGACTAGGGGGCCAGGAAGTCTCTACCCTGCCCCCTTTCCATGTTCTCCACCTTTCTTTTAAATGGAAACACATTTTTATAGCTTGCAAATTTCAACCCTTTCCTAATGTTTCCTACTTTTAACATGACTACCACCTGCTAGCATAGCAACAGATCATGGAATACTGGTGTGACCAGAGACGACAGAACTTCAGCACACAATGGGGCAGATTTACAAGCCCCTTGCACCACCTTTACATCACTTTTAACATGGAAAAAGAGACGCAAAAGTGGCTCAAGGGGCTTGTAAATCTGCCCCAATGTTTCTAATCCAAAGAGCAAGAGTGCTTAACTTTTCAAACCTAACAGCAAATCCAAAGTAATGTTCAGTGGGAACACATTTTTCTGAACCAATACAAAACATGCTTGTAAAAATGTAAACATACAGCCTAGTTTTTAGTGTAGAATGGTCTGAAACAGCCAATGAGTTCTTTTTATTAAAAAAAAGTATGTAAGCCTCCATTTTACAACTATCTTTCATTTCATATTGACATTCTACTGAAAGAAACCTTCTGACTGCATCCAGGTCTCCTCCTCACTCCCTGAAGTAGCCTGCTGTTCTGCCATTTTCAAATAAAATTGATACCTTTTCAGCTCCTTGTCCCAGGAAATAGGAAGAAATAGTGAGGGGAGTGGCAAGCATTTATAAAAGAGACGGTGTACATTTCACAGATGAAGGGAACAGAGTCTTCCTCTTAAACTTTAAACTCTGCATCGGTACTTACTTATAGGTACCCTAAACCTGTCAAAAAAGATAACGGCTCGTTTTAGAGCCAACCACCATAAAACAGTTAAATTTGATTTTTAATTCTTTTTTTTTTTTAAAGGGCATGAGGATTAGAAAAGGGGGTAAGGGAAAGTGAGAAATGGAGAGTGAGGGGATGGAGGAATTTAGGAAACTGGAGTGAGAGAAAGGGAGTCAGGATGTCAATGAGCAAAGCAGAGTGAAGGAGATTGAAGGAAAGAATGCAAAAAGGAGAAGGTGTGTGAGATACAT
The DNA here is from genome assembly GCF_964204655.1 of Triturus cristatus. Classification (NCBI taxonomy): domain Eukaryota; kingdom Metazoa; phylum Chordata; class Amphibia; order Caudata; family Salamandridae; genus Triturus; species Triturus cristatus. The sequence goes on from NC_140579.1 coordinate 57,916,900, forward strand.
ACAGAAGGAAGTGAAGTAGGAGAATAGGAGTGACTATGAGTAAAGGATAGTAACAGTTACGGAAGGTGAGGGAAGGAAAACGACGGAGAAGGTTAAAAAATTAACATAGATGGAAAATGAGTGATGGAGAGAGTAGGAGTGGTAGAAACAGAGGGGAAGATTTATAACAAAATAACGCAACATGGTGCAGCAAGTAATTTTGGTGCGCCGTGCTGCGTTACTTTCGAAGCACAGAGATGCGACATATTTACAAGAATATGTCACATCTCTATGCTTCCCCTGCACTGGCACCCAAACTGGAGCCATACGCTGGCGCAGGCTCCCTTGCACCATGGTGCAAGGATGCCTGCGTGGTGGGGAAATTGTTCTTGTGCAGGAAGGGACACCTTCCTCAAAACAATCACAAGAGGCTTTTTCCTCTTTCAATACATGCTGTAGCATGCAGCACGCACTGAAAGAGGAAAAAATGAAGAGAAATGAAAACATTTCTCCTTGTTGTGCTTCGCTACGCCACCTCTAGGGTGGCGTATCATTCACACACAACTTCAGACTTACAATTTCTCGTAAATCAGGAGATATGTGTAGTTCTATGAGTGTTGCGTGGGAACACAAACAACAACACCCATAGAATACCCCTTCAACCCACAGTGCTGCGTTTGAATTGGCTGTATTTACGAGGAGAGGAATAGTCACACAGAGTGGCTTATCCTCTCCTTGTAAATATGGAGGAGCACCCTGCGCCACCAGTACGTCATGAAAAGTGACATAGTGGTGGCGCAGGGGGCTTGTAAATCTGCCCCAGAGATGTTAAGGAAATTAAGGGTAAAACAGACAAAGGGAGAGAGACAGAAACAGAGACAGAGAGCAAACAACTGAGAAGGAGTAAGGCAGTTAAAATGACTGAGACATATGGATACAGAGAAAGAAACATGGTTGAAAAAATAGTGATGGAGGTAGTAAACTTAGGGGAGTAGTAGAGAAGGAGTGAGGGAGTTACGAAAGAGTAGTAAAGCAAGAAGAGAGAGAGGGAAGAGAAATGAGAAAAGCAGAGTGAGGAGAGGTGAAGAAAAGGAAGCTTGAAAGGGAAGGAGTGAGAAAAACAGATATTTTAAACTTACCTGACCATCAAAATAACTTAATTAGAAATAAATGTTTTTTTTTAATTGCAAGTAAAATGAATTACATTTCCTAAATTTTCTTTCAAGATCTGAAAAAAAGAAAACAAGTATTAATATTCAACAATACATTTTATTAAACAGTACATGTTTTTTCATATTTAACAAAGCAATTTTTTGCCCTTTTTTTGCTGTTTTCAGAATGTATTGAATTTCACTGAAAATAGTGAAATCAATTGTATTCATCATTTAACAGCGGGCAAAAAAAAAAACAATCTGAAAGATTGTTTAAAAAAGCCCCAAATGTATCCTCACTAAAACATACCTTGATAGAAATGTCACATATATATTAAAAATACCTTCTAAGAACAATAACAATTTTCAAGATATAACGTCTGTAAACCTTGTTGCATAGGAACATATACCAAAATAATATCTGTCAAAGAAGTTCACAATTGTTACTTTTACCTTTCCATGAGGCCAAATGGTAATTTTAAAATTCTTTTTCAGTGAAATATCCAATTGTAATCCTTTAAAATTGAAATAATGGTTTCTTCAGATGCTGAAATTAGTTTCTAAAATTTTGGTTTTAGAAAAATTAAGTAACAATTTGGTAAATCATAAGGCAAACGTAGCTTGAAAGTCAATTGAGAATCATTACACAGTGTCCATCCTTTTTCACATTTAAGATAAACTGTGTAATGACCAGAAGTTATAGAAGGACCATCATGAAAAATTATTGCAACTGCAACAAAAGTTTTTTCAGAAATTGATAATTGGTTACCTACAAACTTCTTTAGTAAAGTTTCCATTTTTGTTCCATCTGCTCTACAACGTTGTATCATTAAAATTACATACTGTCCATATTTCTTAAAAAATAACGTTGACAACATGTCTGATTTACATTGAGAACATTCTATGTTGTGATTAGCATCTTTAACTAATTTACTAAAAGTCACTGATTTACTCTCTGGTAATGTTAAATATATGAACCTTTCAGAATCAACATTACTGCTGCATGTGTTCATACAGTTTTCACAACAATGTTCCCATTTATAAGTGACACCAAATATATTTTCTACTTCTACCCCTTCATCTTCCAGTACAATCAGCATATACATTAAAAATTCCTGTGCATCTTGCTGGACATTTTCTTTAAACTGTGTACATCCAGAACATACATCTAAAAGATTTCTAACATCAGAAGCACTTTCTATTTTAGTTTTATCATTACTCAGCTTCTCATAAAGGAGACTCAGCAGAGAACAGAATCTTTTTCCATGATTTACTATTATCTGCTCCATCAAAAATTCAAGATAAAATACAACATTCAGCACTACATTTGCGTAGCAGTTGACACCAGAGCTATTTTCAAAATGACAACCAACAACCCCTTCAACACTGTCCTTTTTCTTTTTGCTTGCAATCACATCACTCTCTTTTTGTTTTCTCTTCTGTACATCCTCATTACAGATATTCTCAATTCTCCTTTTCCGACAAACAAAACGTTTTTCAAACACAGGATACTGACCTAAATGAGGAGCATAGCTTCTTCTTAATCTATTATACTCCTTAACACAGTTTGCATCAGCACTAACTTTTGAGTCATCAAAGTCTATCATAAATAAACCAGATCATTTTTTCACGCGTGACAAAGCAACATATGCCATACCTTCTTTAAACACACTAGATCCAATGTTTACAAAAGCACTATCTACAGTTAATCCTTGAGACTTGTGAATAGTTACAGCATATGCTAGAGAAAACGGAAACTGCTTCCTACGGACATATAAGTCTTTCACTAGCAAAAAACGAACTGAACAACGACTAATGTCTTTAACCTCTTCAGTCTGATCAAATTTTATTTTTAAAAATTCAATACCATCTTTTTTCTGGTACTTTACAAAACCCACAACTTTACCCATAGCTCCATTCACTAAACCTTTTTCTACATCCAAATTACGTCTTAAAATTGCTCTACAGTTCATACATACATAAAGATTCTTTTCCAAACCAGCTGTTTTCTAAATGTTTTTCTCTAGAGAATCCAATTTAGTTGCCAATTTGCCTGTCAATATAATAGTTATTCCTTCATGTTGAATTTTATCCACAGCTTCCAGTTTTATAATCTCTTCATTTTCCAATTTCAAAAGTTCTTGATTGAATATAGAGCATTCTTGTAGTGTTGCCATTAAGCAGATTACAGTATTTTTTTCAGCAATTTTCTTGTATATTTTCTCTGGAACTATTTGTTCTGTTGTAAACAAATTACTCAGCAATCGACTCTGTAATGCTTTTCTGCCATGTTCTGTGAGTAGTCCAATTCTTATATCTTTCAGAATACTTGCATAATCCTCATCATTGGCTTGCTTCATATTGGTATTGAGTTCTTTATACTCAAAGTAAGTTGCAAAAGAGCCCCAAAAACTATGAAGTGTTTTCCTCCAATTAACACGTCATAGTCTGTCTTTAGAATTTGCTGCATTCTTAAATGCACAAAGGCAAGCATTAAGTTTGATACCATACTTACCTCATCAATAATGAGTACTTTCATTCTCTTCAATACTCTTGAAACTTCAAAGCATGCTTCTCCTGTTAGCTTGTGGTATTGTATTTTGTTCTCATGCTCTACTGGTAACATTAGCAAATGATGTAAGGTAACTCCTTTTATGTTATACGCTGCTAACCCAGTTGGAGAAGTAACAACACAAGACAAAGTTGAATCCGTTTTGTTCTGTAGGTAGCTTCTAATTACATTAATTAAGAAACTTTTTCCAGTTCCTGCTTGTCCACTCACATACATTCTCATTGGTTCAAAAGATGTGCATGAGCACTCTTTATTTTCATGTAGTAATCCGTGATCAATTTATTTTCTGACTTCCTCATAAATTTGTTGTTGTTCATCATTCAGTTGTCGTTCCAAATTCGGTAAGTTTATTCAATCTTCCTGAGCTTGATTCATAGCTGTTTCCACTTCAGTCATGGCTATTGCTGCTTCATTTTCTACGATTGGTTGTCCTAGAGGATCTTGACTGAACGTCCCAGAACTTTGACTGTCTTGAGAACTGTCTCTAGCTACTTCAGCTGCAATTGTTGCTTCTTGTTCAATTTCTTCATTTAACATTTGAACATAAGTTGTGAAAGTACTGCATTCTATGCTGTCTTTGCAAGCATTAAAGGAATCTTCATAACTCTGAAAATCTCCAAGTAGTTCGTCCTCTGAACGCCATGGTTTAAACAGCTGTAAAAGTGCCAAGTAGTAAAATTCCTTTTTGTCAGTAGTGTTGCAACTCAGCTTCCGGTGATTTATCAAACTTCCTTTTGCTTGCTTCACCAAACATCCTTCCTCACCAGTGACTTTATACTTTCCATTGTTGATGTCTTCTGTGGCATTCCGTTTAAAAATGTAGTTCTGCAGCACTTCATAGAGACACATGTTCTCAAGGTGATGACTTCTTTGTGGGTAATATGTGTCCAACATGTTTGTTCTTAAAATGTCTGTACTTTCTGGTTCGTACTCAGCTAAATATTCAATTTCTCGAATTGATTTCAGTACCCGATTACGCATTCCTGCAAGGCCTAAACTTACCCAAATTATTCTTCTGGATTTGGAGTACAGACTTGCAGATGATAACCTATCTGAACATTCGTATGATCCAATTTCGCGATGCGATAACATCTTTAAACTGAAACTGTATAGATTTTTACTGACAGTCTTCTTGTGAGAAATCTCTTCCCACATTTCTTTCAATTCCGTTTTCTCAGATTTTGTGATGTAAGATGTGACATACCGAGCAACAGCAATAGAATTGTGAGCCACATATTGAATATCCATGTTAGCATTCCACATGGATAAAATGACTGGGTTATAGTCATTTATGTATTTCGATTCTTCTTTTCTTCTTAGGTTGTAGGTATTTTTCGGCGACTTTCTTGTAATAGTATGTCGCACAGCTGACATAAAACTGTTTACTCTTCCTTTAGAAAGGACAGGTCGTGGAAATCCAAATCGACATTTTGTATAGAATTTATCTTTACTCTTGTACTTTCGTCGACAGTATTTTCCACACCGATGACTTTGGAAACGTAAAACTTGCTCTTTTAAGTTTTTTTCTTCTGTGCTTTTAGGTATAGCACATGTTGCGTATTCTTCAATGAAAGATAAAACTGCTTCATCAGCATCTGTTCCAAATTTTGGGGCATCCTTGATCCACAGCAGCATATGAATATGAGGAGCACCTCTTGCTTGGTACTCTTTTCTCCAAAAGAAATCCACAACTTCTCCAAGAGGTGGATTTTTTTTTATTGCAGATGAAGGACATCATAGCCTCAAATCCATGATTAAAATATCTGCAAACATTAACCGGATCCAATGAGCACAATTCTCCTGCTGTCTTGTATTGGATGTTTTTAATGTTTGAATTTGCCTCTCGAAGAAAATCCAGTAAATCATCCCACGCGTACTCAGCACAGCTTAGGGTAAGGAACCATGTAGGAGTTCCTAAATTCCGTAACATACATTTCAATTCTCCATGGCGTCGGTACCAATATTCATTAGTCCCACGCTGACAAGCCATCAGATTGATCAATTGAGAATCCAAATGATCATCTCGCTGTTGCACTTTGTTGATAAAATCCTTTGCTGACACATTATGTAGATGTACACCAGTTTTTAAAATGAGATTTACTGCATAAGATAGTGCAGACAAGTCACTTTCAAATAAAAGATGGAACAAATAAGGAATACTTTGACGAAATCTTGGATCTTCTGCATATAATCTTGTAGTCCGATACTCAGAAGCAGGAATCTGTACTGGACGTTCATCATATCGTCCACCTTCTCCTTTAGGAAACAGCTGGGGAATACAACGAGCTTCCAAGCTCTCCTCCCATACACTTACGGGAGTTCCTTTTGCTTTTTTCATCTGAAACAGATCGATAGCGTTTCCCATAACTTCTTAGAATGAAGAGGATGTATGCTGAAATGTTCATAAATTTCTTCTTCTTTTGACTTATCCACTTTTTCAATTTGCCCAGTTGGTTTTCCTGTGTCTTCTAGTGAAACTTCTTCATCTTCATCCATATAAATTGATTCGTATCGGGGGAACCGTTCTTCGCGCTACAAGGAGCATAGCGCCACGCAGCAGCCCTTACCTGGTTCCAGGGCTTGGGAGCAGAGACGCCGGCAGTTTCCCTCCCTCGCCGCCTCCCGCAGTTCCAAGGCTGTCGCGGTGGAGGACTACAGCCCCCAGCAGCCACTCTGAGACCCGCCCACATCCGGCGGAAAGCGCGCCCGGAGGCGCTACTTCAGCCGAGGCTCCCCCGGTGGAGCGGGGGAACCGTTCTTCGCGCTACAAGGAGCATAGCGCCACGCAGCAGCCCTTACCTGGTTCCAGGGCTTGGGAGCAGAGACGCCGGCAGTTTCCCTCCCTCGCCGCCTCCCGCAGTTCCAAGGCTGTCGTGGTGGAGGACTACAGCCCCCAGCAGCCACTCTGAGACCCGCCCACATCCGGCGGAAAGCGCGCCCGGAGGCGCTACTTCAGCCGAGGCTCCCCCGGTGGAGCGGGGGAACCGTTCTTCGCGCTACAAGGAGCATAGCGCCACGCAGCAGCCCTTACCTGGGTCCAGGGCTTGGGAGCAGAGACGCCGGCAGTTTCCCTCCCTCGCCGCCTCCCGCAGTTCCAAGGCTGTCGCGGTGGAGGACTACAGCCCCCAGCAGCCACTCTGAGACCCGCCCACATCCGGCGGAAAGCGCGCCCGGAGGCGCTACTTCAGCCGAGGCTCCCCCCGCGTCGTGGGACGCGCGCGGGCGCCGCCGGGCTGAGCCCGGGCAGAGGGCGGGCCGCCTGTGGCCGTCCGGGGCCAGACGAGGCTGGGCTAGGCCACCCCCCTAAAGTAAGTGCCTCGGTACCGAGAAGACGCTTTTCTTAAACCACGTCATATTGGTTCATATCTTGATAATTTGGTCATCTGATTCCCGGCGACATCTAGGCATAGCCAAAGCAGAGAATTTACTCCGTTTCATCTACCACAATGTCCGGCACTAAGAAAGACAAGGTGGTTACGGGGGCAGGCTCCATGAACAATTTCCTTGTCAAAATGGTGAATAAAATCAATGATGATAGAAGGGCTTCTTTGGGCAAAGTAGCTTCTCTAGACCATGACCTCCCTTCAGAAAGAGCAACTATGCCGGAGGCACCCCTAGAGAGCGACAATAGCACTGATCGTGTGATAGGAGAACTAAACGCATGTAATTCAGCTAGCGTAGCTAGCGTAGTAGTAGCCTCGATCCACCAGGCCCCTGATATCATTACGCTTGATTCGATATTGCTTGATAAATTACCTTCTGACTCCGAGGAAGTGGTAGAGGCAACGGAAGGAAATATAAGAGAGAGACCGGTTAGAACCTGTAGAAAGCAGCAAAGTAAGAGGGGGGGTAAGATGACTCATAGGAGAAGAGGGGACACTCACTTGCCTGATAATCACATCTCCCCTAAAGCCAAATCGAATGCAGAGAGTAAAAAGGAAACTAGCATCACCCTGAGCCCTGAGCAGTTTAGTTTGCTAATCAAAACCATAGAGGCCACTTTTGACCTTAAACTTAAGGATTCCATTGACTGCCTTGCAGCCAAATTGGACACCGCGAACGCGGAGCTAAAAGGACTAAGAGGTTTATTGGATCAACAGTTGGCCAATCTATCTAAGACAAACCTCCCACTCCCTTCAACTAGTTCAGTGAGCTCTGAGGTTGTAGGGAAAGGTGCTACAAAAGCCCCCAATTTACTTCCTCTGATCCCTCAGGTCAATTGCATGGTTAACAATCTTACTGTCCCCCCAGCCATCTGTCCCCCACCATTAGATTCGGATGTAGACCCGGCTAGGAGCCACCAGAGATCAGGTCTCTTATGTAACACGAATGCCATACAAAGTAGGCGCAATAATTTTATTAATCTGCCCCCGGATTGCGCCCCCTATGTCGTCGTGTTAGCCAATGTTCCGGTGCATACCCCAGGCTCTTCCGGGCCACAAGAGGAAGTGCATGATTCCCTTAAAAACAAAGTGGTGGCTTGGTTGAGTGCTAAATGTGGTTTCCCTTCTAAACTTGCTGGAGACATTATCACGACTAGGAGAGTAAATTGGATTGGTCCTTCGAGGAAAACTTGCAGAGGGGATTGTGTGGTCGTGAACTTTAAATATCCACAACATGTGGCCACAGTCCTCTTACGGGCAGCATCTTTGATGGAGGACAGCAATGGCATTCAAGTGCGCCCGTTAGGGTATTTCTACAATCATGTCAATTTAGCCTCCCTGCCCAGACAAAGTCTAAGTCCATTTACCCCGGTGGGGCCCAGATCGGCTCCTCAAAGTTTGTTTCAAGGACGCGATAATCTCTCTACCTTTGGTCCCCATATTACAACCCACAACAGATTCGATGCTCTCTCAGGTCTCGATCTTTGCGATTGACGGGGTGTCGGAGAGGGTACAGTGGACGATGTCATAGTGGATTCAACACCAGCGGATCATGTACCTTCTTCTGCCGCGAATGATAACAGTTTACCAGAGATCATAATTGATAAAGGGAACACGGTCAGACTGTTATCCTGGAATATTGCTGGGTTGCGGTCTAAGAAGGGAGACCCAAACTGGGAAAATTTTGTAAAGTGCCACGATATTATAGCCATTCAAGAGACTTGGGATATGGAGTGTGATTATTGGTTGGATGGCTTTACTTCTTATTTTGTACCTGCTTTGCCTTCCCCTGCAGGCCGGAACAAAGGAGGTCTTTTGACGCTGGTATCGGTGAACATCAAGGGCAAAATAACCCCGATAGACTGTGCCTCCCATAGTTTCCTTGTTTTGGAGATAATATTAGAGGATGGTTGTAAATTGCTTCTTGTTAACTGCTATAATGCACCGAACGGTCACCCAGAATCTGTGCACTTTACATGGTTATCAGATTTTTTAACTCTTTACAGAGACAAACAATCCACTTCATGTCGTTTCATTTTAATGGGCGATTTTAATGTTCATTTGTGCTCACATTGTGTCCTAGCAGATGAAGATGGGACAGATAGTGTGTCCCCCCCTCACCTAGAACATACACAGAAGGGTTTGGTGCTCGAAAATGCATTACGGGAAAATGAGCTGTATGAACCAGAATTCTACGATAAAAGTACACGGGTTGCCACTTATACGGGAAGGGCTAGTGATTCGATAATTGATTTTATTTTTGTTTCAAGAGGTTTTCTGAATTATGTGATTTCATATAATGCAATTGCTATGCCTATGAGTGACCATAATCCTGTGGGCTTGGAGCTAGTGAATAGCTCCTTCTTGTTAAAATCAGCTGTCTTCCATCGGTCTATATTGCCTGTAAAGGATAAGGATCAGGGGAGAAGAATTAAATGGGAGATGGTTGTACCGGACAACTTCTTCTTAACTCTATCCTCCTCAGTTTCTGAAGAGCTAAATGTGTGTGCCAACCCGTTAACTGGGAGCAAGGAGGTCATATCTTCCTTTGAAGGTATTTGCCGGTTTGTGTCCATTTGCCTCACAGCTAAAGGTCAAGGGGGCAAACAAAAATCGGTGAAAGGCTGGTTTGACAAAAATTGTAGCAAAGCACACAACCGCCTTAAGAAAGCCCTCAATACTCGCCCAAGGGACAAAGCGTTAGTGGCGCGACTAAGAAAGGACTTCACCTCGGCCACTAAATTGCGAAAAAATGAATTAAAGAGTAAAGCCTGGGAAGATTTAATGGATAAAGCCACCCTAAAAAACAGCGCGGAGTTTTGGTCTATTATTAACCCCCCCTTACTTTCAGGTGACCAAAACTCAGTGCTGGAACTAAACATATCAGAGGAGGATTGGCTTCGGCATTTTGAAAATATTTATGACAGTAATAGGGAGCTGGAACCTTTCATAATCCCTACTATGGGGATCCCCCTGGAGCCGGTGAGATTTGATATAATTGAGGTACTTAGAGCTATAGAGGAGACAGCAGGTCGCAAGGCCCCGGGCCCCGATGGAGTGCCAGCGGATATGTTCAGGGCAATCCGCTGTTTTGGGCCAGTATTCTAACAAAAGTTTTTAATGCCTCTGCCGTAGTGGGATTCCCCCAGACCTGGTCTTTAGCAACAATTGTGCCAATATTTAAAAAAGGGCAGAGAGGAGACCCAAAATGTTACAGACCAATATCGTTGTTGGACTCCTCGGTAAAAATCCTAGGTAAGGTTGTCCTAGCGAGAATATCTGCGTGGGCCAAGGGGAACAACATCCTGTCAGAGGCACAATTCGGCTTTAGGTCTGGGAGGAGTACTGAGGACCAATGCCTCAATCTCCACCTCATAATTTCTAAATATACCAAAGCAAAAGGGGGAAGTATATTCCTTGGCTTCATGGACTTGTCCACAGCTTTTGATCTTGTTAACAGATCTAAGCTGTGGGAAATGCTCCTGAAGATGGGCCTGGACAGATCCTTGGTACACTTTCTGGCGGAGCTCCATAAAGATCTGAGGGCCCGCATCAGAATGACCACCGACGGAAAGTGTACCGAGAGTTTTAGATCAACTAGAGGGGTCCGTCAGGGATGTATCCTGGCGCCAATGTTGTTCACGCTTTACGTGAACTCTTTGGAGGACGACCTAACGGCTGCCACAAAGGATATCCCGAGCATGGGGGGTGCACCAATTCCGGTGCTCCTCTATGCCGATGATGCGGTGCTAATAGCCAGGACCCCAGTTGCCCTGCAAAAGTTACTCGACTCCTTCGGTAATTTTATGTCCAGTCTTGACCTGGTGATTAATAAAAACAAATCACACACCATGTCAGTAGGATGTGGTAAACGTAAAGAAAAAACCTTTTTTTGCGATGTAGAGGTGATCACAAGTGTGAAAGTCTTCACATACTTGGGAGTGATTTTTGACCAAAGGGGAACTTGGACACCGCAGTTAACATCTAAAGCGAATGCGGTGAGAAGTTCATATTCTGCAATCCTGGGGTTTATTAAGAGATTGGGGGGGAAACCAATGGAGGCTATCCTGGCCGTCTACAAAGCCAAGACAGTCGCGATCGCTAGATACGGGGCTGCAGTCTGGGGTTATGTTAATTCTAAATGCATTCAGATAGAGGAAAACAAATTTCTTCGTTCTCTGTTGGGACTACCCCAGTCAACTGCCACTCACTCTTTACATCTTGAGCTGGGTTTGGGCTATATTCTAGATATAATCAATCTAGCTCCACTCTTGATGTGGATCAAGCTCTGGCTTAACCCGAACCTCAGCCTTAACCATCGGATAATCAAAGATTGTCTTATACTAGATCACAGGAGGGATATTCAGTGGCTGTCTTATATTGAATCTATGGCCGCACATTTGGGACGCCCCGAAATCTTTAACAGCCCAGAATCCCTGTGTAAAGCTGATTTGCTGTGGGTGAAGACCAATTTCACCAGATTACGTATGGCCGAGCGTGATGATTTATGTAAACCCTCTGTGAGGGCTCATGTATTGATAACCCCATCTTTTGAGTTGGCTCCTTATTTGTCAGTGGTCACTAATTCTTTTCATAGGTGGCTACTATCCAAATTCCGTTTCAATCAAATCTATATGGTGCTGCGGGACGAGAAAGATTGGTGCAAGCTCGAGGAATCGTCCCCATGCAAATGCGATGGTTTCTCTACCCAGGATAATGCCCACTTTCTGTTCTTTTGTTCTTTTTATCACGAACCTCGTACCCGATATCTAAAATCAATTTTGAAGGAGTTGGGTTTTATGCAGTACAAGCCTGCGTTGTTATACTTACAGATGTTGCTTTCCCCTGTAATCATGTATTGCACTGCTAGCTTTTTGGCTGCATCTGTTAGATGTAAGAGATCAAGGTTAAGACTGGAATCACAGTTGAGGACAGATACTTGAATTCATGTTTATTGTAGTGTTGAGTGCAAATTGTAATGAATTTTGTGTAAATAATGCCTTTTTAACCTGCTTTTTAAATTTACCCACTGTTTAATACTGTTTAATCTGTTTCTTAAATCATATGAACGTAAGATATTTGTTGTAGAATACTTTTATGATTTTAATTAATCGAATAAAGTGGATTTTGACTTGACTTGACTTGATTCATATCATTTATTATTTATTTTCAAATATAAATTTGCTCTTTGTACTTTTCGTACATCTACCAGCTCCTGCCAAATTTTCTTATTCTTTGTAGGTACACCATTAACCAGAATAACTAATGGTTCAGTTTCCAAACTATCTGCATCAATTGTTTCAATATTTTTTTTCAAATCCAATGGCAAATAGACACCTCTTCCTTTTAAACCTCTTTGTAAATCTGAAGGAGGTAATTTACCTGTTTTGGGCTCCATACGCACTATGGTCTGAAACGGATGGACACATTGAATGAGTATAGACTCATACGTATTTAAATCAGAAAGTTCTGCAGAAATATCAACCAATTCTAAATTATTATGTACAGCTCTAGCTGGCATTCTATTTTCTTCTAACTTGTTATAACAGTATTTACAAATACGCTGATCTTCACCCAAATCAAAACAATTTTCAAGAAATATATATGTTGCAAAATCCTTCCACTTATAATTATCTTCATTTTCACTTTTTTTATAGAGATCAACATTCCTTGTTTGAATTTTATAATGGCTTCTCCGGCAACAAATACAAGTAATATTTGGTCTTTCATTAGAGATGATAGTAAATTTTGTCATTTCATCTTCAAAATTTTTACTAACAGTGACTTCTACATTCTCTTCCACATTTTCCTCAATAAGTGTGTCATTTCCTGCACTTTCTTGTTCTGGACCAAAGTAACAAAACTGAATATCATCAGTAACCTTCACTACATCTGATACAGTTCCACGGAACAGAGCATTATTCAACTCATTTAACTTTAGTGCTGTACTTTTAGCAAAATACAATGTTCTCACAAACTTTCTCATTTCAGTATGATGTACTGCCAGCATCCTAAAATGGTGAAAAACACTTTGACAAACTTTCCTAGATAGACAAGCCAGAGAATGTCCTTGCCAACCAGTATTCTCTCTCACTCTGCATGGATCTAGTCTTTGAAGCACCTTAATCTTCTGTTTAACACTCTTTTTACTATATTCTCTTAGAAAGTCAAGTAATTTATCAATAGATTCCTGTCGCACAGTACAAATACTACTACAATTCCAAGTGTACACTGGGGCTTTAGGACGTCTCCCCATAACCTCATCAGCTAACACTTCTTCCTTATTTATTGGAACCATTTTCTCCTTTTCCATTACACAACCATCTTTAAGTTCATAAGCTCGACCATTGGTGTCAACTGCATGCAACAAACTATTACTTTGAAGATAACTCTCTTCATTAAAAAATGGTTCAGTACTTGAACTATGCTTCCATTCTACTAAGAACACTTTACAAAAGTTATTTCTTTCACTACTCTTTTCCTTTTGCTTTGTGACTTCATTGCATTGACTAATTTATCTAATCTACACATCCCGTTCAAAATTAAAATGAATAGTTTTCTTTTTATTTCCAAAGCCTTTGTAACAATGGTTTCAATATAGTTCTTTTTCTTATAAAATTTGGTTTTCTTCTTATATTTTTTCACATCCTTTAGCAAATTTAACATCACTCTTCTCTGAAACATTTTTCGACGAATGTTTTTAAAATCTATTTTTTGTGTTAAGTCACTCTTTCTTACTTCTGATTCTACATTAGCTTTTAGTTTTGGCTGTCGACTCTGTTGTTGTTTTGTACTTGAAACACTATTTGCAGTGGATATATTTTTAACATTTTTTCTTTGTTTGAAGATATTTTTAAAAAAATCCTTAGTCTGCTTACCAGAAGACTTTTTCTTTTTTCCAACATGAGGTTCCCCAACTAAATCTTTTTGACCAGTTGTCTTCAAATATAGATGTTGTTGCTGTTCTTTTCTCTTTCTTGACTTTATAGGCATCTTTATTGTTTTCACTGTTGCTCAGCAATACCTGCAAGAAACTAAAAAAAAAATACCTTTATGTAATTTTAATTCATTACGATTTGTTTTTTGAGCTTTTCAAATCCTATCATTTGAGCTGACCCTTTCCTACGAGTGCAAGTCTTACAAAACAAGAGCAACATGAATTAAATCTCTGACAACAATTCCTGTGTGCAGATAGACACATGGTGTGATTCTAGGCAGAAAACGATATTTGATTGGCAATTTCAAAGCACAATTACTACTGTGGTAGAGCAAGTGGTTATTACTGTGACAGCCTGACACATTTTCCTTATAGTTTAGAGAGGCAGAAAAGAGCACATGTCCTAACAGCTACTTGAGACCATGAGCATGTGGAACCTGGGTGAGTGATTAGACTAGAGCAAAGGAAATGAGCCTTGGTGACGTTGAATGTGTTAGCGTTACACACTGCTATCTGAAATACCACACAGTGCTGAATAGTTAGCATGCGAGTGCAGGAGAAGCAGCTGCCTGTGTGCTAAGAGTGTGTTTCTGGAGACTGTGTATTGTCAGGTGCAAGAGAGATCTGCATGAACACTTTGTAGTAATTGACTCAGGAACAGTTGAATTAAAGTAGATTTATTTGATAACTCTACACAGCTCTTGAACTGCCAACCACCTTCATCTTCAGCCAGTCTGTTAAGCTGCACATAACATTCCACCTGTGACATCAGCTGATGACATCACATACACATTCAGCTGGCAGGAGATGAATGATAAAACATTACATTACATAGAATACAACATACCTCCTTTTCTCCTAAGAAAAAGAACAATAACATAACAAACTTCCTACCTTACATAATAAAACCTACAGAACAAAATGTACACAAACCTATAAAATAAACATTTCAATGCAAATAACAATACGTCAAAACAAATAATATCACATACCTCCTTTTCTCCAAAACACATATTAAACAAAATGTATAGTCAATACATCGTAACATACATCAGTCACGAAACCTGTGGGGAACAACACGAACCCTCGAACTTGTCCTACTCTGACCCACAGAAGGCTCAAAAGAACTGTCCTCTCTACATGTAAAATTAGCACTCTCTGATGTTGGGCGATATCTTGTTTTAATCAATCTGGATAAATTCCACCAACAACCCCCTTCCACCTGGGCAGCATTGTTATAAATGCGAGTAACTCTAACAGGATTACCAAATTTACAATGCCCCTTCTTAGTGTGCCCAGGATTCTTGATGCGTACAAAATCGCCCACAGACAAAGCAACAAATTTAACACCCCTTTTTTTGTCAAACCATGATTTCTCTTTACTCTGAGCCATATCTGAGTTGACTTTGACCCTTTCCATGATACCCTCCACATTACACAAAGATTCTACCCATTTACTCATCCAACCTGGTCTGAAACTGGTATTAGCCTTCCTACCCCTAAGTATCTCAAAAGGAGACACTTTTGTCGAGGAATGAGGCGTGGTCCTATAGAACCATAACATACTCTCAAGGGACTTATATACATCGTGATTCCCGCTCACTGCCCATTTGATACACTCACCCACAACCCTGTTCATTCTCTCAACAAGACCATTCGTTTGCGGATGATAAAGAGAGCTCTTGAGGTGTTTAACAGAACTGAGTTTTAGAAAAGACTGAAATTCATCACTCAGAAATTGCGTCCCATTATCAGACACAAGATACTGTGGAAACCCTTCCCTTAAAAATATTTCTTTTAGGAACTTGACAACACTCGAAGACGTAGCATCTCTGACTACTTTGATTTCTGGCCACTTAGACGTATAGTCCATGGCTACCAAAATGTACTTCAACCCTAATGGAAGTATCTCATAAGGACCCATAATGTCAATCCCTATTTTAACCCAAGGGCCAGACGGACACTCAATGGGGTGCAAGGGAGGTGTAACGACTTTCATAGTTTTCTCCGATGTACGACACACCAAACAGCTTTCAACCAATGTTGAAATTTCAACATCCATACTGGGCCACCAAAAGTCCTGACGTATTCGTCTTTTGGTGAGAGTGCTTCCTAGATGTCCCTCATGTGCCTCTTTGATAATCTTGGGCCGCAAGGAATGTGGTGGAATAAGTTTGTCACCTCTCATCAACAAGCCATCTTCCACAGATAACTCAGATTCAACCTTCCAATAAGCTTGAAGATTTGTGGGCAAAGATCTTTCCTTGGGCCACCCAACTCTAGAAAGTCTGCATACCTCTTGCAGCAGAGGATCCTCTAACAATGCACTCCTCCAGTCAGATTCAGAACCAACTGCCAGAACCGGAATATCTAATGAAGCTACAAAACAGTCTTCCTTATCTTCATCATTCAAATCTTGAAAACTAGTTCCCTCACTATGTCCACTACTCTGAGGAAATCGAGACAAAAAGTCTGCTCTGGTATTTTTACCCCCAGCAATGTGGAAAACTTCAAATTGATACTGCAGAAGTTTGCTGACCATTCTAGTAATCCTAGGAGTACAACACTTACTCGGACCTGAAGACAAAATAGAGACTAAAGGCTTGTGATCTGTAAATAAGTAAAACCGTCTTCCCCAGACATATGGTCGAAATTTGTCTATAGCCCACAAACAGGCCAACAATTCCTTCTCGATAACAGAATACTGTGTCTCAGCACTCCTGAGCACTCTAGAAGCAAACGCCACGGTATTTTCCACACTACCATCCTGTTGAGTAAGTATTGCTCCTAACCCTGCCAGACTAGCATCTACAGTTATGCAACAAGGAAGATTTGGGTCAAAAGGAGTAAGTGCCTCACTGTCTTTCAAAATATTCTTAACTTCCTTGAACGCCTGGTCACAACCTGTACACCACAGAAACTTCCTCGAACCCATAAGAAGACTGCTAATAGGCCTTACTATAGACGCATAGTTCGGAATGAATCTTGAATAGTACTCTAAAAACCCTAATAAAGACTTAACGCCAGTTTTGTCTTTTGGCACAGGCGCTTCCAAAATTGCATCAATCAAACCTTGTCTGGGCCTAACACCTTCGTGAGATAACATATGTCCCAGATATTCTATTTCCCTACACGAAAATTTACACTTCTCAGACTTCAATACAACACCACGCTCCTTGAATATTTCAAGGACCCGTCTGACAATGACATCATGTGATTCATTGTCCTTGGCATAAATAAGAACATCGTCCTGGAAAACAATGACTCCTTCGACATCTTTTAACATATTTTGCATAACCCTCTGGAAAACTGAAGCCGTGGAGGCCAGACCAAATGGCATCCTTCGATATTGAAACGTACCCAGAGGAGACACAAAAGCTGTTAGGGCACAAGAATCCGGATGCAACTCTATTTGATGATAGGCGCTAGCCAAGTCTAATTTCGAGAATACAGCAGCCCCTTTGATGGATGTGAACAAATCTGATATTCTAGGCAAAGGATGGGAGTCAACCCAGATCTCTTTGTTGAGAGACCTGAGGTCCACACACACACGCAACTGTCCATCCCTTTTCCTGGCAACCACCAAAGGCGACAACCAGAGAGAAGACTCGGTGGGTTCGATGATCCCTTTATCACATAAAGATTCAAGTTCTTTGTTCAGATCTTCTCGTATACTAAACGGAACACCTCTGAGCTTGTGTTTGATTGGAATGGCTCCATCCTTTACAATTATTTTGTGTTTGAATCCAGTGATTTTACCCAGATCGTTACAGAACACAGAAGGGAAATCATTTTTCCACCTAGAGCATTCCTCTTCACAGGTGACAAGCATGACCTGTTCTTTTGTTCCAGGTCTCAGAATCATACCAAACAGACCCTGGTGGAACCACCCCAAAATGTTCAAACCCTTGACCGCTACATAGATTTTCCCTCTGATCTTCCTTCCCTCGAAACTTAAAAAATCTTCCATAAAACCTAACAATTCAATTTTCCGTCCTTCGTAAGAAACTGGAGACCGATCAGGTGGAAACAATTCTCTACTTCCCCAGGTCTCATGAAATAACTTCTGAGTTATCATGGTGATTCTGGCACCTGAATCCACAAGGAGATTGATTTTCTTTTCTCCTACAACTATTTCCACCACTGGATCGACACAACAAGAGGGATCACCAGTGAGGGGAATAGATGTTTCCTCACCAGAAACTGCCTGATGAACAACAGACACAACTTCTCCTTCAGATTCATCAGCAGATTCTACCACACAAGCTACAGGTTTCTTTTGAAATTTTTTCTTTAGACACACAGTCGCAAAATGTCCCACTTTCTTACAAAAATTGCAAACTGAATTGACAGCTGGACAATTTCCCCCTTTAGCATGTGACGCATAACCACAACGCAAACAGACATTGCTTGGTATAGGTACATTAGGTTTGCTATTTGAAGATTTCTTGTTGAAACTTTTACTAAATTTGCTCTTATCCTTCTTCACCCCCCCTACAAAGTTAATAGCATCAGGAGGTTTGTCTTCAAGTTCCTTTAACGAAACTTGAGAAGTCTCAATACTCTTCGCCACCTTTATCGTTTCATCTAGTGTAGGATTGTCCATTGACAGTAATTTTTGTCTAATCTGTTTGTCTTTCCCATGGCACACAAATTGATCACGAATGAGTTGTTCAGTAAAATTCTCAAATACACATACTGCAGCTAACTTTCTAAGAACAGAAATGTAAGCATCAACATCCTCATTTTCCGCTTGCTTTCTCTTGAAAAATTTGTGCCTAAGTACAATCAAACTGGGTTGTTTGTCGAAACGAATTTTAAGTTTCGATACAGTTATTTGATACTCATCTAATTCTGCCCCATTATCTGCCAAATCAGGTAGATGTTTAAAAATTGACCTGCCCTCGAACCCAAGAGAATGTAATAGGAGATATTTTTTCCTTTCTGGACGATATCTGAGTGCCCCAATAGCACCCAAATAGGTTTCGAAAGCGTCGAACCAAACATCCCACTTAACAGGCGGATCCCCTGGGCTTTCTAAAAAAACAGGAGGTGCATTAATTGACTGCATAGTTGACATGACTAGAGAAAAAAAAAAAATATAGAAACAGTCAAGAATAGAAATATAGAACGATTACAGTATTATGTACCCCTTTGAAAGCAGAATTAAGAGTGACAGGAATATATGACCTTGAAAACAACATTAAAATAGAATAAGTCCTGAAGCTGGAAAAAAAAATAACCATAGAATAGCACACCCTGAAAAAACAGGCTGTAAAATGCTCCACACGAAAATCTCTATAGCAATATACTATTTTGAACAAGAATAGTGTTAAAAGAAAGAGAAAGACCCAAAAAAAAAACAGATTGGTTAATAAACCTCTTCATAAATAAACTCTTGATAAAAGAAAAGAAAAAAAATTGTCCATAACTAGCACTTCCAATACCAAAATCGATATTCTCCAAAATGCCAAAATGCTACTGGCAAACACAGTCTGTTGGTTGGCAAAAGAAGAAAATACGTGGTTGGCAAAACTCTTCCTGCTTGACAGAGCTTAACAAACGAAAGTCAGACAATAATGGTTTCCATGGAAACAGAACACTCGTTGATTAGGAAATCCTTTTGATGAACGCGGATGACGTAGGTGCTGTGACAATAGAGATCCGATAAAACTCTTTCAGCTTGACAGAGCTTAACAAACAAAAGTCAGAGAATAATGGTTTCCATGGAAACAGAACACTCGTTGATCAGGAAATCCTTTTGATGAACGCGGATGACGTAGGTGCTGTGACAAAAGAGATCCGTGCTCAGACTCTCTGCAGAGACGCTACCAGACGTACATTTGCATTCACGCGCATGCGCGAGTGTTGGAACACGCGTGCACATGCGCGAGTGCTGGATGCGGGTGCTCAACAGAATGGCGATCCTCGAGGAGAAAAACTGCAAGTTCAAATCCAAACATCAGCGCGAGGACTGCGCGTTCCACAAACAGGTAATTGATGAAAACAAATACATTTTTCCTCCACGATAGTAAATGGGCTCACCAACCTCGGCAACAGTAGGGCGAAAATCCCAAGAGTGTGACGTAGACTCACGGAGGGAGAAAAAAAAACAAACACCAAAGCACACGGCTCACGGGTAGAAAATCCAACCAAATCTCCCGAAACCGGACACCAGAGCGAAGCGCTTCCCAATAAAAACGAGTCGCCTCTTCAGCTTGCTTGAT
Source organism: Triturus cristatus (assembly GCF_964204655.1). Classification (NCBI taxonomy): domain Eukaryota; kingdom Metazoa; phylum Chordata; class Amphibia; order Caudata; family Salamandridae; genus Triturus; species Triturus cristatus. Next base: position 57,937,149 of record NC_140579.1, read on the forward strand.
CCAAGTCTTTAAAAGGAAACGAGTACAGTAGAGCCCAGCAGCACCTTGAAATAGTTTCGAAAAATGACCTTTTCCGCTAGAGCAAGTACCCAGTGTTGGTGTAGAAGCGAGAGTAGCAAAACACAGCAGCTCCCAAAATCGATTTGAAAAAGACAAAATCCAGGCAAAAATTCTTGAAAGTAGAAACTTTTAAATCCAGGCTGGGTAGATTGAAACTTGATAAAATCCTTAACTTGATTCGAAGAAAGTTCATGCTTGAATTGAAAAGGCAAATGGTGGGTTCAGCTGTGTAGAAAATTCGTCGCCAAAAATCTGTAGTAATTGACTCAGGAACAGTTGAATTAAAGTAGATTTATTTGATAACTCTACACAGCTCTTGAACTGCCAACCACCTTCATCTTCAGCCAGTCTGTTAAGCTGCACATAACATTCCACCTGTGACATCAGCTGATGACATCACATACACATTCAGCTGGCAGGAGATGAATGATAAAACATTACATTACATAGAATACAACACACTTGCACAACTGCATGAAGACAGCAGAAATGTATGTGAGAGTACATGTGTGGTAAGGGTTAATTGGAGTTTGGAACATGTAAAAACTACCTCACCCATTGCAGGAGTGGAATGAAAATCTACCATGTTGATTTCAAATGTGTTTGCATTTGCCTCTCCTTTGTGAGATAGTGATTTCTGCTGAATGCAATCCATCACAGTTGAAGAAAACAAGCTGCCCCTTTCCTGCGACTGCTAGTCTTACAGAACAACAGCAACACAAATTAAATCTCTGACAATAATTCCTGTGTGCAGACAGACTCATGGTGTGATTCTAGGCAGAAAACGATATTTGATTGGCAATTTCAAAGCACATTTACTACTGTGGTAGAGTAAGTGATAATTACTGTGACAGCCTGACACATTTTCCTTTTAGTTTAGAGAGGCAGAAAAGAGCACATGTCCTAACAGCTACTTGATACCATCAGCATGTGTTACCTAGGTGAGTGATTAAACTAGAACAAAGGAAATAAGCCTAGGTGACGTTGAATGTTTTAGCATTACACACTTCTATCTCAAATACCACACAGAGCTGAGTAGTAAGCATAGGAGTGTAGGAGAAGCTGCTGCCTGTGTGGTAACAGTGTGTTTCTGGAGACTGTGTATTGTTAGGTGCAAGAGAGATCTGCATGAACACTTGCACAACTGCATGAAGACTGCAGAAATGTATGTAAGAGTACATGTGTGGTAAGGGTTAATTGGAGTTTTTAACATGTAAAAACTACCTCACCCATTGCAGGAGTGGAAGGAAAATCTACCATGTTGATTTCAAATGTGTTAGCATTTGCCTCTCATTTGTGAGATAGTGATTTCTGCTGAATGCAATCCATCACAGTTGAAGAAAACAAGCTGCCCCTTTCCTGTGAGTGCAAATCTTACAGAACAACAGCAACACAAATTAAATCTCTGACAACAATTCCTGTGTGCACACAGACTCATGGTGTGATTCTAGGCACAAAACGATATTTGATTGGCAATTTCAAAGCACATTTACTACTGTGGTAGAGTAAGTGATTATTACTGTGACAGCCTGACACATTTTCCTTATATTTTAAAGAAGCAGAAAAGAGCACATGTCCTAACAGCTACTTGAGACCAACGGCATGTGTTACAGGGTGAGTGATTAAACTAGAACAAAGGAAATGAGCCTTGATGACGTTGAATGTGTTAGCGTTACACACTGCTATCTGAAATACCACACAGAGCTGAGTAGTATGCATGGGAGTGTAGGAGAAGTTGCTGCGTGTGTGCAAAGAGTGTGTTTCCGGAGACTGTGTATTATCAGGTGCAAGAGAGATCTGCATACACACTTGCACAACTGCATGAAGACTGCAGAAATGTATGTAAGTGCACATGTGTGGTAAGGGTTAATTGGAGTTTTGAACATGTAAAAACTACCTCACCCTTTCCAGGTGTGGAATGAAAATCTACCATGTTGATTTAAAACGTGTTAGCATTTGCCTCTCATTTGTGAAATACTGATTTCTGCTGAATGCTATCCATCACAGTTGAAGAAAACAAGCTGCCCCTTTCCTGCGAGTGCAAATCTTACAGAACAACAACTTCACAAATTAAATCTCTGACAACAATTCCTGTGAACACACAGACTCATGGTATAATTCTATACACAAAACAGTATTCCTGGGTAATACCAGTACACCTTAAATTATGGTGAAGACATACTCCATAATATCTTACAAGTTCAAGGCAGATAAAGATCTTCCAAAACATAAAATGTAATACACAACTTTAAAAGTGGAAGGAAAATCTACCATGATAATTTCAAATGTGTTTGCATTTCCCTCTCATTTGTGAGATAGTTATTTCTGCTACATGCTAACCATCACAGTTCAAGAATGATTGCTACTGAATGCTAACCATCACAGTTAAAAAAAACAGCTGCCCCTTTCCTACAACTGCAAGTCTTACAGAACAACAGTAACACAAATTAAATCTCTGACAACAATTCCTGTGTGCACACAAACTCATGGTGTGATTCTATGCACAAAACAGTATTCCTAGGTGATACCAGTACACCTTAACTTATGGTGAAGACATATTCCATAATATCTTACAAGTTCAAGACAGTTAAATATCTTCCAAAACATAAAATGTAGAACACAACTTTAAAAGAAGAATCATATTTCTATTATTTATATCAAAATGCAACATATACATCCCCTCTCAAATTCATAACTCACCTTCAAAATTAGTTAGTTGAGAAAGAAATGTGGCACTCACACAGCAGATTATCAGAGCCAGAATCTCTGAACTGTACTCCTTTCACCAGAACCAGTAAATGGCACAGTTTCCCTCTCTTTTTTTCACACATATACATGTTAACTTCAAATCACATTGCTTCCCACATTTTTTCAAATGGAAACACACATTTTTATTGGTTGAAAAAATCAACCCTTTCCAAATGAACCCTACCCCCAACATGACTTCTACCTCCTAGCATAGCAACAGGTAATGGAACACTGGTGTGAGCAGAGAGGTCAGAAGTTCAGCACACAATGTTTCAAATTCAAAGAGCAAGAGTGCTTGACATTTCAAACCTAACAGCAAATCCAAACTAATGTTCTGTGGGAACACATTTTTCAGGACCAATACAAAACATGTTTTTAAAAATGTAAACATACAGCCTAGTTTTTAGTGTAGAATGGTTTGAAACAGCCAATGAGTTCTTTTTATTTTAAAAAAGTATGTTTGCCTCCATTTTACAACTATCTTTCATTTCATATTGCCATTCTACTGAAAGACGCCTTCTGAGTGCATCCAGATCTCCTTGGAAGATGTTCACAGTGTGGATTATAGGTCACAGCTATGTCTTCTGGAGTGAAAAGTATGCAGAAAAAAGAGGTATTGTGAAAGACCTTGCTTTGCCAAATGTAGAGATTAAATGGATTGGTCAGAGAGGGTTAAAGTGGCACCAATTAATGCCTTTGGTGAAATCCTTTCTACATCTCCCACAGCCTAACCTTATTATTGTGCACTGTGGTGGAAATGACCTAGGCACTTTAACTGGGGTAGGTCTGGAAATGCTTGTAAAGGACACCTTTGTGCAATTGATGTAACTTTTTCCACAAACTGCCGTTGTATATTCTAATATATACCAAAGGCAAAAGTGGAACTGGTCCAACCAACATTGTCCACAGATTGACAAAGCAAAGCATGTCAATAAGTCTGTTTCTGCTTTCCTCAGAGACTATGGTATGGGTTCTATATACCACAACAACTTGCGTTACAACATGCAAGACATTTATAGAGGAGACTGAGTACATTTCAATGATGAAGGTAACAGAGTCTTCCTCTTGAACTTTAGACTCTGCATCGGTATTTACTTGTAGGTACCGAAAAACACTCAATAAACACAACGGCTCTTTTTAGAGCCACCTAATATCTAAACACTTAAACTTGATTTTTAATTCTATTTTTTTAATGTTTTTTTTAGCGTGCGCGCACAGTGTGCGCACCCCGCGATTTTTAAAAAAAATATTAAAATCTTTTTTTGGGCCCTTCGGGGTCCTACTGTGACCCCCTGACAAAGGCTAGGGGGTCAGGAACTCCCTACTCTGCCCCCTGTTCACGTTCTCCACCTTTCCTTTTCAGTGCGACAGACAAAATGGCGGCCGACACTTCCTGATTTCGACCGATTCGAATGTTTACTGACATCTATCCACCAATTAGAATTACGCTCGCGCACGGCACCGTGCGCGCACGGTGCTTGCCTTGTGCGCGCACGGTGCGCGCGTATAGATATTTATATGCTTTTAAATGCTATTTTCTCAGGAAATACTGAACAGATTTACACCAGACCTGCAAAAGGCACTTCCTTGACTTGAGGACTACCTCTCTGCCAAATTTCACGTAATTCTGTTCAGCCGTTCGGGCTGTACCTTCGACTAAAGGTCCTATGGGAAAATGCATGGGGAAAACGCGTTTTGGGACCCCCCTTTTTTCTCGGCCCCCACTTGACGAATCACCCCGAGACTTTCAGGGTAGGAGCTGAGCGGAGCGCCCCATTAGTTTTGAAAATTTCGCGAGGATTCGTCAACCGGCGCCAAAGTTATTCAAAATAGAATTTTGAGATTTCCTATGGAAACTCGGTCCTAACTATAACTATCTACTGGCGACCGCCAGTAGATAATATATACAGTGACCAACACTTTCCCGATAAACATTTGAATTTGCACAGAAATTTGATCAGAAATTTCATAGAAAAAGTCGGAACACTTTGAAAGTTACATTAATTTAATAGGCATTATTACAAACTATGCTTTCTTTTATTTGCAAGGCAAAGAAATCGAGGTTTACAACACAAGAACAGTGGTATGAAGAAGTGGGAGAGGAGAAGAGTGGAGTGCACCGAGAGACATTTTCTCTTTTGCTTCTAACCCTGCTTGTGCCCATCCTGGTGTAATTTTGGTTTAGTTTTTTAAACCATGCAGTCCTATTTGAGCTACATGTTTTCTCATGCAATAGTGGCAGAGAAATTTCGAAAGGCTCTCTCTTTCCACGGTGTTTTGAATTGCCTTCTCATAGTCAATGAAGTTGACATAGAGGAGTGAGTTCCATTCTACCGATTGCTCAATGATGATGCGCTGTGTTGCAATCTGGTCTCTGCAGGATCTCTTTCTTGCAGAATCTAGCTTGCTGGTCTCGCAACAGAACGTCGACTTTGAGACGGACCAAAAGGCCTGTCATCTATGCAACTGCTTTTGTACTAAAGTTACTCAACACCTTTTAGACATGTTGAATCATGCCTGAAAGAGTGTAGCCATTGACTTTTTCAGTCCACTTGACAATGGACATCACCTGATGGTGATTGTGGACAAATACTCACGGTTTCCCTTAATTGACAATCTTTCATCTACCACTTAAGACTGAATAATTCAGACACTGGATGGCATCTTTGCGACATGGGGTGTTCCAGCCATGTTGAAATCTGACAATGGCCTGCCATTTAACAGCCATGAGTTTAAAGATTTCTTAGCGCATCTGAGTATAAAACGTCAGAAGAGCACACCTCTCCGGCCTCAGGTCAACGGACTAGATGAGCATTTTATGAGGGCATTAACTTGTTACTCTTGAAAAGCTCCATTTAAAGACTGTGTTATATTCTACCCTGAGAGCTGATCACCTCACTTGACCACAGGTGAAAGTCCTGTGACATTGATGTTCAGGAGAGCAATGACAACCAAGATGCCTCAGTGGACCAATCAGTGAGAGAAAAACGAGAATGCAACTTGTGAGAAGGACTTGGTTCAGAAACAAAAGATGAAAGAATATGCTGACAAAAAACGACATGTGAAGAACATCTTCTTTAGGAGAGGAGACTGAGTGCCCAAAAGAAAATCAATTGCTCCATTTGGTGCAGAACCTTTTCAAGTGTTGTCTGCAAAGGGACACAAGGTGACTGCCCAGCTCCCTGGGAATTGTATTACCGGAGAATCTTCTCACTTTTAGCATTTAACTTCATTGGACCCTCATGTTGAAGGAGAGACTGGGTATGACGTACCAGTGACTCAGCCTGGGCACTAACCTCACCCTCAAGGAACGCATTGCAAACAAAGAAAGCATAGTACCGGCTGCTTCTTCCAGGGAAAGTGAAACAATTTTTTCCACAAAGTAACTTCAGAACTACCTTGCTCAATGCCCTCCCGGACACGACAGTCAAATCCCTTAAGTGCATTCTACATGCATGTCTCATCCAGGGAGTGCATAAATATGATCACATCCCTCCATCCTGGGGGAACGCAGTTGTCTTCCCTTGCCAACTCGTACCATCTTCAAAACAAGCTGCATCATTTACGAAGCCTTCATGACCAGCACCCCAGCATGTCTTTTAGACAAGATCATCCTCACTGGTAGCACTCAGAACAGCCAGCACACGATCGGACTACAGACTGAGAAGTGTAGCAAGGAAAAAACACAAGGCAGCAGAGCTTATGCATCTATGCACCCAGGATCTAGAACATCACTCTATCCATCATGATCACCCTAATGCTGCTGCAATTTAGGGTAGAGTTGAAGACCTATCTCTTTAAAGAACACTACATCCCAATGCATCAACGTTCCACAACCAGCTACAGCTCTGATCACTTCTTGACTTTATGATTGTCTTTGACCCTGTACAGGTCTCCACAGCCTTTTTGGCTAGGCGTGCGCTATAGAAATACCACACACACATATATACATACAAACCGCACCAACACCACAGGGGTCACCCACCAAGAAACAAAAAGGAAGCGTGGCAGGAAAGTATTTCTGTGACCCTCAGAGAGGCTCACTCCTAACGACTCGAACCGCCTTCATGTTTCTGAAAAAACGGAAATAGGCTGTAGGAACTCTTGGGGCAGAGACGAGCCCTGGTGGGATAAAAGGCCCTCACATTGTTGAGTCCGCAGGATAGGATGGCAGGAGGGATTCAGCTCAATGCCCCATCTGCTGGTTAGGGATCTAGAGCTCATCCTTGCCTGCTTTGTAACTGTAAAGCCTGCACTCCTCAGTGCCACATAGCCCTGAAACAGAGGGGCAAAGCCTGGGACACCACTGCTGTGAGCCCCTCCGTTGGACGAGTAAACCAGCACTGGGGATTGCCACCAGCTCTGGCAGAGCTGGCCCCGAACGTTGCTGCCCATCACTGACTGCTGCCCATCACTGACGGCTGGCATCACAGGGTCAGAGAGGGAAGAGTAACTCTTTGGGTGTGGAGTGAGGCTGCAGACACTACTGGCCGATCCCCCACATACTGTGGGCCCAGTCTCTCAAAGTTGAGGCAGGACCTAGTGCTGGACAACATATTGTCACAGGAGTGCAGGTGTGGGGGAGCTCGAGGCAGCACAAAGGCACAGGAGGCTGCAGAGAGACACCAAGAGCCCCAAAATAAAAAAATACCAGTTATATGTGCCTCGTTTAACACAAAAAGGGGTAAAACATACCTGTTATAACGAGCTTCACCGCAGTTTTGCCAGAGGCATGTATTGTCAGACCGTGTTTTCTGCAAGTTATTCACCATTTGTGTGTGCACTGCGGTAAACTGGCAGTAATAAGGCATTTTCGAGGTGCACTAATGTAATCTGAATACTGCATCAGTGGCATTGGCGTGGTCTAAGCAGACCACTGTATCTCAGGGTTGGATTGGGATTAAAAATCGGCCCGGGCACGCTAAAAAAAAGTGGCCCACTTTTGCATATTGCCTTTCCGCAAACCACTGCTTCTCCGAAAATCTATGAAAAAGGGGGTGGGGGTTAAAAAAAACGCATGGATGAGTTTACACTGGTGAAACACACCTGAAACAAGTGAGGCCACTTCTGCTCGGGCCCTCTGCCCCCCTTCAATATGCACACATTAATGGACCGGCCCAGCGAGAAAAAGGGAATGACACCTCTGCTGTTAATAAAAGGGAAGTAATGGACGAACATCTCCCTCCACTCATGCACCCACTGGGCCACTGGTGGCATCGAACAAGGCAGAAGCCGCCCAAATCGGCCCCCCGGGCTGCTCAAAAAAGCAACCCACAGCAGGAATTCGGATACCGGCCCCTCAGGCATGGCCCGAATGCCCGCGTTACCAATCCGACGCTGCTGTATATAAGGGTCTTTGGTGAGACACAGTCCTTTGCAGCTAGGGGGATGTCAGGCAGTTCTTGCTACCTTGTTTCTTAGAGGGTCTGCTGCACCCAATGCCATGCTTCCTATGGTGTCACATTGTGAGAGCTGCTTGTTGCCTTACCTCACAAGGGAACTCCTGGACAAATCCATCCACTAAAGCTTTAAAGAGACAATCAGCAACTGAAGGCAAAGACCCGAGGAGGGCGGGAGCGATGGATGTCAGTGCTAGGGCGAGGTGTGAAACTTGGGCTACTGAATGCCGCGGGCAGTAAAATGAGGATTACCTCCTATCGCCCTGAGACCTTATTTATTTATTTATTTTATTTATGTAGTTTGTAGAGCGCGCAGCTACCCCCGAAGGGGTGTCCCGGCGCTAGAACCTGAGCCTCAGGGGGAGAAAAAGAGGGAGGAAGTCAGCAGTGTGAGTATCAGAGTCCAGAAAATAGCCAGGTTTTGAGTCTAGCCCGAAAGATGGATTCAGAAGGGCAGAATCTAAGATCGATAGGAAGAGCGTTCCACAATTTGGCAGAGATAACACTGAACCCTCTGCCGCCCATTCTGGTGAGTCTAAAACGGGGAGAGATCAGAAGGCGGAGGTCGTTGGATCTCAAGGATCTGATGGAGTGAGATATTGACACTCGTTTTTTCAAGTAATTGGGTCCGAGGTCATTGACAGCTCGGTAAGCAAGGGTAAGGATCTTGAACTGGATGCGGCTGGCAACGGGAAGCCAGTGAAGCTTTGTGCGATAGACGGTGACTGACTGACGGTAGGGGATATTTCCAATCAGTCTGGCAGCCGCGTTCTGGACAATCTGAAGCCGGTCGATCAGATATTGAGGGGCACCAGCATAAAGGCTATTGGCGTAGTCCAGGTGAGACGTAATGAGAGCATGGGTTACTGTTCGGCGGGAGTCCAAGGGGAGATAGGGAAGTATCTTTTTGATCATGCGCAGCTTCAGGAAGCAGGCAGATGTAACTTTATTAACCTGAGTTTTGCATGAGAGAGAGTCGTCGAACTGAAATCCCAGGTTGCGGGCAGAGTGAACGGGGGAGGGAGCGGGATCAAGTGCCGTGGGCCACCACCGTGAGGAAGGGATGGGATTTTTCTGGTTAAAAAACAGCACCTCTGTCTTGTCTGCATTAAGCCTTAGATGGTTGTTAGTCATCCAGACACTGATGCTGTCGAGACACTGGCGGAAGTTGGCGAACGTGGAGTCCGAGTGGTCTCTGAAGGAAAACATCAGCTGAGTATCATCAGCATAAGAGACCACCCTGACTCCACAGGACTCCACAACGTCGGCCAGTGGGGCGAGATAGACGTTGAAAAATAGAGTGCTGAGGGCAGAGCCCTGTGGCACACCACATGACAAGGGTTTATCCTCAGATTTGAACGGCCTCAGCAAGACCCTCTGACTTCTACCTGTAAGGAAAGACTCGATCCAGCTAATGGCAGTGCCGCCAATGCCTATCTGTTTGAGTCGGTCAAGAAGGATGGGGTGGGAGACCGTATCAAAAGCAGCGGACAGGTCGAGGAGGACAAGCATGGCCTCCTCGCCCCTGTCCACGCACTCCCGGACCGTCTCCAACACCTCCAACAGAGCCGTCTCTGTGCTGAATCCTGCTCGAAATCCGGATTGTGAGTCGTGTAGCAAAGAGTTGTTCTCCAAGTACTCCGTAAGTTGCAGCTGCACGGCTTTTTCCAGGAATTTAGCGGGTTTGGGGAGGAGGGAAATGGGGCGGTAGTTGGCAAAAATAGTAGGGTCGGCATCTGACTTTTTCAGGATGGGAATCACCAAAGCCTCCTTCCAAGTGGTTGGGAAAAAGCCATAGTGGAGGGAGGCATTCCAGATGGATAGGAAGGAGGTGGCTAGTGAAGGAGCTAGCTCGCCCATAAGTTTAGCAGGGACCGGGTCGGAGGGGGCACCAGATTTGCAGTGGGTGAGTAGCCTAATAGCAGTGTCCATGGTAAGTTTATTGAAGGATAGTAGGGACGAGGAAACTTGGGACCTAGTGAGGGGAGGCAGGGAAAATAGCCCATTAGGGAAAGAGATACAAAGGTTGTTTATTTTATCAAGGAAATAGTCAGAGAGTCCATCGCATAGGGCCTGACTAGCAGAGTTCTGTGTGGCCCTAGCGGGGGGGTTAATGAAGTCTTTGACAATGGTGAAAAGGATTTTAGACGAGTTTTTGGCATTTGCAATTTGAAGAGAGAAATGATCTCTCATAGTAGTTTTTTTTAGTTTGAGGAATTTTTTCAGAGCAGATTTATAGGTAAGTTTGGCTTCAGGGTCGTAATTCTGTCTCCACTTACGTTCCAGTGCCTTGCATCTGCTTTTTTCCTCACGGAGGGAAGTGGAGAACCAAGGGGCGGATGGGCAGGATCGAGTGGAGGAAATGATTTTTTGGGGGGCAATGGCGTCAATAGCTTGGAGTAGGGCGGTGTTAAGCCTAGAAACATTTCCATCAATGTCAGTGGAGAGATGTTCCGCCTGGAAGTGGAATACTGGGTCCAAAGTGGCACAGGACACCCTGTGCCACTTTCTTCCCAGCTCTTTCCTGGGTACCGTAGGGGCAGGTTTCAAGCCCAAAGCAAGGATAAAGGGGATAAGATAGTGGTCAGACCAGGTGAGGGGGATGGGGGGGAGGACTGTGATAGTCGAGAAGTTGGCAAAGATAAGATCCAGAGTGTGACCAGCCACATGAGTGGGGCCAGTGACTAATTGTATAAGATTCAAACTTTTCATGATTTCCAACAGATTGTTGGCTTTCATGCAGAGAGAATTGTCTACGTGAAGATTAAAATCACCTAGCACTAAAAAGTGTTGGTGTTTGAGGGAAAGATCAGCCAGCAGGTGAGTAAGTGCAGTAAGTGACAGGGAGGCGGCAGCTGGGGGGTTGTAAACTAGAGTACCAGCCAGTATTGCTGCCGCGGAGTCAGAGACAGAGAAGTACATAGCTTCAATTATCCCGATGTTAGTTAGTTTGGTAGTGGTTAAATGAAGATGGGATTTAAGGATGACGGCTAAGCCGCCTCCCGATTTGCCCCCAGCCCGATTGATGCACTTTATGTCATACCCTGGCGGGGTGGCAAGGTAGATATCTGGGAAAGAGGAGTCGGTGATCCATGACTCAGTGAGAAATAAAATGTCCCAATCGTCAGAGGTGATTAACATCCAGATATCGTTGGCATGGCGAGGCAGTGAGCAGCAGTTGACCAGGCCTGCTTTCAACGTCCGGGGGTGAGACGTGGGGTGCTGCGGTGTAGGGTATGGAGGACGACGAGGTATATAGGGCGGGAGTGTGAAGTTACATTGAGGGCAGTGGAAGGAGGCATTTTCCAAGTGGTCAGGGCTGCAGCGGATAGTGGCCGAGCAGGAGGAAGGATTAAAAAGGAGTAGTTGGGTATTGGTCCAGCACGTGCGGGTAGAGCCAGCTGGACAGGCAGGGTGCCTGGCCCTGGGCACGGTCCAGGCGCGGACGGGCGCAGACGGGCTTGCCTTAGGCGCGCCTTCGGCGCGCAAACGGCGCGCCCGCTGCGCCCGTCCGCTGCGCGTACGGAAGTGACACATGTTTTAAGTAGGAGTAGGGAGGGGCGTGGCCACCAAGGGGGCGTGGTTCAATCGCACGCCGGCAATGGCGCCGAGTTAGTTTTGCCTGAAATCCGCTGTCAGCGCTGAGGCGGCGCTGAGCCCGCAGAGCGGTGGAGATGGCGGTAAAAGTCCCTATACAGAGGTGAGAGTGCTCGTAAAATCAGCAATTTCAAATAGTGACACAGAATAGTTAAAACAGATTTAAAACAGGCTCCCGGCTTTTCGCCTCAGGAGTATCAAGGGTTCAGGCGGGTTGAGCTATGGTCTCAGCTTAAATACCCAGTTAGAGGGGGTGTGGCCACCAAGGGGGCGTGGTTCAATCGCACGCCGGCAATGGCGCCGAGTTAGTTTTGCCTGAAATCCGCTGTCAGCGCTGAGGCGGCGCTGAGCCCGCAGAGCGGTGGAGATGGCGGTAAAAGTCCCTATACAGAGGTGAGAGTGCTCGTAAAATCAGCAATTTAGCCCCCCCTTCCCCCGCAGCAGGACATCCACTCTATCTACCCTCCTCTGTTTAAAGGAGGACACTTAAAGGACTCTGCAGCAATTTTCAGTGGCCTGTACTTTCGACCAGTGGTCCCTAGCCCCTTTGCCTCTTCCACCTCAGACATCACCACTTAGCCAGTTAGCTGCTCAACAAATATCCAGAACGGAAGCTATCTTCACTTCCGGCTGCGGCCATTTACAGATGTAAAACATCATAGTTAGCACAGGTGCATGGGGGTGGGAATCAGGGAGGAGGGCCAGCCGGGTCAGTGATAAGCACACTGCAGCAGTCAGTAGTATGTCCAGTCCATTTTTGAGACTCATTCAGTACCTGGCTCAGAAGGTATTGCCTTCTGCGTGCACCTGAAGAGCCCTCCCACAGAACACACATGTCCATCAGAAAGGATGTGTCTGAGGTTACCTTCACCTTCCAGCATCCACCTGGCCTTGTATTGGCTACAGAGTCAGAGGTAAAGGTAAAGTGCTTAGGGTGTAAGGGATTTGTGTTCAGGATTTTCGTATAATGTTAGAAGATAGGCAACTGGGGTTAAGGGGACTGAGTTTATCCCTATGATTACATTTATTCAGCATCACAATTATGAATGTGTTTCCTTTAACATGCTGAGCATAGTTGTGATTTTTAGCATACCTATGCAAGGAATCAATTCAAATAATTTCTCTTTCGCTGTAGCACTGCAATTAACTCATTTTGATGCAACACACTTCAATTTGTAACTGAAACAATAAAAAGTGGTGAAAAAAATGCTAGAAACCGTTAGTAACATCATAACCAGGTTATGCCTCTCTTTTAATCCTTAAGATGACGCCCTTTTCTATGTCCAAGGGGCCAGACTGGGCAACATGGTCACTTGACGTTAGCAAGACAGCATGACTCTCTGACCTCGGATTGGCCTGAAATGCATTGTCACAACATTCGGGCATGCCTTTTTCTACACTTAAAAATGGGCATTCCATTTCCCTTGCTTCCTCTTGTGAAGGGCACCTGAAGTAAGCAGTATGTTACTAACCTTGCAAGCATCTATCCATAGCATGTAGTGCTGCAGATTCACATATTACGCACACCCCCAACATCCAGTGCCTATGGACGCTTAAAGAAACTAATGTTCAGCTGCTTGTAGTGCAAAATGTACTAAAAAATTCAACAAACAATGGCAACAACTCAAAGTTAAAAATAAAATCCAAGCAGGTCTGGCGTACACTGAAGGACTTGTAACCATGCCTCCATGGCAACCGCGGAAATATGGCTGCACCAAGGGGTAACTGGCCAGAGCAGACTGTGCATTTCCAGCATTGAAAACAACTCGAAAGAAGGCCGCGCGACACTCACGTTAAAGTCATCTTCTTTGAAGTTCCAGCATCAGCAATAGCACAATTCCCTGGAATTTCCTGAAACGTGGAAAATGCATCATTTTGTATTTATTTTTCGCCAAATGGCACTGCTTAGCAATATCCTTGTTTTAAAATACATTGGGTCGTACAATGACCCTATGAGACTTTTGAAAATGGACAGTGTAGTAGCGTGGTCCACGCTGTTAAGATGTTGATTAAGTGGGTTTATTGAAGTAGATCATAATGTAGAGTTGATTCAATACAGACCCCCACCAGGAGCAGCCTGCCTGCTGCTCGGCCCATCCTCCAACTGTCACCACCCACACCAGTCACCCAAGCATCCCACTCATGGCCCACACACCCACATTCCACACAGAACCCTCACACTGGCTGAGCAGCGAGGAACAAGATAACAGAGAACATTATAACAACAAGAAGATACTACATTATCTCCTTCCTACAAAATAGAAGAAGAATGAAACCAAACTTTTAAAAACTATAGACAACAAAGTACAACAGAGGTAAATAATCCATAACCCAGGGATGAACAGTAGAAACCACATCATGAGAGGGAAAAGGACTACACAAGGAGGAAAGAAAAGAAATACCCATCATCCTCCTTTAATAAAGAAAAGAAAATGCTAAAACGATATGTATGCTCCCCAAGAAAGGAGAGAAGCCATGTAAAAATGGACTGGGACCCAAATTCCTGCCCCTAAATAAGGGACCAAAGGGTCTAAAACCCAATATGCAGGTGATGAGAAACACCCACTACAACGAAACTGAATGTGCAGCACATGGTGGCTTATGCAAACAAGGAACAAAAACCTTACAACAAGTGGAACTAAAAAAATCTATTCTGCGTGAAAAGTGAAACAAAACCCTAAAGTCATCCCCCATGTAGGGGTACCATGGCTCACAGTGTGGAAATGGGACAAAAACCCATTCCTGCCTGAAAGGGAAACAAACGTGAAAGGGAACCAAACCCCTTAAACCAAACCCCATGTAAGGGCATCATGGCTTACAGTGAGGAAATGGGACTAAAGTCCATTCCTGCGTGAAAGGGAAACAAAACCCTTTACCCAACCCTCTAGTAAGGGCACAGTGTCATAGAGTGTGGATATGGGACTAAAATCCATTCCAAGCGTGAAACCAACTATAAAGAAACAGACAACCACCCTCTTGTAAGAGTAAGTGCACCCAACAAAACTAAATAGGCTAACCCAAAACTTTTGCAGTAGAACCCAAAACAGTTGGCAAACAACTAAATCATGTCACTTTTCAAAACAACATACTATGCATAATATTTAAACATGCACCTAAAACATAGGATGATATTAGCTTTATAAATAATTCAATGGAGATAATGTCAATGGTGTGCCTGTCACCGTGATCTTGCGACACAGGCCAAATCTTTAACAGCTTTCACTCTTGACAATGAGAGCAGAACGTCAAACAAAATAAGTACCAATAAACTAGGCAGGACTTTGTTGGCAAAGCAATTGTAAAAACAGAACACAAAAAGAATGGGAACCTTCTCGTCGGGCCTCTTCATCGTTTGCTTACAGTTCCATGAATAATAGTGACAGTAGAGAGAGGTGGACATTCGTAAACAGCTGAGAATGTTGGATGAAATTAGACGGGCGACTCAACACTGCAGTAGATTCCTAGTGGCACTGTGGAAACCATAAGACATATACCTTGCAGGTATGGATGGAGTAAAACTCCGACCACAGTGCTCATGGGAAACATCCTTTACCACGATGGCGTTACAACGAGGAACATTTACTACGCAACACTTACCTCGTAGACGTCTTCACCACGCGTTCTTCTTCCACGATCGTCTTTACCACGCAAGTCTTCTTCCATCCTCATCGTCTTCTACGTTACTACGTCCTGCGTGAGCGTCATTAGTCTAGTCCTTTTTTACTGTCTAAGGTGAGTTTTCAGCTTGTTTCAGTGGTTGGTGGAAGTAAAGGCTGCTGGTGCAAGGAATGTAGGTTGCAGGTTAGTAAACTAAACTTTAATAATTCAAAAGTTAAACTTAAGCTAACTTAAAAATAAATAAATAAATGTATTTATAAATAAATGTAATTTGCTTAAAATTAATGTTTTTTTGCTATGCTATGTACATACTTTCTTAATTTGTAGTAAAACTCTTTACAGAAAATGAATTTCCGACACACCTATGTTTTAGAATTGAACGTTGAAGGTATGTTGATGGTTTTTACTAAATATGGTTAAGGCTATGTTTATTAGGTTGAAGTTATTTATAAGTTGGATGTTTCAATTAAAGAAGTCATCGTTTTTATTTAACAAGCATTAATAATTTTTAAAGAAAATAGTACGCTATCCTTTAGGTGCGTTATCTTTTAGGAGCAAGATGCTTGGGATACAGGGGTTTTTGGTGGGGTAGTGTTTTTAATACCCAGGTATTTTTTCCTTGTGGGGAAAAAAAAAATCCCTGAGTATTAAATTTGATTAATGAGTCTCCAATTTTTATTTATGAGAATAATTTGAAGAATTCTTACCATAAAATAACTACGCTAATTTTTGGAGCGGGATGCCTGGGATATAGGGGTATTGGGTGGGATAGTGTTTTTAATACCCAGGTATTTTTTTATAGCGGGGGGAAAAAATCCCTGAGTATTAAATTTAATTGTGAGTGTCCAATCCTTAATTATGAGAAATAGTTTGAAGAATACTTACCATAAAATAACTATGCTAACTTTTAGGAGCGGGATGCCTGAGAGACAGGGGTATTGGGTGGGGTAGTGTTTTTAGTACCAAAGTATTTTTTTCGAGTGGGGAAAAAAATTCCTGAGTATTAAATTGTACGTGTGAATTCCTTGTTTATGTGAAATACTTCGAAGAATACTTACCATGAAATTATTACGCTAACTTTAAGTGGCGGGATGCTCGGGATACAGGGGTATTGGGTTAGGGTAGTATTTTTAATACCCAGGTATCCCTGAGTATTACATTGTAAGTGTGTCTATTCCTTATTTTGGTTAAAAACTAGAAGAATACTTACCATGAAACTACTACGCTAACTTTTAGGAGGGGGATGCTTGGGATACAGGGGTATTTGGTGGGGTAGTGTTTTTAATACCCAGGTATTTTTTCCTAGTGGTGGAAAAAATCCCTGAGTATTAAACTTAAATGTATGTGTCTATTCCTTTTTTTAAGTGAAAAAAATTCATTGAATACTTACCATAAAATGACTACGCTAATTTTTAGGAGCGTGATGCTTGGGATACAGGGGTATTGGGTGGGGTAGTCTTTTAATACCCAGGTATTTTTTCCTAGTGGAGGAAAAAATCCCTGAGTATTTAACTTAAATGTAAGTGTCTATTCCTTTTTTAAGAGAAAAAAAATCAAGAATACTTACCATAAAATTACTACGCTAATTTTTAGGAGCGGGATGCCTGGGAAACAGGGGTAATGGGTGGGGTAGTGTTTTTAATACCCAGGTATTTTTTCCTAGTGGAGGAAAAAATCCCTGAGTATTAAACTTAAATGTATGTGTCTATTCCTTTTTTTTAAGTGAAAAAAATTCATTGAATACTTACCATAAAATGACTACGCTAATTTTTAGGAGCGGGATGCTTGGGATACAGGGGTATTGGGTGGGGTAGTTTTTTAATACCCAGGTATATTTTTCACAGAAGGGGAAAAAAGAAATCCCAGAGTATTAAATTTAATTCTAAGTGTCTATTCCTTATTTATGTAGAAAACTTTGAAGAATACTCAGCATAAAACTACATCGCTAATTTTCAGGAGCGGGATGTCTGGGATATAGGGGTATTGGGTGGGGTAGTGTTTTAATACCCAAGTATTTTTTTTATTTATAAAAAAAAATTCCTGAGTATTAAGTTGTATGTGTGTATTCTTTATTTAAGAGAAAAACTTCGAAGAATAAACTTCGAAGAATACTTAACATGAAATTACTGCACTGACTTTTTGGTTTTGGAGCAGGATGCTTGGGATACAGGGGTATTGGGTAGGGTAGTGTTTTTAATACCCAGGTATTTTTTTTCACATGGAGTTAAAAAATACAAGTGTTTTAAATTTTTTGGGGAAAAAAGTATAATCAATTAACGTTAAAAAAAAGATGAATGCAATTATTAATAACCTAATAGACAATTTATATCTTTTTACAACATATGTCACTATGAATCAAACAAATAATAAAAAAAGAAAATAAATTAAGCCATTTTTCAGTTAAAAGATTTATTTATTGAGTAAATAATTTTCAAGAAATTTTTTCAAACAAGTTATCAGTTAATTTTAAATGAAGCACAAATAAATTTGTAATCTCAAATTTAATAACATTTAAATTTTTTAGAAATTTTCAAGTCGCACATTGTTTTACATTTTTTTTGCAGTTGGTTGTGCCTCTCAAAATGCAATGGCATGACGACGGGGTGCGGTTAGGATTTGATCTTAATGTGGGAGCTACATTTACTGTAAGGAAAGATGTTTGAGATTAATTCAAATAGTGCGGTGAGTTAGATATTTAATTTCCATTTATTACACTTTGATCCCCATGCAAGTTGCCGTAACATGCACTCTTTTACACAAAACATTTCTGGCTAATAAACTGTTAATAAAAGCAATCTTAGACGAAATCAGACACATTTGTTAAGCTATACCTTGCCTAACTTTGTAAATAGTCAAAAATATGAAAATTTGATAAGTTTTGGGGGAAAAAAAGTATTAAACCACAACTGATGTACAGTCAGTTCTAAAAAAAGATTAGCAAGTTGGCAAGATAGTGAAAATCTTTTTTTTGGGAGGTAATTGGGTAAATTTTGAAAAATGCGAATTAAGGTGTCGATTCGGATCCGTTAAAAATATTTTCCGTACGAATCGTACAAGTCCCGTACAAACTGGCAAGTACAATTCGTACGAATCGCATTGGGAAAATTCCCCGTCACGTCTTCGGGTCGGAAAAAGTATCCGACACGTCCCGGACAGTTTACGTACGAATCGGAAAACTGAAGTCCGAGCGCGCAAGTACGATCCGTCCCATCCGTCCGAATGTACAACCGTATGGAAAAAACACCGTACGGAGCGAACTTCAATAGCAACCATGGAGACGTCCAACCATGTGCCCGCATACGCGCCAAACGCCCCCCGTATGTACGTGCCGTACCCCCAGCCTCCCCGTATGTACGCGCCATACCCCCAGCCCCACCCCCGTATGTACCCGCCGTACCCCCAGCCCCCCCATATGTACGCGCCGTACACCCAGCCCCCCCGTATGTACGGTGCATCCCCCCACCCCCATATGGACGGTGTGTACCCCCACCCCCGTATGGACGGTGCGTACCCCCACCCCATATGGACGGTGCGTACCCCCACCCCTGTATGGTGCTACACGCTGGGGGTTCGCACCGTCCATACGGGGGTGGGGGTACGCACTGTCCATACGGGGGTGGGGGTACGCACCGTCCATACGGGGATGGAGGGCGGGGGGGTGCACCATACATACGGGGGGCTGGGGGTACGGCACGTATATACGGGGGGCTGGGGGTACGGCGCGTATATATGGGGGGGCTGGGGGTACGGCGCGAACATACGGGGGGTCTGGGGGTACGTCGCGGACATGTAGGGATGGGGGTACGGCACGTACCGGGCCCCTTTTTCCTCACGGATCACGGCGTGCTTAGCTTTTCCGGCACATTTTGGGTCCCGTAAAAATATTGCCGTCCGAAGTGCTGTCGGTACGAATCGTACTTGCTGGTACGTAAAAAGCTGCCTAACTCCGTGCGAATGTCGTGTATGCGCTGTCCCGGATCACATTTGTATGTATTTTGCAGTCGGTCGGTGTTTTTTCCGATTCGTACGGAAATGGTGTTTCCGGACGAATCGTACTTGCATGTTTGTACGGTGTTTTTCCCGGGTATGAGTCGGACGGAGAAAACGCTCCGTCCGACGATTCGTACCCGGTTTTTCCAGGATCGGAATCGGCACCTAAATCTTTTGGAAGTTGAGTAAAACAGGCTATCAATTCACATGGATGAAAAGGTAGCTAGAAATGAAGAATATACGCAATACTTTCAAGGTAGTCAGACGTGCCCATTAAAGGAAATAGTTGCAATTTTGATTGGAGTCTTTCACTCATCTCTTTGCTACGTCTTGTCACTCGTGGATTTAGAGTACCTGAAAGTGACTGAGCCATCCTCATTTCTTGGAAACTTTGTTCTTTTTTTAAAATTTCCAAGAAATGAAAAAAGTTTGGATGACTCCTACCAATTGATTTATTAAACGAGTTATGCCATCATTCGATGGAATTGTTTGTCTTTGCACCTTCCTCTAAGCAAGTTAAGTAGCAGTTCCACCACTCAATGGGGAACCTTGGCTTCCTCCGGCAACCTGACCTGCTAAGATTACCAGGTTCCCTCAAAATAATTTAAAATAGGTGCCAATTTCTCTTCATTTGCTATAAAATAATCTGATTGAACAATTGCAGTGTAGAAGTCATCTACAAAATCAGGAGGAATAAAACACAAAGCTTTAAGTTTTTTGAGTTCATATTGTAGTTTGCTGTCTGACACATAATCCTCTACTAAGGATGTTTTCTGAATTTTTCTCCAATACGCCTGGGAAAAGTGCAAAAAACATCCTTGAGTTTGTGTTTCTGGATATAATTTAATAATAGTATTTATCATTTGTATCTCAAAATCAATAATTACTTTCCTAGGACTTTTGTTGAGAGTTTTGGTTTTTATAACTGATAAAAACTCAGTGTAAGTGGAAGATTGTCTGTCAGGCAGCAATCCAAATACTAAGAGGACAGTTGTGCTGTTAATATTGCCATGAATAATATACATTTGGTTAAAAGGATGGGGTGTGGACTTAAAAGTGCCATCCATCATCCAAATTTCAGTATTTTCAAAGGTGGCCAAATTACGTGTTGTAGAGAAGATTAGAAGACGTTTTTGTGGATTATTATTATCATGTAAAAGAAAAGTTTCATTAGTAAAAGTCACATTCAGTTCCGGGGGGATGTTAATATCGGAGAAGGTTTGTGGTTTTATTGCGTGTGGATTGATGGCCTGTTTTGTTCTTTGGATCATGCGCCTTAAATTGGGGATTGAGGGCATATTACTGGCAACATGCATGGGGATGTTTTGTGCAACTTCCCGTAAAACTAAGCCACAGGGTTCATTGGAGGTGGCAGCCAAAAATATAATCTGCTGTAGATTTTCCCTTACTTCTATCTCCATTGCAGAGGCAGAGTGATTATGCTCTGTGGGCCTCTCCACTATGTCTCCCAGAGTAACCACTCTGCCTTTGCAATGTGATGAGAAATATTCTACGCACCTTCAATGACTCCTGGGCTCAGTTAAACGATCCTTACAGTGAATGTAGCCACCAAATTTCAATAATCTGTTACCCCACTTTGATTGTACGTAACTTGCTTGGCGACTTGAATTTTCAGTTGATGATCCTGTAAATAAAGGATGATAAATTAGTATACATTTTTTAAATATACAGGTGCTTTCTTTTACAGAAGATTTGTGGTACCTAAATTTATTTGCAAAAAAAAAGATTATTTCAAATTTTCAAATGGAAGCAAGATAAAGTTAAAACAACTGATTTAAAACTGAAAACGGACACTAAAACATAACTGTTTTCACGCATATTCATTAACACACATGCATTTTAACGCGTGCGTTGTTACTACTAATAGTCTTCAACACGTATAAATTTACTAAGAGATACGTATCTTTTTAAAGAAAAAATTAAAAAAGGGGGGGTTGGGGGGGTCTCCCCCCACCCCCAAAAAAAAAATAGATACAAAAATAAAAATCTGTTTCAGTTGCGATGTGGAGGTAATTTGAAACGGAAAGACACTTCCACTTTATTACATGTGACGCAGGGAAGGGGTATTACATTAAAAAAACGAGCTGGAGAGGGGAGGGCGAATGTATTTGGAAAATTGTCTTTGGGGACATAGCTCTGCCCCTGAAGTGTGGTGTTAACTGTTAAACTACAGAAAAAATGTCATATGTGGAAAACGGTTATGCAATGGTGTCTTATCCAAGCCTACATGGGCAGGCATCGGAGATTACCTTTATCAAAAATATGCCTTTATCAAGTATGACTTATCAACAAAAAAGCGTTGTAAAGATATGCGAGGTAAAGGCATTTTCATGGTAAAGGTTATGCATGGAAATAGATTTCACGTTGCAACGAATGCGTGGTTAAGGTATAATTAAAAAAGGTGGGTTGGGGGGGTTTCCCCCCCAAAACCCAAAAAAAATCATGACCTTCCAAAAGGGTCATGAAGTTGTGAAGTAAAGGCATGCGTTGTGACGGAATGCATATTACAACACTGGAATGTTTGGAGCTCCATTGTAGACAATGGAGTGCTCCAGGCTTCTAAGGGCCGGTAAAGGCACGCAAAGCAGCATTCCAATTTCTTACAAAAGCATTTGCTTAATTTGTTAGAACATTCTGCCCTCTAGTGGCAGAATGTTCTAATAGCCCTATAGCCGTTCGTAGCAGGGCTATACTGCTATTAAAGTTCCGCTGCTTTTGTTAAAGTCCCTCACCTTCGACGATGCAGCGGGCCTTTAATAGCCGGTACAATATCTGAGATAAACAAGAGTTAATTATAGAATTTTTTTACAGGTTAATTAAAATGTTTAGTATTGTACCTGAGGATTGCATTTCTTTGTTCTTCTGTGGTGAAGTTTGATTCTCAAAGGTATTGATGGAATCGCTGCTTTACTTTGTAATCTCTTTTCAAATCTGATCGGATTTCTAGGTGTATGTTAAAGAGGTAGCTGCAATGACAAGTTTAAAAAAAAAAAGGTTAGAATAGTTTATTTAAAATAGTAGGTAAGTACACAGCGGAGTAGCAATAAAAAAATCTGGCCCCCAGACACTGACTAACACCCTACCTGAGGTAAGTAGCCTGTGGAGTAAGACTAGTTAATCTCGCCCCCAGACACTGACAAACACCCTCCGTGAGGTAAGTACGCAGCGGAGTAGCAATAAAAAATCTGGCCCCCAGACACTGACCAACACCCTCCCTGAGATAAGTAGCTGTTGGAGTAACAATAAAAATAATCTGGCCCACAGACATTGTCCAAAACCTACTTTGAGAAAAGTACCCAGTGATGTAACAATAAAAAAAAATAACTGGCCCTCAGACACTGACTAACACCTTCCCTGAGGTAAGTAGCCGGCACAGTAAGACTAATCTGGCCCCCAGACACTGACCAACACCCTACCTGAGGTAAGTACCCAGCGGATTAACAATAAAAAAAAAATGGCCCACAGACACTGACCAACACCTTCCATGAGGTGAGTGGCTGGCGTATTAAGAGCAGTTAATCAGGAATAGAAAAATGAGCTCACAGAAAAAAAGTTCGATTTTTCCATTACTAGTAGTTTTAACAAATATTTAAGGCAAATAAAAATGTTGATTCATTTGTACCTGAAGATTCAATGATTTGTTCATTCATGCAAATGAAGCTTTAAGCAGATCTTCCTTCTACCAGTTGATGGATAATGGTAAAGGTTCTCAATGAGATATCTGGTTAGTAAAACAAAAACATAACATATTTTAAAATTTTTATTTAGATACATTTCATTTCTTTGATCTAACATATTTAGAAAAGTTAATCTATGTTGACCAACACCTTCCCTGAGGTAGAGTAAGACTATTTTATATGGCCCCCAGACACTGACCAATATCCTACCTGAGGTAAGAACCCGACGGAGTATCAATAAAAAAATAACTGGACCACAGACACTGACCAACAACTTCCCTGACGTAAGTACCCGGTGGAGTAACAATTAAAAAAAACTGGCCCACAGACACTGACCAACAACTTCCCTGACGTAAGTTGCCGGCAGAGTAACAAAAAAAAATTACTGGCCAACAGACACTGACCAACAACTTCCCTGATGTATACTCTTACTCAGCGAAAATATTTCAAGGAAACTGACATTTTAAAACATGCATACTTTTTCTTTCAAATTAATGACCAGATGAACTTGTCACTCTCCACAGATAATTTCTGAAAAGTATCATTAAAAAAATTAAAATTATTGTAAAACTTTAATGTTAATTTTATATGCTTGGATAGCAATGATTGTTTATTTAAACGTGTACTTACTTTAGACACTAGATGGCAGTGACGGTCAAAATTAGAGTCTGCTTTCTCCAGTCGCACACAACAGTCTGAACTCTCTAGATGGCTGCAGACTAATGAACTTAAAATGGTGGACGGCCCTTTATATATCTTTTTAGAGGGTCAACGATAATTTTAAATAAAATAAGTATTAGAAACCACTTTAAACATCATTTAAGTATATGACTAAAAGTGTAATTTAAAATTATTTTTCAAATTTAATAAGTGACCTTCTTTTTTTTTTTTTTTTATTTTTTTTATTGTAAGAATTTTATTGCACTTCGTTAACACACATCCAACATGTCGAGAATCATTTATACTGCACTTGCCTACATCCACCTCGGGCCGGCTACATGCAATGATAGTTTAGCGCTACAATGTTGGTTGTACACAGCCCATCAGCCGACATCCAGCGGACCGGCGGCGTATTGACCTACATCATGCAGGTGCGTGTCAGTGCTCCGCTCGCTGTCTGGTACATCTGTAGTCTTACATTTTAACAGTTTTTGGTGTATTGTACTCGCATTTTGTTTTTAATTGAAACTTATTTTAACATTACCTTCCCCAACTTTTAGGTCTCCCCCTGCAACCTCCCCTCTGTGTCACGGCATCCTCCCTCCCAAGCGTCGGCACTGTTTAACTTAGCACCCTGTAGTGACATTTGTAGGTATTCAGCTCACACAATTTCCGTGTCTGTGTCCGACTTGTCATGCTCAAGCAAATAGGCTCGCAAGTACCCCCAATAGTCTTTGGGCTTAGAGCCGCCCGGCAGCTCCTCTTCATATGTGACGAGCGTATCTCGACAGTACACCATGTCTTCAAGCCAGCGTTTTACTTCTGGCGCTTTTTTACTATGCCAGTGAAGCGACACCCTTCTTTTAGCCAGTAGCAGTGCCACAGCACAGAATCTACGCCTCAAAGCTTTCAGATGTGGAGTAATTCCCAGCAGGCAGATCTTCACCTCGCACTTCACCGCAACCCCCAACATCTCACTCAAAACCTCTACGACCCGTTCCCAATATCCCGCCACTCTACGACAGTGCCATGCTAGATGCATGAAATCTGCATCTTCCTGACCACACCGACAACATTTTGAATCATCTCGTATGCCATGTTTGTAAAGCCTCTGAGGTGTGTGGTACACTTGATGCAAATACTTGTAATGTATAATTTTCAGGTTCCCGTTGGGAGTTAGCATTCCCGTGAGCATGCAAGCGGAATCCCACTCCACATCTGTCAGGGGTTCTGTTAGTCCCGCGCTCCATCTGTCCCTGGCCTTGTGTGTGTTGGTCCCTACCGCCCCTTGTATACTTGCATACAGTTTGGAGACCAGGTGAGATGCCCTGGGTGTAGTCAGGAGTAGTTGTAGAGGTTCCAGGGTAGGTGGTTCCTCCGGGTGGGACGGATAGTGTTCCCTTAGCGCCCTCTGCAGTCTATAGTAGTTAAAGCTGAACAATGGGGTTGGATTGCTGATGTATTGCAACTTGTCAAGTGTCTGGAATTCGCCATTCGCATATAGGTCCCCCAGTGTGTCTATTCCTGCCCGCCTGAACAGATCCATTCCAGCCCTTTCTTGTGTTACCGAGAGGGCAGGATGATACGCCAGCGGGAGCGTGGGTGCATATAGCGGTAAGCAGCCTGCCTCCCTGCCCAGGAGTCTCCATGCTTCTGCGGTCGTGTTAACTGGGTTGATATCGCGGTTGTGCAGCCTGGTGCGCCTATGCGTAAGCATACTGGGCAAAGGGACCGGATCGGCGTCCCAATAAGTGACCTTCTTTGAAAAGATTTAGCGCCATCTTGCTTGGGGACCAGTGGAGGGTCATTGAAAGTGACAAAAGACAGACACTTATAAAATAACCACATCATATTTTTTAGCCAATCAATGTCATTGTGATGTTTTGTTCATTTTACGTGCTGAAGCGATTTGCATATTGAATGCGTGGTAGATTACTTCGTAGAGGAAAGCTGCGTGGTGAAGACACCTGTGAAGTAAAATTTGCGTGGTAATGCCATGCTTGAATGCGAGGTAAGAACATATATTCGTGATGACCTGAGACCTGCGAAAGAAAGTAATCTTGAAGTGCATTGCCGCCAAACACAAAATGCCGGCACGCACTAACGACGCAGTACCGGATGGCTGTGGGCGTGTTGCTGCATCAGGCCTGGTTCTAGCGGGTGGGCCAGGTGGGCCAGGCCCACCCAAACAGGAGCTTTGGCCCTCGCAGTGAGGGCTTGAAGGCAGGCGCGCAATGCCATGGCGCTCAAAGGGCTTCAACCCCCTGTCGTGTGTGTGCGCCCGGGCCGAGACAGCTTCCCGGGCGCACACAGAGTTTTTGAGATTATCGCAGACCATTTACATGTTAACGAGGCTTTGTTTATTTTGTCACCCCTTCTTCTCCACATGGCGAAAGGCGACAAATCCTTTCTTTGACAGGGTAACCGTTGCCTACTGTCCTGCTGGGTGGCTATTTCGTTTCCTCTGCAGCGCAGGAGAAAATAAGTTTGTTTATTCCTACTCACCTCTTCTGACCCCTGCAGCAGTTTATCACATCAGGCTGTGACACAAAGTTTGACTAATGGAGTAGGTAAGAGAATGTGTTCCAATTTGTTTTTCTTTTCAAAATCTGCACAGGCCCAGCAGGGCACATACATCGTGTGTGCTTCATTTAAACAGTTTTTATCATTATCATGGCCGATGCAGGACAACAATAAGACAATAAAAGATGCCCAGATAACGCTGGTGATGAATGATCCTGCTGGAGAGCAATCATTTGTCTGTCAGTAGTTTTTAAATGCAGATGAACTGCATTTTATGTGGAAGCTCAGTGGGTTACTGCCTTTGTCACAGAGATCCTTTTGTTACTTGCAGTTCAGAAGTTACAATCCTAACATAGGACAGTGACCAATGAACTGGCACCAAAGAGCTGCAAACGAACATGAATGGTATAGTTAGAACTTGGCTTTTTTTGTTTTGTGATATAGGGGCAGATGTATCATTTTAGCAGTTTGCGAGACTTTAATAGTGATTTTTAGCGAATCGCTGTTAAGGACTCGCAAAATACTATGTAGATAGGAATTCCTTAATTGCAAATCGCAAATTGCGATTCGCAATTAAGGAATACCTTCCCATTCATTCCTATGGGCCTGGAGGCCGTTAGGAATGAATGGGAAGACATTGGCAATTTGCGAGTACACATTAGGTACTCGCAAATTGTGAATGCAATTTCAAGGGTGCAAGGGTCTCAAAAGGACACCCTGTAGCACCCCTGAAATATATATGCGTGCACATATGGTGCACATGCATGCCCTAAGGACATGTATGTGCGCCACATGGCACTTTGAAAAATGCATAAAAGTGCATTTTTCAAAGAAATCACAAATTGCCACCAACTTGAAGTTGGTGGTAATTTGTGATTTCTTACGGGTGCTTCCTGCATTGCGATTCCTTAAAGGCATTCGCAAAATAAGGAATCAGAAATTTTGCAATTCCCTATTTTGTGAGGGCCTTTTGGGATGATACATCCCAAAAGGCTTTTTCCCATTCGCAAACGGGCCGATTCTGAGAATCAGCCCGTTTGCGAACATGAAAAGGGCTTCATACATCTGGCCCATAGTTAGAACTTCCTCAGTCTTTCATTATTATAAGTATGTTTGGGCAGATATACATTTTTATCAGTAAAGCTGACCCCCAACCACTAGAGTACTCTTTTAATCCTGAGTTTGTGCTTCTCCAGACCAAACCACCAGTATGGATGACGTGATTCATACACCCTGTAATCCTCATTGGCTTATGTGACATTCCCCGTAGACTGATTTACACACTTGTATGATTCGTTGTCTCTGAATAATGTGTGCGTGGTGTAAAGTACTGACACACTACACTGATATGAGTAGCGCTATACAACAAATGAAATGCATATGAAAGAGGGGCTACATAAAGATGAGGGGCACTGTTGGAGGGTGGCAGTGAGGGAATCCGAGGAAGAGGTCATGGAGTGGAGGGGGGAGCTAGGGAGAGATGAGGAGCTCTGGTGGAGGGTGGTAGTGAGGGAGTCTGAGGAGGAGGTCATGAGGGGGAGGGGCTCCAGAGAGATGAGAGGCACTGGTGGAGGGTGGCAGTGAGGGAATCCGAGGAGGAGGTCAATAGGGGGGCCATGGAGGGATGAGGGGCACTGGTGGAAGGTGGTAGTAAAGGTATTTACGGAGAAAGAGGTTATTGGTACGGCGCCAAAAAAGACTTTCGCATCAGCGCTAAAGCCGGCCCTGTCATGGCCTTTCTGTTTTTGTTTATTTAATTAGCAGTCAGGTCATAAGAGCTACTGTGGAACATACTTTAAAGTGCGTGCTAATTATATTTACTGCTATATTCAATGTTTTAAGTTTGAAGGTGATTTTACTAATGTTTTTACCGGGAAAAATGAAAGTGGAGCCCGATATGGGGCTGGAGCCTAAGGTCAGCTGTGAGATAAGGTGCACTGGAGAGGAGTAGTGGGTAATCAAGCCTGTAAGGGAGTGTGCTGCAGAGTCCGGGGTCAGGTGGAGGTAGCAATGAAGAGGGAGTCACTTGCCTGATACTCCCACCTCAGAAACCTCCTCTTCCCATCAAAGGAACATTACATGGAAAAAACACTTTTTGAGAGTGATAACTTTAGAAAGAGATTTGGAAAAGAGTGTGTTTTACTGGGCCTTGTAAGACTAAGAAACGATAAAGGAGGGCCCTGAAGCAGGCCTGCCTAGACATTTGTATTTGTATCGGCATTTATAAAGTGCGCTGTAACCCCACGGGCTTCCTGGCGCTAAGATACTAGTAAGATGCTGGTGGGTAAGTAGTGTGACAGAGCCAGTGATTATGCTCTAGGGAAGAGCCAGGTCTTGGCTTTCTTTCGAAATGACAGTAGGTCCTGCCTTTGCCTCAACTTCAAGGGGAGGCTGTCCCAAAGGCGGGCAGCTGCCACGCCAAACGCTCATCCCCCCATTGTAGATCTCTTTATCCTCGGGATTTGACCAGGTTGGCTGAGGATGATCGTAAGCTGCGCGCCGGTGAGTACCACCTGAACATCCTCTGCTGAGGTTTAGGTCCAAGTCTATTTAGGGCTTCAAAGACAATGCACAAAGACTTGAACATTATCCTTTGGGTCACCGGAAGCCAATGCAGCTCCGCTAACGCCCGAGTTGTTGATGACCGGCGTGGTCTTGCCAATGCAAGCTTCGCTGCTGCCGCCTGAATTCTCTGGAGCCTCATAATCAAGTAACTCGGGGACTCCAGTAGCAAGGCGTTACAATAATCCAGGCGGCTCAGAATAACACTCCTAACCACTGTAGCTCTGGCCTGGGAAGGTAGCAGTGGCAGCACCTTCCGGAGACCTCTGATAGGAGTGTAGCAGCTTCCAACCAGCCTATTGACATGGGATTCCAGATTCAGCTTATCATTGAAGCTAACTCCCAGATTGCGTACCGTACTCATGGGTACCAAGGGGGCATCTTTGGGGATAGGCCAGAAGTCATTCGATAAAACTGGCGGAACTCTGCCCACCCCACAGTGCAGAATCTCCGTTTTGTCGTTGTTAAACTGTAATGAGTTGTTTCTCAACCAACTCACCGTTATGGAATGTTTGTTGGGAGTCATATATGCGACAAATCGAGCCCGCAGTGGCCCACCCAAATGCACCCTTGGCCCACCCAAATAGAATTTTCTGGAGCCGGGCCTGTGCTGCATACAGGCATCAAACAGCAGCTATGAGCAGCGAAGAAGTTAAGACGTAATAAAGGATTTCACTGCTCCACCGTGCGTCTCCAACAAAACGGTAAGATACGCAAGCCAAATTTTAAAACAAAATGGAGCATGCGGGTAAACTGCCAATGTTGCTCCACTTGACCAGTCACAGTAATCATTACAAATATGATAAAATAAGGCATAGTGTTCGTTCGGCCCAAATTACACCAGAAGACTGTACAAATCCAATGAGCAGGCAACACGCTGTATAAAAAGGTATGTCTCAATAGATGAGCCAAATTCCAAAATAAACTTGAGCAAAACAGTTTTACCTGCCTTCGTGCAGGTGAGGCAAATGGGCAGACAGCTCTGTTAGATTAGCCCAGTGTGTAGCGATTTCCGCTCCATTGCAGACAACAAATAAGCTTGTAGACACCGAACCTGTAAATCCTTGAAGAGACACACAGTCAACAAAACTTCCTCTGAATAGCTTCCAGATGCAGGTTCCCAGAAGCATGAAAACTCATAGAACAGGTATCTCCCTTCTTGCTCACACATCCAGATGACAATGCAGGTTGACAGGCTTGCTGAGCTGTTGACATTCTTGCTGTGTATGTACAACAAATGAGTGCAGCATAACACTCAGATCAAATGTCCTTTAACAGCTCAAGGTGCGCAGCGTTCGAATTGGAGATGACTTGTAAAATGTCAAAAATTATGATGCTTACTTCCCTTGAAGGTCCAGTTCTTGTAGATGTGTCCAGAAGAAACAGAGTACAGCACGCTTGGGCTGGCGCTGTCCGATGTAATGGACACTGGTGGGGCTGCAAGGCGAGCTGTTCCAGTTTCTTTTGTTTCCTTTGTGGCTCCTTAGTTTTCAAAACACCCTCTTGAATGACAACTTTCGCTGTATGTATGGTAACCCTGGGCGTAGTGGGCGTAGTGGGGCTACGTGGAGCATCGCGTAGTGTGGCCAAATCTATGCACACTCGCACACTCCGCGTAGCCCCACTATGCACCGCCCGCCCTCATTTTAAAATAACTTAAAGTATTTAAAAGTAAGAAAATATCTTATCTGAGGTGCGGCGTCCCGGGGCTCCCTCTTCCTCCTTCAGCGGCAACTTCTTCCTCACAAATGCACATGCGCGGGCGCCCGCGCATGCGTATTTCTCTCAAGAAATGCACGGGCGTCCGCGCATGCGCATTTGTGAGGAAGAAGTTGCCACTGAAGGAGGAAGAGGGAGCCCCAGGACGCCGCACCTCAGGTAATACATTTTCTTACTTTTAAATACTTTAAGTTATTTTAAAGTGTGGGCGGGCAACTCTGCTCCACCGTGGCATGTGCGTAGTGCTGCCTGCAGGCAGCACTACGCACACTCCGTGGCCGGAGCGGAGCACTACGCCCACCATTAATGTCTGGCCTCTTGTGACCCATTCTTTTTGCATTTTTTGTGTCTCTTGTCTGCGCATGTAGACTGTGAAGCTTCTTCCCAACATGTTGTAAATGTCATCTTCAGCTTCCTTCAGACCAACTGTAGAGCGTGAGCAAGTCTCCAACTCGTCGCCAAAAATAATGTAATAGCGCAGTTCACGCTGGTAAGATGTTGATTAAGTGGGTTTATTGAAGTAGATCCTAATGTACAGTATATCCAATACAGCAGCCCCACCAGGAGCAGCCTGCCTGCTGCTCAGCCCATCCACCAACTGTCACCACTCACACCATTCACCCAGGCATCCCACTCATGGCCCACACACCAACATTCCACACAGAACACTCACACTGGCTGAGCAGCGAGGAACATGATAACAGAGAACATTATAACAACATGAAGATACTACAGACAGTTTTAAATGTTCCTTCCTCTCCACCGCCCCAATCCCAGAGGAAGTGAGGCTGTCATCAAATATCACCATGAAATGTCGCCATATTATTAAGTTAAACTTTGAGGTGAGTGAGCCACTTAAAGCTCGAGCCAGACTTGAGCCTGAAGTGTGGCTCTGGCTCTGCTCCAGGTCCCATTGGAACATCAAGCCCATAACGAGCCGAGCTTTAATGTGGCTTCTGCCTGCACCCTCGCTCTACCTTCATCCACAAAAGTTAGAAACAAAGCATTACCATTTGAGTTAAAAAGGAGAGATTAATCAATACCCATTTAGTAGGTGATCTGTTCAAAGTGGTACCAGAAAACCTGGATTAATCGTGGCTTCCTCGCTTAACCAAAGTGTGTGATCTAAGGCAAATATTTTATTTTACCCATCCCTTTTTTCACTGTCACATATATAAAAGCACCTTTAAATACTTAAGTCCAGAATACCAGCTGTAGAAAAACCTATTGTGTTTGACTTAATAGGCTATTATCAATGATATTGGTTATACAATTTAGATGGCAAATGTTTTCCATACTCAGCTCTAAAGGCCAAGCCAAGCCCTTTGGCTTGGGCTTAGATTGCCCTGGTAATTTGTTGGCTCGTCCACCTTTACTTCAACTATGAGCTGTGGGCCGTTAATGGGGAGCAGCCATCTTCTATAGGGACCCTTCTTACTGTACATTATCACCTCACTGCTCTTCCTCATCACAGTCCCTAACCTATGAGGATGAAACATGTCAAAGAAACAGATACCTGTGCCAGCTCTTCACACTGTAGGTGTGTTTTCTGTTTGCCTGGAGCAAAATCAGTATAGATTCTGCACTGAATAAATCTGTTTCTTTCTTTTTTTATTTTTTTTACTTCTTTGCTTTACTTGGAGTCAACTTTGGTAGGGGGATTTGCTTCTGTTCATTCACTTATGAACTTCAATATGATTTCTTTAATATTTGTTATTATTTGTTTATCTTCTGCAACATGCTTCATTTGTTAAGTAATTAGTGCCAGGGCCCAAGATAATACACAGATGGCCACTGCAGATTGTAGTACCCACAGTCCCTTCCAACACTACCAAATTCCAAACCTAGCCACACCTGTCCTACATATGTGGCAATTTGGTCTACACTGACCCAAAGTTTTAAGACTGGTATTACTATTTCTGTAATGGTATATTGCAATGGTTCTTAACCTTTGCATTCTGTGGTCCCCCACTTCAACATTAATTAACACTGAATCATTATTGGAATCCAAAGATCCCCACTGGGTTATTACTGGATGCTGGGGATCTCGGCCTAAACAATTTAGATGATTTGAACCGCAAAATTATACACAAAAATTGATACAAGCATTCGCCAAACAAATACACAAATGATTAAATATTTTATATAATTCACAAATATATTTTAAAAAGGAACATTTTAATGGGAGGAAAGGGAACTTTTCTAAATTCAATAAGGCCACCCATTATCCATATTATATTCTGTCTGATGACCTGGAGTGCTCCCATGGACCAATGTGAGAATACCAATTTAATTTTAGCCTCGAATTTCAAATTCCATCACGTTCGCAGAACTATTTTAAATTTTAAATTTTGGTTCTTTATTTATAAACAATTTATCAATTTGTAAATTGCATTTAATTTTTCAAGCAGTTGTGAATCCCCTGTGCAGGCGTTGAAGACCTCCAGTGTCCCCTGTGTAGGATTTGCAGACCTCCAGGGTCCCCAGACCACAGGTTAAGAACCACTAGTATATTGAATTATTAAATACTTTGCTCTTATGTGGTGGACTGTCATAAATCTGTGCCAATGTTATGAAATAAGTGCCGCTGCCGAGCCGCAGCAAACACTGGCACAAATTAAACAGTGATGCCCTTCAAGAGCCTGATTACAAGTTGGATGCAATAATTGTTCTCATGCTTTTTTTTTAAAATAGACTGACAGTGCCACCATGTGGTGGACTGTCATAACTATATGCCAATGTTATGAAATAAGTGCTGCTGCTGAGCAGCAGCAAACACTGGCACAAATCAAGCAGTGATGCCCTTCAAGAGCCTGATTACAAGTTGGATGCAATAATTTGCCCGTGCTCTGAGTTTTTCGGGAATAACATGCAGATATTGGTGCTTACCACACTCAAGTCAGCACGGTAAAGTATAAAGTGTGCACTTTTCCTCTTTTAAATTCTAGCAGGATTGACCTATTGAAATCTAATGACTATTCGGGTCTAAATCCAAATCTATTAATTGCAGCAAATATCACACAAATTGGCATTCAGGGGTCCTTTCTTGAGATTATCCCTTTTTCTAGGGGATCATGTGGGGGGTGCAGATGAAGGGCCGCTTTAGGCCAACCCTCTTTTATGGTTTACAAGTCTCCACTTGTTTAATCCTCCTCATAGCCCCTCCTTCCTTTTTTGGTAACATCCCTTTTACAGGGGAAGCGGCGTTTACTTCGCATGCGTTACTACGCATGCCGTTATTACGCGGTCGTTAGTACGACCGCGTTGTTACTTAGCATACCTTTACTTCGCAATTCGGAAGTACGAATTGCAGTAAGGGGGGGAAGGTGTTGGATTTAAAATCCAACACCTTCCCTAGTGTCCGCATAGACTGGAGTTGGAATAGTAAATTATACTATCCCAACATCCAGCACCCCCTTACTGCAATTCGTACTTCCGAATAGCGAAGTAAAGGTATGCTAAGTAAAAACGCGGTCGTACTAACGACCGCGTAGTAACGGCATGCGAAGAAAACGCATGCGAAGTAAAGTTATATATTCCTTTTACGGGGCTTAGAGGGGAAAGCTTCATTTTGTGTCGCATAATACACACCCATCCCCGTACCCGCCCCCCACTACCACCCCACCTTGGGTGTTGGAGTAGGCAGCAATTGTTTATATCATGACTTGATGAAGCTGCATGTTGCCCTCTCTACTTTTTGTTCAATACTCTTTGCAGTGGCCGAGCCAATCTGACACGCCCTGTCTGAGATGTGTTACCAGGAAATTAAATCTCATGGATGTGCAACGCAGCCCCGCAAAGTACCAAACTGAAAACTTGGCAGCTATGGCAACGGGTTACATGGCTGTGACTCTCAGCACGCGCCATTGGGTCCTATAATGAGAGCTATTTCAGCTGTACTTGTGATAGTTATTCTTCAGCTTGGGTTCATCTTATGTGTCTTTCCTTTACCTTTATTATTTTAAAAGTTGTTCAGTTCTTCTACAACCTGTGAAAATGTGCTGTGGCCTTTCAGGACTCTGAGCAAAAATGCTATAGAGCTTTGTTGTAGAGTTGAGTGACTATAGTAGAGTGAGTGTGTCTGAGGCTACCTTGGCATGATAGTATTTGAGGATTGTCCTCTCATGACCTGAGGCCCTTGTGGCCTCATGGATAAGGTGTTTGATTGTTGATGAGAAGATTCTGGGTTCCAGTACCTTTGATGTCCTGTTTGTTTGTCACCTTCTAGCTCTGTGTATTGGACATGCTAGAATGCTCTGATTAATGTCCAATTTACTGAAAGGGTCATTTCAAGGTCTGTGACATTGCATTAAACCTCCCTGTGATATTTCTTGCTGGGTCACCTTCTTACTGTACCAGCTGTGGTACATTTCCCTTGTCATTAGGGTCAGGAATGGCTTGGTACACCTGGGGTATGTGCTTTTCTCTATTTACTTTTCCTGTCTCCCCATAATAGTCTTTCTTTCGATAAATTGCACATTAGCCTTCAAGGTAGGGAGCCAGCTGCTGAAATCTGTGTGGGACCACCCAATCACAGGCTACGTTCCCAGCTAGTTCTCTCTGTAACAAAACACAACTGGTTCAGAGAGGACCTAGCTTGGCTGTTTGGGCTGCACTGTATTCATTGAAACAGAATCAGGATTGATTAGTATATGTCTGGGTCTAATATGAGATGGTACAAAGGGCAACAAAAACGATGGACTGGGATGGTGCCCAAGTAATTACCAATAGCTGTGATTAATTCAAGCATTCCAGCCATCACTTTTTTAATATTCTTCAATTTAAAGCTCTAAGGGACGCTAATGCC
Source organism: Triturus cristatus (assembly GCF_964204655.1). Lineage (NCBI taxonomy): Eukaryota > Metazoa > Chordata > Amphibia > Caudata > Salamandridae > Triturus > Triturus cristatus. Next base: position 57,972,530 of record NC_140579.1, read on the forward strand.
CAGCCATGGGTCCCATGCTGACTCTGCACCTGAAGCTAAGCTACACCTTACTGAAGAAGCCAGCATAGGCAGACACTTTTCCTGGCTTGCTTGCAATATAAGAGAACCTGACTTGACACTTCAGGCTGGACTGTTCCTATTGGAGCAAGACCAAGGCTGATTTGCATATGACTGGTTCTATTCTAAGGTGGGATTGTACGCAAAAAAGCAATAGACTTGGATGCAGCCTCAGTAATTACCAGTGGCTGAAGTTAATTCAAACATTCCATCCATCACTTTTCTGTATTTTTCATTGTAATGCAGTGGTGCAGCTGGTAATCCAAGATGTGGGTCCCATGCAGACTTTGCTACTCGAACCAGTTACACCAGAGTGAAGATCCCCAGGTAGGCCCTTGCCAATCTTGGGGTGCTCCTGTTCCATTTCAGAGAGGATCTGGTTTAGCAATTCCTGGAGCAGAACCAGGCCAGATGTGTGTATGGCTTGGTGTAATCATAGGTGGCATAGTGAACAAAAACAAAATTGAACTGGGATGCACCCCAAGTAATTACAGGTGGCTAAAATTAATTCAAGCATTCATTTCATCAATTTTTTGCATTCTTTGTAGTTACTCTCTGAGGTGAATGGATATGCCCTGCCAAGGGTCCTGTGCTCACGGTGCCACTGGAACTGAGTTACACCCATCTGAAGCGGCCCAAATAGACTGAAACATGCTTTCCCCATCATCCTAAGCAGTTCATCAATTTTCGGCAATGGGTGTTGATCCGCCCAGATGCCAGTATTCATGTCACATAGTTCAACACAAAGTGTTATTCCCAGCCGACCTGATTTGTTGTCCAAAACAACAGGAGCAAGCCACTCTGAAGCCTCGGTAAGCGTTATTATCCCTTTCTCAATCAACGTATTCAATTCCTTCTTCAAGGAATTTCTCTTGAGTAGTAGTCTAGGGCAAACTTTATGCACACGGCCTCTTGTTCTTCCCTGCCATCCACCACAAATGAATCAGAAAGGTTAGTGTAAAAGACCAGGATGGCTGATGACTGGCAATGTTTTACAGGTGCAGCAGTGCTAACAGACAGAGCTTGGTTCAGCAGGATCAGATTGGTGGTGTCAGGCTGCCGCAGCACAGCAGGCAAAAATAACTCTTATCAAGTGACATAAATAGATAAAACTTGGATAAAGTATGTGGAAAAACAAAACTTTTTGTATTTATTCCACATACAAAACACCACCTTACAGCCACTCAAAATGGGAAACTAACTCTCACAATTGATTTTGCTTAAGGCAAAACCACAACCTTCTGACTGGGAATAGTGCTGGAAGAAACTTTCCAGCGGGACAGGGAGAAGGAAGGTGAGAGACCAGAAGAAGGGAAAGTAAAATATACATGATGTAACATTGCAACAAGACTCTGTTGTAGTTACGTACTAATGTAATATACTGAAATCTTCTTCTAAGAAATGTGGAGGATATTCTGAATAACTATTTTTTTACTGTGGCATTTGTTTGATTATTTTAAAATGAGAAAACTTAAAGTCTGCTTTGTTGTCTATTGATTGTCTTCTCTTTGATGTCTCAGCAATTTTGAGTTTCTGAAATGAAGCTGTTTTACATGGACTTTGACTGAGGCATTCCCTTTTGGTATCACAGGTCAAGTACTTAGCCATGGCCCTTCTGTGCCTGCTGTTTATTTAAATGTTGTATTCTTAGTTATTTATAGAGTATTGACCTAACCACAAAGGCAATGGATGCTTTACACAGAACCAAACAACAATTCATTCAACGTGTAGCAGATAAGAGACCATAAGAAGTATAAAGACAAACACATATAGGTGTCCAGAAAATGAAGGGCTCGATTCACAAAAGTAATCTGAGACAAAATCCTAACTTTACAACTTTCGGTATCACAGAAGGCATTTAGGAGTAGTAAAGTTAGGATTTTGTCTCAGTTTGTCTTAAGTTTAACTGAAGACCAAAACTTAAGTTTAACTGAGGCAAAATCCTAACTTTAGTACTCCTAAATTATTTCTGTGAATACTGAAAGTCGTAAAGTCAGGATTTTGTCTCAGATTACTTTTGTGAATCGGGCCCGAAGTGTTTTGGTTTTTGTCTTCGGCCATCAAACAATTTCTCACTGATTATCAAAGCCCTTAACCATCAAGACCAGTTGATACAGCCTTGCTGTTGCTTGGCACTTCCTGGTCAAGCTAGAGTTGGTGATGTTTCTCTGTTTGCCATATTAGGTGTATGAATGTCCCCTTTATAAGATGCTGGCCCCATGGTTTTGTAAACGAGCACTGACTATGAGTCCTATTACGAATAGCCTCTTTTGGATGCGATATTTACAACGCCCAATATAAATCTGAACTCGTGTTCGGAATTTATCAGTGTCAATATTTATCACCTATTCTGAATTTTTTGAGGAATAACGTGGATTTTGGTGTTTACTGCAGAGAAATGCACATATTCTGCTACATGCTGCACCTTTTTCCCCTGTAAAGGTCTGGCTGGTTTGAGTGCCAACATGTAGTGAACGGGACAAGTTTTGCATGCCGTTGGCCAAGGATCACAATTTAATGTACCCCCTGCATTCAAATTCTAAGAGTTCAACTGGAATGCTTTTCATCTCAAAGCAATTAGACCCTACAACAGCACAAACCTGACACAAAACATGTAGACATAGGGAATTGTGCTAGGATGCTGTCTCTAATTCTCTCTGACCTGTTTGCATCTATATGTCTGTGCATGAGCATTCTTGCATTTGTATATGCTGAGGGGTCGGGAGTTTCTATTCGGCCTAAATCTCAGGTATTTGAGCATGTGGGGACCTCATACTTCTATTCGGAACTAGGGTCCTCACACACCCAGCAAGCTAGGTGTCATGCTTCATCATATGGACCTGCTCCTCGTCGGCATGAGAACAATTATTGCATCCAACTTGTAATCAGGCTCTTGAAGGGCATCACTGTTTAATTTGTGCCAGTGTTTGCTGCGGCTCGGCAGCGGCACTTATTTCATAACATTGGCACATATTTATGACAGTCCACCACATAAGAGCAAAGTATTTAATAATTCAATATACTAGTGGTTCTTAACCTGTGGTCTGGGGACCCTGGAGGTCTGCAAATCCTACACAGGGGACACTGGAGGTCTTCAAGCTGCTGAAATCTGTGTGGGACCACCCAATCACAGGCTACGTTCCCAGCTAGTTCTCTCTGTAACAAAACACAACTGGTTCAGAGAGGACCTAGCTTGGCTGTTTGGGCTGCACTGTATTCATTGAAACAGAATCAGGATTGATTAGTATATGTCTGGGTCTAATATGAGATGGTACAAAGGGCAACAAAAACGATGGACTGGGATGGTGCCCAAGTAATTACCAATAGCTGTGATTAATTCAAGCATTCCAGCCATCACTTTTTTAATATTCTTCAATTTAAAGCTCTAAGGGACGCTAATGCCCAGCCATGGGTCCCATGCTGACTCTGCACCTGAAGCTAAGCTACACCTTACTGAAGAAGCCAGCATAGGCAGACACTTTTCCTGGCTTGCTTGCAATATAAGAGAACCTGACTTGACACTTCAGGCTGGACTGTTCCTATTGGAGCAAGACCAAGGCTGATTTGCATATGACTGGTTCTATTCTAAGGTGGGATTGTACGCAAAAAAGCAATAGACTTGGATGCAGCCTCAGTAATTACCAGTGGCTGAAGTTAATTCAAACATTCCATCCATCACTTTTCTGTATTTTTCATTGTAATGCAGTGGTGCAGCTGGTAATCCAAGATGTGGGTCCCATGCAGACTTTGCTACTCGAACCAGTTACACCAGAGTGAAGATCCCCGGGTAGGCCCTTGCCAATCTTGGGGTGCTCCTGTTCCATTTCAGAGAGGATCTGGTTTAGCAATTCCTGGAGCAGAACCAGGCCAGATGTGTGTATGGCTTGGTGTAATCATAGGTGGCATAGTGAACAAAAACAAAATTGAACTGGGATGCACCCCAAGTAATTACAGGTGGCTAAAATTAATTCAAGCATTCATTTCATCAATTTTTTGCATTCTTTGTAGTTACTCTCTGAGGTGAATGGATATGCCCTGCCAAGGGTCCTGTGCTCACGGTGCCACTGGAACTGAGTTACACCCATCTGAAGAGGCCCAAATAGACTGAAACATGCTTTCCCCATCATCCTAAGCAGTTCATCAATTTTCGGCAATGGGTGTTGATCCGCCCAGATGCCAGTATTCATGTCACATAGTTCAACACAAAGTGTTATTCCCAGCCGACCTGATTTGTTGTCCAAAACAACAGGAGCAAGCCACTCTGAAGCCTCGGTAAGCGTTATTATCCCTTTCTCAATCAACGTATTCAATTCCTTCTTCAAGGAATTTCTCTTGAGTAGTAGTCTAGGGCAAACTTTATGCACACGGCCTCTTGTTCTTCCCTGCCATCCACCACAAATGAATCAGAAAGGTTAGTGTAAAAGACCAGGATGGCTGATGACTGGCAATGTTTTACAGGTGCAGCAGTGCTAACAGACAGAGCTTGGTTCAGCAGGATCAGATTGGTGGTGTCAGGCTGCCGCAGCACAGCAGGCAAAAATAACTCTTATCAAGTGACATAAATAGATAAAACTTGGATAAAGTATGTGGAAAAACAAAACTTTTTGTATTTATTCCACATACAAAACACCACCTTACAGCCACTCAAAATGGGAAACTAACTCTCACAATTGATTTTGCTTAAGGCAAAACCACAACCTTCTGACTGGGAATAGTGCTGGAAGAAACTTTCCAGCGGGACAGGGAGAAGGAAGGTGAGAGACCAGAAGAAGGGAAAGTAAAATATACATGATGTAACATTGCAACAAGACTCTGTTGTAGTTACGTACTAATGTAATATACTGAAATCTTCTTCTAAGAAATGTGGAGGATATTCTGAATAACTATTTTTTTACTGTGGCATTTGTTTGATTATTTTAAAATGAGAAAACTTAAAGTCTGCTTTGTTGTCTATTGATTGTCTTCTCTTTGATGTCTCAGCAATTTTGAGTTTCTGAAATGAAGCTGTTTTACATGGACTTTGACTGAGGCATTCCCTTTTGGTATCACAGGTCAAGTACTTAGCCATGGCCCTTCTGTGCCTGCTGTTTATTTAAATGTTGTATTCTTAGTTATTTATAGAGTATTGACCTAACCACAAAGGCAATGGATGCTTTACACAGAACCAAACAACAATTCATTCAACGTGTAGCAGATAAGAGACCATAAGAAGTATAAAGACAAACACATATAGGTGTCCAGAAAATGAAGGGCTCGATTCACAAAAGTAATCTGAGACAAAATCCTAACTTTACAACTTTCGGTATCACAGAAGGCATTTAGGAGTAGTAAAGTTAGGATTTTGTCTCAGTTTGTCTTAAGTTTAACTGAAGACCAAAACTTAAGTTTAACTGAGGCAAAATCCTAACTTTAGTACTCCTTAATTATTTATGTGAATACTGAAAGTCGTAAAGTCAGGATTTTGTCTCAGATTACTTTTGTGAATCGGGCCCGAAGTGTTTTGGTTTTTGTCTTCGGCCATCAAACAATTTCTCACTGATTATCAAAGCCCTTAACCATCAAGACCAGTTGATACAGCCTTGCTGTTGCTTGGCACTTCCTGGTCAAGCTAGAGTTGGTGATGTTTCTCTGTTTGCCATATTAGGTGTATGAATGTCCCCTTTATAAGATGCTGGCCCCATGGTTTTGTAAACGAGCACTGACTATGAGTCCTATTACGAATAGCCTCTTTTGGATGCGATATTTACAACGCCCAATATAAATCTGAACTCGTGTTCGGAATTTATCAGTGTCAATATTTATCACCTATTCTGAATTTTTTGAGGAATAACGTGGATTTTGGTGTTTACTGCAGAGAAATGCACATATTCTGCTACATGCTGCACCTTTTTCCCCTGTAAAGGTCTGGCTGGTTTGAGTGCCAACATGTAGTGAACGGGACAAGTTTTGCATGCCGTTGGCCAAGGATCACAATTTAATGTACCCCCTGCATTCAAATTCTAAGAGTTCAACTGGAATGCTTTTCATCTCAAAGCAATTAGACCCTACAACAGCACAAACCTGACACAAAACATGTAGACATAGGGAATTGTGCTAGGATGCTGTCTCTAATTCTCTCTGACCTGTTTGCATCTATATGTCTGTGCATGAGCATTCTTGCATTTGTATATACTGTGGGGTCGGGAGTTTCTATTCGGCCTAAATCTCAGGTATTTGAGCATGTGGGGACCTCATACTTCTATTCGGAACTAGGGTCCTCACACACCCAGCAAGCTAGGTGTCATGCTTCATCATATGGACCTGCTCCTCGTCGGGCCGGCGCTGCAATGCCCGACGGGCACCCTAAAAGGGGCTCTTTGGCGGAGATCTTCAGTTCCTGGCCGTATGATGCAGTGTGTGTGAGAGGGACCTAGTGGTGTAGATGTGAGTGCAGGTAAGTGAATTAAAACAAGTTAGAGAGTCCAAAAATAATTTTATTGGGGATGGCTCTCTACCTGAATAAAAATGTGTGGGAGCAGAATGGCAGCTAACTGATGTTAAGATTCAGTTTGGCTATGCTCATCTGCGCTGGTCGACATGTTTCTTGCCTGATGGTCCTATTGATCCGTGGCAATTCCTCAGGACCTAAAAAAGCTGTCAGTAATCTACACTGGGTGGTAAGTACAGCTGTTACCTACTACCTGTTGTTAGGAAACGGTCTCGCCATCTGCCTAGGGAAACCTAAAAGAAGAGAAGATCATAAGCAAGGCATCCCAAGCAGAGGCAATGTAAAAAGTGGATGTATTACACAGGTCTAGTTCAGTAGCCGATATTTTAAGAAAAACTCCCTCCCTTCTTGGGAGTGGGGGTTCTGTGGCCTCAGGGTCACAAACAGAAGACTGGACTTCTCTAACCACGTTGAAAAGGGAGTGGATTAAGATCACACTACATGGGGCCCTTATGACGGAATATTTAAGAGCAAATATTGCGCCTAGTGGACTCATTATTAACGTCTTCCCTAGACTTTTCTTGGAAGATCCGACTTTCAAGAAGGAATGGAGTCTAGTCTCGTGGAAATGCACGAGAGATCTCTTGGTTCTCATAATTAACACGGCCCAGAGATTAGCAGACGCCCTATTAGTGAGGATACAGGCAGCAGAGAGTGCACTTAAATCCACGACCCAGAATACCGCATTTAAAGCAAAACTGGCGGAAATAAACAATGAGATTGCTGAAAACAAAGAGTATCTACTCAAATTGAAGATCAACAAACTTCAGAAGGACATTCAGAAGTTTGATAAAGAGAAGATCTTTCCCTATTTGAGAGCAGACTTTCAGGCAACCAAGAATAGCTACTCATCTGATGAGAGTCCCGACAATTCGAGAAGGGGGTCAACGAGCAGTGACTCGAGTTCCAATAGTTGGGGAGGGAACCAACAAAAAAGGAACTTTCAATCACCTTACCCTGTTTACAGCAACGCCCCAGTCTATACGGGTCCACCACAACCTCCTTTTTGGCAGTTCCCTATGTTTCCACATGGCCAGCCCCAATTCTATCCCCCTGGCAACCCTCCTTTTTTAGACAGAGGTTGGGGCAGAGGAAGAGGTCGAAAAAGAGGGCCAACCAAAGGAGTTCAGTGGCAGGACCAGGAACAATTCCAGTCAGCACCCAGGGGCAGAAACAGAGGGAAAAAGAATTAGTGGTGAACCTGTCAGACAGACCCTTGAGCCGTTTGGAGGAGGAAGTCCTCGAGAAAGGACTCGGTTATGTCCCCACACCGAGAACTGACAATTTCAGGGACAATTGTGAGATTCATGACTTCCTTAGAAAAATACGTCTCAAGGCTTTCTTTCAAGACCAACCAACCACTGAGTCCATGGACACGGGGTTACGTAATCCATCCAGATTTACCCCCACTAACAACATGGTGCCCCCCGAAGTACTCACATTTGAGAAAGCTGTGCTTCGTGACTTGGGGTCAATTCCTTCTAGGGGATTTTATCACAATATGTCCAATGCGGAGTTGACAGCAGCTAAAACCCTAGCCAATGATAATAGCATTATTATCAAACAGGCAGATAAGGGAGGAGCGACGGTGATACAGAACGTCACTGACTATGACCGAGAGTGTAGACGCCAACTTGACAATACTAAGTACTACACCCCCATCTCCGTTGACCCCACACCGAGGCTTGCCACTAGGATCGCGACCATCACTTTCGAAGCTGAGAGTAATGGATGGATCAGCAAAAAGGAAGCTGAATTCCTCAATACCAGGGAGCCTAGGACCCCGTACTTCTACACTTTACCCAAGATACATAAGGGCACCACACCAGTCCCGGGACGACCTATTGTATCGGGTATAGGTTCACTCCTGGAACCCCTCTCAAGATTTGTTGATCACTTCTTACAGCCTCTGGTTAAAAAAACTCCATCCTACATCCGTGACACTACGGACATCTTACAAATCATAGAGGAGACACATGACACGAGCAATATCGACCTCCTGGTAACGTTGGATGTGGAGGCATTGTACACGAATATCCCCCAACGTGCCACCTTGGTGGCAATCAAGAATGCCCTTATGAAAGAGGAATGGACATCACCTACCCCTATTCCCTTTGTGATGGAGTGCGCCACACTGGCTCTAACTGAAAACTACTTTGAGTATAATTCACAGCTATTCCACCAATCACAGGGTACATCGATGGGTAGCACCTTCGCCCCTAGTGTGGCCTGTATTTACATGGCCAGCTTTGAGGAGGAAGTCATCAGGCACCCCAGTAATCCCTTTATCATCAATCTAACTTTGTGGAGGCGTTTTATTGATGACATTTTGATCTTCTGGAAGGGGGACCAGCAGACATGCCTAGCATTTTGCGATTGGATCAATGCCCAGAACCCGTTCCTGAAATTTACACACACTATCTCTGACTCTAATGTACCCTTCTTGGATCTCATGGTCACACTAGGGGACACAAGCCTGAGCACCACTCTTTACAAAAAGCCTACTGATAGGAATAGTTTACTCTTATACAGTAGCCATCACCCCAAGGCCCTTAGGGATAATTTACCCTTTGGGCAATTCCTCCGCCTGAGGAGGAACTGTTCTAACACCAATGACTACTTAATTGAAGCTGACCAGTTGAGTAAAAACCTCAGGATAAGAGGCTACCCTGAGCGCCAAGTAAAAAACTCATTGAAAAGGGCTCGCAATAACCCGCGAGAAGTTCTGCTACAAACTAACAATAAGGAGAGGACAGAAACTTTAACCTGTGTCACATCCTTTACTCCCAATTCCACTACCATCAAGGGTATAATTAAGAAGCATTGGGGAATACTCACTGCAGGTGACCTCACTATCCCGCCCCCTCGCTTTGCATTCAAGCGCACACAAAATCTGAAAGATATTCTTATCAACACGAGGCCTAGACAGACTCACCACCATGACCAAAGCACTCTCTGGGGTCTCCCACCTGTGAGAGGACACTACCCCTGTGGATCCTGTGCTGTCTGCCATCAAACTTCGGTGACTAAAGAGGTGGTTTTTTCAGACTCATTCACATGGAGGCTACAACGTCATACCAATTGCAACACCGCGCAGTGTATTTATTTAATTACCTGCCCCTGTGAACAGAGATATATAGGCATGACCATGCGAACAGTAAAAACACGCATAACTGAGCACAAGAGCAATGTGAGATGTCAGAGAGTCACTACTAAATTGTACACCCACTGCAAAGAAAACAACCACACACCAGACTCCCTTAGATGGGTAATCCTTGAGGCACATCCTAAGATTACACAGAGAGCACTGTTCAAGATCGAACAGCGATGGGTGCATCGCCTTAAGACAGACCGAGAAGGCTTAAATGATCAGATCCCGTGGGCAGCACTTATGGACAGATAAAGCAGTCTTCCACGGTTTTTAGCGGCTTACACTTTCCGTGTCCTCACCTGGTTACTATTACCCCCATATCTAGAGGGTCCCTTAGATTCCAGTGTATACAGACACCGTTCCATGATGGCCGCTGTATTTGACACCCTATGTGGGATTCCGGCCATGCTGTCCAACTTAACTACCATACTCGTTTTCTAAGGGTTACTTAGACTTGAATGTACATAGACACCATTCCAAGATGGCCGCTGTATTTGACACCCTATGTGGGATTCCGGCCATGTTTTTCAACTTAATTACCATACTCGTTTTCCAAGGGTTACTCAGACTTGTATGTACTTAGACACCATTCCAAGATGGCCGCCGTTGTCTGACAATCTCATGCGAGGCTTTGTCCATACTCACGCATTCTACAAACTTCCGGGTACTAGACACGCCCTCCGCTAAACGATTCAGCCGGTATATCTGTTTTGGCACCACACCGGCCATCAGTATTCCCGGGTCGAGTGGCGCGAGGGTAGGTTGATAGCCCTTCCTGCAACAACCTCAAAGTAAGTAGATCGGCGATATGACTGCACGCCCTGAGGCTATTGACTGGTCAGGTGAGTGGTGTGTTTGCGCTGTCAGCATTGATTGGGATATCTTTTGGTGATCTTATCTCCGCCGCCAAACTGACAATACATGACTTTGACACAGTGTTGTCAGTGCCTGCTCCATTCTAGATTCTGTCACCATATCTCGCTAGTGAGTGACACGGGACACATACTATGGGCGGAATTACGCGTCTCGCTCGATACTGGGGAGAGCTGGTGGTTCCTTGATATTTTGCCGATTTACACTCACGGCAGATCCGGACTTGCCCCGGACTCTCCGAGTGGTACGAGTGAGTGTGAATTGGTGCCATTAGTCAACGGTCACGCGGTTTCTACTGGCTGATACCCTGACCGGCTGGGCATTAACAATTGTTGTGACTTCTTCTTTATCTTTAAGTTTGCTCCGCGGTGCTATCCCATCATCTGATTACCTCCAGCGGCCTGAGACTCGCATCACAGCAGCTCATGCAACAGGACCACACATGGGCTTTAGAGTTGATATTTATATTTGCCGTAAATACTTGTCGGACCAGTTGTTGTCACCCCATGTATCACTTTGTTTTTCACTAGGACACCAGAGTCTTGGTGTCCAGGTGGCGCCACGGCCACGGATAGGAGTATGGTACTAAACCATATTAGGTGAGTGTCCCATGAGTTTCACCTTGAGCCTCTAGAACACCTTAGTCACTCTATCCTAGTATCGATTTGGATAACATGTGAATTACAGTCTTCTGTTTTAATTTTTAATTGGTTTTTAATTTCACTAGCTGTAGGTCTATCACTACTTACTGTATAGAGTCACTGACACATGGTGAATATAGAAGTCATGTTAGATCATTTAGTCAATAGGGGGTTTATATCACTTTGTGAACTAGACCTGTGTAATACATCCACTTTTTACATTGCCTCTGCTTGGGATGCCTTGCTTATGATCTTCTCTTCTTTTAGGTTTCCCTAGGCAGATGGCGAGACCGTTTCCTAACAACAGGTAGTAGGTAACAGCTGTACTTACCACCCAGTGTAGATTACTGACAGCTTTTTTAGGTCCTGAGGAATTGCCACGGATCAATAGGACCATCAGGCAAGAAACATGTCGACCAGCGCAGATGAGCATAGCCAAACTGAATCTTAACATCAGTTATCTGCCATTCTGCTCCCACACATTTTTATTCAGGTAGAGAGCCATCCCCAATAAAATTATTTTTGGACTCTCTAACTTGTTTTAATTCACTTACCTGCACTCACATCTACACCACTAGGTCCCTCTCACACACACTGCATCATACGGCCAGGAACTGAAGATCTCCGCCAAAGAGCCCCTTTTAGGGTGCCCGTCGGGCATTGCAGCGCCGGCCCGACGAGGAGCAGGTCCATATGATGAAGCATGACACCTAGCTTGCTGGGTGTGTGAGGACCCTAGTTCCGAATAGAGGTATTCCTCTGCTTTACGGTCTCTTCTTTCCTTTGGCACCCCCCGCCTTTTCTTTGAGGAACTGCATACTCTTTTCTTTACACATGATTAACTGGGCATGTATGCTGGACCTCCTTGAATAAAAGCCCATCAGTCCCTCTCTTGTTTACATGACCTCATACTTCTGCCATTGGATGTATCTGCTCAACTCTCATTTCAGAAGCTTTCCTTTGAGTCTTTTTTGCTGTTTATTGATCCTTTCTATGCTCAAATGATGCTTTTTTTCCAGTTCCAGCCCCTTCCTGTGGGCTTAGTGCCTAGAATGCTTACTCGCTGAGGGTCAATAAATGTGGAGTATTTTGTGGACGATGTCATGGGCCAGCCATGTGTCCTTCTATTCCTGTGATTCTGTCACTAATGAGGCTTGGCATAGATGGGCAATTAAATATAGGGGTCATGTGACAGACTGGAGGCAGTGGGATCTGAAGAGGCTGAGAACTCTGGACCGCTGACTCGCTCTACCCTCACTTCCTGTCCATGGGTGTACACTTCCGGGGCATTAGGGCTACAGTCGTATTTCATAACATCCTCGACACTCAGCCTTTGCCTGGCTCGATGGTGTGAGTTGTTTGTGAGTCTTTGCATCCATTATCTGAAACTCATGTTTATTATTTTCTTCCCTCTGGGTTCACTTCGGTTAGAATTCGCTACTCACCTCTTGACCTCTCTCTGCCCTACATCCGGTTCAGTGAGCTCCAGTTCAGCCAACACTGAAGCAGTCTGTCCTGTCCATCCCTCCCCTTTGACGAATTCATTTTAAAGAGTGACTTCCTCTGCAGTGTCCCTCTCTCTCACTGCCCTTGCTTGTCTCCCCAGATTCCTGCCACCTGTGGGCACAATATCCTTCTCACCTGAACAGGTGTTCAGGGATGGCATCTGAACATCCGAACGTGGCAGATTCTTGTTTTGACTGATGCATAGTCAAAAGACTGATGACTGATCTCAAATTAAGTTCATCACTCGAATAAGCAATGACAATGTACTCTCGTGGACAGTCTGGTTAATTCTGACTGAACACCCTAGGGCCCGACCACATACCTTTACAACAACGCACCCCCATACAGATTGACACTGTTATGCCCAGTTTGAGATTTTAACTGCAGTACTACAAGTTCTATTTTAATCTGGCAAATGTATTCAGGAAACAATATGTTTCTCCTAATGTCTCATGCTCAAAGCCTGGGGCAGAGCTTGGCCCACCATGCCCTTTACCTCTGCTTCAACCAATTCATACCAGCTGAAGACAAATAACCAAATTTGGTAATCTGTACCCACAATCTTTCTGCCTTGTGTGGGTGCAAATGGACATATTTTATTAATTCTCAAGGGTTTCAAAGACCACTCCTAAAATCAATGTAGATTCAGGTTGCGAAAGATCAAAGAGGCGTTTGGTGTTCTTACTACAGCCAAAACACAGGATGTGTGTAACCCTTCCTCTCACAAAGCAGCCACGCAAACCTGTGGCTAATCAAGTGACCTCATTAGCAGGTGTACAATCCCCTCTCAGTACCCCTCAGCCAACTCCCACAACACGTTTCTGCTCTCCTCTTACAATGGTGAGCCTTCACCGTGCTGAAGGACGCACCAGCGCGATCATGACCTGTGCGCAGTACCCCAAGGGTTCGCACACGCACTGCCCAGCATGGGGTCCTTCGAAGAAGCTTCTGTTTATGAAGGTCCTATCCTGCCTGCTTCTCTCTGGTGAGTATAATTTATTTATTTAGTTAGTAATTTATTGGTGACTTGTAAGGTGCCGCGTGATGGCTGCAGTCCGTTGCATGGTGAGTGGACTTTACAGCGACATTCTATCCGCCTTCTCTTACAACAAGATACTTTAATGGGGGCTTAAACGAGGTGTGCTTATTTGTGCTAGCAGGAACCATCAAAATAGTACTTTCCATTTTATTTCAGGAAGTCTGAAACTGAAGAATATCCCTTTTGAGCCCTGTGCTGACTGCAGTGAGTTTACCACTAATGTAACCTGAAGTAAAAATGCAAGGAAGCTGAAAAGTGACAATATGGACTTATCAGAAGTTCTGCTTCACCTGTCTGCTAATTTATACTACTTCAGAAGTGGGGACCCCCTCTCTACAGAAAGATTAGTTAAGGCGAGGGAGAAGAGGGGAGAAGCCAAACAATCAGTAAAAAGGCTCCCTCAAGGCTTATATTTCTTTTATTGTGAGACTAAGTTCAACTTGGGCTCAACAACCAGTTCAATCATTTCACTAAACTAACATAATTGATTTTTCATCATTATTTATCTAGTTTCTTTATATATTTCATTGCAGTTCATTTTCTTTCTTATTTCAGCTTAAAAACCTTTTTTTGGATATATATGTCAATAAAAGTCGACAATGTTTCCACAAAGAATTTAACGGCGCATTCAAAATGCTGTCGAATACAGAAACCCCAGAAAACAACTACATATGTTAAATACCAAAACAATAGACAAAACTCATCCAAACACATACAAACTCATACCACATTCACACAGAACACATTTGAGGAAAGGGGAGACTACAGGAAACAAAGTCTCCACGACCAAGTATAATGCATATGTGCAACAGGATCTGAGCATTAGGTCGACGCGCGTTTCGGTGGCTTGCGAAGAGTAGTACAACCACCTTCTTCATGACCTTTCCAGATACCCACACAATCAAACAACAACCAGGCGACCTAAGAAGCATAAATAACAAGTATTATGAGCCCATATTTACAGGTTTACTAATCTATTGGACCAAGATTCACAAAATTATTGAGTTATTTACACAGACCAGAAAGTAATACCTATTAATACCCACACCACAGAAGAGTGTGACTCCCCATACTTACCATGGGGGTGTTGTAAGTACATGACGTGTTATTTTCAGGTAAAAAGTCATCAGAAAGGGGGAGAACGTAGAACACCCAGAAGGGCAAGAAGTTGTAGTCACCTGAGTTCCAGAGAGTAAAGCCTAAGATATTTTAGCCCAGAGAGAAGAAAAGAACATAGCAAGTGATAGTTTTCTATGTTGCCATACATGTGTGATATTACTGTTTCAGAAGCGTGCCTGCTCGTACTTACAAGGGGACTAGTCAAAGGACTGCTGGCAGGATTAAGCAACCGCGTCTTATAAAGGTGAAAGATCTGTATGGAGAGGATGTAACAAAACCATTAAAGCTAGAAAGTAATATTAAGGGCTATAGTGTCAACAAAATGTGTGTGGCTACTTACGCCTCACCCAAAGTATTGTCATAGAGTGTTTGACCGATAAGAGAAATCGGTTTCTTCAAAGACAACGTCCCAAAGTGGACTTTGATTTCTAAACAGAAAGATTTTTTTAATTAATGTACGTGCTTTCGTCAGTCTCCCTAAGCGAAATAGATGCTAAGAAGCTGAGGATAGTATACAGATGACAAAGGTGTACGCACCTATTTTAGTAGAATGAGACGCATATAGGAATCCTCTTTTTTCCACAACTATGTAGTTACAAATGGTATAAGGTGCCACTGTTATCCACTGTAAGGTGGTATCCTCCTACCAAAGAATGTATGATATAAATCTTTGGAATAAAAAGAACCTATAACTAAAAATTGTAACAAAATAGGTACAAAACTTTTTTTAAATAAATAAAAATAAATAAAATAGGTACACAAATAATATATTGCAGCATGACACAATACATGTCTGAAAAAAGTTTATTAAAATGCGCAGACATGACATAAGTTCGAAAATATCAAATTAGCTTAGGGTCACCAGAATTATGGACGAAGAATCAAATGGCTGTCAACAATGTTATGTTATGTTATCTGCATTTCTTACGCGCGCAGCTACTCCGAGGAGTGTCCCAGCGCGGCCCAAGGGAGACAAACTATAACCAGACTTTAAGAAAAGAGATGTCTTTAGCAATTTCTTAAAAACGCCAAGGTCATCAACAGTGCGGAGCGACAGGGGGAGCGCATTCCAAGCGCGTCCTGCGAGCACAACCAAAGAGGTGCCCCCTAGCCGATGACGCTGGAATCCAGGAATCTTCATCAGCCTGAGGGATGAGGAGTATAAGGATCTCCCTGGCACGTAAAACGAGAAGCGTTTCTGCAAGTAGCCGGGGCCTTGCCCATGTAAAGCGCGATGGGCTATAGTGAGAGCTTTAAATGACACACGTGCCTTGACCGGTAACCAATGAAGGGAGCGGCGGTAATCATGGACGCTCTGCCTGGGAGCCAGGCCACCCAACATGCGGGCCGCCGCATTCTGGGTCACCTGAAGCTTGTTAAGAGCGTAAGCTGGGATCCCAGCATAAAGAGCATTGACATAGTCGAGTCGAGACAGGATCAATGCCCGAACCACCGATTCCCTAGCCGCTTGAGGGAGAAGTGGAAGGAATCTTCTCAGAATTCTGAGGAGGCCGAAACAACACCCTGTAAGACGCTTAACCTGACTAGCAAAGGAGAGATTGCAGTCAAAATAGTCCCCCAGATTCTTCACGGTCTGACTCGTGGAGGCAGGCAGAGGGAATTCTGGAGGCCAGATAGACTCTCTGAACCCAAGGGGGAAGTCGCCAAACATTAGAACCTCGGATTTATCCTCGTTACACTTTAATTGGGCAGCTGCCAGCCACTTAAAGACCGAGGAAAGACACCTCTGCACAAGGTCAACCGAGGCCCCCTGCTTCTCCCAAGTAAACAGAAGTTGTGTGTCATCTGCGTAAGCAATGACCTTAGCCCCCAGCCCCTCCGCTAGAGCCACCAGGGGAGTGAGGTAGATATTAAACAAAAGGGGGCTGAGGGAGGACCCCTGAGGAACCCCCGTGCTCACTTGAAGAGGTGACGAGACCAACGGAGGTATCCAGCTTTGCTGGAGCCGGCCATCCAAAAAGGATTTAATCCAACCCCAAGCGAGGTTGGACACCCCGATCTCCGACAGTCTACGCAACAGCAGTGAGTGGGGGACAGTGTCAAAGGCCGCCGACAGGTTGAGCAGCACAAGGGCTGCCTTCCCGCCGGCGTCGAGACAATCCCGAATTGCCTCCGAAACTTCCACAAGAGCACCTTCCGTGCTAAAGAAAGGGCGGAAGCCAGATTGAGCTGGGTGAAGAAGTCCCGCCCCCTCGACAAACTCCGACAACTGTCTGTTCACTACTTTCTCACATACATTCGACAGGCTAGGGAGAAGAGAGATAGGCCTGTAGTTCCCCGGAATCGCGGGATCAAGAGTAGGTTTCTTCAGCAGAGGGAAGACTTTGGCCTGCTTCCAACAACAGGGACCCTGGCCTCCTGCAAGGACAGGTTAATGATGTAGTTGACTTCCCCATTCACCGTCTCTGCCACCGAGGCCAGAAGTCTAGCCGCGCACGGATCGTCTGGAGAACCGGACTTCAGGCCCTGCAGAATTCTTAGAGTTCAGGACAAGTCCACCGGAGAGAAGTTAGACAGGGAATACTCGGAAGGCAATGCACCAGGAGCGGTGGTCGATGAGTCCAGACACAGCCGTGCGAGAGAAACTGCCTTGTATCTTTAAAATCTTATCCCGGAAGAATGTGGAAAGCGTCTCGCACCAATTGACTGTCACCGGTAAGATACTGCTCTGCGCTACAGGGGACATAAAGCTCTGAACGATTGAGAAAATCTCCTTGGAGTTGTTCTGGGCCTGGGCAATCCGGATGGAAAAGAAGACCTTTTTTGCCGATGAGATAGCTTTATAGTAATTTTTCTGGCCCTGCCTGAGCTTAGCCTTAGCTACTGGGCAGTAGTTGCTGAGACGCCAAGAGCGCTCCAATTTCTTGCATCCCTGCTTAAGATGATGGAGGTCTTCCGTAAACCAAGGTTTGGAGGGTGAGTCCCTAGTCTGTATAGCCGAGGTCGGAGTGGCGATTAACGCCCAAGAGTCTTGGAGCCAGTTGGAAAAGGTAACAAGACACCGATCCAGATCTTGTGGCAAAGTTGGCCTATTAGCCTCCAGCGTCCTCGCATAGAAGGTAGGGTCGACCTTCTTGAACGCCGGTTTGTGACCGACGACAGGTCTAGTACTGGGAGAAGATACTGCCCAAGAGAAACCAATTAAGTAGTGATCAGACCAGGGGACCGGAAGCGGGGCTATGATGGAGAGAGGGAAGTTGAAAAAGATAGGATCAAGAGTGTGACCCCCGAGGTGAGTCGGCTGGTCGACCCATTGTGAGAGAAGTGCAGACTGGCAGATATCCAGGAGCTCACATGTGTCCCTTGAGTTTTCCAGGTCAAGATGGATATTGAGGTCGCCTAAAAGCAGATAATGAGAAAACTGCAAGGCTCTCGAAGAGACCGCCTCCACACAGGCCTGAAGGAAGGTGTGTGCCGCTCACGGCGGGCGATAGATCAGAGAGCCGCCCAGATAAAAGTGGGCAGAGCAGCGAATAGTGAAATCCAGAGCTTCACAGCCGCCCCACGTACTAAGAGAACACTTGGCCAGCTCCCACCTCTCTTTGAAGATAACAGCCAGCCCCCCGCCTCTCCCTGTTATCCGGTCTAACCTGCTGATTTTATAACCCGATGGGATAGCCATGGAGATAATTGGATCAGAGGAGTTGTCAAGCCACGTCTCCGTAACAAAGAGAAAGTCCAGAGATTTATCGTCCAGGAGCTCGAACACCTCAGTGTAATGCTTGTTCAAAGAGCGAATGTTGAGCAGCGCCGCCGAAATGACAGAGGCACTGCCCGTTGTAGTGGCATCTGTAGCACCCAGCTCGAGCCGAAAGCCACAAGCCCCACAAACAAAGTTTCGTACCCCGTGGAGGTTAGGAGACATCAGAGAGTTCCAGCATGAACCACAAAGCTGTTTGAGCCGCTCGCTAGAGTAGGGAGGGAGACGAGAGCCATTGGCCCCAAAATGGGCAGCATTACTGGCCCCGGCCCCAGACGCGCCACTGACGGGCGCAGACGGGCTTGCCTTAGGCACGCCCGCTGCACTTGTCCGCTGCGCGAACACGCAGCGTGCATTGATATAGTGCCGGTGGGCTGGAGACTAGAGCGCCTACAAAACAAAATGGCGCCTAGGTCTGTGCCGCCGGAAGTGAGGGAGTGCTCTCACTGCGCAAATAGGGAAGGAAAAAAAATGCCCCAATTCAATTTCTATTATGTTACAGAGTGTGCAAACAACGCAATTAAAAAGATTCACAGTACAGCATACACCACAATTCAGAGAATCGCGGCGGGACCAGCGAAAGGACAAGTACAAGGTTGCAGGTAAAATTTAATTTGAAAGTGTGCAAAGAACGCTATTAAAATGATGTAAAATCAAGCATGCACCACAATTCTAAAAATCGCGGCAAAGCCAGCGAAAACACAGACAAAGTTTGCAGGTTAAGGTTAAAGTCAGCCCTCAAGCACGTGCGAACGCGCAGCGTGCATTGATATAGTACCGGTGGGCTGGAAATGGTGCCTAGCTCTGTGCCGCCGGAAGTGAGGGAGTGCTCTTACTGCGCAAATAGGGAAGGAAAAAAAATGCCCCAATTCAATTTCTAATATGTTACAGAGTGTGCAAACAACGCAATTAAAAAGATTCACATGGATATACTTGGGCAACGGGTCATATATACTTCTCCCTGTACAGATACATTTATGGGAAAGCTGGCTACTAAGGATCGTCTGTATTCGACAGTATTTTGTGTGCACCGTTAAATTCTTTGTGGAAACATTGTCGACGTTTTTTGACATATATATCCCCCAAAACGTTTTAATGCCGAAATAAGAAAGAAAATTAACTGCAATTAAATATATAAAGAAACGAAATAAATAATGATGAAAAATCAATTATGTTAGTTTACTGAAATTATTTAACTGATTGTTGAGCCCAAGTTGAACTTAGTCTCATAATAAAAGAAATATAGGCCTTGAGGGAGCATTTTCACTGATTGCTAATTTATCCTACTCCAGAGTTGACTTTTGGAACCACTTTTGATCTAACGGGGAAGTGCTCAATTTCGCCAATTTTTTGACAAAGTTGTGTCTTTTATACTAAAGGCTCCAAAAGCCAGGCTCCACTTATGCAGAAAACTCCCCCATAGCACAGCCCAGTCCACAAGGTGGCCAAGTCCTATCTTACGAATTAAGGGTACATATTGTGGCATCATTAGTGAATGCCGCAGGGTGTAGAAATGGTCTGGAATATTTAGCAGAACTTTGGCACTTGTTGTACTTTGTTAGTCTCTAAACCACTGATCCACCAATACCTGTAAGCCCTTTAAAGACGCAAACAGCAAGGTACTTGCTTTTTTATTTTTTTTATTTATTTTTTTTATTAAATTTTCACAACAGCATAGATAATTGAATGAGCTTAACAAGGCATACATAAAAATAGAAAAAGAAAAGTTAACACAATTGAGAAAGAAAAGTTTGTCTTCTCTTCTAAGACTGAATCCAGTTGCTAATAGGGGCCCAGATATTTAAGCCTAGAGCTCTCTTTTTCTTCCCTTTTAGCCGATACACAGCTTGCTCTAGCTGATAAATATTCAACAATTTCGATTGCCATTGTATAAATGATGGAGAGTCAGAATCAAGCCAGTGGGAAGTGATACAGTATCGAAAAATAGACATAGATATAAATAAAAAGCCTTCTTCAGCAATTGTCCACGCTTTAACAGGATTTGATTGAACACCACAAATGACAATTTCAGCAGAAAGAATAACGGATGAATTCATAATATTATTCAAAAACAGTTGGATTTCGGAAATAAATTGAGTTAACTTTGGACAGAAAAAAAACCTATGTGCGGCATTTGCACCAAGAAGATTACATCGACTGCATTTATCACCCCTATTAGCTTTCCATTTCATCAATTTATCTGGAGTATAATATAGATCAAAAATACTCATAAAGAATTGGCTTTTAAAAGATCCATTAATTAGAGCTAAATCAGATAAATATAGAGCATCAGATAAGTTAATAGTCTCTATACCCAAATCCTTTTGCCATTTTAGAGTGAACGAATCAAGATTGTCTTCCATCCGGGTCAGCATAGTCTGATACATTATGCCAATTCTATTTTGTTTCTTACAACATTCGAGTATATCAATTTTCCTAATGTTATTAGTATATAACAAGTTCTTGGTGAGTAGAAAACTACGTATTTGCAAGTACTTAAAAAAGTCTTTTTGAGGTACATTATAGTTTTGTTGTAAATACAAAAATGAAACAAGTCGTCCTTCTTGATAAAGATCGCCTAAATTAAACATATTAAGTCTTTGCCATTGCTGAAGAATCTGGTCTGAGAATATTGATGGCAGAATCGGATTATTATACAATGGTGTATAATAGGTAATGTTATTGAAGCAAAACCTTTTCTTACATTGTCTCCATACCTGAAAAATGGTCAATATAACTTTAAATCTTGTTTTTTTATAGTAGCTTGGTTCTAAAAAACGTACAAGGCATTGACGTGCTTGCACACCTAAGATCATTTCATAAATAGATGGATAAGTAAGGTCCTTGGGTGGTAATTCTTGAAAAATTAGGACTCTCATAAATGTAAGTGATATCGCCAAGTAGTATAACCGGAAATCTGGTAGTCCCCAACCTCCTCTATAAGTAGGGAGTGAACACCACTTAAAAGATCGCCTAGCTCTCTTATATCCCCAGAGAAATCTTGAAAATATTCTATCTATTTTTGTAAATAAAATAGAGGGAAATAATAATGGTATGGTGCGAAAAAAATAAAGAAATTTGGGGAAAAAGAACATCTTGATTACATTGGTACGACCATAAAGGGAGAGATGGAGATTATTTAACCTTTCAAGAGATCTAGAAGTTGAGACGAGTAATGGGTCGAGGTTAAGATTAACAATGTCCTCGACCTTAGCAGAAAGTGTTACGCCCAGATATAGAGCCGTTTTAGCATATGTCAGGTCCGTTGGTAGACTAGCATTAGAGTGAATTATTTGTGTTTTGGCTATATTTAATTTATATCCAGAATATAAACCAAATTCTCGAGCTGCCTCTACAATTTTAGGAAATGCCAGACTGATATCTGAAGTAGCAATCGCGACGTCATCAGCATATGCAAAGATTTTATACTCTACTTGATGAATTATAACCGGTGGGATATTTTCCTGATGTATTAGTTTTTGCAAATAAGGCTCAATATAAAGTGCAAATAAAAGAGGCGAACATGGGCACCCTTGCCTGGTCCCCCTTGTTATTGATAGATGTCTCAGAAGCAATACGAATTACAGCCTTGGGTTGATTGTATAAGGCTTTAAGAGCAGATAAAAATTCAGCCGGAAACTTTTTCCAGATCAGTACCTGCCAAAGGAAACCCCAATCAACCCTATCGAATGCTTTCTCAGCATCAAGTAGGACAATTCCGACTGGGGATCCCGTGGCTTGCGCCCAGTCTAACAAAGTAATGATCCTTCTAACATGATCAGTTGTATCTCTCTTTTTAATGAATCCATGTTGCGACTCAGCCACTAAATTTGGCATTAAATCATTTAATCTATTAGCTAATATTTTAGAGAAGATTTTACTGTCTGATGTTATTAAGGATATAGGTCTGTATGATCCGAGATCCATAGGTTCCTTCCCTTTTTTTTTAAATACGACAATAGTGGCTAATGACCATGATGGAGGCGGCCGACCATTAAATGCTTCTTGGAATATTTTCAATAACTCTGGTTGCAACATGTTACGGAATGTTCGATAAAATTCTAGAGGGATGTTGTCTGGTCCGACCGCTTTACCAGATGCCAAGCCTAGAATAGCCCCTTTTATCTCTTTCCAAGTAACTGAAGCGATTAGTGTATTTTTTTGAACTTCCGTAAGAGAGGAGAGATGTTCAATTTCCGGAAGATAGTTGGAAGCATCTTCACAAACACTAGTACCGTCATTTGATCGATTGTACAAAGATTGATAGAAATTTCGAAATGCTTCTAAGACACCAGACTTGGATTCCTGAATAACCCCTTCCATATCCAATATTTGAGCTATATCCGTAGCGGTTGCTTTCTGTCTCAATCTTTGGGCTAATATTCTGCCAGTTTGTTCACCTAGTTCATAACATTCCTTTTTAAATAATTTATACTTCTCAGCTACCTGATTGGCTAAGAAAGAGTAAACAGTCGACCGTGCAGTGGCCAGCAATTTTTGAGCTTCTTGTATCTCTGAACCCAGCCTAACACAAGAGGCTAATTTGATTTCTGCTTGCCTTATTCGATCCAGACTCTCTCTGAATGCGGCTAATTGTTTCTTTTTACGAAGATTCGAATAACTCAGGGTCTCACCCCTTATTATTGATTTAAAAGTATCCCATACTATTTGTACAGAGGCAGTATTATTATTCTTCGCAAAAAATTCCTTGATTACCAAGGCCATATGAGCTAAATAATCTTGATCTAGCAATAAATTTCTCTGAAATGTCCACGGTCTTTTTTGTAAATAGGCTGAATGAGAAAGCAACAAATCTAAGACAATAGGATTGTGATCAGAGATGATTTGGGGTAGGACTTCAATACTGCTATTACTGACAAGTTGAGTAGAAATAAAAAAAATATTCCAAGCGAACAAATTTTTGGTGTGGGGCCGAGAAGTAAGTAAAGCCTGATTCTAAAGGTCTAAATTTGTTCCAGACATCAATCAGTCCGTTACTTAATGTTAATTCTCTGAGAGCTTTAAACGTTTGAGGTTTCCGATCTCTATAATTCCTAAAATTCCTAATATTACAATCAGCATTAATATTAATGTTGAAATCGCCACAAAGGATTAAAGGATGATCCCAAACTGCTAGTTCAGAATTAATTGTATTAAATACCTCCTTATCATCTAAATTCGGGCCGTATAGAGAACAGATAGTCAATTTGTTCCCGTCAATAATAATTTCTGTAATCCCCCATCTCCCCCATTTGTCGCCTAAAGATCTAATACATTTCCCAATCCCGCGTTTTGTAAGAATAGCGACACCTCTAGTTGTTCCCATTTGTTTAGAACAGACTAGTAGCTCTAGGTCAAGATTTTTGAACAAATTCCTCTTGGACCAAGGCATATGTGTCTCCTGTAGACATAAAATATCAATTTGGAGAAGTTGAATCAGGTATCGCAGAATCCCCACCTTTTTAAAATCATTCAGACCATTAACATTAAGAGAACAGATTTTAATTTTCCTCACCATATTACTTGCTATGACAGATGCTTCCGATTTGCCCTGATTTAAAAATGTCTTGATGTGTTTAAGTTATTGTTTTTTGTTTTGTGGCATTTTTGGCACAACTCTCTTCTTGTGAACAAAGGTCTAGTGGACCAAATCAAGAGAGTCTTCTAGAATTACATTGGCACTGGGATAAAATACCCCCTGCCATACATTATAAGGATATTGCAAGTAAGTGAGAAGTTCCATAACCACATAGAGGAATGAGGCTGAATACCAAGTGCCTTTATGAGGTAATGGAACTCCAAGGTGATTTGCAATATCCTTAACACGTACGCAAGGGGGTACTTTATCCCATATAATACATGGTCACACCACAACTTTCCCACAAACCCAGTAAAACCTTGGTACATAGCTCTTTCATAAGAAAGAGCAAGCATATTTGCAAACATGAAGAATAAAAATGAAACCTCTAGTGCAAAATTAAACACATCAGACACCTGTTATATATTTGCTGCAAGCAGATAGTAAAAACAGGTCAATACAAGTCAGTTTTAAAAAAGAATTCTGAAGTAGCTCGGAATGTGCTGAAAGAAACAAGCAGAAAAGAATCAAGTTTTTCTCTGTCTAAGAAGTGCAAAAAATAAACATAATCTCTCTGCTTGTCATTGTAAGCTATTAAAATAGAGCAGAAGATGGAAATGTAGTGTTCTGTTTTCTTTGCTTTAAACGGCTGCTTCAATTATGCTCCATGTCCTGACCTGTCTTTCACCTCATGCTGCTGATAGCAGAGCTCTGCCATGGCTGGTCCGAAGCCCAGCTGCGAAAGGAGGGCAATGTGTGGGCTAGCTACCCCACCATGTAAAATATCCTAACAACCGAAACATTGGCCAAAAGACATCCTGGTCTTGGGGAGAGAGGAATCTCCTTCACGGAGAGCTATGACACCTTGTGGTGAAAGCCAGAGATCCCTGGAAGCCACAAAGCCAATCCACCGGCATTCGACCAAGACCATCACCATCGGGACATGGAACTTGAGCACCATGTACGAGAAAGGCAAGACAACCCAATTGGCTGTGCCCTGCTTGGCCAGACTAGATGAACACAGTCAGGACAGAAAAGACTGGCTCCAGGAGGAATGCTGCTGTATTGTGGAAACGAGGAAGAGAACACCCCACAAACTCAAAGAGTAACACTGATGCTTTAACAAGCAGCCAATAGAGATCTGATTGGATTGGAAGCCCACGGTCCCAGAATAATTAAAGCAACCATCTGCACACAGAAAAAGAGGATCAACTTGAATGTCCTCCACTGCTATGTGCATACACATACCAGCAAAGAAGAGGATAAAGAACAGTTTTACAACAAACTCCAATCCATCCTGGAGGACAGTGGCGGCGTCTGCCTATCTAAAGTGTTGGAGTGGCCATGGGGGGAGGGCAAGGGGTTGGAGGGGGAAGAAATAATATAAAAGTAAAAAAAGAAAAGACTTACCTGCCGCTGCGCTCCAGCTGACCGCCACCTTGCTGCTCCTCTTGTTGGGCCGGAAGTGGATGGGCCCTCAGGGCACAGGCTCCACACCCAATCCAGACGCTGCTGAGCAGTGCCAGGATTGGTCTGAGTGGCCTCGTTTGCTGCTCAGACCAAATCAGTTGTATAACACAGCTGGGTTGGAGAAATATAAGTACGCATGTGTGTTTGGCCGGCCAAACACACACAGGCACTTATAAGTGTACACCACTCCTTCTCCCTCTCCCTGACAAGCTCGGCCCAGCCTCACCCTATACCTTTTGCGGGGCTCAGACAGACAGCATAAATAAAATGATAATAACATTGTGTTATTATCTTTTTATTTATCATTGCTGGCGCGGGCTGTGCGGCACTGCTCCTCCGCCATTATGGAGGAGCTGCCTATGCTGGAGGGATTCCTTGAGAGAGACATCACCATGGGAGATCACCATGGGAGACCTCGATTCCAACATTGGAAGCGACAACACTGGGTCTGAAGAAGTCATGGGCAACCATGGCCTTGGTGATATGAATGAGAATGGTTAAAGGCTTGCAGATCTCTGTGCCATGAACAGTGTGATGATAGGCAGTGGTGTATTCATACACAAAAGAATACACAAAGCAATGTGGGTGTCACCAGGCCATTCAACAGAGAATGAGATCGACAATGTCCGCATTTCCAAGAAGCTCCAGAGGTCCCTGCAGGATGTGAGAGTGATGAGAGGAGCGGACACGGCGTCAGACCATCACCTTGTAAAGACCAGGATAAAGCTAAAGCTTAAGAAAGCATGGATGGAACCAACAAACCAACGCCAGTGATATAACACCACCCTCCTCAAACATGCGCTGAAACGGAGTGAAAGCTCAGTCACCCTCAGTAACAAGTTTCAACTCCTGCACGAACTGTAGGATGACAGAGACCCAGTAGAATGTCAGTGAGAGAAGATCTAAGAAACAGTGACATCAACCTGCCAGGAGATACAGGGTCCCAAGAAACACCAGCATAAAGAATGGATCACCACTGAGACTCTCTGAAAAATCCAAGAGAAAAAAGGAAAAGAAAGCTGTAATTAACACCAGCCAAACAAGAGCAGAAAAGTAAAAGCTCAATGCAAATACACCAAAACCAACAAGGAAGCAAAGAAAAGCTTAGGAGCAGAGAAGCGAAGATTCATCGATGATCTTGCCACAGAAGACCAGGAAGCAACAACCCATGGAAACTTGAAAGAACGCTACAACATAACAAGGAAACTCTCCGGCAGACACAGTAAGCCAGAAAGACCTGTTAAAGACAAAGCTATGAAGACCATCATGGGCAACAAAGGCCAACAACAAAGATGGGAGGAGTGCTTTAAAGAACTGCTGAACCAGCCTGTGCCGCAGTCTCTACCAGACATACAGCCAGCTGCCAAGGACTTGCTAGTAGACTGCAGCAGACCAACCAAGGAAGAAATACAGCAAGCCATCAAACATCTGAGAAATGGGAAGGTAGCAGGACCTGACAACATTCCTGCAGAGGCACAGTAGGCAGACACTGAAACATCAGTAGACATTCTCCACGCCATGATTGAAAGGATCTCGATTGAGAATAAGGTGCCATCAGACTGGATGGAGGGATATCTTGTTAAGTTTCCCAAGAAAGGTGACCTGAGTTACTGCACAAACTACAGAGGGATAACTTTTATATCAACCCCAGGCAATGTTCAACAGAGTCATACTGAACAGAATGAAGGAACAAGTCGACGTTCTGTTGCGAGACCAGCAAGCTAGATTCTGCAAAAAATAGATCCTGCACAGACCAGATTGCAACACAGCGCATCATCATTGAGCAATCGGTAGAATGGAACTCACTCCTCTATGTCAACTTCATTGACTATGAGAAGGCAATTCAAAACACCGTGGAAAGAGAGAGCCTTTCGAAATTTCTCTGCCACTATTGCATGAGAAAACATGTAGCTCAAATAAGACTGCATGGTTTAAAAAACTAAACCAAAATTACACCAGGATGGGCAGAAGCAGGGTTAGAAGGAAAAGAGAAAGCGTCTCTCGGTGCACTGCACTCCTCTCTTCTCTCACTTCTTCATACCACTGTTCTTGTCCTGCAAGTCTTGACTTCATTGCCTTGCAAATAAAAGAAAGCATAGTTTGTAATAATGTCTATGACATTTCTAAACAAAGTACCTGTGCAAATTCAAATGTTTATCAGGAATAAAAAAAATGAATTTTAGTTTCTTTGTGTTGAATTTCTTGTCTCAAGTTTCCTCGTATCTCTCTTTCTCTCTATATATATTTTTAAACTTTATAAACTTTACGTCCTTGTTTGTGACCGTAAAGTGTTGGTCACTATATATATATATACATATATATTATCTACTGGCGGTCGCCAGTAGATAGTTATAGTTAGGACCGTGTTTCCATAGGAAATCCGCAACATTCTATTTGGAATAACTTTGGCGCCGGTCGACGAATCCTCGCGAAATTTTCAAAACTAATGGGGCGCTACGCTCCGCTCCTACCCTGAAAGTCTCGGGGGGATTCGTCAAGCGGGGGCTGAGAAAAAAGGGGGGTCCCAAAACGCGTTTTCCCCATGCATTTTTCCATAGGACCTTTAGACACAGCTACAGCCCGAACGGCTGAACAGAATTACTTGAAATTTGGCAGAGAGGTAGTCCTCAGGTCAAGGATGTGCCTTTTGTAGGTCTGGTGTAAATCTGTTCAGTAGGTCCTGAGAAAATAGCATTTAAATCAATATATATATCTGTAAGCGCGCTCCGTGCGCTTACCGTAAGCTTACCGTACGCGTACGGTGCCGTGCGCGAGCTCAATTCTGATTGGTGGTTACATGACTGTAAACATTCGAATCGGTCGAAATCAGGAAGTGTCGGCCGCCATTTTCTGTCTCTCGCACTGAGAAACAAAGGTGGGGAACGTGAAACGGGGGCAACGAAGAGAGTTGCAGACCCCCTAGTGTTTGTCAGGGGGTCCAAGAAGGACCCAAAAGTACGAAAAATAAATTTAATAATTTAAAAAAAAAATCGTGCAGTACGCGTACGGTAAGCTTACCGTACGCGCACGGGAAAAAAAAAATAAATAAAGAAGTAAAAATCACATTTATTAAATAAATTAAAGGACCCACAAGGGAGAAAAAACCAAATGTTACTGCGTTAAAAAAGGCGAGGCGCGCACGGCATGGACTGCGCAACGTGGGCGCTCGGTGCGCGGTGCGCGCAGGGTGTGCGCATAGTGAAAAACCAGAAAAAAATAAATAAAACAAATACATAACTTAGCATTTAAAAAACCGTACAAATTCACTGAAAAAAACCATAGGTTTCACACACGTTATAGTTAGGAATTATCATTTACAAAACCTTGCAAATTCACTTAAAAAACCATAGGTTTCACACATGTTATAGTTAGCTGTACATTTCACTCGTAAAAAACCAATGAAATTCCACGTTATAGTTAGATCAGGTAACTATAACTTGCACGACCGCAATCCACAATGTGTAATTTCAGATGTCATCATTGATGTCATGAGTGATGTCACTGACCATGTCATGAGTGATGTACTATGTGACGTCATCAGCAGTTTATTGTGGGCGCGCAAGTTATAGTTACCTGATCTAACTATAACGTGGAATTTCATTGGTTTTTTACGAGTGAAATGTACAGCTAACTATAACATGTGTGAAACCTATGTTTTTTTAAGTGAATATATATATATATATATATATATATCTCCCAGACAAATGAATTCAATGAATTAGAGAATTCAGATGTGTATAGAATCATGTATCAGTCATTAATTGTAGAGTAATGCTTAGAAATGAATAATAATTTATAGGCAATATCAGCACATCTGAACCATTCAAAGATGCCCGACACAGAGATTCTGTGGGAAAATTACGTTTTTACCTTTGTTTATCTGAATGAAGTGCTTCCTTTCTTTGTGTTTACTAGCAATCATGTTTTAAATATGGAGATTTTTGTTGACCCCACGGACATTGAGGAAGGCGTGAAGCCGAAACGCATCTGTTCGGTGTAGTAGTCGTGTGGCGAATAAATTTATAAACTTTACTTCACCAGTGTGCACCTCGTTTGTGACCGTGAAGTGTTGGTCACTGTCACTGTCTGGGAGATATATATATATATTTTTCTTTTTCTCTGTCACAATAGTCTTTTATTCTATAGTTTTTTTTTCTGTGTTTTTCCGTTTTTTGGTCTTTTGTGCTCATTGTTTTTCTCTCTCTTTTATCTTCCTCTTTCTCTACTTCTTACCTGGCATTGCAAGACTTACAAATTATGTACTAGAATGGGGGAAGAGGCCATGCATCATCTAGCCTGTTACAAGTGGATCCCATGGGAGACAGTGCAGTGTCGGAGAATTCATGACAGTCCTCAGCTGAGCACAACCTGGAAGTCTACAGATGACCACATGATATGGACTGAACCTCATACCTGTTCATTCTGACTGTGGGGTGAGCTGTGCCTTAGCAAATCTGCCTGTGCATCTGCCAAAGTGGTCAGACCGCTTTAGGACAGTTTTCTGTGTTCAGCCCAGGCTCCGAGCAGAGGGACTGATTCACAAACGTAAGCTTACAGGTTGTGTAAGTTTATGCTTTTTCAGTATTCACAAAACTGCATTTTAATAGTAGGTTTATGAGTGCAATCATGGAACTCCGCACATCAAAAGATAGGCCTGTCCTATTTTTTTTTTTTTTCCAGGATTCTCTGCCCTTACCTCGGAACCTCCGCACCTGTAAACTTACTGAAAAAGCGTTTACCTTTACTTTTGTGAATCAGGGTGTCCGAGGATCTGCCCGAGGTTCTGCTCCAAGGACAGACAACTGAATGCAGTGGTGCTGGAACAATTTTCAGAGTAAGTGTGCTACTATCAATGTGAAATCACTGAAGTCACAGGGATTGTGAAAAATGCAAGAATCACACAAAGAACAGCGTGGCAAAGGAGTTACGCCATTTTAGCATGAGCTTGGTAAGGGCGTAGTTTGTAGCCGGTGAGGCATTTTGGAGCGCACTCTTGCAAATATATCATTAAAGCATGGTGTAGTTGTACACTGTCATCTACAGACAGCAACATTTTTAATTGAAATGGCCACCAAATGTGCAGAGACATGCAGTCTAACTGATACAACTATATAAGGCTCAAAGATAGATGATGTGTGGGGTTTCTGCTAGAATGTATATTTGTGCATCTGTGTTCTCTGCAACCTGTTTTCTGCCTCTCACATGCCAGTGAACAAGAGCTTCAAACAGCTCGAAACGCGTATGGCGATTGGAACGTGTGGTACCTGCTGCTATCACCGCCGCCTGCGACAGTGGTGTGATTCTGAAAGTGTGCGGCTCCCCATTTGGGATATTCTGTGTTTTTATATATATAGATATATATATATCTATATAGATATATATATATATATATATACACAAATAATGTAAAACAATTATTAAAAATACATATTTTACATATTTCACTTTATATAATTTTATTATAATTCTTTAAATGTAGTACTATAAAAATCAAATTATATATATTCCATTGGGAAGGCCCGCCAGGGAGCTATAAATTGCTTGTAATGAATGGGGACAGGTTTGAATTTCAACGTTCAAGACTTGGGAATGGCCTGTGAACAAGGGGCTTGTGGCTCTGAAACGCGTAAGGCGAAAATAAATGTAATCTGGAGACAAATTGCCAGTTTTGTGTAGATTATGCCTGCAGTCGAGTGCGCTTTCAAGCATAGGAGAAATGCTTTGGGTTTGTGATATATATATATATATGTATGTATATATATATATTATCTACTGGCGGTCGCCAGTAGATAGTTATAGTTACAACCTAGTTTCCATAGGAAATCTCAAAATTCTATTTTGAATAACTTTGGCGCCGGTTGACGAATCCTCGCGAAATTTTCAAAACAAATGGGGCGCTTAGTTCAGCTCCTACCCTGAAAGTCTCGGGGTGATTCGTCAAGCGGGGGCCGAGAAAAAGGGGGGGTCCCAAAACGCATTTTCCCCATGCATTTTTCCATAGGACCTTTAGTCGAAGGTACAGCCCGAACGGCTGAACAGAATTACGTGAAATTTGGCAGAGAGGTAGCCATAAGGTCAAGGAAGTGCCTTTTGAAGGTCTCGTGTAAATCTGTTCAGTATTTCCTGAGAAAATAGCATTTAAAACCATATCAATATCTATACGCGTGCACCGTGCGCGCACTGTGCGCGCACCCTGCCGTGCGCAAGCGCAATTCTGATTGGTTGTTAGATGTCAGTAAACATTAGAATCGGTCGAAACCAGGTAGTGTCGGCCGCCATTTTGTCTCTCGCAGTCTGAGGGGGTGAAAAACAAAGGTGGAGAACGTGAAAAGGTGGCAGGGTGGACAGTTCCTGATCCCCTAACCTTGTTCAGGGGGTCACAGAAGGACCCCCAAGGGAGAAAAATAAATCGCGGGGTGCGTGCACCGTGCGCGCACGGCACGTACTGCGCACTGTGGGTGCTCGGTGCGCATAGCGCACCGAGTGCCCACAGCGCGCGCACGGTGCAGCAAAGTGCACCGTGCGCGCACGGTGCGCACACGGTGAAGAAACCTGAAAAAAAAAAATTTAATAGATACATAACTTAGCATTTAAAAAACCGTACGAATTCACTGAAAAAACCCTAGGTTTCACACATGTTATAGTTACGAATTAGCATTTAAAAAACCTTGCAAATTCACTTAAAAAACCATAGGTTTTACACATGTTATAGTTAGCTGGACATTTCACTCGTAAAAAACCAATGAAATTCCCCCGTTATAGTTAGTGCAGGCAACTATAACTCACGCGACCGCAATCCTCTGCTGATGACATCAGATATTACATCACTGATGACATATGTGTTTTTCTGAAAAATAAATATTTGTAATATATGTATAGCTAAAGATTAATGGAAGAAGACATGGGTAAATAAGTGTCTAAATCAGCAGAGGATTGCGGTCGCGTGAGTTATAGTTGCCTGCACTAACTATAACGGGGGAATTTCATTGGTTTTTTACGAGTGAAATGTCCAGCTAACTATAACATGTGTGAAACCTATGGTTTTTTAAGTGAATATATATATATATGAAACATAGCAAATATTAACAATTTTTTTCAAAACATTGAATAAACTGCCAAATAAAATTAATTAAAAAAAGGTATTTACAAAAAATATTATAATCATTTAAAAACAAACAAAAATATTAATGAACACTATAAAATTATAAACAAATATTAATAATAAAAGTATCTAACCACTATTAGGAAATGCATTGGAGTCTATGAATAATAGATATACTATTCCCACTCTAGTTTATGCAACAGAAGAGAAAGTATAGGGCTACGGAGGGTTAAAATATATTAATCCCACTCAAACAGCGCAACAGTAGGGAACACGTTGGACTTCAGAGGGGTTAAATTTACTATTCCTACTCCAGTCTGCTCAACAGTAGGGTAAGCGTTGGTCTTCTAATTGATCACATTCACTATTCCCACTTCAGTCTGTGCAGCAGGAGGGAAAGTGTTGGACTTTGGAGGGGTTGAATTTACTATTCCCACTGCAGTCTGTGCCACATTAAGGAAAACGTTTGACTTTGAAAGGGTAAGGTTTACTGTTCCCACTCCAGTCTAAGCAACAGTAGGGAATGCGTTGAACTTCGGAGGGGTTTAACAGTTGGTAAACACTTCACTTCAAACACATTACGTATTTGAATAACACTATTAATTTAGAAAAAATATAAAACTCTTAATAGAGACATTATTACTGTACATAAAGTATATTTATATTAAAAAAATATAAACACCTTCAACCAACTTACAAAATTCATAAACAATGTAATGATTACTTTTCAATTAAAAAATAATGATTATTGAATTACTACTAAATTAAAGTAGCACGCTAATACCCCCTACAAACCTAACAACCCATCCACGTGCCGAATCATTACCAGAGCGCGATTCTAGTAATGAATCTTCATTGCCAGAATCAGCTCACCATCTTGGCATTATGGATAAACCCTCTTCATCTCCCCATGACTAAAAAACAAAAATGAATGTAAACTTGTGTAATGTAACTGATGTTCATCATGTAAAGGGCTCCAATACCTTTGTGTCGAGTTTGCAAGATGTAAAACTGCAAAACAAGCCTCTGCTGTTATTTTCTCTACCCAGTTTTAATCTCCTCTACCCCTCTTTCTCAGTTTTTATCTCTGCTATTCCATTACTAGGTTCTTACATCCTTTACTCTTATTGCTCAGTTCTTACCTCCTCTAACCCATTACTCAGTACTTACAAAAAGGAGTAAGAAATGAGTAATGGGGTAGAGGGTCTACCCCGTTACTCATTTCTTACTCCTTTTTGTCCCATTACTCAGTTCTTACTCCCTCTATCCCCGGTATTCAG
Source organism: Triturus cristatus (assembly GCF_964204655.1). NCBI lineage: Eukaryota > Metazoa > Chordata > Amphibia > Caudata > Salamandridae > Triturus > Triturus cristatus. Next base: position 58,006,554 of record NC_140579.1, read on the forward strand.
TTCTTACTTCCTCTACTCCAGTAACCACTACTCCGCAGTAGTAAAGGTACTGCCCGTAAAATTAGTTTGTGAATTGCAAAAATTATAAATTTGCCCCAAAGTATAAGTTTACCTTTTTGAATTAGGCCCTTAGTTCTTACCTATCTAGCCATATTACTTAGATCTTACTTCGCTACATTTTCACTTACTTCTTACATCCTCTATCCCATTACTCAGTTCTTGCCCTTTGCCCCATTTATAAGTTCTTACTCCCTATACCCTTATTAAGTTTTTACCCCTCTATCCCATCACTTAGTTCTTACCCCTCATACTCTATTACTCAGTTATTACTCCATTTACCTCCTCTAGGACCACTACTCAGTTCTTATTCCCTCTATCTGCATACTCAGTTCATAATATCTCTACCTACATTCTAAAATGGGCCACTCACCCGTGAGGGTCTCAAGGCGCTGGGGGGGTCAGTCGAAGAGCGAGGTCTTGAGTCTCTTCCTGAAAATGTTCAGAGTGGGGGAGCGTCTGATGTTGACTGGAAGCTCGTTCCAGGTCTTTGCTGCAACGAAGGAGAAGGCTCTTCCACCTGCTCTGATTCTGCAGATGCCTGGGGTCCAGGACGAGGTCGGAGGAGCGGAGGTTCCTCTTGGGTACGTGGAAGGAGACTCTTTTGTTGAGGTATTTGGGTCCGATGTTGTGGAGGGATTTCTAGGTGTGGGTGAGTAGCTTCAAGGTTACTCACTTCTCGATGGGGAGCAGAGGGAGTTGAAGCAGGTCTAGGTGATCGTGTTGATCTGGCGGGTCATGGTGAGGGAGGAGTCTAGGATGATGCCGCGGTTCTGGGCGTGGTCCATCTGCGTGGGTGGGTTTCCAAGAGCAGGGGGCCACCAGGAGCTGTTCCATGCCAAGGAGGAGAGTCCAAGGATGAGGACCTCGGTCTTCTACGACTTCAGCTTTAGGCAGCTGTCGCTCATCCAGGTTGTGACGTCTTTCATTCCTTCTTTGAATCTGAGTCTGTTGTCTTCAGGGTTCTTCGTGAGAGAGAGGATGAGCTGGGTGTCGTCGGCGAAAGATACTATGCTGAGCCCATGCTGTCTATGGTGACGAGGGGGGCCAGGTAGCTGTTGAAAAGCGTGGGGCTGAGCGAGGATCCTTGAGGTACTCCACAGTTGATCTCTGTAGGTTCGGAGAGGAAGGGAGGCAGTCTGATCCTTTGGGTTCTGCGGGGGGAGAAAGGAGCAGATCCAGTCGAGGGCAGTTCCTCGTATTCCGGCATCGTGGAGTCTGGCCGCGAGAGTGTGGTGTGCGACGGCGTTGAAGGCTGCGGAGAGGTCTAGTAGGATGAGGGCCCGCAGTGTGGCCCTGGTTGAGTAGCATGAGAATGTCATCGGTGGCAGCAAGGAAGGCGGTCTCTGTGCTGGGAGAAGTCAAGGATGCCGTTCTCTTCGGTGAAGGTGGTCAGCTGGGCGTGGATGAATCTCTCGGTGACTGTGGCTGCTAAGGATTGGGGAGAGAGATGGGCTGGTAATTTTTCAGGTCCGTTGGGTTGACCGAGGGTTTCTTGAGGAGAGGCTTGACTTCTGCCCGCTTCCAGTCGGCGGGGAAGATGCCGGATTCGATGGAAGTGTTGATGGTCCAGCCTAATTCTGTAGCTATGGTGGCAGCGGGTCTGTGGTAGATATGCAGTGGGCAGGGGTCCGTGGGAGCTCCTGAGTGGGTGTTCTTCATGGTCGTGGAGGTGTCTTCAGTGGTAGCAGGTTTCCAGTTGGTGATGATCGGCCGATTGTCGGTGGTGGTGAGGGTGGTGGTGTCAGGAGTCTGTTCGCTGAAGTTGTCGTAGAGGGCCTTGATTTTCATGTGGAAGTAGGAGCTGAGCTCGTTGCAACGGTCCTGGGATGGAGGGACGTCCGTGGCTTCACTGGGGGGTTTGGTGAACTGCTGTATGACGTTGAAGAGTTATTTTGCGTTACCTGCGTTGGAGTGGATTTTGTTTTTGATGAAGGTCTTCTTGGTGGCTCTTATGCTCTGGTGGTATTCATTCATGACATTCCTATAGTTGTTCTGGTCTTCGGTGGTTTTCTTGTTCCGCCAGAGTTTCTCGAGGCGTCTGCAGGAGCACCTGGCTTCTTGGAGGTCAGTGGTGAACCAGGCTGCTTTCAGGGGGCGTTGATTGACGGGGTGGCATAGGGGTGCGAGCGTGTCAGCACAGCTGGAGATCCAGTTGTGTAATTCTTTCGTTGCGGAGTTGGCGTTGGTTGTGCCGGAGGGGGGTCGTGGAGGAGGGTGGCGTTGAGGAGTTCCTCTGTGATCTTGCTACAGTTCCTTTGGGGCAGGCGCAGGGTGGGTTTGGGTGCGGTGGTGGTGTTGAATGTGAAGTGTACGCAGTGGTGGTCTGTCCAGAGGGGCTGCGTGGTGTGGCTGAAATGGATGTTTGTCCCTCCTGCAAAGATGGGGTCGAGGGTGTGCCCGGCTTTGTGGGTGGGGGTGGTGACGAGCTGCTTCAGTCCGAGGTTGGCGAGGTTGTCGAGGAGGGTGGTGGAGTCGGGGTCCCTCCGGTTGTCGAGGTGGATGTTCAGGTCTCCGATGAGGTGATGGCGTCCACTTCCAACCCATCACTCACTTCTTACCACCTCTAGCCCATTACTTAGCTCTTACTCCCTTTAACCTCATTACTCAGTTCTTAGCCCTCTATCTCATTACTCAGTTCTTACTCCCTTTACTCTTACTCGCTTCTTACCTCCTCTACCCCTTTACTCAGTTCTAATCCTCTCTACCACATCACTCAGTTCTTACTCCCTCTGCTCTACTACTCAATCCTTACTTCCTCTAGCCTCATTAAGGTATATTTAGCGCTTAATCTCTCTGCCCCATCACTCAGTTCTTACCCCCCTCTACCCATTACTTAGTTCTTTTTTTCAGGTGGATTTTTTTTTTTGTTTGGCATCTTATTGATAAAGAGATAGTCGCCATCACTAATGGATTACATCAAATAACACTTTTATCTCTACTGACTTACAAGTGTCAGTGAGACCCCATTTGTCATTAAACTTCAATTTGGCCAATGGGGCCCAACCTTGTGTGTGAAACTGTGTGCAGCTATGTAGTTCTGTGTGGGTGGGGTCAATTAGTGGGGCATTTCGCATGTGTTGTGTTAGTGGCCAGATTGTATGGTGCCGTGGCCTACCATGACCCCTCCCATTCTTTTCCCCTCTCTGCGCGCCTGTCTTCCGCATCGTCATTGGACCATGGGGAGTATCAGGGGAGAGGGGAGGGTCAAGGCAGCTTCTCGTCTGACCTCTTTGCTTGTGACCCTATGTATGTGTCCCAAGCATCTATGGGGGGGACCCTTTAGATCCTTTATTTTCAAGGAAATCAATGTTGCGTTCTTTGAAATCACCCACTTGGTGAGATCGCATTTACAGACAGTCACCCGTGGTGTGAAGGGGGATTTCCAGACCATTGGTAATTCTCTCTTGGCCAGGATGTATGCTAGGTCCATAAACTGCACTGCATGCTTATTCTTTTTGGTGCTTGCTGTTCAATACAGCAAGCACATAAACGGTTCAACTGCCAGAGATTTGCCAGTAATTTCCACCATGCTAATCTTATATATGTTCAGTACTTCGCAATCGCTGGGAAAGCCCATGTCATGTGGTAGAAATCGGCCTCAAGGTTCTGGCATTGGAGGTAATCAGGCGATGTCTTAGGAAACATGACGTTGAGCCACTGTAGTGCTAAATAAGTACAATGTACATAGTTAAACTGTGTATACTAAAAGCATGAATTTCTTAACAACTGCTGGACTTGTGACAGGGCTAACTTCCATTGCTGATCAGTTAGTTCCTGTCCTACGCTATGTGTGCATCGGCAACTAAGTGTGGGGTAGTCAATGGTGTGGGTTTCATCGATATTTTGTCCAAATAGCATTACCTCCTTTATCACATCACTCAGTTTACCCTCTCTAGCCCATCACTTAGTTCTAATCCCCTCTACCCATTACCGAGGGCCTGATTGTGTGTATAACATGCAACTGTCCCTTCAAGGGATTCTGTTTAAAACACTCAGTTGAATAATTCACATCTTTTACTTGTTGGTCAAGTCCCAAATGGTGACTGACTATTGAGCAATCTAAGTATCAATACATGTATTTGAAATATAAATAATCTATGATAGACAGTTGCACAACACGGAAATGTATTTTTCAAACTGTAAACAATTTTAATGTGAACAAATCGAGAGGGGGTACATAAGCTTATAACAAAACAATATGATAGAGGGTATTGAATGTTTATAATGAAAAAACCTTCAAATCAAGAGTGTGTACATCTATTCCAAATAATATAACATAGGAAAATGAATCTGAAACCAGCAGAAAACAATTCCTAAACGTAAAAGAGTGCCATGGAATTAGATGAGTTTGTCGACGTTTCGGTCTTTCTTGGCAAATTTATCCGTCAAACCATCTTCAGAACGAAGAGAAGGTTGTTAAAATAGACCCTTATGTCTAGTCAAATGCTCAATTTGTATCAAAAAAGTCACAACTCAAGAGCAATTCCAGGTCAAAGACACCGGCATTCGCCTAACAAATAGGCTGGGCTTGATATCCACATGATGTCACATAATGTGGACGCAATCCTGGTTTGGTATAAGTAGCTCTCTGTACTTCGATCCGGAGTCTGTAATTACTCGAGTGGTTCAGGATTGCGTCCACATTATGTGACATCATGTGGGTATCTATCTCAGCCTATTTGTTAGGTCTTGCCGGTGTCTTTGACGTGGAATTGCTCGAGTTGTGACCTTTTTAATACAAATTGAGCACTTGACTAGACATAAGGGTCTATTTTAGCAACCTACTCTTCGTCCTGAAGATGGTCTGACAGATACATTTGCCAAGAAAGACCGAAACGTCGACAAACTCACATAATTCCATGCCACTCTTTTACATTTAGGATTTTTTTTTCAGCTGGTTTCAAATTCATTTTCCTACTCTTGATTTGAAGGTTTTTTCTGTATAAGCATTCAATACCCACTATCATAGTGTTTTGTTATAACCTTATGTATCCGCTCTTGGTTTGTTCACATTAAAATTGTTTACAGTTTGAAAAATACATTCCTGTGTTGTGCAACTGTCTATCATAGATTATTTCTATTTCAAATACATGTATTGATACTTAGATTGCTCAATAGTCAGTCACCATTTGGGACTTGACCAACAAGTAAAAGATGTGAATTATTCAACTGAGTTTTTTAAACAGAATCCCTTGAAGGCACAGTTACCTGTTATTTGTTCTGCCCAAGCTTCCACGGGTATATTGGGTTCCCCGCTTTTCTGATACTGATTATGAGTATGGCGGTCCTAGGACTACCATACTATTGTGTGCAGTCTGACCGCCACCTCCTCCGTAACACCGTGGCCATTATGACCTGCCTTTCTGCTGACCGTTTCATGGCGGGGACCCCGCTATGAAAAGGTCAGTGGAAAGGCAGGGAAGGGGCCACAAAAAGAGCTCCAGGTCGATTCAGCCCATTGGGAATTGTAGCTGGGGGCACTTATTGTACCCATGTATGCCTGCATTTTCATGCACGCACTGTGTGCCAGGCACGACATGGTGCATGGCTACAGTGTGCCCGATGGGCAAGTGGTGCTGCACTGCGACAGCATGTGCTTAAGGCTTTCTCTATAAGCTGAAACATGCTGTTGCAACACCGCCAGCTGGTAACACTGTAATGAGGCATTCATCCAATTGCCAGCCCCTGCGGGATAGCGGTCTGCTCACCCATCTCCTAATTGCGCCCTTAGTTCTTACTTCCTTTACCTTCATTACTTAGGTCTCACCCCCTCTACCCTTATCAATCAGTTCTTCCTCCCTCTACCTTCATTACTTGTTCCTTATCCCCTTTATACCCATTACTCAGTTCTTCCCTCCTCTGCCCCCATTACTCAGTTCTTACCACCTCTACTCCATTACTCAGTTCTTTCCCCCTCTACTCAATTTCTCAATTTGTACCCCCTCCACCATATTCCTCACTTCTTACTCCCTCTACGCCCTCTACTCAATTGCCACCCCTCTACCCTCATTATTAAGTTCTTACCCCCTCTAACCCATTGCTCAGCTCTTGCTCCCTTTAACCTCATTACTCAGTCCTTAGCCCGTTTACCCTCCTTACTCCCCCATTACTCAGCAAACCTCTTGCTACCATCTCATCATGCAAGGAAACTCTTACCACTGTGCGTATTTTCCTTACCACATTTCCCTTGTCTCTGATTCCACTCTCTTCCACTCTACCACTATCCCTGGAAGGTATTCTCTGTAGAAATTATACACCTGTTTCATCTCCTCCTTCAAGCAGGAGCCAGAGCACCAGAGCAGTCGGTTCAGCAGCACCCCCAAACCCTGGAGGTTCAGGAGGGAGGAGCAGCGGTGATGAACTGCACATTCCACTCCAGTGATGGACAAATGTTGGCTGTAGTCGAGTTCTTCAAGTGGCCAGAGCTCTTTGCCGTCGCTGAAGACTCTCCTATCTTTGCAGGCCGGGTCAAAAAGAGGGATGTGGGGCTGGACAAGGCAACCAACAGCAAGATAGTCTCTCTGCACATCTGGGACTTGACCATCTGCGACTCGGGGCGCTACTATTGCAAGGTGCAGTTCTTCGGGGGCCAAACACTCAACGGGACGGGAACCGCCCTGCAGATTAATCGTAAGTAGCAGTCAAGGCAAGACATGTACTCTAATAAATGCCACAGGGTTAAACCAACCTCACCTTCTGCTATCACGGCCAACCCCAAACACAACTATGCAAACAGCAATGCGATAAAGAACTTAGGGGCATATCTAGAAGGCGGCGATAGAAAATTATCGCCGCTTTTGCGGCCGTTTTCGGCCGAAAAGCGGCGATAATTTTATCGCCTAATTAGCAAGGTCACGCTAACACGTGAAACCTTGCTATAGCGCACAAAATCTTAACGCCCAGCTCTGCATCTCTAATGAGATGCAAAGTGGGCGTTCCTGACGTAACATGACAGGAGAAATGTCGCTAAACGACATTTCTCCTATCATCAAGCCCCACGCTATGAAGCATAGCGGCAAGAAAAGTAGCGATAACCCCTGTTATCGCTACTTTCCTTACGCCTGCTTCAGGACTGACTTAGCCATGATATCCTATGGAAGGTGGATATCATGGCTAAGTTTGTGAGGCCCTATCAACAAGCTAACGCCACATTTCGTGAGATTATCGCTGGGTTTCCAGCGATAATCTCACGTTAGGCAGCGCTAGGATTTTTATCGCTTTTGAGATAAGCGTTGCTAATAGCATGCTATCGCAGCGATAAAAATCCACGCTAGCCGGCGATAATTATCCTAGAGCTAAGTGCTCCTGTCGCTAAAGCGGCGATAATGTTATCGCTTGTTCTTGATAATATGGCCCTTAGTGTTTCCTCACCTAAAGACAAGACAGGCAAGCTGCTGTCCTGTGTAGCTGCTAAGTCGCTCAACCATGCAACACAGTCAGGATTGCACTTATTAGCCACAAGCTTTTTGCCTTTTGGGACTTGTAGTTTGACTTTATATCACTGGAAGTATGCACAGTTAGCCAATGACCAGATCAGTACTGGCAGAAGGTGATAAACATGGGAGCTGCCTTCCCTAAATGTTTCTTTAAGCTTCATGGGGCCACGGTGACTGGGAACTGTTGGTAATGCTAGTTTTGCGCCCAAATGCAAGAGTGCAGTGAAACGTCTTCTGTGCTTTCCTTATATATGTTGGCATGTCCACCTTTGTAGCCTGTCAAAGCTTCAGCTGGAAGGTTAGCGCTAGGCCAGGCTGAATTGTCCTCGAATGAATCAAGCAAGTTGAGTGGCAATCATCACCATGTGTTGCCGCTGCTGCATTCAAGGAAAGCAGGGTTGGTGCATGTGAAAGTCAACCGCACAAATCTAGGGTCTACTCTACCTGAGATCCATTGGGGTCTCTGACACTCATAGGAGGCTGGGGCCTGGTTGCGGATCACCAGTCTCACAGGCCATTCTTACATCAGGGTAGGACTTTGTGTGCAAAGAAATGCTGCCTGCTTTTGATCAGCTGTAGCTTGTCAAATCACAGATCATGCAGTGATGGGGGCAACATTAAAAAATGTGTGAGCCTGACTCACTAAACGTGTAGGAGATAGAGAGCATGGCAGTGTCCCTCCACACTGGAAGTGATGTTTTCCAGCAGCATCCTGACAGTCTGCATCACAGGGACTTCCCTCACATGTATTGATTCTAAATAGAAAGAAAGAGAAAATTAAATAAAAGGAAAGATAAAGGAATCAAACAGGGAAGATATTAGGGGATATGTTAAGTGAGCGAGAAGAAAGAAAGGGAGTGGTATGAAGAAAGAAAAGTAAATACGGAATTAGAAGAGAAAAAGAAATGTGGTGAAGGACAGAAGGATCAAACAAAGCGAAAGATGGGAAGAAAGTGAAAGATGGAAAAAAGAGCCAAGGATAGGAAGAAGATGTAATAAAACATTGAGTTGGAAAGAGGGCCAAAGAAATTTTAGGAAGCAGAAGTATGCGTTGTGGAAAATCCAATGGAGTCTTAGCCAGTTTGTTTGAACATTGTGTTCTAAAATAAATCTACTCAATTTATCAAGAATGTTTTACAGAGAATGATCTGTCAACACCCAGTCAAAGGTCAGTCAGTTTCATTTAATTGGATATTTCATGAATACCTATTCAGAAATGTCTAGAAAGAATTTTCTAAAATTCTTTGAAAATCGTTCCACAAAATTCTCCATTTGACCGGTTTTTTTTGTTTGTTCCATAATTTTCGCGGGGAGGGAGGTGTTTGGTGTGGGATGGTAATGACCTAAACCCTCCAAGCGAGTGTCAAGCTCGCTTTGCTTGAATCTTTTTGGGATAGGTTTCTGAGTGGGGACTATTTTCTTTTTCTGGCTCACCCCTGGTGCCCTCCAGGGAAGGTCCCTCTGTGCTAGACTGCTGGTGCTCAATGCACCTGGGCACAATCAATACCTTGAAGCAAGGACTCCGCGGGGCCTGGCGTCAATCCAGGGGCTAGATTCTCTTACCCTGGTATAAGTCTCAATCTAACCAGGGTTCAATCAGAAGTGAGGATAAATATCTCTGGAGAGTCATCCTCCAAACCGGTAGGCACTCAGCCAGCCACATTTACGGTTTGGTGGCAGTTTCTCCTAATTGGATCCTTTCTTCATGGCAGGAGCCGCTGTGGTGAAAAAAGGGTGACTGCAGCTCAGTCAAGCAATGGCGGCATTTCAAAATCAGACTAACAGCCACTGAAGACAGACCCTAAAGCAAGGGAAGCAAGGGTTTGTGTTTAGAAAATAAACAAGCATTGCCAAAACCAATAGGTCTGGCATTGGCTGCCAGTCCTTTGGCAATTCTTGTTTTGTTTTGTCATGGTTTTCCTAACACTTCATTTTTGAAGAGGCTGCCAGACCCTAATTAATCTTCTTTAAAAAATGGCTTAAGGCAAAAATTTAGTTTCGGTCTCAAAAAAGCAAACATTACCATAGAACTCCTTGGCATTGAAAGGAACTACTTTGTGGGTGGATGTGCTCCTTGTGAGGCAGCAGCATGCCATAAGACATAGTAAAGTCAGATAATGGCTGAAGTGGGGTGAGGCAGTGCCCTTTGATGCATCCTGGTTTGGGTTGATGAAAAATGTGAATTATGTAACCACAAACTAATCGATAAAGTCTGGCTGAAAACCCCCAAACTAATTATGTTATACACATAATTTTAATGAAATGACAAGGTCTTGGCAACACATACCTAAAAAGCCAATTGGTCTGGCATTGGCGGCCAGCCTCTTGCCTTAGAGGAAGAAGGTAAGAAAGAAGTGAGAATGAAAGAAAGAAACCAAGTGAAAAAGGCAAGGATAATGAAGGCAGGATGGAAGAAAGAAAGAAAGAAACACAACAAGAATGAAGGTAAGAATGAAAACAAGAATGAAGGTAAGAAAGACAGGAAGAAAAAGGAACAAGAAAGAAAGAAAGAAAACAAGAATGAAGGATATAAGTCAAGAAGGAATGGAGGAAGAAAGAAAGAAAGAGAAAAAAGAAAAAAGAGAAAGAAACAAAGAAACAAAGGAAGAGTTCATATGAGCTGATGTGAAATAGCAGCAGTCAGATACACAGGGCCACTTCAGAAAGGCAATGGATCTGATAAAGCTGGAATGTGTCCTGTTCTGTCATTAAAAGTGCCCGGCTATCAAATCAGGTTCCAAACACAAAGACAGCACTAAAGTAGTTATGAAGTAACAAGCATTTGCAATGCAATAGGTCTCGCATTTACCCGAGTTTAAGCTATTGGCATTGTAAATGATAATGCCTTTTATTTATGTTTTAAAAACGAAAACAAAAATAAAAGACATTTTATTTGCAATGTCAATAGCTGAAACTCGCGTAAATGCGAGACCTATTGCATTGCAAATGCTTGTTAGTTTTTGCTCTTAGGTGACTGTGTTTGCCATTCTGTCGATGAATTTATGTTTGTTTTTCCTGCCCTTTGTGTTGATAATATATGCATAATTAACGGAAAGAAGCTAAGGTTTCAATCAGCTGGTCTAAAACCCAATAAAAGAGGATGGTCTAAAGGTAGGAAATTCAAAAGTGAGGCAGCAGTGCGGCTGTTACTCGCCATCAGTTCATGTTGTCACATTTTATTTTGTAAGGTTTGCGCTGTTTCATCGCACAGTTGGAGGTACTGTGGGGTTTGTACATGTTGTTGTTCATTAAAATGAAGGACTGAGGGTGACATGAGGTTCAATTGCCTCTTTACCTTTTGACTTGTCCTAAAAGTTAGACTTCAAGTTTACGTAAAATCTTATTTTCTGCGGATTGCCACCTTTGATGTATTTCATTTTCTTTCTCAGTGGATTGCATCATATTTTGAAGAGCTCTTTCACTTCTCCATGCGGGGTGTATGCATCCTTTTGCTTTACTTTATAAATTATACGTTAAGATTCCAGATATAAAATTAATGGAAACAGCAGTGCAAACAGGTTTGTTCCTTGAAAGTTCCAGTTCTGTAGTGTGGCGTCGATACATGTTGGCCAGAGGCCAGGTAAAGTTGTCTTTGCCAGTAAGCGCTGCCCTCACCTGGACATCTGTTGATGTCTCTGCAATCCCAGCCTTAGATTTCCATGAAAGGGCAGAGTCAAGCTGAGCGCTGCCAGCTTTGTTGAATTCGACCGGAGTGCCGGTTTTGGTCTGTGGTATGTTGTGTTTTCTACTCCAGCTGAGACATGTCGCTGTTTCAGTGCTTTAGACAGGTCACCACATGGCCCGGGGCAGAGGCACGCCTGGGCCCTGTGACCTCCCCGGAAGAGCACCGGATGCCATTTGTGGATTCTCCCCTCTTTGATGATGAGGTGACATTTGCATCTGAATGGGGCTGGCGCTGCGGGCCGGTGTTTGATGTCCCAGAGAGAGGGGGGGGGGGGTCGCAAGGGACCCTGGTGGACCAGCTAGATAGCAAGGTGTCGGCACGCGCGCTTGCGCCCCCAGGAGGGCGGCTCCGGGCTCCTCATTATCAGATGGCCCAAGGGGGGGTCCCTTTATCCGAAGGCCACTTTGATCTCCCCAGGAGGACTGCTGGGTTTACAAAGTGAACAATTAAGGAGACCTACTATCATCACAGAAGCCTCTGGTTTGTAAAACAAACCTCCTTGCCCCCCGTGAGGTGAAATGTCCGGATGAAGAAAGCACAGCTCGGCCTGGAAGGAAATTGGAGGGGGCGTTGCTTTTATTGTCTTAGCTGCGTACGTCCTGAACATTTACTCAAGGCCCCTACAAACACTGCAGGGAAAGGAAACTTGTCGAAACAAGCATAATAATGTAAGTTATTCCCTGGAGATATCCTGTGCCAGTTAAGGGCCTTCCCTGATAGTCAATCATGCGAGAAGCAGTGTAGGCTTAACTGTGAAGCGGTTCTTGCTGGCAGGTCTCGAGGCGTTGTTTGTCTGCTGGCATCCTTGGAATGCAGGTGGGGGTTTCCAGCAGCGTTCCCTCACGTTCATATAGGGAAGTTTCAGTCCGCTGCCGGTGCACAAATGTAATATATTACAGCTGACTTTCCCAGTGGTGCCACAGAAAATGTGCAGAAAGCAAATACGACACAGGACTCTAAAACTGAAAATGTAGTATAAGTTGCCGGTAGACAGCGCATTTTGCATGGGTAGTGGGCCCAAATTTTCAAAATCATTTTTGCTTTAAAATCTTATCAGATTAAAGCTTTTATATACTATCTGTTTGATTTTTGCTGTAGTTTGTGTTCTGCCGGGAAAGCATTGAAGCGTCTCCACTTGCTGAACTCTCAAGTGTGAAGCGAAACCAACCGCCGCAATTGAGAAGGAGGGTATGGGGGGTTGAGGAAAGCAACATCGAATACAGTCAGTTGCATTTGGTGGTATTGTAATAGGAACATAACCAAAGTAGGAAGCACTATTGAAATGCTTAAACATAAAGAAATGGGGTGGGGGAGACAGGAGAAAAAACAGATAGGGGTACGAGGGTGAGACAGAAGAAGCAAAAGGTATGGGGCAGATAAGATGTGCGTGTGTGAAAGTAATCGCGATCACATCAAAGCGGCCGTGCGGCCCACGAAAGTGAAAGCAAACGAGTGCTTTCAGGCCTCCAAATGGTGCGCGCGCCCGGCCGACGCACATGCACTGTATTTGGAGGCCTGAAAAGCCACTGTTTGCACTTCCAAAACTCGCTTACTATAAGTCTCGCCAGGGCAGCGCTAAAGCGCTGTCTCAGGCGAGACCTAAAAACAAAAGCACTGGCACTGAAGAGAACTAGCTTATGTGTGGATGTGCTCCTTGTGAAAGAGCAAATGCAGTCACTACAAGTAAAGTTAACCAGTGTCTGAAGTAGGTAGACGCATTGCCCCATGCTGTATGGTGTAGTGGGTAGCAGCAAAACATAACAGACCAATGGATGAAGAGAGCTGGCTGGAAGCCCCTTCAAGGAAGTATATTATACGTATGTTAGCAAAATCAAAAGGTCAGACCGAAAAAGTAATGTCAACCACACACTAGTACTTTGCAGTGCACTGTGGGGTATTTTTACACTTTTCCAACACTTTTCGTGTCCGGGCTATGATATTGTGCATTGCAGACCGGAAATGGAAAAACTCCAGGGAACTCTGCATCAAAAGCCAGGCCCTAAAGAAGAGATGCCTTCAAAGCTGTGTCCCCAGCTGCACTACCGAAAAGGTTATCCATTCCAGATCACAGTTGTGATGGCGAAGCACTATTCCTCTAATCCTACATGAGGCTGCGGTCGGATGCATCTGCTAATTAACACCAACCGGTGACCCGTTACCACTTACGTGTAAATTAGGTGCTTTTTAAATACAATGTGATGTCAGTGACAGCCTGTGAAACATGACTTCAGGCCAGGGAACTCTCACTGGCTACTTCATCCCTCTTATTTTTCCAAGACATCTTTATTGATTTTTAGAAATCAAATAGGCATAGCATGATAAAAACATTGACATTTTGATATATAGATAATTTGCAGCTTATTTGCATTGTATCCTTCCTTCCTCTTGATGGCAGTAGTCTCTCCCTTGTTCAGTTTTCCTTCCTCTGGCACACCAGAGATTTCTGTGATCTCCAAGAGGAGCAAACGATGGCCTACGGTGCTGGGACCAGTGACAGCCTAGCTTGGCGACAAGGACACGAACGAGGGTGCATCGACAGACTTCACGGCTCCTTGACATGTTCGGCGAGCTAGGCATGGGCCTGTATTTGTTTATACATCTCCCTGTGGTAGGAAGCTGTAATAACAAGGTGTCATGTGAAACCTGTTGAAGTTATTTTATTCATAAACAGCCAGGGTCAGGAGAGCATGATCTTCCAACCACCTCCCTAGAATCCCCCAGAAGCAATACGTCACATCCACAGAACACGGCGCACATAACATTCCATAAAAGAAATAAAAGACATACAAACTCATAAACAGCCATGGTCAGGGTAGCATGATCCTCCAACCGCCTCTCTAGAATCCCCCAGAAGCAATACGTCACATCCACAGAACACGGCACACATAACATTCCTCGAAGGAAATTAAAGACATACACACTCATAAACAGCCATGGTCAGGGGAGCATGATCCTCCAACCGCCTCGCTAGAATCCCCCAGAAGCAATACGTCACATCCACAGAACCAGCATACATAACATTCCACAAAAGAAATAAAAGACATACACACTCATAAACAGCCAGGGTCAGGGGAGCATGATCCTCCAACCGCCTCGCTAGAATCCCCCAGAAGCAATACGTCACATCCACAGAACACGGAACACATAACATTCCACAAAAGAAATAAAAGACATACACACTCATAAACAGCCAGGGTCAGGGGAGAATGATCCTCCAACCGCCTCGCTAGAATCCCCCAGAAGCAATACGTCACATCCACAGAACACGGAACACATAACATTCCACAAAAGAAATAAAAGACATACACACTCATAAACAGCCATGGTCAGGGGAGCATGACCTTTAAACCGCCTCTGTAGAATCCCCCAGAAGCAATACGTCACATTCACAGAACCAGCATACATAACATTCCTCAAAAGAAATAAAAGACATACACACTCATAAACAGCCAGGGTCAGGGGAGAATGATCCTCCAACCGCCTCTCTAGAATCCCCCAGAAGCAATACGTCACATCCACAGAACACGGAACACATAACATTCCACGAAAGAAATAAAAGACATACACACTCATAAACAGCCATGGTCTGAGGAGCATGATCCTCCAACCGCCTCTCTAGAATCCCCCAGAAGCAATACGTCACATCCACAGAACAAGGCGCACATAACATTCCACAAAAGAAATAAAAGACATACACACTCATAAACAGCCAGGGTCAGGGGAGCATGATCCTCCAACCGCTTTGCTAGAATCCCCCAGAAGCAATACGTCACATCCACAGAACACGGCGCACATAACATTCCACAAAAGAAATAAAAGACATACACACTCATAAACAGCCATGGTCTGAGGAGCATGATCCTCCAACCGCCTCTCTAGAATCCCCCAGAAGCAATACGTCACATCCACAGAACACGGCGCACATAACATTCCACAAAAGAAATAAAAGTCATATTCCAGAGCTAACCATCTACTCCTCAGAAGGCTTTAGTCAGAAGGATGGAGGATGCTTGCGACACCAGGGCATCTGCACTTTAGAACTCCATCTACCTTCATACACTGGTCAAGCATTTACACCTAGAATCAAGTCACAGTGTGCCATTTATCAACAATTCAAACCTCAGAGTGACAGCTTGTGGGAGCCCAGTGACAGGCTATTGATGCAGCCAGTGTCAGGCTAGCCTCACTTTGATGGCCTGAACTGGAGACAGGATACCTCTTACAGTATACTTAAAGACCTGAGTCCTGTGTAGCAGAACTCAAACTGTCAAAACTGAGGGCTTCAAAAACAAAACTATCTGGAGCTATAGCGTGGGCAGAGGAGACATGTCTTAATGACTTACATACTCTTAACCATGCACACTGGGACTGTTTTCTACACATTGAATCCCCTGTGAAACACGTGTCTGTAACAAATTGTTGTATTAATTCATTCTTAGTTTATGAGTATACCAATTCATCTACCAAAGCATCTTTAAATGTATGTATTCATTCACCACACATTGCATGTACAGCCAGTCACCAAGCCCAGAAGTGGACTGGAAACCCAGAGCAGCCCCTGTCATTTTGAAGGTCCAGCCCCCGGCGGGATGTGGGGTGGGGGCAGGGGGAGGTGCAAGTGTGATGCACTGCTGCTTTTGTTACTGGGTGTCGATATTGAAAAAACCACACCCCAGTAACAAACAAACGGCCCCCACCCTTCCAGCCCCGCTGATGCCCACTATGGCCAGTCTGACCCCCTCATCAAACCATCCATCCAGCATTTACCATTCCTTTTAGTTCTCTTTCAGCAGACTGGTCACCAGGAAAGAAGCCTGGACTTGGCTAGCGTGGATCTGCCATCTACATCTCTTCTGGTGTCATTCACATTCTTCTTCCACCCAGTCCACTAACACCACACATCAGAAGACAATGGCCAGCCCACTTCAGCTGTTGGTTAACTTCACTCTGAGTGATGGCATTCTACCCTTTCACAAGGAGCACATCCACACACAAAGTTCCCTTCCAAGAGGGCCTGGGAGCTTCCGCAAAAGTAAAGTTTTGCCAAAACAATGACAAAACAAACAAGCATTGACAAAGCTAAAGGCTTGCAGTCAGCGCTAGACTGCTTGTTTAAACTTTGTCCTCTTTGTGAACTTGTGAGTCAGGGGTCTTTGCAACGTCACATCCCTCTATCTTTGACTCAGTTAAGATATGTAAGAGATAAGGTATTGTTGTTACTGTTCGGCCCATAAGGAGACAGTAAATTCCCAAGCTGGTGACTAGCGCCTACTGTTTCAGGCTGAAATGCATTTATCTACACAAACAGTTATGGTAACCGCCCTTGTTAAATTTCACTTGGATATGAGTGAGTACATGGCATTTTCTTCTGGTCACAGATATGCTGCTGGAATGTTTTTGCATGTTGTGTCATGACATGACCAGATTTTACCACATATTATCTGTTCTTTCTATTGCAGAACTAGTGACATTTTGACAATGTGCGAAGTTGTGATGCTACTGGGGCTGCTCTTGTGATGCCCCAGTGTGTGGGGCATTGTGAAGGATGGGGAGGGCTGGGGAGATGCAGGAGGGTGGGAGATATCTGGCAGGGCAACAACAATCTTCTCTCCCTCTTCCACCATCTCCTGCCTCCTTCTAGATTGCAAGCGACGCAACAACGTACCTACATGCAAATGCACTCCACCTCAGACAGTGGTGACCTATATGTGGGTTCGCTTGTGGTTACTTTTGTGTGTGTTGTATCCTTCCTGAA
Organism: Triturus cristatus; assembly: GCF_964204655.1. Classification (NCBI taxonomy): domain Eukaryota; kingdom Metazoa; phylum Chordata; class Amphibia; order Caudata; family Salamandridae; genus Triturus; species Triturus cristatus. The sequence goes on from NC_140579.1 coordinate 58,023,490, forward strand.
GTCATCGAATGACGCCCTCTCTCTCAGAAACTGCAATCCACTTTTGAATCGCTGTGACCCACTTGAATCACAGCTGGTCTTTTTTACTAAAACTAATGATGATCATTGGAATAGCTCATAACACAATCTGAATGTTTCTTTGCGCTTCTGCAACCGGGTTAGTATTACCCAACTCAATGGTTTTCATTTTCTCAAACTCAGATTGATGAAATGCTGAGTCGCCCGTGCTGGGATACAAACCTGTGACCTGCAGAGTACATGTGGATCTCTGCAGTGAGTGCTCAACTCACTGAGCCGTCTTATTGTGAACTGTGGAATTCTTTTACCATGGGAATGTCCAGGGAGGGTCTTTGGAGTGTTACACCCCTCTAATAAATGTATTTTCTGATAAATAATTGGAAACAGGTGCTTTCAGACTGGTATTGTGAGATGTCAGTCGGAATTCCCCAGGGATTAGTACATACATTCGGGCAAAAATACACACACACTCTCTCCTCTCTGTTTTGAAAGTCCTCAGACTATTGAATGTTTCACAAAATATTGTTTTCTCTCTTAGTATTCCTACCAATCCGCATTCCTCTCCCATTCCACTGTCCCCTAGGCCCCTCTCATGCACCCTTCTCATCCTATAATTTATTTAAACATTATATGCTAGCCTGATTGTTGGAAAATCTGAAGCTCACACACCCCAATCTTACTGACCAAGCGACACCCCTGGGAATGTCTCCAGCATGATAAGTGCTCACTCTTGCCATGAGTTATCATATTTCTACCAGATTGGCGCTGCTTATGCGACAATACTTCTTGCAGGGGGTGTTTGTGCACCTCAGAGTTGATCAAGCATGTGGTATGTTATTATCAAACCCTGGCACTCATATATGCAATATCACAAGTCAACAACTTATATCGAAGGAACAAGCATAGCAAAACAGAGTAGTTTGATATTTTCTTGTTGAGACTCCAGCCAACACGTGTTTCGTCGCTCGGGACAAGACACCTGCGACTTCCTCAGGGCTTAGTATATCTGGCCCAATTTTTCAAGCCTTCTGACTGGTTATAATTCCGTCCTAGCCTCACTACGGCTGGGAAAAGCAATTAATCCACGAAAGGTTCTATCCTAGCAATATCCACAGTGCACGATTCAAAGTAAACTTCGTGCTTGAATGTTCGGCTGCGTAATTCATCAGCCAGCGATACGCTGTGTATTGCCTGATCCGACCCCGGCGCCTCAGTATGGCATAGTCATTTATGTGGCATAGGTATATGATAGTTCATGCCAGTGGAGTTCACTGTACGACTGCTAGTCATCAGAATCCATAAATTGGAGAGCCCTTGCAAATATGCAGTACAACTTGGAGGTTCTGGCTGGACTGTTCCCAACAGGCACAGGGTCAAGACTGATTTGCATATAGCTGTGTCTGAACTGGGGCGGCGAAGTGAATTAAAGAACGATGATGGATATAACCCAGATCTGTGACTGGGGGTGAGTGTCTCAAAAGTTTCAGTGCTCCGTTCATCATCTCCTCGTGTTTGTTTTGTTTGCCCTAAGTTGGCAGGGTCTGCCCAGGCGTGGGTCCCTTGCTCACTTTGCCACTGGATTCAAGCTAGCCTGGCTGAAGAGGGCTATTAGCCCGAAACCGGTCCCAGGATGCTTGTTTCCGGTCCAGGGAAGACATGGATTGGCAGTTCAGGCTGGACTGTTCCCATGAGGCACCGGGTCAAGACTGATTTGCATATAGCCGTGTCTGAACTGTGGTGGCGAAGTGAGCTAAAGAACGATGATGGATTCAACCCAGATCTGTGACTGGGTGTAAGTGTCTGAAAAGTTTCAGCTCTCCGTCCATCATCTTATGCTTTGTACAACTTGGAGGTGGCAAGTAGCCTGCCAGGCTAAAATTGTGTAAAACTAGCATTCCTGAGGCTTTGGGGGTTCTGAGGCTCTAGCCCCACATCGCCTCTCTGAGTAAGTCTTGGACTGCTTGCCTCGTTGCCCTGAGAGTCACATGCTAAAAGTGTGCACTTGATGCTGTATCCCCAGTAGGCTGGCACCTGCCACATTAGGCCCAGTATCCATGTGTGCCCCAGAACCCCCAATCGAGCCTAAAAACGCCATCAGATGCCTCTTCATGGCTTGATCCTCCTAGTGCATCATTACTGCTGTCAGCTCCTCAACCAAAAAAGAACTCACCTTAGACATAAGTTTGTAAATGGGACGCCACTCCACAGTACTTATTGCCCCTCTTCAAGAACATGCCTGGTTCTTAAGTTGGCACAACAAAGCGAGGGTTGCAGAGAGCAGCAGAGTCAGCTTTTTACTCGAGAAAGTTGTAACAAGGTCTGTGTAGAGTTGTCTTCATTTTGAAATGGATTAGAGAACCATCTGCATGGGTGGAATGTTATGCTTTGAATGTGAAGGGAAGTTAGAGCTGTGAAGCTGAAGTGCAAGCTGGAGGTGATTTGCTTTATCTCGTACTAAACAAAGATAGTACTTGAACCAAACCTTACTGCATATCATCTTTACATTGGTGGCGAGTTGGCGAACCCATACTGCGCAGGGGGCAGTTTACTATCACCTCCACCCCTGGATTTCTACCAATACAACTACTGTAAGCGTTAAGCTTTGCTGGAGTATTTTGGCAACATCTTTACCAGCCCTGAGCAGTGTAAACTAAATGGAACTGCTGCTTGATTTGATTTTGACTACATTTACGCTAGTGCTGAATGTGTGAGGGAGCGCTGTTCTGTAGCTGCGATCTAGCGGTATACAAGACAGGAGAAGCACCGTGAACAAATCCTTCGATTTCGAAGAGACTGTTATCACATTTGCTGCCGGTTTTAAGCGGTGCAAACTGAATTGACTTGCTGCTCTACTATTTTAATGACATTTAAGCTATGCTGGCGGTGTGAGAGTGCGCTGTTTTGCTACTGCGATATTCAAGGCAGAGAAAGCATTGAGGATAAATTCTTCAAATTCCTCAATTTTGAATGGATCGTTAGTCACGTTCACCTTCTCGCAGAGTCCTCGTGCGTTGCTTCTGTCTGCATTCTTCACGAGCTTTTGCTCTCGCGCACTGCCTCATGAATGTCTGACTCCAACTGCCTAATGAAAACATACGTAAACCATGCATTGCGGCAGCCATTTTAACTCCATGGGCTGGAATTTGCTTCACTACGTTACTGTTTTCTCTGGCGGCCATCTTAAAGTGGACCCGACTACATTAACTTCTAAACGCTTTGTATCCACGTCTACAAAGAAATTGTCCACTCCTCACATCAATCTTCTTGAACTTGAAACCTACTATCTTCAATAGAAACAGATGACTACCAGTTTATTATTTTGTCGTTATTTTAATTTTTTATATTAGTTCATAATTTTGTTTAACCTATATTTTCTTACAGGTAGCCTGTTCATACTGTTGAATCACATTGTATTTGTCTTTAAACATTTGTTGGGGGCAATTAAATTTGATTGGAATAGTTTAAATTCTATGCTATTTGCGTGCAGTTATCTGTGATTATGGCTGATCAAAGTTTGTCTGCACCACCTAGCTTTCTTGCTACTCCTTGTGAACCTCCTATTCCATGGAAGGAGTGGAAAAAATAGTTTCTTACTTACGTGTTAGCAACAGGAGCTGACAAGTATGGTACGGTGCATAGACAAGCCATATTACTCCATCACTTAGGTGTTGAAGGGAGGCGTTTATACGAGGATCTTCCGGAAATTTCTTTAGAAATGGGGGATGGTCAGCCAAATAATGTTTACGAATTGACATTGTAAATGCTCGAGATTCGTTTCATCACAAAAATTACCACTGTTTTAGAGAGACATAATTTTGTTTGTCGTACTCAAAAGGTAGGTGAAGATATTGCAACTTATGTTGCTGCGCTAAGGGGACATTCGCTAACATGCAAATTTGGAGAATTAGCTGATTCTCTTATCCAGGACCAAATTGTAAGGTGTACCAAGAACAAAAGAGTTAGAGAGAAACTTTTAATCAAAGATCCCTCACTTGAAGAAGCTATTCAAATTGCTAAAGGGTTGGAGCACACAGATTTGTGGATTAAGGAGATGGACAAATACAATAGTTCAGTGTTGCAAAATGTGAGTTATGTAACCACAAACTAATTGTTAAAGTCTGGCTGAAAACCCCCAAACGAATTATGTCATACACATAATTTTAGTGAAATGGCAAGGTCTTGTCAACACAGACCTAAAAAAGCCAATTGGTCTGGCATTGGCTGCCAGCCTCTTGCCTTAGAGGAAGAAGGCAAGAAACAAGTGGGAATGAAAGAAAGAAACCAAGTGAAAAAGGCAAGGATGATGAAAGCAGGATGGATGAAAGAAAGCAAGAAAGAAAGAAAGAAAGAAAGAAAGAAAGAAAGACAACAAGATTGAAGGTAAGAATGAAAACAAGAATGAAGGTAAGAAAGACAGGAAGAAAGAGGAACAAGAAAGAAAGAAAAAAGAAAGAAAGAAAGAGAGAGAGAGAAAACAAGAATGAAGGAAAAAAAGAAAGAAAGAAAACAAGAATGAAGATAAAAAGAAAGAAAGAAAGGAAATAAGAAAGAAAACAGGAATGAAGGATATAAGTCAAGAAGGAAAGGAGGAACAAAGAAAGAAAGAAGAGAAAGAAAGAAAGCAAGAAAGAAAGGAAGAAAGAAAGAAAGGTAGAGTTCATGTGAGCTGATGTGAAATAGCAGCAGTCAGATACACAAGGTCACTTCAGAAAGACAATGGATCTGATAAAGCTGGAATGTGTCCTGTTCTGTCATTAAAAGTGCCCGGCTATCAAATCAGACTCTAAACCCAAAGACAGCAATAAAGTAGTTATGAAGTAAAAACAAAAGCACTGGCACTGTAGGTAACTTCCTCATGTGCGGATGGGCTCCTTGTGAAAGAGCAAATGCAGTCACTCAAAGTGAAGTTAACCAGTGTCTGAAGTAGGCAGATGCATTGCCCCATGCTGTATGGTGTAGTGGGTGGGAGGAAAACATAACAGCAGACCAATGGATGAAGAGAGGTGGCTGAAAGCCCCTTCAAGGAAGTATATTATCCGTATAATTTTAACAAAATCAAAAGGTTAGACCGAAAAAGTAATGTCAACCACACACTAGTACTTGTAGTGCAGTGTGGGGTATTTTAACACTTTTCCTGTCCGGGCTACGATATTGTGCATTGCAGACCCGAAAAGGAAAAACTCCAGGGAACCCTGCATCAAAAGCCGGGCTCTAAATAGGAGATGCCTATAAAACTGTGTCCCCAGCTGCACTACCGAAAAGGTTATCCATTCCAGATCACAGTTGTGATGGCGAAGCACTATTCCTCTAATCCTACATGAGGCTGCGGTCGGATGCATCTGCTAATTAACACCAACCGGTGACCCGTTACCACTTACGTGTAAATTAGGTGCTTTTTAAATACAATGTGATGTCAGTGACAGCCTGTGAAACATGACTTCAGGCCAGGGAACTCACACTGGCTACTTCATCCCTCTTATTTTTCCAAGACATCTTTATTGATTTTTAGAAATCAAATAGGCATAGCATGATAAAAACATTGACATTTTGATATATAGATCATGTGCAGCTTAATTGCATTGCATCCTTCCTTCCTCTTGATGGCAGTAGTCTCTCCCTTATTCAGTTTTCCTTCGTCTGGCACACCAGAGACTTCTGTGATCTCCAAGAGGAGCAAACGATGGCCTACGGTGCTGGGACCAGTGACAGCCTAGCTTGGCGACAAGGACACGAACGAGGGTGCATCGACAGACTTCACGGCTCCTTGACATGTTCGGCGAGCTAGGCATGGGCCTGTATTTGTTTATACATCCTCCTGTGCTTGGGAGCTGTAATAGCAAGGTGCCATGTGTAACTTGCTGAAATTCCTTTATTCATACACATCCACGGCGCACATAACATTGCACAACAGAAATAAAAGACATACACACTCATAAACAGCCAGAGTCGGGGGAGAATGATCCTCCAACCGCCTTGCTAGAATCCCCCCGAAGCAATACGTCACATCCACTGAACACGGAACACATAACATTCCACACAAGAAATAAAAGACATACACACTCATAAACAGCCAGAGTCGGGGGAGAATGATCCTCCAACCGCCTTGCTAGAATCCCCCCGAAGCAATACGTCACATCCACACAACACGGAACACATAACATTCCACAAAAGAAATAAAAGACATACACACTCATAAACAGCCAGGGTCAGGGGAGCATGATCCTCCAACCGCCTCTCTAGAATCCCCCAGACATACACACTCATAAACAGCCAGGGTCGGGGGAGCATGATCCTCCAACCGCCTCTATAGAATCCCCCAAAAGCAATACGTCACATCCACAGAACACGGCGCACATAACATTCCACAAAAGAAATTAAAGACATACACACTCATAAACAGCCAGGGTCGGTGGAGCATGATCCTCCAACCGCCTAGCTAGAATCCCCCCCAAGCAATACGTCACATCCACAGAACACAGCGCACATAACATTCCATGAAAGGAATAAAAGACATACACACTCATAAACAGCCAGGGTCGGGGGAGCATGATCCTCCAACCGCCTCTCTAGAATCCCCCAGAAGCAATACGTCACATCCACAGAACACAGCGCACATAACATTCCATGAAAGGAATAAAAGACATACACACTCATAAACAGCCATGGTAAGGAGAGCATGATCCTCCAACCGCCTCTCTAGAATCCCCCAGAAGCAATACGTCACATCCACAGAATACGGCGCACATAACATTCCACGAAAGAAATAAAAGACATACACACTCATAAACAGCCATGGTCAGGGAGCATGATCCTCCAACCGCCTTGCTAGAATCCCCCAGAAGCAATACGTCACATCCACAGAACACGACGCACATAACATTCCACGAAAGAAATAAAAGACATACACACTCATAAACAGCCATGGTAAGGAGAGCATGATCCTCCAACCGCCTCTCTAGAATCCCCCAGAAGCAATACGTCACATCCACAGAATACGGCGCACATAACATTCCACGAAAGAAATAAAAGACATACACACTCATAAACAGCCATGGTCAGGGAGCAGGATCCTCCAACCGCCTCGCTAGAATCCCCAGAAGCAATACGTCACATCCACAGAACACGACGCACATAACATTCCACGAAAGAAATAAAAGACATACACACTCATAAACAGCCATGTTCAGGGGAGCATGATCCTTCAACCGCCTCGCTAAAATCCCCCAGAAGAATACGTTACATCCTCAGAACACAGCGCATATAACATTTCACGAAAGAAATAAAAGACATACACACTCATAAACAGCCATGGTCAGGGAGCAGGATCCTCCAACCGCCTCGCTAGAATCCCCCCGAAGCAATACGTCACATCCACACAACACGGAACACATAACATTCCACAAAAGAAATAAAAGACATACACACTCATAAACAGCCAGGGTCAGGGGAGCATGATCCTCCAACCGCCTCTCTAGAATCCCCCAGACATACACACTCATAAACAGCCAGAGTCGGGGGAGCATGATCCTCCAACCGCCTCTATAGAATCCCCCAAAAGCAATACGTCACATCCACAGAACACGGCGCACATAACATTCCACAAAAGAAATTAAAGACATACACACTCATAAACAGCCAGGGTCGGTGGAGCATGATCCTCCAACCGCCTAGCTAGAATCCCCCCCAAGCAATACGTCACATCCACAGAACACAGCGCACATAACATTCCATGAAAGGAATAAAAGACATACACACTCATAAACAGCCAGGGTCGGGGGAGCATGATCCTCCAACCGCCTCTCTAGAATCCCCCAGAAGCAATACGTCACATCCACAGAACACAGCGCACATAACATTCCATGAAAGGAATAAAAGACATACACACTCATAAACAGCCATGGTAAGGAGAGCATGATCCTCCAACCGCCTCTCTAGAATCCCCCAGAAGCAATACGTCACATCCACAGAATACGGCGCACATAACATTCCACGAAAGAAATAAAAGACATACACACTCATAAACAGCCATGGTCAGGGAGCATGATCCTCCAACCGCCTCGCTAGAATCCCCCAGAAGCAATACGTCACATCCACAGAACACGACGCACATAACATTCCACGAAAGAAATAAAAGACATACACACTCATAAACAGCCATGGTAAGGAGAGCATGATCCTCCAACCGCCTCTCTAGAATCCCCCAGAAGCAATACGTCACATCCACAGAATACGGCGCACATAACATTCAACGAAAGAAATAAAAGACATACACACTCATAAACAGCCATGGTCAGGGAGCAGGATCCTCCAACCGCCTCGCTAGAATCCCCAGAAGCAATACGTCACATCCACAGAACACGACGCACATAACATTCCACGAAAGAAATAAAAGACATACACACTCATAAACAGCCATGTTCAGGGGAGCATGATCCTTCAACCGCCTCGCTAAAATCCCCCAGAAGAATACGTTACATCCTCAGAACACAGCACACATAACATTTCACGAAAGAAATAAAAGACATACACACTCATAAACAGCCATGGTCAGGGAGCAGGATCCTCCAACCGCCTCGCTAGAATCCCCAGAAGCAATACGTCACATCCACAGAACACGACGCACATAACATTCCACGAAAGAAATAAAAGACATACACACTCATAAACAGCCATGGTCAGGGGAGCATGATCCTCCAACCACCTCGCTAGAATCCCCCAGAAGCAATACGTCACATCCACAGAACACGGAACACATAACATTCCTTTTTTTTTTTTTAATAACTTTTTATTTTCATCATCACAAATGGCACTTAAATACTATGATACAAAAACATAAGAGAGAAGTTTTATATCATCTTGATAATGAATAAAAGATCCAAAGAAAAGAAAGAAAGTTACAGAAGGAAGGAGAGCGACAATCCTATATTAATCAATATATAAACAATATTTCATATAATGTATGCAGTGATATAAAGTTATATAATCAAAAAGACATAGGTCGCCACAATAATTCAAATTTAACTAAAGAGCGAATTCCCTTTGCTTTTGCTAAGGCAGCCTCCAAACCATAAGTTTCTTTAATTATGACCCAACAATCTTCAACCAACGGAGGTGTGGGAGAAATCCATACCCTGGCTATAGTTAATCTGGCAGAAGCCATCAGAATTGAAAAAAGACGAGCTATCGTTGGATTATTCTCCTTATACCCCAACATAATTTCTAAATCAGTAAGTGGTTGTTCAAACCCAAGTTTAGACTGTAATAATTGTTCCATTTTCTGCCAAAAAAACGTCAATGCTGGGCATGATATGAACATGTGTAGTAAATTAGCTGCATATAGTCCACATTTAGGGCAATATTTTTTATCGCCCATCACATTTCCTTGGGCCCATTTAGCTACTTTAGCCGGCGTATAATACAACATACAGACAGTTCGTAATTGCTGAAGTTGCAGATTGACAGAATGGACCGACTCTTTCAAATTCCCTAATGCTTGTTTAATCATGCTAATGACACATAACATTCCACAAAAGAAATAAAAGACATACACACTCATAAACAGCCAGGGTCAGGGGAGCATGATCCTCCAACCACCTCGCTAGAATCCCACAGAAGCAATACCTCACCTCCACAGAACACGGCGCACATAACATTACACGAAAGAAATAAAAGACATACACACTCATAAACAGCCATGGTCAGGGGAGCATGATCCTCCAACCGCCTCTCTAGAATCCCCCAGAAGCAATACGTCACATCCGCAGAACACGGCGCACATAACATTCCACGAAAGAAATTAAAGACATACACACTCATAAACAGCCAGGGTCGTGGGAGCATGATCCTCCAAACGCCTCGCTTGAATCCCCCAGAAGCAATACGTCACATTCGCAGAACACGGCACACATAACATTCCATGAAAGAAATTAAAGACATACACTCTCATAAACAGCCAGGGTTGTGGGAGCATGATCCTCATAAACGCCGCGCTAGAATCCCCCAGAAGCAATACGTCACATCCACAGAACACGGCGCACATAACATTGCACGACAGAAATAAAAGACATACACACTCATAAACACCCAGGGTCGGGGTAGCATGATCCTCCAACTGCCTCTCTAGAATCCCCCAGAAGCAATACGTCACATCCACAGAACACGGCGCACATAACATTCCACGAAAGAAATAAAAGACATACACACGCATAAACAGCCATGGTCAGAGGAGCATGATCCTCCAACCGCCTCTCTAGAATCCTCTAGAAGCGATACATCACATCCACAGAACATGGCGCACATAACATTCCACAAAATAAATAAAAGTGATACACACTCATAAACAACCAGGGTCAGAGGAGCATGATCCTCCGCACGCCTCTCTAGAATCCCCCAGAAGCAATACGTCACCTCCACAGAAAACGGCGCACATAACATTCCACGAAAGAAATAAAAGACATACACACTCATAAACAGCCATGGTCAGGGGAGCATGGTCCTCCAACCGCCTCTCTAGAATCCCCCAGAAGCAATACGTCACATCCACAGAACATGGCGCACATAACATTCCACGAAAGAAATTAAAGACATACACACTCACAAACAGCCAGGGTCGTGGGAGCATGATCCTCCAACCGCCACGCTTGAATCCCCGAGAAGCAATACGTCACATTCGCAGAACACGGCGCACAGAACATTCCATGAAAGAAATTAAAGACATACACACTCATAAACAGCCACGGTCGTCGGAGCATGATCCTCCAACCGCCTCGCTAGCATCCCCCAGAAGCAATACGTCACATCCACAGAACATGGCGCACATAACATTGCACGACAGAAATAAAAGACACACTCATAAACAGCCATGGTCATAGGAGCATGATCCTCCAACCGCCTCTCTAGAATCCTCCAGAAGCGATACATCACATCCACAGAACACGGGGCACATAACATTCCACAAAATAAATAAAAGTGATACACACTCATAAACAGCCAGGGTCAGAGGAGCATGATCCTCCGACCGCCTCTCTAGAATCCCCCAGAAGCAATACGTCACATCCACAGAACACGGCGCACATAACGTTCCACGAAAGAAATTAAAGACATACACACTCATAAACAGCCATGGTCGTGGGAGCATGATCCTCCAACCGCCTCGCTTGAATCCCCCAGAAGCAATACGTCACATTCACAGAACACGGCGCACATAACATTCTATGAAAGAAATTAAAGACATACACACTCATAAACAGCCTGGGTCGTGGGAGCATGATCCTCCAACCGCCGCGCTAGAATCCCCCAGAAGCAATACGTCACATCCACAGAACACGGTGCACATAACATTGCACGACAGAATGTGTTTCATCGCTCTGGACAAGACACCCGCGACTTCCTCAGGGCTTAGTATATCTGGCTCAATTTTTCAAGCCTTCTGACTGGTTATAATTCCGTCCTAGCCTCACTATGGCTGGGAAAAGCAATGAATCCAAAAAAGGTTCTCTCCTAGCAATATCCACAGTGCACGATTCAAAGTAAGCTTTGTGCTTGAATGTTCAGCTGCGTAATTCATCAGCCAGCGATACGCTGTGTATTGCAGCGTCCACGCCTGATCCGACCCCGGCGCCTCAGTATGGCCATAGTCATTTATGTGGCATAGGTATATGGTAGTTCATGCCAGTGGAGTTCACTGTACGACTGCTAGTCATCAGAATCCATAAATTGGAGAGCCCTTGCAAAAATGCTGTACAACTTGGAGGTTAGGCCTGGACTGTTCCCAACAGGCACAGAGTCAAGACTGATTTGCATATAGCTGTGTCTGAACTGGGGCGGCGAAGTGAGTTAAAGAACGATGATGGATATAACCCAGATCTGTGACTGGGGGTGAGTGTCTCAAATGTTTCAGTGCTCCGTCCATCATCTCCTTGTGTTTGCTTTGTTCGCCCTAAGTTGGCAGGGTATGCCCAGACGTGGGTCTCTTGCTCACTTTGCCACTGGATTCAAGCTAGCCTGGCTGATGAGGTGTGTTAGCCCGAAACCGGTCACAGGATGCTTATTTCCGGTCCAGGGAAGACATGGCTTGGCAGTTCAGGCTGGACTGTTCCCATGAGGCACCAGGTCAAGACTGATTTGCATATAGCTGTGTCTGAACTAGAACGATGATGGATTCAACCCAGATCTGTGACTGGGGGTGAGTGTCTGAAAGGTTTCAGCGCTCCATCCATCATCTCCTTGTGTTTGCTATGTTCACCCTAAGTTGACAGGGTATGCCCAGACGTGGATCCCTTGCTCACTTTGCCACTGGATTCAAGCTAGCCAGGCTGATGAGGGCTGTTAGCTTGAAACCGGTCCCATGATGCTTGTTTCAGTTCCAGGGAAGTCATAGCTTGGCAGATCAGGCTGGACTGTTCCCATGAGGCACAGGTTCAAGACTGATTTGCTTATGGCTGTGTCTGAACTGGGGTTGCGAAGTGAGCTAAAGAACGATGAAGGATTCAAATCAGATCTGTGACTGGGGGTGAGTGTCTGAAAAGTTTCAGCGCCCCGTCCATCATCTTATGCTTTGTACAACTTGGAGGTGGCAAGTAGCCTGCCAGGCTAGCATTGTGTAAAACTAGCATTCCTGAGGCTTTGGGGGTTCTGAGGCTCTAACCCCACATCGCCTCTCTGAGTAAGTCTTGGACTGCTTGCCTCGTTGCCCTGGGAGTCACATGCTAAAAGTGTGCACTTGATGCTGTATCCCCAGTAGGCTGGCACCTGGCACATTAGGCCCAGCATCCATGTGTGCCCCAGAACCCCCAATCGAGCCTAATAAATGCCATCAGATGCCTCTTCATGGCTTGATTCTCCTAGTGCATCATTACTGCTGTCAGCTCCTCAACCAAAAAAGAACACACCTTAGACATAAGTCTGGAAATGGGACGCCGCTCCACGGTACTTATTGCCCCTCCTCAAGAACATGCCTGGTTCTTAAGTTGGCACAACAAAGCGAGGGTTGCAGAGAGCAGCTTTTTACTCGAGAAAGTTGTAGCAAAGTCTATGTAAGTTGTCTTCATTTTGAAATGGATTATAGAACCATCTGCATGGGTGGAATGTTATGCTTTGAATGTGAAGGGAAGTTAGAGCTGTGAAGCTGAAGTGCAAGCTGGAGGTGATTTGCTTTATCTCGTACTAAACAAAGATAGTACTTGAACCAAACCTTACTGGATATCATCTTTACATTGGTGACGAGTTGGCGAACCCATACTGCGCAGGGGGCAGTTTACTATCACCTCCACCCCTGGATTTCTACCAATACAACTACTGTAAGGGTTAAACTTTGCTGGATGATTTTGGCAACATCTTTACCAGCCCTGAGCAGTGTAAACTGAATGGAACTGCTGCTTGATATAATTTTGACTACATTTACGCTAGTGCTGAATGTGTGAGGGAGCGCTGTTCTGTAGCTGCGATCTAGCGGTATACAAGACAGAAGAAGCATCGTGAACAAATCCTTCGATTTCGAAGAGACTGTTATCACATTTGCTGCCGGCGTTGAGCGGTGAGAACTGAATTGACTTGTTGCTCTACTATTTTAATGACATTTAAGCTATGCTGGCAGTGTGAGAGTGCGCTGTTTTGCTACTGCAATATTCAAGGCAGAGAAAGCATTGAGGATAAATTCTTCAAACTCTTCAATTTTGAATGGATCGTTAGTCACGCTCACATTCTCGCGGAGTCCTTGTGCGTTGCTTCTGTCTGCATTCTTCACGAGCTTTTGCTCTCGCGCACTGCCTCATGAATGTCTGACTCCAATTGCCTAATGAAAACATACGTAAACCACGCATTGCGGCGGCCATGTTAACTCCTTGGGCTGGAATTTGCTTTACTACGTTTCTGTTTCCTCTGGCCGCCATCTTAAAGTGGACCCGACTACATTTACTTCTAAACACTTTGTATCCACGTCTACAAAGAAATTGTCCACTCCTCACATCAATCTTCTTGAACTTGAAACCTACTATCTTCAATAGAAACAGATGACTACCGGTTTATTATTTTGTCGTTATTTTAATTTTTTTATATTAGTTCATTATTTTGTTTAACCCATATTTTCTTACAGGTAGCCCATTCATACTGTTGAACCACATTGTATTTGTCTTTAAACATTTGTTGAGGGTAATTACATGTGATTGAAATAGTTTAAATTCTATGCTATTTGCGTGCGGTTATCTGTGATTATCGCTGATCAAAGTTTGTCTGCACCACCTAGCTTTCTTGCTACTCCTGGTGAACCTCCTATTCCATGGAAGGAGTGGAAAAAATTGTTTCTTACTTACGTGTTAGCAACAGAAGCTGACAAGTATGGTCCGGTGCATAGACAAGCCATATTACTCCATCACTTAGGTGTTGAAGGGAGGCGTTTATACGAGGATCTTCCGGAAATTTCTTTAGGAATGGGGATGGTCAGCCAAATAATGTTTACGAAATGACATTGCAAATGCTCGAGATTTGTTTCATTACAAAAATTAACACTGTTTTAGAGAGACATACATTTTTTTGTCATACTCAAAAGGTAGATGAAGATATTGCAATTTATGTTGCTGCGCTAAGGGGACTTTCGCTAACATGCAAACTTGGAGAATTTGCTGATTCTCTTATCCAGGACTAAATTGTAATATGTACCAATAACAAAAGAGTTAGAGATAAATTGTAATCAAAGTCCGTTTATAATAAAGCGCGAGCTACTCGCCCTTACGGGTCTCAAGGCGCTGGGGGCCGTCGTGGAAATTAAGGGCCTCATGTAGGTAGCCCAATAAGGGTCGGTAACGGCCGATTTTCGGTAAATATACCGTTACCGACCGGTATTTAGGCTTTTGATATGTAGGGGGATAATTTCTGTATTCGGTATTTTACCGTCATTTACCACCAACTGAAAGTTGGTGGTAAATGACGAATGTCTCAGTTAAGGCATTATTTGGCCCTTAGATGTGTGCAATGTGGCAGACACACATGCCCTCAGGGCATGTATGTGTGCCACATGTGCACACATGCAGGTATTAGGGGTGCAACAGGGTGTCAATGTGACACCCTGCCACCCTTGATTGAGCTCCCCCATTACCGATTCGGTAATGGTAACTGGCTTCCCATTGATTCCTATGGGCCTCGTGGCCCATGGGAATCAATGAGATACAGGTTACCATTACCGAATCGGTAAATACCGATTCTAAAATACCGACACTTACCGAATCGGTATTTTTTTACCTACATTACATTTACCGATTCATAAATACCGAATCGGTAAAATTCGGTATTTAAGAATCGGTAAATGTAATTTACCTACATATGGCCCTAAGTGAGCTATTGCCCAGAGTCACATGGTGCTGAGCTGCCACCGGTGCCGGGGATCGAACCGTGAACCCTGTGCTCCGATGTCAGCTGCCCTGGCCGCTACACCACACCTCTCCACTTGAAGAAGCTATTGAAATTGCTAAAGGGTTGGAGCACACAGATTTGTGGATTAAGGAGATGGACAAATGCAATAGTTCAGTGTTGACTAAGGAACATATTCCAAAGGTACCTGAAGTACATGTAGTTGTTGATGAAACCAAGAAAGCAAAATCTGTTACGACCTTCCACTCTTCTAATAAATTTAATGAATCTGGGAAAACTCCTTCTCCAACTCCTATATTTGATACTAGAGTGATTAAATATTACCGTTGCGGCGATCCTGGCCATATTGCTTCCAGTACCATGTGTATGGGCAGGAGTGCTACATGTCGAGCTTGTGGTAGGAAAGGTCACCTTGCTAAGGTTTGTAGAACGAAAACTCAATTCACTCGGGTACAAGCGGTGCATGACACTTGTGAGAGTGTGCGTTAACTAATGTTGAGTGTAGAAGTTTGCGAAAAATCAATGCACTCCGATGTTGATCCACATTTATCAATAGATGATGTTCCCAAGGAAAGCACAACCAAATTAGAGAAACCTCATTGTGTTATAAGCTTGGACAAATGTGGAATTGAAATGTTGGTGGATTCAGGGAGTTTGTATACTTTACTCTCTAGAGAAACGTTTTCCAAAATGTGGAGAGGGGAAATGTTGGTGTGGGACAAGCCCGACATTAAAGCAGCTGGCTATGGTGGAAAAATCATAGAAATTGTGAGGATGAGATGGATAGTAATTTCCTTTAATGGTAAAAAAGTTTTTGGACATGTATATTTGACCAAACAGGGGTCTGACCTTTTAGGGTGGCATCACCAAAAAGATCTCAATTTAATTCTAAATCCCTACGCCACTTTACTAGTTACTACTTTGGTTGTACACAATATTGATACATATGAGGTGACTGTGATGGAGAAGTATCCTAAGGTGTTTTCTGATCATCTCGGAAAACTCAAATTATTTTCTCACAGAATCATTTTGAAAAATAATTCTAAGCCAGTTGTTCACAAAGTGAGGAGTGTGCCTCATCTCATGAGAGAACCTCTTCATGAGGAACTTAAAACACCCTTAGCACAAGGAATAATAGAGCCCATTAAGGACTCTGAATGGTCGGCGCCCATTGAAGTGGCACCTAAGGAAAGACGGAAGATTCGCTTATGTGTGGGCTTGCGAGACCTGAATAAAAATATTTGGGTTGATAGGCAGCCGTTACTTAATATTTCAGAAATGTTAACTGCCATGGGTGGGGGAGACGTATTTAGTTTGATCGATATGTCAGCTGCTTATCACTAAATAGAGTTACATGAAGAATCTAGGCATCTCATGTCTTTTGGTACACCTCTGGGGGCATTTCGTTACTGTAGAATGCCGTTTGGATTAGCATCTGCCTCAGCGGTGTTCCAGAGAGAAATGCAACAAATGTTTGAAGGGCTGAGAAATGTTCTTTGCTTTCGAGATGATGTGTTAATTGTAGGAAAGGATGGTAAGCATCATGATGAGGTGTTTGATGAGGTGTTGAGGAGAATGGAAGAGAATGGGCTGACAATTAAGAAAGAAAAATGTCAATTGAAGAAAAATTGTGTGACTTATTTGGGGCACAAAATATGTAAGGTAGGGATCAAACCAAAAATTAGTATTGTCTCTGCCGTAAAGAATGCTCCTAATCCCCTTACTAAGGGTCAGTTGAAATCTTTAATCTTTCCTCGGTTTGGCAGAATATTGTTCCAAGTTTGTGGAAGGTTTCACTGAGAACCCTTGAGACAACTAATGAAGAAGGGTGTTCTATTTGTTTGGAATGAGGCTTGTAGTGAAGCATTTGATCAGGTGAAAAGCTGTATTGCTCAAGCTCCAACTCTTGGCCATTTTCACGTAAATGCTAAAACGTTTATTACCACTGACACAAGTGCTGTTGGAGTTGGGGCCGTGTTGACTCAGATTTATGATGGACAAGTAAGAGTCATTGGATTTGCATCTATGAGACTTCAGGATGCTGAAACATCCTACTCAGTTATTGAAAAGGAGGCTCTAGCGTGTTGTTGGGGCATAAATCATTTCAGATACTTTGTTTGGCGTCTACCTTTCAAGGTTCGTACTGACCACAAACCCCTTATTCATTTGTTTAAGGGGGAATTGGGTTTAGAAGGTGATGTAACTCCCAGGATTTCTAGGTGGATGTTATCAGTACTGGAGTACAATTTTGAAGTGGAATATGTAAAGGGCTTGAAAAATTTAGTTGCTGATTGTTTGTCCAGGATGCCTCTCGATGTGGTGGTGCAGGATGAAGATGTGGTGGATGAGGAGATTAGGAAGAGTGGGCATTCGCCACGTCTGAGGATGATATTTTACAACAGGTTATGAAATATGTATCTGAAGGTTGGGGTAATCATGAGGATGATGTCTGTTTTAAGGGCTATCATCATGTACCTGACGAGTTGTGTGTATCATGGGAGGTTGTTATGGAGGAGTCAATTTGTGCCACCAGTGGGGGTTAGAAGGAGGATTATTGACATCGCTCATGAGGGTCACCTGGGAAGGAATATGACAAAGAGGAGGATCCGACAGTCCTTCTAATGGTCAGGAATGGACAGGGACATTGAGGAAGTAATGAAGGAGTGTTATGCAGGTGCGAACAGTGATAAGACTAAGCTTGTGAGGCAGCCTCCTTCTAGTTGCACTGCTTTTCTCAAACATCCTTGGGAGAGAGTAGCAAGTGATTTCTTGGGTCCGATTTCCAGATTTGGTTTTCACAACAGGTTTGTGATGGTTTTGGTGGACTACCACTCCAAGTGGTTTGTCATTGAAACTACCGATTGCATTGATACAGACAAGGTTCTGGGATTTTTGGAGAGAGTGTTCATGAAAGAGGGAATTCCGAAGACCTTGGTGTCTGACAATGGGGTACAGTTGGTATTGTGAAAGATGGGGAATTTCTTGAGTAAACTTGGAATCAAACATGAAAGGGTTGCTTTGTTCAGGGCCCTTGCTAATGGACTATTAGAAAGAATAAATCATTTGATAATGGATAATATACAACTATAGCTGTCGAATGGATTGTCTTGGTTGGAAGAATTAAAGAAATTGGTGTGGTCGTATAGAGTGATGCCACATTCTGTGACTGGTGTGTCACCGTTCGTCTCTCTCAAAGGGCGTGAGCCAGGTGTGAAGGAAGTACCTGGTTGGCTGAAAGATAAAAGAGTGTGTGTGGGTTGATTGCACCGCTGTTGAGCGTGATGTGTGTCAAAAGCAATTGGCTGCCGATAGTCATTATAATGACAGGAAAGCTGTTAAAATACCAGACACAAAAGAAGGTGATTGGGTTGCAACCAGGAAGAGTGGGATAGTAATCAAGGGTGAGAGCAAATTTTCTAAACCTGTTCAAGTAAGAGCTGTAAAGAAGAATATTCTTATTTTAGCTGATGGTTCTGCTTGGAGCACAGGGAATGTCTGTAAATGTGATGCTCCTCAACTGGTTCTCTGTGATTGATGTTTAATTGGAGGTGACCCACTTCCAACTTGTTGAGACAGTTATTTGTTCTGTGTAATTGGACATTGAAATGTGGTTGTAATTGTTTTTTATTGGGTTTTTTTCCTTTGTGTACAAGGGGGAAGATGTGTAGAGTTGTCTTCATTTTGAAATGGAATATAGAACCATCTGCATGGGTGGAATGTTATGCTTTGAATGTGAAGGGAAGTTAGAGCTGTGAAGCTGGAGTACAAGCTGGAGGTGTTTTACTTTATCTCGTACTAAATAAAGATAGTACTTGAACCAAACCTTACTGGATCTCACCTTTGCAGTCTTCTTGCATTCTTCCCACGAGTAGGAGCAGCGCCTGCTCATCAGCGCCCATCAGTAGGTTCTGTAGGTCACGCCTTCCTGCTTCAATATACCTGTATTCGAAATAAATTGTATAAATGGAGCACCAATATGTTATGTGGTGTATTATGAAGATATGAGGTCTTGCAACACCACAAGAGATGTCTGGAGCCAGACCTAAATAAGCAGCTTACCACTTTCTAAAATAGCCACCTGCCCAAAAAACATAAAATGTGCCCAACACTGTTTTTTCTGGTCAGTTTACCACAAAGAATGAGCCTGGAATGGATTAACGATGAACGGTTAAGGTCCATGCCTCTGTTTTTCTGTTTCCTACTGAGATGCTGTTTAAGACTTGCCTTTACATTGCATGAAAATGTCTGCCAGCGGCTCTATCAAGGAGACCGCTGAACTGTGCGACTGAGATTGCAATCGTGTGTAGTTGAAAAACTCTCAAATAATGCATTCCAGTGCAAATAGTTCTTTAATACATAACTGATGCTATTTAACAGCATATGCCAGATACTAATGTAGATTCCTAGGCCTTTAATAATCATACTACTCAATTCAGCATTGCAATTTATAGCTGCTCACCAGTTTCACACAAAAACTTGAGAACTTTAAATTGCTGCCCATGTTCTATGTTGTAGAGAGACGAAGACAAATATGAATGCCACACTGTCAGACTAATGACTGAAGAAGGCTAGGTAAAAGTCCTTATAATGAAGTATATGAAATGTACACGATTAGTAAAATCAATAGGTCATGGCTAAAGCCAGATCTAATCAAATCAAAGCCTAACATGTAGTTATATTTTAATGAAAATTATTGTATCTGTTTTTAATTTAAAATGGGGTATTACAATATTACTTATTAAATAATAACAATGTATTATTTCTATATTTTTTAAACATTAAATTAGAATTATTTATATGTTTATCTATTTCAAAATATTTAATTTAATTTAACAGTATTTCCTATGGGGGTTAATTTGAGTTCCTTTCCTTTATTATTTCCTATGGGAGAGTGTTGCAGCACCAGTGGTTGGCGATATGTGGTTCTGAACTAAATCACAGTTTTCTTTGTTCGTAGTAATTTACACTCGGATTTTGTCAATATGCCAAAAAGTAATAAATGTACTCAAAAGTGCAAGTTTCTCAAAAGTGTAAGCTACTTTTGTGAATCTCGCCCTGTGTTTCTAAGTTTTACAAACTCGTTAATTTCCAGCACTGGTACTGCTTCATCTGCATGTAAAACTAAATAACCATGGTTACCTGTTATATGACGTGCACTGTTTTAGTCACATGACGCCATTCATTTTGACTTTTGAGTAGTGTATGTACCAAGCTTTACTCGCAGACAAGAGAGGTGCAGAAGGGTTGCAGCAGTGCAACGGTTTCTTACATAAGATTGTACGTCATTCTTTTCCTGAGGGAGACCCAGGAAAGAAATTCTGGCGCCTGACGAGGGGTAATTCCTAACATACTGGATGTACCCATGAGAAACCTGTAAATAAGCATTGGCAAAACCAATAAGTTCTCTTTGGTAAGCATGCATTTTTTTGTGAATAAATGCAACAGTATTATATTTTGGTGTTTTCTACTGCATTAAACTTAACATTGTATTTTATTTTGGAATATTTATTTTCGCACAGCTTATGCTCTGCATTCTCCAATGTTCTTTTGTATATTGCTTTATACTTGAATGTACTTTCTTTAGGATTCATTCATATCTTGTGCTTTGTCATGTACAGACCAAAGGATGAAGAGCGTTGACTGAAAGCTTCTGTATGCCTAGTTATGTTATGTCTAGTAATATTATGTTGTACTATGTTATATTATGTTTAACTATGTCTAGGTATGTCATGTTACGTCATGTCTAGATATGTCTAGTCATCTCTACTCATATCGTGTAATGTCTACTTATATTATTTCTAGTTATGTTATGTTTAGTTATGCTATGTCTAGGTATGTTAAGTCTAGTTTAATCAATCGCAACCCAGAAAACCGCCGGTCCCATTAGCATGGCGGTGACGACCGCGGCTGTGAGATTTTCTGCAGTCCGCACGCTTGCATGGCGGGCGGAGCTGGACCACTTAAATGGGGTCGGTGCAGGGCCAGGCTCCGCCGGCATGATTATGATGCCGGCGGTAGCCAGCCTTTCCGCGGCGGTGGAACCGCAATGGAAAGGCATGCGGAGAACGTCTCTGGGGGCCCATTGCGGGCCCCCAATATGTTTGGGGGTGTGGGTGCACTGGGGGGGTATCCATGGTACCCCCCCCTACATGTCCCTATACCAGGTGGCAGGCACTGTGCAGCGCCTGCCATGCAGTGCAGGGATATGCTGGACATGCTTTTTGGACACCGCGGCGGTGCTGCTGGCAGCAGCAACCGCCGCAATGTTAAATGCCGCGATTGTACCGCCGCATTCAGATTTCGACTGTGGAGCATACTAATTGGACCGACAGTTCTGCTGCGGTCCTAGTGGGCGGTGTTTTCCCGCTACCATTGCGGTCGGAGTGATTTTCCGACCGCCATCCTAATAGTGTCATAGTTATGTCTGTTTATCTTACGTTGTGTCTAGACATGTCATGTCATGCCATGTCATACATAGCCATTTTATGTCATGTCAAGTTATCGTGATTGTCCACTCACTCCCATTGGGGTATTCGTGCGCTAAGGTATTTACTGAACTGGTTTAGAGTAGCGAGGGTGAGAAAAAGGGCACCAGGAAGGATTAAAAGAACCAGGTTTGAAGCTCCTTCTTAAAGTTTGGGAATTTTCTGACAGTCAGATAGAAAGGTGAAGGAGGTTCCAGTTATGGGCTGTCAGATTGGAGAAAAAGTCCAGACCTTGTAAGTCAAATACATGGAACATTAGCCAAATGTAAGGTCGGGCGCAGATCATATGGGAAGGCTCGCAGAAGTCAGAGCTTTGTGGGTATGACAAGAGGGTACTGCGGTGCATGCAGGGAGATTGAGAGCCAATCAGGCTGCTGTGTTTTGAACAATTTGCAATAACTTCATGAGGTAGTTGGGAATACCAACATAGATGACATTGCCATCATTAAGAAAGCTGCTGATCGTAGCCTATGTGACAATTTCGCAGATGCTGATGGGAAGCCATTTCATTACATTATGGAGTGTTTTAGGGATACCAAAGCATGGCGAAGATACAGAATTAACTTAGTGTGCCATAGAGAGATTTTTCTCCAAGACGATGTCAAGATTCCTGGCTGAAAACGTTCTGGTAGAGTTCCCAACTCCTAGGGCGACAAGCTCTTGGAACAACACACCATGGTTTCCACAAAAGAGAACTACTTCTGTTTCTTTATACGCTGGGGGCAATTTGCCTTCACCCATAGTGCAATTTAGGACACACATGCACAGATGTTTTCATGTGTTTCACTTGCATTCTCTGCAACTCATCTTACTTGCCGTCCACTTAGGACCACGTCACCGCTAATGGATCTGATGATCCCAGCAGAAGGGGTCCCATAGATGTAGAAAAGAGTTGGACTCAAAGAGAAGCCATGAAGATTCCATATGGTGGCCAGTGAAACAGCTAAAGCTGCCTGTAGTCCAGACCTAAAGACTGGACTACAGTCTTTAGGTCTTTAGAATGAGGATCAGGCTGTCTTGGCATACCTTAAAAGTACTAGAATATATCGAGTGCCCTTCAGAGCTTATTGCGTTTTTGCAAATCTTCATCGAAATGGTGCTGTTCCTTTCATCAATAGGGTCTCAGGGTAGGTATATGGTTCTTTGCTTTGCTCATAGGAATGTAGGGTAACTTAATGCCCCACCAGCCACCAGTGGTCAGCAGAAGTATGGGGAGCAGAAAACTCCATGTATGAGCAGAGAGGGCGAGAGCAGAGATTTAGCAATGATATTAAGAGCATTGGCCAATCCTAATATGGCGACAATTATTTAGATTTCACAAGTGGAGAAACTTTTCTGTATTCCTATCCTTCTTAATACTTTCCAACTTATATTCAAAATGTGATGAACCATCTCCCATGCTGTTAGGCCCTATAAGGTCTCCAGCTTCAACTTTCCTCATTCAAGTACAGCCCTGACAGGCATTATACCTCTATTGTTATTAACCTGTGAAACTTGAAGAAATAAAAGTAGTGGCAAGAAATAGAAGGGAATATAAAGGAGAAGGGAGACAAAGAGGAAGTAGGGTGAGAAAGGTGAGAAGTGAAGCAGGCAGGAAGGAGGAAAAGGGTAAATGCAGAGAAAAGGAGGTAGGAATTAAAAAGATCGAGCAATGATAAGAAAATGAAATATGAGCAGAGGCTTACAAAGGGTAAGAAATGTAAGAAGAAAGAGAGGGGAATCAAGGAAATGACGATGGGGGAGAGGGGAAGGGGAAAGTAAGAGGGTAAATAAGATTGAGAAGGAGACAGTGGCAGTAAGAAGGAGAGATACAATAAAGGGGCAGTGAAGAGAAAGTTGTAGAGGTGTAATGGTTAGAGACAGGAGGAGAGTGATTTAGAGGAGCAGTGAGGAACAAAGCAGATAGAAAGGCAGTATAGAGAGAGCCCATCACACCCCTGCAGTGATCTGTATGCACACTTACTCCTCACAGTATGGGGGTTTATGTGACAAAACTTGTCATGGATGCTCTTGAATACCGGTGCGACCTTAGCTGAAGTGGGATTACTGCTGTTACACTACACCATGGTGGCGGTAATTCTGCTACCAGTAGTGCCAAAGGGAGCAGTCTCACGGGTGCCAGTTGTACCTTATCTGCCAGAGTTTACTACTAGAATTTAAGAGGTGTTTACATCACCTGCCAAATATTACTACTCTGGATAACCTGGATCTGGATAGCGCCTGGATACCCTCACGAGTGACTAGCTGCTTTCGATAGATCTGTATTCATTCATTGATTGACTCTTAACTCCACATCTTTGTACCTCAAAGATTTATATATTGTTAGTGTATGTAGATGTGGAGTTAGGTGCAGTGAACCTATACTTATCTATACATGCTTACCTTCATGATATTCTGGTAGTCCATATTTTTGTCCTCAATATTCTGACATTCACCCACTATCGGGAATCAAACATTTCCTGTTTCGTTGATCTGCAATACCAATGAGTAAATATTTGACCTGTATTACTGGTACTGATGCAATTCCTTAATTACAGGAATCCAAGGACAGCTTGTGTCGGGTGATCTGCACACGGCTCTCCAAATCCTCCGGATCGTTCTGCTGCTGGTCCTGATCTCCCTGGCCGGCTTCCTCATCGCGAAGTTCAAGTGAGCATTGTGGTTGCTGCTCCTGAGGTTCATCACTGGGAGGGATGACAATGCATTCAGACCCACCTACCTATCAGATGTCAGCCTGTCTGAGCAGGATGTCTTAGCAGCAGTGGGGCCATGAATGCTTGTCCTTCCTTAGGGTTTGAAACAGAGACCTCCAAGGACTGGAAGAGTTGAGGCGTCGCCCCTCCACCTCTGGGAGGAGCCTGCCAGTGCTTGCACATGCGCATGTGCAGTGTTTGATATTCTCTAGAGCTGGACTTTGTTGCCTCCTCCTCTGCAGGGCCGGCCTGACACACTCAGATTGTCAAATATTGGAATACTAATGTGCTATCCAGTTTTCAGGATATTAAAAAATAGTATGTATGAGAACTAAACACATATAAAGTTATTGATTGGAAATTTTATGGAGACTGTGTGAACATTTGTTTATCATTTTGAAAGCACAACTGGTCTTTCGTTTTCTCTTTTTTCAGTCACTTGGAGATCCCAAACTAAATTATACAGCACATAGCAGAACTAATAATGCATTATTATTACAGGGTGGCAGGTAACATATTGACAGCTTTGAATAGATACTCGTGGTGAACACGGTACCGTATACCTGTACTGTATCACATTCTGTAATCTTATATTGCACAACTCCATAGTTTTTACCCAATGTCACTGGCTAAGCAGAGGGAGCCTGTCTGAGGTGTTTTGTAGCTGCAGTTCCTCCTCCTGTCCACCAGAGAGCAGTCCAAAGAACATCTGGTGTTATGTTTGGCTTTGACACATTAGCTGACAGAGCTCTGCACATGTCCTCAACCTAGATGGAGTGAACTCTGTTTTGACTTTGATGCAATGTCACCCAAAATAAGCATCAATAAGAGGGTTAGCACACTGTGGTATGTTACCTTTATGTTATGTCAGTTTATTTTGCTTGTTCATTTAATTTCTTTGCACTGCTTCAATATAACAACCGGAGGTAAATTGCCCCAGCGCAAAATCAATGGAAGATGCTTCTGTGGTCCTATGGAATACAGAGAAACTCTCATTGAGACCCGAACAAGGAATGTTGTAGCAACCTTGGCCCCACTAAGGGCATCATTGAATGCAGCGGCCAGATTGGTTACAGGCACCAAGCGAAATGCACACATCTCCCCAGTCTTAAAATCCCTAACCTGGCTGCCCTTTGAAGCAAGAATACAGCTAAAGGTTGCCTGCCTATCGCACAAAGCCCTCCACTTCAAACCCCCCAACTATCTAGCGCAAAAGGTAGAACTATCCAGAGGGGGTAGACCGTCTAGGAGTGCTAACTCTCTCCTCCTGAAACCTCAGATCTTTCGCAAAAAGAGAACAAGCCTACGAGCTTTCGCCGGCTCTGCACCGAAAATCTGGAACTCTCTTCCAACGGAAATTATTAGAATCTCTTCCAAGGTTGCTTTCAAATTGGAAGTAAAAAGATTCCTCAAGAACAAGTTCTTACCTTGATAGGGTGCGTGATCGTCTACTCTAATGCATTGGACTTACTCCTTTGAGCCCAGAGCTGGATGCTGATCATGTATTTTCTTTTCTTTTCTTTTCTCTTCTTCTCTTGTTGAATCATTTGCTCCCCCCCCATGTCGCTATGTATCAGTTACTAACCCATTCTTTGCTGGCCCCTAGGATTTGTAACTGGCCTTGTTATGTTAGCCCTATTTGATGCTCTGTCTGTTTTATATTCCCATTTGACTCATGTACTGAACTGTTACCTTCCTTTCCCTCAGATTGTAAAGCGCTCTGATATCCCTAGGGATCAAGTTCGCGCTATAGAAAAAGGGATGTGCAGCGGCAATACTGCTTTGCAAACAGCAAAGACAAGCATTGGGAAAGCCAATACGTCTCACATTTATAATGTGAGTGCCATGCTGATTAAAAAATGTAAAAGAAAAAACATTTCAGGAGGAAAGGCAAATATATGTTATGATAGCTTAAAACTAGACATTGAATTCAACATTTTCAATCTTTGTAAATGTCATGGATTATATATCAAATACTTTTCACTCAGGAACCTCTGCAGGGTGGAGACAAACAGAAGAAGAGAAAGGCAATAGTAAGCAATGGGCGAGCTGTAAATTCCCTGTAAGCTCACAATAGGTCTTTCACAAACAGAAAGCCTGAGCTGTATTGTAGATCTCTGATAAGCGAGAACGAAGAAGCAAAAATCTCCCTAAACCAGACAATGGATCCTCTATTCTGCTTTTGCTGGTGAAACCCATCAGCTGGCTGGTGTAGAATATTTTGAAGTATACAAACCATGATGGATAGAATGCTTGAATTAATCTTAGCCACTGGTAAATACTCAGGCTGCATCCCACTCCATTGATATTTTGCACACCATGCCACTTCAGTATAGACCCAGCCATGTGCAAATCAGTTTCGACCCGCCTCCAGTGGGAACATTTCAGCCCCAAATGCCAAGCCAAGACCTCCCTGAACACAAGCATTCAAGGACCGGTTTCACCCAGCACACTGTGTTACTGGAACTAAGCAAAACCTGTATAATATAGTAAGAGGAAGGCTGCAGTAATATAACGATTAGTGGAGTCCCCAGTTGAGTCAGAAGAAGGCTGCACTAACACAGACAATTAGAGGAGGTCCGTGTAGAGCCAGAAGAAGGATGTGGTAACACACATTGTTCCTTGAGGTCTCCGTAGAGTCAGACGAAGGCTGCAGTAAAACATATGATAACTAGGGGTCTCTGTAGAGTCAGAAGAAGGCTGTACTAAAACATCATTTATAACTATCCTTGTAGAGTCAGAAGAAGGATGTAGTAAACATATGATAACTAGGGGTCTCTGTAGAGTCAGAAGAAGGCTGCACTAAAACATCCTTTATAGCTATCCTTGTAGAGTCAGAAGAAGGATGTAGTAAAACATATAACTAGGGGTCTCTGTAGAGTCAGAAGAAGGCTGCACTAAAACATCATTCTTAGCTATCCTTGTAGAGTCAGAAGAAGGATGTAGTAAAACAGGTGATAACTAGGGGTCTCTGTAGAGTCAGAAGAAGTCTGCAGTTAAAAATCATTCTTAGCTATCCTTGTAGAGTCAGAAGAAGGATGTAGTAAAACATGTGATAACTAGGGGTCTCTGTAGAGTCAGAAGAAGTCTGCAGTTAAAAATCATTCATAGCTATCCTTGTAGAGTCAGAAGAAGGATGTAGTAAAACAGGTGATAACTAGGGGTCTCTGTAAAGTCAGAAGAAGGCTGCACTAAAACATCATTCATAGCTATCCTTGTAGAGTCAGAAGAAGGATGTAGTAAAACATGTGATAACTAGGGGTCTCTGTAGAGGCAGAAGAAGGCTGCACTAAAACATCATTCATAGCTATCCTTGTAGAGTCAGAAGAAGGATGTAGTAAAACATATGATAACCAGGCGTCTCTGTAGAGTCAGAAGAAGGATGCACTAAAACATCATTCATAGCTATGCTTGTAGAGTCAGAAGAGTGATTACTAGAGTCACAAGAAGGCTGTATTAACACAGGTGATTAGAAGAGGTCGCTGTCGAGTCCCTGTCGAGTCATAAGAGCGTTGCAGTAACACAGCTGATTAGTAGAGGCCCTGGTTGAGTCAGAAGAAGGCTGCAGTAACACAAGTTTGGGGACTAGACGTCCACATAGAATCAGAAGAAGGCTGGAGTAACACAGGTGTTTACTAGTGAAGGAAGTGACCCGATTAGGGCCACCCGGGCCACTCTCGACCTCCTCTAGCCTTCCAAGAAGAAGAGTTGTTGATGAGTGGAGAATACAAGCACAACTGGTTTATTCACTGCAGTGGAGTCCAATCAGAATAGCCTCCCATTATGGCTGAAGAGGGACTGACTCTTACAAACATGTAGTTACATTATGTATGTTGCGGGGCCCACAAAGACCCGCCTACCATGGAAAAGCACTAGCAGGTGTTGTAATACAATGAGGGTACAGAAGATGAGTCTCGATTCTGCAGCCTGGTTCAAGCTTTCTACCTTTCAAGGTTGTCTGGCATATCCTCCCCTCTAGACAAGTGGGAGAAGGCCTTGATCTAAGAGGAAAGGTACGCGCTAACGAGCTAACATGAGCATTGTAGAAACGAAACTTAGCAAGGACAATTTCTCGTAAATGAACAAAAAAATACAGTTTTGAGTATGCAAGTAACAGTTTTGATTTCATCAGAACATGGCGTTCTTCTAACTAAAATGGCGGCACAGACTAACTCAAATGGCGGCACACATGTCACCTTAACTGGCGTGACATTCCGTATCAACTCATCACATCTTACACACGTGTGAACATAATTTATTAGCTATATAAATGCTAACATAATATAGAGTAAAACACGAGGAAAGAGTAAAACTACGTTTCAATTCTATCACTAGAGGTGTCTGTAGTAACAGTAGAAGGCTGCAGTAACACACCAGAAATTCCAGTAGAGTCCAAAGAAGATTGCAGTAACACAGGTAACTTCTTACTAGAGCCCCAGTAGAGTCAGAAGAAGGCTGCAATGACACAGGTGATTAGTATCGGCCCTGGTTGAGTCAGAAGAAGGCTGGAGTAATATAAAGTGATTACCAGACGTCCACATAGAGTCAGAAGAAGACTGGAGTAACACATGTGATCAGTAGATACCCAGGTAGAATAAGAGAAGATTGCAGTAAAACAGCCAATTAGAAAATGCCCCTGTCGAGCCAGCAGAAGGTTGCAGTGAACAACTGATTAGTAGAGCTCCTTGTCAAGTCAGACGACAGCTGCAGTACCACAGGTGATGACTAGAGGTCCAAGCAGCGTCCAAGGAAGGCTGGTGAAGCAGCTGATTAGTAGAGACCACCGATGAGTGAGAAGAAGGCTGCAGGAACACAGATGATTAGAAAGGGTTGCTGTAGAGTCAAATGAAGGCTGCAGTAACACAGGTGATTACTAGAATCTCACATAGAGTTAGAGGAATGCTTTAGTAACAGAGCTGATTAGTAAAGGCTTCCTTCTAGACAGAAGAAGGCTGCAGTAACACAGGTAATTTGCAGACATCTCTGTAGAGTCAGAAGCAGGCTGCAGTAACATGTCATTTCTAGCAGTCCCTGTAGAGTCAAAAGCAGGCTGCACAACACATTTTAATACTAAAGGCCCCTGTCAAGTCAGAAGAATTCTGCAGTACCACATGTGATGAGTAGAGGCGCAAGAAACATCAGAAAAATGACTGCAGTCAAACAGATGATTAGACCTCTGTCGAGTCTGGTTGAGCCAGCAGTAACACTTGTGATTACTAGTGGTCTCAATAGAGTCAGAGTTCAGAAGAAGACTGCAGGAACACAGATGATTAGGAAAGGTCTTTGTAGCGCCAGAAGAATGATGCAGTAAAACAGGTGATTAGAAGAGGTCCCTGTAGAGTCAGACAAATGCTGAAGTAACACGTCATTACTAATGGCCCATGTTGAGTAAGAAGAAGGCTGCAGTACCATCAATACTAGCTGTCCATGTCGAGTCAGAAGAATGCTGCAGTAACAAAGCTGATTAGTAAAGGCTCCCGTCAAGTCAGAAGACCGCTGCAATAATACAGGTGATTAGAAGAGGGCCCTGTCTGACTCGATGGGGCTTCTACTAATCACATTGGCAGCCTTCTTCTGACTCTACAGGGTCCTCTGCTAATCGCATTACTGCTGCCTTCTTCTGACTCTACTGGAGCTTCTAGTCATCAGCTGTGATTACCAGAAGTCCACATGGAGCCAGAAGAATGTTACAGTAACACGACTCATTAATAGAGGCTTCCGTCAAGTCAAGAAAAGGCTGCAGTAATACAGATGATTAGCAGATGTCCCCATTGTGTCAGAAGCCTGCAATTACAATGTTTGTTCAAATATGACCAATTTTAAGTCAGCCGCCCTGTGCTCACTCCACATCAACAGGTATCAAGGGGATGATCTGCTGTATCCATCTTACACACACAGACACACATACACACACAGTCATACACACACACTCACACCCAAAGACACACTCACACATATACACTGACAGACACGCACACCACATGGTCCTATGACAGAGTATCAATATGGTGACACCAACAAAAGTATCAAAATTATCATCTACAAAAATGCTGAGTTAAAAATACTGTGGAATAAAATATCTTCAAAAATGGTAAGTATAGTAAAATATTCATACATATACTATTATATGTAATTTATTTAAAATATTAAAAACAAAATAAATATATAATTAAAGTAAATACTTTTAATTACGACTATAAATTAATATGTATTTTTCTCTGAAAAATATAAAAACCATAATGATTTTTTTAAACTACATAAAAATATTACCAATAACTTAAAAGTAAAAGTTAACAAATTAGCAAACTTATTTATGATAAAACATATATAAAACTTAATTTAAAAAATACAAGATAATAACAGTTTGAACTAATAATATGAACTAAATATTTTGTAGACAAGTATGTATGTATTGCGATTCAAGCAGCTCCTGCCGTTCCTCTGACCATATCCAGCATTTGGGGTTGGTGCAGGCAAGGCGGGCGCAGGACCCGCATATAAATCAAAAAAGTCCTTACGTCGCTGCACAAGGAAAAGCTGCACTCGGGGATTCTTTAGAAGAAAATTAGTTTATTGACTTACGCGTTTCAACCTGAACGGTCTTTATCAAAGTTACTTCCTACACCCGGAAGTGCTTCATTTTCAATGCATCCAAACAATAATAAACATAAAAGATATACTTTCAGAAGCATGAGATGCTTTCAGTTCATGAACAACATGGGAAAACATACTATCAATTAGTTCTTTCCCCCGCGGTCATTTATAAAACAATAATAGTCCCCAATATTAGTGTACATTCAAATGTAATTGTAAATGATAATTGATAAACATTTTCAAAAAGTATTTTCAGAAAATAAAAGTAATGGAGTTATAAATCAAGTGACGGTACACATGTGACATCATCTCACATGTATTTTAAGGCCTGTGCCTTGTCATGACAGAGCATCTTGAAATACCCCTTTCAAATCAAGGGCATGTTATGAACTTTTTGTGTCACCTGCCAAGTGGCAATTTTCTTCAATGATACGCTGTAAGGTCGTGTCCCTGTGATCCCTGCTGGTCTCTCATCGTACTCCTCCCACCCGTGAATAAATCATATTAATAATCCCAGACTTAACTAAATAGAAGACAAAGCAAAACAATAATAACAACCAGGGTGTTTAAATTCGAATTTCACTCTCTATCCCTGCTGCGCCACGCTTAATATTGACAGAATGAAACGGTTAGTCTCCAAAACATGGGAGGTCACCATCGGTATTCTACCTGCTCACTACCCTAGGTGTACGTGGAGATCCTCATCATGGTTGAGGCCACCAGGAATTTTGCTTTGAAGCCGGATGATGTATTCAGACTCCATGCGCCTCAGCTTGCTTATGCGATCTCCCCCTCTTGCATGTACCGGGATCCTGTCAACGCCAAAATAAGAGATTTTAGAACATATGTCTATGACCTTCCCATGCGAGTGCGGCTCTTCCTTGTGCAGCGAGGTAAGGACTTTTTTGAAGTATGTATGTATGTATATATGTATATTGGTAATGGCAGCACAATAAAGCAGTAATTATCACTCACTTGTGGTCCGTGTCCGTGTATCTCTTGAAGTGGACTTGCGAAGAGAAAGGAGAGCGTTGTATGTATGCGTATATATATATATATATATATTCACTGAAAAAACCATAGGTTTCACACACGTTATAGTTAGGAATTAGCATTTAAAAAACCTTGCAAATTCACTTAAAAAACCATAGGTTTCACACATGTTATAGTTAGCTGGGCATTTCCTTCGAAAAAAAACAATGAAATTCCCCCGTTATAGTTAGTACAGGTAACTATAACTCATGTGACCGCAATCCGCTGCTGATGACGTCAGATATTACATCACTGTATTTAGACACTTATTCACCCATGTCTTCTTCCATTAATTTTTAGCTATACATATATTACATTTTTATTTTTTCAGAAAGACACATATGTCATCAGTGATGTAATATCTGACGTCATCAGCAGCGGATTGCGGTCGCATGAGTTATAGTTGCCTGCACTAACTATAACGGGGGAATTTTATTGGTTTTTTTCGAAGGAAATGCCCAGCTAACTATAACATGTGTGAAACCTATGGTTTTTTAAGTGAATTTGCAAGGTTTTTTAAATGCTAATTCCTAACTATAACGTGTGTGAAACCTATGGTTTTTTCAGTGAATTTCGACGGTATTTTAAATGCTTAGTTATGTATTTATTAATATTTTTTTTATACAAAACTTTTTCACGGCGCGCGCACGGTGTGCTTCGCGCACCGTGCGCACACAGTGGGCACGCAGTGCGCTTTGCGCACCGCGCGCCCACTTTACGCAGTTCAGGCCGTGCGCGCACCGTGCGCGCACAGTGGGCATGCGGTGCGCTTCGCGCACCGCGCGCCCACTTTACGCAGTTCAGGCCGTGCGTGCACCGTGCGCGCACTTTACACACTTTACGCAGTACGCAGTTCGTGCCGTGCGCGCACCGTGCGCGCGCGGTGGGCAAGCGGTGCGCTTCGCGCAACGCGCGCCCACTTTACGCAGTTCGTGCCGTGCTTTTTTATTTTTCCGAAAAATCACGGAGTGCGCGCAAGCTGCGCGAACTTCGCAGAATTTTTTCCGTTTGGGTGGTGCGCGCTGGGTGCGCGCATTCGGCGATTTTTCGAAAAAAAAAAAATTTTTTTTTTGCCCTTGGGGGTCCTTCTGGGACCTCCTGACCACGGCTAGGGGGTCAGGAAGTGTCCACCCTGCCCCCTTTTCACATTCTCCACATTAGTTTTTCACCCCCTCAGAGTGCGAGAGACAAAATGGCGGCCGACACTTCCTGGTTTCGACCGATTCAAATGTTTACTAAGATGTACCAACCAATCAGAATTGCGCTCGCGCACGGCAAAGTGCGCGCACCCAGCGCGCACGCTGCGCGCGTACAGATGTATATATTGATTTCAATGCTATTTTCTCTGAAAATACTTAACAGATTTACACCAAACCTGCAAAAGGCACTTCACGGACCTTATGGCTACCTCTCTGCCAAATTTCACGTAATTCTGTTCAGCCGTTCGGGCTGTAGCTGCGACTAAAGTCCCTATGGAAAAATCCATGGGGAAAACGTGTTTTGGGACCCCCCCTATTTCTCGACCCCCGCTTGACGAATCACCCCGAGAATTTCAGGGTAGGAGCGGAGCGGAGCGCCCCATTAGTTTTAAAAATTTCGCGAAGATTCGTCAATCGGCGCCAAAGTTATTCAAAATAGAATTTTGAGATTTCCTATGGAAACTCGGTCCTAACTATAACTATCTACTGGCGACCAGCAGTAGATAATATATATATATATATATATGTATATATATATAACAGGCCGCCTGACCAACCCCAAACAAAATTACAGTTTTTTTTTTAAATATATGCACCCAAAAGATTATATACAAAAAATTCAAACAAAAACGTTTTTACAGTATTCATTATGGTGAAGGGTATTTTTCATGATATTTTGCACTTGCACTTTAAGGAAATAGGCCAGAAAATATGAATAGATGAAAACTGGGGGAGCCCAAAATGGAATACACTAATGAGAAATAGATAATAGGTAATACCATACAATGTAAACCCAGAATTTATGCAAGGACTTTGACCATCAAAATGAAATTGCTTTTCTTAAAATTATGTTAGCCCTTTTTTTTAGCAAATGTTAAATGAATATTTATGTATATTTATTAAAATTAGTGTCATGAGAAGTATTTATTTATCTTTACAGTAATTTATACTGTTTTAATATCTCATGTTTGTGCAAATTTATAGACTTTTATCATGAAGCTATATGTATCCAACAATTTATATGACAGCCATGACATGCATTTGTTAATTGATGGAGGAATTTTATTATAATGTATGGTACTGTATCTTACGAAATTCACATCAAATAGTATGCTTTCCATGTCTAACATTATCCTCCAATGGCATTGAGCGCTAGTCACTTTAACGCGTTATGGCCGATGCTGAATAAATAATTGAAGCACTTATCTTGTGGTCCGTCCCTGCTTTGATCGACGAAGATAAGATTGGGAAAAGGCAGTCGTTTGGATATATATATATATATATATACTGAAAAAAACAAAGGTTACAGGGACGTTATAGTTAGGTTCATGTTTTTCTCACACAAAACCATAGAAATTCAGTGGTTATAGTTATACTTATAGTTATTATTATGTTAAGGGACTATAACTCATGGCCTAAAGTTACTTAACAAAAGACACACAATTGATGGACGGAATGAAGAACAAATCAAAACATTCGCCCCCAGTCAAGAGATCGGGGTTAAATCCTTCATTCTTTTGCTCACAATGCCATCCCAGTTTAGACCTGACCATGTACAAATCAGTCTTGACCCTGTGCCTCAAGGGAACAGTCCTGCCCGAACTGCCAAGCCAGGTCCTCCCTGGCCCGGAAACAAGCATCCTAGGACCGGTTTTGGGTTTCACCCTTCATCAGCCAGGAAAGCTTGATTCCAGGGGCATACCCGGCGCACTTGGGGCGAGAAAGCAAAAGACACACAACGGCATGAGTTCTAGTTTCTTCAGATAAGTATAACTATAACTGCTGAATTTCTATGGTTTTGTGAGGGTAAAATGTGAACCTAACTATAATGTCCCTGTAACCTTTGTTTTTTCATTAATATCTATGCTTTTTTTATTGTAGAGTAATATATAATTGCCGTACGTTAATACAACCACCGCTGCACATGGCCGCTAACCCCCACCCCGAATGCACCCAACCCCATGCTGCGTATAGTCTTTGGCCATGAGTGGCAAGGAGATGGTGTGTGAGTGGGTGAGGTTTTTTCCCATTGGGCTTCAGATCTGTGGATCCCCGTGGGTACCCATGAAATCCGCTAGTACCCGCGAATCTTCGTTTCAAGTAAACAAAAAAGCAATTTCTTGTCCATGTTTTCTATGGGGTCAAGATACTTGTATTTTGACCCCTTATGTGCTTTGGCACTTTATTTTTCCCTCCCCCTGCCCAAGGGACAAACAAAATGGCAGGTGCAAATATTCTTTCAGGTTGTGGCCAGCCTTGCTTTTCCCCTGGATCCTGTCAGCAGATCACCCATGGGTAGATTTGCAAAGGATCCGCGTCCCTAGATATCGATACATTTCTTTCTTTCATAACTCCCAAACTACTAACAAATTCACACAAAAACACAAAAAGGGCTCTTTGTGGCCCAAGATCTAGCCTTCTTTCAAATTTGGTGTAATTCTGTTTGCCTTTTGTGCTGTAGTCATGTTTAAAAACTGAAAAATCCCCATAGATATTGCATGTGTAAAATTTCCATGCAAAACTAGACAAAGTAGGGCACTTGATTTGGAAATTTTTGTGAAGATTCATCAAACGGCGCCAAAGTTATTAGCAAAATATATGTATATATATATATCGCAAATCGTTGTCACAGGTCACACAGGACTGCGCACTCCGGCTCGTAGTTGATTATATAAATTTATTCCAGCTTCTTCAGAGAGTAAAAACTAACAAATGCGTTTCAGCCACTTGTCCTTCGTCAATGTTAGTTGCCACACATATTTTTTTATTTTATAACAAGAAAACAAATCATTGGTTGATAATTTATCACAAAATAAAGAAAGGACTTATGCAAGGGTGGTCTCTTAAACGTTTCTGTGTCGGGCATTTTAACACATGCTTGCTAAACATAGCTGGTAACGCATCTCTCCTTAGTCAGTGGGGAGGAGACTGATGTTAAGAATATACTTGAGAGTGTCACTGATGTGGCCACTTGGAAACTCATTAATAAAAATCATGCTTCCATACTTCAAGGTCAAACAAACATTAGGCCCGATGACACCGTTGCACTATTTTCAACATTGGTCTAAAACAGTATGCGAAATTACGCCCTGTAAGGGCTTTTTTTTTTTTTTATATACAATGGTTGCCACTCGCATCAGTCAAATAACATTGGGGCATATCAACAACAACCGGCGATAATTATCTCTAAGCGCACTTAGCGCTAGGATAATTATCGCCGGCTAGCGTGAATTTTTATCGCTGACATAGCGTGCTATTAGCAACGCTTATCTCAATAGCGATAAAAATCCTCACGCTAACAGGCTAACGTGAGATTATCGCTGGAAACCCAGCGATAATCTCACGTTACCTTGTTGATAGGGACAGGCAAACTTAGCCATGATATCCTCCTTCCATAGGATATCATGGCTAAGTCAGAAAAATACCAGACGTAAAAAAGCAGCGTTAACCGTGGTTAGCGCTGCTTTTTTTGTCTCTAACAGGGTTAGCGACATTCTTGATAATAGGAGAAATGTCGCTTAGCGACATTTCTCCTATTATTTTACTCTGGAACGCCCCCTTTGCATCTCATTAGAGATGCAAGGGGAAGCGTAGAGTAAAAGGGTGCTAACATGCAAATTTGCATGTTAGCACCCTGTTGTTGATAGGGCGCTAGTTTTATCTCTGCTTTTTTGGCTTTTAAAGCCAAAAAAGCAGAGATGAAGCCCTTGTTGATATGCCCCATTGTGTTTACCGTCCCCATTGTAATAGAGAGACAATTCATGAAATGACACATTTTACGAAAAACATGTGTGAGAGTAAGACCCGCGGACAAATTGCGCCCTCGATGAGCAGAAAGTCTATTACAATTCCATCATTGCATCATTTTATCATCAGATAAATTTGTCCTTACGGTCCCCATTGTAATGACGGGCAACTGATTATGGCCTAACAGGATG
Source organism: Triturus cristatus (assembly GCF_964204655.1). NCBI lineage: Eukaryota > Metazoa > Chordata > Amphibia > Caudata > Salamandridae > Triturus > Triturus cristatus. The sequence continues at coordinate 58,060,812 of NC_140579.1, forward strand.
ACACATTTCCCAAGAACACATATGGTTAAAAGAAAGACCTACGAACAAATTGTGGCCTTGATGGGCAAATGGTCAGCTACATGTTTTCAACCCACAAATGACCAGAGTTCCTCCTCACTGTTAAGCCCCCAGGGGGTACGGGTTGGAAGCTCACTTGTATATCTTGCCTCCAGCTGTCGCAACAGTTTGACCCTATCTCTTCCCCTCTCTTTCACTGGGACCTGATCCAGACAGAAATAACGCAACTTGTCACTTCTGGAGTTATGGGCTTCGGCGAAGTGTCTGGCCACTGGATAAGAATTGTCAAGATTGGTGATTGCTCGTGTGTGCTCCAATATATGTTTCTTTGCTGGCTGGATTGTACTCCCAACACACTGGAGACCACACGGACAAAGCAAACAATACACCACAAAATTGGTGTTACAATTGAGAAATGTACTGATGTTGTGTTTGACTTTCTTTCCTGGAGCTGAATAGTCCTTTACCTTGATGCTATTTTTGCGTGCCATGCAGGTAGTGCAGGGAGAGAACCCTCTGATAGGTCTCCTCCTGGCTGCTGCCTCTTCTGTGAAATGGCTTTGAACTAAAATATCTTTTAGTGAAGCATTTTTCCTGTTGGTGATATCTGGTCTGCTTGGCAATAGTCGTCCAATCACACTATCTGTCCGCAGAACTTTCCAATTCCACTGAACAAGACCTCTGATCTGGTGTGACTCAGCTGAAAAGCCAAGAATCAACCTAAGAACCAGATGCTGTAGATGGTTTGTAGGTAAGTAGCTCCTGTCTCTCTTTGGATTGCGCCTTACTGAGACTCAAAAGAAACTGTTCACTTGCAAATGATTGTTCTAAAGCAGCAATTGGAAGAGAGACAGGAGCTACTTACCTACAAACCACCTACATCATCTGATACTGAAGACCATGCATCAGTTCTGAGGTTGATTCTTGACTTTTCAGCTGAGTCACATTCCAGAGAAGGAAACATGTTCACTATAACAACTGTAGTTCTACTTATCGCACACATGTCTTTGAAGCACAGTCATTATCACATCTTTCACCAGAAATGTGTAAAAATAGTTAAAAATTAAGAAGTCACCAAGGGTCCACCAAACATACGCAATGGAGAGATTGTGCTCAAAATAAGATGGCAAGGTGTTTTAATGTGTTCTCGACATTTTACCAAATTTCAGTTTAGAGTTAATCTTAAAAGAAGGCCACTGAGTCAAATTAAACAAACTCCTCTTTGCAAGAGTCAGCAGGTTCCTGTAGCAGATGTCTCCTTTGTAGGCCTGGGGAACCATCTAACCACAGAGTGAGGCTAAGTTGAGGTCAGCATGTTCTGTAGCGCCTAGGGGGGCGGTGCTATGTGCGGTTTCAGCACCTGGCACAAGTAGTGTTGCTTCGGCAGATATTGTGAAACAAGTTCAACATGTTTACACAAGTGTGAAAATGGAGGAGGTTGAGTCAGAATGTGTGGGCTGCAAACCAGGTGCTCTGAGAGGCAGATTCTAAGCAAGAGCTGAAGGTGTGAAGGGTGGAGCGCTCCAGAGTGAGGGATGAAAGAAGGTAAAGATGCCCTCAAGGGAATGACATCTCAATAGGTCTCAAACCCAGGTGACATCACCGAACAACGTAACGTTGTACAATGCCTATTGGTGACTGTTAGAGATGAAGGACTGGGTGAAGAGAACTGTGTTTTCTTTGCACTGGTTGTCTCCTTTAATTTGTCGAGTGAAAAATGATGGCTTGGAATGCTGCTGTAAGCGAGGGTCATTCAAGCATTCCATCCATCACCTTGTTGTTTGTTGTAGCTGACTTCCTAAGTGTGACTGGCAAGCCCAGGCGTGGGCCCTAGCCTATTGTACCATAGACCGCAACCTGCACCAGTGGCAGCCGGTAGTTTTACCAGGGAGGGGAGGCACACACAAACGCAAAAAGAGACACACACACCCGACTCACACCCATTAATTCACACACACACACACACACACACCTGACTCACACCCATTCATTCACACACACACACGCGGCGCACACACACACACACAGACCTGACTCATACCCATTCACGCACACACACACACATGCACACACGCACAGCGCAAAGACACACACACACCCGACTCACACCCATTCATTCACACACACACACACACACCTGACTCACACCCATTCATTCACACACACACACACGCGCACACACACACACACCTGACTCACACCCATTCACACACACACACCCACATGCACACACGCACGGCACACAGACACACACACACCTGACTCACACCCATTCATTCACACACACACACACCCATTTAAAACAGGCACCAACAAATACACTTACATTGATACATACACGCACAAAGGCTGACCTCTGTTCAGCCTGATAGACAGTCTTCTTACCTGGAAAAAGGCGGGGTGTGGCCCCTAAGCCCATACCGATGGACGGCTGCTGCCCCGCACCCTACTGACGAGGCCTAAATAAGTCGTAACCAGCCTAGTCTTTGCTGTGCTATATTCTGGACGGCACGTGACTAACAATTCGGGATTCACTGTTCCAAGCAGGGTCAGTCCTGACTTGCATACGGTGAGCATCTGGTTAGAGTGGCATAGTGGGTGACAAATGATGGACTAGAATATTGCCCGAGCGATTGCCAGTGGCTGAGAATAATTTATGCAGTCCCACCATCACCTTGTTTTTTTTCGCAGTTGACACTTTTTACTAAGTCAACACACCTGCCACGCGGTAGAAGAGGGCAGCATAGGCACATTGAGTGTGCCTGGCTTCAGGGGCAGTAGTGCTGCAACCTTACAAACACAGGGGCACTGTATGAAATATTGCAGCGCTGCATCGAGCGATGGACAGAAAATAGCTGAACACCATATTAAGTAAGAGTCACCTGCCAATGGTTTCCGGTCCGGGGAGGACCTAGTCTGGCAGTTGGGGCTGGACTGTTCCCATTGGGCACAGGGTCAAGACTGATTTGCATATGGCTGTGTCCAACTTGGAATGGCCTGGTGAGCATTAAAACGATGCATTTAGGCCCAGATCTCTGTACTGGGGTGAATGTATGACATTGTTCTGCATTCTGTCCATCAATTGTTTTTTTTGCATTTGTCACCCCGAGTGGGACGGGTATGCCGAGACGTGGGTCCCGTGCTCTTTGTGCCACTGGAGTCAAGCTATCCTGGCTGATGAGGGGTGAAACCCCGAAACCGGTCCTAGGATGCGTGTTTCCAGTCCAGGGAGGACCTGGCCTGGCAGTTCGGGCTGGACTGTTCCCATTGGGTGCAGGGTCAAGACTGATTTGCATTTGGCTGGGTCCAAACTGTAATGGCATGGTGAGCATAAAAACGATGGATTTAGGCCCAGATCTCTGACTGGAGGTGAGTGTTTGACATTGTTTAGCATTCCGTCCATCATTTGTTCTTTTTGCATTTAAATCACTCAGCTGAGGTACATTGTACTTATAAATCGCTCCCAGATTGCCTGCCTTTGGATTAGGACACAAATCTTCAACACTTCCAATGGTCTTAAGGTTGTCAGCATTTCTTGTATATGTAATCACTGATTGGTCTCAAGTGTTAGAAATAAGCACCCTCTGGAAGTTCTTAATAATTGAATGCTAATGTCATACTCCCCTCTTTCCACGTTGCTGGTGGAGACTGCCTCATTTTTACTCCATGGGGTAGGTTAGAGAAGCTGTGCCCCAGTGCTACAAAGTGGTGAATGTCACTTTGCACTCTTTACTGCCCGCATTATACTGACTTGAGCAGACAGAGTTTCCTTCACTGCCAATAATGTAGGTGATTTTGCACCAGATTAAATAGTGAAACAAGCAAAACCAAAGGAGATGATGGACGGAGTGTTGAACATTGCAAGCACTCACCCCCAGTAAACTGATCTGGGTTTAATCTATCATCATTCTTTAGCTCACTCCGCCACCCCTGTTCAGACATGGCCATATGCAAATCAGTCTGACCCTGTGCCTCATGGGAACAGTCCTGCCTGAACAGCCAAGCCATGTCTTCCCTGGACCGGAAACAAGAATCATGGGACTGGTTTCTGGCTAATCAGCTGTCATCAGACATGCTAGCTTGAATCCAGTGGCAAAGTGAGCAAGGGACCCACGTCTGGGAATACCCTGTCAATTTAGGGCGAACAAAGCAAAACCAAAGGGGATGATGGACGGAGTGTTGAACATTGCAAGCACTCACCCCCAGTCAACTGATCTGGGTTTAATCCATCATCATTCTTTAGCTCACTCTGCCACGCCTAGTTCAGACATGGCCATAAGCAAATCAGTCTGACCCAGTGCCTCATGGGAACAGTCCCGACCGAACTGCCAAGCCATGTCTTCCCTGAACCGGAAACAAGCATCCTGGGACCGGTTTCTGGCTAATCAGCCGTCATCAGCCAGCCTAGCTTGAATCCAGTGGCAAAGTGAGCAAGGGACCCATGTCTGGGCATACCCTGCCAACTTAGGGCAAACAAAGTAAAACCAAAGGGGATGATGGATGGAGTGCTGAACATTGCAAGCACTCACCACCAGTCAACTGATCTGTGTTTAAACCATCATCATTCTTTAGCTCACTCTGCCACCCCTGTTCAGACATGGCCATATGCAAATCAGTCTGACCCTGTGCCTCATGGGAACAGTCCTGCCCGAACAGCCAAGCCATGTCTTCCCTGGACCGGAAACAAGAATCATGAGACTGGTTTCTGGCTCATCAGCCATCATCATACAGGCTAGCTTGAATCCAGTGGCAAAGTGAGCAAGGGACCCACGTCTGGGAATACCCTGTCAATTTAGGGCGAACAAAGCAAAACCAAAGGGGATGATGGACAGAGTGTTGAACATTTGCAAGCACTCACCCCCAGTCAACTGATCTGGGTTTAATCCATCATCATTCTTTAGCTCACTCTGCCACGCCTAGTTCAGACATGGCCATAAGCAAATCAGTCTGACCCAGTGCCTCATGGGAACAGTCCCACCCGAACTGCCAAGCCATGTCTTCCCTGGACCGGAAACAAGCATCCTGGGACCGGTTTCTGGCTAATCAGCCGTCATCAGCCAGCCTAGCTTGAATCCAGTGGCAAAGTGAGCAAGGGACCCATGTCTGGGCATACCCTGCCAACTTAGGGCAAACAAAGTAAAACCAAAGGGGATGATGGATGGAGTGCTGAACATTGCAAGCACTCACCACCAGTCAACTGATCTGTGTTTAAACCATCATCATTCTTTAGCTCACACCGCCACGCCAATTCAGACATGGCCATATGCAAATCAGTCTGACCATGTGCCTCATGGGAACAGTCCAGCCCGAAGCGCCAAGCCATGTTTTCCCTGGACCGGAAACAAGCATCTTAAGACTGGTTTCTGGCTAATCAGCCATCATCAGCCAGGCTAGCTTGAATCCAGTGGCAAAGTGAGCAAGGGACCCACGTCTGGGCATACCCTGCCAACTTAGGGCGAACAAAGCAAAACCAAAGGGGATCCTAGGGTCCTAGTATGCTTGTTTCCGGTCCAGGGAGGACCTGGCTTGGCAGTTTGGGCTGGGCTGTTCCCATGAGGCACAGGGTCAAGACTGATTTGCTTATGGTCAGGTCTTAACTGGTGTGACATGGTGAGCAAAAGAATGATGGATTTAACCCAGATCTCTTGACTGGGGGTGAATGTTTTGATTTGTTCTGCATTCCGTCCATTAATTGTGTGTCTTTTGCTTTCTCGCCCTAAGTGCGCCAGGTATGTCCAGACGTGGGTCCTGAGCTCACTGTGCCACTGGAATCAAGCTATCCTGGCTGATGAGCAGTGAAACCCCGAAACCGGTCCTAGGATGCTTGTTTCCGGTCCAGGGAGGACCTGGTTTGGCAGTTTGGGCTGGATTGTTCCCATGAGGCACAGGGTCAAGACTGATTTGCATATGGTCATTTCTAAACTGGGTTGACATGGTGAGCAAAAGAATGATGGATTTAACACAGATCTCTTGACCGGGGGTGAATGATTTGATTTGTTCTGCATTCCGTCCATCAATTGTGTGTCTTTTGCTTTCTCGCCCTCAGTGCGCCAGGTATGCCCAGACGTGGGTACTGGGCTCACTGTGCCACTGGAATCAAGCTATCCTGGCTGATCAGGGGTGAAACCCCGAAACCGGTCCTAGGATGCTTGTTTCCAGTACAGGGAGGACCCACTGGTCCTAGGATGCTTGTTTCTGGTCCAGGGAGGACCTGGCTTGGCAGTTCGGGCTGGACTGTTCCCATGAGGCAGAGGGTCAAGACTGATTTGCATATGGTCAGGTCTAAATTGGGGTGACCTGGTGAGCAAGAGAATGATGGATTTAACCCAGATCTCTTGACTGGGGGTGAATGTTTTGATTTGTTCTGCATTCCGTCCATCAATTGAGTGTCTTTTGCTTTCTCGCCCTAAGTGTGACAGGTATGCCAAGACGTGGGTCCAGGGCTCACTGTGCCACTAGAATCAAGCTATCCTGGATGATATGGGTTGAAACCCCGAAACCGGTCATATGATGCTTGTTTCCAGTACAGGGAGGACCTGGCTTGGCAGTTCGGGCTGGCCTGTTCCCATGAGGCACAGGATCAAGACTGATTTGCATATGGTCAGGTCGAAACTGGGGTGACATGGTGAGCAAAAGAATGATGGAATTAACCCAGATCTCTTGACTGGGGGTGAATGTTTTGATTTGTTCTGCATTCCGTCCATCAATTGTGTGTCTTTTGCTTTCTCGCCCTAAGTGTTCCAGGTATTCCCAGAGGTGGGTCCTGGGTTCACTGTGCCACTGGAATCAAGCTATCCTGGCTGATGAGGGGTGAAACCCCGAAACCCATCCTTGGATGCTTATTTCCAGTCCAGGGAGGACCTGGCTTTTCAGTTCGGGCTGGACTGTTCCCATGAGGCACAGGGTCAAGACTGATTTGCATATGGTCATGTCTAAACTGGGGTGACATGGTGAGCAAAAGAATGATGGATTTAACCCAGATCGCTTGACTGGGGGTAAATGTTTTGATTTGTTCTGCATTCCGTCCATCAGTTGTATATCTTTTGGTTTCTCGCCCTAAGTTAGCCAGGTATGCCCAGACGTGGGTCCTGGGCTCACTGTGCCCCTGGAATCAAGCTATCCTGGCTGATGAGGGGTGAAACCCCAAAACTGGTCCTAGGATGCTTGTTTCTGGTCCAGGGAGGAACTGGCTTGGCAGTTCGGGCTGGACTGTGAGGCACAGGGTCAAGACTGATTTGGATATGGTCAGGTCTAAACTGGGGTGACGTGGTGAGCAAAAGAATGATGTATTTAAACCAAATCTCTTGACTGGGGGTGAATGTTTTGATTTGTTCTGTGCTAATACACACCCCTGACTTCATTTAAGGCCCCGTTTTCACCCCACCTCACGTGTGCCAGAGTGTCAGTGTGGAGTCTTATTAGAATATTAAGGAGTGGTGCTGGCATTCCCATTCTCTCTAAGATTTCCCACAGTTTTACTCTCGGTACTATATCAAAAGCGGCACGCAAATCCACAAAGGCAAGGTAAAGTTTGCCTTTGCGAATAGTGATTTCCCTCCAAAAAATGCACAGGAAACCGAATATTTGATCTAGAGTACTCACTTGTTCCCTAAAACCAGCCTGCCACTCTGAAATAATATCACCCTCACTGATCCACTCTTGAAGATGGATAAGGACCTGTTTACAAAAGATTTTTTGTAATGAATCAATGAGGTTGATGAGCCTATAATTCACCGGTAGAGCTCGATCCCCCTTCTTAAAAATTGTAACGATCTCAGCCAACTTCCAGGAGGAAGGTATTTCCATGCCTGAGAGAATGCTATTAGAGAGTAGGTTTATATATGGTCCCCAAATGTTAAGATCTTTTTTATATAAATCATTGGGTATCCTGTTGGGTCCAGGGGCATGACCAGAAGTGCAAGAAGAAATTGCTACTTCTGTCTCACTAAGTGTGAATCGTAGGTCATTAGACCTGGGGTGGGCCTTACTAACAACTACAGTGTCTCTATCATGGGACAACCTAGGACTGTCTGTGTATAGGTGGCTTAAATGTGCAACCCACTCCTCAGGTTGGATACAAAAATCCAGTATAGTTTTCTTACCCCTAGATGCGATAGTCACATTTTTACAGAAATCACTAGGGACTCTTACAAACTCCTGGGGGCAACTGTGCTCCTCACCTGTTTCGTGCTGCTGTGTTTGGTTCGCCCTCCCACTGCCGTTCATCCACCATACGGCCGCAGTGAGGAGGCAGGGACCACACCACCCAGACTCCCTAGCGGCTCCTCCCACAGCCGCCACCAGCCAATCACGCGCCTGGAGGCGCTAGAAACCGGCAGCCTAACCCCCGCGTCGCAGGATGCGCGGGTGACGCCGGGAGAAGCCCGGGACAAGGGCGGGACCATCTGCGACCATCAGAGGCCAGAGGAGGCCGGGCTGGGCCACCCCCCTTGTGACTGTCTTAGAGGTACTATATTACTAACTCCACGCTAGTAGCATTCTACTCAGACATCTATCCATTCTTGTACTGATTGCAAACAAAAAGACATTATAAACAGTGGACTATAGATCATTGTGCATAGATCACTGTGCAATCGCGGGAGGGTTTAATTCTTATATATCTTGTTGTAAAGCAGGGAGGATTTATTCACCAGCTAACCAGACAAGGTGGTAGTATAGTGATGGGTTGCTGCAGTGTAAGTTCCTACACCCTCCTCCTTTCCTGTTTCAGTTATGTCCAACAGAACTAAAACGCGCTCTGTTACAAGCAAAGTAAATTCGTCTCGGACCTTGAATCCTTTAGGGTCTGAACCAAATGTTGCGTTACAACCTACTGCGATTGACCTGATGTTGCAAAAAATCAACAGGGAGATTGAGCGCACAGAGAGAAGTCTGTCTATTCCAAATACACCTACACAACCCACTGCTTTAAATACATCAGCAATTTCCTATACCGACTCTCTAAAAAATTTCACTGAAGGTATTCCTTGTGCGCAGGTGGTAAAAGAAGTAGTCATAAACACAAATAGGAAATCAAAACAAGGGGGAAGCAGGAAGGGTCAACCTCGGAAAAACACGCAAAACAGGGTTACACACGGTTCGAAAGATAGAGAGGCAGTAGTCACCGAAGTGCCAGTGACACGTCATCAAACTCCACCTGGATGGATGGACGAAGTAATAGGAGACCTCCAAAAACACATGGAAACTTTCATTATGAATCAGCTGAAACCAATAATTAGCGGGCTAGATAAAGTGATTAATGAATTGACAAAGCAGGGAAGATCTAAGGGCCCTATAGACTGTAATTTAACAGCAAACTGTTCCCTAGTAGGCCCCACGCCAGCTGGTCAGATAGTCGGTAATAATAACTGTGTGAGTAACGAGCAATGCACTATTGTACAAGTCCACGAAATACCCAAACCTACAGCTCAGGTAGAGAGGGGAAATACTCAGAAGGGGGGAACAAAGGACACGGATAAGGCCCAACAGCGAACAAATGCCTTGCTAGCTCAAATAGGAAATCCAACAACCCATGTCCACATTAACACAAATCTGACAAGTCATGAGCCGAATGACAGATTTGCTCATCACGCACTACCACATATTAATCTGCCCCCTGAAGCATGCCCTTTTGTTGTTGCTTTTACAGGGGTTCCCGAACTCAGGGAAGGGGAGAAAGAGTCATACACGGAACTGAAAACCAAAATAATAAAGTGGTTAAACATACACAGGCCCCTGCGGGGAGGAGAGTGCGGAGAGATTGTCCATGTGAGAAGGGTAAACTGGATAGACAGCAGGAGGAAAGATATCACAGGGGATTGCATCGTAGTAAACTTTAGGAATGCTGATCTAGTGAAATACATATTAGGCAGCTATAATAAAAACCATACGAGCACCATATGTTCCTTACCATTAGGATACTTCTACCCGAGCAGATGCGCTGCAAACGTCTATGCCTATGCTAGAACAGGAAACACACCAACAAGACACTGGGCTAGAATGGAAGAGCAGAGAGGAAAGGGTTACACTCAGTGGGCAAATATAAACAGGTTTAGCCCGCTACAGTCCCTTGACGAAAACGACTGACTATCCCAAATTGGGAAATGTCATGAAAAGATGGCTGAAAGGGTGGACAATAAATTAAGTGCACAGAGGGTCCCAGAAAGCTATCAAGCAAAGAGGGTGGATGTACATCAAACATCTGTAGGTGAGGGTGATCAGGGAGTGACATTGCTTTGGAAGGATGATCTAAGGACACACAACCAGGGAGGAGAGGTTGGAAAAGCACTGAGAGAAGGTCTGATGTTATTGTCCAGGAATATTGCAGGCTTGGCAGGGAAATTTGAAAACTGTGATAGGAAGAAAAACTTCTGGGCTATCATATATTAGCTTTCCAGGAGACATGGCGGTAGAATCCTCCCCTTATCAAATAGAGGGTTACAAGTGTTTCTCTGTACCAGTTATAGAAGGCAGATCAGGCAGAGCTAAGGGAGGGCTGGCTTTGTATGTCGATCTAGATGTAGAAGGCTCATGGTCACAACCTTCCTGGACATCGCAAACTCTCCAGGCAGTTGTATTTCAAGGTCAAGGGCTGAGATTACTGATATTCAATATTTATAATTCAGGGCCAGTGGATGGGAATTACTCAGTAATCCAGGAACTAGATAACAGACTTAATTATGAGATTAACCAGAGGAAAGGGGTAGGAGAACCTATAGTCTTGATTATGGGTGATTTAAATTGCCATCTTTGCCCAAAATTGTTCCCCGTAAGTGTTGACTGGTCATCATGCCCGGTAGAGAGTGGGCCACACTTTGAGCACAGCAAGGAGGGCACAACCTTTATGAAGCTATTACACACTTATGCTCTAACACATACAATAGACTTGGTGGCCCAGGGTAGGGACGGTACTCTCACTCCAACATTTAAAGGTAGGGGATGCCACTCCATTATAGACTATATTATGATATCTACCTTTGCAAAGGACCGGGTCAAGAAGGTGAAAATAAATTGGAGTCCCTTCAGTGACCATAGCCCATGGACGATGGAATTAATATATAGTGGTCACTCTATTAGAAGTAAACCGGCAGCCATTGAGTTGCGGCCAGTGGACCAGGGGAGGCGACTTAGATGGGCAAAAATCAATGCCCAAGAGTTCTATGGAACTCCAGCAGAAAAAGGTAAAAAACAGATTTATGATTGTCTTGATCCCTTAGTAGAGGGAGGTGTGCTGGTCTCAGTGTTCGAGTCACTAACTAACTTGGTGAGCGATCTACTGAAAGTAAAAGGAACCAAAAAGAACGGAACCCAACCACGCTGGTTTGATTCCGAATGCTCGCGAGCACTGAGAGACTTAAAATCATGCCTTAAAACCCAACCTAGGGACAAGCAGAAAGTAGCTCTCTGTAGAAACATATACAATACAAAGGTAAAACAGAGGAAGACCACGCTTCAAGCAGAAGTCTGGGCTGATTTAAGGGAGGCTGGGGAGAATAGAGATTTTAATGAATTCTGGAAAATCATCAATAGACCCTGCTTTCAAGACTGTAATGCTCCGGTGCTTAGTAATAATATACTCCCCAAACAGTGGGTGGCTCATTTCAAGGGCCTTTACAATCATAGCAGTGATACTGTGTCTGTAGGGGGTTGGGACGGGGTTCAGCTCGGTGAATTAGAATTTCCACTTCAAGAAATCACCCAAGTAATCCAAGGCCTGACACATAACAAAGCTCCGAGGCCTGACGGTACACCACCAGACTTATATCTAAGTAACATCGATCTTTGGGCCCCTATTATGACAAGGGTGCTAAACGCAGCTATAAAATCTGGTCTTCCGCGATCTTGGTCTATGGCATTGATTGTCCCTATCTTCAAAAAAGGGAGTAGGGACAATCCTCAATGCTATAGACCAATCTCGTTGATAGACGTGTCAGCTAAATTGCTGGGCAGGGCGGTTTTAAATCGGCTCATGGCCTGGACAGAAGAGCACCACGTCATAGCAGATACCCAATATGGCTTTAGATCGGGTAAATCAACAAGCGATCAATGCCTCAACCATTACTTATTAGTAGCAAAATACACAAAGGCTAATAAAGGTACACTTTACATGGGTTTTATGGATCTGGCTGCGGCTTTTGATAATGTAAATAGGAGTAAACTTTGGGCCATGATGAGTAATCTGGGAATTGATCCCGGACTTATTAACATTCTCAAGGAATTACATTGGAACACCACGGCCAAGGTCCGCTTTAGCACGAGGGGGGGGAGTACCGATCCCTTCCCGTGCACCAGCGGAGTGAGGCAGGGATGTATCCTTGCCCCCTCTTTATTTTCCCTTTACATAAATGAGTTGGAGAGAACACTGGTTGACTTAAATGTGGATTGTCCCAAAGCAGGAACGCGTCATATTCCGGTACTGCTGTACGCGGATGAAGCGGTCCTGCTTGCTCGAACAGCTTTGAGTCTACTACATCTCATTGATGGGTTTGTGGAATTCATGGACAAATTAGACCTGTCCATGAATATGAACAAATCCTACGTGATGGTGGCAGGCAAGAAACCGTGCAGGAAGTTTGTATTTAAAATAGGGTCCCATACACTAGAAACTGTAAATTCCTTCTCCGACTTGGGCCTTTTGTTTGATGGGGAGATAAAGTTCGACTTTTTAATAGAGGAAAGGTGTAGAAAGCTGGTCTCCGCAAATGGTGCGATACTCAACTTTGCTCGAAGGCTGGGTCGCTGGTCACCAGAGCAAGTAATGAATCTATACGTAGCTGTAAGTACTGCAAAGGCTTTATATGGTGCAGAGGTCTGGGGCTTCAGGGATGCTAAACTTTTACAATTGGAGGAAGATAAATTCCTACGTAGGATCCTGAAGCTACCACAGAGTACCCCAGCAGGAATTGTACACACTTAGCTTGGGATTCCATTTATTAAAGACCAGGTGAAGGTGAGGCCTATTATGACATGGCTCAGAATTTGGGTGAACCCCGAAGCTGAGCTAAGTAGGGTAAAAGTTGGGGATTGCTTACAAAAAGACAATTGCCTCCAAATTCCTTGGCTGAAGTATATTAAGGACACCTTAGGAATCATCGATCAGTCGTTACTATTCACTGATCCGACTTCCATTACCACCGCTTGCAGACATCAAATTAAAAAACAGCTACTAGAAAAACTTGAATTGCGAAGATTAAGCTCCGACTCGGCAAAAAAATCGGTTGTGGCACACTGTCTAGTGAGTAATGGAGAAGGCATGGAGCCCTACTAATTTTTAATGTACAACCAGCAGGATAGATTTTTAATGAGTCGTTTTAGGCTCAATTTGTTACATAATATTTTAGCACATCCATCAGGTTTTACTTTAACAATTGAACAGAAGGGAGTCTGCGGCTGCGACAATAGGTCTCCGCAGGACACCCTTCATTTTGTACTTTTGTGTTCTTTTTATCGAATTCCCCGCTGCAGATTTCTTGTTGATATTTTAAAAGAAGTAAAACTCCGTCAAGCAAAGACTGCCCTAATCTTTTTGCAAAAGGCCAGTGATATGCGTATCCTGTGCTCTATTATGAATTTTCTGAAAATAGTAGTAAGACTAAGAAATACAAGAGACTGAGCAACGATGTATATAATGCCATATGTTTTAAATGTTGTAACCCTCCTTTTAATGATGTCCGGTTCAGAAATGTAATTAATGTATTTTGTATAATGTATTTTTATGATGGTTTTTAATCATCGAAATAAAGATCTACTGAACTGAACTGAACTGAGTTGCAGAGGTCTTGCGAAGGCGTGATGTCGTTGTTGCTGGCGCTGGGGTTGGAGAGCTCTTTGACGATGTCAAGAGTTCCTTGTTGTTGTGGGTGTTGTTGTCTAGTCACAGCCATACCAAAGCCACGTCCTCTAAATATGCGTCGGTCCCCGCCTCAGAGGCCGTACTGTTATGCAGTGCGGTGAAAAAGTTCTTGATAGTTGTAAGGATTGCCTGCCTGTCGTACATCCATTTCCCTTCCATCGTGTTTAAATACGTTATATGCAACAGCGTCCTGGAATCTTTTATTTTATTCCTAGGTGCCTACCAGGTCTACCTCCCTCACCATACGATTTTGCCACACATCGCCTGGAGAGATGGCATACCTCCTGCGCTGCGATATCATTATAGGCCGTGATCTGACCTCGTATTGTACCTAGGACGTGGGACGAGGTGTAATCTGATATAGAGTTTGCAGGGTCTGAATAGTGTGTTCTATTTGTTGCAATCGAGTATTCAAGGCCTGTAGCACTCCTGCTTGTTTACTGATGCAGATACCTCTATTGGAAACCTTGAATGCCTCCCAGAGAAGATCCGCATCCTCTACTGTACCCTCATTGTTCAAGAAAAAGTCAAGGATAGCTGCACGCAGTCTGTCCTTGAACACAGGATCCTAAAGGGATGTGGGTCAAAATCACCAAGTAAATGGAGCAGGAATATGGATAGGTAGCTCCACCACTAGCCTTACTGGCGCATGATCAAACTGCGTTCGAGGCATATGTTGTTCTATTGTCACCAACGTGCTAACCGTCCTCATTGCCAGCCAATAATCTAGTTGGGACCAAGTCCCATGAACCGAGAAGATAAATGTGTCCTCTCTTCCCTCTGGATTTCGCAATAGCCGGAGATCCACCAGCCCCCCATCTTTCATGCCCTCCCATAATACCTGAGTCGATTGCCCATCCTGCCACTCTCCGGTAGTGGTGGGCTGAAGTTTATGCAGCCATTGCTATATGTGTCTGTAGAAATCGGGATCGTCTATATTCAGGCGATAGGTAGCCATCAAAGTGTCCATGATGCCATATAATCTGCCCTGCAACAAGTCAAAGAGACTCAAATCATCTGTTTCACAGTTGGTAGGTATAAAATTAACTCCTTTCTTGATTAGTATCAGTACCCCTTGAAAATATGCAGGATGGGAGGAAGCCACTCTAACACATGCCCATTGGGTCCCAATATTATTTTTCAATCTGCACTTGGTGGCTATCAAGATAGGCCATTAGCTGCCTAGTCTCTAGGATTATTCACCCGCCTAGCATTCCAGGTTAACAGTACTAGTTAACAGTACTATTTGCCCTTAGTCGCACGTCATTCTTAGACCAACAGAGTCTGATCAGCCTTCTTGTTCTTGCCATAGGTCCATTACATGATATATACCGGAATGTATCATCTACACTGTGGTGACAAAACACACACCAGTGTGACCATCCCTCGCCCACTTTAGCATCCCAGATCTGTTAAAGGCATCAATGTACCTAAACAAAACAAAAAAAACATAGATCAATAGTGACAGTTTTACAAAACAATCCTGTCAACCTCTTACTATGACAAATTACTATTTGGGGTACACCAGCTTGGGGGGCTCTAGATACTCCAATAACTTCCCGATATCCGGAAGTGGCCAGGGTTGAGGTGTCTTGGCAAAGTAAAGCTATGCATAAAGGAAGCAGGAAAATGTTGCAGCTTAGCGTCCGGATCCTATACGGGTCTTTGGCAGTGGACTGGCATGCATCCCCTTGCTGCCCATATGGTATGTCCATCCATAATATTAGCCTGCTGAGTTCAACCTCTGACATCTGCTGCCATGTTGTGATCAGTCACGGTGTACAAGAAGTACTAGATCTTCAAGAAAACATAGTAACAATGTAATCTGAGAGCTTTATTCAACTAGATATGTGTGGATGTTACATGAATCACTCAGCCCAAGCCTGGGAACCCTGGGAATGATAATAGCAAAGCGAGATATAGGTAGAGGCTGAGGGGTAGCAGGTGCTCCACTTCTCACGGATCGGTGTAAAAATATGGATGTAGCCATGGTGGCAGAAAAATCCACGTATGTCCACAGAGGGTGCCCTAAAAATTGAAATGGGAAAGGATGTGGGGTAAATGGAACAACTTCAGGGGGTTATATGCGCCCCTCCGGTAATGGGTCCAGTCTCAGAGGATGAGGATTAACAGAAGAATTGTTGATACACTATGCTTTCTAAATTGTAACCCAAATGGGCGATGTTCTTATGTTCACGACACCATATGACCTAAACCACTCTACTTTGGCTACGTTATGCTATAATTGTATACACTGCAACTCTTCTTACTAATAAAAGTGTTTTAAAAAATAAAATTTAAAAAAAGATATGTGTGGATGCCTTTGAGAGGTTATTCGTCTTGTTCGTCAAGATCTGATGCAGTCTTGTCACTGCAAGGCGGCTTCGGGTAATATCAGTGCCTTTTGCGCCCCCCCATGTGCCACGCGGAGTCTGGCAGGATAAAACATTGAATACTTGATCCCAAGTTGTCGTAGTCTATATTTTGCTGTGGCAAACTCTCTACTCTACTCGCCGCCTGTACTGCCGCGGTGAAATCTAGATAGAATGCCACCATGTTTCTTTGGTATTGTAGTTTTCCCTTCTCTCTCGCCATGCAGAGTACCATTTACCGATCTCGGTATTTGAGAAGCCTGACAATTATAGAGCGAGGTAGCGTGCCTGGGAGAGACCTGTCCATCAGCGATCCGTGGGCATGCTCCACCACTAGCAAGGCAGATAGGTTCTCTGCACCCAAAAATCTTTTAGCATGCCCTCCAAAAAGCGTTCCATCTAGCCTTTATGTGCAGATTCAGGTGTTCCTGTGATCCTTAAATTGTTACGGCAGGACCACGCCTCTAAGTCCTCTTTCCCGGCCTGTATCACCACCAGAACTTTTTTCATGTTGGTACATTTTGAGAATATCACCTGCAGTACGTCCTCCGCCCTGTAAATGCGCTGTTCTGCATCTGTTATACAAGTGTTTTTTTTGTCCAGTTTAGCAGCTGTGTGGTCCATGCAGATATTGAGCGAGTCGATTTTCCCGGCTATCGATGGGAGACCCTGCTGCATGTTTAGTAGTGTGTTCTCCAAATTCAATTCTCTTGAGGGCTGCCAGTCACCATTCGAGTTTGGTATGGTATCAGACTGGGATTTAGTGATGTGCCCGGTGTCAAAAGTTAAACGTAGCTGAGCTTTGTCTGCTTTCTCCATTTCGCACGCAGCCTTATAGGACACAGTTAGCAGCCAACAAAATTTGAAAGGTCTTGTCCCCCAGATCTGAGCGTTGTCATGCCTTTAGAGCTACTATCTTGTACTATCTCTTGCTATGCTTCAATGGTAGATCCTGCTACACTACTATTACTGAGGGTCTTCTTGATTGCTCTTTCCTATGTGGCCCCAACGATATCCATAGGGGTGGCGTGGTCATCACATAGGAGGCACACACATATCCCCACGGGGAAGAAAGGGTGCCCTCCTGTGGCGCTGTTTCTCCCCACAACTGCAGGTAACACCCCCAGACCTAACTCCAACTAGGTCCCAGGAGGTCCCGCAGTGTGTACGCATTGTGGATGCAGGATTAGAGGCGATTCAGCCGTGTCTTGGAGAGCCCCGCGATCGTCTCGTTGATCAGCCGCCTCAGTTGGTACACAAGAGCAAGCCGCTGGCCCGACCACAGCCTCCCATGGCCGTCTGCTCCTTGAAGGACCCCCGTTGCAGCACACTCCATTCAGCATGATAGCCTTCCCACCAGCGCCGCACCTCATGTCCTCGTTTGTGTCCGCTGAGGTATTGCTAGGACAGGGCACCCAATTTAACTCACAATTTTCATTACCCCGCTCACCTACAGCTCCGGTTTACAGGGCCTGGGTGCACAGCTGGAGCGTCTCGGCCGGCACTCACCCCCCTGCTAGCGGTGGGATCACCCAGCGCAACTGCAGGTTCACACTCAAGGGACTCCACGGCTGCTGATAGTCTCACAGTCGACCTAGTCACCACGGCCTGTCCTCCTTCATCTGACCCGCGGTCTCGGCCTGGCTTGGTTCTCAGCCATTCTGCGGTTCCCACTGCACCAGCTTTGGCCTGTGCCGGCAGATCTCGTTCAGCCAATCCCCGCCCACTGCAGAGCGTTGCGCAGTCTGATACCTTGCCATCTGGACACAATCAGAGGCAGCACGTCATCCACAGCACACCTTGCCCCCTGTATCAAGTACAGATGGTCTCCAAAATACAGGATTATGGGTGGATACATGTTCCCGGCCTTCAGAGCTACACTAGAGTGTGACCATCTTCCAGTGGGCTCTCTGGTGCTCCCCCTCCCCCAAATTCAAACTATTTCACTACAATTTCAAACAATTTGTAACTTTGCAAACGGAAATTCTGCAGGGTATTGAAAGGCTACTAAGGAACTTTCAAGCCACCCTTTATTATTCTGTGTGTCTTTAAGTGGGTAAACAAACAATAAGTACTTTAAGTTTAAGGCTCTGATGTCCCAACGTAAGAGCTTTTATTAGTAGTAGCTGTAGTTGTGTGTGTTTGTAAAGCGCAGTCATTTCAGCCCAAGGCTTCTAAGCCCTATCGATAATGGTTGATTGGTCACACTGTCAGCCAAAGAACTGCACGTCTCGCACTAAAGGAATCACCATGTTTTTCTCTCCTTTTCCTAATATTCATAAGATTGGCCTCACGTTGTGTAAGCAGTGCCAGAATGTTCCAAACAGACACTGCCACAGCTGGAAATGTTCTTCCTCCCAAGCATCTGCCTAATTTGGGGGCCCAAACCAGGCCCTGGTTTGAAGATCTAACCACAGGACACATTTGTTAGCACCTAATAGAAATGAACAGTGGGGAGCGTATGTGGGAATACAGAGCTCAATGGGAAAGGCACACTGCCTTTAATAAAATTCATTTTTCGATGGACAGCCGGTGTTGCGCGCTTAGTGAAGGGTGATTCCATCTTGACAGATGATGGACAATAACAGTCTGGCAGCTGCATTTTGTGTTAGCAGAAGTCTATGCGAGGTTGTCTTTGGAAGACTAAAGTAAATTGCACCACAGTCTGCAGTGCCTCAGTTTAGTCTCCATTTAGTTTTCGATGCTTCATAAACAGCCATAAATTAATGGGGTATAGACAGTTCTGAAATTAACTAGACTGGTGATTAAATATTTGTTCACAGTCAGGACTGTCAGAAATTGGGCTTATGGTTGGCAGTCCAAGCACAAACCACAATCCTAGACCGGGTAAGCCACAAACACACCCTTTATTAACCTGTGATCACCCCCCTGGTAACTTGGCAGAGAGCAGTCAGGCTTAACGTAAGAGGCGATGTGTAAAGAATTTGTGCAAATGTTCAAAGAGTATAACAGTGAAAACACCATGCAAAAAGATATCACAACTGGCAAAAAATAGAGCTTACTTTAATACATGAAAATGAGGCAAATCAAATCAGTAGAACCAGAAATACTGTTTTGAAAATAATAAGTGGAAATAGCGTTAAAAAGCACTAAGCCCCAACAAAGGACAGCTGGTCGCGCTAGACCGGGTCAAAGTCAACAGTTTAGGACGTCACATGCTGGCTGCAGGGACCAGATTGGGCCTGCTGAGAAAAGGACCCTTGTCCAGCCTGCGTTGATGTCGCTGATCCTGTCGAAAGAGGAACTGCAGAGGTTGATCCACGCATTCGGCGGCGAAGCACTGCTCGTGGGGGTACAACAGAGACAATCCGTTGGCTCCGATGCAATACGTAGTTTCAGCTTCAACGTCAATGCTGATCTCGAGGAAGATGTAAGAACTCTGCTGTAAGAGAAACGTGCAGTGGTGGTTCCGAAGGTGGAGCGGAGGCTCCGAGCCATGCAGATAAAGCGATGCATCGGTTCTGGCCTACGCAAACAGAGGAGATGCACCGGTTCCGATCCGCGAAGTGAAAAAGATGCGTTGATGCTGACCACGCAAAATTGATGATGCGTCGGTTCCATCGCCACAGCTGTGATGTGTAGAATAAGCACCTTAGACTCACGTCAAAGGGTCTAGGACTGGGGTGCCACTAGTTGGCAGAACAGACTCACAGATGGCAGAGTCAAGGTGCAGAAGTAGGATGGTTGGAAGTATTTTATGTCCCTGAGACTTCAGATCAGGAGGAAAGCCAGCATGCCCTTAGAGTCACTCTGGGTTCAAGTGATATAGGTCCAGTCCCTCTCAAACAGACCAGAAGGGCAGCAGGCCAGCACAGCAAGAAAGCAGTTCTTAAAGAGAAGCAGTCCAGCAGAGTGGCAGTCCTTCAGCAGCACAGCAGTCCTTCATCCTTGGAGAGTCTTCACAGGTTCAAACTTATACTCATGTGACAGGGTCTGGGGTCCAATTCTTATACCTAGTAGTGCCTTTGAAGTGAGGGAGACTTCAAAGAAGGGTCTTTGAATTGCACAGAGGTTCTCCCTTCCTGCCCTGGCTCCATATTCACTACAGATGCAGTTATGCAGCCCTTTGTGTGGTGACAGGGCACAGCATATTCAGGTGTAATTGTGAGGCTGTTCTCAGCTCCTCCCTCCCATCCTGCCAGGATGGCCCATAAAGTCACACCTAAGCTCCCATTGACTGCGGTTGACTAGAAGGAATGCACAAAGCCCAGCTGTCACCCTTCCCAGACATGTATTAGAGGAAGGCTTCAGGCACACATGGTTAAGGGCAGGAAAATGCCAACTTTCTAAATCAAATTATTAACCTTTTGCCTCTGTATCTTGTCAATATGTATTTGTCTAGTGTAACATTGTGAGCATAAATTGCTGGTTTGTATATTGTATTGTGCAGTTATTTTTGTACAATGAATAATTTCTGTAGTGGGTACTTTCATATTGGTTAATGATTTTTCCCTGAACCATTGTGGTTTTCATATTCTTTAATGGCCCCAGGTTCTGGGCAGTAGGGCTGTTCCTGTTGGGAGTTATACAATTTTCTAAAAGTGGCATTTTCAAAATTGTAATGATATACTTGACGTAACCATTAAAGAGGATTTATCATTACAATTCAATAAGTACTTAACATGGTAGATCTACCTCCTTCTAATTTGGAATTGCAGCTCATTATATGTAATAAGGAATCCCCAGATACATAAAGAAAACGTACTCAAATGGCTCAATTAGATGGTCAAGAAAAAGGACATAGAAGCCTTCAGGCTCTAAGTAATCTGAGGTTGATAGACCATTAGTCAAGGCCAATGTTAACGTTGGTTTGGCTTTGAAAATATTTAAGCCATGCTAGCACCAACCCTTGGACAACAAGATCATCTATGCAAGTTAACAAAGTCTTGCGTATATAGTGGCAAAGGCACCAAAATGATTTTATAGAATGAGTGTTTTTGCATGCCCACTGTCTGCCAGCCTTCTTTGTTGTTTAGCTAAGGGCAACTATTTTTACTGTAGCTTTACCACAGCCTGCCTAGAATATTGCTCATGAAATAGATATGTCAACCTTGGCACTCTAGTACAGTTATATTATCAATTCATATAGTTTTTAGCACAAACAGATTCAAAATATCAGCAGGACAATGATTCAGTTCTTTCTGTATCAATTTAATATAAATATGTCACCAAATTGTAAATCACAAATTTTGAATATAAAACACAGTATCAATGTGGTTAGGAATAGACAGCTTCATTTGACAATACTCCTCTTTTAAGCATTGAACCGGCAGCTGACACGTGTTTCGTTTCTTGGAAACTTTTTCAAGGCTTAGTCATTGTCTTTCATTGGCAGCACATAAATTATATGTAGAATTGTCCAAATCTTTAATGTGAGAATCGTCTTTTCCTTTTAAGTTCTAGAAAAGTTATAGTTCTCTATTGAGACAGACGGCCGCGTCACGTGTTGTGCGTATTTAATCCGCTGATTGTTTCTTAATTTAAGTCATCGCGAGGTCTTGGACTATGATATGCCCCTTTATTATTTGCAAAAGTCTTGCAGCGGCGTCTCTCCGAAATTTATCATGCCAGAAATTTGACATTTATATTAAATTGATACAGAAAGAACTGAATCATCGTCCTGCTGATATTTTGAATCTGTTTGTGTTAAAAACTATATGAATTGATAATATAACTGTACTGGAGTGCCGAGGTTGACATATCTATTTCACGTTCACACTGGGTCCGATTGGGCTTCAGTGTTCTTGCACCTTAGGTAGTGGGGTGCAGCTAGCGGAACCTTGAGGGGCACCAATATTTGGATACATAGATTAAATGCACTCAACTAATAGATGTGCTACCAACTAAACCACCACTCCCATCTGTAAATATTGTCTAGAATAATGCTCACACAGGTGATAGTTTAAATGATCTCTGTCACTTGTTAATAAACTGGCCTCTTTATTAGTTTGGAAAAGTATGGTAAATTGGAGATTAGTTGGGAAACTGTGGTGAAATAATGCCAGATTGTAATGCAGTAAGTAAGTCATTGCTTGATTAGTTAACATCATTACAATGCAGAAATACAAAATTTAAAAAACAGTTAATACGATCCATATTGACTTATAGGGAACTAACAAGTGAACTCCCTCTTTTGGGAATAATTCCCACTGAAAGTCAGTGAGCGATGAGATGGAGGAATAACAGCCTAGTTCAAAACACAACAGTGCTGGTGCGTGTTGTATGTGTAAAAAGCCGGGCCTTCCCACTGGATGCCCTGGGAGGGCAGTGGCCCTACTGCCACAAACTCCACGCTGGGTGGATCATTTGGCTATCCTCTGATTTGTTAATAGAAGCCAGATGTCCCTGGTTGGTGAACAGGACAATCAATGTGGGAAGCGTTTGAAACGAGCAATGTAGTGGGTTAGTTTTAACTCTGTAAAGCGCAACATAACCCTCGCTGCAGCTGAGCCATCGCAGGTATTCCATCACTGTTCCAGCTGCTTAGATGCATGAATAAGGAACCTAACTCCCTTGCAGAACAGTTGGACTGAGTTCCAGTTGAGGAGAGCAATCACAGCCAGGCGGCAGGATCTAACTTGCAGAGCTCCTAAGGCTGTCCCTAAGAGTTTGTACCTAAGAGTTAAAAGGGCTGGTCACACATCAATTAGATGCAACAAACTTTCTTGATGGTATCCGCATAAGTGGCAGTGATTGTTGGACCAGCACTGCTTCCAAGTAGGGACCTAGTCCTTTGATGGAAAGTGCCAAGGCAGATGAGCAGCAAAGCATGTTTCCTGGGTGCGATGAAATAGGGAGTTAGATATGGCTCTGGGCCCCAGGCAGCATATGATGGAAAAACTGCCCATGCATGACGCTTTTGGGCAAGCTCTGCCTTGTCTAAAGTTCTCAATAAGAGCTTGGTGGCTTTGTTGGTAACTCGCATAAAGGCAGCATATTCCATTGTTGTCGTCCAAGCTTCTGCTAGTTTCAGAGCATGAATGGGTTGTTGTAAAATAGAATGCCATGAGACCTTGCCATGGGGCTGACTTTCAATTTCCAGACAGCGCAGATGAGCCACTGTGTCAGTAGGTGCGCTTGGTCCAAGCCTCCAGTACAGTTTGACCAGGGCCCGCTCCTTACTTGACCCTGGTGGCAAAGGCCAAACTCTAGACTGATTTGGAATTGCGAGACATACTGTGATAGGAGAACAAGTTTTTGAAGAGGGACGACTAAAGTGTGTTGAAAGCAGGCGGGACGGTCCTCTTCAAAAATTCTGAGCAATAATTGATCGATGGTGATTCACTCGCTGCTTCCGCCTTGAGTGATCGCTCCCCTCGCTGCTCCTCACAGCGTGGTATCGTATTGCTGCATTGTAACCAAGTTGTGATATCTGCATAGCTCCATTTTTAGTAAGCTTCGTAATTTCATAGCGCTATTATCCCACAGCGCTTACATTGCTTTGATTGCATTGTTGTGTGTGATTTCCCCCGGCGCCCTGCTCTGACCTCCCCTCCATTTTGATCCTGCTGTTGTTGTGTTCCCCTGAGCCCGCCACGCCTCCCAGCTGAGCCGCCCTCGCCCCTCCCCCTCCGCTATCCATATATGACAGTAGTTCCCGCGCGCAGCGCCCACGCGCAGCGTCCGCGCCCAACCCGCGCCGAAGGTGCGCCAAAGGTAAGCCCGTCTACGCCCGTCCGCGCCTGGACCGCGCCCAGCGCCAGACCCCCTGCCCCTCGAGCTGCCCAGCCCTCCCGCATTACCTACGATGCCGCCTCCCTCCTAGCCCTCGACCCCGGTCGCGCCCCCAACTGCGTCCATGCCGCTCCTGGACACACCCATGGCCCTTTCTCCTGCTACTCCTGCAAATTCAGCGGCACCGACAACATCTCTGCTACGTCCACACCACAGATTCCCGACCCCAACCACCTACAATGCATCCTTCTCAACACCCGATCGGTCCATAGGCATGCCATTGACCTATGGAATCTACTAGACACCATTTCCCCGGACATCGCCTTCCTTACGGAAACATGGATGAATGCTTCCTCCGCACCAGACATCGCCATTGCCATCCCTGAAGACTATAAGATCACCCGCAAAGACCGTACCAGCCACACAGGAGGAGGAATCGCCATCGTCCACAAGAAATCTATCCGCATCTCAACCAGCTCTGACGTCAATCTCGCCAACTCCGAACATCTTCACTTCCAGATCCACATCGACCCCAAAACAACACTCAGAGGCACTCTCCTCTACAGACCACCAGGACCCCGCGCAAAATTCAGTGAAGACATCACGGACTTCATCACCCCACACGCGCTCCCCTCCAAAGATTACATCCTTCTGGGAGACCTCAACTTTCACCTTGAAAAGACCAACGACCACAACACCTCCACCCTCGTGGACAACCTCGCCAACCTCGGACTTAAACAACTAGTCACTTCCCCCACCCACATCGCAGGTCACACACTCGACCCCATCTTCACATCCAGCAATCATATCTCCTTCTGCCACACTACGGATCTCCTCTGGACCGACCACAGCTGCGTTCACTTCATCTACAACAAGCCGAAACCCATCATCCACTCCCAACCTACCCTGCAAAGAAACTGGAACAAAATCACCACGGACCAAATCTCCGCATCGCTCCTTCGAAACTCCCCAGCCCTCTCTTCTAACGCCAACGAAGCCGCCGCCAACCTCACCCTATGGTTATCCAACACCGCCGACACCTTAGCTCCACTGAAAAAACGTCAAAGCAAACCTGGCAGCAAGAAAGCCTCATGGTTCAACGATGATCTCAAGAAGTCCAAGAAACTCTGCCGCTCCCTTGAAAAGGCCTGGAAAAAAGACCCAACCACCAGCACCAAGGACGCCTTCAAAAGCGCCACCCGCACCCACCACCAACTGATCCGAAAAGCCAAGAAAACAGCTTTCAAGGATCGACTTGACAACAACGCCCACAACAGCAAGGAACTTTTCAACATCGTCAAGGAATTTTCCAATCCCTCGGCCAACTCCAACGACATCACCCCCTCTCAAACCCTCTGCGACTCCCTAGCCTCTTTTTTCCACAACAAGATTGCAGACATCCACAACAGCTTTGACAACCAACCCGGAAACCAACCCACCCTACCATCTGCTGACCACCTTCCCCCCGTGAACACCCTTAACGCTTGGAACCCAATCTCCACTGAGGACACCATCCGCCTGATGAATTCCATCCACTCAGGATCCCCCACAGACCCATGCCCTCACCACATCTTCAACAAAGCAGACTCCGTCATAGCACCGCACCTCCGAGACGTCATCAACTGCTCCTTCAACTCCGCTACCTTCCCAGAAGACTGGAAACACTCCGAACTCACTGCCCTTCTGAAAAAACCAACAGCGGACCCCACCGAACTCAAAAATTACCGCCCCATCTCGCTTCTTCCATTCCCGGCCAAAGTCATCGAGAAAGCCGTCAACAACCAGCTCGCCGCTTTCCTCGAAGCCAACAAATCCCTCGACTCCTCACAGTCCGGCTTCCGAGCCAAACACAGCACTGAGACCGCCCTCATCGCAGCAACAGACGACATTCGAACTCTACTGGACAACGGAGACACAGTCGCCCTCATCCTCCTCGACCTCTCTGCAGCATTCGATACAGTCTGCCACAGCACCCTTCTACAACGCCTCAATAACATCGGAATCCAAGGAAAAGCACTTGAATGGATCACCTCGTTCCTCACCGGAAGAACCCAGAGAGTCCGCCTTCCTCCATTCAAGTCCGAGGCCTCTGAAGTCATCTGCGGCGTCCCTCAAGGATCCTCACTCAGTCCCACCCTCTTCAACGTATACATGAGCCCCCTCGCGGCCATCGCACGCCGACACAACCTCAACATCATCTCCTACGCGGACGACACTCAACTAATCCTTTCTCTCACCAATGACCCTAGCACCGCCAAAACTAACCTACACGAAGGAATGAAAGAAGTTGCCGAATGGATGAAACAAAGCCGTCTGAAACTGAACTCAGACAAAACTGAAGTCCTCATCTTAGGTACATCCCCCTCTGCATGGGACGATTCCTGGTGGCCTGAAGCCCTCGGAAAAGCACCCATCCCGACAGACCACGCACGGAACCTAGGCGTCATCCTGGATTCTTCACTCTCAATGAACAGACAAGTCAGCGCCGTATCCTCTTCCTGCTTCAACATTCTTCGCATGCTCAGAAAAACATTTCGCTGGATCCCCCTCGAAACAAGGAAAACAGTTACCCACGCTCTAGTCACGAGCCGACTGGACTACGGAAACACCCTCTACGCGGGTACTACCGCAAAGCTCCAGAAGAAACTCCAACGAATCCAAAACGCATCAGCCAGGCTCATATTAGACATCCCTCGCAACGAACACATCTCTGATCACCTTAAAGACCTCCACTGGCTACCCGTCAATAAGATGATCACCTTCCGACTGCTTACCCACGCACACAAATCACTCTACGACATCGGACCAGATTGCCTCAACTCTCGACTGTCCTTCTACACCCCCTCCCGCCAACTACAATCTTCCAGCCAAGCCCTCGCCACTATACCTCGCATCAACAAGACCACCATGGGAGGCAGATCCTTTGCATACCTGGCTGCTAAAACATGGAACTCACTCCCCGCCTACCTTCGCCTCACCCAGAACCACCTAGCGTTCAGAAAGCAGCTTAAAACGTGGATATTTGACAAATAATCCTCCTCCCCTTCCTAAGCGCCTTGAAACCCTCTGGGTACGTAGTGCGCTATACAAATTTTATGACTTGACTTGACTTGACTTGCCACAAACTTTGTGATGATAACCTGAAGTAGGTGGTACAGGTGTTGAGTGTCTTTCTTTATAATGTTTTTAATGCAAACAAGAGTTTGTTCGCCATGGCTCTTCTAGATAAGAGGTGCTCTTTGAAAGTTATATGAGAGTCCATGCAGACACTAAGATATTTGTAGGATTAAGGCAGTTCTAGTGCTTGGTCATTTGTCCGCCAGGTGAACAGGGGCTTTGTTTTGGAGAAGGACCTCGAAAAGCAGAGCATTTTTGTCCTTTTGTCTTGTGGTTGACTTTCAAGCGCAGATTATGGCTATAACCCCCTCAATTGATCGATTAAGAGCTACAGGACAATAGGTGTTTATCTAAACAAGGCTAGGTCATCGGCGTATTGGAGGCATTGTAGGTGTTTCTCGATCAGCTTGAGGGGATCACTCACCACTTGGGTTAGATGACCGTTGAGGTTGGCCATGTAGATGTTAAATAGGCAGGGAACCAGAACGCACCCCTGTTTTAGCCCTATGTTGGTGATGATCTTACGTGTGGTTCTCTGGCCATCTCTATCCTTGATTTGTATCGAGTTATGAGTGTATAAGTTGATGATCTCATCCAAAAGTTTGGGCTTCACTCCCCAATAGGCCTTTTTTTACCAGACACGTCTCCTCGGGACCTTATCGAAGGCTAAATTCATATAGATGAAAAGGGCGAAGAGTTTGTCAGTTTTTGCGCTTGCCTTTTCTACAAGAAGGGTAACTTCCAGAAAGTTTTTTGTTGTGCTCATGCCTGCTCTCAAGCTAGTCTGTGTTTTGGGGATGAGATATCCCTTATTGACCCATGCCTCCAGGTCTGATAGCAGTTTTGAAGCATAAAGCTTTGCTTCCACAACGATTAGGGCAATTAGTCTGCAATTTGCAGGATATGAGTTTGCGCCTGATTTGTAGATTGAGTGGAGTATACTCAATGGGATGGAATTTGTAAGAAATACTTAGTTGCACAACGGTGTTAAATGGGTGTCCCAACATGAGATCTTTCCTAAATAGAGTGTTCGGAAGGCCATTGGGCTCTGGTGCCCCTGCGGACCTGAGCCTTCTCAAGATTGCAATGATGCATTTATCATTGACCTTATTTCCATCTGAAAGATAGGGAGAAGACCTTTAAAAATGGCTGCCAGGAATAAGACCTAGCTGATTCCCAAAGTCTACAAATATCTACAGTGGTCTCAATCTCCTCTTCTGTATGGGAGGCTTAGAAGTATTTAGTTGATGCTGATGGGCAGCAGGATATTGGATGGTCACACTAAGATCCGTGTTAGTCAGAGTCTGTGTGTTTCTTTTTCAATGTAAAAAATAACTCTTCGAAAACCCACCTAGCAGCACCTGTCGATCATCTAAGCCCCTCAAGGTATTTTGTATATAATTCTAACACATTATGATTGAGGGTCTTCCTTTATACAATATTCAAATGAGAGATAATAATTATTTCGAAAGGCACGATAAAACCCACTGGAGGGAAACAAGTTTAGACTACATATCCCAGCATGCAACACATGTTGTACTCACCTGTGAGGCCCAACAAACAATCCTGAATAAAGAATGCCGGTTTCCCTTAATTAATCAATTAAACTGTTTTAGAGTGCGTCTTCAAACAGAAGATAAATTGTAAGTATATATATATATATATATATATATTATCTACTGGCGGTCGCCAGTAGATAGTTATAGTTAGGACCGTGTTTCCATAGGAAATCCGCAACATTCTATTTGGAATAACTTTGGCGCCGGTTGACGAATCCTCGCGAAATTTTCAAAATAGGTGGGGCGCTCCGCTCCGCTCCTACCCTGAAAGTCTCGGGGGGATTCGTCAAGCGGTGGCTGAGGAAAAAGGGGGGTCCCAAAACGCGTTTTCCCCATGCAATTTTCCATAGGTACCTTTAGTCCAAGGTACAGCCCGAACGGCTGAACAGAATTACTTGAAATTTGGCAGAGAGGTAGTCCTCAGGTCAGGGATGTGCCTTTTACAGGTCTAGTGTCAATCTGTTCAGTAGTTCCTGAGAAAATCAAAAGTAAAATCATATATATATATGGGCGGAGCCTAACCACACATCTCATCCTGAGATCTGATTGGCTGTCAGCACTTCATCCAAGAAGTGTTGGCAGCCATCTTGGGACCAATATACATGATAGCACCTCATTAAAAAGCATTGCAGTTAATAGAAGGTTTTAAGACTTTAGTTACATTATAAATCATGTGTTGATGGTACCATACTCATTTTAGGAATTGTGGTATGTTCTAAGGTGATTTCACCATGTGAAAAAGCCTTCTGCTGGGATATCATGATTGAGAGAAAAATATTTTCTCATGCTTTTCCCACAGAGGTTTGGAAGGTGATCTATAAGCTAAACTGAGAGCTTATTTTCTGTAAATTCACATTATCTTTCTCAGTCATGTGAGAATGAAGTCTGACATTCTCAGTAAAACATGTACATCCAACAAGGGCAGAGACTGTCAGTTGATTCCTTTGTGTTCTACTGCAGCTTCCCAGAGTGTTCCAAAGAACAACTAGAGCGCTAACAGTCCTACTTATGATAAACAGATGGCACACCTGAAGCCATCTTGCTTGGATTAAAGTGGTAACTCTTAAAACATTTAATTTAAAAAGGAACAAAATGAGGGGGTTCATTTTTCCATAAAAAGTATGATTAGTGCTGCAGAAAGAAAAATTAGGGCACATTTTGAGTGACTTCTCAAATCCTCTTCTATTTCATAAAAAAATTCTGACATGCAGACTGAAACATGCACTTTCAATACCAGCAGCAGTTTTCCCTGGTGAGCAGTAGCTTTACTACAGTGATCTAATGAGCAAAAAGAGTGCTAACATTCTGAATTTATGGCAAATGTGTGACACATCTGAATGCCTTTGGAATCAAAGTAAAAAACTGAAGGTATTTCCTACTGAGGAGACTGCAGTAAATGAGGAAATTAGGAAACTTCATAACAAATAAGTCTGCCAAGATGGCCACCAGAGACAAAAGAGCCCAAATGTAGCCCAAATATCACCCAGATGTAGCCCAAGTATAGCCCAATGACAGAATGTCCCAGAGTGTTCTTAAAAACAACTAGAGCGCTTACTGTCTTCATTATGACAAAAGTATGGCACACCTGAAGCCATCTTGATTGGAATAAACTGGTAACTCTTAAAACATTTAATTTAAAAAGGAACAAAATGAGGGGGTTCCTTTTTCCATAAAAAGTATGATTAGTGCTGCAGAAAGAAAAATTAGGGCACATTTTGAGTGACTTCTCAAATCCTCTTCTATTTCATTAAAAAATTCTGACATGCAGACTGAAACATGCACTTTTAATACCAGGAGCAGACTTCCATGGTGAACAGTAGTTTTACTACAGTGATCTAATGAGCAACTAGAGTGCTAACATTCAGAATTTATGGCAAATGTGTGACATATCTGAATACCTTCATGATGGAATCAAAGTAAAAAACTGAAAGCATTTCCTACTGAGGAGACTGCAGTACATGAGGAAATTAGGAAACTTCATAACAAATAAATCTCCCAAGATGGCCACGGGAGACAAAAGAGCCCAAATGTAGCCCAAAATCACCCAGATGTAGCCCAAATATAGCCCAATGACAGAAGTGTGCAAAACACTTATTATTTTGTGTTTTTGCAGTGTTATATAGTGCAGACTTGTCAGGTATTGTAGTGCTTTACATGAGCATTGGTTACATCACACAAGAACAAATTAATTTTGGTTGTAGACATGGGGAGACTAAGTGATTTGACCAGAATCACAGAATGTCGAGCTGAAGCAGAAACTCCAACCTGGTTCCCCAGTTGCAAAGTCTGCAGTTCTGGAAGTAACACCACATCCTCTCCCCTAAGTGCAACATTTAATCAAAGTGGTCAACTGGATAAAAAAACATAAAGGTAACAAATAATTTAAAAGTGCTTTCTCGCTATTTGAAAACTCAGAAAATATGTCCTTATTTTAGTCTTTTAGAGCACTAACCATAATTTTGATGCCAATAAGACCCTTTCATATATGTAATTTCTAAAGGAAATGCTCTAGATATTACAGTTTTGATTACATCAAGATGACGTCAGGCGTTCCACACTTTTGTAATAAATATAGAATGTTAGCAATCTAGTTGTTCATTAGGATACTATTGAGAGGCAGAGGCCAGGGGCACGGACTCTGAAAATTGAAGGCAGGTAGGAGGGTGCAAAGGCAACAATTTAACCACACTGAGCAGGCAGGAAGGGCCGTGGCAGCACAACAGACTATGGAGGGCAGTGGAAAGGGGGGCAGGGGCAACAAACCAACAATACAGGACTTGCAAGAGAGGCTGTGGCAATTTAATAGACCATTGTGGGCAGAAGGAAGAGGCAATGGTAGTACAACCATACATGCCAACAGACCCGATTCAGCCAGGAAACGTCCAATGTTTTTAAGCTCAAATGGGCTTTATTTTATCTGTCTCCTGTCTACAATCTCCTCTTTTTCAATGTAACTCAAAGGGGAAAATCAATACCCCAGTTTTTTTTCAAAATCTCCCTCTTACCAAGTTCAAAATGTTCGCAAGTATGGTAAATTGGATCATGGAAGGAAATGGGGTAGGGACATGGACTTGGATAACAGAGGACAGGAGGGACATGGAGAGGTGCACCAAACTGACCCTGCAGGGCAGGCATCAGGGTTTGCAGCTGCACAATACACCACACAGGGCATGCGGGACGGGAGTGCAGCACAACAATCCATAGAAAGCAAGAGGGAGGGGACAGGACCATGCACATGGACAACAGAGAACAGAGGGGCAAGAGGCAGGACCATAATGGACAGACAGGAGAGAAAGCTGCAGCATAACAGACCATAAAGGGCAGGAGGGATGGATCAGGGGCATTACAATGGAACAGACAAGCCAGGAGGGCGGGAGTAGGGGTCTGCACATGTAAACAGAGGGCTGGGGGCAAGGGGGCAGGGCAGGAGCAGCAAGATAGCCATGGAGGTCAGGCAGGATGGGCACTAGAAGCAAGACACACCATGAAGAGCAACAGTGAGACTGTGATGGCATACACACAGACCATGGAGGGAAGGTGGGAGGGGTTCAGGGGCAGCTAACTGACCACACAGGGAAGGTGGGAGGGGCCATGGCAGCACAGTAGACCATGCATGGCAAGTGGGAGGGTTAGTGGTAGCACAATGGCTATGATGGGCAAGAAGGAGGGTGCAGGGGCATGCACAAAGGACGATGGAGGATAGAAGGGAGGGTCAGGACCTGTGCACAGACAAGAAAGTTCAGGGGAAGGGGCCTCACAACAGACCGCACGGGGCAGGCAGGAGGAGCAGTTGCAGCACAACAGACCAGGGAGGGCAGAAGGGTGTGGCAGTACAATGGACCATGTAGGACAGGAGGAAGAGGATAGGGGCATGGCATGTGGACAGGCAGGGTGGAGGTGGCAGGGACAGGTTACAGTCATCTGACAATGCTAGGCAGGTGGGAGGGGAGTGGCAGCTCAACAGAACACTCAGAGTAGATAGGAGTGGCAGGTCCATGGAACATGGTGGGCAAAAAGGATGGAGCAGGGGCATGCACAAAGACATCGGAGGGCAGGGGGAAGGAGAATAGGGGCAGCAAGCTAAGCACAGAGTTTAAGCAGGAGGTCAATGATGGGGCATAGAATTGGGCACTGGGGGGCAGGAGGAGTGGACTGGTACATCATACTAAATTGAGGGCAGTGGCAGCACATCAGACCATGCATGGCAGGAGGGAGGAGGCTAGTCCATGGATTCACACAACAGAGGATAGGGAGGAGGGGGATGGGGCAGCAAGCTAACTGTTCAGAGAAGGCGGGTATTAGGAACTTTATTGTTTTTAAAACATGTGTCTGTGCGAACTACTTAAAAAATTAACAAGTATGCAGCATAAGCTCACTTTTATTCAGGTAGAAGAGGACGTTTGTGACTGTGACTTGGGGCTCACTTGGCAGAAACACCCCCTGACCCTCCACCCACTATCGCAAAATTTAATGCCCGTGAAAAGGGTAGGTGAACACAGTGTTATATAGAACATAGTCCTGAGAGCACGATTGAAAATGAAAACTAGATATAGTGTATGGTATAAACTATGCACCAAAAAGTGTGATATAAGATGAACCGGGCGTGAAATATAATATGCAATACATTGTGCGCAATGACAGATTCATTGGAGAGCGCGAGATAGCACAGGCACTAGCGCGTTGTGGAAATATGGATTTTTATGATCAGTTATGTCCCCTATCTTGGACCCCAACGGTTTCGTGTATAAATCATAAGTACATGTATGATCCCTCCAGTTCCAGTTATGAAGACGCAAACACATGTGCGTCCACCGTCAACATGTCCTCTTTCAGATCCGCCATGAATGGGCCGGATATTCTATTCCTAAGTATGAAAGGCCACCGGCTTTATATTGTTCATTCATGCCATTTTTACAGTCTAGGCGAGTAGGCCCTGATTCTGCCATTAAGCCTTTTCCTGCCTTCTGCCTCTGAAAGCTCCAGTCTGAGCTCGCATCTGTATCCATGAACTTTGTCCTACTCCCTGCGCGGCTAACGGTGCCTGACTCCAGCCTGTTGCCTGCCAAAAACTGTATTTCACCTTCGAAATTATCTGCTCCGCTCCGCATCCAATGCATTCCTGTCTAGTAGTTTAAGTAAACATTCTTCCAGCTACCGAGCAAAGGGCCCGGCTTCTCTGTCTTTATGCAAGTAATTCATAGCCCTGTTACTATGGAAGATTTCTGCCCTCGCATCTAGTGTAGACACTTAGACGCTTGTACACGCACTAACAGTCAGTATAGTCAGTATAGAATAAGATTCTACTCTAAGAGACCTCTCTCTTTGGATAACATAGTTCTTTAAACATAGGATGTTAGATATGATTTGGGATTAGGTTGACTTGACCCCCCAGACTCCCTGTCTCCACACGTAGAGCTAAATGTCAAGTCCCCTTCACCCCCTAGTTGCACGTCAATCACACGTCATGCTGCTGCGCGCGCATTTCTGCCAAGTATTTCTGCTGACATTGCGAAATTCTTTCATGGAACCACCCTATTGTGACATCACACCTGATGACGTTCTTTAGTTACGCCCAGTTACACCCACTTTAGCTACGCATGTATGTTTTATCTTTGCTATCAATTGTTACGCCTCCTGCATTTGTTTCACTGTAATGCATATTGTATAAAAATGATTACTTGTCAATAAAGTAGGGCCTTCACTTCCTGAACCTTCGTGGTGATGGAATATGGAGCTCCTCAATTCGAATTGATCTTGGAATAAAGCCCGTTCCGAAACTCTAATACCACGGATTCTGCCTCTTATTTTACTGAGCTATTATTATAGATTTTCCGCATCAAATGAAGTTCCGGTAATTAAATTATTTACCACATAAATGGCGCCCGAATAGGGACACTTTCTCATCTCACGCGCCGGCGGTGCGTTGCAGGCCCGGTCTCCTGTCACAGCTGGACGGACAACAACGCGTACCCACAGGATTTCCTGTATCTCCCTCCTGCCGAGCGGGGGTAACTGAGGCTGCGATTAACACCCAGACGAGGCGGTGAGAAGTGCGAAGTATCCCAACCAGAGCCTAGCTGAGAGAGCAAGATCCGAGGTATACAGAGGCCCACCAGTTTCCGAAGTTTCCGAAGTTTCGAGTCAAGTCCAGTCCGGTTCAAGTTCAGTTCAGTTCCGAGGCCTTCCGTTCCGAGCTACCCGGTGAGTACCATTGTCGGGGAGGCGTTCTGACGTGCACATAGTTTGTGCCGGTCAAGACGGGTTTGGGTACACAAATCCGGTCTGCACTGTTTCAGCAGTGTATCTGTACTGTTTAGCAGTATATCAAGTATGTCTAGTATATAATTCAGAATTACCTAGTTAGTATCGAGTATTATGCTTAGTGACTAGTTCCCTAAATGGCCATCATTGTTTATTCATTAAATGTTAAATGTTAAATGTTTTAAATACGTTCTGCATACTGTGGTGTGAATGACTGTTCATTATTGTGTTTTGTTGTATTAAACGTGTTCAAAATTAGGTATCAGATCAGTTCTCAATATGCCGCTCTTTTCGAAATTAAGACAGATCAAAACTAGAAAAGGGGTGCTCGAAGAAGCTGTTCCCATTCCTCCTAGGGACACTCCAGGGTACTTCATGTATCATAAACATGGCCTAGACGCCATATTATTTCTTGATTTATGGGTGGACTACACCAAGGAATTACCAGAAAATCAGAGGTGGCCCGCAGCGGGGACCTGGGATGCAGATTGCATCATGAAAGTAGAGGAAGAATTATGGAAAAAGAAGGCTAGACAGTCACAGAAAGATGCCATTGAATTATGGCGTAAAGAATCATATAGGCGTACAGAAAAAGCGCTCAGACAGGAAGAGAAAAATAAGGAGAATTCAAATAAAGTTCGAGAAAATGTAGTAATTGAAGAAGGTACTCGAGTAAAGTCAGAACAAACAGACAGGCAAAGAAATGCCCTTGTGAATGGTATGTATCCTCTTCTGGCCGAAGGATTACCTAAGGCTACTCCGGAGATACCAAAAGACTTGCCACCCCCATTGTTCCCGATAAAAGTACATCCCAAAGGGCATCCCAGAACCGCAGAAGATGTTTTTCTTTCCTCTTATTTAGACGACGCAGCTCCCGAGTATGCTAATGCTGCACCACATAGACCGCCTGCTGAGGGGGTTCAACGCCAAGACCCTCCTCCGTCCGTACCCCTGCAACAGCAAACTCCGACACAAGTTCCGGCAAGCACATCTGTTTCTACATCTGTATCCACACCTATGGTTGCTATATCACGTTCAACGAATCCTTTCACATCCAGCACCCCAGGTGGTGCTACTGGAGGTACATCAAGCATTTTTTCCACGCCACCCAGAGCAAATAAACTTTCCTTTCAAGAATCAGTCCACCAACGTACGCCCAAACTAGTAACTCCCAACACGCTCAAGGAACTTCTAATAGATTGTAGATATGACCCTGTGCCCGGAAAAGGGGACGAAATGGTGCTGGCATCATTACGTATCCGACGAGCTGCAATATATTTAGGGAAAATACCAGGAATGACTGCACATTTAGAAAATATATATCACTTTGTTCAGTCAGGGCGAGACCCTGAGAGTATTAACAGAGCCATGGAGTACCAAAAAGTGGAAATACAGGGGGAACTGTTACGTTTCCTCATAAACTGTGTGATCAGAAATCAAGACCGACCAGGGGTAAATGTGGAAGAAATGCAAATTCTTACCACGTGGAGTAAGAATATATCAGAGGGGAGACATGATAAACGATCATGTATAGTAGCTATGTGCCGAAAGATCCGCAAAGAAATAGAACGAATACACGAAGAAAGATTAGCAGTAGACGAACCTGAACAAAGCGAGGACGAGGAAGAATTAGAACTGCCCACAGGACAGTTAGAAACCGTGGCCTATGTAGGTAGAGGAAGATCTTGCAATAATACTAGATGTTTTACTGATCCGATACGTCCGATACGTCCAGACAATAGCAGAAAATTCCAAACTCCTATAATAAATTTAAGGTCCCCCGAACATTCATTCCAAGCCGCTGATAAATTACTCCGAGAACGAAGGGGTTATCATATACTCGATTCTATGGATGAACAAGAATTAGCCAGGTCAGCCGTTCACTGGGTTGATAGTCCTGGAAAATATGGTGATGATACACTAGCGCATACGTTTTTGAACCTCGCCCCAGATGAACAGCGTTTAGCTGGTATCTATATGATTCAACAACTCCTTATATTATATAAAAGCCAACACTCCGATCCTGGTCCCTTACCTGACATATTGACTGAATTACTCACGAACAAATGGAGAGGTTCCGGTACTAAGTTAATTAGAGAAATACTAGAATCCAGAAAGCAGTACATTCTTTTTGTATGTCCTGAACATGTCTCACTGCCCATCAAGGAAAGAACGACGTATTATATGGATAGACAGAATCCCTTACGCGAAGTGCACCCGATAAAAGGTGAGGACAATGAGTTTAAACGTGTATTTGTGTACACACCCATATCAAAAATAGAACTATTAGAAATGAAGAAAGTGGTACCCAGTCATGATAAAGACCCAGCGGGTTTCCACCGTGAAATTAAAGATATGTTACTCATGGGAGAATATACCTACCCCGACATTATGACGATATTGAAGGTATTAATGCCTGCTGGCATTTACGAAAAACTCAAGGAAAAGGATTGGGAGGTGGGAGACCAGAAGATAGATTGGACAGCATTAGAAAACGAAGAAAAAGCTCGAGGTCCAGGTTCAGGGCTTGGGGAAAAGACCAAAACACTACCAGGTTTACTAGTACAGGTACTGCCACGTTTGTTAACTACGAAAAAGGAAGACTGGGGTGCAATCTCAGCCTGTAAACAAAAACCAGATGAAGACACTAGTGATTTCTATTCCCGATTTGAAAAATGTTTTGGTATAAATAGTGGAATAAAAGCAAGTAGCGAGTCGTATCCACATCTGTTTGTGACAAAATTGGTTGAAAATGCCTTGCCCCAAGTTAAGAATAGAATATTGAAATTCGAGAGTACCTGGCAAGGTAACACTCCGTCACAAATGTTACAAATGCTACAGTACCATCACAATAGAATTAGAGAAGAACAAGAACATGAACATAGACGCATGAAAGACACGAAAATGAAAATGAAAATGCTAGTTTCCCAGACAGTTCCAGCTGACGGTCATAAAAAGGGTATGACACAGTCCAGTGTTTCAGCAGGTCCTGTAAAAGGGACGTGTAACTATTGTAGGTCATTATGTACACGATTGTCCCGTTTTAAAACATAATATCGCCATAGGTAACACAAAAGAAAGACCAAGACCACTTAGACAGGATCAGAATCAACAAGGAGCCCCGCAGCATGCACAGTCCATGCCAGCTCCGCAACAGTCTATGCCAGCTCCACCACCGCAGCCTATTGCTGCCACACAAACAACGACCCGACAGATGTATCAGACCGCACAGTATGACTACCCTGATTATCAACGATACTCATGAAACAGCCTAGAGAGGGAAGTTGGCTTACCCCTTATTGAGGTCCCTGTAGATCAAGAAGGACCTTATGTACACAGTGAACTATTAGGCCAAGATAGAAAATTTTTACTTGATACAGGGGCAAGCCGAACAACAATAAAACGTAGTGAAGTTCCAGGGGCACCCCTCTCAGGCACACAGAATATTTCCCTTGGTTTTTCAGGAAAACCTATCATTAACGAAGTATCACAGCCTCTTCCACTTACGATTGGTCCCTTGACACGAACTACAGATTTATTACTTACTAAATCATGTCCAGAAAACCTGTTAGGCATAAAAACTTTGAAAGCTCTAGGAGCTATAATATGTTGTTCTCCGGAAGGAGTAAGATTATTTTTACGAGATTTCAAAGGGCACTACGTGTCCCGAGACATGGATCACCGACTGCAGACTTTACCCACACATTTATGGGCACAAGGCCCTACAGATGTTGGTTGCATGAACATTACACCATATCGAGTCACACTAAAGGCAGGAGTGGTACTACCCCGAATGCGACAATACAAGTTACCCCCAGATGCTGTAGTGGCTTTACTGCAAATCATTGACGAGCTTATTACCCAAGGAGTGGTTGTGGAAACCGACTCCAATGTATGTAATTCACCGATAATTCCGATTCTTAAACGAACTGATCCAACAGCCCCGCCAGTATACCGATTGGTTATTGATCTGCGCGAATTAAATAAATGTATTGTACCACAATACCCCGTAGTCCCAGACATTTCTTCATTACTGACAGCCATTGATTCCGAAGCAACATTCTTTACTGTAATTGATCTCAAGAATGCCTTCTTCAGCGTCCCAATAGATCCGGAAAGCCAATACTTGTTCGGATTTAGTTTAAATGGACGAAGCTTTAAATTCACACGCGCACCTCAAGGATTCACAGAAAGCCCCAGCATATATAGCCAAGCACTGAAACGAGAACTCGACAGTATCCACATGCCAGTCAACACTGCCCTGCTTCAATATGTCGATGATCTGCTGATCACCGCTAGAAGCGAACCTGAATGTGAAAAAGCCTCACTGACGGTTTTACATTTTTTGGCCGAAAAGGGGCACAAGGTGTCCCCTTCTAAGCTGCAATTCTGTGTCCAGCGAGTTGTTTACCTTGGTCACTCGCTGTCCAAGGAGGGAAGGCAGCTTACATCAGATCGCATCCAGCTAATTGCTAATATGCCAATGCCCAAGACACAAAAGGAGGTACGGGCTTTCATAGGCCTCACTTCATATTGTAGGCAGTGGATCCCTCAGTATGCATTTCTAGCAAAACCACTCATTCAATTGACAACACAGGAGGCAGCCACATCGACTGTTCTCCCTTGGACTCAGGAACATACACAAGCTTTTGAAAGCCTAAAGAAAGCTTTATGTCAAGCACCTGTTTTAACAACACCATGTTACAATAAACAGTTTACACTCTTTGTTACAGAACGCGAAGGTACTGCCTTGTCAGTACTCACACAGGAACAAGCAGGATCACACAAACCATGTGCTTATTTTTCTAGTACATTAGATCCCGTAGCTCAGGCTCTGCCTGCGTGCCTGAAATCAGTGGCAGCAACAGCTTTAGCAATCAGACAAAGCGATGCCATAGTACTAGGACACCAATT
The DNA here is from genome assembly GCF_964204655.1 of Triturus cristatus. Classification (NCBI taxonomy): domain Eukaryota; kingdom Metazoa; phylum Chordata; class Amphibia; order Caudata; family Salamandridae; genus Triturus; species Triturus cristatus. Next base: position 58,100,600 of record NC_140579.1, read on the forward strand.
GACAGTACAAGTACCACATGCAGTAGAGGTTCTCTTGAACCGCACACAAACACAACACTTGACTATAGCACGACTCACTGGTTACGAATTAACATTGTTTCAGCCACATATAGAAATCAGACGTTGTAGTACATTGAATCCTGCCACACTGTTACCTGTAAATGGAACAGACCCACTTGCACATGATTGTATTGAAGTTATCACTATCACGACGAAACCCAGACAAGACTTGACAGACGTCCCATTGTCAGACCCAGACCTGACGTTGTATGTAGATGGTTCATGTATGAGAACAAATACAGGAGAGCTAGTGGCCGCTTACGCAGTCACAACAGACACTGAAGTCATTGAAACAAACCGCATAAATACCTTGTCCGCTCAAGCAGCAGAGCTCATCGCTCTGACACAAGCCTGTATTCAAGCCACAAATAAAAAAGTCAACATATACACTGATTCACGTTATGCATTCGGAGTTGTACATGACTTCGGCGTGCTGTGGCGAGAGAGAGGTTATTTAACTTCTCACGGTGCCCACATCCAGCACGGACCCCTCATTCATGCCTTATTAGATGCAATACATCTACCCGCTGCAATATCAATTATGAAATGTAAAGCTCATACGAAAGTTACTGATATCATTTCTCAAGGCAATGATCTAGCTGACAGAACAGCTAAACAGACTGCTCAAACTCAAACATCCGACATGACAAAGACAATAGTCCCGACACCAACATATTGCATGACGGTTAAGGATCCCGCTCTTGACGTAATTGACATACAGACACATGCTACACCAGACGAAATAAAGAAATGGACTGAGTTAGGAGGGATCCAAACGGATCAAGGATGGATGACGAAGGAAAAATCTGTGTGGTTCCTTCCTGATTCAATGGTCCAAGTCGTTATTAACACTGTACATAGTCCAGCGCATTTAGGAGAAAAAGCTATGCTAGACAGCATTCAACACATTTGGTTTAACAAACATTTACGAGCAGCAGCTAAACAAAAAGTTCGTACCTGTATGATCTGTTGTCAGTTTAACCCAGGTAAAAGCATTCCCGTAGAACAGGGTGGATTTCAGCCTCCTGATCACCCTTTTGAAGTCCTCCAGATGGATTATATCCAGATGGAACGATGTCGAGGATTCAAATATGTTCTCGTAGTTGTTTGTGCTCTTTCCCGTTGGACAGAGGCATACCCGGTTTCAGATTACACTGCCCCGACTACTGCCAAACAGTTGGTTCGAGAATTCTTCCCACGGTACGGTTTACCACGTGTTGTCTACTCAGATAACGGTCAGCCGTTCTCATCCGAACTAATGAAACACGTTTCACTTTTGTTAGGCTATCAGTGGAAATTCCACTGTGTCCGACACCCCGAGGCAGCAGGTCTCGTGGAACGACATAATCAAACTCTGAAAATTAGATTGTCCAAAATATGTAGAGAGAAAGGTGTCGACTGGGTAGTAGCTTTACCAGTTGCACTCTTTTACATGAGAATGGTAGCACACTCTCGAACAGGGCTATCCCCTTATGAAGTGATCTTTGGTAGACCACCAAATATGTGGGGGACGCCTATACCACGCAAAATAACTGATATTGACTGTAATATTCTGACAGATTACCTGGCTTCCTTGATGTCTGCACTACAATCTTGTCGTTCACAGGTAGCTGCAGCCTTTCCCGACAACACCGAGGTGAAACCCCATGACGTAATTCCAGGGGACTTGGTATTAGTGAGGAACTTTGACCGGAAGTCTCAGCTGGATCCTAGGTGGAAGTCGCCTCAACTCGTACTGTTAACGACGAGGACAGCCGTGAAGATCGAAGGTCGAAAAGGCTGGATACATTCAAGTCATATCAAGAAATTTCATGGACTACCTTCCGACGTAAACGACACACCTCGCGTGTCTTCACCGATTGACTCAAAACTTCCTTTGGTTGAACTGAATAACTGTGGAAATATGGATTTTTCTGGTCAGTTATGTCCCCTATCTTGGACCCCAACGGTTCTATGTGCATGTCACAAGTACATGTATGTTCCCTCCAGTTCCAGTTATGAAGACGCAAATACATGTGCGTCCAACGTCAACATGTCCTCTGTCAGATCCGCCATGAATAGGCCGGATATTCCATTCCTAAATATGAAAGGCCACCGGTTTTTATATGGTTCACTTATGCCATTTTACAGTCCAGGCAAGTAGGCCCTGATTCTGTCATCAAAACTCCTCTTGCCTTCTGCCTCTGAAAGCTCCAGTCTGAGCCTGCATCTGTGACCATGAACTTTGTCTCATTCTCTGCGCGGCATACGAAGCCTGACATCAGCCTATTCTCTGCCAAGAACTGTATTTCAGCTTCGAATTATCTGCTTCCCCCTCAGCCGATGCATTCCTGCCTAGTAGTTTAAGTAAACATTCTTCCAGTTACCGAGCAAAAGGCCCGGCTTCTCTGTCCTCATGCAAGTAATTCATAGCCCGGTTACCATGGAATATTCCTACCCCCTCGCATTCAGTGTAGACACTTAGACGCTTGTACACGCACGCACAGTCAGTATAGAATAGATTCTGTCCGAGAGTCCTTCTTTCTTGGATAACATAGTTCTTTAAACATAGGATGTTAGATATGATTTGGGATTAGGTTGACTTGACCCCCCAGACTTTTCGTCTCCACATGTAGAGCTAAATGTCAAGTCCCCGTCACCCCCTAGTTACACGTCAATTACACGTCATGCTGCTGCGCGCGCATCCAGGCCAAGTATTATCTTATAGATCCACCTATGTATGACATCATAACCAATTAGGTTCCTTTTCACTCTTTATTACACCCATTTTCGGTTACGCAGACAAAACGTCATTTTCCTTATCAATTGTTACGCCTACTGTATTCACTTCATTGTAATGTATGTACTATAAAAGTTACTTCTTGTCAATAAAGTATGTACTTCACTTCCTGAACCCCCGTGGTGATGGAACTTGGAGCATCCGATTATAATCGACCAATGGAATAAAGCCCATTCCGAACCTCTAATATCACGGATTCTGCCTCTCATTTTACTGAGCTATTTTATAATGTTTCTGTATCAAATTCAGTCCCGGTAAAGGAAAAATTATTTACCACATGATGGCGCCCGAACAGGGACACTTTCTCATCTCACGCGCCGGCGGTGAGTTGCAGGCCCGGTCTCCTGCCACAGCTGGACGGACAATTACGCGTACCAGCAGGATTTCCTGTATCTCCCTCCGGTCAAGCGGGGGCGACTGAGACTGCGATCAACACCCAGACGAGGCGGTGAGAAGTGCGAAGTATCCCGACCAGAGCCTAGCTGAGAGAGCAAGATCCGAGGTATACAGAGACCCACCAGTTCGAAGTCAAGCCCAGTTTCCGACGAGACGAGTCGAGTCCAGTCCGGTTCAAGTTCAAGTTACCGAGGCCTTCCGTTTCCGAAGCTACCCGGTGAGTACCATTACTGGGGAGGCATTTCTGACGTGCACATAGGTTGTGCCGGTCAAGACGGGTTTGGGTACACAAATCCGGTCTGCACTGTTTTAGCAGTGTATCTGTACTGTTTAGCAGTATATCAAGTATTCCGAAGTATCTAGTTATAGTCAAGAATTAAGCATGGTGATTAGTTATGCAGACGATCATCATTGTTGTTTCAGTTAAAGGTTTAATGTTTTAATGTTTAATGTGTTAAACGTCCTGCATATTGTGGTATGAATGGTTGTTCATTATTGTGCTTTTGTATTTAGTGTGTTCAAGATTAAGTGTCAGATCAGTTGTCAATATGCCGCTCTTTTCGAAATTAAGACAGATCACTACTAGAAAAGGGGTACTCGAAGAAGCCGTCCCTATTCCTCCTAGGGATACTCCAGGGCACTTCATGTATCACAAACATGGTTTAGACGCTATATTATTTCTTGATTTATGGGTAGACTACACCAAGGGATTACCAGAAAGTCAGAAATGGCCCGCAGCGGGGACCTGGGATGCAGAGTGCATCATGAAAGTCGAGGAAGAGTTATGGAAAAGGAAAGTCAGACAGTCGCAGAAAGACGCCGTCGAGTTATGGCGTAAAGAATCTCATAGACGTACAGAAAAAGCACGTAGACAGGAAGAGAAGAGTAAAGAGAGTTCAAACAAAGATCGAGAAAATCTATTAATTGAGGAAGGTATCCGAGTGAAATCAGAACAAGTAGACAGACAAAGAAATGCCCTTATGAATGGTATGTATCCCCTTCTAGCCGAAGGATTACCTAAGGCTACTCCAGAGATACCGAAAGACTTGCCACCCCCATTATTCCCAATCAAGGTACATCCTAAGGGACATCCTAGAACCGCAGAAGATGTTTTTCTTTCCTCATATTTAGATGACGCAGCTCCTGAGTATGCTAATTCCGCCCCACATAGACCGCATACCAGGGAGGCCCAACGCCAAGACCCTGCACCCGTATCCCTACAGCAACAAATCGAGTCACAAGTTCAGGCAAGCACATCTGTTTCTGCATCTGTTCCTACAGGTACTTCTATAGCTATGTCCACACCTATAGTTGCTGTGTCACGTTCGACGAATCCTTTCACACCCGACACCCCAGATGGGGCCACGGGAGGTGCTACCAATATCTTTTCTACGCCACCTAGAATAAATAAACTTACTTTTCAAGAGTCAGCGCATTCACGTACACCCAAATTCGTAAGTGCCCGTGCACTTAAAGAACTTCTTGTAGATTGTAGATATGACCCGGTGCCCGGTATAGATGACGAAATGATCCTGGCATCATTGCGTATCAGACGAGCCGCAGTGTATTTAGCGAAGTTACCAGGAATGACTGCGCATCTAGATAATATATACCATTTTGTCCAAACAGGGCGAGATCCAGAATGTATTTACAGAGCCATGGAATACCAGAAAGTAGAGATACAGGGGGAACTGTTACGTTTCCTCATAAACTGTGTGATCAGAAATGTAGACCGACCGGGGGTAGACCCGGAAGCAATGAAAATTCTTACAAGATGGAGCCAGAATATATCAGAAGGGAGACACGATAAGCAAAATTGTATAATAGCCATGTGCCGAAAGATCCGTAAAGAAACAGAACGCCTACACGAAGAGAGATTAGAGGCAGACGAGTTCGAACAAAGCGAGGAAGAAGGGTCAGGACTGCCCGCAGGACAGTCGGACACCATAGCCTATGTAGGTAGAGGAAGACCTTGTAATAGGAATCAGACTAGATGTCATACTGACTCAATACGTCCGATATGTCCAGATAATAACAGGAATTTCCAAATACCTATAATTAATATAAGGTCTAACGAGCATTCGTTCCAAACCGCCGACAAGCTACTCCGAGAACGAAGGGGTTATCATTTTCTCGATTCTATGGATGAACAAGATTTAGCAAGGGCAGCTGTCCATTGGGTGGACAGTCCCGGAAAATATAGTGATGATACAGTAGTACGCACATTTTTGAATCTCACCCCAGATGAACAGAGGTTAGCTGGGATCTATATGATTCAACAACTCATTATACTATATCGGAGTCAGCATTCGGACCCTGGTCCCTTACCTGACATACTGACTGAATTGCTTATGAATAAATGGAGAGGTCCAGGTACTAAATTAATTAAAGAAATTCTAGAGTCAAGAAAGCAGTATATTCTTTTTGTATGCTCAGAGCATGTTTCATTGCCTGTCAAGGAAAGAACCACGTATCACATGGATAGACAGAATCCCTTACGAGAAGTGCACCCAATAAAAGGCGAGGACAACGAGTTTAGGCGCGTATTTGTATATACGCCCATATCAAAAATAGAATTGTTGCAAATGAAGAAAGTGGTACCCAGTCATGACAAAGATCCAGCGGGTTTTCACCGAGAAATTAAAGACATGTTACTCATGGGAGAGTATACCTATCCCGACATTATGACAATATTAAAGGTGTTGATGCCTACTGGCATTTATGAAAAACTTAAGGAAAAAGAGTGGGAGGTAGGAGACCAAAAGATAGAAGGTCAGTGCTAGAAGCGGAAGAAAAGGCCCGAACTGCAGGAGCAGGACTTGGGGATAAAACTAAAGCATTACCAGGTTTACTAGTACAGGTACTGCCACGTCTATTGACTACAAAAAAGGAAGATTGGGGTACAATTTCAGCCTGTAAGCAGAAGCAAGATGAAGACACTAGTGATTACTATGCCCGATTTGAAAAATGTTTTGGTATAAATAGTGGCATAAAAGCAAGTAGCGAATCATACCCGCATCTGTTTGTAACAAAACTAGTAGAAAATGCCCTGCCCCCAGTAAAGAATAGAGTATTAAAATTCGAGAGTACCTGGCAAGGTAACACTCCATCACAAATGTTACAAATGTTACAGTACCATCACAATAGAATTAGAGAGGAACAAGAACATGAACACAGACGCATGAAAGACACGAAAATGAAAATGCTAGTTTCCCAGACAGTTCCGGCCGAAGGACATAAAAAGGGTATGACACATTCCGATTCAGCAGGACCTGTAAAAGGGACATGCAATTATTGTAAGAAGCCAGGTCATTACGTACACGATTGTCCAGTTTTAAAACATAATATCGCCATAGGTAAAACACAAGAAAGATCACGGCCACTCAGACAAGATCAGAATGAACAAGGAGCTATGCAGCATGCCCAGGCCATGCCAGCCGCACAACAGCCAATACAGTTTGTGCCAGCTGCACCACCGTTGCCTGTTGCTGCCACACAGACAACAACACGACAAATGTATCAGACCGCACAGTATGAATATCCCGAGTATCAGCGTTACGCATGAACTAGCCTAGAGAGGGAAGTTGACTTACCCCTTATCGAGATTCCTGTAGATCAAGAAGGACCTTATGTACATAGTGAATTATTAGGTCAAGATAGAAAATTTTTACTCGATACAGGGGCAAGTCGAACAACTATAAAACGAAGTGAAGTTCCAGAGGCACCCCTCTCAGGCTCTCAGAATATTTCCCTTGGTTTTTCAGGAAAACCTATTGTTAATGAAGTATCACAGCCTCTTCCACTTACGATAGGACCTCTGACCCGAACTACAGATTTATTGCTTACTAAATCATGTCCAGAAAACTTGCTAGGGATAAAAACATTGAAAGCTCTAGGAGCCATAATATGTTGTTCTCCGGAAGGAGTAAGGTTGTTTTTACGTGATTTTAAAGGTCACTATGTGTCTAGAGACATGGATCCCCGACTGCAGACTTTACCTACACATCTATGGGCACAAGGCCCTACTGATGTCGGTTGTATGAATATTACACCATATCGAGTCACACTAAAGGCAGGAGTGGTGCTACCACGAATGCGACAATACAAGTTACCACCAGATGCTGTAGTGGCTTTACTACAAATCATTGACGAGCTTATTGCCCAAGGAGTAGTTGTAGAGACAGACTCCAATGTATGTAATTCACCGATAATTCCGATTCTTAAACGAACAGATCCCACAGCTCCGCCAGTATATCGATTGGTTATTGATCTGCGCGAGTTAAACAAATGCATTGTGCCACAATTTCCTGTGGTCCCAGATATCTCATCATTACTGACAGCTATTGATTCTGAAGCAACATTCTTTACTGTAATTGATCTCAAGAATGCCTTTTTCAGCGTCCCAATAGATCCGGAAAGCCAATATTTGTTCGGATTTAGTTTAAATGGGCGTAGCTTTAAATTCTCACGCGCACCTCAAGGATTTACAGAAAGCCCCAGCATCTATAGCCAAGCACTGAAACGAGAACTAGATAGTATCCACATGCCAGTTAACACTGCCTTGCTTCAATATGTCGATGATCTGCTGATCACCGCTAGGAGCGAACCGGAATGTGAGAAAGCATCACTGACAGTTTTACAATTCCTAGCCGAAAAGGGGCACAAGGTATCCCCTTCTAAGCTGCAATTCTGTGTCCAGCGAGTTGTTTATCTTGGACACTCGCTGTCCAAGGAGGGAAGGCAGCTTACACCCGACCGCATTCAGTTAATAGCTAACATGCCAATACCCAAGACACAAAAGGAGGTACGAGCTTTCATAGGCCTCACTTCATACTGTAGGCAGTGGATCCCTCAATACGCATTTCTAGCAAAACCACTCATTCAGTTAACCACACAGGAGGCAGCCACATCGACTGTTCTCCCTTGGACTCAGGAACATACACAAGCTTTTGAAAGCCTAAAGAAAGCTTTATGTCAAGCACCCGTTTTAGCAACGCCATGTTACAGAAAACAGTTTACACTCTTTGTTACAGAACGCGAAGGTACTGCCTTGTCAATACTCACACAGGAACAAGCAGGAGCACACAAACCATGTGCTTATTTTTCTAGTACATTAGATCCCGTAGCTCAGGCTTTGCCTGCGTGCCTGAAATCAGTAGCAGCAACAGCTTTAGCAATCAGACAAAGCGATGCCATAGTGTTAGGACATCCATTGACAGTACAAGTACCACATGCAGTAGAGGTTCTTGTAAATAGAACGCAAACACAACACTTGACTATAGCGCGACTTACAGGATATGAACTTACATTGTTTCAGCCACATATAGAAATCAGACGCTGTAACACATTGAATCCTGCCACACTTTTGCCAGTAACAGGAACAGATCCACTAGCCCATGACTGTATTGAAGTTATTACAATCACGACGAAACCAAGACAAGACTTGACAGATGTTCCATTGCCAGATCCAGACCTAACATTGTATGTAGATGGTTCATGTATGAGAACAAGTACAGGAGAGTTAGTGGCCGCTTACGCAGTCACAACAGATACTGAAGTCATTGAAACTAATCGTATAAATTCTTTGTCAGCTCAAGCCGCAGAGCTCATCGCTCTGACACAAGCTTGTATTCAAGCCACAAATAAAAAAGTCAACATATACACTGATTCACGTTATGCATTCGGAGTTGTACATGACTTCGGCGTGCTGTGGCGAGAGAGAGGTTATTTAACTTCTCACGGTGCCCACATTCAGCACGGACCCCTCATTCATGCCTTATTAAATGCAATACATCTACCCACTGCAATATCAATTATGAAATGTAAGGCTCATACGAAGGTTACTGATATCATTTCCCAAGGCAATGATCTAGCCGACAGAACAGCTAAACAGACTGCTCAAACTCAAACCCCCGACATGACAAAGACAATAGTCCCGACACCGACACATTGTATGACAGTTAAAGATCCTACTCTTGACGTAATTGACATACAGACACATGCTACACCAGACGAAATAAAGAAATGGACTGAATTAGGAGGGATCCAAACGGACCAAGGATGGATGATGAAGGAAAAATCTGTATGGTTCCTTCCTGATTCAATGGTCCAAGTTATAATTAACACTATACATAGTCCAGCACATCTAGGAGAAAAAGCTATGCTAGACAGCATTCAACACATTTGGTTCAATAAACATTTACGAGCAGCAGCCAAACAAAAGGTCCATACCTGTATGATCTGTTGTCAGTTTAACCCAGGAAAAAGCGTTCCCGTAGAACAGGGTGGATTTCATCCTCCTAATCATCCTTTTGAAGTACTCCAGATGGACTATATCCAGATGGAACGATGTCGAGGATTCAAATATGTTCTCGTAGTTGTTTGCGCTCTGTCCCGTTGGACAGAGGCGTACCCTGTTTCAGATTACACTGCCCCGACTACTGCCAAACAGTTGGTTCGAGAATTCTTCCCACGATACGGTTTACCACGTGTTGTTCACTCAGATAACGGCCAGCCGTTCTCATCCGAATTAATGAAACACGTTTCACTTCTGTTAGGATATCAGTGGAAATTCCACTGTGTCCGACACCCCGAGGCAGCAGGTCTCGTAGAAAGACATAACCAGATACTGAAAATCAGAATGTCCAAAATATGCAGAGAAAAAGGTGTCGACTGGGTAGTAGCGTTACCCGTTGCACTCTTTTACATGAGAATGGTAGCACACTCTCGAACAGGGCTATCCCCGTATGAGGTGATCTTCGGCAGACCACCGAATATGTGGGGGACGCCTGTACCACGCAAAATAACTGATGTTGACTGTAATATGCTGACAGATTACTTGGCTTCCTTGATGTCTGCACTACAATCTTGTCGTTCACAGGTAGCTGCAGCTTTTCCCGATAACACTGAGGTGAAACCCCATGACGTGGTCCCGGGTGATATGGTCTTTGTGAGGAATTTCGACCGAAAGACTCAGCTGGAGCCCAGGTGGAAAGCACCCAAGTTGGTCCTGCTGACCACAAGAACAGCCGTGAAGATCGAGGGCCGCAAGGGCTGGATTCATTCAAGTCATATCAAGAAATTTCATGGACTATCTTCGGATATAGACATTGTGCCCTGCACTCCCTCACAGACTGATTCAAAACTTCCTTTGGTTGAAAAGACTGAAACTGAACTTTACAAACTAAAGCTTAGGCCCAACAAGTCGAGCAATTTGATTGTTTAAGTCCTCTCCAAGGTGAAGCGGTTGAATTGTCTCTGACATGTATCCCTTGGACCTGAGTAGAGAAAATACCCGGAAAATGTTGAAACGACAGGCGTATTGTAAATCACTGCGTAGTCACTGTATAGTGACATTATTAATTCTGTTTTTATTGAGTCTTTTAATAATTATTACAAGTATGTTGTTGCACATATATTACCCTATTTCTAGACATGTTTATAATGTTGCTGCTGAACATTCTTTTAGTGACTTACCTCCGCATGAATTGTCTTATAGACTTGCGCTGCGCAATAACACTTTCATTAGTATGTTACATCATTCCCATCAGACTAGTAATGCCACCAATTGTTGGGTGTGTGGCCGACTCCCTCCCTACCAGAGTTATGAAGGAGTCCTGCCTTTCTTTCCACATCCATTTACACATAATGGCTCCTGTGGAGCATGGTTCAGTTTAATCAATTCCATAGACTCAGACACAGCAGTTTACCAAGATCATTGGGTATGGGGAAACCTGAACCTAGTTCTACTCAAGGTCTGTTACCCTGACAAGGAGGGTCGCCCCAAAAGAACAGGAACTGATCTAGAAAATGAAGTATATGGATTAGGTAATTTTACACCTAATCTCATGATTCTAAATGTCGTATCCGAAGTTGAACTAGTCTTACCCACCATGTCAGTATTCCCAGCGAAGGGTGAATTGTGTGTAAAAAAGGTTGGTTCCATACCTATGGGCCATAGTAAATGCACTACTACAGTAGAATTCAGTGATCAAGGCAAATCTTCATTTAGAGCTTATCGCCATTCCTACTTTGTATGTGGTCAGACTGTATATATGCGTCTACCTCTAGATTGGGATGGTACCTGCTACATTGCATTCCTTTTGCCACCTGTTTTCCTAGCTCCTCCTGATTATTACAGAAATATTCATTTAGTACACACCAGAGAGCGGAGAGATCTCCCCATTGTCGATTACACTGAGACGGCATGGGACAAGTATGTAGATTTTAATAAAGGCATCTTTCCCTATATAGGTACTGTTACTAATAGTAAGCTGATACGTAGATTAACTAGAACCCTTGAAGCAGTAGTGAATGAAACTATTTCCGCCTTAGGCAATTTAACAGAAGAGCAGTCTGCTATGCGGATTGTTGTGCTTCAAAATCGTCTTGTCCTTGACGTCATCCTGGCTGATAGGGGCGGAGCTTGTAGGGTCATCGGATCAAGCTGCTGCGTATTCATACCAGAAAATTCGCCATCTGTATATAAAGCCATCACCCGCCTTCATAAGATTGTAAACCAGATACACCAGAACCCAGGCACCTGGACTTGGTCCAGTTGGTTTTGGAGTGTGATATCAACCTGGGGATGGAGAGTTTTATCCTTCCTAGGTATTGGCCTTCTCCTACTATTCAGTTGCTGTCTATGTCTACAATGTGGACCAGCGATCTGTGGTCTGTGTGCCACATCGTGTATTCCACCACCAAGATTTCATTCGTCACGGAAGAAGAAAGAAGAACAAATGATGCTATATGAACAGATCAATGGATTGATGAAGATTGATATCTCTTGAAGGGCAAGTAGGGGACAAGGAGGGAATGTGGAAATATGGATTTTTCTGGTCAGTTATGTCCCCTATCTTGGACCCCAACGGTTCTATGTGCATGTCACAAGTACATGTATGTTCCCTCCAGTTCCAGTTATGAAGACGCAAATACATGTGCGTCCAACGTCAACATGTCCTCTGTCAGATCCGCCATGAATAGGCCGGATATTCCATTCCTAAATATGAAAGGCCACCGGTTTTTATATGGTTCACTTATGCCATTTTACAGTCCAGGCAAGTAGGCCCTGATTCTGTCATCAAAACTCCTCTTGCCTTCTGCCTCTGAAAGCTCCAGTCTGAGCCTGCATCTGTGACCATGAACTTTGTCTCATTCTCTGCGCGGCATACGAAGCCTGACATCAGCCTATTCTCTGCCAAGAACTGTATTTCACCTTCGAATTATCTGCTTCCCCCTCAGCCGATGCATTCCTGCCTAGTAGTTTAAGTAAACATTCTTCCAGTTACCGAGCAAAAGGCCCGGCTTCTCTGTCCTCATGCAAGTAATTCATAGCCCGGTTACCATGGAATATTCCTACCCCCTCGCATTCAGTGTAGACACTTAGACGCTTGTACACGCACGCACAGTCAGTATAGAATAGATTCTGTCCGAGAGTCCTTCTTTCTTGGATAACATAGTTCTTTAAACATAGGATGTTAGATATGATTTGGGATTAGGTTGACTTGACCCCCCAGACTTTTCGTCTCCACATGTAGAGCTAAATGTCAAGTCCCCGTCACCCCCTAGTTACACGTCAATTACACGTCATGCTGCTGCGCGCGCATCCAGGCCAAGTATTATCTTATAGATCCACCTATGTATGACATCATAACCAATTAGGTTCCTTTTCACTCTTTATTACACCCATTTTCGGTTACGCAGACAAAACGTCATTTTCCTTATCAATTGTTACGCCTACTGTATTCACTTCATTGTAATGTATGTACTATAAAAGTTACTTCTTGTCAATAAAGTATGTACTTCACTTCCTGAACCCCCGTGGTGATGGAACTTGGAGCATCCGATTATAATCGACCACTGGAATAAAGCCCATTCCGAACCTCTAATATCACGGATTCTGCCTCTCATTTTACTGAGCTATTTTATAATGTTTCTGTATCAAATTCAGTCCCGGTAAAGGAAAAATTATTTACCACATAACAATGAACAATATAAACTAAAACTTCGGTCTAACAAGTCAGGCAATTTGATTGTTTAAGTCCTCTCCAAGGTGAATCGGTCGAATTTGTCTCTGACATGTATCCCTTAGACCTGTATAGAGAAAGAAACAGAAGGAGGAAGTTGAAACAACATGCGTACTGTAAATCACTGCGTAGTCATTGCACAGTGACGTTATTAATTTTGTTTTTCTTAAGTCTTTTAATAATTACTGCAAGTATATTGTTGCACATATATTATCCTATTTCTAGACATGTTTATAATGTTACTGCTGAACATTCTTTTAGTGAATTACCTCCGCATGAGTTGTCCTATAGATTTGCGCTGCGCAATAACACTTTTATTAGTATGTTACATCATTCCCATCAGGTTAGCAATGCTACAAATTGTTGGATATGTGGCCGACTCCCTCCCTATCAGAACTATAAGGGAATTCTGCCTCTCTTTCCATACCCGTTCACACACAATGGCTCCTGTGGAGCATGGTTTAGTTTATTTAATTCTCTAGATTCGAATTCTGCAGTTTACCAGAATAACTGGGTATGGGGAAATCTGAACTTAGTTTTACTCAAAGTCTGCTACCCTAACAAGGAGGGACTTCCCAAAAGAACAGGAACTGATTTAGAAAATGAAGTATATGGATTAGGTAATTTTACGCTTAATCTCATGATCCTGAATGTCGAATCCGAAGCTACACCAATTCTGCCCAACATGTCAGTATTTCCAGTTAAAGGTGAATTATGTGTAAGAAAGAATGGTTCCATACATATGGGCCATAGTAGATGCACCACTGTAATAGAATTCAGTGATCAAGGCAAGTCTACATTTAGAGCTTCCCGCCATTCCTACTTCATATGTGGTCAGACGGCATATATACGTTTGCCTCTAGATTGGGATGGTACCTGCTACATCGGATTCCTTTTGCCACCTGTTTTTCTAGCTCCTCCTGATTATCACAGAAATACTCATTTAGTACACAATAGAGAACGGAGAGATCTCCCAATAGTCGATTACACTGAGACAGCATGGGAAAAATACACTGATTTCAATAAAGGTCTCTTTCCCTATATAGGTACAGTTACCAATAGTAAGCTGATACGTAGATTAACCAGAACCCTTGAAGCAGTAGTGAACGAAACTATTTCCGCCTTAGGCAATTTAACAGAAGAGCAGTCTGCTATGCGGATTGTTGTGCTTAAAAATCGTCTTGTCCTTGACGTCATCCTGGCCGATAGGGGCGGAGCTTGTAGGGTCATCGGATCAAGCTGTTGCATTTTCATACCAGAAAATTCGCCATCTGTATATAAAGCCATAACTCGCCTTCATAAGATTGTAAGCCAGATACACCAGAATCCAGGCAGCTGGACTTGGTCCGGTTGGTTTTGGAGTGTATTATCTACCTTTGGATGGAGGGTCCTATCCTTCCTAGGTATTGGCTTTCTCATATTATTCAGTTGCTGCTTATGCCTACAATGTGGACCAGCGATTTGTGGTCTGTGTGCCACATCGTGTATTCCACCATCAAGATTTCATTCATCACGGAAGAAGAAAGAAGAACAAATGATGCTATATGAACAGATCAACGGATTGATGAAGATTGATATCTCTTAAGGGCAAGTAGGGGACAAGGAGGGAATGTGGAAATATGGATTTTTATGATCAGTTATGTCCCCTATCTTGGACCCCAACGGTTTCGTGTATAAATCATAAGTACATGTATGATCCCTCCAGTTCCAGTTATGAAGACGCAAACACATGTGCGTCCACCGTCAACATGTCCTCTTTCAGATCCGCCATGAATGGGCCGGATATTCTATTCCTAAGTATGAAAGGCCACCGGCTTTATATTGTTCATTCATGCCATTTTTACAGTCTAGGCGAGCAGGCCCTGATTCTGCCATTAAGCCTTTTCCTGCCTTCTGCCTCTGAAAGCTCCAGTCTGAGCTCGCATCTGTATCCATGAACTTTGTCCTACTCCCTGCGCGGCTAACGGTGCCTGACTCCAGCCTGTTGCCTGCCAAAAACTGTATTTCACCTTCGAAATTATCTGCTCCGCTCCGCATCCAATGCATTCCTGTCTAGTAGTTTAAGTAAACATTCTTCCAGCTACCGAGCAAAGGGCCCGGCTTCTCTGTCTTTATGCAAGTAATTCATAGCCCTGTTACTATGGAAGATTTCTGCCCTCGCATCTAGTGTAGACACTTAGACGCTTGTACACGCACTAACAGTCAGTATAGTCAGTATAGAATAAGATTCTACTCTAAGAGACCTCTCTCTTTGGATAACATAGTTCTTTAAACATAGGATGTTAGATATGATTTGGGATTAGGTTGACTTGACCCCCCAGACTCCCTGTCTCCACACGTAGAGCTAAATGTCAAGTCCCCTTCACCCCCTAGTTGCACGTCAATCACACGTCATGCTGCTGCGCGTGCATTTCTGCCAAGTATTTCTGCTGACATTGCGAAATTCTTTCATGGAACCACCCTATTGTGACATCACACCTGATGACGTTCTTTAGTTACGCCCAGTTACACCCACTTTAGCTACGCATGTATGTTTTATCTTTGCTATCAATTGTTACGCCTCCTGCATTTGTTTCACTGTAATGCATATTGTATAAAAATGATTACTTGTCAATAAAGTAGGGCCTTCACTTCCTGAACCTTCGTGGTGATGGAATATGGAGCTCTTCAATTCGAATTGATCTTGGAATAAAGCCCGTTCCGAAACTCTAATACCACGGATTCTGCCTCTTATTTTACTGAGCTATTATTATAGATTTTCCGCATCAAATTAAGTTCCGGTAATTAAATTATTTACCACAGCGTGCTATGCGATATGCGCCTTGGAGTGTAATATGCACAGGGCAGTGTTGTGTAACCTAACTAGTCTCTAAAGTTGTAATATAAAATATGTGCTGGGGAGTGTAACGTTGCATATGCACTGTGACAAAGATATGGATCCCAGATTGTAATATGTATGGCATAGCACTGTGCGTTATAACATAGGCATCGAGGAAGGCACGTTAGATGGGGCGATATAACCCGTGCGAAGACAAGTGTGGCATGACATATTCACGGGGTGGTGTTACAGTGCACATGGGCTAGAGAGTGTCATAGCATATGCACTAGCTAGTGGAATACAACACAGAGGTGTGTGGCACTCAGCAGGCAATGGTGGGTGTAACACAGCATTGGGCTCTGCCAGGAGTGCGATGTGACTCTCAAGTGATGATC
Organism: Triturus cristatus; assembly: GCF_964204655.1. Taxonomy (NCBI): domain Eukaryota; kingdom Metazoa; phylum Chordata; class Amphibia; order Caudata; family Salamandridae; genus Triturus; species Triturus cristatus. The sequence continues at coordinate 58,117,076 of NC_140579.1, forward strand.
GTCCCCTTTCCAGAGAGTAAAATAAAAAGTATTACACATCCGGCAGTGGATGTGTGTTTTATTAACCGTGATGGGGGTTTCCTGCATAGTTTTGGTCGAATTTTTGTCGAATCCCCTTTGAATGGCTTGGTGTGCATGTGTATTAAATGTGCCCGTCAATAGCTACCAATGTTTGTATAAATAAACGACAAGGGTGTCTACCGGGATTAGGCACGGTAGGGCATCAGACATGTCAGAGCTTCACTAGTGGTGTAAATACATTCCACGTGGATTCATTGTATGCATAGTCGCCTTTTAATGAATATCACGCAAATCGTCATGGTGATAGGTACGTACGGTTTGTCCAGCATGTCCTAGGTGTGTCTATAAATATATATTTTTTAAAAATAATAAAAAACAGTGGCCGGCCCTGGGGATTGGGGTCAAAAAAGTATAATTAGGAGACAGGCCCTGGGGGATGGGGTCATCAGGGCCAATAAATTAGAATAAGAAGGAGAACCACACAGCCCCCCTTCTTAAAAAATTAAAATAAATAAAAGACTGGCATCGTGCCGGAGGCCACGCCCCCTCCTTGCAGCACTCTGCAAACGCGCCCCCTGGCGATTTGTAAGTTGGGGAATTAATTTCTCTTCAATACTGAGGGTCACTGAGGGCCAACTAGCCCAACAGGCATCTCCAGTATGCACCAGGGAGCTGCGCTGCAGACAGGTGTTCTGAGGCCAAGCCCCTTTTTACACCTCTCTGCAACGCAGCTCTGTGGCGCTTACTGGAGGTACCTAGTGGTCTAGTTTGACCCTAGGCACCCTTAGGATTCAAGGGGACTTAATCTCTCAACTTAGAACAGCCACAGGGCGCATTTACACAGTGGTGAAGGGAGGGGACGGGGCCTGAGGTGACGTGTGCAAACACGCACTATGGCACGTTTTAAATTGGGGATATAATTTTCCTTCAATACTGAGGGCCCCTGGGGGCTAACTAGCCCACCAAGTGCTTCCAGTAAGCGCCACTGAGCTGCATTGCAGAGAGGTGGTCCAGGCCGTGCCACTTTTTACACCTCTCTGCAACACAGCTCTGTGGCACTTACTCGAGGTACCTAGTGGGCTAGTTAGACCCTTGGGACCCTCAGGATTCAAATGAACTTAATCTCCCAACTAAAAACGGACACAGGGCGTGTTTACACAGTGGTGAAGGGAGGGGACGGGGCCTGAGTTAACGTGTGCAAAAACGCCCTGTGGCCTGTTTTAAGAGGTAGTTTTAATCCCCCTGCCCTATTATATACTAGGGGCTTACAGAGGAGGTCATGCTAATCACAGGGGGACCCCAACGCATAATGTTCACTAGTGTATGTAGGTGTTTTCACTGTATTCTAAGTGTCTTTTAACATAGCACTGGCTCTAGGACTGGTTAGTCAGACTCAGTTACCACCGGTATCCATCTGAAAAAGTTGAGGGTACAGGATGATTTTGCAACAAGGCTTCTTTCTGCTCTTCTTTTCGTTCTTTCTGCACGTTATCCTTCTTCCTGCACTTTTCTTCGTCTTTGAGGACTTCTGTTGCTTCTTTCTGCACTTCTTTTTTTTCTTTCTGTGCATTTTTTCTTCTTTCTTCACATGTCCTATCTCTGTAGGCATAGTTAGAAATTAGCATTTAAAAAACCTTTGAAATTCACAGAAAAAACCATAGGTTTCAGGCACGTTATAGTTAGGAATTAGCATTTAAAAAACCTCAGAAATTCACTGAAAAAACCATAGGTTTCAGGGGTGTTATAGTTAGCTGGACTTTTCACTTCTACAAAACCATTGAAATTCCCCCGTTATAGTTAGTTCAGCTAACTATAACTCGCGCGCCCGCAATGCACTGCTGATGACGTCACATATTACATCACTCATGACATGGTCAGTGACATCACTCATGACATCACTGATGACATCTCAAATGACATCACTGATGACATCATCCTTGTGATAGAGTGGCAGACCTCCTCTCACCCTTTGATACACACATTCAAAAATAGAGACTAAACTTTTCAAAACAATGGACATACCAATACCAGTTACAACAACCTCTTCAGTAATTCTAAGATCCACATACACATCCACTCATTCACCAACAGTCCTATACAGTCACTCATACATGTATTCACTCATCATATGTACTCATACACCTATACATCCTGTTACAAAATGCCACTCATCCATAGAGTTACTCACACACATAGTCACTCATGCTAATAAAGAATCAAACATACATTTATTTGCATATACAGTTATACACACACCACCACACTTACTTCTACGGAAACTTACACTTACTTAGTCTTTTAAACAATCACTTATAGAAACACATACTTATTCATACAGGAACTCTTTCAATCTCTCACTCTCACATATACTCACTTATATACACCAATAGTCACATATACTAGTTTAAAACATATGTAGTTACTCATAAAGACACTATTGAGACAGTCACTCACTCACTAACACACCCATACACACACTCATCCACCCATACAGTCCTGCACACATGCTGTCTTCAACACATACAAAGAGTGAGTCACTCATTCATGCACCTATGCACTACGTAATACCCCCCACCGAACCATGCAGACACTCAGACTGATACTCAAAAAACCAACTAATAACCTATATAGACACCCATGTGGCTACTCACCAACCCATGCAGCCACTTATACACAAAGTGAGAGACTGATACAGATATTTACATATTTAAACATTACTCACTAAGCCATGTATTCACTATGATACACTTAATCAGTCAGTTACACAATCAATTTTTCAAAAACAAATCATCCATTTAGACACTTATATACCCATTTATTCTTCCATCGACCTTGAGATATACATATATAAAACATATTTAATTTTCAGAAAAACACACATTCACTGGATGATGTCATCAGTGATGTCATTTGAGATGTCATCAGTGATGTCATGAGTGATGTCACTGACCATGTCATGAGTGATGTAATATGTGACGTCATCAGCAGTGCATTGTGGGCGCGCGAGTTATAGTTAGCTGAACTAACTATAACGGGGGAATTTCAATGGTTTTGTAGAAGTGAAAAGTCCAGCTAACTATAACACCCCTGAAACCTATGGTTTTTTCAGTGAATTTCTGAGGTTTTTTAAATGCTAATTCCCAACTATAACGTGCCTGAAACCTATGGTTTTTTCTGTGAATATATATATATATATATATATTTTGAAGGATATATATGTGAACAAACAATCCAGCTCCCAAAGAAGAAGGCACGTACTCGAAAGCTGCAGGAATGATCAGACCTGCATTAATGTACTTACAACTTTTGCACAGTGACAGTGTTCTCCATATAATCGAATTTTTAAAACTCTCTGTTAAGCTGAGAATCAATGAGGCGGTTTTCTGTATTGTTTGACCGCCTCACTTACCCTAGGAATCTATATGGTTTTCTTTTATGTTTTGCGCTATTTGCACTTTACTGACTATGAACTAACATACGGTCTTTGTGAGATTTGTTTGGTCATGAATCATGTTATTTTATAGTATTTGTATGTGATGCTTATATGTCTACTTTTATGGTTTGATTCAAAACCGAAATAAAGTCTTTATTGATTGATTGAGCTGCAGGAATATGGCATCTTTATTTTTCCAGGTCTCCCTCGACCCCGGACTTAAGGAGATGCGTTTCGGCTTTAAAGAAGCCTTTGTCAATCAAATTGGCAACCAAACAATTATAGCCCACCCCCTGCAGGTATGCAATAGACATAAACACAATACTAGCGTTTGAATACATTGCACCAGTATGGAATATCTGAGAGAGTTTAACTGAGTTGATGTAGGTTAAACACATGGAAAGTGTCACTAATGCCATTAAGACAAGTCAGAAGTTTTGCCAACTTTGCCTAATGCAAAAAATAGAAAACAAAAAATCTATAATTTACTATGTCTGTGTAACTGGCAATGTCATACCACATTCCCCTTCTGTGTGCATATAAACGTATAATAGTTTACCAGCATTCACGTCTCCTGCATGGACGGTTACAATGAAAGTATGTTGATTGGGCCGCCAATTGCTCAAACATATGTGCCAAAATATCAGACTAAAATCATGAAATAAAATAAAATGCTGTAAATTTACATCACATATATATAGCAAAGTTCCCCCTAATATATATATATATATATATATATATATATATATATATTACCTACTGGCGATAGCCAGTAGGTAGTTATAGTTAGGACCACGTTTCCATAGGAAAACCTCAACATTCTATTTTGAATAACTTTGGCGCCGGTCGACGAATCCTCGCGAATTTCTCAAAATAGGTGGGGCGCTACGCTCCGCTCCTACCCTGAAAGTCTCGGGGGGATTCGTCAAGCGGGGGCTGAGATAAAAGGGGGGTCCCAAAACGCGTTTTTCCCATGCATTTTTCCATAGGACCTTTAGAACGAGCTACAGCCCGAATGGCTGAACAGAATTACTCAAAATTTGGCAGAGAGGTAGTCCCTAGGTCAAGGAAGTGCCTTTTGTAGGTTTGGTGTAAATCTGTTCAGTAGATTCTGAGAAAATAGCCTTTAAATCAATATATATATCTGAGCCAGCTTACGGTACGCTTACCGTACGCTTACGGTAAGCGTACGGTGGCGTGCGCGAGCGCGATTCTGATTGGCTCTTAGATCTTAGTAAACATTCGAATCGGCCGAAACCAGGAAGCGGCGGCCGCCATTTTGTCTCTCGCACTGAGAGAGATTTTTAAAATCGGAAGCCCAAAAACATGTAAAGGGGCTGTTTTGACAACTCCCTCCCACATAGTCATGTTGAGGGAGTCCCCAAACATCCCCCAAGTGCAAAAACGGTTTTATTTTTTTTTCGGCAATTTCGCGGGGTACGCTTACCGTACGCTTACGGTAAGCGTACGGTAAAAAAATAAAAATAAAAAAAACACTATCCACACTTACCCCACCCCCTGTGCTTTTGGTGGCCGAAGGCCACCAAATGTGCTGGGCTTATTACAATGGAAAAAAACACTATCCACACTTACCCCACCCCCTGTGCTTTTGGTGGCCGTAGGCCACCAAATGTACAGGGCTTATTATAAGGGAAAAAAACTTAGCATTTAAAAAACCGTACTAATTCACTGAAAAAACCATAGGTTTCACACACGTTATAGTTAGGAATTAGCATTTAAAAAACCTTGCAAATTCACTGAAAAAACCATAGGTTTCACACATGTTATAGTTAGTGGAAATTTTACTGATAAAAAACCAATGAAATTGCCCCGTTATAGTTAGCGCAGGCAACTATAACTCACGCGACCGCAATCCTCTGCTGATGACATATGTGTCTTTATGAAAAAAAAATATTTGTAATATATGTATAGCTAAAAATGTATGGAAGAAGACATGGGCAAATAAGTGTCTAAATACAGTATTAGCATCAGCAGAGGATTGTGGTCGCGTGAGTTATAGTTGCCTGCGCTAACTATAACGGGGCAATTTCATTGGTTTTTTATCAGTAAAATTTCCACTAACTATAACATGTGTGAAACCTATGGTTTTTTCAGTGAATATATATATATATATATATATATATATATATATATATATATATATATATATATATATATATATATATATATATTTACATACTGGCAGTTGCCAGTAGGTAGTTATAGTTAGGACCTTATTTCTATTCAAAAAGCATTTTTTCTTTTCCCAATAACTTTGGGGGTCCCAAAACGTGTTTTCTCAATGTTAATTCCCATAGGAAACTTTAGACACGGCTACAGCCCGAACTGCTGCTGAACGGGATTACACCAAATTTGGCAAAAATGTAGCCCTTGGTTCAGAAAGAGACCTTTTTTTTAAATGGTGTTAATCCGTTCAGTAGTTCATGAGAAATTAAAAAAAATAGAGGTCGGAAAATCAATTTCCCATAGGAAACTTTAGACACGGGTACAGCCGAAACTGCTGAATGGAATTACACCAAATTTGGCAAAAAGGTAGCCCTTGGTTCAGAAAGAGACTTTTTTTTAATGGTGTAAATCCATTCAGTAGTTGCTGAGAAAATCAAAAAATGAAAGTTTCGATATTTAGAGGCACGGTGGATCAGCGCACCCTCCCGATCATGAGCTTTATTCTAATTTGCTGTCAACACTCCAAACCAGGAAGTGTTGGCAGCCATCTTGTGACTCGGTAGAACCGAGTCACAAGACAAGAGAAAAAGAAACACAAAAAACAAGAAAAGGGGGCAGGGTAGAAACACCCTGACCCCCTAGGCCTGCTCAGGGGGTCCCACAAGGATCCCCAGGGCCAAAAAAAGCAGTTTTTTAAAAGAATATTGGCGAGATTGGCGCATCTAGTGCGAATTTTGGCCGGAAATTTTAAAAAAATGAAGCGCTGACTCCCGCGCATCGTTAATATTTAGTCCCCGGGTGGGCCAAGTCCCGGGGGCATGCAAAATTGAAATTGCGGGGGCCCAGGCAGGATACCGCAGCCCCGGGGACTGCCACCCCCCGGGGCTTTCCATAAATATTTGCGGGGGGCACACAGCCCCCCCTCAGCCCCGGGGACCGCCACCTCCCAGGGCCTCTTACTTTTAAAGTGTGGGGGTGCCCCTATGGCCCCCCCAAACCCTGGGGACCACCACCCTCCGTGGCTTCTATTTAAAAAAAAAAAAAACCTATGTGGGCCCCGGGGACTGACACCTCCCCTGGGCACTAATATTCAAATTAGGGGGTCCGTAACGGACCCCCGAGCCCTGGGGACCACCACCTCCCCGGGGCTGTGCAATAGGTGGGAGGGGGCCACACGGCCCCCCTCCTGGAGCCCTTGATGGCCCTGGAGACCACCACCCCCCCCCAGAGCCAGCTCCTGCAGTGTCCCGGGGTGCCCACCCCCGGGACACTGCTGTCATTGCAAACTGCTTTGCTTCAATGAAGCAAAGCAGATTGCTTTTCCACATGGGGAGCTGCATGTTAGCAGCTCCCCATGTGGAAAAGCAATGCTGGCTCCCGCAGGACGTGGGGAGCCAGCAGGGACTGTGGGGGCATTGGGGCTCCCCCCACGGTCCCCAACAGAGAGGGCCAGCCCCAGGGGATGGGGTCCCCGAGGCTAGAAGTGGCACGGGAGGGGGGCCACGTGGCCCGCCTCCCATACAATTTTTTTTTTAGAAAGCAGGCTGAGGACAATAAAATATTATAAGGCCTATGTGTCCCCGTGTGTTCCCCACCACTCATGAGCACATACATGTAACCTATGTATTTCCCCTCCATGGCCTGTCTGTCATGATGCTTATGCTATAATGTGGCCTGCCATCATCCAGTCTCCCATGAGAGAAAACGACAAATCTGCACTGAGGCCTACACGTTTTGCATCATGTTTTCCTGCATTTTCATGAAGCCCATTATTGTGGCTCAGCCAGAGCCGAAAAGAGGTTTCAGGCCTCAGAACGCTCTGAAAGCTGCAGCTGCGTATCCTTGGCCTTGCACACTTGGGCCTCAGCCAAAGGGGCCCTGACCGAGGTGCCGAGACAGTATTGAGCACGGTTATCTGCTTACTCCTACCAAAACCACATTCCTGCCTGGAGAAGGAGGGATAAACATGACCCATCTGCAAAGGAGAAAGCCTAGCCTTCCTGTCTCTTTTTGTGCGATTACAAAGCTCACGTCAGTGAAAAGCCCATAGCCCCCATGTAAGCCTTCAGCAGTAAACGAAGAAATAAATGCCACATTGGCTCTTGGTGATGGGCAACCTATGTCACAAATCAGACCCTGCTCCAGACTTTAGATACCAGATAATACAAGATGTGCTGGTCGCCCTGACACTGAAGGCCTCACTTCTAGACTACAGACTCCCCGGTTGCATAGCAACCCTTTCACACGTCAATTACACGTCATGCTCGAGTTGAGCACAAGTAAGGCAAAGTTCCAGTAAAGTTCCAGCTGATCACGCAACCCCCTCCAGGTATCCACCCACCTATGACATTCACCAATGATCATCACGTGGACGCCCACCTTCACGCCTACTTACACGCCCACATGCTCTTATCTCATTCTCTCTTGCTCCGCCTGAAGCACTCCTTCTTACGTATATTATTACAATGTATATATACTGTACTCTGTGAATAAAGTTTGAGAATATATTCTGAGAATACTCTGAGAATTAGACCCTTCCTGATCCCTTGTGGTGATGGAACTATTCTCCCTATAACTCGAGTTATTGGAATAAAGCCCTTTTGAACCTGATACCACAGACTCAGCCTCTTGCTTTATGCATGATCATATTGATAAAGAAATTCTGAGTGCGTAATACTTTATTTACGACATTAATGGCGCCCGAACAGGGACAAATCTCTTTTCCCCACACGCCGGAGATGAAGGTCCAGTTTTGCCCCCTTCCACAGCCGTGACGGACTTCAAGTGCGCACATCGCGGGTTTTCCCGCCAACTCCCTCAGGCCACCGAAGGAGGAGGACTGCGACCAGGCATCCATACGAGGCGGTGAGGATTGCGGATCGTCCTAACCCAGAGCCCACCTGCGAGAGAGCTGTGTCCGAGGTTTCTAGAGATCCACCTAAGATACGCCATTCCCTGCGCAGCGTCAAGTGTCCGAGGCCTTCAAGTTCAAGTTCTGCTTCCCGGTGAGTTTTTCATGGGGGTTGCAATAAAGACGGGTTCATTTAATGAACACGGTAAAGACGTGTCTCACTTGTGAGACCGGTATGTTCAAGAGCATGCATTCAAGAATTAATGTTTCAAGAAATAGAGTCCAAGTTTTCAGGTGCACCAATATAACTGTATGAATGTTATTGTCTTAGTCAGGTTCAGTTAGGTTTGAATGTGTCAGGTTTTTATGTAAGTTTGTTTCATTGTGATTTTTGTTTTTTGGGTCATTGTGATTTTTGTTTTCGGTTACATTCCAACATGCCGTTGTTTTCAAAACTGCGTAAGATATGTACCAGAAAAGGTGTACTAGAGGAACCAGTTAACATTCCGCCTAGAGACACACCTGGACATTTCATGTACTGTAAACATGGTTTAGATGCCGTGTTGTTTTTAGAACTATGGGTGGATTACACGAAGGATTTAGAGACAAAGTATAGATGGCCTATCACGGGAACGTGGGATGCGGAATGCATTATGAAGGTAGAGGAAGAGCTATGGAAGTGAAAATGTAGACCTGCTCAGAAGGATGCCATTGAGTTTTGGCGCAAGGAGTCACATAGAAGAACAGAGTAAGTGTTCCACAAAGCAGAGAGAAGTAGACAGGAGTCTGAAAAAGCCAAAGAAAAGAAGTTACAGGAGGAAGGGGAACGGGTAAAAAGAGAACAGACTGAAAGAGAAAAAAATACTGTCGTTGCTGGTATTTATCGCGTCCTTTCAGAGGAACTAGCAAGAGTGCCCCAGTAGAAAGACCAGTTAGAGTGCCACCGCAAGTACCCCGATACATATAATAATGATATAGTAGCCCAAAGGTTCTTGAGCCTCCCACCAAACGAACAGCGCATAGCTGGTGTTTACATGGTCCAACATTTGATTACGTTGTCAAAAGGAAATTGAGAGGGGTGTAGCTAGAGAAGGAGCAACACCTGTGATTTGATGACACCCCTAATGTACAAAGTGTTAACGAAAAAATAATTAGTGATCGGTTAAAAGTTTAGCTTGAGAAAATTGTGGGTATTTCGAATTTGCAAATTGTACCAGAATACAGGTTTGTGTTCTTGGTGGTTCAGTGAGCCAATGTGCTGGGTCCAGACAAATTATATATATAAAAACGATCTTTCAATAGGGCGAATTATTGCAGTTTATATGGAATTGAGAAGACTTTTTGTCTTTGACAGCTTCAGAGTGAGGTCCGTGCGCACCGCAGCGGCCCTCCTACTCGTCGCGGCTTAGCCCCCGCTTCAGAGTGAGGAGAGGGTGGGGGCTGAATAATGCAAATCTATGCAGAAATCGGAGACAGATTCTGACCTTGAAGCCAAAGTGGGGGCCGGAAAAGGAGCAGAACAGAGACACTGCTTAGAAAGCTTCTCTGACATAGCATCTGTGTAATGCCTGCGGCCGGAGAGCCTTGAGGGCCAGGAGTAGATCAAAAAAAAAAACAGATGGCTGGCAGGCCAGGCTCAAGCCGCGCTGAGGGGCTATTTTTAGCTTCTCTGATAAGACAGGGCAGCTGAGAAATGAAAGTCGAGAAACATTTCCTTTGTTCGATTCTGTGCAAGACCAGTGCCCCGAGGAAATGTCCATGGAAGACTGTTGTTTTATTTTTTAGCAAATGTTACATTGCTTCTAGACATAAAGTAAAATGATGCTCTTGCTTGAAATTTTAAGGGCTATATGCCTATATAAAAACGATTTTCAAATTCAGACAATTTTAAATTGTGGCCCAAAGCTGTCACCAGTTGGATTGGCAAAATGATCCAAAGGTTACAAGTATGAGAAGACACATGAGATATGCGCCTTCAAATAGGAAATGAGGGTACATTGTGTTGAAATAAATGTATTTTTTTTTTTGTCATAACACCTTTCCAAAAAGAAATGTTCGTGTGTTTTTCATTTTTGATTATTTTTGCTGGTCCTATGTGTTAGAAATAACGCAGTCAGTCCAGCTGACAGCTGCTCATCATTAGGATGAGCTTCTGTCAGATGGGGGTGAATAGGGCAGGAAAATCAGTTATTGATAATAAGCCTGACAAATTAAGCAGGCCAGAATGTTCGCCTCTGAGCTGTAGGTACAGTAATTGCGCATCACTGCTCATTTATATATGTTAGTGTAATTGTCTATGCTTTCTGTGCTTGGTATACTGATGGCTTGGCATATGTATTTTATATATGTTTTGTTTTTGTGTCGTATTGACCAGTATGTTTAGCATTAATACAAGTTCTCCTGGGCGTTACAGAGATGGTCGTGACGACGTAAATCTTTGCGCAGCGCTTGGCTGGAACTTGTTCACAATTACTAAATTTCACAGACATGATATTACCATTATCATGCTGTCAAAATAGCAGACAACACGTTATCAGTGTATGTCTAATTGGTATTGGAGATGAATAAAACAAAAGAAAAAGACTAAAATATGTATCACATGACTGCCTTTCTCTTATAGACAGGCAGCCTCGGTCATATGTTTCCAGATTGGACATTAAGGAACAATTATGATCTGTACACTGGCATCTTAACACTTGAAATGCCTGTTTTAAATAAGGACTGCCACCCCAGGATTTCCTTTTTAAAGTTTGCTTTAGTAAGCTCATTCTTGTAAATGGTGGCACCAAAAGTTGACATGTTTTTAAATTAGGCTATTGGGTTTGAGCTTCTGAAGGGAGACGTTTGAATATGAAAGGCGAGGGATGCAGCTTATTGTATAGGTGGAAATTATTGCAAAATGACCGATTTCTTTAGCAGATAAATTATTAATTATGAAATTATCAACATTAATTAGTGTTCTTAAACTTGGTTTTCCAAATATTTAGGAAGCTTAGCATTCCTATTAGGGCCTCCTAGCATTAATATTGACTTCAGGTTGGTGTAGGTTCATGTAATAGGGACATTTGCATATGAGATGTCATTTGGCCAGCCTATGAGCTAACACAATGAGGTTTGTACATTTGTTAGAAGGATTTCTCGCCATTTCAAATACGCTGTGTGTCTCCTATAATTTTGCTTACGCCCAGTTGCTACACACAGGGATTAATAGTGTTGACAAGACACAGGGTTTGATAGTGTTTGACAGTAGTGAAATCTGTTTCAGATTTCCTCCTGTCAAAAAGGGGGGAAGGTGGAGAATATTGGCTTCTTGAGGAGAATATTGGCTTCCTGCTGGCCCCTGAGGAGGTTCGCTTCCCGCTAGCCCCTTAGAAATTAGCCCCCTTAGAAATTAAGCCGAGGAAATAGGTATGTTGCTCTTCCCTTTTGTCATGTTTTATTGTGATCTTTCAGGGGAATTAGTTGTGAGCAGTTTCTTTTGTTCTACTAAGCTTAGGCGACTGACACCAGAACGTATTCAATTGATTTCTGGCCTTTCACAGCCCAAGACACGAAAGGAGGTACGTGCATTCATTGTCCTCACTTCATATTGCAGGCAGTGGATTCCCCAGTATGCTTACATTGCCAAGCCCCTAATACAGTTGACAACACAGGAGGCAGCTTCTACTAATGTCCTCCCTTGGACACAAGAACATACTGTGGCATTTGAAGAATTAAAAAGAGCTTTATGTCAAGCACCAGTTTTAGCAATCCCTGATTACAACAAATCTTTTATGCTTTTTGTGACAGAGCGAGATGGAACAGCACTATCTGTCCTAACACAAGATCATGCAGGAAAACACAAGCCCTGTGCTTATTTTTCTAGTACATTGGACCCAGTAGCACAGGCTTTGCCTGCGTGCCTAAAATCTGTTGCAGCAACAGCCTTAGCCATAAGACAAAGTGACTCAATAGTGCTGGGCTACCCCCTGACAGTACAAGTACCACACGCAGTGGAGGTTCTCTTGAACCGGACACAAACACAACACCTGACTGTAGCGAGACTGACAGGTTATGAGCTGACGTTATTTCAACCACACATAGAGATCAGACGATGCAACATACTGAATCCTGCTACTTTTTTGCCCTCCAGTACAGAAAACGTTTCCCCACATGACTGTGTTGAAGTGATACATACCGTGACTAAACCAAGACAAGACTTGACAGATGTTGCACTCCCAGACCCTGACCTAACACTCTATGTTGACGGCTCATGCATGAGGACGGGGGCGGGAGAATTAGTAGCAGCATACGCAGTGACCACTGCTACTGAAATCATAGAGACTAAAAGAATAGACATACTGTCAGCACAAGCAGCAGAGCTCATCGCTCTCACACAAGCATGCAGAAGAGCTAAGCACTTGAGAGTAAACATTTACACCGATTCACAATACGCATTCGGGGTAGTTCACAATTTTGGGGTACTATAGAGAGAAAGAGGTTTCTTGACCTCTCACGGGGCCAAGATACAGCATGGCCCCTTATACAAGCCCTTCCGGAAGCAATACATTTGCCGACAGCCATAGCTATCCTGAAATGCAAAGCACATACTAAAGCCACAGATACCATTTCCCAAGGCAATGATCTGGCAGACCGAACTGCTAAACAGACAGCTCAGACCCCACTAGACATGACCAAAGCCATGACAGTCAGGGATCCTTCCAGGGATGTACAAGACATACAGACACATGCTACTCTAGATGAATTAAAGAAATGGTCGGAACAAGGAGGGGTACTGACTGATCAGGGTTGGATGACTAAGGGCAAAGAAACATGGTTTCTTCCTGATTCGATGGTACAAGTGATCATAAATACTGCACATAGTCCTGCACACTTAGGAGAGAAAGCAATGCTAGACAGCTTACAGAATATATGGTTCAACAAGCACCTGCGTGCAGCAGCGAAACAAAAAGTCAGAACATGTATGATCTGTTGCCAATTCAATCCAGGTAAAGGCATTCCGATGGAACAAGGTGGATTCCATCCACCTGACCATCCTTTTGAAGTCCTCCAAATGGATTATATCCAAATGAACAGATGTAGAGGTTACAAATATGTTCTGAACTCATGAAACAGGTGTCCCTTCTGTTAGGGTATACCTGGAAGTCCCATTGTGTACGACATCCTGAAGCAGCAGACCTTGTAGAAAGACACAATCAGACCTTAAAGATAAAACTAGCAAAGATTTGCGCAGACAAGGGTGTAGATTGGATGGTAGCCCTGCCGGCACTGGCGTAGCTAGGGGGGGGCGGTGGGGGCGGTCCGCCCCAGGCGGCACAATTTTGAGGGCGGCCGCGCGGCACTGGTGGGCCATTGCGGCCGCGGCGGCCTTTATCATTTATTTGGGGACACTGTGTCCCCAAATAATTTATAAAGGCCACCGCGGCCGCAACGGGTTCCAGCGCGCGCGGCCCAGTTTGAAAGTGCGCACTGACCTGCTGTTAAACTGCTAGTGCGCCAGCGGCACTGGCAGTCAAAAGTGCTTTCCAAAATCGCGGCTACGACGTCCCGCGTTTCTATTAGCTCAGCTATAGACCTCTAGTCGTTACTATTGGTCCGTCTTAGCCTCCAGGGCCGTCAATCAATCTTGTAGCACGCGAGCGCTACCAATGACGGCCCTGGCGACATTAAAAAAATGATTTTATTATGGCCAGCCCTGCCCTCGCGATGAGAACGAACGACGTAGCAGTGACGCGCTACGCGCGCTCATTCTGGCCGGGGGCTGGGGGCCTGGGGCAGTCTGTGGCAGTGCTGATCTCTGGGCAATTTGTTGGCTCTGTAGACTGGTCTGGCTGCTGAAGTTCGTTCAAACCAACTCCCCCACCCCCCCCACGCCCCCTCTGCCTGCTATAGAGACTCTGGAGGCAGTCATGAGTGAGGTAAGAGAATAGTTTTGGGGATACTTAGTGAGTGGCAGAGTGGCAGCATAGCTGCCAACAGGGCTTTAAGTGGGATGAAAAAACTGGGGGGGTCTCTCAAAGGGGGTGGCCGATTTAATTAAGGGCGTGGCTTTAAAACACTTACCCTAAAAATCTGTGTTTAGTATAGTGTGCCGCCTGCCTTATATTTTGCTGTTTCTATCACTGCATCCAGCTATGTGATACAACAAGTAACATCATACCTACAACCAGGCTCGGTTCTAGAGGGTGGGCCAGGCCCACCCTAGGCCATTGTGAACTGGAAAATTAGCGTTTTTCATGATCATCCTAATGTCTCACAGTGGCTTGAAGCCCCATTGCGCCCTGCTGCTCTCTTTTTGAAATACAAGAGCAGCAACATTGTGGTATTGTCACCAGGGCTTTAAGTGGAAGCTTTTTCAATATTATATGTAACAAGCCATAGTTGCAGCTTATTTATCTTATGCAACTAATAACCATTGACAAAGCCAATAGTCCTGATTTGTTGTAGGCTAGAATAGTAGTATAGAAGGTTAATGTGCCTGCAAAGCACATCATGTAATATGCAGATGACAGATTTTTTTTTTTAATGTAGCTAGTTAAGGTTACTGCTTTGAACACAGATCCTTTTGTTACTTGCAGTTCATAAATAGTAAGCCTTTTAATAAAGCACAGTAAGCTATTTAGGATATGTGACTGCTACAAATTTTAACCCTCACTGACTCATGCAACACATCTTGTACACTGATTTACACGCTTGCATGATTTATTTTCAATCTGTATGTTATGTAAATCGCTCTGACACTGCATTGGTATGTGTAGCTTTATAAAAGAAAGTAAAATAGTGCTATTAAAATTGTGTGTAAATACTGGCCTTGACCAACACATCTGAGATACTTCCAGTTCTTGCACTTACATAAAGGGGCCTAACAAAGTCAAAAGCCTCAAGTACCTGTGAAGAAATAACCAGATGTGTGCTTTTTTTGTTCCTCCATTGTATTTACATTTAAGTGTGAAGTTCCAGGCCACTCTATCAAAAGGAGGCCTAATGGCCCCTCAACTTGCCCTTTATCTTTGGTTCAGCTGGAGATAAATATGAAGAAAAAAAAACCTCGCTGCCTGCACGTTGCTGCTGGGAATGAAAAGCAGTCACTGTGCAGGTGCTGCTGAACGTGTCTAGGACTCTGATAATGATACCTGGACAAGTTCAGCATATTTCTGTGGGGCCAACTTCTTGGCAGGGTGGACGGCGTTCACCCTGTGAAAATAATGGGTGGACGCTGTGCACCCCGGAATTGTGCCCTGGTTGGTGTCGTTCAGTGGCTGCATGGTTGTTTCAGTCCGAGTCCTGGCGATTCACAAATAGAAACTTACCTAGACTTTTACTGGCACATCTACTAATGTAACAGACAGGCTAAAACCCTGAGTAGGAACCGAATGGCTATCTATACATCATCCTGAGCAGTAGTTAATGCAAAGTTAATTCACACAACCTTTTGGACTTTGGAGTGTATTTTTATCCAAGGGGAGGGGTTAGTCGACTGGTGGCTCTGACAATTTCTTTTGGTCATAGAAGTCAAGGTGTATGAAAGAATGACAAGTTGGGACGTGTGCAAGCCTTGGCGTTCCGTACTTGACACATTATTATCATTTTACTGTTCTTGTAGACTTTTAACACTGTTGGTTACCATGAAAGTAATGTGAAAACAAAATCGCAGAAAAATGTAATGTTCCTTGTTTCTTCTGAATATTCATGGAGTGCCGCAGCGCCGGAGCAGTTTGTCCTGGGCCTCGGATAGAGTTGAACATGATCCCATGGCCCCTACAGCTGTGTTTAAGGATTGTGATGATAATGTCTCACCCCCTCCCTGTTTTTTAGCTTTGGACCCCCGGGCAGGCTATGCACCATGTGTGTTCTGAGGCTGCTATGAAGGAGAGATGCACTATTACAAGCTGGTTTTTGGTCCCAGGAGCACACGTCTTTTCATTCCCAGGGAGTTGGTTTTAATTTAATTTAATTTAAAAAGCATTTATAAAGCGCAGCGTGCACCGAACGGTTTCTTGGCGCTAGTGGAAGGGATTGGCTACAGAGACAGAAGGGAGCCCGGGATTGGGCCGGAGAGGGGGTTTACACAGGGAATGCCTGATTAAAAAGAAACGTTTTTAGATCCTTACGGAAGGATAGATAGTGGGTAGACGCACGTAGGTGGTCTGAAAGGGAGTTCCAGAACGTGGGGGCCAGGGTGGAAAAGTTGGACCCACCCCACTTTTTGCGTCTGAAGCGTGGGATTTGGAGAAGGGACTTGGAAGAGGAACGAAGTTGTCTAGAGGGAACGTATTCTGTTAGTAGTGAGGAGATGAAAGCAGGTGCGGTGCCTTGACGAGCCTGGAAAACCATGCAGGCGGTTTTGAACAGAGAACGTTCCTTTATCGGGAGCCAATGAAGCTCCCTAAGGAGGGGTGTGGAGTGGTGGTAGCGTGGGAGACCAAAAACCAGTCGGGCGGCTTGGTTTTGGACTACCTGTAGCCTCCTTAGGCTGTATGCTGGTATGCCGTTGTAGAGGGCGTTGGCGTAGTCCAGTCGTGATATGACTAGAGCGGCCATGATCATTTTGAGTGTCTGGGGGGAGAAGAAGCGGGCGACAGTGCGGATAGTTCGGAGAGTGAGGAAGCAGGAGGAGACTACGGAGCTGATTTGAGAGTGGAGGGTGAGCTGATTATTCATTTTAACCCCCAGAGTTTTGACCGTGGTAGAAGGAGTGGGGGCAGGGCCGAGGGTAGGGGGCCAGAAAAGAGAATTCCAGGGACTGGAAGAACCTCCGGTAAGAACCAACTCGGTTTTATCCGGATTCAACTTGAGATGGTTATGGTTCATCCAGTCCCTGATGAATATCATGGTGTACTGGAAGCTGGAAACAGAGAGGGGAGAAGAAGATAGATCAAAGATGAGCTGGAGGTCATCCGCGTAGTTAAACACGGTGACCTCCAGCTGTTGAAGAGCGAAAATGAGGGGGAAGATGTAGAGATTGAATAGTAGGGGGGACAAGGAAGAACCCTGGGGGACACCACACGTGACGGGGAGTGGGATGGTTGTAAAATCTCCGAGCCGGACCGCCTGAGTGCGGTCCCTCAGGAAGGAGGAAAGCCACACCAGGGCTGCTCCCTCAATTCCAGCCGCCTTGACACGGGACAGTAAGATGGTGTGGTCTACCGTGTCAAATGCGGCCGAGAGATCGAGGAGTACCAGGGCCTGGTGTTTGTTATGATCCATACCTTTCCTGAGGTTGTCCAGGACTGATACTACGACTGATTCAGTCGAGTGCCTAGGTCGAAAGCCAGCCTGGCGGGAAGCCAAACCCCCATTGGCCTCTACATGGGTGCTGAGTACCGTGGTGACATAACGTTCCAGCACCTTGCCCAAGTAGGGCAGCAGAGAGATGGGGCGGTAGTTGGCTGAGATGGATGGGTCAGCGCCTGTTTTTTTTAAAATGGGCACTATGGTGGCTGATTTGAGCGTAGGGGTCACTACTCCCTGCGCTAGGGAGCTGTTAAGAAAGGTAATGGGGGGTTCAGGACAAGAGGAGTAGATTCGTTGGAGAATTCGCGCCGGACAGATGTCTGCCGGAGAGCCTGATTTTACTTTGGGGAGTAAGTCTAGGAATACCTCTTCAGTGATGGGGGGGATGGAGGTGAGAAGGTTTTGAACAGTAGGAGGAGAGGGGTCGACATAGGCTGATGAGGGGGGGGAATGTTGGCTTTGATGGTAGCGATTTTATCGAGGAAGTAAGTGTTAAGTTGATTACAAAGGGACTGGGATGGGGGGATTTTAGGTGAAGCCTTGTCGGAGTAAGCCAAGTCCTGCACTATGCTGAAGATCTCTCTAGGTTTATTTTCGGCAGACATTATTTTGGTTGAGAAATAGGAGGTTTTGGCGGAAATGATTGCGATCTTATAGTCGGCGAGTGATTTCAGATAAAGAGATTTGAGTGAGGGACAATAATTTTTCCTCCAGTGCCTTTCTGCCTGTCGAGCGGACAGCTTTAGTTCTTTTAGGTGGTCATTAAACCACCTGTTAGACTCCTTTGGTCGCCGGACGGAGATGCGGCGCAGGGGAGCCACTGAGTCACAACCTCTAACCAACCAGGTATTGATAGTGTTGGCTTGGGAGTCGGACGAGAGATCGGAGAGGGACGGGATAGAGTTCTGAAGGTGAGGCATAAGAGTGGAAAAGTCAACTCTATTCCAATTCCGCGCCCAGGTGTTTTTGGCGTGGGGGACTTTGGATATCGAGTTGAGAGGGACGGAGAAGGAGATAAGGGCATGGTCGGACCAGGGACAGGGGGAAACCGTCACCGGGGAAACTGGAAGATTAAGAGACCAGACCTGGTCAAGAGTGTGACCGTGAGAGTGAGTGGGAACAGAGATGTGTGGTATGAAATTTAAGGATGTGAGAGTCTCTGTGAATTCTTTCGAGGCTGTACACTCAGAAGGGTCCGAGGGCCAGTAGTTGAAATCCCCTAATACCAGGACCGAGGCATAATTGACCACCATGTTGGCCAAAAGGTCTTGAAGAGCCGGCAAGAATAGAGGCAAAGACTGGGGAGGACGGTACATTAGGAGACAGGTGATAGGAGGGGAGAGGGCGAGGGAACGAACAGTGAGGAATTCAGTGGAGGAGATAGGGGGGGAGGGGATGGGTTGAAAATTTAGTTCCGACCGAACAATAATCGCCACTCCACCGCCAACCCTACCTGCTGGGCGGTCAGCGCGTAAGGCCACATAGGAGGGGGGGAGGGTAGCCAAAAGAACAGGCAGGGAAGAGTCACAGAACCAGGTTTCGGTCAAGAGCAGTAAGTCAGGCTTTTCAGAATCAAGCAAGACAAAGAGCTCATGATGGTGCTTGACCGCAGACCTGGTGTTAAGCAAGAGGATAGATAGTGACTGGGTGGGAGGGGAAGGGCCGGGTGGGAGAGGGCATTGCGGGAAACAGACGGGCGGAGAGAACGGCAGAGTAGGAGTGGGAGAGGGTGCGATCCCTAGGGAAGTAATATGCCTACGGACAGAGTCCGAGAGTGGCAAGTGGCCCTGGAGGGTGATAAGCTCCTCAGAGGAGTAGGAGATAGAATTGGCATGGAGTCGTGCCCCTGGCCCCGTCCGGCCGCGGACGGGCGCAGACGGGCTTGCCTTTGGCGCTCCTTCGGCGCGCAAACGTCGCGCCCGCTGCGCTCGTCCGCTGCGCTTCCTACCAAGACACATGCTTTATGCCGATGGGTCGGGGGGTTGGAGGGGGTGTGGCCAGCCGAGGGGGCGTGTCTCGCCTCGCCCTCGGGAATGGCGGCCGAAGGAAGGGAGTCGTTGCAGCGCGTAGCGCTGTTTCTAAGAAGCCAAATGTTCAGGTAGGTGGGGGTAACAGTTAAAATACACAGTATCACATCACAATGATTTAAAAACAGTTAGTCCCCGCTCCCGGCTTTCCGCCTCAGGAGCCAATCGTGAATGCGGCGCCTAGCGTTGGTGAGCTCTATTTGTATGGTTGTCGGGGGGCGTGGCCAGCCGAGGGGGCGTGTCTCGCCTCGCCCTCGGGAATGGCGGCCGAAGGAAGGGAGTCGTTGCAGCGCGTAGCGCTGTTTCTAAGAAGCCAAATGTTCAGGTAGGTGGGGGTAACAGTTAAAATACACAGTATCACATCACAATGATTTAAAAACAGTTAGTCCCCGCTCCCGGCTTTCCGCCTCAGGAGCCAATCGTGAATGGTTGCTGCTGCTTAGAAGTAATGACAGGGCGCGACCCCTGGTTGTTGCCTTTGGGCCACCAGAGTGGGCTTTGTATCCGGTCTGTGTTGGCAAGGTGGAGCTGATTGACCCCTTTGTGCTGCGTTTAGTTCTAAGGGCACACAGTGAGTCATTTCCTGTGAATAATTAATTTGCTGTTTTTGAAAGATAAAGAATTACAGGCTTCGCCACTGTTAAGTTGGTTTTGGATCCCTAGAGCACATATTGTTTGTGCAGGTCCCCACTGCTTTAATGGGGGGACCATGATGTATGGTCATTTAATGTCAGCTGTAGATGATGGATCCCTGAACAGTGTCATGTATGTGCATGTTTGCATTGTGCTGAGGGGATTACCAGGTAATTGTTCATGTAGCTCTCAGATGGATGGCACATGTGGTTTTTCTGAGTCCCCAGATGGATCATGCAGTCTGTGTGTTCTCTTTTGTACTGCCAGTCGCCGTTCTATTCAACTGTGTAGCCTTGGACCGCGTCATGTATATGCATGTAATTTGCATGATCAAGGTAACTATTAGCGGCGATACTACATGTCTCTCGGACATCTTTCAAGTGCTCGCCGCCCTTTTCCCCCAGCACCCCCCCCTCTCCAGGGGCGGCAATCTGAGGGGTAGCCCCGGGCGCCACAAGCTCTAGCTACGCCACTGCCTGCCGGTTGCCCTCTTTTACATGCGAATGGTAGCCCATTCTAGAACAGGCTTATCTCCCTATGAAGTGGTCTTTGGTAGACCACCGAATATGTGGGGCACTCTAATGCCTAAAAAGATTACTGATGTTGATAGTAACATGCTGACAGATTACCTGGCTTCCTTGATGTCTGCACTACTCTCTTGTCGTTCGCAGGTTGCTGCCGCCTTCCCTGACAACACCCAGGTCAGGGAACACTCCATCGCTCCTGGATGGAAGGCGCCGAAGTCAGTGCTCTGGACCACGAGGACGGCCGTTAAAGTCAAAGGGCGGAAAGGATGGTTGCACCTTCACCACCAAAGGAAAATAACTTTTCAGACTTTGAGCACCATTTTCTAGAGGAGACTCCCCAGCAGGAGTACAAAACGAAACTTAGATCTAAAAAGTCAGAACCTGTTTGATCAATTAAGTCCACTAGGTGGTGAAGCGGTTGAACATGTATTCTGGCTTGCATAAGATCTTGGACAATAACATAAAAAAAAAGAGAGCAAGATGAAAAGCAAATACTGTAAAATATTACGTGGTAGATGTATAGTGACTTTGATTTTTCTATTTCTTCTGTGTATCACGATGATATGTATCAGCTTAATACTACATGCTATTTTTCCTCCTATTGCCTCACTCTTACACTCTTCCACTAATGATACCATAAAGCACACATTTAGTGATCTGCCATCCCATGAGCTATCATATCGACTTGCCTTACGCAACAATACCTTTATTCAGATGCTGCACCATTCACATCAGACTAGCAATGCTACAGACTGCTGGGTCTGTGGCCGACTTCCCCCGTATCAAAAGATGAAGGGAGTGTTGCCTCTTTTCCCTTTTCCATTCTCCCATAATGGATCTTGCGGAGCATGGTTTGCCTTAATGACATCCATCAACGGGGATGCCAAAGAATGTCAAGACAAGGAGTGTAGAGGTGACTGGGTATGGGGTAACTTGACTAAAGTCATGAATGAAGCATGTTTCCCAGATGAAGAAGGTCTTCCCCAAAGGAAAAGTACAGATCTAGAAAATGAAGAGTATCTGCAAGGAAATGCGACCCTCGACTTTATAGTGTTGAATGTCAAGCCCATACACAATTTAGGTCCATCCTCAATTACAGTCCTGCCAGTAAAAGGGAACTTGTGTGTCAGAAAAGAAGGCTCAGTACATTTGGGGCACAGCGAGTGTGATACTATAATAGTGTTTAAAGACAAAGGAAAGTCCTATTTCAGAGCATCACGACACACCTACTTTATTTGTGGCCAGACAGCCTATGTACAGCTGCCCTTGGACTGGGGTGGGACGTGCTACATATCATTTCTTTTATTCCTAATAACGCACCGTCTGTATACAAAGCAATAACAAGGCTCCACAAGATTGCCCAAAGCATACACCAAGACCCAGGCACGTGGACTTGGTCCAGTTGGCTCTGGGGAATAATATCGGCATGGGGATGGAAAGTGTTGACCGTCTGTGGATTAATACTACTAATGACATTCAGTTGTTGTCTATGTCTGCAGTGTGGCCCGGCCTTTGCGGCCTGTGTGCTACTGCATGTGTTCCACATCCCCATTTACAGAGCATTGAAAATGGTAAAATAATGCTGCAAGAACAGATTGACTGTCTCATGAGAATAGATATGACATGAGGGTCCACTAGGGGACAAGGAGGGAATGAGGAAAATAAAATATTATAAGGCCTATGTGTCCCCGTGTGTTCCCCACCACTCATGTGCACATACATGTAACCTATGTATTTCCCCTCCATGGCCTGTCTATCATGATGCTTATGCTATAATGTGGCCTGCCATCATCCAGTCTCCCATGAGAGAAAACGACAAATCTGCACTGAGGCCTACACGTTTTGCATCATGTTTTCCTGCATTTTCATGAAGCCCATTATTGTGGCTCAGCCAGAGCCGAAAAGAGGTTTCAGGCCTCAGAACGCTCTGAAAGCTGCAGCTGCGTATCCTTGGCCTTGCACACTTGGGCCTCAGCCAAAGGGGCCCTGACCGAGGTGCCGAGACAGTATTGAGCACGGTTATCTGCTTACTCCTACCAAAACCACATTCCTGCCTGGAGAAGGAGGGATAAACATGACCCATCTGCAAAGGAGAAAGCCTAGCCTTCCTGTCTCTTTTTGTGCGATTACAAAGCTCACGTCAGTGAAAAGCCCATAGCCCCCATGTAAGCCTTCAGCAGTAAACGAAGAAATAAATGCCACATTGGCTCTTGGTGATGGGCAACCTATGTCACAAATCAGTCCCTGCTCCAGACTTTAGATACCAGATAATACAAGATGTGCTGGTCGCCCTGACACTGAAGGCCTCACTACTAGACTACAGACTCCCCGGTTGCATAGCAACCCTTTCACACGTCAATTACACGTCATGCTCGAGTTGAGCACAAGTAAGGCAAAGTTCCAGTAAAGTTCCAGCTGATCACGCAACCCCCTCCAGGTATCCACCCACCTATGACATTCACCAATGATCATCACGTGGACGCCCACATGGACGCCCACCTTCACACCTACTTACACGCCCACATGCTCTTATCTCATTCTCTCTTGCTCCGCCTGAAGCACTCCTTCTTACGTATATTATTACAATGTATATATACTGTACTCTGTGAATAAAGTTTGAGAATATATTCTGAGAATACTCTGAGAATTAGACCCTTCCTGATCCCTTGTGGTGATGGAACTATTCTCCCTATAACTCGAGTTATTGGAATAAAGCCCTTTTGAACCTGATACCACAGACTCAGCCTCTTGCTTTATGCATGATCATATTGATAAAGAAATTCTGAGTGCGTAATACTTTATTTACGACAAGGCCGGCCCAGGGGGATGTGGTCCCCGGGGCCATAATTGTCCTGAGGTGGGGGGCCAGGCGGCCCCCCTCAGAAAAATAAATAAAAATGAATGGCCAGGCCCTGGGGGATGGGGTCAGTGATTTCATCAGTGATGTCATGTGAGATGAAATCAGTGATGTCATGAGTGATGTCACTGACCATGTCATGAGTGATTAGCTGAACTAACTATAACGGGGGAATTTCTATGGTTTTGTACGAGTGAAATGTCCAACTAACTATAACGCCCCTGAAACCTATGGCTTTTTTTATATATATATATATATGGGTGATACATATGGGGTATACATATGTATAGAATACATTTTCCTCCTCCACCTGTTTTTCAGATATATCACATAGTACTGGAATTTTCAATAATTGTATATTAATGTTGACATCCTTCACAATTTTTCTCTATATATACACCAATTTGTAGATACAGTCTCCTCTCTACACCTTTTCCATACTGCTATGATAACTGCAATCTAAAGTCCTGTAGCCCCAGGAGATATTTCCCAAAAAGGGAATGAAACCAGGAAGCAGTTCCACTCGCGGCCGCCATCTTTGCTAGGAGGTGCTCTAGTCTTCTTTAGGGAGACGAATATGGTGCTGCGAGGACGCACCACTGGAGAGATACAGGCTATTAAGCAAATGCACTGGAATGAGATGGGTAATATCCGGACCCCGGTGCATATCTATCCATAGGTGAATGGCAGAGGAGATGCTTTGATTTTGTGAGTACGGCACAGCTGTTGTGAATACGAGGATCACTCTTTTATACAGATTGAGCCAATGGACATTATTTTGAAGTGATTAGCATAATTTATTTATCCCACGGAGTGTGCCTATAAGCTCCACTTGACCACTGGCAGATCCATGAAGCAAAATAATTGCCTAACTAGTGTATGTAGTGTGTATAACATTTATTTCTATGTTTGGTGTGTTATATCTGGTGTGTCAAAGGGTACACTGCTTCTTATTTGAAGTGTTCACCACTATCATTGGTATGTATTATCTCACAAGTTATGACACTAAGAGGTGGTATTCGAAGTATGCAGAATTAATACATACAGCACGTATTTTTAGTAACACAGTAAAACATGTTGGCTGAATATGTTTTCTGCCAACCTTTGGATGACTAACCCTCTCATGATGATTATATATTGCAGATTACAAAGCAGTGAATACCAAGCAAGTATAGTCACTTTACTATATGTAGCATGCAGAGTACTTGAGGGCAATTTAGCGCCAACCTAACTGCAGGAGTGAAATCAATGAGGTAGATCCTTGGTCCTGATGAAAAGCCATAGGGATAGCTTGAAACATGTTGCCCCCTAGAAAGGCAGGTACATAGTTATCGACTCTTTCTTTTCCCCATTTTTAACGATATGGACTAGAGGCCAGAATAAATAATAATGTTCCTAGTAGGCAGGTATTTTTAATGTTTACTTTCCACATAAAGATGCCCCCACTCCTAATTTGCCACCATGTGACACTATATAAATACATCTATGAATGCTCCCACGTAACCTGTAGGTTGGGCCTGATGATGAAGAATGCCACCAAGGGGCACCGCTGGTGTGTCAGCGTTATATAAGAAAACAATTTAGTTTTCTTCTCCTTGTGGAGGGTTAGTTCATAGGAAACTGATTGACTTATTTTGTTTTTAATAACTAATGGAAGACATCTCAAGAGTGCTAAAATACTATGGTTTTGAAAACTCTGGAGAGTAACTATCTGTTAGAAGATGTTTGTACACTGGTACAATTTAAAAATGAGAGGATGATAATTGCAGGATA
Organism: Triturus cristatus; assembly: GCF_964204655.1. Taxonomy (NCBI): domain Eukaryota; kingdom Metazoa; phylum Chordata; class Amphibia; order Caudata; family Salamandridae; genus Triturus; species Triturus cristatus. The sequence goes on from NC_140579.1 coordinate 58,142,619, forward strand.
TTATAACATACAACTACAGTCTCTTCTTAATAAAAGTAGTTCCAAGCAAGACATCAATCACCCAAACAAAAATGCAGTCAATTACTCTTAAGAACCAAGAGCCTACTCACAGACAAGGTCATCTGATCGACCCCATATTTGGTAATTGGAATGGAGTAGAAACGCTTCCTCCAATACCCGTGCCTTGGTCGGACCATTTTGTCATTCCCTTACGAATCTGGCTGTCCGAGCCTGAAACCAGGAGTGATAGTACGCAGATTTACCAATGTCGTAAGTGGAAAAACTTCAACTTAGATACCTTCATCGACATTCTTGCTGCGGCTGGACCTCCTGGAGGGTCAGATTGTGAGGCCGCCTATTCATGCCTGAAGAACTGTGTCCTAACTGCCCTAGATAATACTGCTCCTATCCGCAGATCAGTAACCACCAGGCAAACCAGAAAACCCTCCCCGTGGTTTACTTCGGAACTTCAGGTGGCAAAATCCGCTTGTAAAAAACTGGAACGAGAATGGCGCATTAACTTCTGCCCCAAAGCCAAAACTCAATATAAAATAGCGCAAGCAGCATATTATAAACTTATTCGCTCCTCTAAAGCACTGTATTACAAGACCCGCACTGGAGAGGCTGAGAACTCCTCAAAGGAGCTCTTTAAAATTTTTAAAGAAATCTCGGTAGTATCTAGTGAGAGTAATACCCAGAATGACTCTGTTGAATCATGTAATGATATTGCTAGATACTTTGCTAGCAAAATTACTAACATCTATGCTAATTTCTCAAAGGATCTGCCCTCGGGCTCTGCTTTCACTGAGAATTTGGAGATCACTCATGATAAGGCATGCCTTGACCGCTTTACTGTTCCTTGTACTAATACCTTAATTAACATCTGTAAAAGCATTAAATCAGGGTCCCCTCGAGATCCTGCGCCTCCCAAGATCTTAGCAGCTAGCCTTGAAGTCTTAGAACAACACTTCAGACATATTCTCCTACTCTCCTTTTCTACGGCCATCCTCCCCGTGGAGTGGAAGCAAGCCATTGTACTTCCAATAAAGAAGAAACCCAACTTAAGTCAGGATATCCTTGAAAACTTACGGCCAATCTCGCTGCTACCGTATCTGGCGAAGGTGGCCGAAATAGCTAACAGCCAACTCATGGCCCATCTAGAGTTGAATAAGGCCTTCCATAGCTCTCAATCTGGGTTCAGGGCAGGGTTTTCCACAGAAACCGCCCTTCTGAGAGCAACCGAAACTCTACGTGCAGGTGCGGATGAGGGCCAGACTATGGCTTTGATTATGCTTGACCTTAGTGCCGCGTTCGACACTGTGGCACATTCCATCCTGCTGCAGTGTCTGAACAAAGCCGGGGTCACCCAGGAAGCGCTGGGCTGGCTTAAAGCCTTTCTCACCAACCGATGCTTCCAGGTTCAGAGAGGCATACATCGCTCTAATAGCATAACCTTAGAACAGGGGGTACCTCAGGGCTCCGCCCTGAGCCCCACCCTGTTCAATCTCTATATGGCCCCCTTGGCGGAAGTGGTTGAATCGTACGGCATTGAATTAGTCTCATATGCCGACGATACCCAACTCCTCCTTTCCCTGTCTCAAGCACCCTCCACTGATGCTAACAATTTTAAAACCTGCATGCAGGCTCTGGCAGGCTGGATGACCCAGCACTGCCTGAAGCTTAATGGCTCAAAAACGGAGGTTCTGGTAATTGGAGGAAGGGATGCGAGCTGGACCAAGGAGTGGTGGCCATCATGCTTGGGACCGCTACCTACTCCCTGTAAAGAAGCCAAGAATCTGGGGATCTGGGTTGATCCCAGACTTTCCTATGACAACCATGTACATAAAGTGGTTGGGAAATGTTTCGGGGTAATGAAGACCTTGAACCGCACCCTAGATCTTCTCCCTCTGGAAGCCAGGCGCATTATGACCCATGCTCTAGTGACCTCGAGGATAGACTATGGCAATGTGCTCTTGCTCGGAACCTCGCAAAAAAACTTCAAGAGACTTCAAGTACTCCAAAATACAGCAGCACGCCTAGTCCTTAGACTTCCGAAAAGGTCAGCCTCTATGCCAGCCCTAGCCACTCTGCACTGGCTCCCCATAAAAAAGAGAGTCCTATTTAAAGCTCTTTTAATCTGCTATAGGATTATCTCACACAAAGCTCCCTTTTATATGACAGATCTGGCTATTCCATACGAGCCTATTAGAATTCTTCGCTCTGGGGGAACTGGACTGCTTAAAACTCCCCGCGTCAAGAAAGCCAGAATGGGCGGATGTTCCTTTCGTGTTATGGCTGCCAAAGAATGGAACTCTCTCCCCATGAATATCAGGCAAGCGGATTCAGAGCCCTTATTTAGGAAACTTTTAAAAACTTATCTGTTCTCTTCTTAAACTACCATATCATGGCTCTGACTTTTCTCCACAGCGCGGGGACACGCCGAGATGGCGTCACCATGCGCTTTACAAGCTCCTTTATTATTATTATTATTATTATTATTATGAGTGCGATGGGCCTAAAGGAAGTCTGGAGATTGCAGAAACCCACTAAAACAGGCTTGACGTATTCTCCTCAAAGCTAAGCTGACAATCCAGTTTTGACTCTAAAAGTTTGAAGAAAGACCTGGAGTCCAGGTAACCACAAGTCATACTTCTGGAAATTGAATGACTCTTGCTATGAGACAAAACCTTAGTAACCCAATTTAAGTCTCAGAGGAAGGACTTTAAGGATCTAAATGTTGTCTGGCAATCATTTCATTGTGTTTGTGAGATGTATTTATTGCGTATACCTTAAAACAGAAAACAGCAAAACAATGTGATTTGAAAAAAAAAAGGGGAAAATACTCAACATTTAAGGAACTAATGAAGAAACTGAAAAAAGAGGTGAAAAAACATGCTGCAAAAACTAAAAATTCACCTGAGAAGTATCGGTATCAAGGGGAGAAATTTGGACAATTACTGGCTTATCAAGTTCAAAAAACATGAAACTGACAAAATCTGCGAATCAATGAAAAAGTAGCAATCTTGACATTGAGGAACAAGTGTAGACAGAGAATATCTTGAGGCATCAAAAATGAAGATATACGTGAAAGATTCAATAAAGAGCTTAAAGGAAAGTGAATTGGCTGATAGACATGATTTTACTTGTCCATTTTGTAATAAACCTTTCATAAAAGAGATGATTTCTTTACTTACAAAGGAGTACAGTTCCAATATGTTTGGGAGAATGTGCCTTTATTGTGTGGTGACTCCTATTTCTTTGTGGACTGATGGTTTTTTTTAAATCTGTGCACTGGGACAATGATAGACAGGCACCAATCCATGTGTTCTGACCCATAAAGTATTTTGAAATTGATTAACTCTTAATTGGCATATTTACCTTTCCTATAAGGTCATATGATATGGTGCCCAAATTACACACATGGCATGGAAAGCTATGGACTACAGCACTACTGTGCCATCTACTTGTGTGACCAGGAAAACATGGCTCCAGGCCTACCACTCTGGCCTGGCTTCTGCAGATTAAACCCTGCAGCCCAAACTGAACAAATGACCCTTCTTGGCAGGAGAAACCCCTCCTTTTAAATATTAATAAGTCACCTCAATGTAGGCCGCTTAGCCCTCAAGGCAGGGTGGATAGTATTTAAAAGTAGGACATGAAGAAATGTAAAGTTAACATATCCTCACAGTGACTAGCACCCAAAAGCTGTTTTCACTGTAGCAAGGCTGTCTGACCCATAGAGAAACACAGAGAAGGGATATTAAATATTAATTCTGCTATCTCCAGTTAGGCACCAACTAAGACCTACAGTCTGTGACATGGGAGGGGCCCTGTAAGACTGGGTCTGCTCCCCTTGCACCCAGGACTAAGACGTAGAATCTAAGAGCCAGTTGGCTGGCCCCTTGTGTAGCTACAGGGCCATCAAGCTGCAAGAGGTCTTTTCCATGAAATGTTTAGCTGGCCAATACCAACTGGACCTGGCCTGGACCCTGCATGTGCACTCTGTTGGTGGCCTCTAGTTGCTGTCACTGAGGTTCTGGGAGATTTCAAAGTGACTAAGAGGAGCTGCCACAGTCCCCGCCGAGCCTGGGACCAAAAATGCAGATGCCCCCTCTCTGTCACAAAACAACCTGGTTTTGCAAGGGCGCACCTGCGTTTTAGGTACTGGGTTTGGCGGCCATCTAGAGAAACCTACCAATCCCAGACATTTCTAAATACTAAACAGTAGCGGTCCGTGGAGGGAGTGACGGTGAGGCAGTGAGGCGGGGCGGAGGAGGGGCAGGGTGGTGAAATGTAAACACCGGAATATGGATGACCGGAGGTAAGTACACATTTAAATATGTAAAACGAATTCCTTTGCACGCGCTGCATCGCATTTTGCGATGCAGCGCGCGCAACGAAATTCGTTTTACTTATTTAAACGTGTACTTACCTCCGGTCATCCATATTCCGGTGTTTACATTTCACCACCCTGCCCCTCCTCCGCCCTGCCTCACTGCCCCACCGTCACTCCCTCCACGGACCGCTAATGATACTAAACATGCGCGTGGGAGTCCAGGGATGACCACTGAACCAGGTACCTAAAACTCAGGTGCCACCTTTCAAAACCAGGTTGTTTTGTGATAGATAGGGGGCATCTTTTTTTTGGTCACAGGCTCGGTGGTCATCTAGGGAAACCTACCACTCCCAGACATTTCTGAAAACTAGACATGCGGCGGAGTTCAGAGAGGATGTGTCTTGTGTGGATCTCCCAACGTTTTCTTACCGAGAATCCCCTGCAAACCACAAATTTAGCTGATAAGATCAAATTTTTCTAACATTTCTATGTAGGAAAGTTGTGGGATCACCGGGCTGAAACAAATTGCCTACCACCCAACGTTCCCCCAGGTCGCTTGATAAAAATGGTACCTTACTTGTGTGGGTGGGCCAAGTACCCACGGCAAGGAAGGGCCTAAAACTTATTGTGGGGACATCAAAAACTACCTGGTTTTGCAAGGGGGCCACCTGAGCTTTTGGTCCGGGGTTCCTACCAAACCCACATTTCTGAAAACTAGACATCCGGGGGAGTCTAGTCATGGATCCCATAACGTTTTCTTGCCCAGAATCCCCTGCAACCCTCAAATTTAGCTAAAGAATCAAATTTTCCTCACATTTCTGTCTAGGATTACTGTGCCGGCACAAAATTCCTACCACCCAGCATTCCCCTCGGTCTCCTGAGTAAAATGATATCTCACTTGTGTGGGTGGGCTAAGGCCCTGTGATTGGGAAGGGCAGAAAACATAGGGATTGAGGGGATAGCACTGCGAGCTCTAAGGGCTTTTTATTTTATATGCGTTTTTAGGCTGACTCTGCATTAGACACCCAATGAATGATACCGCTCCCGTGTGTTTCGGTGCTTGGGGGCTGAGAGAGCCCCCTGAGCACCCAAACAGTGAAAATGAAATTAAGTCTCAGTGTCATTTTCAGTGTAATGACATCAGCACGCCATGAGCGTGATCGTCATTACAGTGAAAACAAAAAAAAGCCTATGGAGGTTTTGGAAGCTCTTCCCCACCTCCTGAGGCAAAAAAACTAAAATGAAATCCCTCAGCTGCTAACAGCAGAGGGATTTCGTGCTAGCGTACACATAGCGGAATGGTTCAGTCATGAGCACATGAGCACTGGTGCTCATGATGGAACCCTTCCTTCATGAGCACTAAAGGGGTTAAAATCAAAAACTACATGTATGTTTAGAGACACATTCAAAAGTATTACTTACCAGTCTCCATTCCACCAGGGATTCTCATCAGGCTCTCAGGATGTAGGATCTGCAAAACCTTCCCCTCCCAGCGAAATAGTGGCAAGGGGGGGGGGGGTCTGGGAGAACCACCACTAGTCCGCTGGGCCTTCAGGTGATGCTTGGAGATACGCAGGTGACAACAATTAGCACAAACACATCAGGTGTGTGATGCTAGCATCCATCGAAAAGTCATAGGAATAGTGCAATGTTGAACGTGTCTCATAAAGGACTCACTCTGTCACACATCCACTGATAGGACAACGCCAGCACAACTGTGAAATCTAATTTGATTTGGCGCAATATCGCCACCCTGACAACGACGGAGCCACTGTGTCAAAGTAGGTGAGCCACTTATGTGACGGAAAACAGTCTGTTAGAGCTGATGGCAAATCAGCCAGCCCACATCTAAATACGGCCGGCAGGACTCCGTCAGCTCAACGGCATACTCGTAACGGCCACCACAGCCCTAAGTCCACAGGTAGAAATCTTGACTGGGCGAAGGTGCGAAGAATATATCTGCCGCACGCACGGACCTTGGCGACCAGGAAGTTTCAATTTCTCCCACTCTGACCTTTTCCTGCTGAAACCGATGGATTCAGCGAGACCTCGTCCAACGACTTTCTTGCTTTAAGAGGAGTTTGGATGATACAGCCGGCAACCTTGCCCTGCTGGATGATTTCTAACTTCATTTCACTGCTAATAACACATTTGGCTGATTCAGCATTACTTGTTTCATGTGGATCCACCAAGCAGGGGGTAAAAAAACGAGGAGGGTCTAAAAAGTGCAGTTTCCCATTTTCACTCACATAGGATGCTTTAAAATCCACTACCTAACAGTGGCAAAACGGAATAACACCATATATGGTAAGAAGGTAGATCTTCACTCAAGGAAGTGCCTTTGCTTAGTTTTTGCAAATCCATCCTCCTCTACCAAATCGCAATTTGGAAGAGTCATTCATTCCAATTTGCTAGTCAGTAACCGACATATCAATGATTTGCAAACACAATTCTGGCTGCAAACCATTGACCAGATACACACTCCCATGTTTAGGTGGTAACTGATAGGGGAAGGGGCCCACTTTAGAAATCAGGGGGGCAGCTTCAGGGACCTGCTCTAATTGACGTTTTCCAAAAGTGCTAGCTCATTTAAGGGCTGCTTTGAATTTTTTTTTCTGTTTTAGAATGCAAGGAAGGGTATGCTGCTCTGCTGTTTATGCAGGCAACCATTCCTGTCTTTGCACACAATTAGAGTAAGGATGTATGATGCAAGATGTTTTTGCTTTTCTAGCAATTCTGGTTTTTGTAATGACTGCTGAAATTTTCGTAATAATTATCATCATTCTGATACACATGATTTGTAGGGAAACTATGCATGATAACCATATATAGTAAAACACCAGCTAATATATGGCTCTACTGTTTACGGGAACGAGGGTGGCGCTCTGTATTCACTATACCCCTGTGTGAGAAGGTGGCCTGATATATGCTGTCCACTAGTTCTAGTGGGCACCTTGTATCAGTCCAAACAACCCCTTATGGTGATAGGTTAAAGACAACCTTTATTGAAAGATATCCTAGTGGTAGCTATGGAGAGCAGCCTTCAGGCTAAGTCTTGAAGGAATGTGAATCAGCTTGTTTTAGAAGTCTATAATCTCTTGAATGATCAAATAAAAAGACAACCACACAGGTATATTTTTAAAATATATGTATTTAAGATTAAACACACCCCTCTAGTCTCTTTATGAGACTGGAGTTCGAAGTACTTAAGTTACAAGATAGCGATCATCAGTAATAGCACAAATACACGTTTGGGCCCTAGGGGCATACCAAACCATATACCAAAAAAGTGATATAAGAACCACAACTGGGATAGACACTAGGCCTATAGCCTCTAGAATCGCTGGGACCCCATGAAACCACCCAAGGTAGTGACACAGGAGACCCACAGGGACTGTTTGCAGTGTGATAGCAGAACCGCTGGTTCCTATTATCTTCTATGGGCAATATCGCGGTTGGAATTTTAAAGATTAAGGACACTTCTAATCGAGTCAGGACCAAACACTTTTGGACTTAAGAAGTTCTAGGGCTAGCACCCACAAGAGCACCGGAGTACTCGAGTTACCTCACCCATGGAAGCCGGGTGCATAGGTGTCTTTTGGTGTCGGGTCGCGTCGTCGATTTCAATGGAAGCCTGCAAAGAACTGCTGCTGCCGTGAAGAGGAGAAGTGTCCGAAGAGATCCACACCTGGATCTAGGATGTGAGTAACCTGAAAGCAGAGGGGACAGAGTCTGGGTCACTTGCCAGTGACCTAGGGCAGGATGGACCAATGCCCACAGATGTCGGGTGCTTCAGGTGAGTTGATGGGTGTCTTGACTCTTCAGCCATGAGGTCCAGGAGGTAATTCTGCAGGCCATTACTAACACTAATGTGGCACCACGAGTGCCCCCCATGCAGCAAGTGGCAGATGATACTTGGGATTCTGGCTAGGTGGAACAAACGGACTGCATATGCCAGACACCTTGGCCATGGTTGTTAATTTGGGTAATGCTCCACATCCCTTCACGACTCCACATAGACATAACCTCAGACACGGAACACCCTGCTATTCACGCATCCGCACACTAACCGGGAAAAGTAACCCGAGTCCGCTAGGCACACACGACCCTAGACATGGCTTCACTCGAAAGGCCTATTATATACTAGATATATGTTCCTTTATGTATTTGATATCTCATAACTTTTTTTTCTTTCTTTCTCTCTTTTACATTTAAGTTATGTTTATTAATTGTGGTTGAAATGTTAAAAAAAAAAAGGGGAAAAAAACAAAGATGTCTTGTGATAAGTGATGTTGCTTATTTCCTATCGCCTATACTTTATCATCTAATGGTATCCGAAATTGCATTGTATATAGGCCGTACGCCGCAGTAACAATAGACATATATACAGCTGATTAATTACCACTGGGAGAAGTTACATGTGATAGAAGTGTCCTGCCTCCTATCAGAGGTGATAGTAAAAGTGGGTTCCACGTACCCACACAAAACTGCCAACACACGTCACAATCTGCGACACAGATGTAAATTAAGATATGGTTACTAAGTGGAAACAACTGGGCCTATGTACGCAATGACATAGTGATATTGATTTGTACGAAAATGCAATATGTAACTCTGTTTGATGAGCTTGACTCCAGAATACGTTAAAAATGCAATAAAGATATTAAATTTAAAAAAATGAGGTCCAGGAGGTGTCGACGAAGTCCACAAGCTGGATTCGAGCTGTCCCACAAAGTTTGCCGAATTCTGCGGTGTCGGCAACCAGAATGGACTCAACAAGCCTTGGCAACAGCAAGTCACTGGAAATCAGAGAAAGGACTGCGGTGCAGACCAGCAAGGTCTGATGGACTCACCCAGCAAGGGTAAGTAAAGGCATGTCTGGAGCAACCAGGAAAGCCCAAGCAGAAAAGGAGTTGCCTTCGTGGGGACCTGCTAGCCAATGGGCTAGTGATCGCGAAGGAGCCTCAAGCGGTCGCACTTGAAGCTGGCCCACGGGTCACTCGTAGAGTGGAGGCCAACAATCTTTGGTGCAGGAGATGCTCAAGACTGGGGCTACTCTGAGCCCAAAGCACAACTTCGAGGAGGACCAGGAAGATAGTGCTGCAGCAAAAGTTCACGGTGTCCAGGGGTCACGGTTCCATATCACCCACGATAGCCACGGGCCTCAGCTTTGCTGTGGACTCAGGGTATCTTCGGGGAAGTCTGGAAATCTACCTCTGGTGATGCAAAGACTTCGGCGTCCGGCGGGAGCTTCAGCGATGCAGACCGGTCAGTTGCTTCTTTGGTGCCTGCCAAGCAGGGGAGTCACTCCTTGATCCCAAGGGAGATTTCTTCAGCCGTCTAGTCAGGATAGAACGTCGAAGGTCCAGGATGTACATTGCAGAGTTTCATCCAGGGTAATCTAAAGTCCTAGGGACTGGATTCCTATACTTATAGTACATTTAGGGGATGGACTAACTCTAAGGCTCCACCTATGGGTGGGCCAGGAAAGTTTCACGTCAGAGCACGTAGCCCCTGCAACCGGTTTGAACTGGAGTATGCACAGGGACACCAAGTGTGCCCCCAGTGCAGGACTTCAAAGCACCAGAGAGTGTTCCCGCCCAGCCCCAATACACATCAGCCTGTCTGGGGAGGTGGTTACACCTTCCCTCGACAGGAAACCTATTGTCCAGGCCTCCCCTGATGGAGTTTCGGTCAGCAGCAGGAGGCCAGACCCGTGTCTGTGGCAGAGCCATCCATTTTGTGATGCCAGGGCTCAGGAAGGACCTACCGGGTTTAGACGGTGTGAACATGTCTCTCCCTCTAGAAGGGTGGAATGCTACCCCCGCCGCCAAAATTGGTGGGGGGGGGGGTAGTATTCCAAAGCGTTTAACACCAAACACGACATGTTTTGATGCAGCCATTCCAAAGTTAGCATTTACCACGTTGTTATAATGCACTTAAGAGTATATGGTATGGCTGTATCACAGAACAGCCATAAGGAAGGATTTCCGAATGCTGCAGAGGGGGTCAGCTCATGCTTGGGCACCCTCTCACACAAAACCAAGCACTCTGCCTTCAGGATTGTCAAGGCCTGCCATAGGAGTGACTTATAGGTTTATATGTGTCTGTATATATATGTGGATATAGGTAGCTTATACCACTGTAAGGGGTGCAAGCACACCTTTACCCAGGCTGAAGTAGCAGACCTGTGGTGCCATTTTGGAGTGCTTCCCACGGGTGGCATAATACATGCTTCACCCCCTGGTAGGCCTCTGAGGTACCTATGCCCTAGGTACATAGTATACCATATACTAGGGGCTTATAAGGCACTCTAGAATCCAATTAGATATGTACCTAATGTACATGCAAACCATTTTACAGAGGAAGCAGATAGACTGGGGCCCTGAATAGCAGGGTCCCAGTCCAACTAAGTCATAAACCAGCAAAACACCAGGAAAAAAGTGGGGGCAACCATATAGTCAGATTCCACCTTCCTACACCCTGCAGATAAGATATTCTCTGATAGGGTTGTCTGACCTCTAACACTCTCTATCTTAAAGAGCGATAGCGTGTTAGAGAGATGAGGGAGACACACCTGCCAGTTCTCCTTTTCTCCGAATAGGGTGCAAACCATACTTTTCCTCCTAGGCCTTTGAAGTTCTACCAGGTGTTTCCCCCTAAAAATAAAAGAGAACAAAATGCTCTCTTTACTCTGAACAATTCTTTTAAATCTGGTTCAGGTTACATATTGTGATATATTTCAGTGTAGGTGTAACCCACCGCCTCATTAGTCAACTCCTTACTATGGACTTCTCAAGCCATTATAGAATCCATAAAATCCCCGATATGTCTCTAAGTCTTGTGATAGGAGTTTTAAAATAAAGAAACTGCACCCATCTTGATTTTACACCATTGTTTCCTGATTGCCCACTCTGGGGTGGGAAGCACGACCTTCACCCCTAAAAGTATCTCCCTAACAACCGGGGACCTGTGTAATTCAGGTGCGGTGTGTCCATTGGGGCGTGGGGGCGTTGCCCCCCCGCCCCCTCGCACCCGCCCGCAGCTCCCTCGGTGTCTCTGAACTTAGTTTACTTAAGTTCAGAGACGCCGAGGGTGGGGGGAACTGACAATGCATGTCAGTTAACATGACGTCGGACCGTGGGCGGTACGGCGTCATGTTGACTGACATGCAATGTCAGACCAGGCAGCACTGCAGCACAAGTGTGCATGAGTGGGCATGGTGAGCTAGTTTTTAGCCCGTGGCCAGTCATGCGCACTTGTGTTTTCACGGATTTGCGCATGCCCATTAGGAGCCCCTCGGTCTCCTAATGGGAAGGCGGCGGGCGAAAAGTAGGCTGTGCCCTCAGCCAATCCTGGCGCTGCAGCAGCGCCAGGATTGGCTGAGGGGTTGCCACTGCAGTGCTGACGTGCGGTGACGTGCTGTTCCATCCAGTTTGAAGAGGGCAGAGGCGCCAATGCGGACCAGGAGCAGAGGCGGTCAGGTAAGCTTTCCTTTTAATTTTCATAGTATTCTCCTGTGCGACCCCCCCCGCGCGTGACCCCCCCCTCGCGACTGCTCACACGTTCGTTTGCTTATTCTCCCGTGCGACCCCCCCACCCCGCGCGTGACCCCCCCCTCGCGACTGCTCACACGTTCGTTTGCTTCCTTTGCAATCATTTTACGCCTCGCCACTTTCAAATGTCACCAGCCGCCCCTGGTGTAATTTGCCAGTTAAGAGTGGGCTTATTGATGAAGCATGCCACTAAATGTGGGTGCGAGTTCAGGGTCCCTTAAAAAAGGGATTTCAGATTGTTGAGGTGGTGGATAGTAATATGGAATTATATCATGGTTAATAACCTAGACCAGTTTTTAAAGATTCAAGCAAAGTATAGAGACTAGGGTGTTCCAGCTGTAATTATCATAAGGTTCGGGATAACACGCCCTTTGGTCTGTTTTGCTACTGTCCTCTCACTTCTACTTATTTTTAATGGATGTATGTATCCATACCTAGACGAGTATCTCCCGAATACTCCATCAACAGAAGTGGCAAACCAGCATCTTCAACCAATGAGCTTTCACTTGCTTGTGGAAGCGCAGGAGATAAGGATGGAGTTTGCTCCGCGCAAACCTCGTACAAACTCGAACTTATGCTATGTCCACTTTGATGGACCTTTGTCTTGAACTGAGGCTAATATCATAAATTCAACAGTATTTCAATGAGGGAAACAACCTTAACAACGCGGTCATTACATCGTGTTACCTTTACAACGCGGTTGTTACAACGATGGTGTTGTTACATCTCAGTAAATTACAACACAAGTCGTTACAGTGACTTGCTCTAGATGGCGCTCTAAACTAAGGAATAGTATGATTTACTATACCAACACCTTCCCTACTGTTGTACACACTGGAGTTGGAATAGTAAATTATACTGTTCCTAAGTGCAGCACGCCATCTAGAGCAAGTTGTTGTAACGACTTGCGTTGTAATGGTACTGCGATCGTGGTCATTGTGACAACCGCATTGTAATCGTATGCGTTGTAAACACATGTGATGTAATGGTATATATTCATCAATGACAGTGGCGCAGATTTTCCCCCTCAGAAGCGACAGAGAAGAGTAATTGTGCAAACTATGAAGATTTGTTAACAAATTACTAAAGTTGCGATGAAATTACAATCTAAATCACAATGTTTATTAATAAATCAATTGTCACCTGAATACGGCTTGTATGAATATAATCCAGGCAATTCAATTTGGCAAATGCAAACACACATTATTAAAGACGGCATTTGCAAAGTGAGATGAAGTTCTGTTCCCCTTAAGGGAAAGTCCCTAAAGCTAAGCTAGTTTGTGAGTAAGCTGGGAAATTCTTTAAAGCAGCAAGTGTCCCAAATATAGCATTGAAAGTCGAACCAAATGAAGGTTCCAATCAAGAAAAGGAGAAATGCACTAAAAAGTAAGTCTATGAGCAGAAATAAAAGGTGCATTGGGTCTCTAGAGTGATGCGCCTGCAAAAGTGTTACTCTATATAATACTTTGTTTATGGTTAATCACAAACCTTTGTAATATTAGAACAACAGATACAGACAGATAAGCATAACTGAGTTCTTGCAAGTGACACAAAATAACATGTAAACATGCCCAATTATGCCTGCAAAAGTGGACAGGGGCAATTCTCTGATTAACCAACTAAAATCATTTGCACACAGTTAAAACCTGAAGTTTTGTCTAAGGGATGGAACCCCTTCCAGACGTGCGAGTGACCACCAGACCCTCCTGGCCTTCCTCGTGCCCTCCTTTTTTCCCCATCTCAATAAACGCTAGTTGAATCACTGTTGGTGCATAACGGCCGCAGTTTATTCACAAACATGGAACATAAACATCACACTTTAATGGTCTTGTACGCTCCATGATTGTAATACTTCATGACATCTGTCATCGTTATCAACAGTCTGATTAATTGGCCCAAAAGTCACGCATTGCTGGAGTCGTGCCGCAAGCACGACGTAACGCCAGCAAGGCATTTTGAAGCCTATACTCATTGTACTGTGTCGCTCCTTACGCCTGCTTCAAGCAGGCCTAAGGTTTTGACGCAGTGGCGTCCTAAAAGTGGTGCAGGTAAATCTTATAGATTTCACTGCGTCACTTTTATGAGGCCTTCCTGCGTGGGAACGCCCACCCTGCATACATTATACCTGACGCAGGTATAATGTGACGCAGGGATTTACTACGTGATGCATCTCCCTAGATGCATCACGTTGTAAATGTGTCGCAACGTGGCACATTGTTTACAACGCCGCTGCTTCACAAAAGTGACGCAACGGCGGTGTAAAAGTGTAGCAAGGGGCTGGTAAATCTGCCCTTAAGTTTGCAGGCAGAGGAGGTCTGCACCTGGATACCCGCGGGTGAAGATGCGCTTTGCAAAGACACATGAAATAATGATACGGCTGCCCTGCTGCGCTTTATTACCAACAAAACAGTAGCGGCTCCTGGAGGGAGTGCTGCGGTGCAGAGGCGGGCGGGGGAGGGGCAGAGTGGGGGGTAGTAAACCACAGCATAGGGCTGAACCATACGGCCGTCCACGAATCCCCCCAGGAGTGGGAAACTGCAAAGGAAATTCCGTCCATTTCCTCTGAAAGGCTGGTCTGGCTGGGGGGAAGCCACGGCCCGGGAAACTAAGAGTAACTCCAGAGGCCCCCTTTATATTACTGAAACCTGTACTTCTCCACTTATAATTAGAAACCTAAGACTACAGGTCCCACAATGCAATGAAAAAGCCACGTCGGGATAAGGTCTTCACATCTGACAGCTTGACCTTTTCACAGGAGAGTTGGATACAGGAAATAAATGCCCTCTTACAATTGATGTTAAACTGATGCTTTGTAGCAACGGACCTGGGAGTAGTTAATCGACACTACAACTCCCAGAATCCACTGAGGTATTCAAGTGTATCCCAGGACTGTAAAGATGGAGTGAATCACAGGTAATAAGTACAGCGCCACTTGGTCTCCTTGGGGCAGATTTATGAGCCCCTTGCGCCACTTTTGCGTCACTTTTAACATGGGAAAAGTGGCGCAAAAGTGGCGCAAGGGGCTCATAAATCTGCCCCCTTGTTTGTAGAAAGTATTCCTGCAGGGCACAGCTTTGGTTTCAGAGTGTATGTGTTTGTTGCAGCCCCCAAGGCTCTCTGTAGCTTGCTCTGCGCCTCGAGGGAGAGGGGTGGCCTGGCCACGCCCCCTCAGTTATTACTCACAGCTGCCCCAGTAAACTGGCTCTGGTGGGCGGGGCGCTCTCTCTGCGGACAGGACAGGCCTCGGTGCAGCTGCGCCATGGAGCAGGTGAGGGCCGAACAGGAAACTCGGAATATTCCATTCGGAATGAAAGAGAGTAACTCTCTCCTCCCTCACTGGGTTATTCGTGCTACTCGTCGAAAAGTGCTTTGATACCTCGTCAGTGGTCGCACGCGCTGTATATAAATGAAAATTAACAATTGATGAGAAAAATATGTTTTCTGCAGAGACGTTTTAATGCATGGGCAAAGTGGGCTCTGGCCCAGGGCCCCAGCCTTTCAGGGGGCCCCCTGACTGTCAGCTCCATTATCCAGAGTTTTGCCCTAATGACCTTGAATATTTCTTAAACAGTTAGTTTTAAATACTGTTTTCCTTTAATTTATTTCTTATGTACCTGATGTGTGAGAGTCTAGTACAGCCATTTTGCAGAGAAATTTTGTGTTTATGTTTCATGCAATATACATTAAAAAAAGTTTATTTTAGATCAAAACGAGGCCTAACATATAAGAAATGGGAGGGCGTCACGAAGATTATTTGCAGTAATATTGGTGAGCTGCTGCTGTGTTACAATATTGAAAACTCACATAACTATCCCTGAATATTAGATGTAAACACATTTAGGGCCTTATTTATGAGAAGTGATGCATCGCTGTGTGAAAACAGGGTTGTGTCACTTCTTAGTGCGCCCTCCTTGCGACATGATGGATGTGTCATATTTACTGTATAACACATCATGTCGCAAGGAGTTACAGATACGTCAGAAATACTTGCGTATCTGTACCCGCAAAAGTGATGCATTGCTGGGGTGTGTCTGAAAATAGACGCAACTCCAGCAATGTGTCCTTTCACATGGGGTAAGCCCCATGTGAAAGGGCTTGTATCAGTCTTACGCCTGCTGTGAGGCAGGTGTAAGATATTGACTCAATGGCGTCCTAGAAGTGGCGCACTGAGTTCTCATAGATTTCAATGCACCACTTCTACGATGCATTTTGCGGGGCAACACCCACCCTGCATACATTATGCCTGGCGCAGGTATAATGTGGTGCAGGGGTTTACAAAGTGAAGCATCTGCCTAGATGCGTCACTTTGTAAATAGGGCGTAACATTGCACATATTTTACGCTGCCGGTGCTTCACAAAAAGTGACGCTCCAGCGGCATAAAAATGAGGCAAGGCCTCATAAATAAGGCCCTTAGAATTTGGACAAGTGTTTCTTTGCACTGTCAGGGACCTAATGAAATGAAATAGTGTATTTAATAAAGCGCGCAGCTACTCAGACTAGAGTGTCCTGGCGCATGACAGTGGGAGGAAAACGTGCGTAAAAGACCCATCAGTTATCAAAAAGCCACGTTTTTAAGTTCTTCCATGAAAGAAAGTAGGTCTGTAGTGAGTCTCAGAGACTCAGGGAGGCTATTCCACAATTTTCCGCCTAGAAAGCCGTGGGATCTGCCTCCAATGTGGGCACTGCATATTTTAGGCATGATGGCCAGGTTGGCATTGGAAAAATTTAGGGGTCTAGATGTTGTGTAGTGATTAACACGCTTATTTATGTAGCCGGCTCCTAAGCCATGGAAAGCTTTAAAGAAGATGGTCATCGCTTTGAAGTCGATCCATTCTTTTATGCGGAGAGACTTAAGAATAGGGGTCATACTAGATCTGGGTTTAGGTCTCAGGATGGCTCTGACCGCCGTATTGTACCACTTGTAGGCGCTGGATAAGGGATTTGGGAAGACCAAGGTATAAGCTGTTGACATAGTCAAGTTTTGATGTCACCAGAGCCTGCACCACGATCTTTCTGCTCTCAAGCGGTAACAGTGGCAGGAGTTTTTTTAGCATCTAGAGTATGCCAAAGCAAGCGCCAGTTAGATTTTGAATTTGAAAGCGCATGGAGAGTGTCTTGTCTATGACAATTCCTAGGTTTTTGACTTTCTCCTTTTCAGCGGGCGGGGGCGGCAGATCTTTTGGCCACGAGCTCCAGTCAGGCGTTTCTGGATTACCAAAGAAAACAACTTCAGTTTTCTCAGGATTGCACTTCAGCTGATTGATCTTAAGCCAGTTAAAAACCTTTGTGAGGCAAGACCTAATCATTGCCCCGTCAAAGTCGGTTCCTTTTTCACACGTAAAAATCAGCTGAGTGTCATCAGCATAGAAAACAATTTTGACGCCCTCTTCCTCTATCAGAAATGCAAGGGGGATAGATATATATTAAAAAGGGTAGGACTGAGATGGAGCCCTGAGGGACACGTACATTCATGGCCGGAACTGGGATGAGAAAGGGGGGAGCCAGATGTCCTGAGATCTATTTACCAAAAAGGATGACATCCATGTTAAGGCGGTCCCCGCCCCCAGACCGATGTTAGCAAGTCTCTCCAGGAGCCTCTCATGTGGGAACATATCAAAGGCTGCCAACGTATCAAGCAGTATGAGAACAGGCTTGCCTCCCTGGTCCAGCTTACCCTTGAGAAATTGAGTCACTTCCAGCAGAGCGGACTCTGTACTGTAGTTAGCCCTAAAACCGGATTGGGACTCATGAAGGAGCTTCCCATCTTCAATGTGTTTTTGAGGGCCTTGTTTACATGCTTCTCTAGTACTCTGGAGAGGGTCAGAAGAAGGGAGATTGGCCTGTAGTTGGCAGGGTCCGTCGGTTTGACGTTATTCTTTTTTATCAGTGGAAGAATCTTAGCATTCTTCCATAATTTCTACTTGTTGCCTGAGGAGAGAGAAGCATTAAAAAGCTGGTTTACTGTGGGGTTTATGGAGGGAGCTAATAGGTTCAGGATATTCCCTGGACATGGGTCAGTAGGAGAGCCAGACTTAATGCTTTGGAGAGGGGTCAGTGACTCTTCAAGCTGAAACTCAGGGAAAGCTAGTAAAGATGGAGGATCCAATAGGTGAAATTTGCTATTAGAACTAAGGTAGAAGGTCAGTTCTTCCTCTGAGATGTTAGTGAAGGCTTGTTGGATCATGGATATCTTTTTGTGGAAGAATTCAACTATTTACTTAGACCATTCTTCAGTGCATGGCCCTTCCTTTGTGCCGGCTTTCAGGGCAGTAAAGGATTTAACTATGCTAAAGATTTCCTTACTCTTATTTTGGGCATTTTCTATCTTGGTTTGAAAGAAGTTTTTCTTGGCTGCTTTGACGAGAATGTAATGAGCTTTTAAGGTGTCTTTATACACCTTCCTGTCCTCAGGTAGATAGGATTTACGCCATTTCCGTTCAATTTTTCCATAATTCCTGTTGCGAGATCTGAGGGAATCGTTAAACCATGGAGCTGGTGGGGCTGACCTCTTTAGGAGCGGCAAACAACCGGTACCGCTGCATCAATGTGGGTTCGGAGCCATGAATCTATTGACAGGGCGTCCGAGTCGGGGCAGCCAGACAGCTCTGGTGAGGAACGACCAAGGGCGTCTGCTAACATCGGGATGGATATTTTATGGAACGTCCTGTAATTAGAGACCCTCTGCCTTGTGTTAGCTCGAGGGGCTGTGGCAGAGTTGGGAATGACACATTTTAATAGGAGGTGGTCAGACAAGGTAATGGGAAGAGGTAGGCTTACTGATATGTCAAAGTTGTGAACGATTTGGTCTAGGGTATGGCCCTTCTCATGGGTGGCCAAAGAAATAGATGGAAACATGTTGCAGGCCTGCAGCGCCTCCAACAAGGAAATTATTTGAGGGTCATTTCCATTGTCCAAAAGTATATTGAAATATCCCAGAATGCGGCAGTTGTTGTATTTTAAGGCCAGGGAGATGGTGGCTGTATTAAGCGTAGTAATAACATTTCCAATAGCACTGGGAGGTCTGTAAATCCGAAATCTAGCTATGCTATGATGGGGGATAAGGTACAGCAGAGGCCTAAGCAGTCTAGTTTTTTATTGTAAATTATGGCAACACCTCCCTCCTTCCCATTCGATCGGTCCCTCCTAAGAATTTTATAACCCGCAGGGATGGCCAAGGTGATAGTAGGGTTGGAGGCTTCAAACAGCCAGGTCTCAGTGAGAAATAAAAGATCAGACTGTTTGTCTAAAAGTAGGCCATAAATGTATGGTTCATGCTTTTGCATAGAGCGACAATTTAAAATGGTGACCTTTAAGTCCTCTGTTTTCTTATTGTTTTTACACTTATTGTTGCGTGGGAGGATATTGGGTGCGAGTTTCCTGGGCTGGAGGAGAGTCCAGTTGCACTTATTGCATTGAAAGTCTACCTCCAACCTCGGATCAGCGGCTGTACACTGACATAATGGTAGCCGCCTAAGGCTAAGCAGTTTTTTCCTATTGCAATATAGTGGAAGAAACTCACCGGAGGGGAACTGGGCAGCATGGCCGGCGCCGAACGCCTCCAGGCGCAGACAGTCTTGCCTTCGGCGCGCCAGCGGCGCACCTGCTGCGCACGTCCACTTAGCGTGTCCGTTTGCATCGGGAATATATAGGCTAATGCCTATGATGGAAACTGGATCGCCAGCGCAGCTGAGGAAGCGGATACTGCGTAGGCATAAGTGAGGAGCCCGATAGTAGCCCCAGCCCTCCGCACAATTGGCATATCAGCCGCGGCGGACCAGGACTGGAGGAAAAGCGAGATGCGAATCGGAGCAGCTAAGGAGGTGGAGGCAAGCAGAATCAAGTAAAGTGCAAGTGCGCATAGGTAGGAGAAATTGTTAAAAAGCACAGAGTAATTCAGCCAGACATATACAATTTAAAAAGTAATAAAAACCTAGTAGCAGGGGAGGAAACACTAAATCCTACAGCTATCAGCTGCGCGCATCCATTTGCATCGGGAATACATAGGCTGATGCCTATGATACAAACTGGATCGCTAACACAGCTGAGGAAGCGGAAACTACGTGGGTGGAAGTGAGGAGCCCGATAGTAGTCCCAGACCTCCGCATAATCGGCGTATCAGCAGCAGCGGACCAGGACTGGAGGAAAACCGAGATGTGAATCGGAGCAGCTAAGGAGGTGTAGGCAAGAAGAATCAAGGCAAGGGCGCGTAGGTAGGAGAAATTGTTAAAAAGCACAGAGTAATTCAGCCACACATATACAATTTAAAAAGTATTAAAAACCTAGTAGCAGGGCAGGAAACCATGAATTCTACAGATGTAAGCTGCGCCTGTCCATTTACATCAGAAATATATAGGCTAATGCCTATGATGCAAACTGGATCGCTAGCGCAGCTGAGGAAGCGGAAACTGCGTGGGAAACAGGGGCTCAAATTAGATCATAAATTCAAAGGTGTCCTGAACAGGGGCCCCCAAAATATGTTTGGCCCAGGGCCCCCCAAATCCTTCAGATGTCCCTGGTTTTCTGTTTCCCTTTTCCAAGCGGGCGAGCCTTTCCCGTGCTGTCTTTCTTTTCTAGGTGATGTTCTTCGAGGCGCCATCTAGAGAGCGGAGATAATTGGGGCAGAGCTCTCACGTTATCCAGGCCCATGAGTGATTAGAGCGTCCAGTCCAGGTTTTGGGTCTTGCATTCTGGGACTTGTAGTTCTGTTTTTTAGTTTATTACAACATCAAAAGTTCAGGTCCTAGAATACATATAAAAAAAATCTCACGGACGGATCTGGGAAACTTGAGAGTTCTCTGGGGTGAGGATAGAGCCCCCCAGACTTCCACAGGCAATGGGGGGGCTTCTGGGGTTTTAAGGGGCTCAGCTGGACGAGCTGATGTCAGTTACAGAAGAGGAGAAGCCCCAGGGGAGGGCATCCGCGGCGAGTCCCTTTCATCACATCCGGTGTAATTATAGGCTGTGTGAAAGTAATCCAGACTTGGAAACTTTTTCAGATGGGGGGGGGCGGCAAATCTATTTTCGTGTCAATGCCTTCTGTAAATGTATTTGCAGTCAATGTGGGTGTGTGATCGTGATAGAAACCAAACCCCATAGGGCTATCACACCGCTCTGGCAGGAGTCCACGCAGGCCTGTTTTCCTGTTGTTTGGAGGCTTCTCTGGACCGTAAACCTCTGCGTGAGGAGGAGGTCGCTGGAGCACCTGGGAACAGCCGACTGCAGGATATTTTATGGATAAACAACAAAGCATTGATAGCACAAAGAATCTTGGAATACCTTGAGACCTCGTTGCTGAAGAGGCGGCGCCATTGACAGATTCTGTCGCACCTCTGGGCGGTATCGCGATATCTTCCTGCTCAGCAGGCTCCAGGAACATGCCGCTCTTGCTTCTGGCTTTCAAGAGAGAAGTCCAGGCGCAGTGGTTGTGTCTGGGCTCTGGCAGTGTGCGGGTGCTCTGGCAGTGTGTCTGGGCTCTGGCAGTGTGTCTGGGCTCTGGCAGTGTGTCTGGGCTCTGGCAGTGTGCAGGTGCCCTGGCAGTGTGCGGGTGCCCTGGCAGTGTGCGGGTGCTCTGGCAGTGTGCGGGTGCTCTGGCAGTGTGTCTGGGCTCTGGCAGTGTGCGGGTGCTCTGGCAGTGTGTCTGGGCTCTGGCAGTGTGTCTGGGCTCTGACAGTGTGCGGGTGCCCTGGCAGTGTGCGGGTGCCCTGGCAGTGTGTGGGTGCCCTGGCAGTGTGCAGGTGCCCTGGCAGTGTGTCTGGGCTCTGGCAGTGTGCGGGTGCCCTGGCAGTGTGCGGGTGCCCTGGCAGTGTGCGGGTGCCCTGGCAGTGTGCGGGTGCTCTGGCAGTGTGTGGGTGCTCTGGCAGTGTGTCTGGGCTCTGGCAGTGTGCGGGGGCTCTGGCAGTGTGTCTGGGCTCTGGCAGTGTGCAGGTGCTCTGGCAGTGCGGGTGTCTGAGCAGTGTGCAGGTGCTCTGGCAGTGTGCGGGTGCTCTGGCAGTGTGTCTGGGCTCTGGCAGTGTGTAGGTGCTCTGGCAGTGTGTGGGTGTCTGAACAGTGCCAAGCTAGCCTAAGGCAGGGGTCAGCCTTCACTTTGCTCTGCTCTCTTCGCCTGCACAGAACGCAAGGCTCGCGCCTTGCTAGCGCCCAGAGACTTCATCTTTTGTTGACCACAACTCGTTAGTTTTGGAGTCATATGATAAGGGCTCTAGTAAAAACATTGAATAAACGAATAATGTAGGGGGAAGAGGAGAGGTAGGAAGGCACCAGCAGGTCAGGTGTCTCTCTGGCAACTCACAAACATGGGGCTACAGAGATCACAATCGCTATCATGCTCGGCATTCTTGCCCTCTGCAACCCTTATCCTCCTACTAGGGGAGCCCAATCCTGACATTGATATAACGGGGACCCAGCGTGGGGTGCGGGTGCATCCTGCGACTACTAGTCAGTTGTGTCATGGTCTTACCTGGGATGGTAGTCCCTTGTCATGCTGGTGAGCAGGTGATTATAAAACAACTGCACAAGAAAACATGGGAGTCTGCTGGAAATGGTGAAATCGGGAGCAGGACGACTGAGCATTTACGCACCATTTTTTTTTTAACTGTCCTTCATGGCGTCGGACTAGCTGCAGCTCGCTTGTGAGTGACATCTGGCCAGGGGTGTGGAATTTAATATAATATCTACTTGTCCATGGGACAGGTTGCTTCATAAATGTAGTGGCCATGTCAAAAAATCCCCGTGTCCCTTTGGTGCCCCGTAGTGCAGCCATAGCAATCTTCTTAATAAAGAGCTCTGATTATAGCCTCCTGGTTATGCCAGGGCTCATACAATAGTGGGGCTTCAATTATAGCAATTTCCGCATTTTACCACCTTTCCACAGATCTACATATTGGGGCTAGAGGTAGCGGTAGGCAATAGTACCAGGGTAGGAATGCGCTTTGGAGTCTGTGCAAACCTACTAACTTGCAGGTTTTATGGGTTTTCACCAGCTCTTCTCTAATATTATCCCATACTGAGAAAGGATGGAAATTTACTCCGGACAAGTGTAGAAAGAAATCTTCTTCCACGGAAAACAAGTGGTTGGAGGCAAAGTGAACTTGTAAACGCTCAACAGATTTTCGCCTGAGCGAAATCTACACGTGTTTGCTTGTGCTAAAATGCAGTTCACAAATGTTTTTTTAGGAATGTGATTTTTCTGGCCTACTTCTGTCCATTATTGTGAATTCATGCAAGCTGTGAATCTGCACTAGTGCAAGAGCATATACCATGGGTGCACTTATGTGACTTTATTTAAGAATTAGGCCCCAAATTAGGTCTTGAGTTTGCCAAGACCATGTTTTAAAATTACAATTATGTCTCTCTCTCTATCTATAGTCTGGCCTCACTGTGAGTGTCCGCATTCTGCTCTTCCAGAAGGAGCATATCGGTACACAAAGTAGCTTTTTCAGTGCCACAGACTATTGTGGCAATGTGTGCTTTTTGAGACCAAAAAATATTATTGCTTTTTGCCAATGTTTTTTTCAATGGTGAGGGCCTGGCAGCTCCCACAACAATAACGTTTTGCAATACCATGTCAAAACAAGACCAGCATTGACAAAACCAAATGGCTGACCAGAAATATCAGACCTGTTGGCTTTGCCAATGGTTGTTTATTTTCAGGTTTCCCTTGATCTTGTTGAAACTGGTTGCACTGATTTTCCATTATGAATATTTTTGGGGAATACTAGCATACATCATGGTATCATTTTTTTGTGAACATTTAATTTGAAAGCAAAGACTTCAATCTTGCATTTAAGCTTCTGCAAATAGTTGCATCTAATCAGAGAGACATCTGGGAACACTATATGTAGCCTCACATTGCTAAACTTTGTAAACATGTGTATGCATTTTTATACTGGGACCACTGTCACAGTGTAGTCCGAGCTTACATTTCCTTAGAGTGCATACCCTAGTAATAAAGGCTTTGCATTAATGAGCCAGAAATGCAAGTTCAAACCGCATTAACACCTGGACACAAGTATTCCCTTAACTGCAGACAATGCCCTTCCCTTATCCATAATGTGGTACTGCAAACTGGCAGCCAAAGGGTTTATGCTGCCGGGGGTTGGACAAAATAGGCATGAAAACTTGTTGTCCTTGACTGTAGGAGAGTAGGATCTGCTTCACATAGTTACCCCCACTTTTTTGCTGGTGTTTCACTGTTTTTCGACTTTAGTCTGGTTGGGACCCTGCTATTCAGGGCCCCAGCCTAGCTGCTTCCTCTCTAAATTGATTGCATGTACTTTAGGTACACTCCAGATTGGATTCTGGGATACCCTTGTGAGTCCCTAGTATATGTACCCAGGGCATAGGTACCCCAGAGGCCTACCAGGGGCTGAATCATGTATTATGCCACCCCTGGAAAGCCCTCCAACATAACACCACAGGTCTGCTACTGCAGCCTGGGTAAGGTGGTGCATGCAACCCTTACTGAGTTATAGGTTCACTATACCTCACCTATCACTGCGCATAGTAACCTGTCAGTCACCCCTATGGCAGGCCTCATCAATCCTGAAGGCAGGGGGCTTGGTTATATGTGAGAGGGTGCACAGGCATGAGCTGAGTCCCTCTGCAGCCTTTGGAATCTCTTCTCCGGGGTTGTCACTGGTGTAGCCTGACCATATACTCTTAAGTGCATTATATCTAAAACGGTTAATTCTAACTTTGGACTGGCTGCACGAAAACATGTTGTGTTTGGTGTCCAACACCTTGGATTCATACCCCCATTTCAAATCCTGATGTGAGAATATGATCCCACCCTTCTAGAGGGAGAGACATGGCAAAACTGGTATACCCGGTAGAAACTTCACAGAGCCCTGGCATCACAAAATGGATGCTGCAGCCACAGACACGGGTCTGGCCTCCTGCTGCTGACCGAAACTCTGGTAGGGGAGGCCTGGACAATAGATTTCCTATCACAGGGAGGTGTAACCACCTCCCAGACAGGCTTATGTGTATTGGGGCTGGGTGGGAGCACTCTCAGAGTGCTTTGAAGTCCTACAGTGGGGGTGCATTTGGTGTCCCTGTGCATAGTCCAGCTCCAACTGGTTCAAGGGCTTCCAGCCCCTGCTCTGGCATGAAACTGGACAAAGGAAATTGGTGTAGCCACCCCTCTTTCCAAACCCTCCCATAGGTGGGTTCCCAGAGTTAGTCCAACCCCTTCCTTAGGTATAAGTAAGGAACCTCTGTAATCAGAAATTTGGATATCCTTGGACAAAACTCTGACCTGAATCCTGGAACTTGGACGCTCTACTAAAGACTAGAGGACTGAAGGAATCTCCCTTGGGGTCAAGGAGTGACTCCCCTGATTGGCAGGCACCAATTAAGCATTTTGCCCGTCTGCATCGCCGAAGCTCCCGCCGGACTCTGAAGTATTTGCAGCCCAGGAAGAGGATTACTAGACATCTCAGAGGCCGACCCGAGTCCCCAGCAAAGCTGAGACTCTCAGCCCTCGTGAGGAGCGTGGAACCGGAATCCTGGTCACCGTGCACTTTTGCAAGTGTATTGACTTCTCAACATTTCAAGAAGTCGTGCTTGGGGTTACTTGTAGCCCTCACCTCGACCAGAGAATCCACTGAAGATTGTTGGCCTAGTCACCCCAAGTAACCCGTGGGCTGCCATTTTGTGTTTCTTCTCGAGGTCCCTTTCGTGATCCCTGGTCCGTCAACTGGTTGGTCCCTGAGAGGGTAACTTTGAATTTCCATGGGCTTCCCTGGTTGCTCCAGATGTGCCCTGACTCCCTACCAAGTGGTGAGTCCCTCAGACCTTGCTGGTCTGCACCGAAGCATCTTTCTCCTTTCTGCGTGGGTTGCTGTTGCCAAGGCTTGTTGTGTCCAATCTGGGCACCAATGCTGCAGCACTCGACATCCTTTGTGGGTCAGCTTGAATCCAGCTCCTGGTCATCCTCGACGCCTCCTGGTCCTCATGGCTGAAGAGTCCAGCTTCACCTCCTTCACCTGAAATCACCCGACATTGGTGGGCATCCGCCTATTGTCTTCCTGGTCACTGGCTAGTGACCCAGACTCTGTCCCCTCTGCTTTCAGATTCTTCTAGACTTCGATCCAGGCTTGGATCTCTTCGGAAACTTCCCGGCAGCAGCACTTCTTTGCCAGCTCCCATTGAAATCGACAACGCAACCCGATACCATTTGACACCTATGCACCCGGCTTCCCTGGGTGAGGTAACACAAGTACTCTGGTGCTCCCGTGGGTGTTGACCCTAGAACCTCCTAAGACCCAAAGGGTTTGGTCCTGACTCATTTCTAAGTGTCCCTAATCTTTAAAAATCTAACCGCGACTTTCCCCATAGAAGCTAACGGGAGCTCGCGGCTGTGTTCACACACTGCACACGGCCCCCGTGGGTCCCCTGTGGGTCCCCTGTGTCACTACCTTGGGGTCTCAGCAATTCTACAGGCTCTAGGCCTTGTGTCTAGTTAAGTTGTGGTTCTTAAACCACTATTTTAGTATATGGTTCTGGCTCGCCCTAGGGCCTGACGTGTATTTGTGCTATTTTACGGTCACATTTGAAGTGTTACTTATGTGTTTTGACCTCTAGTCTCATAAAGAGACTAGGAGTGTGTGTTTAGAAATAAATATACCTGGTGTGGTTGTCTTTCATTTAGCCATTCAAGAGATTATAGACTGGTAAAACAAGCTGCTTTACATTCCTATAAGACTTCGCCTGAAGGCTGCTCTCCATAGCTACCACTAGGATAGCTTTCAATAAAGGTTGTCTTTAACCTATCATCAATAAGGGGTTGTTTGGACTGGTAAAGGGTGCCCACTATAACTAGTGAACAGCATATACCAGGCCAACTTCTCACATTGACCACAACAATATTTCCTGGGAGTCGGACTATAGGAATTCCACAGCCCTGATCTAGTGAATCTTTCGACCATAGATCTAAATAGGGAGGAGCCACTTATAAATGAACCGCCCCGTGGCCCATCTTTTTGTTCTATTATCACTATGAGCATGTGAGTAAAAACAGAAGATCGCCTGGCTCACTGCTAAGGCTGCAGCTGGCCATCTGGTCCACTCCCACGCGGTGCCGGCCAGCGTGGTGCAGCGATGTGGCACTGCAGAAGTGAGTAGCGTGGAACTGCAGCTGTGCACTGCACCCCCAGGATGCTTTGTGTTGGCTGTGGTGCCTGGTCAGGGGCAGCCATGTGAGTGCAGGCTGGCCTGCACTAGGAAGCTGCTACAATGCATGGTCCACCCTCTGCACAGCTTCTTTCACGCTTATTGGAAGGGTCCTGGTTCTGTGACTGACCAGGCCCAAGCCTTTAATAGAATGGCATAGGGAGTCCTTTCTAGGAAAGGCTAATCTTCCAAGCCTGGCTTCATCCATGGGCACGAATCAGCCTTTGGTGAAGAACGTCATTTCTGCCATTCCTGTAAATCTAAGATGTGGGCCTCTGACCGACCCCTGGGGACAGAGAGGCTGGGAGAGCTTTCCTAATGAAATCAATGGTGACCCCAAGGCCCATTCAGAAGTCCCCCCTGAAGCTATTCCTTTCTAACATTTCAGCCCCTCTATCTCCTCCTCGTCCTGGCTAGCCTTTCAACCATTTTCTAGAGCCAGGTGTATACTAGACCTATTATTAGAACCCAGCTAGTTACCTTCAGCATAGGAAATGTAATTTGTCTCTCTGATTCATTTTTTTATTGAATATTTACATTTTTGTATATAACAAATTAGAATAGATGTCCAAAAGTAATCTTGGAATTTGTGTATACTGGGCACATCTATCTGTATGCTGAAGCCATATCTTTAATAGCTGCCACTCTCTAAAGGTGTAATCTAATTTTTAGCATATGGGAGGGCACTGCTAACTCTGGCATGTGTCTGGTTTATGTATATTGAGACATATTTCACATCCAGCGTCCACTATGTAGCTGTGTTCTTGTTGTTCCATTAGGATAGTTATAATATTTGAAACCCTCCGAGTTTCAGCCTGGTGTCCAGACTCTACGTCAGTCCAGGACTTTAATATAATTGGACGAACTGCAAGTGACTGGAAATTCCATTTACATAGACCATAGAGTGTCTGACTTTTGGCCAACTGGTCTCGGACCAGAGCACGTTTTGAAAAATCTACGGGGAAAAGAAGTGAAGAGAAAAAAACAGAGGAAACATTTAAGGCAGACAGGATTTCCCACAACGTTAGACCTTTATTTTATGCAACATACATAATCTGTTTAAACGATAAGTTCTTGTATTTGCTAATGTTTTTTCCTCTGGCCTCCCTTGTGCAGGACCCTCTGATTAACACAGAGAGCTGCATATTTTCAAAGTGTCAGACAGTTGTGCCCTTAGAAAATGGGGTAAGTGACCAAATACAGAACTGACAGTGGTTGTGGTTGAAATTCAGAGATGCTTTGATTTCACTCGAGGCTGGCCCGGGACCTCCCGAAGGGAAGCACATTAAAAACCCTATTGAGATAATTCATATGAAAAGTATTAAAGGGGATAGAGAACAGAAACACTTTAAGTATTTAAATGACACCAAGAAACACAAGAGAGTATTTCCCCCTTTTATTCATTTAGCAGAAATTGAACTAGTCCCACAACTGGGAGGCTCAGCCCTTGGACTTGAGTTTTTCTCTCTGAATGAACACCTTCTCTCTTCTGTCATGTTTTAAAAAAATATTCAAAAATGTGATAAAAGCGTCACAAGTTTGGACTTTGCGTCTCTGCCTTCTCGGTTATTCGCTTTATCATTCTCTGCAATTATAAACCATCAGTGGCAAAGCCAATAGGTCTGTCTTTAATGTGACGATGCATATAAACACGAACGTGATGTTTCAGTGCAAAGCATGTCGGAACCAGACCTTTTGGGGTTGTTAATGGTGGTATTGGTGGTGGTGTTAGTGGAATTGGTCGAGGTGGTGTTGGTCATGGCGTTGATGTTGGCGGTGATGGCGTTGATGTTTGAGGTGGTAACGTTGATGTTTGTGTTGGGGGCATTGTTGATATCGGTACCGGTGGTGGTCTACTAAACCCTAAGCAATTGGGAGGCTATGATAGTCTCGGGTCACTTTCCAACCATGACCAAACCATTGAAATATTATTTATGTATTAAAAGGACGTATAACAGTGTACTTCTTAAACGAATAAATGCTGCATTCACCAAGCCCTTGCTAGCTTTCCAACCACAGCATTTCATGAATCCCAGCAGTGAAATGCCCATTGCCTTCTGTAAGTACCAGTGTGGAACGCTACGAGGGAGGGTTATTTGCAGTTCCCGTGCTCGTGCGGCTGCCTCTCACTCAAAGCCCCAAACCTCTTGACATCGGAGCACCTGGCGAGGAATGCAAGCCCAGGTGACCATACCCGGCTCCCAGACCTCTTAAAAGCAGCTACCTGCCTCCCTACCCTACAGGAAAGGTTGCAGCATTAGCTGAGGGATGGTGCTTTGTAACTAATTTCAAGATCCGACCGCTCGGCACCTACAAGTACACAGCAGAGCAACCAAAGCTAGGATTGGGCGTGAGATGAGTGTGTGCAATTGGATGTGATTCGACAAAAAAATCAAGGAAGATGAGATCAAGAGAGCGCCGGGAGCTCAAATGGACTGCCTGTGAGCGTAACTAAAGGGGAGCCATCTTTGTGAGTAGAATTAGCGGAAGCGACATCGACATTTCAGCACGGACGTCCTGATCGCCCTGTCTCATGTGGAAAGTCCAGTGCTGATTAATTGATTCCGCCAGCGGAGGGTGGAATTTATTAGTAATTCTGCGTTACAACAGTAACACTGAATTACTAAATTCTGCAGATTCCGCTGGCGGACTAAAAGATTTCACCCAAACTTAGTATTTGGGTGGCACTCCTGAACTCCACTTTGACAGATCAACAGAAAGAACACTGCCTGGCGAGAACTAGAGCAGAATTTTGGCTCGAAACCCTGCCGTCCTCTGCCATCTCTCGACAGTCACAACAGAGTGACTCGTCATGCAATCTGGACAGTTACCAAACCTTGGGTAGCCTGCCAGCACTTCAACAAACACCGAAAGTCTCCCTTGAGTAGAGGAGCTACTCCCCTGCACTCCGGAGGAACTGACAAGCAGAGACCAGTCCACTGCCTTGGAGCTCTCTGGCCAGACCAACACCACAGACAACCAGGAGAAGGTACTCATACTCTGGAAGGATAGGCCTGTTTCCCACCAAGTGTGAAAACACCAGGACCAACAGGAGCGGTGCCGTTTCAACCCTCTGGGTATCGAACACCGACCGCGAGTGTCCAGTCTGGATCCTCACTGCACCAGAACCAAGCAGCCGTCAAGGGACGTCAGGATCACTAAAACCCACATCGAAAGTGGCCCTGGTGCTTTGATTTTGGTCATGGTAGCTGTGTGTCCTTGACCGTGAGGTGCATCTTTGTGGATTCAGCCCAATCGACCAAACCACCGTGCTCCCAAGCACCCCGACGTGGGTCCTGATGAACAGACTGTGTCCCCATTCTTCATGATCCCTTGTGACCTGGGCTCCCATTTTGGAACCCTTAGACTTGCCCACAAGTTCCCCTGTGTGGCCTCTTTTCATGTGCCCCCCCTACTCCTTAGCGTGCCAGCTACCAGCCTCACCAGCACCTTGCTCCCAGTAGAACCTGGGTGGTTCCTGACGAACTGTTGGTAGTACTTTGAACCTTGGCCCACTTCTACTCTGATTCCAGAAGATGAACCCCTGGAAATGACTGTACCTACCTTTACACATCTTTGACTTTTCCTCCCATAGGATTACGTTGTGCATAAAAGCCCACAGGTTTGAAACGTTCACTTACCTGTGAATATTTTTATCGAAAATTGGTCTCTATTTATTCTTTGAGTGTTTGTGTCTCATTTATTGCCTCTGTGAGTACCACAAATGCTTAGCACCACCCTCTGATAAACCTAACTGCTCGCCCGCACTAACACTAAAGAGAGTTAGTATTATCTACTTTAGCCTGCGTAAATCAATTGGAGACTCCCTGGACTCTCTGCACATTGTACTTTGTTTTAGTACACTGTATAGAGAGCCAGCTTCCTACAAGGGTGCTGTTATTTCTTGCATACTGTATTTGGCACAAAAGGTTAATATTGTTCAGGTACTGTTTTTAACAATTGCACTTTTTAGGTTTCACCTGCACATTGCCTGCGCTATGCTTGTGAAATTTCTTGTATTTAATATATCTTAAAAGGGGGCTTTTATCAGTTCCCCAAGCCAAATTACTGTGCTCATTCGCCGTTGTGTGGAACTTTTTTTGGGGGGGGTTAACTTCCCCTGATTGCACGCATTTACGATACTTCTACTAAAGCTGTTCACACTGTTTAAGCCCTACTCACTGTCAAGATAAGATCTCTTCCCACAGAAAAGGCAGACCGCTTCTAACAGTATTCTGGAATGCTTGCTTTTTATTACTTAGTAATGTAAATCCGATGCTTTAGACTTGGAACGTTTGTGGTATTTCTTATTCATGCCTCATTACCTTTCTTTGTGCTATGTTGGCATCATCAGATTGTTTTGTTTTTCATCTTAATCTATTTGGTCAATCTCCAGCTAGATCAAATTCTAAATGTTGTGATAAATATTGCAAGTTAAAAATAAAGTTAATATACAAGAACTATGCTATATTTTACTACTAAACTGGCAGCCACAAGTGTAGTTACCTTGCAGACAACAGGGTCATGATTTGAATGTTGCAGCAGGTGCAGTAGCACCAGGCCCACAAGTTTTCACAACTCCTTTAAACACACAATATTGCTATATTTTACTGCTAAACAGGCAGGCACAATTGCAGTTAAAAAGGAACTTGATTTGAATGTTGCAGCAGGTGCAGTGGCACCGGGGCCAAAAGTTGTCATAACTCCACTGAACACCAAATATTCCTATATTTTACTACTAAACAGTCAGTCACAAGTGCAGTTATCTTGCAGGCAACAGGATCATTATTTGAATGGTGCAGCAGATGCAGTGGCACCGGGCCCCAAAGCTCTAGGCACCCCATTAAACACTGATTATTGCTATCCTTTATTCCTAACCAGGCAACCACAAGTGCAGTTACCTTGCAGACAACTGGGTCATGATTTGAATGGTGCAGCAGGTTCAGTGGCACTGGGGCCAAAGCTCAAGGGACCCCACTAAACCCAGATTATTACTACATTTTGCGACTAAACAAGACGGTCACAAGTGCATTTATCTAGTAGACAATGGGGTCATGATTTTAATAGTACAGCAGGTGCAGTAGCAACAGGACCAAAAGCTCTAGGCTTCCCACTAAATGCCTAGTATTGATATTTTACTACTAAACAGGCTGTTTAGTTTTGCAGACAACAGGCCCATGATTTGAATGGTGCAGCAAGTGCACTGGCACGGGGGCCAAAAGCTCAGGGACCTCACTAAAAGCAGAATATTGCTAAATGTCACTATTAAACAGGCAGTTACAATTGCAGTTATCTAGCAGGCACTAGGGCCATGATTTCAATGGTGCTGCAGGTTCAGTGGTACCGGGCCCAAAAGTTGTCAGAACTCCTCCAAACGAACAAGTTACTTCCCTTCGGTAACGCGTTATCTGGTAGAGACTCTATCTAGCTGCAGATTCCTTACCTTTGAATTTCTCAAGCGTCCGGCTGGATCCGGAAACTTTTGCTGAGCAATACCCCTTGTGTGCGACGTCCAGTGGCTCCATTCAGCTCTGCGTGACGTCGTCGGTGTCTGGTATGACTTCATGGTGCCTATATAGGCGCCACCCAGGCGCGAAGATATCAGTACTTTTTTAACATCCCAGAAGC
Source organism: Triturus cristatus (assembly GCF_964204655.1). Lineage (NCBI taxonomy): Eukaryota > Metazoa > Chordata > Amphibia > Caudata > Salamandridae > Triturus > Triturus cristatus. Next base: position 58,175,311 of record NC_140579.1, read on the forward strand.
GTAGAGCCACGAAGTAACTGACGTAGTCGTGTGCAAAACTAGGGCCCTGAAAGGGGAAACAACCCTAGGTGAGCAATAGAACACCTGCAACTCACTCACCCCCCCGGGCAGATGTAATCTCCACTAAGAAGGCTGTTTTGATGGTCAAGAACCGGAGGGGGCAATTTTACAAGGGCTCAAAGGGGGCACACATTAGATAGGTAAGGATCAAATTAAGGTCCAATTGGCGTGGGTGGAAAAAAGTGAGCCAGCCCTTTTAGAAATCTATTTACAATAGGAGAATTAAAGCGAGAGAACTGGTCTGGCAGCCGCAAAAAAGTCGACGGAGCAGAAAGGTAACCCTTGAGAGTACCCAAGGCAGAGCCCTGCTGGGCAAGGGTGAGAATGAATAAACGAAACGTAGAAAGTGAAGCAAAAAGAGGGTCAATGGACCTTTCTGTACAGTATGATACCAATTTTTGCTAACAGCAGGCATAAACCGTCATAGTGGAGTGTCACCTGGCTGCCAGAACAATGTTACAGACTTCAGGAGGAAGGTCAAGAGGAAGGTCAAAAGCTATCAACTGTCGCCACCCAATCTCCACGCATGGAGGCGCAGAGTTGATGGGTTTGGGCGGATAACCCTCCCCTGCTGATGCGACTGAAAATTCCCTTCCTCCCTCGACCCCCCCCCCCCCCCACCCCCGAGGTGAAACCTGATCAGAGGAGCAATACTCATTCTCAGAAGCTCTGGATACTGGACTGTCCTCAACTAGTCCGTCGCCACAAGACTGACTTGGTGACCAGTTGCTCCTGGGCAGGAGTGGTATGGGCAGAAAGGCATACAAAATGCCTGATCTCCACTCGCGACAAAAAGCGTTGCTAAGAGATAGATGCATTGGAAACTCCAGCGCGCAGTACTGCTGACAGGGCACGTTCTCTAACCAAGGTTCTCCCCACTGCTGAAAGACCTTGCGCCACCTTTTTAAAAAATATATTTTTTTATTGAGTTTACACATTTACTTTGCACAAATAACCATACAAGCTACTGCTAGTCACTAAACCTCAATTATATCAAATTATTTATCATGCAGAGGAGACCTAATTACTACTGCCGACTTTAGCACATCATCAATCAAGATTCGACATCAAATATTGCAAATAATAGACAGATATCTACGTAGTGTCTTGAGCCGAGGTCCAATGTCCAACCATATATATAACCGCTACTCCTAAAACAACAAACCATAATTGCACCCAGTAGAACCAGCCTGGCTACATTTGCAACAGAATAATTATCCCCAGGACAGGTAGATTACATATATATATATTCAATACCCTGTAATGTTCTGAGCTATGCCTGTCTGAGAGCCCATAAAGAGGCAGTGAGGTGTCGTCCTGGATGGGAGGTGTTTTTATTTTTGTTGATCATGGTGATATGGCAGGCTGTGTGGGTTCAGGAGAGCTACTCCTTTCCTCAACATCTCTCACTTCCCATTCTCGTAGTATTTCTGACCATAAGTCTGCTATGGGGCTGCGCCTCATCCCTCTTTTATCTTCCTCAATTAAAGCTCTTTCCTCCACCCAAGCCCAAGCCATGACGTCTTTTTCCCAGATTGCAGTGTTGGGACCTGAATGGGATTTCCATCTTAACGCTATTCTTCTTCGGGTTCCTACCTTTTTTGGTCTTTGGCCTGGGAAATAACCCCAACAAGCAGGTTTCTATCGTGCAAGGAATGGTACTCGCGCGAACCTTGCTGCTAGGACACGATGCCAGTATTCGGGCAGGGATTGGCAATCCCTCAACATATGCTTAAAATCCTCATCTATGTGTGCACAGCGTGAGCACTGCTGGTTACCACTACCCAGCATTAAGTCAAGTCTGTGTGGAGTGAGGTAGGTCATATGGAGAATATTAAATTGGGTGTATTTACATCTGGCCTTTCTGCTTATCTTCTTGGGCGATCTCAATGCCATCTTCCATTCTGCTTCAGACAAATTGCGTTATACCAGTGCTTCCCATTTGTGTAGCAGGATTGGTAGAGGTTTTCCCGCCATCTCCCTCCGACCCCGCTATAACCATTTTATGAGGTGCCTCGCCAATCCCAATGAGATCAAGGCCTGTAAAAGTGCGTGTGTGTTTGGTTCTTGAGTACCACCGTCACATAAACACTGAAACGATTTCTGCAGCCCATGATAATTAAAAAATTGCCCAATAGGCAGCTCATACTGAGAGACTAAGTCGCCCAGAGGGATCATTATACCCTCCAAATAGCTGTCTCCCACTCTCACCAAACCCACCCTTCCCCAATCCCTCAAGTGGTTCTTAGTGAAGAACGAAGAGTTTCCTCCTTGTGGTAAGCCAACCAGTGGGAGGTCAGGTGAATATAAAGGGATTTCCTCATTGCGCATAATGCGTCTGCGCCAGCATCTCGAGGCCACAGTGAAAAAGGCACCCTGGGATTCGCACCCGCTACCTGGGTAGTAGCAGCCAAGCCATCAGTTTCCCCTTAAGATCATTACCAGGTGGCATATCCAATGTTTCCAGCCCAATTCCCTCTAAACACTGAGCCACCCCTTGAAATTGAGCAGCTGAATAATAAGCCTCAAAGTCCTATGCTCCCAATTCCCCACTCCCCCCTCCCCCCTCCGGCGCCCTCTGGGCAGTGGCCAGTGACACTCTATTACGTCCCCCATCCCAAATCAAATCCCTCGGCAATGTATCCAGTTCATTGAACCAGGTCCTCAGGATGACCACCGGCAAATTAGCAAAAAAATATAGTAAGCGCGATAACATGACCATTGTGGAGACTGCCACCCTTGACATAATGGGGACTTTAAGAGAGCGCCAGAATGTCACCGATGGTTTAAGGGAACGAAGAGCCGGGTCCAAGTTGCCTTCAAAGAGGTCCTGTTGTCCATGGAATATTTGAATCCCTAGATATCTAAAGGGCCGGGGGGACCATTTAGTGTCCCTTGAAAGTGACCGGGGGAAGATGTGTGTTTTGGACTGGTTTACTTTCAAATTATCATTGCGGTATGAACCCCATGGCCCCCACTCCGCAGATATAGCAGGATATCATCCACTGACAGAGATCATGAATTCTCTCCCATCCAGCATTAGGTCCAGCCTACCACTCTCCTCTCTAAACTGCGTGACCAGTGGCTCCCATCACCAGACCGAACAGGAGTGGAGCAACCCTGTCTTGTTCCCCTGTATACCTCATATGTGTTTGAAATTATACTGCCCGTCCTAACTCTGGCGGAGGGGGAGGTATAGAGGAGCTTGACCCAACTAAGCCATCCTTTCCCCAGTCCCAATCTTAAAGAATCAAAAGCCTTTTCGAGGTCCACCATCATTGCCACTGCCTCAGGGTAGTTCGAGAGATCGTGGTGAAACAATGCGCTATGTAGACGTCTAAGGCTACCTAACGTAGACCTAGTAGGGATAAATCCATTCTGATCTGTGTGGACCAGGCTACACATGTAAGGGAGCAATCTACTAGCAAGGATTACAATCTTAAAGTCCAGATTTAACATGGACAGCGGTCTAAATTCCGTGACAGTAGGAGTACCCGATTTAGCTTTTGGGAGGGGTATCACCAGAGCTTCCCTGGTAGTCATTGGTAACTGGCCACATTTCAATGAATCGGCATATAATTTCTCAAGGTGAAGGGCCAACTGGGTGCTAAAAGGCACATACACAATTCCACCGGGAGGCCGTCCAGGCCTGGAGTCTTTCCCCCTTGACATGTTTCTAATCGCTACCCTGATCTCAGGCATTCCTATGACACCCCCAAAGTCCTTCTGAGCTGTAGGGTCATCTTTCTGTAGTTTAATTCCGCCCAGGTAGGTGTGGATGACACTCACTGGTATTTCAGCCGGTGGTTCATAAAGGGCTGTATCGTAAGTTAAGAAGCAGGTATTAATGGTTCTAGGGGAGAAGGTTGTGGACCCATCCCCAGTCTGAAGCCTGGTTATGGGTGACCCCTCTAGGTTTTCGGGTCCCAAGATTTCTCATGGGTCAGTGCAAGGCCTCTGAAAAGTTCTTAGTCGACTTCACTGGGCAGCAATCCCAGCTACCTTATTCCTGCCAGTGTCGGCCATGCCCTTTCTCCTCTAAGCAGTGCGTTGGGTGAAGGAGGGGGGGCCCCAAATCAATTCCGCTGGTTGAAGCCTCCAAGCTTCCTCATTCCTGTACAGTTTCCCCTGGGTCTTCTCCTTCTGCCACCACGCTGGCAACTGGCCTCAGATATTGCACATACTTATCTGGCGCTAATCGAGGCCTGCTCCTCACCGATGAGGCTCAGTCCAAGCCAGGCTCTCACCCAGGGCAACGCCCAAGGGGTTTAATGCACTCCCTGTGATCAGGCCACCCCCGCCCCCACTGGGCTGGATGTTGGCGGATCGCAGCGGTCTCCAGCACTTTTGTGGACTGTTACCCCAGCCCTGCCACTTCAGGGTCGTCTCTGGACGATCCACCCGTCGGAAACCCCTGCAGGGCCTCTCGATAACCTCGGCCTTGGAGCGATCTTAACGGGGCCTGCTTCATCACCTCTTCAGGTCACGCGCAGCCTCTACACCCGCTCTACAACTTCCGGCTCACGAAGGGGCGCAGCCGGTCACTCAGCCCTAGTCTCGGCACGCCCGTCAGAGCCCAGCTCCAAAATGCCCCGGTCAGGGGTCTGCAGACTTCAGGATTGTCTGGGTATGCAGGGCCTTACTTGCAAGGGCCGCCCCTTCTTTCAGGCCATGTTCCCGCCCAATGCCATCGCAGGCTCCGGTCTCGCGCTTCTCTCGTCTTCCGCCTCTCGGCCCTTCGGGCTGTCGGGTTTCACCCATACCCAGCGTTGCTCTCCCCGGTGGATGGGGAAGCAGGGTGGTCAATCCAGCCTCTGGAGGATACTAAATGCCGTCCGTAAAACAGGATACGTTTTTGGCCGGGATTGAGCTCCGTGCTCACACGTCCACCATGCTTGGTGCTTAAGCCATGCCCCCAGATCCTGCACCACCTTCGACTAGAAATGCCACTCGTGATCCGCTAGGCATCGATGGCTGAGTGTGTCCGCCTTGGCCTTCAGAGAACCTGCCAGGTTTTGAACCACTAGGGTTATGCCCTGCTGGTCCAGCTACGTCAAAAGGCATAGGGCCTCTTGACAGAGGGTCCATGACCCCACCCCACCCCACCCCGCCCTGCTTGTTGCATTACCACATAGCGGTGATGTTGTCAATGAACACCTGCACTAACTTACCCTTGACAGAGTGAAGAAATGCCTGCAATGCCAATCGAATCACTCGGAGCGCCGCCCCATTCCAGAAATGACGCATCTGTCACCACTGTGAAATCTGGTTGAGGCAGGGAGAGGGGTCTGCAGTTAACTCAATCGAAGTTCGTTAACCACTACTGCAGATCTTTCACAGTTCCTTCCGTGATCTGAACCACGTTGGTAAGATTTCCCCAATGCTGTGCCCATTGGAACTTCAAGTCCCACTGCAGAGCTCGCATACGCCATCTGGTGTGTCTTGCCAGTAGGATGTAGGAGGTCATGAGGCCCAACAGCCTCACTCAGTCCCACCGAAATTCAGGATAGAGACTGAAATATCGGAATCCTAACCTGAATATCCTGGACTCGCTGCTCGGGAGGATAAGCCCCCAACTGCACTGTGTCCAGAACAGCTCCGATGAAAGGGAGCATCTGAGAAGGAGTCCGGTGTGAAGCACCTCCGTCCAGAGATTAGTCCTGACCTGCACCGAGGGCAGCTCCAGTCCAAGGACCTCGGCTGCCCTCGTAACCACCATGGCATAGGATGCCCCCTCCTCCGTTGGCGGGGAGAGCATGCCAGTATCTGGAGAAGTATCCAGTCCACTGGCTTCCCCAAGTTCCCCCCTACCAGTCCAAATTCTCAGACTTCCTGGGTTTCAAGAGGGTCCCCAGACTCCTCCCATTCCTCTCCTGAGCCTAGCACATCCTCAAAGTGCTCAGGCAACAACACAGAACCTCTGGGTTCTGTCAAAGTCTGAATCTGTGTCGATCAATGCCGTTCTGGCTCCGTGTCATCAGGGATGAGGATGGGACTTGCACCACTGATGGGCATCAGTGACGTCGCAGGCACCGACTTCAGAATTGATGCCGGGGAAGGTTGTGTTGGCACTACTGGTGTCGAACCGTATCTAGGATCGGATCCATGGGGCCCCACCGGCATAGTGGCCAGAGCCGATGGCGTTCCCCTTCCGACTCTGTGGGGCCCGAAGGCTTACCAGTGGGGTTGTTCCGCTCAAATACGCGGCGCATGGCCTCATTAAACACTTTTATTTGAGCTTGAGTCGTTTCGGCTCGTGGAAAGGGGGTGGGAGGAGACGCAAAGTCAACTCTGGCTCTAGCTCCGTGGAACCGTGCCTAGAGCATCGGTGCTCCTTACCTCTCTCGATGACTGATGCCAGTTGAGGTGAAGATGACATCCGCTTAGATTTCTTCTTTTTCTTATGCCTCTTCCCTGAATGTCCCGAGGACCTTGAACGGTAGGAAGAGGACTTAGGGATCCGTGAGTGGTCCCGCGACCTCCTCTTCTTGGATCAGGACCGTCAGCACCTCTGAGTCTCGTTTGACGGTGTCTACTGCTGGGTTGCGAGTAACTTAATCGCCCACTCCCTCAAGGTCTTGGGAACCCAACCAGTCTGAACATATCATGGTCACGCTAGAGACACCACAAACATAGATATGCAGTTGGGATTGGTGACCGACATCATGCGGAAACAAGTCCTACTCGGCTTGAAATCTGTCTTCCTCGAAGACATCCCTTGCCCATGAAGTTGGAAATCCAAAAATGTCAACAAAAATCGAAAAAAGCGGCAGAGGGTAGCTCTTCCGGAATCGTCCCTCAACTGGCACGGAAAGAAAAGAACTGACACCCGCGCACCTTGGTTGCACCTATATAGGCACCGTGATGTCCTAACCAACGCTGACAACGTCACGTGGAGCCGAATTGAGCCACCTGATGTTGTGCGCAAGGGGTATCGCTCAGCAAATGTTTCCAGACCCAGCCTGATGCCTGGGAAATTCAAAGGTAAGGAATCTGCAGCTAGAAGTCTCTATCAGATACATAATATTGCTATTACATTATCAATTTCTAGTATTTCCCTTTTTCATTTTTCAAAGTTTTGCCATTACTTACCCACACTATACCACTAGTAACAGCACAATATATTGCCCTTTTCTACATAAACAAGTCATAATACTTAAACACACTTTCTGTAACTTAGATTGTACGACTACTCAGAAAACTACAACTTACAATAAAAAACAGCTTACTATTAATCACTTAGGCAAATCCTAATGCATTTACCAATGTTGCAACCCTTCATATGCATTATCTGTGCTTATTGAATTGTTAAAGTTGAATTGTTTGATGCATCTGTGAATTTCGCTGAGATTATAGTCTGTAAAATTATAAGAGTGCACCACGTATGTTTTTCCCCACGTTAAGAACAAACAAAATAACCCAAAATAGTTAAGTAGTAGTTTTTCCACAAAACCACCAGAGTTGTTATGGATTCCCCATTAAACCACATGGAATCCCAGGTCCTCACATAATTAAAGAAACATCAATTTTGCCAAGAATGGAATGCACACACTAAGACAGACCTATTTCCCTGTCCTAAGGAGGGAATATTTGACACTAACGCGATAGAACACACTAAAAGACACATAAAAACTAAATATGCAGGCAAAAAGAGATTAGAGAGTCATTACTAGGACTATGGGTCCTTTGCGAAGAGTCCCGGAGCAATAGCCCTACAATACCAACAGCAATTAAGGCGTCAGCACCTCCCCATACCTATTCAGGAATGGAAGTGCTCACACCAGCTCCTCTTGCCTTAGGATATTCCAATCCGCCAATAGTAGGTGCCGGCATGCCTCCCACCAAAAGACGGACAGTTAGGCTGAAGCACGAGGAACCAAAAAGCTGTCATGTTTGTAATATTCCATTTGTCAGCCTAATTGTCCACATTATAGGCCGCATTTTCTTTTGCATACGTTACTATATGACCACATTTGCTTTGTGCCACATTGCACTTTCACACGGAACCTCTGTATGTTTTTGCGTTCTGTTCTTTTCCCGGGATTTAGTCTGAGCACTTCAAACAACAATACCCTTTGTTATTCTCTCTGTAAGATACTTGCACCTAGGCATAACACAAGAACCCAGCTGCTGTTTGGGAGCACACACATTTTGTCATATAACTGAGCACAAGAGTTGTAGAAAGGACACTAAGCGAGAATGCGGAGACAAGTTCGCTATGTCAGCTGAGATGTAGAACGTCTATCTGTGTATGCTAAGGTATGGGGTCCACCACTAATCCCAGAGATCTTTGATGGGTAATCATTTAGCTTCAGTAGAAAGGGGGGGCTTAGGCTAATCCGTCTTGTAACATGACCGGCCTTTTTATAGTATATCGTTCAATACTCATGCAAACAGTATTTTTAATATGCATTTGCCTTCTAATTGTGGCACAAATACTACATTTTAGGATGCAATAGTTTGAATAAATATTCTAAACTTCCTTTGTGTCTTTCATTTTATTGTGGACTAGTATGAGCGAGAGTGAAAGGGTGTGTCCTGTTTCTGCAATCCCTGAGAGGGTTGAGGGTGTTGTGTTCTAGGGTGCCAATTCACTTGTTTCTCTGGTAAGGTTAGAAGGGCACATGAGGCACTATAGCTAGTCGGACTCGGGCTCATAGGTACAGAGGTAGTATGGTGACTCCATCCCTATTTCCCGATGTTCCATGGTCCCAAGCATAGTTCTGCTCCTGAGCAGAATCCCTGCAACATAGCAACACCAACATTTTGGTTAAGCACTTACTTGCGGGAACCATGAGTAGTGCTTATGCTTGTCCACAATACCTTTGTACCGGAGACATCCGTGGTGTTGGGGAGTTCTCCTCCATAGTTTTAGGAACCACCTGATTCTGTTGGTTTTTCAAACTTGAATATTAAAAGGTTTACACCCTGTTTGGGCTGCACTTTGAATCCCTTATAAATTAGTTAGGGCCTAGCCCATTGCTGTTGATTGAGTGGGTTTGAATGTTCTGATGTGTAGCGGCGTTAGTATTGCACAATGCGCAGTGAGCCAAACCTATCATCAATGATTGGAACCATATACTGAGAAGAACCCATCTCTGCTCAACCCCATGCAGGGATCAACTCCAATGAGTATACAATTACATACTCCTTGCAAAGTGTGGTCTATCTAAGTCGATGTTGTGTATTCTTTCTGGGGACATGTAAACTCTCCATAGGAATTTAAAATGCAGTGAGCTGTTATGGCTGTTTAAGGAAATTTCTTTGATTTGTGCACAGCAAAATTCCCAATATGAGTCTGACGTTGGATGCCCCAAATCACGCTTCCATGCCTCCCGAATCTTCGCATCTTGGTTGGGGACTATGGCCATACACACTAGATATATTTTAGAAACTAACAGTTCGCCTCCAGGGGTTGTAATCACAGTGGTTAATGGGCCGAAAGCAGCAGGTTCAAGGGGAAACTCGGCAAACGTTTCCCTAAGCGCTCCTCAGACCCGGTTGAGAATGAAATGGTCCATGAAAGTATCCTCACTGAATCTACCCTCTCCAGTCCCTGGGAAAACATGACCTTCGGTAAAGCGGTCCTCGGTCTTACTTATTGAGAATTTAGTTAACGTGCGCTGCACTAGCTTTTCTTGCATGATGGGGATCCATGGGTTATTTAATATCGGGATGTCCGGAGAGTACAGTGCAGCTGTAGTGGTAACTCGATCCAGCTTCCGCCATGGCCATGCCCGACTCGTGGTTGATACGGATTGAATGTCACAGGTGTCTTTTGGGAATCCCTTAGGTAATATTGTGAGAAGCGTCTCAGGCAACACTAGATCTGCCTCAGGCCTAGTATAGGGAAGTCGAGCATCTGGATGATACCAAGAATGCGCAAAACTGCACTGTGCTACCAAGTAATACATTTGAAGGTTAGGCACCACAAATCCCCCTCCTTCATAAGGCAAACTCATGGCGTCCCAACTGACCCTGGGCCTATTACCGCCCCATGTTAGTCGGATCAAGTGAGAACGGAGCGTAAGAAAGAAACTATTACCAAGTGGGATCGCAATGTTATTAACAAGATACAAAAATCTCGGGAGGACTATCATTTTTATCAATGCCACTCGGCCTGCGAGGGAGAGGGGGAGGCATAGCCATCTGTCTATTTGTGACACGAGGTTATGCATTGCGGGACCATAGTTCAATCAGACAATTTGGTCTGTGTCCATGTGATTGTGGATGCCCAAATACTGTGTCAAGTCGGTGCACCAAACGAGAGGGAATTCGCAATCCCATTTCTTGGTGCATGGAGTGATGGGAAATATGACTGATTTGCCCCAATTAATGCCCAGGCCGGAATACCCTCCAAAACGAATAATCTCCCTGACAAGAGGTTCAAGATTCTCTTCAGGAGAGCGCACATAAAGGATAATTCCATCCGCGTAAAGGGAGATGAATGAAGGGCCCGTCCTAAACTGAAGTCTTCTATGCAAATGGCGCTCTTGAAAGTGTCTAATCAGGTGGTCCATTGCTAGGATGAAGAGCAACGGAGAAAGCGGACACCCCTGTCTTGTATGACAAATTATGCGAAAGGACTGCGATATTGTACAATTCAGTCTAAGTCGGGCAGGGGAGCCGTGATTTAATAATGTGGCGAGGGCAATAAATCCATTTGGCATGCCCATTCTGCGTATCGCTGCAAGAAGAAAGGCCACTCCAACAAATCAAAGGTCTTTTCAGTGTCGAGTAGAATTGCCGCTGCCGGCACCTCAGGCGATATTCTGTGTAGAACCGCAAATGGTATCCTCAAATTGAGGGCAGTTGACCTATGAGAGATAAAGCCCGATTGGGCAGGGGAGATTATCCGATCTAATAGCAGGGCTAAACGCATCTCTATCATTTTGCCAAAATTTTATAATCCAGTTTCAGTAGTGAAAGGGGTCTATATATGACCCACACGACATCAGGTCCTTTCCAGGTTTGGGAAGCAATGTGATTACTGCTTCGCGTAATGTAGGGGGCAACTCTCCACACTCCAAGGCTTCGTTATAAACCTCCAGTAAGCGCGGAGCTAACAGATCTTTTTATGCTCTGTAGAAATCCCCCATGAAGCCGCCTAGTCCAGAGGCCGTGGATCCATTCATGTCGTCTATTGCTCTAGAAATCTCCTCTGCCGAAAAAGGTTCAGCGAGGCACTCTTGCATGAATTTTTCAAGCCGGACAAATGCAATATCTGATAAATATCCCTCTTGGTCCGAGCTATAACAATCCCCCCGAGATGTGTACAGATTGGTGTAGTATGACAAAAATGTGTCACATATGTCAGGGGGGCTTGTAAGAACGCGGCATGTCAACGAACGAATCTCAGTTACCTAAGCATGGCCTGATGATGGGGGTTTCAAGAGACGAGCCAATGTCCGCCCCGGTCTGTCACCCTCTCCGTAGCAGCGGGAAATGCTATACTTGGTTAAAAAAGAGATTCACTTGTTTGTAAACCGGTAAAAATTCATAGCGCCTGTAATATCTCCACACCTAATATGGCTTTTTTTTTTTTTTTTTTTTTTTTTTTTTTTTTAAGGTATTCCAGTCCCAGCACTTCTCCCTTTTTATTACGGTACTCTCTAATGGGAGTTATCTTATGCTTATGGATTAAGACTGTTGCGGAATGTGGACTTGAGTTCCATATATTTTGTCTGTTTCCCAGTTAGTCACTTGTTGCAACAACTTCCTGTTTACCCCGCTGCATAGGATTGTGGCTTTCCATTCCAACTTTGGAGGCAGATTTCAACAAGCTAAGTAGACTCCAACCATTAGTTTTCCAACAAGAGGTAGCTCTCACATCTGCTCGCGAGACCTTCGAAATGCAGGTGGTTAGAACTTCTAGTGAGATACAGTCATTGTTAAATACAAATCTTCTCCTGTACTTCGGTGAGTTAGTGCATCCAATTTTTTAATGCTTCTAATATAGCTGGCCTTGCCGTCCTTCTTTTTAAATTTGTTTTTTATAAGGTAGTAGGCTCTGGCCTTGTTCTTTTCAAGCCATTTTTAGAGTAATACTGGCTTTTATCCACTCCAATGCATTTTTTTCTAGTGTGTTTGGAGGATTTCCGTTGCTATTATTGCTCATGTGCAGCATTCTCATCCTGTTTGTGTTTCTTCACTATGGATGCTCCTTTTGTGGGTGCTGTGGAGCTGGCTACACTCCAACATTACTGTGACTATATGCTTCAGATCTTAGGAATGTTGTTCCTCCAGGTACTGGATCTTGATTAGTCCCTAACATTTCAACCTGCCTAGATTACATGTGTGCAACCTATGTTCCACTGTATCTGGTGCCCCTTTGAATGGTCACTGGACATTTGCCTGGCTTCCCGGACATTGGCTACCTTTGACATTGGACTGCTGATGAGTCCCTTGGTGACTCATTTTCAGAACTGTTCTTTAGCTTTGCTGCTTCTTCATATTACAAAGTTTGAGCCACGAGCCTACGAGGAAACGTGTGCATCGGCACATGGATCATTGGATATAGACTTTGATAACAGGGATGCAGGTGGCTCAATAAACGTCTCTGCATCGGCTGAGACCTGAGATCCCTGAGCGAGTGGGCTGTATTATGTTCTGAGGTGCCAATTCACTTGTTTCTCTAGTAAGGTTTGGTGAGCAAGTGAGGCATTATAGTTAGTCAGTCTCTGGCTCATTGTTACTGAGGTGGTATGGAGACTCTGTCCCTACCGGCTGATGTTCTGTGGTCCTAAGCATAGTTCTGTTCCTGAGCAGAATCCCTGCAACAAAGCCACCGGGCCTAGATACTTCCAGGCAGCCCAAGCCCCTTGGGAAAGTCCCAAATAGCTCGCACCCCCACTGCCCCCACCCTATCTACCATGCCCAACACATAGGGCCTCAAACCGCTCATGTACCCCTACTGGTTCAGGTGAGCATACACGAGTGACTGGGCGGTTTGTGGCTGTTGGAGATAGGAATTCATTGAGTGTTGGTAATGAAGGAAATTCCATTCCTCTGGGAACTGGTGATGAGGGTGAGGACTACAAGATTTCCCCAGGTAGCCGAGGAGACCACAGAGAGCGACTTTGAAGGTGAAGTCCGGTAACAAAGCGCAGCGCATTGCTTAGAGAGAATGAGACAAACTAGAAGGGGCAAGGAAGACAGGTGTGAGCTAAAATTAGAGAGAGAGTACGCACCCAGCAAGTGCAGCAAGAACACATAGCTGCGCGCTCTTCATAGGAGGGAAGTAGGGACAGGAACAGGGCATCACTGTGGGATGAATCGAATGCAGAAATAGATGAGGCTTTTAGCATTGATCAGAGCCTCCCCCAATTCGTGATAAAGGAGAGGGGGTGACCAGGAAATAAAAGACCAAGGCAGCCTGGTACTAACCAAAACCGAGATGCAGGGAAGACTAAAATGGCGCCCTTGCGTGCACACAAGGGGAGCATCCACTAGGTGCGCTGCTCCACCTGAGCGCATGACAAAGACAAGTTAGCCCTGAGGGAAATAATAGCAAGAGAGGAAGGTGAGATCTTTGGTTGCCCGTTCTGACGCCTATTGGCCTACTGGACTTGAAGACCAATGTGATAGACCATGGCCAGAGGAAGGATCATTTGAGCCAGAGGGCATTGCTCCAGCGGAAGACTGTATCCCTAGATGCAGGAATGCCTAAAAAGATGGCAACGCCATGGTGGGGAGAAACCTGAAATAAGAATGTACCCTCTACTACAGAGGGGCACAGCCGGGATCATAGATGTCATGGGCTCAGATGGATAAATGGAGGGGTTAAGGACAAAGTTACCGTTGTTGCTGAATGGAGCAGGGAAATGGATTTCCTGCTTTGAAAATAACACTGCAGGAGTAAACCTAGCAAGTCTGCTGAGTAGCCAATCGGAGAGCAGCAGACTATCACGGTGTTCACCCAAGCTTGAATCCCAGCAAATACGCTAAAAGACACTGAGCGTGATGGGGCTGCATTTAATTCATACAGGCCCTGAATATGGAATGCCCTGAGTGATATGTTCCCTGATCCCTCTGATGTAGGAGGGCGACTGGCAGAGACTATGAAGCCAAGAGAGCGAATAACCGATTTCTTGAATAGAATGGGGGAATGATGGCGACAAGAGACAGGACAGCCGTGGACCGATATGGGCCTACAAGTCTCACTATTTTACAATATTCTTAAACTGGTTATCCACTGAGATACAGAGCAGACTGGACACTGTGGTAGGGTGAGTCAACAAACTCTCTGGCAGGCAATACAACCCTATATATTGCATTACCATAAAAAAGAAGAAAGAAAAGGACCGAGAAATTGGAGCAAGCCCGGAGAGACACTGCTAAATTGGTCCAAAACAAATAGAAAAAGACCGTTTGGGCCACGAGTGCACATATGGCACCCATCTCAAACGGAACTCCGCTGCAAAACCCCAGAGGGTTTCAGCTCCGCTATGGTGGTGGAGGCAGGGAGGTTGGCATTAACCAGACCCTGGAGAGTGCTAGGATTGCCACTGGTTGGGCAACCTGGTAGACTGATGCCAGTTAAAGGTATACCATGAACAGAGACCGATGGGCCAGTCACCACAAAACTCTGTGAATGCTCATCCACGAAACCAAGCACAGGGGAGTCAGAGTGCACCCTACACTCAGCCTCGGGGAGGTCAGCCATCTGCCGCACCCCTACAGCAGGGTTTAGAAGGTTGGACAAACAAACCAACAGGGACTGGGGCCACAACACCGGCAGGGAGAGGTAACCGTCTGTGGAGGTAGCGCTTTCACACAATCGCAAAACCAAAAAGCGCATTGAGTTAAAGCCCCCCCAGCATAATTAAGAATAATTAGCACCCACTCCGCCTCTTCCCCCAAAACTGTACCAAATCAAAAGGACAAATGAGACCACTATAACAATGCAAACTTTTATTTGCATCCAGGGATTAGAGTGACTGGGGGCTGCGGTATGTGTTCTGTCGACCAGGCATTCTCACTAAAATTCACCATCAGTAAGCAACACTACAGGAGTGTGTAATAGCCAGGTTACCTACAACGCCTCCGGGAGCCAAGCCCACACTCTGCTGCTGATCCCCCCTGTTGTTGGCTGGCCATCAAGTGGGCACGGTAGCTCCCAGAGAAAATCTTTAAAAAACAGATACCAAGGTCCCCACATTACAAAAGTAAATGGGGATGGGTTCCAATCACCGAATTGTTCCCATTTCTGGGCATCTGGCGGAAGGGACTAATGTTTCCTTCATGGCATGTAGTCCCAACAGTGCCTCAAAAAAGCTAGAAGTCTCCAGCCATTGGAGGCCCCCTTTCAGTTCTAAAATGAAGATATCCTCTATATTGGGAACCAGAATTCTCATGCATTTGGAATAGTAAAAATCCTAAAAACTACAGTGCACGCACAAGGAACAAATAAGCTGCAAAACGACCGCATGATTTAGAGTCCAAGCCTTCAATTGGGGGGAGGAGGGATTCACCAAGGTGACCAGACATCCCAGAATCTCTGAGGCAGTCCTGGTTCATCACCACCCAGCAGACTGTGGCAAAATGTTTTGCACAAGGCCCTGGGTTTTTCAAGTTTTTGCACTCCCAAACAATGTTTTTTTTTTTTTTTTTTTTTTTTTCTTTCCTTAAAATTCCGAGATCTGGCTGCAATGCCATACTCCTCCAAAATAATGACAAAAGCATACCAGTTCATCAGGAGATCCTAGCCACCAGTCAGTCAGCAGGCCCAAATGCTCTGAAAGGTAGCTGGATGTGGTCCAAGGGAGCGGGGATCCTTGGGAAGGGGGATCCCCAATGCCCATGGCAGCTTCCAATGAGGGAAGGAAAATGGATGTGCTCACCTCCATATAAGACATAGCGATTAACAAATGCATCAAGTCTTGCAAGCACCATCCAGGAAAAGCAATAGGCCCTAACCTAGGACTCCACAAGACGGCATTGATAGTGGTAAAAGGGGGCTATGGAGGAGTATCTGTCTTCCCTCTCCCCCAGCCTGATAACGAATGAGGTAGTAGATCACACGAGACATAGGGAAAATGATAAAAAATAATGAAAAGAGCCCATAGTTAGTTAAAAAAGAAGCTTCAAGAGAAAGGTGGTAAGTCGAGATACCTGGCGCCACAAGGGAGGGTTACGTTGCAAACCACATGCTGGAAACGAAGGGATGCATACACATGTGATGTTGGGACACGTTGCACCCACCAGCAACACTCCATAACGACACACCCCCATCGCACATTCCCGTGCACATACAGGCTGAAAGATGCAACGCGCACCAACTGCTCCTCCGTGCATACACCAGGCGAGACACATTCTTGGAAAGCTAGGGGTGCCCAGGGAGCCCTTGCTAAAATGATGCCATCCATCCCTATGCTCCTGAGACCACCCCATAAATATTTTGCACTAATCCAAGCGTCTAGTTTGGTATGGAGGGGGGTGGCTCAATAGATTATAAGAGATGAATCTGCCAATAACCACCCTTAATTTCCCCCAAAACTATCAAAGATACCTCGACAGGGGCCATCTTCCATTGCCTCACTAAAATCTTGACTAGTGGCGTAAACACCCCTAAGGAAAATAGAGGAACCCCCGAAAGACCATTGATTACAAAGCACATGTAAAGTTTGAGTTAACAAATGAACCTGGTTTGTATCCAAACAGGTCAACTACAGAATCTCCTAGTGCACCACCATTCAGCTGCCGTATCAAACACCCCAGCACATACAAGAAGTGTACAAGTCAAGACTTTTAACCAATAACTCGAAAATTTAGTTTGAGCTGCTATGGGAAACCACAGACGCCTCCTTGGGGACCTATATAGGAGATCTGCAATGTCAAATGAGTAGTTATGTGTGATTGTATTGTTATGTACCCTCTGTCTACTATGGGTAATACCCCACTTATCCACTGTCAAGGAACTGCCTAGTCAAAAGGAATCTATTCAAAAAGTATCACAGCGTTTGCTTAGGGAACTCTCCATGACCCCTACAATAATGCTAAGCCAAACACTAGCATTCCGCATGCGTTACACAGGTACCTTTTGCACAATATATGGTATCGGCACATGACCACAGTGGGCTCCCAAACATCAGCCAGGTCATGTTACGTCTGTTTGTTGTTTCTGCATGCAGTAGGCTTGGATTGACTTTACTTGTCCCAAGATGTAGCCATCGAAAAATCAAAATGCCTTCTTCACTTGTATCCATGCAGAATTAGGGCCAAAATCAACTCAACAAGGTAGAACCCCACAGGGTAGTAGTGAATTTGACCCAGTATGAAACCAACCCGATGGCTCTATACTGCTTTACTGAGCCTAGTGATATCCAAACCGAGCTGGATGGGGAGGATACTGTTTGACCCGAGACTTCTCAGAGAAGACAGTCTTGTAGGTAGCAAAATCCCAGACTCAATGCAAAAACATATCCTCTCCTGCCTCAATTTGTGGACCGAGGGTGACCCTTAGCGTATCTGGGGCAGTCTTCTTTAACAGCAAGTGGTCCTTCAACATAGAGTTCCTGTGTAGGGAAGTCCAGCTCAAGGTTAAAAAGGGGAATGAGTCACATGGGGGAGGGTTTAATGAGAGCATGACCACTCCATGTCAAAAGATCTGGGATACCGAAGTGGGTGGATACCCTTGGCTACAAGGGTAGGGGCAACCCATAATTGTACAGAAACTTCTACTGTATTCTTTATATTTCAGAGGTAAAGGAATGCTTCCTCTAGGCACAAATGCTAACTGTGGCACAGTTCTGCGCAGACTGGATATGCAATGTGGTACCTATACGCTGATTGATTACTTCTGACGGTGCAGTGAGTTTGCCTATACTCAGCTCGTCCCCGGATGGTGCGGACCCTGTAACCTGGTCACTATACACACCTCAACCCTGGTCACTCATGGAGAAGAACTGTTGGGCTTGTACCAGCACCTGTTAAGGAAGAAGACAACTTTGCTGCCTTAAGCTTATGAGAAGAGAACTGTGGAATATTTTGGCTGGGCTCAGTACAAAGACATTCCAGATGAATTTAGACTGTTCGGACACACAAATATCAGCAGGAGGGGCTATAACCTTCTTTACAGTACAAACAAAAGTGAATGCCCAGTTGCTACAGATAACTGGGTGGGAAATGCTTAAAATGATGAACAGCACTGAACTCTGCCTTAATTCGATCAAGGAAGAACAGAGCAACCTGCCTTATGGTGTTGTAGTACTGATATGTGTTAGACTTCATGACCGTGATGGATGGATGTGTGCCAAGATCGGTGCATCCTGCTACAAGTTTATCCCTGGGAATTTTTTTTTTTTCCAACTTGTAAAGCTCCTGAATCACCCGCTACGGAAGTGCTGCAGTAAGGGTGGAGAGAGTTTTAAAAAAAATCTCAGTTTTAAGGAGCCAGAACAGTAAATAGTCTGGGCATTTCCGGAGGATGCTAGGGAGTTGGTTCCAATTGGAGGTGGCTAGGTAATAGAGAGCTTTCCCACCTATGTGGGATTCCTTAACAAGAGGCACCAGAATTAGCGACTTAGAGCCTGAATGGAGTGTTCTAGAAGGCTGATAATTGGTGAGTCTATCTGCTAAGTAGCTAGGGCCGTTGCCGTTTAGTGCCTTGTACACAATGCAGAAAATCTTCAATCTGATCCGCTTGCGGATTGGTAGCCAGTGTAGTCCTTGTAGTTGCGGAAGAGAGGCGGTCCTGGCAGGAGAGTAGAAGACAAGGCGTGCCGTGGTAATTCGAAGCACCTGAAGTCCATTGAGGGAAGACTCGTTAGCTGAAATCAGGAGGGCATTACAGTAGCCTAGGCGGCTTATTAGTAATGCTTGGAGGAGTGATTTACGTACAGTCAGGGGGAGAAAAGGGAAAACCCTCCGTAAAAGGCTTAGCTTATGGAAGCATGAGCCTACGGTGGTAGTGACTTGCTCCTTCGTCATGCGTTTTTGGTCCAGATGTACTCCTACGTTTTTTACTACGTCTTTAGGGACTTGGGCAACACCCAGTTCGGTGGGCCACCATTCTGGGGACCAGACAAGAGAAGCTTCTCTGAATAGCATAATTTGTTTTCCCTGCTTTTAACTGCAGTAAGTTGTTTCTCATCCAAGCAGCAATGGCTGTCATGATTTCTGAGAAGGTCGACTGGGTATTGGGAGAGTTTTTATCGAAGACATTAAAACCTGGGTGTCAGTGTATGAGATTAGAGTGAAGCCCAGTTCCCTGAGAAAGTCCGCTAAAGGAGCCACATAAATGTTGAAGAGTGTGGGACTGAGACAAGATCCCTGTGGTACTCCTTCGGTCAACTCCAAAGTTTGAGAGCGAAAGGCACAGAGGTTGATAGTTTGGGTACGGTGAGTTAGAAAACATGATAACCACTGAAAGGCTAGGCCTGGATTTCAATATCTCTGTCTGTAAGTAGGATGGACTGGGATATTGTATCAAACGCCGCTGACATCCAACAGCACTAATATTGTTGCTTGTCCGTTACCCAGAGAGTGTATTAAGTTGTCAGTAACGGCAATCAATGCTGACTCCACACTAAACTTAGGTCGAAACCCAGACGGAGAGAAGTTGAGGCCTTGTTTCAATGTACTCTGAAAGATGTTTATTGATGTATTTTTCCAAGAGTTTACACAGTAGAGGTAACAGAGAAATTGGGCGGTAGTTGGACAGATCTTCCCACGGGGCATTAGATATCTTCTGGATGGGAATTATTTGGGATATGGACAACAGAACATTGACTTGCCATCCAAACACTGAACTATTTACAAAGAGACATGCATGGAGAGGGGGATGCACATGAGCAGGAATAGTTTTTGATTTGGTTCTCCTGGCTCATCTCTGGCCTGTGCACGTCGCTGTTGCCATTTTCCATTGTGTTCTTGTTTTCGTGCAGATCCGTACAAGTGGGGATTTCCTTCTTTAAAACGCAGTCTTCAAACTGGGAAGAATGCAAGTAACTAGGAAGGTAGTAGTAGTTGAAAGCGTGCATGAAGAGCCCCCCAAAAAAGTAAGTGTCACGAAGTTTGGGTTAGATAGTGTATTTGAAAAATCAACTAGATGGGGGATTGTTAATGTGGGAAAAGTCTAAGTTGATATAACTGATACGCCCGTTGCGAACTCCACAACAACCCCGACTTGCAAATACGTAGTCAGACCAACACTGAAACCTAGGCCTTTAGGTAATTGATTGATAGGTCACGGGCGTGGCAGCACGTAGCTGGGAGACAAACGCAAAGACAGGAAACCTTAGTTTAATCCCACAGATGGGTGCAGCCACACTACAATGATCAAGCAAGATTGGCCCCAATAAAGCACACATGGCCGGAGGGGGTATGCAAGCTCCTAAAACACCGTAAAGTCAGATGCCACATGAGTTAGGAACATATAGCCAATCAGAACACAGCACATGCACATGCAGTGATCATTCTCTCCCTATGCCGGACATCTGGACACGTTACGCACTGGCCGCATTGTGTCCAAGCAAGGTCGAGGCCCACTTGTGTCATCCATTGGACAACTAATTTGACTTCAAAGGCAGAACCTTACATTCCTCACCATTCAAGGATCACCATAAACGTTTTATTGCCTATGATCTGTATACGAAAGTCACAGATCGATTGCAAATTGACAGTCCTCAGACACAGTTCTCCTGGTCGCTATGTTTAATTAAACAAACTGTTCCTGTTTTGGTAAACGCCTCTTGTTTTTCAAGGTTTTCATGTTCAAGCAACATTTAAGTTGTTTTTAACATCACCGGACTGTCTTTTTTTGTTTCAACAATGTTATTGAAAATATTTTTTTCTTCAAAATGGATGGAGGAGAAACCTGGCTTTTTCCTAAATTACACCTTCCCATCCAACGTGTGACAATGATGGACAGTGGGTGCATTCAGGTCACATGGCAGGAGTGGAGGGACTGTAGGGCAGGAATGGAATGGCCTGGTTAGAGTGGAGGGACGTGGACTGTGTGAGACTTTGGAAGCATTTTTCTGCTTCTGTTTTTCTTCCAGCCCTACCATGCACTTGCTTATTTGAATACCACTGATCCTAGCTCATAACATTCTGAATTTTTTGTTTTTTTGTTTTTCTCCAGAGCCATGTGTAGCAATGTTACGTATCTGAAACAATTGTCCTTCAGTTATGCACAATGGTAGCACTGAGTGACCGAAGTTCTCTACTATAAACAATGACTATGTTCTTACTAACAAATACTTCTCGATAATGCACCTGCAAATGAGAGTAAACATGAAAACTACAACGCATTTATTTTTTTTAAAACAAAAACAAAACTGAAGTGACTGAGGTCTAGGCCCACATCACATCATCTACGCAGGAAAAAAGTCAACCTACAAATATAGTTAGCATGAAAGAATACAATGATTTTTAATATGTGTGTTTATATAGATATATTTGGCTCTTACTACGTGTAAAAGCAGCTACCTAACATTAATTGATTGATACAATGCGCACAGATTAACATTGTTATTCAAGATGTTTAAGTATAGTGATTAAGTGCATGAAACATTAAATTGCACTGCACTACCTGTGAGCCAGATCATGGGGAGCGTCCTCCAGGGCAATGGTGGACTGTCAAACCAGCCCCTCTGACTATGTGGCCAGGCACGACTGCCCAAGCAGCTCCTCTGACAACATGCTCTGGCAGACTGTCCAGCGAAACCTTGGATTAATCTGAGCCACTGCAAATTGCTCCTGGCAGCATCCCAGTCCATTGTTTTTCACTGACCAGGTTGCCTCAGTTTGGACTCAGCCATGGGAAGAGTGCAGCATAATCTGCCAGGCCAGGTCCTCTCTGAACCGGAACACAAGTCGCACAGGACCAGTTTTGCCTTATTAGGGCTTGCCTGCCAGGTGGAGTGTCTAAGCATCCCTTCCACTGAGCTAATGATCAGCCCTCTGACTACATGCACAGGTGGTACTGTCCAAGCAACCGGTCTACCAACCACAGGCTTAGGTGGTACTTTCAAATCATCTCCTCTAACCACATGCTCAGGTGAACTGTCCAAGCACCCCCTCCGACCACATGCTCAGACGGGACTGTCCATGGAGCCCCATCACTTAATCCCATGGCTTCAGAACTTGTTTTGCCATGTAGCACCCTGATGCTGCTGATGTATGGTCCATGAAATTATCTGGGATAATTATAACCAGTGTGCACACCACCCAAAAGTGACTAAAAGGAAAAAGGTACTCACATGGGGAACCCCAGGCAGGAACCCAAAGGTGAGGATCCGACCAAGATAGACCATGCTCATTGTAAGGAAGGCAGGCAGAGTAAAGCGCCACAATGGGGGCCTGAGCGGTAGATGGCCAGTGATGGGAGCTGCGAATGCACCGCGTGGTCGGGAGGAATCTTCTGCACATCTCAAGCCATGCCACTGTGTCCGTGTCATCTGACACTGTTGAAGTGGCGGGGCTGGACATGTGAAGCCTGTCTTATTGATCACATTGCAAGATTCTTCCTGACCGGGCGGTGCATGTGCAGCTCCTGTAACTGGCTGTCCGCTGGTTAGGCCCCTACCATGGCGTCCTAGTCTGCCATCCGTCCAAAAAGCATTGTCCTCCTTAGACTGTATCCTCACCTTGGGGTTCCTGTCCAGGTTACCCCATGTGAGTACTCTTCCCCTTTTTGTCACTTTTCATTGGAATGCACACTAGTTGTAATTATCCCAGATACCATATTTCCACTAGTCCTGGTAAGACCCCATACTATAGAAGGGTTTGAAACATCGTTGACAAATGATACAGCTACTCGGTCCCTTTAATTGGCACAAGAGCTCATCTTCATTTAGTTAATTTTTCTATGTGACCATTTGCTTTAGTTCTGGAAACATCTGAATTTATTTTGTGTGCGGTCTGTATAAATGTAATGTCCTATATTTTTTTTGTTCCATTGTTCACGTGGGACGGTTGGTACATCAGGTTTTTGTATCTAAGATAATACAATAATTTTGAACATGATTGTTGTTTCAAATGTTTCCTCACTTGCATCCTCGAACAGTAAAGTTGGATTCTGCCATTGAGCCTGTCTTTTTATTGTTATCCATACATCTTCAATAAGAACCGCTGTTCTAATGATAGCGTTTAATGCCCTGGTTCTTATTGAGTAGGGTTACCCTTGTTTGTTGTTATAATAACTTTTAGAAATGTTGGCATTTTCCTGCTCTTGGCTGTTTGGTGTCTGCTGTCTGTTTGTGATCATTGATGGGCTGGGTGACAGCTGGACTTTGAGTATTCCCTCTGGACAGCCACACACAAAGGGAACCTGGTTGTGACTTCATGCATCTTCCTAGGAGGATGGGAGGGGGAGCTGGGCACAGCCTCTCACTTACACCTGAATAGGCTGGCCCTGTCCACACACAAAGGGCTGCTTACCTCTCCCCCAGCCCCTGTAGTGCATCTGGAGCCAGGGCAGGAAAGGAGAACCTCTATGCACTTCAGAAATCCTTCTTTGAAGTCACACCCACTTCAAAGCACAATTGGGTGTAAGTACTGGACCTCTGACTCTACCAACTCAGTAAACTTCTGGACCTGAAACCAGCTTGCCGAGAAGAACTGCTGTGCTAAGGACTGCCACTCTGCTGAACTGCTGCTCTGGAAGACTGCTGCCTTGCTGTGCTGCCCTACTGCTCTCTCTGACTGGACCTTCATCACTTGTCCCAGACTGACACCAAGAGCTACTTAACTAGCCTGCAGTTCTTCTTCAAAGACTCTGACATCAAAATCTTTCACCCTGCTCCCGTGCCTGGTTCATTGGACGGGAACCCCGGTGCTTGCTCCAGCAGAACAGACACATTCTCAGCTGCAAGAGCAGAATCGAGGCATCCATGCTGTTGCAGGAACAGAACCAGCGCATCACACTTTGAACTGCCACATCGCCATCGGACCCGCTGCATCACCAGCAAGAGAAGATCGCATGCCCACAACTGCTTGGAGAAACCTGGCACATCGGCTTCGGAAACCAAAGCACCTTGAAACAGTTGCTTCGTGTTCTGAACCAGCGCATCATTTCGGGGTGAAAACCAACACATCCCCTCGAGGCAGGATCGTTACCAATGCATCGCTTGGCTGCACCCGACATCTCATCGACTGGACCAGGATTAAGGTACTTTTGCTCAGCTGGCCCGGCATGGGTCCTGCATCCGACCTGGCACCATTGCAGTCGGCCTGATCCTGTCCAGTGCGGATAATCAACTCTTCAAGTGGTTACAGCAACTAAGCGCTATTTTTGCATTTAAGCTTTGAAAAACGTATATACCGACTTCCATTGATTGGACTTTTGTCGTTTTGTTCTTGTTTGATCTATAAAATTAGACTTTTTTTGGGGGGAAATCTTTTTTATTAAACATGCTCATCGCTTAGTACAAGTATTACCAACATAGCAGTTGCAGGAAAACGGCACAGGATACTGTAGCAAAAAAAGGTAAATATTCGCTTTACACACTGGGTCCTGGGGTTATTCTACAATCAGAATACAAGAGTGTACAATGGAAACATCTTCTATTTACTCTCCTTCACATTAACCATGAAATCCAAAACTGGCACTAAGGCAGTCATCTAGTCCAATCTGTTCCCCGATATATTTGCCAAGGGTCCCATATTTTCTCCCATTTCTTGGGGAAACCCCTGCCACAATGCTCCACTTCCTCCGCCCTCTGGAAACAATCAATATCTTTTACCCATTCTGGCACCGACGGCTGAAGGCGCACCTCCATACATACATCCCCGGTGTTCTAAAACCCGGGTCAGGCCTGCTGTTCAGGCCTGTGTCCTTGTGCTTGTAGCCATGCTGCTGGTGGCAAGGTGCCTGGTCCGCCGTAGTGGGCCCGGGTGTGTGCAGTCACACCCATAAGGAGTCTGCCAGTGTCCGGCTAGACCAGGCAGGGTTGTGTGCATGCACTCGCACCTAAGGTGCTAGTGCCTGAGTAAGCTCATATGGCCGGCCTGGCAGTGCAGGTCTCTGTGGGTGCACTTGTCTCTATAATGACTCTGCTAATGAGCAGAAGCTGCCAGTACATGTGCAGCCTGGCGTCGCAGGACGTGCATGCACACTTACCCCCGATTAGTCAAACCTATGTCCAGTCAGTGTGCACTTGTGCTGGTTGTGCTGGGGACTGTGTCTAACCTGCCATTGCCAGTAAGTGTGGGCACTAGCGCACGTGCACCCAGATGGTGAGGAATACTTGTGTTTTCACTACCTATGAGGCTTGCTCTTCCCATAGGTTAACATGAGGAAGTGGCTGACATTACTTCGGACGCCAATAGTGGATTGCAGCGGAGCAGTCTCGGGATGTTTTCTTTCAATGGATTCACTGTGCCAAACCCTTCCCAGTGGTAAAGGTGATGTTGGCATTACTCGCTCAGAATTGTCACTTCTGTGCATTACCCCACAGCAGCCATAAACCATGGACATACAATGGGAACAACAGACCTCTGCCATTTGAAATTCGAATGCTATCAATAGGACGGAGAGGTTTTGACACTTGACCTCTTGAGGCTGGATCATGGCCCCACTAAAGATTAAGATAGACATTCCACTACCCCATGGGACACAGGCCTACAATTAACAGGAGACATCTGTGATTCAAAGGGAAACCCCTTAACCACTCCTAACTTCAAAGTCACACAACAGTATAAATATGTGTATGATCCTTCATTAAAGGGTGAGATGCGCTTGTGGGGATGCGGGAACCGAGAACCCAGACTGCGTGGTGCACACTGCCAGAGGACTCTTTTGAGCACATGGAGGATTACTGCCATTGAAGGGGACAGTGTGCCCTTTCTGAATGGTGGCTGGACTGGGTTGAAAGACCTGCTGAAGTGTGGCGCCCTGAAGTGTGATCTCCAAAGGCCCATCGGCAGGTCTCCTGTTCACCTGAAGATCTCGGGGACATCAAATATCTACTGCAAGGAACCTACACCATCTACCTGGCATCTGGAGAGCAGTGCCCTCTCAAGTGCCCACATTGGCTACTAAATCCCAATGGGTAGCACGGTGTGAGTGTGGAACTAAGACTTGTGCCTTGGATTTAGGGTGGAGCCCCAGAACTCTTGCTAGCATTCAAAGCGTGCGGTTCCCATATCACAGGACCACTGACACTCATAAGCATCTTGTTGGTGGTTAGTGGGTTGACCGGTTGCTGGATTCAAGGTGACCTGCTTCATAGATCATGCCGCATCTCTCTTGTGCAAAAACAACAATTGATGGACAGAATGCAGAACAATGTCATACATTCTCCCCAGTCTTGACCCTCATGGGAACAGTCCAGCCCGAACTGCCAAGCCAGGTCCTCCCTGGACTGGAAACAAGCATCCTAGGACCGGTTTCGGGGTTTCACCCCTCTTCAGCCAGGATAGCTTGATTCCAGTGGCATGGAGAGCAAGGGATCCACGTCTGGGCATACCCTTCCTATGTGGGAAGGGTATGCCCAGACGTGGGTCCCGTGCTCACTACGCCACTGGAATCAAGCTATCCTGGCTGATGACGGCTGATAGCCAGAAACCGGTCCTAGGATGCTTGATTCCGGTCCAAGGAATACATGGCTTGGCAGTTTGGGCTGGACTGTTCCCATGAGGCACAGGGTCAAGACTGATTTGCATATGGCCATGTCTGAACTGGGGTGGCGTGGTGAGAAAAATAACGATGGATTAAACCCAGATCTGTGACTGGGGGTGAATGTTTTGCCATTGTGCAACATTCCGTCTATCATCTTGTGTGTGTTGCATCTCTCTTGTGCGACACACCGAATGCATGCTTATTGAGTGTGGTGTCCGATTCACAGTGCGACCCTCGAAGGTGGGGATGTACCCATAGTACTGCCTCATTTCACCTCGCGTGGCTCTGCTGAACTTGTGCCTGGGTGTTTGACCGGACTTGTCTGGTGCAACCTGATAATTGTGCACCAGATGTAGTGCCTCCTGTCCAGGGAGGTACGGAATTTGCAATTCTTTGTTGTGTGTGAGCAGAATTGCCTGGTGCAGCCCATGTCAATGTCCACCGGTCCTAGTGTCTCATTTCCAGGGAGGTACAGCATTTTGCAACTTATCGTGTTTGATACCTGAAGTGTCTGGTGCGACTCAAACCAACGCGCACCAGATGCTGATTCCGGATTGCCTAGGCATGACGCTGGTCACTATGTACCTGTCGGGATGCTCCTGTGTTACTCCCCATTCATCGGTTGTTCCCTTTTTGACCCTCATCACGGTGGACCAACAGCCCTCACTACACCTGGCCACTATCGAAGACCTCTTGGCACCAAGTAGTAGCGAGAAATATTGACTGGGTTGAAGGAATGCTTCCTAGACAGTTTGGAAGCAGGCCAAGAGACTGTGTGACTCAATTGTGTTTTGAGACCTGTGGGGGAACTTCCAGAGGGACTGCTAAACTCTCCCTGTATAAGTCTAACCCTTTATTAAAACTTACTACATATTCCCACCTTCTTTCTGAGGACCCGGACTAAGTGACTTTGGACGAGTTCAGCCTCGTATCCAGGAGGATGAGGTTGGTTATCTTCCATCCAGTGGTATTGGGGTGAACTATCGGGTGGAGGAAG
Organism: Triturus cristatus; assembly: GCF_964204655.1. NCBI lineage: Eukaryota > Metazoa > Chordata > Amphibia > Caudata > Salamandridae > Triturus > Triturus cristatus. The sequence goes on from NC_140579.1 coordinate 58,202,934, forward strand.
GCGTGGGCCACGAATTCTGCAGTGTTATCCATTGACCTGCTGGGTACCAGTGGCACAGCATTTGTGTGCTGAGTGCATATGTGTGCAAGAGTGTTCTGTACTCACTGTGCTGGATACCTGCCACACTTTGTAGCGGTGTGGAATGTGTGAGTGGAAGTGGAAGTTGTAGTGTGCAGCCCGCCTGTGAGTCAAGACACTGGCTGGCAGTGCTACGCTATACGTTGATTTCATACCAAAGGCACAATACAAGATATGACTTTAAAGTAAAAAAAAAATGCTATTTTCCTAAACTACATTGGTCTTCGGTGAATGTGAGGGGAAGATGGGATAATACGAATTGTTTTTATATATATATATAAAAAGCGAAAACAGTGCCAACAGAATAACAATCGGAGCCGTCTGAAACACTGGAGCAAAGGCGGCATTGTACATTACCTGTTTCTACAGCGAGTGTAATCACCTGTCCCAGATGGGAGTGGTAGGTTCTGCTTAGCTGGGGACATCCCTTCAGCCAACCATAAAGTGCCGGTTCCAACATCATCTAATACTAAAAAGTATAGGCAATGGATTACCGTGAATGGGCAAGATGGTGAGGCTCTGAGGGACCCAGGAGCTAGTATGACTATGGCAAGGAGTCAGCTGGTGGCCCCAGAGCAAGTTATACCCAATGCATTCCACCAGGTTCTAGAGGCTGACAACCGGGTGGGTCACTACCCAGTGGCCCTTGTTTGATTTGAGGGGGGGAGGTCTTGGGTCTTCTAAAAGATGCTGTGATCCTGTCATTCATGTTGACTGTTTGTTAGGTAATGACCTTGAGCACACTACCTGGAAGGAAGTGACCCTCAAGTCACACCTGGAGATATTAGAGTTGCCTAAGGGGAAATGTGCTATCACCAGGTCCATGGCTGCCCATGAAGGGAGCCAAGGAGGTCTGTAGCCTGGAAGAACGGTCCTTATAGCTGTCAAAAGAGGGATGGGGTGTTGGAATTTAGCCTCTGAATGTATCCCAGCTGAGGTTCATGTGGTGCAAGAGGAGGTCGCCCCACGAGCCCACTGAGGAGTATATTGTCTCCCTTGGTGACCTGCCTGAACTTGCTCAATAGCAAGTAGAAGGGGGACCCACCAGGAAGGAGTTCTGAAAGGCACAGAATGAGTGGCCAACCTTGGAGGGCATGAGGTAACGGGCTGCAGGTGATGCCACATGGGAATCGCCACATTTACTGCGAGGACAGCCTCCTTTATAGTGCGCATTGGGCATCTCTGCATGTAGCAACAAGGGTCCTGGTGGTCCCCAATGCTACAGGGGCTTTCTACTGGAGCTCACTCATGAAATACCCCTGGCACGACATCTGGGGCAGGCTTGACCCCTACTTTTACTGGCCCCACATGAAAGTTTTCTCAGATGTATTCTGTAGGACTTGTTTCACATGCCAGGCCAGCGGGAAGACAGGGCAGAGGCTGAAAACGCCCCTGGATCCCTTGCCTATTGGCACCCCCTTTGAATGGGTGCACATCGACATTGTAAGGCCAATGGATCCCCAGACAGCCTCTGGCAATAGGCTTATCCTGGTGGACCATGTCACAAGATACCAGAGGCCATACATCTGAGGACTGCAACTAGACCTGCAGTGGCTAAAGGCCTAATGGGGATTTTTATCCAAGTGGGGTTTCCCCAAGGAAGTAGTGTCTGACAGGGGCACTAACTTCATGCCTGCTTAAATGCAGTCAATGAGGAAGGAATGTGGAGTTACTTACAAGTTCTCCACCCCCTACCATCCACAAACCACAGGGCTTGTGGAGGGATTCAATGAGACCCTCAAAGGCATGCTCAAGGGTCTTCCTGAGGCATAAGTGGGACATCCTCTTGCTCTGCCTTCTCTTTGCTTACAGAGAGATACCACCGCCCCTTTGAGCTTCTGTGTGGTCATCCTGTAAAGGTAGCTCTCAGTCTGGTGAAATAAGGGTGGCAACAAGCTCCTAGGACCCGCCCCCCTCCCCCCCCCCCCCCCCCAGGATATAGTTAGCTACATGCTGACCTCTTCATGAGCCAGATGGACAAGTTGTGGAAGAAAGCTTCTGACAACTTAGAGGCCTGCCAAGAGGTGATGAAGCAGTGATATGACCAAACGGCTACTCCTTTGGAATTGCAGCCTGGACAGAAAGTGTGAGCGATGGAGCCCAGGGCCCTCCAAGACTGTTGTACTGGGCCTATGAGATTGTTCAGAGGAAGGGGAGGTCACCTACCTGGTGGACCTCAAGACCCCCCCCCCCTCCCCCAGATAACCTCAGAGTGTTCTCCAAAGCAACCGTCTCAAACCACACTTTGAGAGGTCTGAGGTCACCATGTTGCTGGTGACAGATGGAGGGGAGGAAGAGGAGAATGAACCGCTTCCTGATCTCCTAGCATCCAAGGAGAATGATGGGTATGTGGAAGGTGTGAACCTCTCCTCTACCCTGACTTCAGAACAGCAGACGGACTGTCTCCAGTTGCTGGGACAGTTCACCTCTCTGTTTTTCCCCTCGCTCCTGAGACTACCCACCTGTGTACCCAGTACCCCTGGTCCAGCTCTGAGGTCCTGGTACCAAAAGCTGCCCCACTGGGTACTACAGGAGGCTCGATTCAGTCACTAAGACTAATTCTCATACCATTCCCCAGGCTAATGAGCTGATTGATTGGTTAGGGGCTGCCCAGTTCCTAAGTACTTTTGACTTCACTTCAGAGTGCTGGCAGATTGTCCTAAAATAATAATAATGAAGAGATTTATAAAACACCTGATTACTCCCTTCGGAGTGTCCCCGCATTAGGAATCCAGAACCCCAAGAACCCAATGCCAAGATCTAACTTAAGATTGTCTGAGGAACCAGGTCTTTGCCTTTTTTCGGAAAACCAGTTCTGAACGTTCCTGCCTCAGATCAAAAGGGAGGGTGTTCCATAATTTAGCAGCCAAGAAGGTGAAAGAGCGGCCTCCCATACATGCCCTTTTTACTCCTGGAACCACAGGGAGCACTGCATCTTCAGATCTAAGACATCTGCAAGGTCGATGGGGCTTCTTCAAGGAATAAAGATAATGAGGGGCTTTCATATTCAAGATTTTATGAAAAAAGCATAGTGCTTTGAACTATACTCACTTCCTAATTGGGAGCCAATGGAGTTTACCAGGGGCTGAGCCCATCGAAAAGTATCTCTGAATGTTCCGCAGCATACAAGCTGATGCATTCTGTACCCTTTGGAGCATCCTTAAACTGCCTTGAGTGGCCTCCAGATACAAAACATTATAGTAGTCTAGTCTGGAAATCAACGGCTGATGGGGTCAAGGAGAGGTCAGCCTTCTCCACTCCAGAGAGCCACTACCAATTCAGGGTAATGCCCTTTGGATTAAAGAATGCCCCTGCCACCTTCCAGAGGTGGTGAACCAGGTTTTAGCTGGAATGGAGGCCTTCAGTGCCGCTTACTTGGATGACATAGCTGTCTTCCGTAGTAGCTGGAAGGACCGCCTTTTTCACCTGCAGCAAATGCTTCACTCCCTTCAATGGGAAGCCTGACTATCGAGTCCAATAAGTGCCTGATAGGGCATGGTCTGTGGTGTACTTAAGTTCAGGCCTGGGCGTAGGGGGCGTAGCGGGGCCACGCTGAGTGCCACGGAGATGGAACCAATCTCCGCACACTCCGCTACGCGCCACCCACCTACCACCCACGCTATTAAAACGTTAAAAAACAATCTATTTAAAACTCCTTACCTTATCGGCAGCGACCCCGGGCTTCCCTCTTCCTCTATCGCGCCTTCTTCATGACAACTGCGCATGCGCGGGTGCCCGCGCATGGGCATTCCTCGCGAGACATGCGTAGGCGCCCGAGCATGCACAGCTTTCATGAAGAAGTCACGATAGTGGAAGAGGGCAGCCCGGGGCCGCCGCCGATAAGGTAAGGAGTTTTAAATAGATTTTTTTAAACGTTTTAATAGTGCGGGTGGGAGTCCAACTCTGCTCCGTGTTTGCGGAGATTTGCCTACTTCGCAGAACAGGCAAAATTCCACACATTCTGTGGGCGGAACAGAGTTGTCTGCCCACCCCTACTTAGGATACATAGTGGGCAGGGGTAAGATGCAACCCCTCCAGGACAAGATAGAGCCTTTCATGGGATGAGGGCCCCTAAAAATACAAACTGAGGTGAGGGCCTTCTTAGTCCTAATAGAGACCTTTCCTTGGAGAAGACCTATGCTGTTTCTATGGTGTAAACCTTCCATCTAGGCTCTAAGGCATGGTGTCTGCTGACAAAGCCCAGAGTTCTTCCTTTATATAATAAACCTCAACTTACCAAGGGGAGGGTGGTTAGGCCTTATAGTCCTTTTCTACTGTCTGCATATGATGACATCCCCCTTTATATTCTATGGTATTGTAACAATGCTCACTGTTTTAGGTTTATGCATTTTCTGCTGGTAGTGGCTCGTATACTGCATTCTAGGGCACGATAGTTAAAATATTCACTTTGAACTATACATTGACTCTGACACTCCTTATTGTGGACAAGTACGAGTGAGTAATCGAAAGGGAATGTCTTGCTACCTCTTTTCCTGAGAGAGTCGAGAGTGTTGTGTTCTGGGTTGTCTAATTATTTGTAGCTTCGCGATTATATAGGAGAACGAATGAGACACTGTAGCTAGTCAGTTTGGGGATTTTGGGCACTAAGGTGGTAGGCAGCTACAACCCCTATACACGAGGTCCTGTTTTCCTGCGCATAGTTATGTGTATGTGCAGAATCCCCACAACATGGCGCCGCCAACTATGGTCTGGTTCTTATCTGTGAGACTCCTGAGTAGTGCTTGTGCTTGTCCACAATTCCCTCACTTCTGTTTCCGGAGACAGATGTGATGGTGTAGCTTCCTATATTATGATTTTTTATATTGGTTTTTCAGCTTGAATTTTAAATGTCTTTCTCTTACTTTTAACCCTTTGTTGCTCTGCCCCGCATAGGTTGTTCTGTTCTTTTTTAATATGGCGATTGTTATTGTGCCTCCTAACACCGCACCGCTCAAGGCTTATCTAACTCGATATGGAGTACCTGATGCAGGTGTAGCGTTTATCTTAGTTGAAGCGGATCCAGCATTCCGCTTCGAGGCATTTTACTCTTGGGTCACCTTTCCGGCAGTTGATGGGACCGACAATGTGTTTCACGAGTATACTGCCACCGCGACTCCGCTGGACTATAGACCTTGTAGAACTCTTGAGGTTCCTCTCACAGCTAGGCAACACCAAATATGGTTTAATGGCGACCTGCCACACCCAATAACACTGGTCCGTTTAGGCCCCTTATCAATAGATGGGGCCATTTGGCCTGTTTTGGCTGGGTACACCCCACACCCAACTTATCTCACTGCTACAGTCGTAGAGCTATGTGTATTACATACATCATTAATACGTATACATAGAGCTGTTATTCAGTTCATGCTATGCAACTTCCAGGTGGGACCACCTGGCGCTGCTGCGCAACCACCTGCCCCTGGTGGCGTGACAATATGTCCTTTGATGGTTTATTCCGTAATAGGCAAGCGTCCCCAGAATAAGAATGAACTTCCTTATTGGCTTGCAAAGAAATTTGGGCAACTCGAATCTGGTTTTTCAAATACCACACCTGTGGAGAAGCACAGGATTTTGACAAGTCTACCGAAAAATCTGGTTCCCAAGTTAGCTGATTGTAACACTTGGGGTAAGGTATTTGCAGCAGTATATTCAATGTGTTTCAGCACCCCCTCAATGACCGTTCTCTCAGCCGTGATCAAGCGTGTTCAGGAGGAACATGTGGCAGAGGCGGCCCTGGAATTGGAAATGAGACTGGTGAGGGTGTTCAACATTGTTGGCGATATGATCCTTGCAAATGTTAAGGCTGCTGCTGTAAGCTTACAAGTGGCGCAACACTTGGAGGCTGTGGCAGACACAGACAAGCAGCGCGAATTGCTAAAGATTATTGCTGAAGCTTATAAAAACATAGTCAAGTAAGAAAATGTTCACAAGGAACTTATTCAAAATAGTCCATTTGCAATATGGAGTAGAAATTATACTCCCAGCTGATTTAATCAAAAAGCAAAAAAAAATTATAAAAAGAGATTATTTCACTTTGCCAAAGAAGACACTTACTTAGTTAGCCTGGAGAGCTTATTTACTTCAGCCGAAGTAAATGCAATTTATTACACAAATCACAGTTGTATCACAAACATTTTATATTTTTCAGGCACATAAGAAAGATGGTGAAAAAAGTGAAAATAGAACCCAGTGAGGTGATCATAGCCTACAAAGTGAACATAGTGTTTAAGAGGTCTTAAAAAACAATGAGAGGCATGTAAGGGTGTAACGAATCTTTTTTGCTCTCCCTTTGTTGGTGTCGACGACGTTTCAACCCACTCTGGGTAAGGGGTCTCTTCAGGACAATTATCTGGGGACTAATAGTATTCAAAACTCGAATTGAAGGTGAGTAGTTGATAACATATAGCCGTGTCTGACGCGGCTTGGGGCATCTAATGTCTCCGCTGTATCAGTGATCAAGGACAATACATGTAGATCAAGGCGACAGAGTGAGTAGTCTGTATAACTTGTAGGACAGCCGTGAGGAAACGTGGTGTCCGTAGTCCAAGTCCAAAGGGGGGACCTTGAGTAATGTTCCCGTTATGACTATAATACTTTTCCAGGAAACGAACGAGTGTTTCGTGGAAAAGTATTATAGTCATAACGGGAACATTACTCAAGGTCCCCCCTTTGGACTTGGACTACGGACACCACGTTTCCTCACGGCTGTCCTACAAGTTATACAGACTACTCACTCGGTCGCCTTGATCTACATGTATTGTCCTTGATCACTGATACAGCGGAGACATTAGATGCCCCAAGCTGCGTCAGACACGGCTATATGTTATCAACTACTCACCTTCAATTCGAGTTTTGAATACTATTAGTCCCCAGATAATTGTCCTGAAGAGACCCCTTACCCAGAGTGGGTTGAAACGTCGTCGACACCAACAAAGGGAGAGCAAAAAAGATTCGTTACACCCTTACATGCCTCTCATTGTTTTTTAAGACCTCTTAAACACTATGTTCACTTTGTAGGCTATGATCACCTCACTGGGTTCTATTTTCACTTTTTTCACCATCTTTCTTATGTGCCTGAAAAATATAAAATGTTTGTGATACAACTGTGATTTGTGTAATAAATTGCATTTACTTCGGCTGAAGTAAATAAGCTCTCCAGGCTAACTAAGTAAGTGTCTTCTTTGGCAAAGTGAAATAATCTCTTTTAAAAATTTTTTTTTTGCTTTTTGATTAAATCAGCTGGGAGTATAATTTCTACTCCATATTGCAAATGGACTATTTTGAATAAGTTCCTTGTGAACATTTTCTTACTTGACAGTAATACCCAGTTCACAGGGACATATGGGTCGCTCTTGTTTGTTATAAATATTATAAAAACATAGGGCGCAATAGTCTGGGAATCAGAAGTTTTACTCAACCACAAACTCAAAGTCAACAAAAGACCCAGACTGATAAAGATGGGCGCCCCTTCTTTCCTAATAAGAACTGGAGGAATAAAAAACAGGGGCAGCAACAACAGAAGCAGGGTTCGCGTGCTGGTTCGCAGACACCCCAGTCTTTTGAGCGTATTTATGACTTGCGTGATCGTGCAAAATTTAAGACTCCTGATAAATTTCAGGTCCCTGATATCCGCTCTCCTTGTTCTTTACAGGACACATCCGACTCTCACGTCGGTGGAGGGGAACACCAGGATTGTGGCAAAGGTCACACCACACAACAGGGATGAGATCAGCCTCGACAGTTTGACGTTCAGGCCAAACAAGAGGATCGGGCACGTTTTAAATCACCATATCAAAAGAAGAAAGTTGCTGCTTTAACCGCGAAATTTGCCTCAGACGGTAAGGACATGTCTTCTAGATTGGACATGGGTGGCGATTGTGCAGCGGAGGTTACCATAGTGCGGGAGGCACTGCGGCCTTGTCTGGAGGCGAGAGCAACTGACACATTCATTACAGTAAAAACAGCAGATACACAAGTTGCCCCCCCGGACAGACTCTGTGAACTAGTCTTCCAAATTGAAGGTGATATTCAGCGTACAATCACAGCGGTTTTCTGGGAAAATCTCACTTCTTCATATGACATTTTGCTAGTAGAGGCAGATTGGCCACCCCCATTTGTGCTAGCCGCTCCCAAAGGGGAAGACGTGATACTTTAGAGTTTTTCGCATTATGTCCCTGAGGAACATGCAAAGGCCTTTGCAGCCAATTGGACTTTGGCCCTTGCCCCAGCAGTGTACCATAATCCGGTGGGCTGGGATAGAGATTCCCCAGCACATGAGATCCCGTTAGGTCTGTGCCACAGCCACAATATCAAATCAGATGTGAAGCTAAGGCTCCCGTTTGTGACATTCTGACTCCGTTGGAGTACAGGGAGTGATTGAATCCTGCGTATCACTGATGAATAATCCTCTTTTTCCGTTATCAATACCTGACAGATCATATCGCATGGTCCAAATCTGAATGGTCATTGTTGTACATTTGCAGTACAAAACACACACAGCTCTGCACTAGTGAATTGTCTAAATCGTGAAAAATACAAAACTACACTGGATATGTCCAATGGTTTCTGTAGTCCGAACTTGGCTCCTGAGAGCATTGACTTGACAGCATTCACCGCCGTCGGTCATCAGAAAAAAATTACACGCTTGCCTGTGGGGTATAAGAATAGCCCTGGAGCTTTTGCTGCACTTGTTGTCTTTGCTACACAACATAGACCCTGATGCGTTCTCGTACGTGGATAATATTTATCTGATGGACAATGAACTGATGCCACATCTTGTCCGAGTCAACTGCATTATTTTGTCGTTTGCCAACTATGGATACGAATTCAATTTTGCAAAATCACACATCGCACATTTTACGGTGCTCTTTTTGGGCTATGAGCTCAATAATGAAGGTAGGGGGTTAGCCCCCACTTTCTGGAGAAATCTGCACAATTACGACCTGCTACACTGAAAAAGCTTCAGTCTTTGCTGGGATATTTACATTTTGGGCGGACTTACGTTCCCGATTATGACCAGCGTATCAAACCGCTGTATGCGTTGATACAACCAACATTTTCTTCGGCCAGCTGGCTTCTGGAATATACCTCAATTCTGCAATCTTTGCAATCAGATTTGCTTGCTACTAACTACTTGTTGACGTGTGACAATACCACGAACCTGGTGTTATGTATAGTACCGGGTACAGTGGGTTTCACTTACTTGACATTCAATGAGGGAGACCCAGTACCTATTGCATACAAATCACATCGGCTGAAATGCGGTTTTCAAAAATTTAGAAAGTTTTGATAGGCTAAATGGCGATCCTGAAAGAACGCTCGTTGGCGCAGGGAAAACGCATTCTTATGGTCACGCCTCTCCCTGCTTTAGAAGCAGTGACTACGGCGAGTGTACCAAACTCTAAGGCTTTACATCCCCGGCGGATTCAATGGGCTACATCTTTGACATCAGCTGATGTCACGTTTATCTTTGATCCTGCTCTTCAGACACAGGAGTTTTTACAGTATGAACATGTTCATCCGCTTCCATTGTCGTTGCTTTCTTTAGATGAGTACAGATGTATAATCTATACCGATGGCGCGGCTAAACCAGAAGTCGATTCCAAACATTCAGCAGCTTGCGCTGTTGTGGATTGTGCAATTGTCGATGGAGAATTTAAGTCTTCCATAGTGCATACGCAGGAACTTGAGGACTGTACAGCACAATTGGGGGAGCTGCGTGCTCTTGTTCTTGCTTTTGAGTTTGCTGATCCTTATGTGAATACTCTTATTTTATGCGATTCATACTACTGTGTCCAGTCTTTTAATGAGAACTTATTCTTTGGTCACAAAATGACTATAGAGACTCCTTAGGCAGCACAATAAAGCATAAAATGCTTTGGGTTCGAGTGGCTGAACTTGAAAAACGTCTCCCGCTCACACAAGTTATCCATACTCTTGGCCATCAGCGTATGGGAACACATGCTGTTGGTAATTCTTTGGCTGATGAAGTGGCCAAATCTCCAATTGCCACGTGTTCCGTAGCAGCAGTTACAAGGTCAATGACTAAGATTGATAATGAAATGTCAGCAGCTATTGCTGCTACGAAGGATGGAACTGCTCCTCCGCAAGGCTTCTCTTCAAAGTATTCTTATCATTTATCTCCTGAACAAGTTTCTTATGCTAAAATCCCAACGGTTGGGGATCGGCTGATTCCCAACAAGGACCGTAGACCTGCTTTGATCGTTGCCCCACACAAAGGCATGGCTTCTGCACATGCTGGAGTGTCTTCGACGGTCTCTTTTTTTACAGCAACGTTACTGGTAGCATGGTTTATAAAAACAGTCCAATAATTATGTACTTTCGGGTGACATTTGTCAACAAATTAAGCCATCTACGCTCTTTCGCCCACCACAAACACAGCTGTGTATATCCGATCATCCATTCGGCTGTGTGTATCTTGATCACTGCCGTCCGTTTTCTTCTGATACTACATATAAATATTTCTTGGTTACAGTTGATTTGTGATTCATTTGGGTTTGGCCACAACACAGTGCGGACGCTCGAAATGTCACTAGAGATTTGCAGGCTTTGTTGGGATGTTTGCCTGTGGCGCCTTCCATTCTGACCAAGGTCCAGCGTTCGCCTCTAAGGCGTACAAGTACGCCATGATATCAATGTGGGTGCAGGTACAGTTTTCGTCTCCATACAGGCCTGAGGGCAATTCCATAGTGGAGCGAATGAACCGTGACTTAAAACAATCTTTGACAGTTAGAGTCTTAGTTACCTCTCTGGGTGGGCGGACCCTATGCAAAATGCTCTTTGGCATTAAAATGCTTGTGGCTGACCTTAATGGTCTAAACGTTGTGGCTGCTGCTACAAACTTTGACATAGATAATCATTTTACTATGTTACAGGACCTACAAGAGACCTGTGACAGCTACGCAATTGAATATTTACCCTCTTCCAATGATGCAGCACTGTTAATTCCAGTCGCTGGCTGGCTTCCTAAGATTGGAGATCTGGTACGAGGAAAGCTGGAGAACAAAAAAGAATTTGGTCCCTCTTATCGTGCACCGGTTCCAGTACTTGTATTGAAGGGTATTCGTACAGTCATTTTACCACCTTTACCTGGTCACAAAAAAAACCCAGATGCATCTCAGTGGACAATGTCAAGTTACACTGTCTGGCCGATTCTGAATAGTGTCATGCCCGCAGTTTCGTGCAACACAATTTTATTGAATCCGCTGACTTCATCCTCTTCCACTAATGCCTGTGTGGGTGAGGGAGTGATGAACACTACTATTGACCTTTCACCTGTCCTGCCTCCATCCTCTTCCAACACAGATGTTGATTATACTTACCCTACATATGAGTCTAAGAGGGAGGTGCCAAACAGTCCTCTACAACATCACGCTGATCTGGCACTACCACCTCCAATTAACAGAACTGCAAGTGGTTACTTTGGAGATCATGCCAGCTTCTCTTCTGACTCATCCTCCTCGTCTTCCACTTTAACGGTTCCACCTACAAAATTGTGTATCTTTATCTCTTGGTTCAAGAAGACTTAGCTGGTCCCACCCTTGAACTAGATCTGGTTGGTACTTATCCTGATTTTCCTCTTCATGTCAATTGGATTTGTGACAGTTTTTCTTACTGATCAATGGTCATTTTTTGCTAGAACGCTCTGATGTGAACTTAATCGACGGAGTTCTGGCACCTCAGACATCGCCCCATATCATGAAACGCGATCAAACTCTTGTTAACATTTTGGCTTTCCCAGCTGCAGATGGCATCATATGGGATAAAGTAGCTTTTGAAATCCATGGCCCGACTGAAGTTCTTCAGATACCATATGTGTTTTGCGTCTCCTTAGGAGATGTGGTAACTCGGGACCTACATTCTGATGATTGGGATGTGCAAGCTGTACATTCTTTGATTTCTGATTTGAAATACTATGCTGCTTTTGATGCTGAAGATTTGTATTTGAATTCTGCCAATTATGTTGATTTATTCTGTTATCAAAATTATGGGCACCACTACTTACACAAAACAAGCACATTACGGCCATTCTTTAATTACACTCAGTGGGAACATTGTCCAACTCCCATCCAAGGACGTTCTAAAACACTTTGGGATATGTTTTGCTTATTTTACAGATTAGAACATGTCTAATCCAGAATCCTATTGCTTCTTCATCGCAGTCCAAATTTATTCTTACCCATACTAAATTGGTCTATTCCAATTCCTTTAGAACGAAATTGGCCAAACAGGGTTATGAGCAATGGAAAGATAGCATTGATTTAAAATCAATTTGCATTGTGCCTGGCTTATTCTGACTTAAATTCAATTGTTAAATGATACAGTACACCAGACCACTTGTTTTGGCTTGCCGACTGTTAGAAATTTGACTAACCCATCCATCCCCTCTTTAGCGGAATTTGACAATTGGCGCACACAAACTAATTATATGATTGATGTATTATAAGCTAAGTTTCGAAATGACACTTTTAATATTTCTGGGATTGACCAATCCAGTTGGTTTTATCTGGCAAACCAGTTCAAATGCATGTCAACTACTCAGTGGGTAAATTGTGCTAACAATGGTTGGAACATTCCACTTTGTCGTCAGTAAAACAGCATTTGTCACGCTTGTCGAACTACATCAATTTGGCTTCTTTTTTCTCCGGTCCTAGAGCCCCTAGAAATAAAAGGTTTATCTATGCAGCTTACAATGAAATTTAGAAACTATCACAGATGGAAGCAGCTTTTCGTCCGCGCCAAATTGTTCAGGCGAATTTGGAAAAGGTCCTTGCTGTAGTCGACAATAGCATCAATACACTGTCTTCACGCATTTATACCTTGGATAATATTGTTTCATCTGTTATTGATATTGTTCATAATGATGTTTCTGTGTCGTATCATGGTCAAAATCAATTAAGATCAGTAATGCAGTTTGCATGGACATTACAGACTCTCAAAATGGGAAAAGTCCCATGGGAATATTTAAATGCTTCTGCATTGTTTTCACCTTTTAATCTGACTGATAATCCAAGATTTATGTCCATGAAAGATGCTACATACATGCACGCTATTACACATTGAACAGTTGGAACCCGTGCCATTCTCTGTGGCGGAGACAGACTCGGCTGTTTGGTTAATTCATGGGGTAATATCTTTACCATTCTCGCTGTTTGAATTTAAATCACGTATGAAATATTTTTCTATAGGCTGCTTTGAACCCCTGGGTAGTGCATTTCTCCATGAATTATGGTCCCTTCCTTTCACTTGCAAATGTCAACGTGAGGATCTAACAGGGTAGGATTGCGATTCCACAGTAGGACATTCCCTGGTTTGTACACACGTCCAGTTGCACGGTGCTTGTAATGTATCTGCACCTTATCTTGCTTGTTTTTTAAAGGAACCCCCATCCCATCAATAATTCCTGATTTTTACATTGATTACTAATGGCAGTTATCTTATTCTGAACAATCACAACAGCTGTGGTTGACGGGCAGGGCTCCCGTATTTAGTAACAGTTTCACAATGTGTTACTTGTTGTAATGTGCTTTTTCCACCCACGCATGGGAAAGTAGATAGTTCCTTTGCTTTCCATTCCTACTTTGAAAACAGATTTCAAAAAATTAAGCATGCTCAAAGCACTAATGTTTCAACAAGAAGTGGCCATCACTTGAGCTCGAGAGACCTTCGAGTTGCAGGTGGCTAGGACATCTAGCGAGATTCAGTCCCTTCTGAACACTAACCTACCGCTTCACTTTGGGGAGCTTATACATCAAATATTTAATGAGCTTGATACCAAAGGCCTTGCTAATTTTTTTTAAACTTGTGGGATCTGGCCTTGTGGCTTCTTTTTAGGCGACATTTGGAGTAATACCGGCTTTTATTCATTCTATCTTTTCTAGCGTCTTCGGAGGGTTTCTTCTGTTACTGGCGCTTGCAGGTGGAATACTGATCCTTCTGCTTCTAGTACGCAATGGCTGTTCATCTTGTGGTAATGCACAGACCAGGGCACTTGCAACTGTACCGTGACTGAATGCAACAACTTTTTGGATGCTTGCCATTAGCGACGTTTAGCGTGAGTTATGGATTTACTTTTCGCTTTGCCTACTTCACTTGCGTGCAACCTGTGTTCTACTGTCAGCGGTGCCCTTTCTATTGGGCTTTGGATTTATGCCTCTCCAATACGTCATGTGCAGTCCTGGAGTTTTACCAGTTAATGGGGCCCTTAGAGGCCCATGAATGGGAATGTTGTGGGAATGGCTACATTGCACGTGCTGCTGCACTTGGGATCTTGGCTGAATGGGATATCCGCGCGGCTGCGCAGAACCTCCTACAATTAAGTTTCATCAAATATCACGCAAGTTGTCCAGATAGGCTCTTGGAAGCATCACACTATGAAGAGCATATCTGTTCCTTCGACATACTTAATTGGATGGCATCCCTTTTTCTACTAAAGATAGGGATGACATTTTGGAATGAATTGCATTCTTAAGTTCACGTTGTTTTATAGATTTTACACCTTCTTAATCCAGTTTTTTCATGAAACTAAAATTTTGTAATCGCCACAATTTGGTTTTGTTTTACAAGCGCTTCTGCACTCTGCTTAACTTTGAACTCTGTTTTAGTCTTTTGTTTATATACTATGACCTTACCAAGGGGAGGGTGTTATATGGCCGTTAGGGTCATTCTCGACATTGCTAAGTTAGCATGAGCTCTGCTGCCATGATGCTGCTTTTGCGCACGTTACTACATGACTTTATTTTGCTAGACTCTGTATGTGCCTTTCACATGAGAACTGTCTGCTTTCTGCGTTCTCTGCTGTTCCTAGAGTTTAGTCTGAACATGGTGGTCAAGGTCGATAAACATGCCCCTTGTTATTCTGCTCTGGTCAGTACCTAGCACCTAGACAAGACATGCTAAACACAGCTGCACTGTTGGAAAGCTCGTGCTTTGATATTATAGGGATGCATGTTGTTCACACACTCTTGGAGAGAGACCTTTCCATGGAGAAGAGCTATGCTGTTCCTATGATGTAAACCTTCCATATAGGCTCCAAGATATGGGGTCTGCTGACAAAGCCGAGAGATCTTAATTTATATAATAAACCTCAACTTACCAAGGGGACGGTGGTTAGGCCTTATAGTCCCTTTCCACTGTCTGCATATGATGACATCCCCCTTTATATTCTATGGTATTGTTGTAACAATGCTAACTGTTTTAGGTTTATGCTTTTTGCGGCTGGTAGTGGCTCATATACTGCATTACAGAACACAATAGCTAAAATAAACATTTTGAACTATACAGTGACTCTGATGATCCTTTTTGTGGACAAGTATGAGTGAGTGAGTGAAAGGGAATGTCTTGCTACCGCGATTCTTGAGAGAGTCGGGAGTGTTGTGTTCTGGGTTGTCTAATCATTTGTAGCTTTGTGATTATGTAGGAGAACGAATGAGACACTAAAGCTAGTCTGTTTTGGGATTTTGGGCACTTAGGTGGTAGGCAGGTAGAACCCTTATACACCGTCCTTTTTTCCTGCGCATAGTACTGTGTATGTGCTGAATCCCCACAACGGGGGCAGAGGAAAGACCAAATGGAAGTCTCTGAAACTGAAATAATTAACCCTTCCACCTGAACTGTAGGTATTTTTGACTTTATTTCACTATTGGAATAGTGAAATAAGCTTCCTTCAGATCCATTTTCACCATCCAATCTCCTTCTTGCAGAACTTCTCTCAAAAGGTGAACACCCTCCATCTTGTTATGACGATAAGTCACAAATCTAAGGAATATAAATCAGTTTATTACCGGTTTCCATCCTTTGTCCTTCTTTTCTACAAGGAACAGAGTACTTGCAAAACCTTTTTCTTTCTCCCTCACTCGCAAAATTGCGTTCTTCTCTAACATCATACAGACCTCGTTTTCTACTATTACGCCTCTTGAAATACTGTCAAGAATTCCTGTCATGCGAGGGGAGGAAAACGGTAACCAGCGAAAACGGACTACATCTCCCAGGATGCTTAGCGGTTGAGAGGTTATGTAAACAGGAGAGCTGTTACATAACTCAAGGAAAACACGCCCTTATGTAAACAGGAGAGCTGTTACATAACTCAAGGAAAACACGCCCTTATGTAAACAGGAGAGCTGTTACATAACTCAAGGAAAACACGCCCTTATGTAAACAGGAGAGCTGTTACATAACTCAAGGAAAACACGCCCTTATGTAAACAGGAGAGCTGTTACATAACTCAAGGAAAACACGCCCTATAAAGGGAGGAACCGGGAGGTACAACGCTGTCGGATATTGTGTTTACACCGACGTACCTGCTTCGTGAAGAGCAGTGTTCCGAAGTGGTGCTCCAGTAAGGCAAGAACGGAGGTAGGTCGAGTCGTTACTCCCTGGGCCGTGTCTTGCCCCATCGTCACCTGTGAAGGACCCGGAAGCTCTACCGGTCGACCATTGAGCTTCGCTTTTTGACTCGGCTGAGTCAAAGCGCAGTGGCGCTTTTGCTGGTTGGAGTCGTAACTCCCAGCCCGACCAGAGATACAGGGACTGCCAGCTGTAACGCACACCAGGAGGTGTTTGCCGCGTTACAGACTCGGAAGTCCACAGGATCGATTGAGCGGCTGCTCTCGGTTCAGTCTTCTTGCTTTTGATTGGGGTATCGGTGACGCATCACCAGGAGGTGACTCCGCGTCCCGGTGCAGTCTGAGAAAGAGGTTGAGCGGCTGCTCCCTTCAGGTAGAGACCCCGGCTGGGTGTTTCCCTGACTCCTCGATTCTCCCCAACACTCTTCGTGCCCCTCACAGCCTACCGATTGGCATTGTCGGCCATTTCATTTCTGCCCTCTGTTGGCATACGCCGGGATCGGCGTATATGCAGAGGACGGTTAGGACCATCCGTGCTGTGGGCTGGTAACGTACTTAGCCTGGAGGATTCCAGTGACTATAACTTTTGTTTCTTATTTGTATTATTTTTGCCTTCATTAAATAACTAACCCTTCACAAGTGGTTGCGTCCTCATTATCGTGTCTGTTAAACGATCCTGAGACGTTCAGGGCGTTACAAATACCAGCTCATGTGGTTCCTTTACCTGAATTGGGACTGAATGAAAATCTATTCGAAACCCATCTATAGTTTCTAGAACCCAAGCATCCTGGGTTATCTCCTTCCATTTTTCCTTGAAATATTTCAATCTTCCTCCTACACTTTCAGGATAGAAAAAGAATGAGTCCTCCTACTCACCCTGGTTCTGACTTTGTCCCTGACTTTGTCCTCTTCCTCGGATGCTGCGAGTCTGACTTCTACCTCTTTGAGGGAAGAAATTGGAACTTCCTTGTCCTCTCCCATAACCACTTCCTTGGTTCTGGTATTGGGCTCTGAAATTTGCTTGGCCGGTAGCCTGCCCTCTTCTACCGTCCCGACCGAAATAACCACTGCTGTTAAAGACCCCAGGCCATAAATTAGTGTGCCTTATCCAGACTGGTGAATGTACGCACATACTTAGTTAAAAACGTAACCATACCTTCTACAAATAGTCCACGTGCCTCATCGCTGGACTCCTTATTGGCAAAGTCACCCCACTTTGGGTTAATCCTCATTAGGATAGTCTTCCTTCTCTCAGAAAGGATGCCAGCATTAGCATTTCCTAAAAAGAAGATTCCCCTCTGGCACCAACGACACAATAGAGAAAGATCCAGACCCAAACTTTTAAGGTAAGCCTCCTCAATGGCATAAACAATCTTAGCTAAAGGCCCCAAAATGTCCAGCACCTTGTCCTGACATTGCTTTAATGACCTGTCCAAGCCCTTCTTTAGATCCTGCCCCATTTTAAATAGGTGAGTAATGAGCTCCGGGTCAATATTAGGAGTCGTAGGAACTTTCTCCTCAATGACGGAACATTTTGCCCACATAACATGTCTTTCCTCTTTTTCTAAAGGATTCCTAATTCTAGCCTTGATATAGTCTGCCACATGATCAAGTGCCCACCAGTCCTTACTCCTTGGGTGTCTAATGTCCTTGGGACTGAACAAAAACCCCCCGAAAGGATCCACAACCGAATCCTTATTTTTCTCTCTTCTCCCAAGCCATCCTTGTACTCGAGATCTAATACGTACTCATCCAACTCATCATCACTGATGTTAAATGCATCACCTGATGCTCTCCCTTGCTTCCCAGTGTTAAACTGGCTTCCTTGTATATCGCTTCTGATACCTTTCCCATTTGAGCCGCTTGGGACTCCACTCTGACCCTGATTCTCATTTAAATGTTTCTTTTTTTAAACATTTACCTCCTGGTCCTCTTTTATTCTCTTCCTCAAATAGAGAAATGCTCTTCTTCCTCATGAATTCTTCTTTTGCCTAGAGCCTGCTTAACAGACTCCTAAATTGCCTCTTTTAGCTCCTTATTTATAATCTCTTATTTTTTTTCTCTTGCCCTTTGTTCCTTCTTTCCATTTTTTTATTCAAAATATATATTTATATATTCCAAAGTACTCCACAATACCTTTCCTATATCCTTTTAACACTCGTTTAAAAGCCTATGCTAATTCTCCTCTTAAAAAGATCAAAAATGCTCCTTTCAGCTGTTTAACTGTTGTCCTCTTGACACGAAGCGCCAGAAATAAAACTGCCTTCTTCAAAATCAAGCTCCAATCCTTTAGAAAACTGCCCCAGCGTTACCCAATGGGAGAGCACGCACATCAGCAAGCTCGCTCTCCCAAGGCATTCAGATGCTGGGGATCTTCGAGACTGCTCGTGTGTGTCTCTCAGACATGAAGTCAAAGACACGGTAAGCGCTTAAAGTCCTTAACGAGTGCTCACGCTTAACATTTACCTTACCGCTTGGCCTCCAAAAGGGATACTTAAAGCAAAAAAGTAAATCTCTAAACAACTAGATGCCTAATCATAATTGTATATTTTAAGATTAAGTTATTTTGAATTATATCATATACTCTAAAACAAGCACAATCAGCACTCAAACAGACACTCATGAATTGGGTATCAACTCAAAATAACTTCATTTAAAAACAGTCAAACCAAAAAGCACTTATAATAAACCATCTTAATAGCCAATACTCGTCTGCTCAGAAGCAGCAAACAAAAGAGGAGGAACATGGTGGTCACATGAGATTTATGGACTTGAAGATTTGTTTTTGATTGTGATGTTTAAGGATTCCATGAGCTGTTAATGGTGCTGCTCAGAAGTGGGAAATAAAAGTTTAATGCATAATGCTAGCCTCCTGTCTTGATATAAAATCAGTGCATCCTCCACTGCGGGATTGACACATCACTCTGCTTCACTCCGCATCTCATTGTTTGAGAAGAGAATTAAGGTACTTTGCTCAGCGTGCCCTGTGTGGGTCCTGGATCTGGCCCGTGCTCTAGCTAGGTCGCCTGAACTCTTGACTTTGGCCCGGTTTAGAGTGACCAATAAACTCATTAAGCGCTTTCTGCTTCTAAGTGCTATTTTTTATATTTAATCTTGAAAAATTAATATCTCGACTTTCACTTATTGGATTTTTGTTATGTTAGTCTTATATTATTTATAAAATTATGCCTTATTTTTCTAAACCGTGTAGTCTTTATGTGGTGTTTTCACTGTTACCGTTTGAAGTGTTGCACAAATACTTTACACATTGCCGCTTAAGCTAAGCTTCACTGCTTTGTGCCAAGCTTCCAAAGGGTGAGCACAGGTTAATTTACTGTGTGTATCTGACTTTACCTGACTAGAATTGTGGTTCCTGCTTGGACAGGGCGCATACCTCTGCCAACCAGAAACCCAATTTCTAACAAATGGTGTCTTATCTTGTAGAATAACAACCATACTGTAATTCTTGTAATTCAATGCTCAGGATGAAGCTCCTCTCCAGACATTTCTATTCTCCTATGGTGCTATACACGTGCAAAGAACCCCTCAGCCTGTGTATCGGTCTTACTAATGCATTCAACAAACTACTCTAATGTTCACTGCATCTTGGTAACATGTCTGTTTCTTCCTTTCTCCTTAGGTGGTGCCAGACTCTGACCAGGAGTCTCTAATCGGAGTAGATCACTCCAATAACGCGGCAGTGCTTTTTACCAAAGACAGTTCAACTAATGAAGGTGAGTGCCTCTGCACAGATGGCTCCATTGACGAGGCAGTACCTCTGAGCACAGATGGCTCCATTGACGAGGCAGTGCCTGTCGGCACAGACGGCTCCATTGACGAGGCCGCGCCTGTCGGCACAGAAGGCTCCATTGACGAGGCCACGCCTGTCAGCACAGAAGGCCCCATTGACGAGGCCGCGCCTGTCGGCACAGAAGGCTCCATTGACGAGGCCGCGCCTGTCGGCACAGACGGCTCCATTGACGAGGTCGCGCCTGTCGGCACAGACGGCTCCATTGACGAGGTCGCGCCTGTCGGCACAGAGGGCTCCATTGACGAGGCCGCGCCTGTCGGCACAGAGGGCTCCATTGACGAGGCTGTGCCTGTCGCCACAGAGGGCTCCATTGATGACGCCGCGCCTGTCGGCACAGAGGGCTCCATTGAAGAGCCCGCGCCTGTCGGCACAGAGGGCTCCATTGATGAGGCAGCGCTTGTCGGCACAGAGGGCTCCATTGACGAGGCAGCGCCTGTCGGCACAGAGGGCTCCATTGACGAGGCAGCGCCTGTCGGCACAGAGGGCTCCATTGACGAGGCAGCGCCTGTCGGCACAGAGGGCTCCATTGACGAGGCAGCGCCTGCCGGCACAGAGGGCTCCATTGACGAGGCAGCGCCTGCCGGCACAGAGGGCTCCATTGACGAGGCAGCGCCTGTCGGCACGGAGGGCTCCAGTAACGAGGCAGCGCCTGTCAGCACAGACGGCTCCTTTGACAAGGCAGCGCCTCTCAGCACAGACGACTCCATTGACGAGGCAGCGTCCCTCAGAGCAGACGGCTCCATTGACGAGGCAGCGCCCATCGGAGCAGACGGCTCCATTGACGAGGCAGCGCCCCTCGGAGCAGACGGCTCCATTGACGAGGCAGCGCCCCTCGGAGCAGACGGCTCCATTGACGAGGCAGCGCCCCTCGGAACAGACGGCTCCATTGACGAGGCAGCGCCCCTCGGAACAGACGGCTCCATTGACGAGGCAGCGCCCCTCGGAACAGACGGCTCCATTGACGAGGCAGCGCCCCTCGGAACAGACGGCTCCATTGACGAGGCAGCGCCCCTCGGAACAGACGGCTCCATTGACGAGGCAGCGCCCCTCGGAACAGACGGCTCCATTGACGAGGCAGCGCCCCTCGGAACAGACGGCTCCATTGACGATGCAGCGCCCCTCGGAACAGACGGCTCCATTGACGAGGCAGCGCCCCTCGGAACAGACGGCTCCATTGACGAGGCAGCGCCCCTCGGAACAGACGGCTCCATTGACGAGGCAGCGCCCCTCGGAACAGACGGCTCCATTGACGAGGCAGCGCCCCTCGGAACAGACGGCTCCATTGACGAGGCAGCGCCCCTCGGAACAGACGGCTCCATTGACGAGGCAGCGCCCCTCGGAACAGACGGCTCCATTGACGAGGCAGCGCCCCTCGGAACAGACGGCTCCATTGACGAGGCAGCGCCCCTCGGAACAGACGGCTCCATTGACGATGCAGCGCCCCTCGGAACAGACGGCTCCATTGACGAGGCAGCGCCCCTCGGAACAGACGGCTCCATTGACGAGGCAGCGCCCCTCGGAACAGACGGCTCCATTGACGAGGCAGCGCCCCTCGGAACAGACGGCTCCATTGACGAGGCAGCGCCCCTCGGAACAGACGGCTCCATTGACGAGGCAGCGCCCCTCGGAACAGACGGCTCCATTGACGAGGCAGCGCCCCTCGGAACAGATGGCTCCATTGACGAGGCAGCGCCCCTCGGAACAGACGGCTCCATTGACGAGGCAGCGCCCCTCGGAACAGACGGCTCCATTGACGAGGCAGCGCCCCTCGGAACAGACGGCTCCATTGACGAGGCAGCGCCCCTCGGAACAGACGGCTCCATTGACGAGGCAGCGCCCCTCGGAACAGACTGCGCCATTGAAGCAGCGCCCCTCAGAACAGACTGCGCCATTGAAGCAGCGCCCCTCAGAACAGACTGCGCCATTGAACCAGCGCCCCTCAGAACAGACTGCGCCATTGAGGCAGCGCCCCTCGGAACGGATGGCGCCATTGAGGCAGCGCCCCTCAGAACGGATGGTGCCATTGAGGCAGCGCCCCTCGGAACAGAGGGCGTCATTGAGGCAGTGCCTCTCTGCACAGATGGAGCCATTGAAGCAGGGCCCCTCAGCACAGATGGCACCATTGACGAGGTCATGCCCATCAGCACAGAAGTCTTCAATGATAAGGCAATGCATGTCAAGACAGATTGCTCCACTGAGGCAGTGCTTATTAGTACATACAACACAGTTGAGACTGTAACTATTAGCCCAGGCAATGCCATTCATGAGGCATTGTCAATCAACACAGATGGCTCCCTTGAAACAGTCCTTATCAACACAGATGGGTCCATTGATGAAGCGGTGCCCATTGTTCCTGACAGCGCCATTGATGGATCAACACATATCAGCACAGACAGCTCTTTTGAGGTGGTGCCTGTCATCACAGAGGACACAGAGGATGCCACTGATGAAGCTCTACCTACAAGCACAGATAGCTCCTTTGAATCAGTCCCTATGAATACAAACCGGTCCTCGAATCAAGCAGTGCCCGCCAGCCCAGACAACTTCACTCATGTGGTAGTGCCAAATGGCACAGATGGTTCCAGTAATGAGGCAGTCCCTATTGGCACAGATTGGTTAATCAAGGCAATGTCCATCAACACAGAGAACTGTGTTGATGACTCTATTGAAGCAGTGCCTCTCAGCATAGCGTGCCCCATTGAAGCAGTACCTATAATCACAGACCACAAAATTGAGGCAGTAACATTGACTACAGGCGACCCCATTCATGAGGCAATGTCTCTCAGCACAGAGGACTCCGTTGAGGCAATGCCTTTAAGTACAGATGATCCCATTGAAGCAATGCACCTCAGCACAGGCAGCTCCATTGAGGCAATATATCTCAGCACAGATGGCTCTGTTGAGGTAATGCCTCTCAGCACAGACTTCTCAGTTGACGCAGTGCCTCTCAGCACCGATGGGTCTCTTGATGAGCCAGTGTCTCTCAACACAAACTGCTCAATTGATAAGCCAGTGACTCTCTGCACAGACTACTTCACAGATAATGCAGTGTGTCTCAGCACAGACGTCCCCAGAGATGAGGCAGTGCCTATAAACACACACCGTCTTATTGATCAGAAGGTTACAATTGATACAAAAAGCTGCGTTGATGAACTGGACATTAGCTCAGTACGATCCCTTGATGGAGCAGCGCCTCTCAGCACAGACGTCTCCGCTGGGGAAGCAGCGCCTCTCGGCCCAGACGGCCCCACGGATGAGGTGGCACCTCTCAGCCCAGACGGCCCCAGGGAAGACGTGGCACCTCTCAGCACAGACGGCCCCACGGAAGAGGTGGCGCCTCTCAGTACCGATGTTTCTGCTGGGGAAGCAGTTCCTCTAAGCACAGACAGCCCTATAAATGAGTCCACGCCTATAAACACACACAGTCTCATTGATGAGAAGGCTAAAAGTGATAAAGAAAGCTGCATTCATGAACTGGAGATTAGCTCAGTACTATCCATTGATGAAGCAGCACCTTTCAGCACAGACACCTCTGCTGTGGAAGCAGCGCCTCTCAGCACAGAAAGCTCCAGGAATGAGGCGGCGCCTCTCAGCACAGACAGCCCCACGGATGAGGCAGTGACTCTCAGCACAGACAGCCCCACGGATAAGGCAGCACCTCTAAGCACTGACGGCCCCACGGATGAGGCAGCACCTCTAAGCACTGACGGCCCCATGGATGAGGCAGCACCTCGCAGCACAGGTGGCCCCACCGATGAGGAACCACCTATAAACACACACAGTCCTATTGAAGAGAAGGCTAAAATTTATACAGAAAGCTGCATTGAGGAATTGGAGATCAGCTCAGTACGATCCATTGATGAGGCGGCGCCTCTCAGCACAGACGTCTCCACTGGGGAAGCAGCGCCTCTCAGCACTGACGGCCGCACGGATGAGGCAGCGCCTCTCAGCACTGACGGCCCCACGGATGAGGCAGCGCCTCTCAGCACTGACGGCCCCACGGATGAGGCAGCGCCTCTCAGCACTGACGGCCCCACGGATGAGGCAGCGCCTCTCAGCACTGACGGCCCCACGGATGAGGCAGCGCCTCTCAGCACTGACGGCCCCACGGATGAGGCAGCGCCTCTCAGCACTGACGGCTCCACAGATGAGGCAGCGCCTCTCAGCACTGACGGCTCCACAGATGAGGCAGCGCCTCTCAGCACTGACAGCTCCACAGATGAGGCAGCGCCTCTCAGCACTGACGGCCCCACGGATGAGGCAGCGCCTCTCAGCACTGATGGCCCCACGGATGAGGCAGCGCCTCTCAGCACGGACGGCCCCACTGATGAGGCAGCGCCTCTCGGCACGGACGGCCCCACGGATGAGGCAGCGCCTCTCGGCACGGACGGCCCCACGGATGAGGCAGCGCCTCTCGGCACGGACGGCCCCACGGATGAGGCAGCGCCTCTCGGCACGGACGGCCCCACGGATGAGGCAGCGCCTCTCGGCACGGACGGCCCCACGGATGAGGCAGCGCCTCTCGGCACGGACGGCCCCACGGATGAGGCAGCGCCTCTCGGCACGGACGGCCCCACGGATGAGGCAGCGCCTCTCGGCAGGGACGGCCCCACGGATGAGGCAGCGCCTCTCGGCAGGGACGGCCCCACGGATGAGGCAGCGCCTCTCGGCAGGGACGGCCCCACGGATGAGGCAGCGCCTCTCGGCACGGACGGCCCCACGGATGAGGCAGCGCCTCTCTGCACGGACGGCCCCACGGATGAGGCAGCGCCTCTCTGCACGGACGGCCCCACGGATGAGGCAGCGCCTCTCTGCACGGACGGCCCCACGGATGAGGCAGCGCCTCTCGGCACGGACGGCCCCACGGATGAGGCAGCACCTCTCGGCACGGACGGCCCCACGGATGAGGTAGCGCCTCTCGGCACGGATGGCCCCACGGATGAGGCAGCACCTCTCGGCACGGACGGCCCCACAAATGAGGCAGCGCCTATCAGCACAGGTGGCCCCACCAATGAGGCACCGCCTCGCAGCACAGGTGGCCCCACCGATGAGGAACCACCTATAAACACACACAGTCCTATTGAAGAGAAGGCTAAAATTTATACAGAAAGCTGCATTGAGGAATTGGAGATCAGCTCAGTACGATCCATTGATGAGGCGGCGCCTCTCAGCACAGACGTCTCCACTGGGGAAGCAGCGCCTCTCAGCACAGACAGCTGCACGGGTGAGGCAGCGCCTCTCGACACATACGGTTCCACGAAAGAGGCAGAGTCACTCGGCACAGACAGTTCAATGGATGAGGCAGCACCTCTCAGCACAGTTGGCCCAAAGGATGATGCAGCGCCTCTCAGCACAGATGACCACATGGATGAGCCCGCTCCTGTAAAAGCGCATAGTTTTATTGATGAGAAAGCTAAAATTGATACAGAAAGCTGCATTGATGAACTAGAAATTAGCTCAGGACGATCCATTGATGAGGCGGCACCTCTCAGCACAGACGTTTCCTCTGGGGAAGCAGCGCCTCTAAGCACAGATGTCTCCTCTGGAGAAGCAACGCCTCTCAGCACAGATGTCTCCGCTGGGGAAGAGGCGCCTCTCAGCACAGACTTCTCCACTGGGGAAGCGGCGCCTCTCAGCACAGACGTCTCCGCTGGGGAAGCAGCGCCTCTCAGCACAGACGTCTCCGCTGGGGAAGCAGCGCCTCTCAGCACAGACGTCTCCGCTGGGGAAGCAGCGCCTCTCAGCACAGACGTCTCCGCTGGGGAAGCAGCGCCTCTCAGCACAGACGTCTCCGCTGGGGAAGCAGCGCCTCTCAGCACAGACGTCTCCGCTGGGGAAGCAGCGCCTCTCAGCACAGACGTCTCCGCTGGGGAAGCAGCGCCTCTCAGCACAGACGTCTCCGCTGGGGAAGCAGCGGCTCTCAGCACAGACGTCTCTGCTGGGGACGCAGCGCCTCTCAGCACAGACGTCTCCTGTGGGGAAGCGGTGCCTCTCAGCACAGACGTCTCCTGTGGGGAAGCGGCGCCTCGCAGCACAGACGTCTCCACTGGGGAAGCGGCGCCTCGCAGCACAGACGTCTCCGCTGGGGAAGCGGCGCCTCGCAGCACAGACGTCTCCGCTGGGGAAGCGGCGCCTCGCAGCACAGACGTCTCTGCTGGGGAAGCGGTGCCTCACAGCACAGACGTCTCCACTGGGGAAGCGGCGCCTCGCAGCACAGACGTCTCCACTGGGGAAGCGGCGCCTCGCAGCACAGACGTCTCCGCTGGGGAAGCGGCGCCTCGCAGCACAGACGTCTCCGCTGGGGAAGCGGCGCCTCGCAGCACAGACGTCTCTGCTGGGGAAGCGGCGCCTCACAGCACAGACGTCTCCGCTGGGGAAGCGGCGCCTCACAGCACAGACGTCTCCGGTGGGGAAGCGGCGCCTCTCAGCACAGACGTCTCCTCTGGGGAAGCGGCGCCTCTCAGCACAGATGTCTCCTCTGGGGAAGCGGCGCCTCTCAGCACAGACGTCTCCTGTTGGGAAGCGGCGCCTCTCAGCACAGATGTCTCCTGTCGGGAAGCGGCACCTCTCAGCACAGACGTCTCCGCTGGGGAAGCAGCGCCTCTCAGCACAGATGTCTCCGCTGGGGAAGCAGCGCCTCTCAGCACAGACGTCTCTGCTGGGGAAGCGGCGCCTCTCAGCACAGACGTCTCCTGTGGGGAAGCGGCGCCTCTCAGCACAGACGTCTCCTGTGGGGAAGCGGCGCCTCTCAGCACAGACATCTCCTGTGGGGAAGCGGCGCCTCTCAGCACAGACGTCTCTGCTGGGGAAGCAGCGCCTCTCAGCACAGACGTCTCTGCTGGGGAAGCAGCGCCTCTCAGCACAGACGTCTCCTCTGGGGAAGCGGCGGCTCTCAGCACAGACGTCTCCTGTTGGGAAGCTGCGCCTCTCAGCACAGACGTCTCCTGTCGGGAAGTGGCACCTCTCAGTACAGATGTCTCCTGTGGGGAAGCGGCGCCTCTCAGCACAGACGTCTCTGCTGGGGAAGCAGCGCCTCTCAGCACAGACGTCTCTGCTGGGGAAGCAGCGCCTCTCAGCACAGACGTCTCCTCTGGGGAAGCGGCGGCTCTCAGCACAGACGTCTCCTGTTGGGAAGCTGCGCCTCTCAGCACAGACGTCTCCTGTCGGGAAGCGGCACCTCTCAGCACAGATGTCTCCTATCGGGAAGCGGCTCCTCTCAGCACAGACGTCTCCGCTGGGGAAGCAGCGCCTCTCAGCACAGACGTCTCCGCTGGGGAAGCAGCGCCTCTCAGCACAGATGTCTCCGCTGGGGAAGCGGCGCCTCTCAGCACAGACGGCTCCGCTGGGGAAGCGGCGCCTCTCAGCACAGACGTCTCCTGTGGGGAAGCGGCGCCTCTCAGCACAGACATCTCCTGTGGGGAAGCGGCGCCTCTCAGCACAGACGTCTCCTGTTGGGAAGCAGCGCCACTCAGCACAGACTTCTCCTCTCGGGAAGCAGCGCCTCTCAGCACAGACTCCACTATTCAGCTCTTACCATTATGCACAGATGGTTTTATTGATAATGACTCTATCAGCCCAGATGGCTCCATCGATCAAGAATCATTGATGAACACAAGCAGCTGCGTCAGTGTGGAGTTGACTGGGCCAGAAACCATGAATAACAAGGTAGGAGTTTCATTAATTTTCTTGATGTCGTGTTTAAGCATGAAATATCCCCTCATTTATCCATCTTACCACACTGCATCCACACATGGCACCTAAACATGCCATCCATTTCTACCCTGTTTCACTGCATCACTCCCTGGAGTACAGGGCACATTATACATGTGAATCCTTGCATCTCGCTATGTGATTGCACAGCATATAAACATCACCATTTACTTCTGTCCTATCTCGCTACATCACTGCGTGGAACACACAACACCTCGAACATGCCCAGTCATCTCGATTATATCACTGCATGGAATATAAATATCACACACACCTCTATCTCACTGCCTCACTGCATGGGATAAAGAACACCTGGGACATGTCCATACTTCTCTCTCACTGCAAGGAATATAAACATCAGCGCAGCCTTCTATCTCACTGCATGCAATAAAGGACACCTGGGACATATCCATCCTTCTATATCATTGCATGGGATATAATCATCACCATACATTTACATCTCCCTGCATGGAATAAAACACCTCGAACATGACCATCCACCTCAATATATCTCTGCATGGAATATAAGCATCGCCATATACTTCTATTTCACTGCATCACTGCATGAGATAAAGAACAACTGAGACTTCTCAATCCTATTTCACTGCGTCACTTCATGGAATATAACCATCACCATGCACTTCAATTCTATTTCACTGCATCACTGCATGGAATGTAAACATCACCACAACCCTCGATCTCAATGCATTACTGCATATAATATAGAACACCTGGAACATGTTCATCCTTTTACCTCACTGCATCTCTGCAAAAAATATATACATTACCCCACACTTTCATTTCAATGTCTCATTGCATGAGATAAGAATGCCTGGGCGATGTCGATCCTTTTATCCCACTGCATCACTGCAGCGAATGTAAACATCGCCACACACTTTCTCCCCTTCCATCTCACTGCATGGAATAAGAACTCCTGCGATGTGTCTGTCCTTTTATCCCACTATAGGTAATATGAACATCACCGTACCCTATCTCCCCTTCTATCTTGCTGTCACTGCATGGAATATGAACAATACCATACACTTCTACCCTTCTATCTCACTGTCACTGCATGGAATATGACCAATACCATACACTTCTACCCTTCTATCTCACTGTCACTGCATGGAATATGAACAATACCATACACTTCTACCCTTCTATCTCACTGTCACTGCATGGAATATGAACAATACCATACACTTCTACCCTTCTATCTCACTGTCGCTGCATGGAATATGACCAATACCATACACTTCTACCCTTCTATCTCACTGTCGCTGCATGGAATATGACCAATACCATACACTTCTACCCTTCTATCTCACTGTCACTGCATGGAATATGAACAATACCATACACTTCTACCCTTCTATCTCACTGTCGCTGCATGGAATATGAACAATACCATACACTTCTACCCTTCTATCTCACTGTCACTGCATGGAATATGAACAATACCATACACTTCTACCCTTCTATCTCACTGTCGCTGCATGGAATATGACCAATACCATACACTTCTACCCTTCTATCTCACTGTCGCTGCATGGAATATGAACAATACCATACACTTCATCCCTTCTATCTCGCTGTCACTGCATGGAATATAACATTACCATACACTTCCATCCTTCTATCTCACTGTGTCACTGCATGGAATATGAACATCACCATACACTTCTATCCTTCTATCTCACTGTGTCACTGCATGGAATATGAACAGCACCATACACTTCATCCTTCTATCTCACTGTGTCACTGCATGGAATATGAACATCACCATACACTTCTACCCTTCTATCTCGCTGTCACTGCATAGAATACGAACATCACCATACACTTAATCCTTCTATCTCACTGTGTCGCACATTGATTTAAGTACGCCTCTAACAGGTCTATCCATCTCAATATATCCGTGTATACATTATAGACTTCACTAAAGACTTCTATCCCCTGCGTCACTGCATGAAATAAAGCACACTAGAGACATGACCTTCTACCTGCATGCAAAATAAACAGATCCATTTATTTCTCTCACTATGTCACTGCATGGAATAGATCAGTTGCGGCTAGCAATACATAAATATGGTAGGTCGCGATGGCACACAACTCGCCATAGATGCAGCTCCCGCCCGTCGCAGCACTTCTCTCCCAGCGATGGTGGTGTCCATGAGCAGGAAAGGGTGACACTTCCCTTTGTGCCCACTGGAACGCAAATCCAAACAATCCTGGCGCTTCTCTCATTCTGTTTTGAGCATGAGAGCAGCTCCAGGATTGGTTGGTGTAGGCTAACCCAGCGCTCATTTTGAGTCTGGGGGTGTGTCAGCCAATCCCTCGGCTGTTTCACAGCCCTGGGATGCCTGGGACTACATTGCGCATGTCGAACTGGCCATCACAAGTCAGCTGGCCAATCTGACGTACTCTCTGGCAGGGGCAGCAGTCATCCTGCTATCACAGGATTGCGCCCTGCCTTCACACTCATGTGATCTGGACCGGAGGCAAAATCAAATGGCATTAGTATGCCATTTTATTTATTTTAGTTTGTCTGCTGTGCTTAAGGCAGGCGGGGCAATGCTCCCCTGCCCTTTAGGAGGAACCACCGATGGAATATATTCATCACCAACATACTCTGCGTTTGCCCAGCGGTAATTGCCTTTTTGTTTTTACACGTGTGTACCCCTGTGGCCCTCCCTACTGTGTCCATAGGCATTTCACCCCCTATAACTGCAGCACTGTTTGAGTAAGCGATGTAATACAGGCAGCAAAATGTCAGTTGGGGCGGGCCAAAGTGCGCATACCACCATACGCTTCTGTGTTTCCCACTGTTTCTCTGCACGGAAAAAAGGACACACCAGACATGTATGTTTTTCTGTTGTGGCTTTTTTTGAGCCACTCGAGCACAGTCTACTCTTCCTTCTCACTGTAACACTGCTTGTAATATAAAATATTCCCACTCATTTCAATACTTCTCTCATGCATGATACCAAGAACCTCTCAGACATTTCTCTATCCTTCCATTTCACTCCATCTTTGCATGGAATAAAGAGCAGGTGCTGGCTCTAGTGCCTTCTGTTCCTGGAGATTTCTCATCAGTCAGTAAGCCTGCAGACTGGTACATTCGGTTTCATGGGGAAGTCAGTGCCCAACTCGACCCTGCTGGAATCTAGGTGGTTTACTCATTGGAGGCTTTCTTGAACGTTCTGAAAATGATTTGTTATTGGATACCAAGAAGTGCTATATAATATGTACATTTTGTCCTTCTAGACATTTGCTTCTTGATCTAGTCCCCTTGTTGGCATCTCGCATTAATTATTTCTTCTTTGTTTTGTGGGGGGGGGGGGAGGGGGGGGAACTACTCTCAATCTAATGCACATAACTTTGTGAAAAGTGAGCATGCTTTTTTTTATACCATCTAAGTTTACAACGCACATTTATTTCAATATTGATAAATCTTCTCTCGCTGTCCATATATCAAATAATGTCCCCAGGTGTGTGCTTCTTCTGTCACTGCACAGAGCACACGTCATACATTGTTGACTGTCCTTTAATTTTTATCTTACTTCTCATTTAATAAATTATTTGCTTTCTAAGGTGAAGCTGAGCATGGATGAAATCACCGCATTCAACAACGGCACTGCTGGCAAACGATTGACAAGCCACACCGAGCACTTGATTGATGCAGAATCCGCGCCACACACAGACGGGAACACTGAACACGAATGCATGATTACCATAGTCTGCTCTAGGACTAAAGAAGTACAGATTAACACAGTCTGTTCTATTGATAAGGAATCTGTGATCAACACAGATGTCTCCACTGGGAAGGAAGTAGTGGTCAGCACAATCGGCTCTATTGAGAAGCCCATGGTTACCACAGTTGGATCTATTGAGGAGCCTCCCATGGTTAGCACAGATGGATCTGTTGAGGAGCCTCCCATGGTTAGAACAGTTGGATCTGTTGAGGAGCCTCTCATGGTTAGTACACTTGGCTCTATTGAGGAGCTTCTCATGGTTAGTACACTTGGATCTGTTGAGGAGCCTCCCATGGTTAGCACAGTTGGATCTGTTGAGGAGCCTCCCATGTTTAGCACATTTGGATCTGTTGTGGAGCCTCTCATGGTTAGCACAGTTGGATCTATTGAGGAGCTTCCCATGGTTAGTACACTTGGATCTATTGAGGAGCTTCCCATAGTTAGTACACTTGGATATATTGAGGATCCTCTCATGGTTAGTACACTTGGATCTGTTGAGGAGCCTCCCATGGTAAGTACAGTTAGATCTGTTGGGGAGCCTCCCATGGTTAGCACAGTTGGATCTGCTGAGGAGCCTCTCATGTTTAGCACAGTTGGATCTGTTGAGGAGCTTCCCATGGTTAGCACAGTTGGATCTGTTGAGGAGCATCCCATGGTTAGAACAGTTGGATCTGTTGAGGAGCCTCTCATGGTTAGTACACTTGGAGCTATTGAGGAGCTTCTCATGGTTAGTACACTTGGAGCTATTGAGGAGCCTCTCATGGTTAGTATGCTTGGATCTGTTGAGGAGCCTCCCATGGTTAGTACAGTTGGATCTGTTGAGGAGCCTCCCATGTTTAGTACATTTGGATCTGTTGAGGAGCCTCCCATGGTTAGCACAGTTGGATCTGTTGAGGAGCCTCCCATGTTTAGCACATTTGGATCTGTTGAGGAGCCTACCATGGTTAGCACAGTTGGATCTATTGAGGAGCTTCCCATGGTTAGTACACTTGGATCTATTGAGGAGCTTCCCATAGTTAGTACACTTGGATCTATTGAGGATCCTCTCATGGTTAGTACACTTGGATCTGTTGAGGAGCCTCCCATGGTGAGTACACTTGGATCTGTTGGGGAGCCTCCCATGGTGAGCACAGTTGGATCGGCTGAGGAGCCTCCCATGGTTAGCACAGTTGGATCCGTTGAGGAGCCTCCCATGGTTAGCACAGTTGGATCTGTGGAGGAGCCTCCCACGGTTAGGACAGTTGGATCTATTGAGGAGCTTCCCATGGTTAGTAAGCTAGGATCTATTGAGGAGCTTCCCATGGTTAGTACACTTGGATCTGTTGGGGAGCCTCTCATGGTTAGTACACTTAGATCTATTGAGGAGCCTCCCATGGTCAGCACAGTTGGAGCTGTTGAGGAGCTTCCCATGGTTAATACACTTGGATCTATTGAGGAGCTTCCCATAGTTAGTACACTTGGATCTATTGAGGATCCTCTCATGGTTATTACACTTGGATCTGTTGAGGAGCCTCCCATGGTTAGCACAGTTGGAGCTGTTGAGGAGCCTCCCATGGTTAGCACAGTTGTATCTGTTGGAGAGCCTCCCATGGTTAGCACATTTGGATCTATTGAGGTGCCTTCTATGGTTAGCACAGTCGGATCTGTTGAGGAGCCTCCCATGGTTAGCACAGTCGAATCTACTGAGGAGCCTCCCATTGTTAGCACAGTCTGCTCTGTTGAGGAGCCTCCCATGGTTAGCACAGTTGAATCTATTGAGGAATCTCCCATGGTTAGCACACTTGGATCTGTTGAAGAGCCCCCCATGGTTACCACAGTTGGCTCTATTTATGAGGAACCCGTGGTCAGCACAGCTGGATCTGTTGAGGAGCCTCCTATGGTTAGCATACTTGGATCTGTTGAGGAGCCTTCTATGGTTAGCACAATTGGATCTATTGAGGAACCTTACATTGTTGGCACAGATGTGTCTATTGAGGAGCCTTCTATGGTTAGCACAATCTTCTCTATTGAGGAGCATTCCACGGTTAGCACAGTTGGCTCTGTTGAGGAGCCCCCCATGGTTAGCACAGTTGGATCTGTTGAGGAGCCTCCCACGGTTAGGACAGTTGGATCTATTGAGGAGCTTCCCATGGTTAGTAAGCTAGGATCTATTGAGGAGCTTCCCATGGTTAGTACACTTGGATCTGTTGGGGAGCCTCTCATGGTTAGTACACTTAGATCTATTGAGGAGCCTCCCATGGTTAGCACAGTTGGAGCTGTTGAGGAGCTTCCCATGGTTAGTACACTTGGATCTATTGAGGAGCTTCCCATAGTTAGTACACTTGGATCTATTGAGGATCCTCTCATGGTTATTACACTTGGATCTGTTGAGGAGCCTCCCATGTTAAGCCCAGTTAGATCTGTTGGGGAGCCTCCCATGGTAAGCACAGTTGGATCTGTTGAGGAGCCTCCCATGGTTAGCACAGTTGGAGCTGTTGAGGAGCCTCCCATGGTTAGCACAGTCGAATCTATTGAGGAGCCTCCCAATGTTAGCACAGACTGCTCTGTTGAGGAGCCTCCCATGGTTAGCACAGTTGAATCTATTGAGGAACGTCCCATGGTTAGCACACTTGGATCTGTTGAAGAGCCCCCCATGGTTACCACAGTTGGCTCTATTTATGAGGAGCCCATGGTCAGCACAGCTGGATCTGTTGAGGAGCCTCCTATGGTTAGCACAGTTGGATCTATTGAAGAGCCTTCTATGGTTAGCACAATTGGGTCTATTGAGGAACCTTACATTGTTGGCACAGTTGTGTCTATTGAGGAGTCTTCTATGGTTAGCACAATCTTGTCTATTGAGGAGCATTCCACGGTTAGCACAGTTGGCTCTGTTGAGGAGCCTCCCATGGTTAGCACAGTCTCCTCCATTGAGGAGGGGCCCATGGTCAGCACAGATGTCTCTATTGATGAGGAGCCCTTGGTCAGCACAGATGTCTATATTGATGAGGAGCCCTCTCCCAGCACAACTGGCTATTTTGGTAAAGAATCTGCCACCAGTGTAGACTTAGGCATTGATAAGGAACCCCTGATCAGCACAAGTGTCTTTGCTGGTGAGGGGCCCGTAGCGAGCACTGCCTGCTCCATTGATGAGGAAGCTGCAGTCGCCACAGAGGTCTCGGAGGAGACAACGATGAGCACAGCTGGCCATATTGACATGGAACCTGTGGTGGATGTCTTTATTGATAGTGAGGTCAATATCAGAACAGATACCACTATTGATCAGAAATCTACAATCAGCACAGACATCTACATTGATAAGGAATATGTGATGAGCACCAATGTTGCCATTGATAATGAACTCGTGGTCAGCACAGAAGATTCTCTTGATGAGGGGGCCACCATCATATCTGATGTTTCTATTGATGAGGAGAGTATGATCAGAAGCAATGTTTTACTCCAGGATAATTCCATAATCAGAAAGGAAGTCTGTGCTGAGGAGGGGCCCATGGTTAGTAACGAGGACTCAATTGATAATGAGCCCATAATCGAAGCAGAGGTCTCGATCAATGAAGAATCTGCCACCAGCAAAGACATTTACTTTGATAAGGCACCAGCCACCAGCACGGAGGTCTTCATTGATAAGTATTCCATGGTCAGTACAGATGACTCCATTGAAAATGAGCACACCATCAGTACGGACGTCTCAGATTTTACGCCCTTATCCAACACAGATGGTTCTAGCGAAAAATACTCTGGAGTCGGCACACATATCTGCATTAATTTGGAATCTGTGATTAGCACCGGTCCCTCAGCTCATCACGAACCCAGCAGGACTGGTTCCATTGATGAGGAGGCCATGGTCAGTACAGAAGACTCTATTGATGAGGAAACAAGGACAAGCACAAAATGTGTGATTAGCACAGACATAATCATTGATAAAGAATCTGTGATCAGCCCAGGTGTCTCCATTGATCATGAATCCACGATCAGCAAAGGCAACATGCCGGTGGTCTGCACAAATGGCCCTATTAATCCTATAACGAGCAGGTGGGTCTCCATTGAAAAGAACATTACTATTGACGGGGAAGGTTCTATTGAAAACGGACCCATAGTTAGCACAGAAGACTCAATCACAGGGGAACCCGTTATCTACACAGGCAGTTCAATCGATAAGAAATCTGCTATCATCCGTCACATCTTAATTGACAAAGAATCCATGATAAGCACCAGTGTCCTCATTGAAAAGAACATCATCACATCCAGCGAAGGATCCATTGATAAGGAGCCCATGGTTAGCACAGAAGACTCTCTTGATGACGATCCCACGATCAGCACAGGTTGTTCCTTTAGTAAGGAGTCTGTGATCGGCACAAACATCTGCCTTGATAATGAACTGATAATATGCACGTTTGGCTCGCTTGATAAGCCCAGAGCCAATAAAAGTAGTTCCCTTGATGAGGAGCCTAAGACCTGGTCAGATGATGCTCTTCACGAAGAACTGATGGTTGGGAGAGAGAGTTGCATCAACGTGGAGCGCTTCAATGCTTTGGAGTTCGGTGTCAAGGTGAGTTAGTTTTATAACGTATGATTTTCTTTCTGAAATCTCATGGAAAGACTGCATGAAACATAACATTTCTATCCTTTTGTCACACTGTATTTGGGCATGGAAGAAGTTGCGCTCCAGACATTTCTGTCCTATCTCATGGTCTCAGTGTATGAAATATATTACACCCTGGCATGATTATCCTGTCTCACTGTATTACTGCATGGAATATGGAACATCTCCTGGCATGTCAATCCTATCTAATTAATCTCTATAAGGAATCTGGAACATCTGATGGCACTTCTAACCTCTCTCACTGTGTCACTGCTTGAAATACAGAACATTCCCTGGCATGTCTATCCTGTCTCACTACATGGAATGTTTAATATTTCCCAGCATGTCTAGATCTCACACATCACTGCATGGAATGTCACAAGGAATGCCTATCCTATTTCACTGTATCACTGTCTGGAATAAAGGAACTCTCCAGACATTTCTATCCTCTCCTCGCATAGCACACAGGGTGAAGGACATGCCTAATTTCATTCATTGTCTGTGCTACTACCCAGCAGCGCACAACCTGAAGTGACAGCTGTGTTGTGTCCCTGCTCTGTCTCTTTGTAGGAGATCCCCTCCGCTGTCACAAGACCACTGGATGGTGCAAGCCTTGACTCAGATCCCTCCGATGACGAGGTGGGTGATTCTTCCATATGGGCACACTTGTAGGGTTCTCATGTGGACAAGGTCATGTTCTGTGGCTTTTATCCTGACCTCTATGTTCTTAGCACATGCCATGCTTTTATGGTTATGACTGATTCACATTGTTGAGTTCTCTGAATTCGTTACCATAATTTGTCACTAACATGACTGGTGATTAAAAAAAGCAGAGGAGAAAGGGTGATGTATACTTCCATCAGATATATCACTGATATGTTGACGGGTGATCATACCTCTTCGGGTGGATGTGTACATCCCTTCTGGAGGACAGCCTAATACTATATTGGAGAAGACTCGGTCATAGCTATTAGTCTGCGAGTAGTCATTGACCGCATCTGACTTTTTATGGCAAGTCCATGCCCATTAGAAATGGGTTTTTATGGAAACCCAAGCTCTGGTCCACCATTGTGTGCCACTGTGGGTGGTATGTATTGGTAATGAATGTGGTATTGGAGGTAACTATGTCCTACCCCTAACTATTACAGATGTGAATTGATAGTGCTGCAAGGAAGAGCTTGTTGGTGTGCGTACAACACTTGTCCTACCCCCATCATAGAATGCTTAGCCTGAACGCATTTGGATTCTGGGGCAAGCACCTATAGTCTGCTCAGTGCTGCCCACCATCCAGTGCTTTGACAGTGGGGTAGGAAGGCCAGTACCACCACGGCATTAGACATGACCCCACCCCCCCCCCCTAACCATCTAGCATTTAGTCCTACAAGATATGGATACCAAGGCAAGGATTTTCAGGGTCATTTCCATTCCACACTATGCTGTAGTTGTCAAGAAAATAAAGGGGGATGGTGAAGTGCCTAGAAGATGCCTGATCCAGATGCCACCATCCATCACTTTAGCAGCACAATGTAGGAGTGTCACAGAAACACATTTGCAGGAGTCGGTGAGCCGTTTAGCATTACCTAGTACAGACCACACACAGTTGCTAGGGTAAGTTATTATTTTGTATTTTATTCCAATGAGGAAGCCATGAACCAAAGGTCCTAGTGGAGAAAGAGCTCCTGCGGTCTCTGGCTTAATGTCCATTAGTTCACGGGCTTCTTCTAAAGAGCAGAATGTTCAGCATACAGCACGCGCAAGAAGGGTCTGAGATTCAGCATTCCTTGTAGCAGCTGCTACACCGGGTGGATGTGCGATGCTGTGCTCCAATCAGAATTTACCTTCTGGGCACCCACTCATGTAGGTTAGATGATCAGTTTTCGAGCTGGGAGAGCTGTTTTCCTTATTTCTGTAACATTTGTGTGTGTATCACCAGAGCAGAGAGTGAAACATGTCGATTTTATTGCTTTGATGGGTAACTGTACACATTTGAACAGTTGAACATGTGCTAAGAAGTTCGGGGTTTTATAGTAACTTGGCAGGCCTGTTAATAATTTATTCTTAGATGCTCAAATGTGTCCATACAGTTGCCAGAAAATGTTTGAGTCTACACACATTGTCTTGAAAAGCAGAAGAAGCCGGTATTAGTACAAGCCACCAACAACGTTGTCAATTTACCTCTTTTTCAGGTATGACCTTCACAAGGTGGAAAGGTTAAATAGTTCAGGCTGACTCTCATGGTTGAGAGCGGGGTAAACGCATCAAACTCTGGAAATTAATTTGTCCAGGCATTTGTATTTCTTTTAGAACAAGAATAGGACTTCTGATGTTCCTGGTCACATGCAGTGCCCAAGGTGTGTAAGTTGGAGCCAGGCAGTCTGTGCATCAGATCTGAGAGGTACTTGTGCTGAAGAGCACTCCAAATAGACTTGTGGGTACCACCAATAAGGGTGGGAAGCAAGGAGGGAATTCCATAGCTTCTTGGTAGTGATGTGATCAACGTATTCTTTTGTAGCAGGCTGGCAAAGTTCGCAAATCAAGATGTTGTGGTAGGAAGCAATTCTCACTACAAAGTAGCTAACTGGGCGTTACTGGTAGCAAGGGTACCTGGCAAACTGGACGAGCAATGTGCCGAACTTGGATTATACTTTTATTTGCAATGTGCCCTTCAGTGGTCCAGTAGGGCAATAGCACTTGAGTCTCAGGGGCTCTTCTAAAGGCAGCAAGCCCTTACTGCAGCTGAGCCAAGGGTTCTTCCAGTGAGTGTGGATGGGATCTCACAAGGAAATCTATCCTTGTCTTCTCGGTTATTAGCAACAGCGGGCATTTCATCCATGGTTCTGGCTTATCGTCCCTGCACTGATGGGGGGGGGCAGCCAAGCGCCTTGCACTGTGCTGGTGCAAAGACCTCTGTGTTGTCTAAAGTCAAGCTTCAGTACTGGTCTTACAGGGGCGGCTGATGTCCCGGGATCATGACATTCGATGTCAGACCAACAGGCCACTCTGACCAGTGGCCTCTCAAGTGACCTGGTGCATGGAATGCTCACTTTCTAAAGGTCTCAACACTAACATGCCACTTTAGCTGTGAGTTAAGATATGCATGCCTCCTCAATCATTTCAAACTGGACAGGATATACTAGAAATGTGCAATTGAATTGACAATGCATATAGTAGAAATCAGTTTGTTTTAAGATGAGCAGTTTTTGGTTATTGAAAAAAATGATGTAATATGCTATTGATTGATGTTTATATCATAAAGTGGTCTTCTCCATGAAATACGAGTTGGCTATGAAACTATGTAGAACCCTAGGCCAGCATAATGGCGGTCCGTAAAACCCTAAGGATAACTTGTCTGAAAAATTAAATGAGTTTGTATATTTATTTCTGAAAGAGTAGAAGAATTAGCCCTTCAACACAATCACTGAAAAGTATCACAGACTTTTTAATTCTACAAACTTTTGAATGAGTACAGAAGTGTTATACCCCCTAATTTTTCATTTTACTAATGTTATTGGTCAGTTTTACTCCTAAAATACTGGTAACTTTTGACAATCTCAAATAGTTTACTATGTATTGTCCATTGGCAAGGAGAATGCAAATCTCTTGCTCCCAAGATCATGGATTTAGAAAGATTTGCTTTCATGTACTTCTACACTATGATCAATGGCATATTTAGCTGAAGCTTTGGACTACTGTTGCAGCCAAATAGTAAGTTTTGATAAAACCGGATCATTTCCACACATTAAAATGCACAGATAAATTTCACCTATTTTCAGCAAAAAAATTTTTTTCAAGTAAGTTGAAAAGTTAAACATAAAGAAAAAACTTGGGGTAAAGTACAGCCATGTATAAGACCATTCACAACAGGACCTGTGGCTGTCAATTATCTTACGAAACGGCAATAGTACAGTACAATAGTTTGCCAATTACCCATAATAATGCACATTTTAGCACATTGATTAAACCACATTACATATGTATATATTGTTGACTAATATTACTCTATCCTTCGGCAAGTAAGTGATCCGGAAACCCGTCTGCCCCTCGACTAAGCTCAGTTGTGGGAGACAGGCATATTCCACCTCTATACGTGTTTCAATTAGTCCATATCCGATCCCACTTTTTAGGGCATCCTCTGTTTTTTAATATGTTCCTCTCTGCCACCATGGCCCTGTCCATTTCCCCATCTATCCCTTCAGTAGTGCTGAGTCCTCAACTCCAGTGTGGGTAAAGTCCGTTGCCTCCCATATATTTAGTAAGCACAGTTTTGGTGAAGGGTGTAGCTCTCCCCCCCCAACTTCCTCTAGCCGGCGTGTGACCGCCCTCCAGTACCCCTGAATAGCGGGGCATTCCTATATAGTATTAAAAAAGGTCCCCTCCAAACCGCATCGCCGAAGGCACTGGGAGTCAGTTTGTTTCCCCATCTTTACTATGATGCTTGCAGCCAAATATGTACGATGTAAGATTTTAAGTTGGACTAGTCTCAATCTCATAGGTATGGTTACCTCCCTAGGGGAGGCCAGGGCGTCACGCCAGTCATCGTCGTCTACCTCCCTCACATTTTCCGCTCCTTGCTGTCTAAGTTTTATCTGCGGATCTGGTCGATTATTAATCAATTTTTTGTAAGTAAGTGAGATGGCTTTCCTGGGCATTGGGTCTAAAAGTAATCTGTCTTCAAGTGGAGATGATTCTGGAATTTGTCCGTCCCTGGGCAGCACCGCTTTCAGTGCATTGCTAATCTGCAGATATCTGAAGGTTTCAGATTGTGCCAATTGATATTCTTTCTGGAGGTCGACACACGTGTGAAGTCCTATTTTGGACCACATGTCCTTCACTGACGAAATACCAATAAGGTCCCATTTGTCAAACCTTGGACAGACGCTTAGCGGTCCAACCATTCTGGCTCCTAGAGAGGGGTCGCCAGCGTGATTCTTTTGTCCCAACCCAATTTCTTGTTGACTGTGTGCCAGGTTTCTATTGTTCTGGACGTTGGTCCAGTTAGGTTCGATTTTGGGGGGTTTGTATATAGGGCTCTATGGTATCCCCCTGTCCTGTCAACCATAGGTCAGTGCGTATACTTGTCTTGTCTTGGGCTGGGTATACCCACCGGTTAATCACTACAACTTGTGAAGCCTAATAGTAATGCCGGAGGTCGGGAAGAGCAATCCCGCCATCATACCACCTCACGATCAACTTCTGCATTGCGATACGTGGTGCCCGCCCGTTCCATAATAAAGTGGAAACCGCACTGTCAATCTCTGAGAAATAAGAATCAGGAATCTCGAACAGAGTATTTTGTAGTGCATATAGGAAGCGGGGCAATGCTAACATTTTTGAATAGCGCTGCTCTTCCCAACAAAGTCAGTGGGAGGCCACGCCAATGTTTGACGTCCTTTCGGAGACTTGTTAAGGGGCCTTGTAGGTTAGCTTCATAAAATTTTGGGGGATCCGTGGTCATGTATATCCCTAGATAGTGGAAGCCATCTTCCGCCATGGAGATGTCGTAGTCTTTTGGCAATTTTGGTCTGGGACCCTGTATCAGGAACAATTGAGATTTTGACCAATTGATTGTGTAGCCGGAGTGATTTCCGAACATACGAAAGATGTAAAAGATACGATGAGAGGAGAACGTAGAGGATGCCATATATAATAATATATCATCTGCGTACAGAGATATTCTGTCCTCATGTTGATCAGTCCATTTCAATCCCCGTATCAAAGGGTCTCCCCGGACCCAAACCGCAAGGGGTTCCAATACTAATGCAAAAATCAGCAGAGACAGAGGGCACCCCTGTCTGGTTCCTCTACCCAGTTGGAACTTTCGCGATGTGTGCCCATTGACAACCATCTGTGTGATTGGGTCAGTATACAAGAGCTTGCTCCATCGTATACGTTTTGGGTCAAGCCCTACTTTTTACAAGACCGCAAAAAGATAAGACCATTCGATGGTATTAAAGGCCATCTTTGCATCCAATGATAGCAGGACCGCTTCCTCTCGTATCGTGTTTTTCCAACCAAGGGCGCAATGTAAACGCCTTAAGTTCAAGGCCGTGTTACAGCCGGGCATAAAGCCTGCTTTGTCTGGATGCACCAATTTAGTGATCAGGGGAATAATTCAATTGGTCAAGACATTCGCGAGTATTTTGGCTTCGGCCATCAAAAGAGAGATCGGGCTGTAAGCCCCACAGACGTTTGCAGGTTTGCCTTGCTTATGTATTACAACAATGGACGCGAGTCGAATTTCGTCATGCAGTAGTTCTTTTTCATAACTCTCCAAATACATGTGCTGCAGGTGCGGTGCCAGCTTGGTCCCAGCCATGTTAAAAAACTTGATTGGGAGACCATTCGGTCCCATTGCCTTACCCAAATTTATATCTCAAATTGCTAGCAGTAAATCTTCTACTGATGGGTCACATTCCAGTGAGTCTCGGTCACCCAATGCAATACCCGGGACCTGTATAGTAGTTAGTAGGGTTCGACTGTCAGCGGGAGTTGTATCTGTACTCGAGGTGTAAATTGTTTCAAAATGAGTGGCAAATGTCTCCGCTACGTTCTGTGGATATTTTTATGTCCTCCCCTGTTGACCCCCTAAGTTAGTGAACCAATCTGCTCGCTTGTTCTTTCCTTTCCAACCATGCAAGTAATTTGCTGGTTCTATCACCCAGCTCATACATTTTCTGGTAAATCGCCTTTTGTCTGGACCTGGCTGTCTCTGTGAGTAAGAGTTTATAATCTGATATTTTAGCTGTCAGTGCTTGTTGCACCGCCTCGTCAATGGTTTAAGTGAGATTAGTCTCGTCTTGCAGAATTTTCCTCTCGATTTGTGTTATATGCTTTTTCAGTTCCTTTTTGTGCCCCATCATTAATGCCAACGCCTGTCCTTTTATGACTGCCCCAAAGGATTTCGGTTGACGCCACGCAGACTGCATTTTCCCTGAAATATAACTCTGGATTTTGCTGTAATTTAGACTTTATATGTGGAATTCGCAGCGCCGAAGGTTTGATTGCGAGGGTGAGTCGTGGCGGTTGGAACCCCCCGTGCATCTTGATTAACACTGGAGAGTGGTCCGAGATGACTCTCGCGAGACAACAGAGCTCCGAAAATTCATGACAGTCGGCTGCTTGTGTGAACATATAGTCTATGCAGGACGCAGTGTTATGTGCACCTGAGTGGAACGTGAATTGACTAGCAGTGGGATTGAGTTGTCGCCAGATATCTACTTGGCCCAGAGACGACAGAAAGGTAGTCAGTCTAGACCAGTTAAACGGATCTTGGCATGGGGGCAATCGGTCCTTCAACCCATTGACCGCCAAATTAAAGTCTCCACCGATTAATGCAATGCCCACGGGCAGATAGAGTATGAGCTTGCCAAGGTCTTGCAAGGTGGCTTGTTGCAATGCAGGTGGAGCATAGACTGATAACACACTCAGAGGTCTCCCCTCCCATGTTCCAGTCACTGCTTCAAATCGGCCCGATCATCTTCCCACTTATTAATCATATAGGGGTGATCCAGCGGTGTACCAACAACAGTTACTCCACTACCTGGGCCCATAAACACACGCTATTGAGTAAACCACTGGAGTCAAACTCATGATTTCCACAGTTTTACGATTAGTTATATGTTATTCCTAACTAACCTTTCACTGATCAAAAAGTTCTTTCCTATGGTGGATGGACCATTAGTTGAACTAGTTGATGACAAAAATTAACACTAACTCTCTCTTTTCATTTAAAGCAAATAACCACAGACTCTGGAAGTTTTAAACCTTTTATCTAAATTTCAATATAATGTGAACCATCTCAAATACACAGTGCATTCACCACCATTCTTAGGAGAGAAAATTCAATTAATTCATCAAAAAAATAGAACATGGACTTACTCAATGAATGATGTCTAAGGAAAATAGTGGATAGAGAGATAAATAGCATCTACAAATAAACACGAAATTATAATTACCAAGAAAAGTGTGAAAACCAACCCCCTGGCCAAAGGGCTGGTATGGGTCCCCCCGGGATAGGCCAGGAGACGAAGACTTCAGGACAGGGTATTTGACCTCTCTAGAATACCGGCGATTGCGCCGAACACCCCTCTCTGACACTCTCTTCCTCCTCGAGATTCTTC
This sequence comes from Triturus cristatus, assembly GCF_964204655.1. Classification (NCBI taxonomy): domain Eukaryota; kingdom Metazoa; phylum Chordata; class Amphibia; order Caudata; family Salamandridae; genus Triturus; species Triturus cristatus. Next base: position 58,247,348 of record NC_140579.1, read on the forward strand.
CAGGATCTTATCTAACCCAATTAAATTAGGGTAGAAACTTCTGCATTCGGTTCTTCATCAGCATCTCTCAGCGTCTCTCCCAGCATCAGCATCTCCCGCTACACAGACCGCATCTCGAGCTCTGCATAACTAACTAAAGCGATCTTAATTATACCTTTCGTTCTTCATGTACCACCCACTACAGTTTCAATATTGCAAAAATACCAGATCTAATTGGTCAAGCAAATGGGAAGATCATCATACCATGCTTAAATGTCATTTAATTCAGTTACACCATTGTTCGCAAACCCATCCCCTTAATTTTTATTCAAAATTGTATTCCTATCCACTACATGTATCCATTTTGCAACATTAATGACACTATGATGAATAGAAGATCTCATTGCTGTATTCATCACCATCCGTTCCCAGTCTTGCAGCACTCTGATTTGGCTACCATTCAACGTCTTAGTCATGGCCTTCATGGCTTCACTCAGTGAGCATGCGCAGGCATCGCGTCACTTCATTCAGTCCAGTTATGCAGGAGAGGCCCAAATACGCGATAGTGATAAAGTCAAAAGACAGATGTTACTTTCACAAATAAAATGGTTTCACTGTATACCACCTATCTCTACTCTATTCCCTTTTACTTATTAATCACCGCATTAGCATTAGTAAAATAGCTCGTTTTCATTTCAGCCAAGCAGATGTCATGCACGCGAGTCTTCATGACTCCATTTTAGTGTCTTCTGCTCATGCGCAAGAATTTCCCTTCCAGCATTAGCTCGTCATACAGCGTAGATGCAGTTGATGCATGCGCAATAAAGATTCCCCGTTTAAAGCGGGTTTAGTCCTTCGTACATGTTGTTAACGTTAGTAAACACATAAGCAAGCTTCACTAACCCACGTATTTGTGTGGAGCGTGTTAGTTTTTTTATACGAAGACACTTTTAGTAACTTGTTACTAAGTTAAGGAAGCGGATCGCTTCCAAGCAAGTCTCTTTTCTACAAGTCCTTCTTCCATCAGGGGCAGTTCTTTCGGAGAAGTATGCCCGTCCCGCGGGAGCTAGTTGTAAATCCTGCATGCGCTACAAGGAGGTAGCCCCATCTGTTAAATGCCTTGCAAGTATTACCCATCAGGTGCGTTTCTTGTATGAGGTCAATCTCAGGTCCTTGTCGTTTTAGATATTGGAGCAACACTCCTCTTTTAAGTTTGTCCCCCATACCTTTCACATTCCACGTGAGAAACTTCATATCCCTGCCAGTCTTACTCGTCATGGTTGTGTGAGTGGAACATGTGTTTTATAACATACTGTTGTGTATCTATAATTGTTGTCGCCCCAAGTTTGTTGTGGTTGTGATTTTCCTCATCATTCCGGACAGGGACATCACTGCCCACCCTCCTTTCCACTGCTCCCCTTGCCTCTGGGTTATGTATGCAGTCATCTTCTTTCAATAGACGCTGACTCACTGCAAATGTGCCGCTATATGTTTGGTTCCACTTATGTTGTGGGTAACTAGGTGTTTCCTGTGCGCTCCTAAAACTATGAACAAACTTATAACACCCCTTCCCCACCCAACTCCCCCCACCCTGCCTACCTGCTTAATGGAATGAGTTTACCCGCTTCCCCAACTTTGCAGAGTGCCCGTCGCCCTCCCATCCCTAGTTGTAGAGCCGTGGCTCAACTTTCCCCCACCTCTCCATAAACGATATGACTTTATGCACAGAAATCATCTCACAACTTAGTACTCTACTCATCTACAGTTGCGACATCAGGAGTCCCACTCAATTCTTACTGTAGTGTCTCTCCTTTAGTTAGTACAGGGTTCAGCACAAGGGCCAAAGTCAGCACCCTGAGTTCTCTGAAGCCTCTTTCATCCCCCTGTTCTTGATAAGTGTGTCACAGTTTAACTTTGAGGAACCAATTCTCTGACCTGTTTGTCTTTTATTGATTCCATCTATAATTTTGTTACTCGTTTTGGGGACGATCAGGACCCTCCCGCGGCATTATGTGCTCCATCGGCCTGTTGTGGATCTAGTCGCTGTTGCTGCTTGGTCTTTTGACGGTCTATAGTTCCTTTAGGGCCGACTTGTTGCCATTCTTCCAACCAGTCTCTGGCCTCTTCCGGCCCCACAAAGAGCCAGCTTTTCCCCTCCGCCTCCACGTGCAATTTAGCCGGAAACAGCATAGCATATTTAATCCCTTGTGTTCTGAGTGCTTTTTTTTTACCTGTAGAAAGGAGCGTCTCTGCTTCTGTACTTTAGTGGTAAAATCTGGGAAAAAGGATATAACGCTGTTTTCGTATTTGAGCGGTTGTCCACTTCGAACGGTCTGAAGGATAACACCCTTGCATGAATTGGACGGGGTGCCGCCCCTGGTTTGGGTCTACCCCCTCCCCCCCCCAGGAATGCAGTGGGAACGCACAATGGTGAAGTGGTTTGAGAGGAATTTAGGCTGTAAATGGTACAGTACTAGCTCTTCGATGAATAGGTCTGTCGATGGACCTTCCGCCCGTTCTGGTACACCTAAAATACGAACATTGTTACGTCTTGAGCCCCACTCATATTAGTCGAGTTGCCGTTCGAGTAGTTGGGTATGACTGTGCAGTTCCGAGACTTGTTGTTTCAATGATGTCGTATCCAACACTAGGCCCTTAATACAGTCTTCAACTACCAGCTCTCTAGCATCCATTTTCTGAGATCTGCTCTTAGCTAGGAGATATCAGTGGCGACTGAGTCTATACGTTCTTCTACGGAGGTGCGGACTCCATTTATCGCAGTCATAATATCCTGTAGTGTAGGGGAGTCTTGCTCCCTAGGGCCCGCTCTGTTGTCCTGTTCAAGACTTGCTCTGACTGAATCTGCTTCATTAGACTTGTGGCAAGTCTATTTGTCAATCTTTGGTTGCTGTGAGCCACGGCGCCCTTTAGCCATCGCCATTTTCAGGTATAGCCCCCGACTCGGTGTATAAGGTACTCACCGCCACCGACTGGAACTAAGTCACATGGCCTGTCTGTTTTCCCTCCCGCACCAAAGCCGGTGAGGCACTGCAGAGTATGTACTTCCACGATGATGGCTCCAATCACTGTTTAGGACCGAGTTATCTCACCTTTGTAGAGTTCTATATCGTTGTGCTATTTGTCTTGCCTTTGGTTTCCTTACCGTCACAGAGCATTAAGTTTGCAAGCCGTGGCGTTAGCTTAATGACCCAGATGCGGGACAATCTTCCACACTGGAGGTACCTTTGTGGCGCGTTGTATTTCTGACTTTCACGCTGTGTCCTGTATGTATAGGTTGGGTGCAATTGGCAGGCCAGCAACCGCGACGCAGGCCGGCCCAGCCCCCTGAAGTAGCGTGACCCTTCATTAGCAGAGCGATGCCTGGCTTGAACTGTCCGCACTATTCTATGAGGTCTCCCTTCACACTGCGTCATCAATATTTCCACTGGCACCTTCAATACTGGGGGTGCAGTGCTCGTAGCACTCCGCTCCCTCAATCCCGGCTGCTCACTGTCCAATTGCCACTTTAAATTCTCCTAGGGGCAACTTTCTATACTCTGTGAGCCTTGAATGTTGCCAATGATTCGTCAGCACCAGATGCACTACCCAGTTTGTTATTGTGTCCCACTGAGGTGAATCTGTTAAGTGTCTCAATCACTGATGCACCATGGCTATCCCCCCGTATCCTGTGAGGACCATTAGAGCGCCGCCATTAAGGATTAGTAGCGCGTCACCACCAGAACTGTATTTAATTGAAGCATGGTTGTTTGCAGGAATGTATGATAGGACTCAAAGGTACATTATTAATGCCTTCACTTAAAATATCCAAATCAACTGTGTTTTTACTATAGGATTGTTGAAAAAAGAAATGGCCTTCGGGTCAATCTGCTGGCTGGTTCAAAAATGTCCCCAACCACCATTACTAAGGTTGGGAGATCTTCAATCTCTGAGGAAAACAATTTCCTTAGTTTTTTAGCAAAATCTTGTTCTTTTTACCCCTCGGAGCTGAAACTTTTGTTTGCTCTTCCATGTGCTAGATGGATATTATTTCAAGTCACACCAATAAGGTTTTTCTTTTCTGGCTTTTTAGCAGTCTTGGTCAAGTTTCCCCCTTTTTTAAAAATTTTATTATATGTACACTAATTCCATTAGAGGAGATGGTCTTCTCCTCACTTGGAATTTCCACTTTTTACCTTCATTTAAGAATGCCACTATTAAAATATCTAAATAATTAACTGAATCTTGCTCACATGAGGAAATATCAATAGCAAGATCTCCAACTGTCTTAGCATTGGCGTTAATGAACTTTAAGAAGACATCTTCAAACCTACCTACCTACCAATACTTTGAGGGGATTTATGGTCAGTTTCTTTTTTTTTTAGTTCACTAGCAACTGCCTAATCAATGTAAGACTGTTCAACAATGATCTTGAAGTGCCAATTGCTTAGTAAAGATTCACCTTGGATCTGAAGGTCGTCTGAATAGAAAGCAGCATAGAAGATCTAGGCAGATCCGCGATTTCAGGTTGCAGAATATACTCTTCTTGGAGTGAGGTAGAGGCAAAGCTTTCTCAGGGGTGGGCATGCCTCATCAATGAAAGTTTGGAGTCAAAGATTGAGACGGAATGTTCTGGGTCTTGGTGGCAGCAGCCCCCTTGGTTTCTGAACTAGTCTGGCCAAGCTAGTTTGACCATGTTTAATACCACGTTTTCTTACAAAAATGCCCCAAGATGCTGCTTCTGCATCTGGTCTCTTTCATCACTCTCCCTGTTGGTGAATCCTAGTTGTTACCGGGAGCTCCGAGCATGCTTGCAAAGATGGCAATTTGTTATTGTGAAGGGCGTAGGGGTCAGGGCAGTTAAAATAAAATAAAAAAGATGAATAAATGGAGGACCCGACAGGTGCTAAAGTTAGAATTGGAAGTAATATCTCTTGAACTGGCTTTTTGCTTTAGATATTGATAGTACGCCTTTTGCTCAAAGTCCCACACTGCTTCCAATACCTGGAATTTTCTAGAATCATTAAAGCTGATTTTACTGACTCAACGACTATTGAGGTACGTCCATGACATTCACTTCCATTGTAGTCCTTGCTCTCAATACGGTAACTGTAAAGGAGGGGGTACACCAGTTAACTATAGAGGTCCCAGAGCAGACCAGAATTAATGTACCTTGGCATAGCTGTGTGTGACTCAGTAGTGCAATTGCATAGGGTAGTTGGGTGCTGCAGGACTGGATTGAGGTGCATTCAGCAATGCTCTGTGTGGCTCCCAGTACTGAAACAAGAGGGTCTGATGCTATTTTAGCCTCTCTTTCATCCACAAATCAATGTGTGAGCCCCCACTCTACAGTACTGAGGATGACTCTATGCAGTACAGAATTCAGGTGCATGGGTTGAGCTGTGAGAGGCTATCAATGTTCAGCATTCATTGTTCATGTATGGCACCAGCTTCTCTGGCTTTGCCCTTCAAAGCACCTGCTTGAAACGTCTATCCCTATCCCACACTTGAGACTTCTGATGATGACCCAAAGTCAATAGTCCTTCAACTACTGAAACCACTGAGATCTGCTACTAGGATCCCCATTTCACGCCCCTTACTTACGGTAGAAGATTTCACTACATCTCAGTGATTTGTGAATCCAAGATTTGCATCCTTTCTCGACATTGACACCAACCTACTCATGTGCCACCACCACCTACCAAAATGCAAAATATTGATTTGAACCTCTTTCCTCGTTTACATTTATTTGGGGCCAGAGTGGAGGGGCCATACTTGGAGTAAATTCCATCTCTTTGTTGCTCCTAAAATTTCACTGTCCATCTGTACCTACAGGTCTCTACTGTGAAGACGAAGCACTTAATACTTGGACCTGAGAACCTTGATGACACCTTGGAGTATGTCTATTACACTGCGAATAGCATGAGCCCCGTGGATGAGGACGAGGCCTGCGGTGCACTGGCTGAGGACACCCAGGACAGTGATGTTTCCACAACAGAGATCACCTTCAGTTCTAGAAGCTGAGTTCCTATGCTCATTGAGCTAGACACTCTCTGTGGTGACTTAACAAAAATGTACAGAGTAAATAAAGTATTCTTATTTTTGCAATAATTGTTGCTTTAATTTTCATTGATTTTTAATTTCTTTGATTTTAGATTTCAAAGTACATCACATTTTTCATTTCATCTGTCATCAAGCAGTCATCATGTGTGATGGCTTTTGGGAGCCATCTTCGGACAAGCTCTTGGCCAACGTACTTCTTTCTCTTTGTGGCCCGAGTTGCACTCGCTGCCAGCGATTGCAATTATTTAGGACAGAGCAGGGTAGTGCTCGTCTTGGTTACTAGAGGCGACTGTGGCCCTTAACTTTGGCTAGATATTGTTATGTTTGTGTTACATTGTCTTGAACGAAACTCACAAAAAAATTTACCAGGTAAATCGCACAATCCCCTGCTCATTCACCCCTCAGGCTTTCTGTCCCATCTGTAGCCTCCTCGCCACTCCTCAGGACCTTGTGTGGTTTGTTAAATCTATACAGTGTGGTGGGTGGAATACAGAAAACCTCACAAAGGAAAGCGGAAAGGGCAAAATGTTCGAGAAATGCACAGAGAAGGGTGTATAAATTGACTGCTCCTTTGGAGACAATCTAACTGTATAAAATAGTGGATTCCCCAGATGTACAACGCAGCCACTCCTTTCTTTACCAACATGTTGATCGTTGCAGTGCGTTTTATTACAACATAGGTTTTTACAATCCATTATGTGTTATTGTTCTATGTATATATTTATTTTTGGGGGATAACCTTCAACACCCCTTTTTTTAACATGTATACATTCTCCAAAGCCCATGTCGTTTCCAGAGCAGGACATCATCAGTGCGGAGCTGCACGGCGGAGCTGCGCGGTGCATAGAGGACCTGCTCTTGCCTCCCATGAAACCTAAAAACTCTCTACCTCCCCTTTATTTCTACTTTCCCCTAATCTCTAAGAAACACTTACCTTCCTTTACTCTCACATGGACCCTCTAAATGCTTTACCTTCTTTACCTCCATGGGCCCTTATACTCTAAAACCATGAAACCTTTTTTACCAAATAATTTTTTCAATCGATCTATCTTGCCCGAGTGTTAAAGTACTGCTTTGTAAAGTACCAAAAAAAGGTTGCATGGTACTTACCTGTGTGATAGCGTGCTGCTTTATAAAGGCTAAATACTGTTCACAACATAACAACTTCAACTCACTTTGTGTAGGTCTAAAACTTTTAACATGGAAGGGGACACACTGTACTTTCTCCAAAAACATTATATGTTGTGTTTCTTCAGATGCAGCCAACTTTCACGGTTAGGTTATATTATTCTGAGTGCTTTGTTAATAGGATGCTTGTAGATCACCTTTCTTCCTGCTTAAAATGCCTAATAAGATCTATAGATTTGCAACCTGCAATGTTCAGAATCCTAGTGGTGTGCAATTAAAGCTGCATCTACACACAGGTGTACGTCTAAAGAATAGACATGTATTAGAGTTTCTGAGTGTATCACTTGTTACATTGTTGTAACCCTGAAGAGGCCAGCACATTTCTTAGTTTTAAATTAAAGCCTTCTTCAGGGCTGCAGGAGAATCCCATAAGACAATTGTATACACCTGTTAGTTTTATCTTAAGAATTCACATTCACTGGTTCTCATGACCAACATCAATTCAATACCTAAAATGAACTACAAGCTACCTGAGGAAGAAACCTTAATTGTATATATACATTTAAAAACATCATTATTTTTAAGAGACAATGTGGATTGTTAATGGTTCTCCCATAAGTGACAGCAAGCGAAAATGGATGGCAAGTGACATAAAGACACTATAGTGAAAGGCGAGAAGTAGATGCAGAAGGGGTTAGAGGTAGAGATGATGTAGAAATATATGCGAGGTAGGGAGAAAAGTTAAATGAATAGAGAACAGTGAGGTAGCCAGAAGGACAGGTAATAAGAGCTATGAAGAGGAAGATGTAGGTATAATGAGGCAGAGAAATAGCCAAGTGGAAGGAAAGGCCTCTCTCTGCATGACCAAACCCAAGGTTTTGGACGGATGCTGCTGGTTTTTCACTCTGGGAGTGCACTGATGCCTGCCAAGACAGACCTCCGTGCCAGTACTCTAACCCTTTACAAAATGTACGCTGAATTGGCTACCCCCAGTTGGCATAAGCTGACTTTCCTGTAAGTCCCTAGTATAAGGTACCAAGGGTACCCAGGGCAGGTGTTAGTGTCCACCCAGAGCGGCAGCACTGACTGTGCTACTCTGCGTGTGACAAGGTGCAAAATGTCTCCCAGCCTGGAAGAGCAGTTTTAAAGCTGCTTGTTCAACTTTGCCATTTAAACCAATGGCAAAGCCCCTAATTTCCCTTAACAATATATGTGAGTCTCCACTAAGGAAGGCCTATCATGCCCGACAGCAGGGAGCTGTATATTATTCAGTGGGACACATACTTTAATATGTCCTAGCAGCGAAACCTGCAAATTGTTGTTTTCTTCAGTAGTTAAGTTAGTGGCCCCATTAACTAGTACAGAGTTACCAGCGTACGTTTCAGCCTGGCTAATGTCTGAATGGGACTACTAAAATGGGTACTTAATGGTATCAAATTAATCGTGACATTAAACCAGACTTGATGCCAAAGTCGAATTTAATGTCACTTTTGGAGATTGGAAACTTTTAGAAAGTTGCAACTCAGTTCCAGTTTATCTGGTGGCCTTCATAGTTGCTGGCCCCCAGACAGCCTTCTGCTCTCCTGGAGTGTCGTGTACATGACTCCTAGGCTCGGGGACAATAGAGGCCTGCTATAGAGGGAGGTGTCACCTCCCCCTCACTGCAAACCAAATAGGATGTTGGCTCAAAAGGCAAGCTTTAATGGAGAAGCTGCCTTTGGTGGGCAAATTGCGATTGCACTGATGTAGGACTGCCCTTTGTTCAGGTAGACAGGCTGGCAGTGGGATCAGGGAAATCAGAGGCCAAACCAATTTTCCCAGAGCGTGTAGCCTACAAGTAGCCACATCTCTAGGGTAGGCTTCCAAGCTCCTAACACCCGTTGAAGGTTTTATACATCTCGATAGTGGACAGAATAGTGCACTCTGCATTGATACATGCCACAAAAATCCAGAAGTCATCAGAGGGTGGTAGAGATCCTGGTAACCCATTGGCTAGTGACCACATCACCCCCCAGGGCAGTTTTAAATGTTACCCTGAACCTCAGATCACATCTGGACTGGAGAAAGGGACGAAGGACGGCCCTGTTGACCCCTGAACCTGGCAAGAGAGGTTGCACCACCTGCTAGACTGCGCACTCTGCTTCTTGGGCTAACTAGGACTGTCCCTTCAGTGCCTGGCTCGAGGAAAGGTTGCTCCTCTGCCACAATCATGACTCCAAGGGTCAGTCTGCTGGCCCCCTGTTCCCGCATCAGGGCTGAAGTAGACCATTACGGTCATTTAGTATCCACTCGCAAGGATTCACCACTGACTGCCATCATGCAGCTAAGGATGCCTGCACCTGGACGCTAAAGTTGCACACATGTCTGTGTGGACTGTGGATTGGTCGCCAAAGATGTACACTAACCCTCACCAAAGGATATTGTTGGACCTACTGTGTCCAGGCATCGGTAGCCCAGCAGCAGCTGGACCTCTACAGGCTCAAAGGGGACTCGAGAGAATCCGACCTCTGTGGCAAAAATTGCTACACCTTACTCGTGGACTGAGGAATAATCCCAAGAAGATCACCCCAACCCCCAGTCAAATGCAGAGCACCCAGAGCATCTTTCAGCATCCTGCATCCCCAGCATCAGAATCACTCCATTGAAGTGTATGATGGTCTTGATGTAAAGTGTAGAACTGAACTTGAGACGGCTTTGGTGACAAGGTAACTGGCCAAATACTCTTTACTGACTGCCCTGACCTTCTCCCTGTTGGAACTAGTAACCCAACTCGGGCCGGAGTAGCCAAGCACAACTTTTCAAAAGTTTGTGAACTTTACGGTTACCAATGCTTGATTACGCTTTGGACCAAAAAGCAGAGATTTACGTTTTGCTTAAAATTCTATATCCCCAGAAACTTCTGGTGGATCATGTTCATCTTTGTGCCTAAATATAATGTATTTATATAAATTGGAGTCTGATGTCTTTTGTGTCTTTATTTCATTATCTGGTGCTTGTAAATGCCTTACACTGGTTCCTTTGTTTAAGCCTTGCTGCTCTAAGCCACAGCTACCCAGTGTTGAGCTAGAAGTTTTACAAAGGAGCCTGACTGGACACAAGACTGTTTTGTGAGTGTATTACACTGTAAGTTTGCACAACCATACCATATAATACACCACAATCCTACCTTTAAGGTTTTAGAGTGTGGTAGGGATAGAGAAGTAGGAAGAAGGAAATGTAGACTAAGCGAGAGGTAAGGTAGAAAAAGAGGCAATGTAGCAAAAATGAAGAGGGAATGGTATTGCGAGATACATGTAGACAGAATTGAGGAAAACAAAGATGGATGGTAGAGAGAGAGTGTAAAATGATGAGGTACAGATAAAATGTGTCCAGTAAAGAAGTAGTGGGGAAGAGAGAATGTTGAAAGATAGAAAGACAAAAATGTAGTAGAGCGAAAAGAGACCTAAGTGAAATTGAGAAAGAAACGTGAGGGTTAGGTAAGATGGAGAGTGTGATACAAAAAAGAGGAAGAGACGGTGAGGTAGAGAGATCTATAAAGAAAGGTTGAGAGAGACAGTTGGGAAGGAAAGGGTGAGTTGAAATGGATAAGGTGGACCAGACAAAGATATGCATTAGGGTGTGTGAGAGTGAGGCAGAAGGAGCTGATGATAGAGAAAAAGGAGTAGAGGTACAGAAATAGTGGTAACCAGAAAGGAGTAAGATTTAGAGAGGTGACGGAAAGGGAACAGATGTAGAATGACATAAAGGGGAGATGGAAAGGTGCGTGCGTACAGTGAAACACGCAGGCAATGTGTGGAATATTTGCAGAAATTCTAACATTCTCCATGTTACTTCCTGCTTCAAGTAGGTGATTTGTTTGGTGCAAGGCCTGGTCTGGCTGTGGACAAGTTTACCTGTGCTAAACCATCCAAGTTACACCCTTGATGCATAGTGGCGCAACAAGCTATTTGGGCTGAGAAAAGTGCACATTCCTGGCGCATAATAGTTTTTGCGATGGAATGTAAATACCCTTGCAAGAGTTTGCGCTGCTTTGCCTGACTTTGCCCCAGAGCAGACCCTTCATAAATGTGGTCCTAAGTTTCTGTTAAACATGCTCGACTATCAAATTGGACAAATAAGTGTTTTTTTAATTACCAACATTTTTATGGGAGGTATTTAAACTACCACAATTCCTTTACCGGGGGCACTTGCAAGGTGGGGGCCATGGGCAATTGTCCACTCCTTAAAACGTCTCTGTTTCCAATCTACAGGACAAGCATTTGCAATGCAATAGGTCTCGCAATTATAAGAGTTTGAGCTATTGGCATTGTAAAATTACAATTCCTTTTATTTATGTTTTGGTCTTAAAACAAACAAAAGGCATTGTCATTTACAATGTCAGTAGCATAAACTCGCATAAAAGCAGTGTGGGGAGTGCAGCAGTGTGCGGCGTGCAGCATTGTGCGGCGTGCAGCAGATGTGGGCAGTGTGCGGCGTGCAGCAGTGTGCGGCGGGCAGCAGTGTGCGGCGGGCAGCAGTGTGCGGCGGGCAGCAGTGTGTGGCGTGCAGCGTCATGCAGCAGTGTGTGGCTTGCAGCAGTGTGTGGCGTGCTGCAGTGTGTGGCGTGCTGCAGTGTGCGGCGTGCAGTAGTGTGCGGCGTGCAGCAGTGTGCGGCGTGCAGCAGTGTGCGGCGTGCAGCAGTGTGAGACGTGCAGCAGTGTGAGACGTGCAGCGGCATGCAGCAGTGTGTGGCGTGCAGCAGTGTGTGGCGTGCTGCAGTGTGTGGCCTGCAGTGTGTGGCCTGCAGCAGTGTTTCGTGCAGCATTGTGCGGCATGCAGCAGTGTGTGGCGTGCAGCAGTGTGTGGCGTGCAGCAGTGTGTGGCGTGCAGCGGCATGCAGCAGTGTGTGGCGTGCAGAAGTGTGTGGCGTGCAGCAGTGTGTGGCGTGCAGCAGTGTGTGGCGTGCAGCAGTGTGTGGCGTGCAGCAGTGTGTGGCGTGCAGCAGTGTGTGGCGTGCAGCGGCATGCAGCAGTGTGTGGCGTGCAGCAGTGTGTGGCATGCAGCAGTGTGTGGCGTGCATCAGTGTGTGGCATGTAGCAGTGTCACGGTTGCAGCAGTGTGCGGCGTGCAGCAGTATGTGGCATGCAGCAGTGTGTGGCGTGCAGCAGTGTGTGGCGTGCAGCAGTGTGTGGTGGCATGCAGCAGTGTGTGGCGGCATGCAGCAGTGTGTGGCGGCATGCAGCAGTGTGTGGCGGCATGCAGCAGTGTGTGGCATGCAGCAGTGTGTGGCGGCATGCAGCAGTGTGTGGCATGCAGCAGTGTGTGGCGTGCAGCAGTGTGTGGCGTGCAGCAGTGTGTGGCGTGCAGCAGTGTGTGGCGTGCAGCAGTGTGTGGCGTGTAGCAGCGTTACGCGTGCATCAGTGTGTGGCGTGCAGCAGTGTGTGGTGTGCAGCGGCATGCAGCAGTGTGTGGCGTGCATCAGTGTGTGGCATGTAGCAGTTTTGGCCTTTAAACAACATGTCCTCCCCATTTGTAGGGTTTCTGTGCTCTGTGTTAGGCAGGTTAACCATTCAAACCTGCTCTGTAAAGCTTCAACATGATAAAAGCCCGGCACCTCTTTGGTTACAAATTAAGCACTAGGAAAGTGGCTGTAGCCAAGACACTATTGAATTTTAGTTTATATGCTCTGTGTTACGCAAACTAAATAAAGACATATACAGTGTAAAGCTGCTGCCTCATCAAAACACCGGCACTTCCTTTGTTACAAATTAAGCACTAGGAGGGTGGCTGTAGCTACGTGTTTGCAGCTACACACAAATAAAAATAATAACGTAGCTCCACTTTAGGTCATATTTATGTTTGTGTCTATAGAAATATCAACTAATTTGTCCACAATCACAGGCTATTAAGCATATTCAGACATTAAAACCTGGTTTCAAAACTCGTAGGTTAGCAGTAGTGGACTTTAAAGAACATCCCCTCCCCATTTTTCCGGTTTGTGTGCTCTGTGTAAGGCAGGCTAAACAAAACAACATGCTGTGTAAAGTTGCCACCTAATCAGAGCCCCGGCACCTCCTCTGTTACAAATTAAGCACTGGGAAAGTGGCTGTAGCCAAGCCACTATTAAATTACAGTTTATGTCCTCTGTGTTACGCACAATAAAAAAAAAGTATGGCGTGCAGCAGTGTGTGGCGTGCATCAGTGTGTGGCATGTAGCAGTGTCACGGTTGCAGCAGTGTGTGGCGTGCAGCAGTGTGTGGCGTGCAGCAGTGTGTGGCGTGCAGCAGTGTGTGGAGGCATGCAGCAGTGTGTGGCGTGCAGCAGTGTGTGGCGTGCAGCAGTGTGTGGCGTGCAGCAGTGTGTGGCGTGCAGCAGTGTGTGGCATGCAGTAGTGTGTGGCGTGCAGCAGTGTGTGGCGTGCAGCAGTGTGTGGCGTGCAGCAGTGTGTGGCGTGCAGCAGTGTGTGGCATGTAGCAGTGTCACGGTTGCAGCAGTGTGTGGCGTGCAGCAGTGTGTGGCGGCATGCAGCAGTGTGTGGCGTGCAGCAGTGTGTGGCGTGCAGCAGTGTGTGGCGTGCAGCAGTGTGTGGCGTGCATCAGTGTGTGGCATGTAGCAGTTTTGGCCTTTAAACAACATGTCCTCCCCATTTGTAGGGTTTCTGTGCTCTGTGTTAGGCAGGCTAACCATTCAAACATGCTCTGTAAAGCTTCAACATGATAAAAGCCCCGGCACCTCTTTGGTTACAAATTAAGCACTAGGAAAGTGGCTGTAGCCAAGACACTATTGAATTTTAGTTTATATGCTCTGTGTTACGCAAACTAAATAAAGACATATACAGTGTAAAGCTGCTGCCTCATCAAAACACCGGCACTTCCTTTGTTACAAATTAAGCACTAGGAGGGTGGCTGTAGCTACGTGTTTGCAGCTACACACAAATAAAATAATAACGTAGCTCCACTTTAGGTCATATTTATGTTTGTGTCTATAGAAATATCAACTAATTTGTCCACAATCACAGGCTATTAAGCATATTCAGACATTAAAACCTGGTTTCAAAACTCGTAAGTTAGCAGTAGTGGCCTTTAAAGAACATCCCCTCCCCATTTTTCCGGTTTGTGTGCTCTGTGTTAGGCAGGCTAAACAAAACAACATGCTGTGTAAAGTTGCCACCTAATCAGAGCCCCTTCTGTTACAAATTAAGCACTGGGAAAGTGGCTGTAGCCAAGCCACTATTAAATTTCAGTTGATGTCCTCTGTGTTACGCAAAATAAAAAAAAAGTATAACGTGTAAAGCTTCTGCCTCATTAAAACACCAGCACTTATTTGTTACAAATTAAGCACTAGGTGGGCGGCTGTAGCTACGTGTTTACAGCTACACACAACAAGTAACATGATACCTACAACAAGTTAGGACTATTGGCTTTGTCAATCGTTGTTAGTTGCATAAGATAAATTAGCAGTAACTGTGGCTTGTATATAATATTGAAAAAGCATCCACTTGAAGCCCTAGTGACACCACGACAATGTTACTGCTCCTGAGTTACAAAAAGAGGCACAAGAATCCAGAGCAGACATGGCGAGTAAGTTGGCTGAAGAGGTGGGGGTGGCAAATGGTGTTCACGGGCGCTTTGATGTCCTCAGTGGCCGCGCGGCTCACTGAAAACATCAAAGCGCCCTCGAAATGTAAGTGATCGGCTGTGTGACAGGCGAAAGTGAAAGACGAGTGCTTTCAGGCTGCCAAATGGTGCGCGCGCCCGGCACACATGCACAGTAGTTGGCGGCCTGAAAGCACTCGTTTGCACTTCCAAAAGTGCTTACTATAAGTCTCGCCAGAGCAGCGCTAAAGCGCTGTCTCAGGCGAGACCTAAAAAAGGATGCTGTGGAGGGGTCAAGGGAGGGACAATGGTCTCAAGTCTGTCGTGACCTCAGCGTTCAAGGGATGCATGATATCATTTTTGCTAACCCTGTGTTTTTGCTGAATAACGTCCATAAGAGTTGTGCAGCCATATGGAGCAGTATTGTTCTCTTGTGACCATCCAGGAGAAACTGAGCAAGACGAGGAGCTTCTCAGGGGGCGGGGCAGTTGGCATCTCCGGTGTTTGCATCTGTGGTACTGGAGTTCAGTCCTGGAGAGATCCTTAACCACCTTAAACCGAAGCGGCTCTCCTCCCTCTTTACCATCGAGAGGGCGCACCAGGCACCGATACCCAAACTGGGAATGGCCCCCAGGACCATAATCGTGAAAATCCTCAACTACAAAGACCGCGACGCAATCCTGCAGGCGACGAGGGTGCAGGGAGACTTGCAATATGAAAATTCAACGGTCCGATTCTTCCCAGACTTTACCCTCAAAGTGCAACAAGACTGACGCTCCTTTGACGGGATGAAAGCAGCACTCCGACAAAGAGAAATCAAATACATGATGTTCTTCCCCACGAAGCTTAAAATCATAGTGGACGGCAAATCCCTTTTTTTCACCCCTCCATCGGAGGTGCAGGACTGGCTGGATAGGGTGGACACACAGGCACAGACAACTACGACTGGGGGCGGCTGGAGAGACACCCACACCAAATCTCCAGGATCAGTAGAAGAAGATCGGACTCGGACAAACTGAGTCAGAACTCCTGGAGTTCGCGATCCAGCAGCCCGGGAACACCAGTCGCCCAGGGGAGCTGAATGACCCGATGGCCTCCCTTGATAAACTGTAATGTATAATCCTTTTTTATGATACGTAGGGCGGAGAATATCTCATATGGCGTTGTCCCAAGGAAAGTCTTGAACTTGATGGCTCTCGCCAACAAAGAGGGTAGAAAGAAAGACAGAGACAATTCCCAAACTTGATTTTGTGAACTGGACTCATCGTCTGGCCCCATGACTCTAAGGGATACAATAGACTCTTCAGGTGGATGGCTGGGAAGGCTGTGTAGTGTAATGGTGGTCTAGTAACTTTGGGGTCCTCAACCTGAGAAATTCCTCTGAATATGGGGGTGGGCCTCTAGCAGCTGGAGTTGGTACTAGCTCATCTCCCCACCTAACTGTTGACTAGTTTTCTTTGGGGCGATAGGCACTCTGCTAGTTGGGGATGTGGGTAGTTTTAAACCTACATGGCAGGGTAGCAGGGAGGGTGGGGTTGGGGCCAGGGAGGTTTGACTGTTGAGTATTTTGTAAACTTTCTTTGTGGAGTCGGGGGGGGGGGGAAGTGGTAGGGTCGGGTGTTTATTGGTCACGGAGGAAACGGTATATCATGTCTTGGCAGTGTTACATGATGCATAGATTGCACAGCCTTGGTTTTTGTCAAAATGAGTACGAGGTCGGATAAAAATCTGAAACTCCTCAACTGGAACGTTAATGGGATGGGCGACAAGATTAAATGAAGTATCATCCTCCAATATATAAAACGTCACCTCCCAGACATTGGCCTGCTCCAGAAGACCCACCTCATCGGAAACAACTGTAAGGCACTTAACCGATTGGGGTACAAAATGGTGGCACACGCCGTTTTCACATCTGGGTCCCGAGTGGTGGGCGTTCTACTCCGACGTACCTTCCCCCTAGTCATCAAACACACCTGCACTGACCCACTAGGGCACTTCGCGGCACTATCGGGACAGTGGGAGGGGCGTACACTCACATTGTTATCGGTCTATATTTCATCAGGTCTTCAAATCCAGTCATACCAAGATCTTGGGAAACTCCTGCTCTCCCTCCCTGAGGGGCAACTCATACTGGGTGGAGATTTTAACCCAGTAGTGTCGGGCCGGCTCGACCGGCACCCACCTCGGGACATTAGTACTGGGCAAAGCTGGCTCTCTAACTTCATTGAAGCAATCGGCCTCGCAGACATTTGGCGACTGCGCCATCCAGATCTACAACAATACACATTCTTTTCAGGGCCATACCACACCCTCTCCAGGATAGACTACATCCTCATGCCTCTGCAACACGACATGATCATGCAAGACATCAAACATTTGGCGCGGAGCATATCCAACCACTCCCCCCTATGGATCCAACTATCCATTGGGAGAAGAAGGTAGGCTGTATAACACCTATAAATCCTTGGTACATTCACAACCCAGAGACCAAAACCGCGATCACCCGTACCATTGGCCAATACTTCCAGGAGAACGAGGGTACAGTGGATTCCCCCACCGTCCTGTGGGAGGCGTTCAAAACAGTGCTTGGGGGAAACACCCTCTCGGCTATAGCAGGGCAACGCAAAGAAAAAGAAAAGCAAATGCTCACAATTGAGCTTGATCTCCTCCGTCTCAAAGATGCCGCAAAAGACTGGGATGATCCAGCTGCCCTCCACCAACTGCAAATTAAGGCGGCCGAATACAAAACGCTTCCAACTGACGCTGCTAAAACCCTTGCGAGAGATAGGGACGGACGGCTATAAGACCAGGGAGACAAGGCGGGCAAAATGATAGCCTGGCTGGATAAAAAAGAAAAGGCGCAAAGACTGGTATCAGAGCTGAAATGCAATTCAGGTCCTCTTCTTACAGATCCTCAGGACATAGTCCACGAGTTCGCAGCACACTTTGAGAGAGTATACCAAAGTGGGTCAGAGCTCCCTCCACAGTGCTAGCAGACATCCGATTGCCTACCCTAGCTGCTCCTGACCGTGAGGCATTGGAGAGTGCGCTCACTAATGACGAACTGGCTGCGGCGATCAGGGATCTCTGGTCGGGAAAAGCCTTAGGCTCAAATGGTTTACCAATAGAACTGTACAAGCTCAAACCAGGTGGTTTGGCTCCTTACCTGAAGCATATGTTTGAGGAAAGTAAGGAAGCAGGAATACTGCTGTGAGACCAACGTATCGCCACGCTGGTAGCCATCCCTAAGGAAGGGAGACCCAAAGATAAATATACCTCATATAGACCTATTTCACTGTTAAACGCAGAGCCTAAGATACTTGCAAAGCTCCTAGCGATCAGGCTCAAACCAGAAATTGACAAATTAGTCCACCCAGACCAATCGGGCTTTATGCCGCACCGTACACTGCTCTCAATCTGCGGCGACTCCATGGAGTGTGGGGGCGCTGTTCAACACTATGGGAGGATGTGATAGTGGTCTCGTTGGACGCCACAATGGCATTCGATACACTCGAATGGGCATACCTGATGGCAGTCCTTAAAAAGATGGGCTTCGGCCCTAACTTTATCGGATGGGTGCGGCTCCTCTATACGGAACCGCTGACCCAAGTGGTAGTCAACAGCAAAGTCTCCGACGTGTTCACTCTGGGAAGGGGGACGTGGCAGGGCTGTCCACTTTCGCCCCGCCTTTTTGCTCTCTCCCTCGAGCCGCTCGCGGCCTGGATACGTATGGACTCCTCAATACGTGGGCTCAAATGGCCGAAGAATGGGAAGACCAAATCTCTCTGTATGCAGACGACATCCTTCTTATCTCGCCTCCCCACATAAATCACTGACAGTGGTTCTGGACATATTCAACAGCTTCGGGAGAAACTCCGGCTATAGCATTAACTGGAGCAAATCGTTATTATATGTCCTGAATGGAGCCCCTCCCCTAATACCACACGACTGCCTGATTCAGACGGTTACCGAGGGGTTAAAATACCTTGGTATTTTCATGTCCAATGACGCTAAATCCCGATACGAAAGAAATCTCCTCCCACCCCTACAGAGGTTTAAACGAGATACCATCACATGGAAAACGCTCCCGTTGTCCCTTTTGGGACGGGCAGCTCTTTTCAAAATGATGACTTTGCCGCGTTTTCTATACGCCCTCCAGAATTACCTGGACTTAGTCCCACAGTAAGACATCGAAGCCACCCAGAGGGACCTGCTATGGGACGGGAAACCACGTATATCACTCCACAAGTTAACACTTGGATGGTACGATGGGGGTGTAGCACTCCCTGACATTAAAAAATACTACTGGGCAGCACACCTCTTGGCCATCAATCAATGTACATATCGTGGTGGTGATGATCTCGGATATGGGATGGACAGGTGGCTTCTCCCGGGAGGAAGCTTCAAGGGGACGCTTTATTCCAGACCAAATAAGTATCCTCTTACGGGGCCTACAAAGCACTCGGTCCAGCTCTGGCATATAGTAAACCGAACCTTGGGATGGGCGGATAAACTCACATTGACAACCCCACTCTGGGCTTCTGAACGCCTGGGTTCACTGGGTCGGACTAAAGGTTTTGACAAGTGGGACCTAATAGGTATCTCCTGTACAAATGACCTCTGGGGAATGAATGGAATAGCGTCTTTTGTCCCGCTACTGCAGACATATGACCTGGCTGATGCGGAATACTTCAGGTATGCCCAAGTTCGGCACTCTCTCCAGGCCAACATTCTGCCAGGAACGTCCCTCCCGGAGTCCTCTCCTCTGGAGGATAGTTTGCTAGATGGATACCTGCAAGATAAGGCTATCTCCCTCACATATAAAAAGCTCGTACATCACACACCTGACCCCCTAGTGTCTTTGAGGGAGAAATGGGGGAGGGATGGCCTAGAGACAGACGATGAGGAATGGCAGGAAGCGCTCTCTTCCCCTAAGGAAGTGGCCATCTCAATGAAACTCAGGCTGATTCAATTAAAGATTTTGCATCGCGTATATCTCTCTGGTCATAGACTGGTGCTGATGGGCAGAGGCACAGAGGGGACATGTAGGAGACGCTCTGGTCTGGAGGGGTCCTTTCTACATATACTCTGGGAGTGTCCACTAATCCAAACTTATTGGAAAAAGGTACATTGATGTATGAACACAGTAATGGGGGTGGAAATCTGGACTGAGGCCAAAAGGTGTCTTCTGAATATTTGGGAGCCCACGGATCTGAACGCAAAGGGTAAAACATGGGTAATGCTTGGGCAGATGGTAGCTAAGCGCAACATCGCCCGCCTTTGGGGCGCAGTGGCACCACCCACACTCACTGCATGGAAAGAAGATATGGACTGGTGCATGATACGGGAGAAAACAGTCTATGTAGCTCGTGGCTGTCCCCGAAAGTGGATAGCGATCTGGACTAAGTGGAATGTTTACCGTGGAAATGTGTGTGAACCTCCAGCTGTCCCCTCGCTTGACGAACCACTGTCGCCTTAATGTATATGATAAGCAACCATCCCATATGGTCTATTACCACAATGTGTAACAACTCTGCATGATTGTGACTTTGTAACACTCACTCAAGCAATGATTTCCTGTACCCAATGACCAATTTCATTGGATGTATTAATAAAAAAGTTATTTAAAAAAAAAATAACTGATTGAAGAAGTCCAAATAGTCAAGAGTCCAAACACCAGTCCGTTTCTGCTCGTGAATCTACCTCAGTCGTGTTCTGCAATACACAGCTACCATAATAGATTCCTTCGCGCTTCAAAAATTACTAAATTCGCTTTTTTAAATTAAATAGATTCTTTAGTCTCTATGTATGTAGCTGAGTGCACCCAACCTCTCAAAGCCCCTTCATAATTCAACTTGAAAGCAGATGCTCGAACCTCACAATATTATCCAATTGACTCCAACGGAACATATGATCCAAAGTTCTCAAATTAATCATCGATGCCCCATGATAAGGGTGTCTCCTCTTTGCTGCAACACCACAGACCTGATCCATTCCAGTTATGATAGAGGTCCAGTCTTCTGTTTTCTAGTTGAATTTGAAAGGAGATCTAAGAAGTTGGATACAAATCAGCCCTGAATTAGTGATTATAATGCAAAACACGTGTTGGCCGGATGTCTACTTTTTTGAGTCCTACAATATTTATGAAAACGATTGAAAGAATGCTACCAGAAAGCGAAATTGTATCAAAAATTGGACAACTGAATAAAATAATTATCTGAAGCAGAAAGATTGATGGATTTCTTTAATATATTTTCTCTCCGAGAACTTTGAATTATTAACTTAAATTATGATTAGCTTCCATAAAAGGAATGGCCACGCCATTATTAAACACCAATATTACATCATCCAGGATGGATTATATTTGCCTCTCCTGCAAAGGATACGATACATGTATGTGAGTTACTGGCGAAGTATTAGTGCAACAAAAAATAAAAAAAGCAAAGAAAGCAGGCATCATACGAGCCGATGTTGATATACCAGCTAGAGATCTTGCGCTGTAAAATTTAATTTTTTTATTTCTTCTTATTGTTAACAAAACAACAGCACAGATTTCCTGATATTACAATCAAATTATCATAGTAGTCAGTGATGCGGTACATACAGTTCAGCATTATCATATAAAATCCTTCATGGCTCGAGTTAGCTAGTATGCTTGGGGTATGATTCTTCTGGGGATAACTGTGACGGTAACTCAGGTGGCAGACGTATATTTCCTCAATATTCGTTCCATTTCCTCCATATTTGCATCCATTTTCCAGGGCATCCCCTTGATATGTACACTGTTTTCTCTCTAAACCAATCCATATCGCCTTTCCACTCCCGCAATGTCGAGGCCGTCTGCACTCCCCACATTCTTGCAATGTTCCTCTTGGCGACCATCAAACCTAGTGTCACCCATGTTTACTCCTTGCTACCCAAGTACGTTGGTTCCCATATATTTATGGCATCCGTTGTTATGGTCTCTCCAATGATTTCCACCCATACATGAGGTGACATCACTCAGGTATCTACTAATATAAGGGCACTCCCCTATAATATTAAAGAATTTGCCCCCTCTGCCACATAATCATCTACAGCTAGACTCGTCTCTATACCCCATCTTGCCCAATGTTGGCCCTGTAACATAGATTCTTTGCAGTATTTTCAGCTGTACCAATCTTAGTTTAGAGGATATTTCCCCCTCCCTTGGGAATGCTAGCGCTTCCAGCCACTCCTCCTCCTCTTCTAATTCTGCTAAGTCACCCTCCCATTTTGCACGGCGGCGTGGAAAAGGGTCAGGTGAGTGATTTACCAGTTTTAAATATGTCAAGGAAATTGCCTTATTGGGCATATATCTGCCCAGGATCCTATCCTCGAGAGGAGAGGCCTCAGGAGGGGTTTCTCCTTTCGGAATCACCGCTTCTAGAGCGTGCCGCACCTGCAGATATCGTAACCCTTCAGAGTCAGCTAATTTGTAATTCTGCTGGAGGGCTGTGAAGGGCACCACCCCTCGCTTTACCCAGAGGTCGCCCACCCGAGAGATTCCTATTATATCCCATTTATCAAATCCCTTAGTTCTCCAGAGAGCCCAGTTGTTCGCTATCCCATTGTGGGGTGGTTTGTGTTATAGTCTTTGCCCAGCCTATGCTATTTTGGACCGAATGCCAAGCCTGCGGGTCCCCATTCTCTGTCCGTAGCTCTGTAACCAGACGGCTCGCTAATTCCCTCTTGTCTAACCAAGCCAGTAGCTTCTCCGCTTTATCCCCAGCTCGTATATAATCCCCAGCTTATGGCTAATCAACCTAAGATGGATTTAGACAGCTCAGACTCTGGCTTTGACAGGGTCTCCCTGACCTCATCACATTGGACCTAGGAATGACCACAGTATCGAGGACGTCTAAACTAACAAGACCCGATACTTTATAAATATAGTAGGACTATTAAAATTAATTAGTTGAAGATCTATGAAATGTATTCAATGTATGTTAAGTTCTGCTGTCACTGTATATAGAGTTTTATGTAAATTGTCTGTTGAAAAAAGTTTTCGTCATGTTTGTATAATAGTTTCTCTGTCTTGTAAAAGAAAAATAAGAAATAGAAAAAACCAACAAATACATCAATTTTGATAAGTTGAACCCTGAGTTTTTTTTTTAAAACTAATGACTGTGTGATGGCTCCAACCCCTCCACACAAAACTTAAATGTATCAAATTAAGTTGAATAACTAAAAATTACCTGCAGGTGAGAATAGATGACCTGAGGTACAAAAAGAATAGAGCATTGATGGTCCAAGAGACAAATGTTCATTGTTTTGCTTAACCGATTCCAGCCTCTTTGGTCTTTAACAGAATCACTCCCCTTTCTTGGAACTGCATATGAGTGTAGGCATCACGCCTATGAGGGATCTCTGTGAAAAAAAGAAATTTCCAGAGGCCATCGCCCTACTTACAGTGGATCTCATATCCACTGAAAGTGAATTATCGGAAAAAACGCACCTTTTGAGCCGCTTAACTATCCGATTCCTTAACATAAAACTTTCCAAACATCATCTTACCCATACTTCCACACAACTTCCAAAACACACATGTCAGAACCAAAAACCTTAAGTTACCGGGTGGAAGAATTTGAGGAGCTTTTGAAAAGACCGTCCAGTTTAAATATAGGGAATACATCCACTAATCCACGACTATAGTCAGAATTAGAAAAAAATAACCAGATTGAAGAAAAAACAAATCCGTACAGCTCTACATGGAGAAGTATTACTGGAACATCTAAGAGCAGGCACCATCCCTGTTGGCCTCCAGGTCAAGAACATTCCGGTCATCTTTGTTGACCAGCCAGTGTACCTGGGTGACTTCAGTCACTTAGGAACGAAGTGCTCCAGAGACTGGATCTTCCTATCTATCAAAACAGCTGAACGCATGAGCCAAGAAGAATTGGAACAAATTACAGAGCTTGAAGAAGCCTTTTTTTAGGAACGAGGCGATTGAAAACACGAAGGCTGCATTAACTAAGTTGGAAAAAGAAAACGCTACCTTCAAAAAGAACGCCGAGGATTTCAAAAGAGCTAAACTACAAAAAGACATAGCAAATTCCAGTCAGATAAGAACCTACCCCTACCTGGAACGAGCATTTTCAAAACAATGGGTCTCTCATTATGAAAGTTTGAGCTATTGGCGTTGCATTATTATTTGCAACATCAATAGCTCAAACTTTCTGTGATACAAGACCTATTGCACAGACTTAGGGAGTGCCCGCCATGGCGATGTAAAAAAAAAAACCACGTTTTCAGCTTCCTTGTCACATCATAAAAGAGGTAACGGGGGGATGGCGCTTAGTATCTAGACACTCTGGAGGTGAGCTGTCCATAAAACAAAATAAACTGGTAAGGTAGCTCAGAGGGTTCTGCTAAGCATCGCAGAGATCCACGTGTAACTGTATGCCACAGATTTAAATGGCAGACTAACGTTTAACTAATGAAATGAGTGCCAATGATGTAGGCGACAACACGTGATATGCCAGAGCTGCTCAGTTTGTGGCCTGTATGCCATTTTAATGGTCATTAGTATATTACTGAACCAATAAAATCACAGTGTGCGGGTAATACAATTAAGGGTCTGCACATGCTTGTTTAAGGTTGTTATATGCAATTCTCGTAGAATGGATGCTGAATTAAATCACCTCGTAATCTCCAAGGTCAGCTAGACTCCATCTAGGTGATGTCTTCTGCGCTCCACTCTTTAATCTGAAAAATGTTCCTCTGGCTATGGTTCAAGCTAAAGAAAGCCAGCGCCATTTCTCGCGCCAGTGGTCCACCATAAAGGGCTGCTAGGGAGAAGCCGGACACTTCTCTCCAGACGGAACAGAACAAGTGAATGATGTCCTGTGAAAGCACACCGTCCCAACCACAACGATCCATTGGCGTGCATCGAAAGCCCAGGACAAGGAGCTTTCATTTTTCTTTGCAGATCCGAGTTGGATTGGTAACCAAAAATTGAAAACCAGCACCGATGCCGGCTGTAGGAGTAATGGCAAGTGGCCCCTCGCGGCACCACTGCTCACACAAAACAGGGGCTGGCATTCCTAGGATGCCGTGGTTCTGAGGTGGGGGCGGGAGGGGGCGAACAACTTAGCAGCTTTGTTAAACAAGGAAGAACTAAATATAACTTAAGTTAAAGCAAAATATTGTGACGTGTGGGCGAGCATTTTTCGTACATATAAAGTGTCAAAGCGCCCTCCTGCAGCCAAGGCGGAGGGCTTGCAACAGAGAAGCAAGCAGCCTCACACCGAGCACGGCTGAAGGCTTACAGTGATACCCGAGCAGGAACTTTTGGAGTATCTCTAAAGACCGCCGATTTCCGGTTACTCCAAAGGCATTGAGTACACCAGACCAACAAAGGCGGTGTGCATGGGTAGGGCGCTCCGCCGCTGCACAGGCAGAGCCAGGCTAGACTGCGAGGGGCCGCCCCCGCTCTCAAACCTTGAAAAAGCAGAAACCATCTTAAAACGCTTATAATTGTTTAACGCACTGCACCGTAAATATCAAAACAAAAAAAAGCATGAATGATTTTCAATATCATAACACCGAGCTTATCATTTTGTACAAGATAAAAAAATATCTTTTTTTAGAACGTGATCTGCAAAAATAAGCAAACATTACTTATAACAATATTTCATTATTGAAATATTTTAAATCAAACTTACTATTTTATTATGGAAAAAAGCACATGCGTTCAAGCCGTGAGCTTTAAGCCAAACCGCGCTCAAGTAACGCGTGTTGGTTTCAACGTTGAACACAAACAGGTTAGCTCCCTTTCAAGATGGCCTCTTCATTAACCTTCACCCTCACTCGTCCTTTAGTTCAATCGAAGAACCAGACTCCCAGCCGCTTTTCTCGCAAGACTTCTGTGTGCCCTTGCAGCGTTGAAGATGGGGTACTGGGACGCCGAGGCCGGGACAGACTGTTTGTAGAAGACATGGATCCCCATCAAGCTTTGGGCTCCCATTGGTGAGGGCATGGTTCTGCCAGAATCCTCCAAACTCAAAATAGTGGGGGTTGTGTTATTTTGAGAGTGGGTGGTAGATGTGGCTTCCGTTTGGATGAGGGGCTGTGCGGTACATCGGTGACATTCAGGGGTGGGCAAAGCTGATGGAGAACTTCATTGGCTAAATTGTTAAGCCAACGGGTGGCGAGCGCCCAGTTACATTTACAGCTATAACAAGGGGTGGCAGTGAGCGAGCGAGCAGTAGGTGTGATCACGCCGTGCGCGTGCACAACTCATGTTATCCGAGTTGTGCTAACACCGCTGTACGCGTGCGAGCGAGCGAGCAGGAGGTGTGACGCCATGAGCTGTATGCGTGCACATCTCCTGTCCTACGAGTTGTGTTAACGCCGCCGTACGCGTGCCCAACTGCTGTCCTTTGTACACGTGCACATCTCCTGTCCCCCATCGAAAGCAAGTCGACAACAATAGATCCCGCCGATAGCGAGCAGATTCTTGCGCTGCGTCGCCTAAAAAGAGTACGACAAAGAACCGGCCAACATGAGGATATTACCCTTCGGTGAAAGAAGCAAAAGACAATTCACGACCTTCTCTGACGCTTCTTCATATTCGGATAACTCAAGCGATGCCGAGCCTACAACAAGCACAAGGGGCAATCAACAAGTACATTTCTATCCGGGACCACAACCTCTTTTAGAAAGAGGCAATGTCCGCCCCGGAGTACAAAACAGACCTCAACAGTGGTTCAACCCCAATCCCAACCAGTACCAGGGAGAGAGAACCACACGGAGGAACACCTACAGGTGGTAAGAACTGCACAAAGTCCGATTTACAACTTAACCAAGCACGAGCTCACGACTGAAGAAATCCAATTCTTAACCAAAGGACTCTCCTTCATTCCAGCAAGTCTGCCAGACATGAGCCAAATGAAGGTGGAAATGATCCAGCTCTTTCGAAAAATTCATCTCAAGTCCTTCTTCGCTGAAAGACAGTGCAAATGAAGAGAAGTTATTCGCGACTTAAAGACCAATCATCTTTCTTCCCTCCAATAGGCAGCATCTCAGTAGAGCTACTCTGTTTTGAAAATAATGTGATGAGAGACCTTGACCTCCTAGACAACAAACAAAGGAACGCAAAATGGAATATGACTAGGAACGAAAAAGCGGCACTCGAGAAACTCAAGAACAACCAGGACATCTGTCAGCAATGCGTACTGCACAGGTAGTTTGAGTGCTTGCGCCATTTGTCAACATCCTAGAGGTTTCCATTTAAATCACATTGCAGTTAATAAATGTGTGAATATAATCGCATTGCAGTCGATACATGTGTAAATATATATACTATCAATCAGGAGTGAATACATGCCTTTAGTATGACAATCTATGTTTTTATGGTCCTCTGTTTTATTCTTAAAGCATTGCTGTCACAATCCTAGTGGTGCTGCCAATGCTTGTTTTGTTCTATTGGCAGCAGGGACTTCGTGTAATGAGAAATGCTGAAGCACGCAAGACTGTGGAGCATGACGGGTGCTAGACACGTGGAAAGAGAACGTGGCTAGGCACGTTATGAAACATGCCCGACAACGCCCTGTCAGTAGCTATAAATAGACGTTAGGAGTGAGGGCATATCATTACTTCCAAAGGAACTGTTATTTCCTAGCATCATACATAATATCTTTTGTGTCTTCTAGATTTCAATTGTTATATTTAAAGCAATAGTTCCCCAGATCCACGAGATGAGAGAACGTGTAACAAGTGTCTCACGCCTGTACTTTTAGAGGTAATTGAAGGGTCTGGAAGGACACATATAAACCTATGTATGCCTTATTATTATTGTTTGATTATAATCAATCCCTGTTTATTTCTAAGGTACTAGGTACTACTCTCGCAGTCCCAGAGGTTCCATCCTGGCTGGCCAGGTGGCAGCAGAAGAGTATCTGTTTCATTTTCTGTTCTCTCTCTCTTCCAAATCCCCTTCCCTCTTGGGACACCTGCCAGGGCTCCTGTCTACTTCAGTAGCGCTCAGAGGTGTTCTAAGAGGATTGGGGAATAGACATTGCCCCTGTAGACGGTCCTGGATTTCAAGTGAGTGTCTGGACTCACATCTAACATAAAGCCAAGCCACAACATTCAAGTCTGTCTGGGCGATGGATTTCCCTATAGAGGAGACCCTCTCCGTACAGGAGTTGTCCAGAGCCTTTATGGCTTTACAATAGGAAGTAACAGCCCCAAAACAAGGAAATCATACCTTGGAATGCGAACTTCAACCATACAAACCACAAGATAATTCCTGGGAGGATGCCTCCGTCAAACCCAAACCAGTTATTCAACCGCCTCGCTTTCACTTTTCCCCAACTACCGCAGACATTTCTGGGGTTCAACCAGTGAATGTCACAGTAAATACACCTACGCCCATTCCTTTAGCCCCTCCCGAATGCTTCTTTGGAGATCATGTAAAATACATTTTTTTTATGAATTCATGCCCGTCTGCCTTCCCCAATGATACTGTGAAGGTAGGATTCATTTTGTCATATCTTGGTGGCACAGCGGCTACGTGGTCAATTCC
The DNA here is from genome assembly GCF_964204655.1 of Triturus cristatus. NCBI lineage: Eukaryota > Metazoa > Chordata > Amphibia > Caudata > Salamandridae > Triturus > Triturus cristatus. Next base: position 58,275,638 of record NC_140579.1, read on the forward strand.
ATTTGTGGAACGAAATGACAAGATACTGCATGATTTTGATAGATTCGAAGAAACAATGCGCAAGTTATTCGCTAAACACCAGTTCGTACAAGCAAGCAACAACGAACTGCTGAATTTACGTCTGGGTAACAAGGACTTGCTATCCTATACTACATCCTTTCAGAGATTAATAGCCAAAACATAATGGCCCGATGAAAAAAGAACGTCCTTGTTCTATCGCGGTCTTCAGGACGAGCTAAAAGATGTGCTTGCTCAGATTGTGGATCCTCCCACTGACCGTGCAGAATTCATTGATTTGGTGGTCCGATTGGACCACCGTCTTGGTGAACGATGAGGTGAAAAAATGTGTGGATAATCAACACAAGTTGTCATAGTAAAACATGAAAAGGAAGAGGTTCCTGGTTCTAACTCTGCTTCTGATTCTACAGAACCTATGCAAATTGGTAGCATCAGGGGACCTCTGTCCAAGGACGAAAAAGACCGAAGGCGTTGCTTAAATCTTTGCAAAAACAACAATTGATTGACAGAATTCAGAACAATGTCATACATTCACCCCAGTACAGAGATCTGGGCCTAAATCCATCGTTTTTTTGCTCACCATGCCATTCCAGTTTGAACCCAGCCATATGCAAATCAGTCTTGACCCTGTGCCTCATGGGAACAGTCCAGCCCGAACTGCCAAACCAGGTCCTCCCTGGACTGGAAACAAGCATCCTAGGACCGGTTTCGGGGTTTCACCCCTCTTCAGCCAGGATAGCTTGTTTCCAATGGCATGGAGAGCACGGGACTCACGTCTGAGCATACCCGTCCCACTCGGGGTGACAAATGCAAAAACAACAATTGATGGACAGAATGCAGAATAATGTCATACATTCACCCCAGTACAGAGATCTGGGCCTAAATCCATCGTTTTTTTGCTCACCATGCCATTCCAGTTTGAACCCAGCCATATGCAAATCAGTCTTGACCCTGTGCCTCAAGGGAACAGTCCAGCCCGAACTGCCAAACCAGGTCCTCCCTGGACTGGAAACAAGCATCCAAGGACCGGTTTCGGGGTTTCACCCCTCTTCAGCCAGGATAGCTTGATTCCAATGGCATGGAGAGCACGGGACTCACGTCTGAGCATACCCGTCCCACTCGGGGTGACAAATGCAAAAACAACTATTGATGGACAGAATGCAGAACAATGTCATACATTCACCCCAGTACAGAGATCTGGGCCTAAATCCATCGTTTTTTTGCTCACCATGCCATTCCAGTTTGAACCCAGCAATATGCAAATCAGTCTTGACCCTGTGCCTCATGGGAACAGTCCAGCCCTGTGAGAAGTTGGCCTGGTATATGATGTTCACTAGTTAAAGTGACCACCTTGTACCATGCCAAGCAATCCTTATGGTGTGGTTGTAAGTCAACCTTTTCGGACCAGCTGCCCTAGTGGTAGCGTAGGCTAAGCAGTCTTTCAGGCTAAACTCGTTTAGGCATGTAAAGCAAGCTGTTTTACCATATGTAACCCCCCCTTTATACCAATGAAAGGACACCACACAGATATATATTCAAAATATATATGTATTTATTACTCAAAGTATCCCCTAGACTCTTTATGAGCACAGGAGCACAAATCGTTAAACAAGAAAGTATCACAATATACAGAAGTTGCACTTTATATGGATAGGCCCTGGTGGCCGCTCAAACCATAAACTAAAAGAGTGGTATAAGTACCACGAAAAGGAAAGGGAAAAGGCCTAGGGCCTCTAGAATCGCTGGGCCTACAAGGAGCTAACTTTAGTTAGTGACCAGGAGGTCCACGGGTCGCGTGTGCTGTGAGGAAAGTTACACGCGGGCTCCCATAGGTTTTCAATGGGTGCGTAAAAGTTCAAAAGTTACTGCTAGAAGGGTCTTCTGGTTGGACTACGAAATCAAGACTTCAAACCTAGACATTAGGGATGTTAATCTACACTTGGGCACCGGAGTGGCAGCTTTACCTCACCCACAGGAAGCGGGTGCATAGGTCTCGAAGTGCGTCGGGTTTCGTCTATCTGTTCAATGGAGCCTGATGACAAAGATGCTGCAGGCGGTCGGTCAGAAGAGATGCGGTGGATCCAAGGGTGGATCGGAAGTGTAGAAGACCTGTAAGCAGTGGGGACAGTGTTCACAGTCACTAGCCAGTGACCGGCGTGGCACCAGGTAGGTACCAGGCGATGTCGGGTGCAAACAGGTGAAGAGGTGTAGCTTGTCTCTGCAGCCACGTGGTCCCTGAAGGTCGACGACGTCCAGGAGTCGGTTCACGAGCTGTCCCGCGCAGGCTCTCGCTGTCTGCGATGTCGGCGACTCAAAAGAAGCAAACAAGCCTTGGCAAAAGCAGGAGTCGTAGGAATTGAAGAAAGCTGTTAGTTCTGACCAGCAAGGTCAGAGGGGCTGCTCCTTTGGAGGGAAGAAGGGGCCAGTCTGGAGCAACCAGACCAGCATCGTAGTTTTCAAATAGAGTCGCCAAGATGGCCACTAGCCAACGGGCCAGGGACCGGTTAGGCGCATCGAGTCGCAAAGTGCAGAGGGGCCCCACGCAGATCGTGGAGATGCTGGAGGGCTCACCTTTGGTGCAGATGCTGCTCGGATGTTGAGCTTCTCAGGACCCAAAGCACAACTCGGAGGGAGCCTCTGTTGTCGCGCTTGCAGCTGGTCGAGTGTCTTCCAAGATGGCTGGCTCCACGTGTCTCGGTGCCTCCACGGGTTCCTTCTTTGCAGGGACTGTGGATCGGGCTGTGAGAGGTCGGGAGGTCCAGTTCTTGTCGGTCTCTGGGCTCGGGCTCCGGCAGGAGGCGGCGGCAAAGCAGACGTCGATTCGCTGGTTGGTGCTTGCGTTAGTAAGATGGTCACTCCCTGACCATAGGGGAGAATTCCTTCAGTCTTCTGTGCAGCAGAACGTCGAAGTTCCCGTCTTCTTCTTAGTGTTAAGTTGATTCCAGGATGTCTGAAGTCTTAGGACACAGCTCCTACCTTTAAGCGGATTCTAGGGGCCGGACTACCTGCTAGGTCCCTCCCTAAGGGTGGGACCAGGAAGGGGGGTGGTTACAGGTCCGGGGCTGGTGTGTCCCAGGACCGGTTTGAACTGGCATATGCACCGAGGCTCCTTGTGAGCCTCAGGCATGTCTGATTCTATTCAAGCCCTACCTGACCAATACACAAAATCCTGTCTGGGGTGGTGCTCGCACCTCCCCTGGCAGGAAACCCTTTGTCCACGTCTCCCAAGCTGGAAGGACTCCCAGCAGCAGGAGGGCAGACTTGTGTCGGTGGTGGCAGCGTCCATTTTGTGGAGCTGATTCTATGTCTGAATTTACCCGGGTTTCAGGATCTGTACATGTCGTGTCCCTCTAGAAGGGTGGAATGCTAACCCCGTCGCCAGAATTGGCGAGGGGTTAGTATTCCAATTCGTATGACACCTTACTCGACATGTTTTGATAAAGCCAAACCAAAGATAGCATTTAACCGCGAGGTTCATAATGCACTTAAGAGTATATGGTATGGCGATATCTGGAAACGGTAGAAGGAAGTTGTTCCGACTACTGCAGACAGGCTCAGCTCATGCCAGAGCACCATCTCACATGGAACCAAGCACTCTGCCTTCAGGATTGTTAAGGCCTGCCATAGGAGTGACTTATAGGTTAACATGTGTTCCATTTAAGGTTAGGTATAGGCATACTACACCTAAGTAAGAGGTGGGTACACCAACTTACCCCAGCTGAGTGATCAGCCAGTTGTGTCAAATTGGAAGGCCAGACCAGGGGTGGCATAATACATGCTGCAGCCCCTGGGAGGCCTAGGGTACACCTATGCCCTGGGTACCTAGGGTACACTGTACAGGGTCCAATAAGGTGATCCTTCCCAATTGGGTACGTACCTAGGGTACATGGAGTCCATTTTAGAGAGAGAGCAGACAGGCTGAGATCCTGAATGGCAGGATCTCAGGCCAACTAAGTCAAAAAACCAGCTAGACACTAGGCAAAAAGTTGGGGGTAACCATAGTCAGATATCCACCTTCCTACACAACCCCCCGCCCCAAACGAAGGGAGATAAGGCTGTCCTTGACCAGGTAAGCCTATATTGCCCAAGTGGCCATATAAGGAAGAACCAGCACTGGCATGGTTACCCCCTGTCTCATGGTCCACTAAGCAATCCCTCACCCTAAAGGTATCATAGGGTCTCCACCATAGGGAATCTCTACCTTTGGTGTGTCTTTGCAAAGTAAAAGGCTGGTGTTGAGATGGAGTACTGAAGTGAGTGTCCTCAAAGTGAGGCCTCGGCTTCCTCCAATCATCCTCCAACATGGATGCCTTTCTTTCTTTAACTGAGTTGCAGTGTGCTCTCAGGGTCAGCCTCTGGCTACCTAAAGCTGGAAGCTGGGTCCCTTTTGTGGGCTTACTGGAGGGACAGGTCAGGTTTGGGGCCCTAAGGTCCCATGTTTGCCTGTGCCCAACAGAACCCCTCTGGGGGAGGTCCCTAACTACCTGTAAAGGGGATCCCTCAGGAATGTGTTTAACCATCACCTGGCTAGGGCTACTAGCCAGGCAATCCTCATTCTTTTGATGGGGGGGTCCTTGTGGACAGGGGCCCTCTTGGGGGTCACTGGCCTCCCTGACCTCTGCAGCCCTGGGCTGACTGAGGCAGGGTAGAGAGAGGCAGGCTACCTGCACCAGACTGGGTCCCACCTGGGAAAGGTCCACTGACATCAGAGGCTCTGCCAGGCTAGGCCTGGCTACCTCTGGGGCAGTTCTTTCACCAGGGGTGAGGTCAGATCCCTGAGGAGGCTGACCTTTTCCTAATGTCTGGGGAGAGGGAAACTTTTCTTCCTCCCCACTACTCTCTGTTTGTGTGGAGTGATCCATAGTTTCAGGCTTCACTACACCTATGTCAGTCTGAGTATGGACTGAGACCATTACAGCCTTGCCAACCTTTTCAGGGGAGCACTCAGTATGGGTTTGAGCTGTGACTGTCACAGCTCTGCCAGTCTCTACAGGGAAGTCTGTCTTTGCCTGGGCTGTGGCTACCACTGCCCTTCCAACCTTTTCAGGGAGGAAATCTACTTGGACAGGGGTTGTGGCTGGCACAACCCCACTACCCTTTTGTGAAAGGCCTACCATTTTAGAATGGGTGTTTTGTTCGACTCCAGCCCAAGCTGAGAGTTCTAAGTCATTCCCCAGTAAGCAGTCTACAGGCAAGGTTGGGGACACTGCTACCCTTTTAGGGCCAGTGACACCTCCCCAGCTGAGACATACCTCTGCCATTGGATGACTGTTCTGTTGGCCATCAATGTTAGTTACCTGGTAGGAGAAACCAGGCAAAAGCTGCTCAGAGAGAACTAGCCTATGGGCCACCATAGTGATGCTAGCTCCAGTGTCTCTGTAGGCCTCAGCTTTTCTACCATTGATCTAGGGCTCCTGTCTGTACCTACCCAAAGTGTTGGGACAGGCAGTGAAGTTGGCAAACCCCATGCCACCATCACAGACAAGAGTAGCTGCTGGAGGGGAATTGGCTAAGCCAGGGTCCCCCTGTGTTCCCCAAGAAAACCCACCCAAATTTTTGGGGGCACTCCCACCACCTGGGGAATTACTGCTGACAGTAATAGGTGGTGTGACAGGAGTAATTGGAGGAACAGTTTTGTTTTTAGCCTTTGGGCAACTGCTGTCAGTTTTCCAATGCCCAGGAATTTTACATTCATGGCAGTAAGGCTTTTTATCTGTGGTAGAGGAGGGAGCTTGTGACCCACCACCCTGTGTGGAGTTTTGGGGCCCTGAGGAAGATTTCTCTATTGTTTTATCCCCACCCTTCTCTTGAGGTTTGGTGGTATCTTTCTTTTGGTCACCACCCTGATTTTTAGGCCTAATCCTGGTCCTGACCCATTTATCTGCCCTCTTTCCCAATTCTTGGGGAGAGGTCAAATCTGAGTCTACCAGGTGTTGAAGGAGAAGCTGGTTTTGACAGTTACTTAAAATCTGTTCTCTCATCATCAAATTTTACTATCCTGTATAATCTGAAACCTTACTTCCCAGCAACCAACCCTCCAAAGCCTTAGTGGCACATTCAACATTTTCAGCCCAGTCCTGAGTCTTTCCCTTCTGGGTATCTCTGAACATTAACCTGTACTGCTCAGTGGTTAAGCCTAACCCATCAACCAGGACACTCTTCAGGGCTCTGTAGTTCCTGACATCCTCCTCTCTAACAGTGAGGAGTCTATCTCTGCCTCTACCTTCAAAGGAGAGCCATACGATTACTGCCCACTGGTCTTTAGGAACCTGCTGCACTTTGCAGGCTCTCTCAAGAGCAGTCATCCACTTGTGGATATCATCCCCACTTTTGTAGGGGGGCACAACCTTGGACAGGTTCCTATTATCAAAGACCCTATCTTTGTCCCTAGGGACAATGCTGCCACCAGTGGGTATAGACCCACTCTCTCTAGGTTGCCTAGCCTTGCTCAGTTTCTCTTCCATCAGGGCTACTTCTAGCTCCTGTTTCCTGATCCTCAGCTGGGCTTCCTGCATTCTGGCCTCATGCTCCCTCCTCTGAGGGCTGGTCATCCTTCTTCTTGAATGACCCTGAGAGCCTCTAGAGGCATGAGAGGCATTAGAGTCACCTGAGTGATTCCTCTGTCTCCCAAACCCCTGGTTAAGTCCACTAGGGAGATTCAATGGGGGGAACCCATTGTCATTCCCAAATAGTCTTAAGTTAGCTTGGCCAAGTATAGCACCTGGCACAGGGCTATTTCTCCCATCAGAATCACTACTACTATCAGACTCATCCCCTTTGCCATTCTCGTCCCTATGCTGATCCTCATGATCTGTAGTCTGATTCTCATCTAAGGGGTGACTATTAGAAAGGGGCACTTCAGTAGCATCTTCAGAAGGAGGGCCTCCTGTTCCAGTCCCTGAGGGGTCTAACTGGGAGGCTTTCTTGAGAGCTCTCTGATCTTCATCAGTTTGCAAGAGTTCTCTGAGTTCAGCAGAGGCAGGGTTCCTGGGCTGTTTAAGGCCCCTGGAATTAGCTAACTGCCTGAGCTCATTCTGGTTTAGGGTAGCAAAGATGGATGGTGCCCTCTGGGGGTCACTCTCGACAGAGATGGGTACCTTGGACCCCTCTGCCCCAGCCATTGCTCTTAAGTGTGGGTGGATGTGTTGCAACTACCTACACTTGGGTTTTCCTACTAAACCTATCTAGTAGTTGTAGTCAGGGTGTGCTACTCCCTTTTCTCTACAACAACTAAGTTCAGTAGAACTTAAGTATATAACTATCTTGTTTTATATGTACCTAAAGGTACCTGTATGATCTTTCAATTGGTAACAAAGAGATTACAGAGGTAAAACAACAGCAAGCTCAAATCCCAACCGCTGCTCACCAATGTGAGAAGTTGGCCTGGTATATGATGTTCACTAGTTAAAGTGACCACCTTGTACCATGCCAAGCAACCCTTATGGTGTGGTTGTAAGTCAACCTTTTCGGACCAGCTGCCCTAGTGGTAGCGTAGGCTAAGCAGTCTTTCAGGCTAAACTCGTTTAGGCATGTAAAGCAAGCTGTTTTACCATATGTAACCCCCCCTTTATACCAATGAAAGGACACCACACAGATATATATTCAAAATATATATGTATTTATTACTCAAAGTATCCCCTAGACTCTTTATGAGCACAGGAGCACAAATCGTTAAACAAGAAAGTATCACAATATACAGAAGTTGCACTTTATATGGATAGGCCCTGGTGGCCGCTCAAACCATATACTAAAATAGTGGTATAAGTACCACGAACAGGAAAGGGAAAAGGCCTAGGGCCTCTAGAATCGCTGGGCCTACAAGGAGCTAACTTTAGTTAGTGACCAGGAGGTCCACGGGTCGCGTGTGCAGTGAGGAAAGTTACACGCGGGCTCCAATAGGTTTTCAATGGGTGCGTAAAAGTTCAAAAGTTACTGCTAGAAGGGTCTTCTGGTTGGACTACGAAATCAAGCCTTCAAACCTAGACATTAGAGATGTTACTCTACACTTGGGCACAGGAGTGCCAGCTTTACCTCACCCACAGGAAGCGGGTGCATAGGTCTCGAAGTGCGTCGGGTTTCGTCTATCTGTTCAATGGAGCCTGATGACAAAGATGCTGCAGGCGGTCGGTCCAGAAGAGATGCGGTGGATCCAAGGATGGATCGGAAGTGTAGAAGACCTGTAAGCAGAGGGGACAGTGTTCACAGTCACTAGCCAGTGACCGGCGTGGCACCAGGTAGGTACCAGGCGATGTCGGGTGCAAACAGGTGATAAGGTGTAGCTTGTCTCCGCAGCCACGTGGTCCCTGAAGGTCGACGACGTCCAGGAGTCGGTTCACGAGCTGTCCCACGCAGGCTCTCGCTGTCGGCGGTGTCGGCGACTCAGAAGAAGCAAACAAGCCTTGGCAAAAGCAGGAGTCGTAGGAATCGAAGAAAGCTGTTAGCTCTGACCAGCAAGGTCAGAGGGGCTGCTCCTTTGGAGGGGAGCAGGGGCCAGTCTGGAGCAACCAGACCAGTGTCGTAGTTTTCAAATAGGGTCGCCAAGATGGCCACTAGCCAACGGGCCAGGGACCAGTTTGGCGCGTCGAGTCGCAAAGTGCAGAGGGGCCCCACGCAGATCGTGGAGATGCTGGAGGGCTCACCTTTGGTGCAGATGCTGCTCGGATGTTGGGCTTCTCAGGACCCAAAGCACAACTCGGAGGGAGCCTCTGTTGTTGCGCTTGCAGCTTGTCGAGTATCTTCCAAGATGGCTGGCTCCACGTGTCTCGGTGCCTCCACGGGTTCCTTCTTTGCATGGACTGTGGATCGGGCTGTGAGAGGTCTGGAGGTCTAGTTCTTGTCGGTCTCTGGGCTCGGGCTCCGGCAGGAGGCGGCGGCAAAGCAGACATCGATTCGCTGGTTGGTGATTGCGTTAGCAAGATGGTCACTCCCTGACCATAGGGGAGAATTCCTTCAGTCTTCTGTGCAGCAGAATGTCGAAGTTCCCGTCTTCTTCTTAGTGTTAAGTTGATTCCAGGATGTCTGAAGTCTTAGGACACAGCTCCTACCTTTAAGCGGATTCTAGGGGCCGGACTACCTGCTAGGTCCCTCCCTAAGGGTGGGACCAGGAAGGGGGGTGGTTACACCCCCAATCCTTTGTCCAGCTCGCCCCAGGTCCGGGGCTGGTGTGCCCCAGGACCGGTTTGAACTGGCATATGCACAGAGGCTCCTTGTGAGCCTCAGGCATGTCTGATTCTATTCAAGCCCTACCTGACCAATACACAAAATCCTGTCTGGGGTGGTGCTCGCACCTCCCCTGGCAGGAAACCCTTTGTCCACGTTTTCCAAGCTGGAAGGACTCCCAGCAGCAGGAGGGCAGATTGTGTCAGTGGTGGCAGCGTCCATTTTGTGGAGCTAAGGCTATGTCTGATTTTACCCGGGTTTCAGGATCTGTACATGTCGTGTCCCTCTAGAAGGGTGGAATGCTAACCCCGTCGCCAGAATTGGCGAGGGGTTAGTATTCCAATTCGTATGACACCTTACTCGACATGTTTTGATAAAGCCAAACCAAAGATAGCATTTAACCGCGAGGTTCATAATGCACTTAAGAGTATATGGTATGGCGATATCTGGAAACGGTAGAAGGAAGTTGTTCCGACTACTGCAGACAGGCTCAGCTCATGCCAGAGCACCATCTCACATGGAACCAAGCACTCTGCCTTCAGGATTGTTAAGGCCTGCCATAGGAGTGACTTATAGGTTAACATGTGTTCCATTTAAGGTTAGGTATAGGCATACTACACCTAAGTAAGAGGTGGGTACACCAACTTACCCCAGCTGAGTGATCAGCCAGTTGTGTCAAATTGGAAGGCCAGACCAGGGGTGGCATAATACATGCTGCAGCGCCTGGGAGGCCTAGGGTACACCTATGCCCTGGGTACCTAGGGTACACTGTACAGGGTCCAATAAGGTGATCCTTCCCAATTGTGAATGTATGACATTGTTCTGCATTCTGTCCATCAACTGTTGTTTTTGCATTTGTCACCCCGAGTGGGACGGGTATGCTCAGACGTGAGTCCCGTGCTCTCCATGCCACTGGAATCAAGCTATCCTGGCCGAAGAGGGGTGAAACCCCGAAACCGGTCCTAGGATGCTTGATTCCGGTCCAGGGAAGACATGGCTTGGCAATTCAGGCTGGAATGTTCCCATGAGGCACAGGGTAAAGACTGATTTGCTTATGGCCATGTCTGAACTGGGGTGGCGTGGTGAGCAAAATAACGATGGATTTAGGCCCAGATCTCTGTACTGGGGTGAATGTATGACATTGTTCTGCATTCTGTCCATCAACTGTTGTTTTTGCAGTCGCTTAAATCTTTGCCTTTGTTGTGGTAGGTCCGGGCATTTCGCTCGAGAGTGTTCTTTTAAAAGATCACCTAAAAATATATAGGTCTCAGTGAAATATTATCTTCTGTTTAGGACAATGACCAGTCAGGAAACTCGCTTGCCCGGTAAGGACAGAGGCCTCCTTATCGAGCATGTTCAACAATATGGCCTCTTGTCATTATTTGGATAATACTACTACACCCACACTACGACATCAAACCTTGATTGTGACATTGCTTTTTGCCACCCAGATAAGGAAAGCTATTCCTATTCTATTAGACTCGGGGGCTACAGGGAATTTCGTAGACATCGGACTGGCAAAGACTCTTAATATCCCTATTAGCCAAAAGGCTATTGCTGAACTAGTACGGGCTGTTGATGGGTCCGAATTGTCTTCCGGCTTCATTTTGCATCACACAGAACCATTGACTCTCATTTGTGCTGACGGACACTCCGAACAGATCCAGTTTGACCTTAGTGACACCCCTGTCTTCAGAGCCATATTGGGAATTCCATAGCTTCAATTACATAATCCCAAGATTGACTAGACTAAACGCACGGTCACATTAGCTTCCCACATTGCTTTCATGCTTGCTATACAAATAGACAACAACCCATCAACCCGTTACATTGTACTTCGATGCTTGGAGCTATGGAATAAGAGACTGAGAAGTCTGAATTAATCATTCTACCAACATTATATGACATTTTCCATGATGTTTTCTCAGAAAAACAGGCTACCCAATTACCACCCCATCGGTCTTACGACTGCCGCACTGATTTACTCCCTGGAGCAACCTTGCCATGTAGTCGGGTGTATGCCCTATCTGAACCAGAAACTCATTATATACGAGAATACCTGGATGATTTATTAATGAACAGCTTTATAAGACATTCCACCTCTCTTGTTAGTTTGCCGCTCTTCTTTGTGCCAAAAAAGAACCATGACCTTCGCGTCTGTATAGATTACCACGCAGTGAACCAGGTCACAATCAAAAACAGGTATCCCTTACTCCTAATACCGGTGTTATTCGACCAGGTGTGCAATTCAACCATTTTTATGAAATTATATCTTCGTGGTGCATATCATCTTATACGAGTAAAAAATGGGAATGAATGGAAGACGGCCTTTCGGACCATGTTTGGTCTCTTTGAATATACATTGATACCCCTCGGATTGTGCAATGCTCCTGCAGCATTCCAATTCTTCATCAACGAAGTGTTGCAGGACTTCTTGGACGTCATTGTAATTGTTTACATAGATGACATCCTCATTTATTCATCTTCAACCGAGGAACACATAGGGCATGCTCGGGCCGTCTTACAGCGCATGCGAGAACATCATCTATTCGCCAAATTAGACGAATGTGTTTTCAATGCCACCAGTATTTAATTCCTGGGGTATGTGATCTCACCCAATGGTATTGCTATGGATCAAACTAAAGTGAAGCTATTCCGAGATGGGAAACTCCAGGATCCTTAAAAGACATCCAGCGATTCCTGGGATTCGCAATTGTTTTTCGGCGTTTCAGTCCCATCTTTTCCACTACTGTTTCGCCAATTACCCATCTGTTAAAAAAGGGGTTAGATTCCATTGGTCTCCAGCAGCTGAAGATGCGTTCCAAAAGCTGAAAAAAGCTTTTACTGAGGCTCTTATTTTACATCACCCAGATCCTTCTCAACCCTTTTATGTAGAGGCCGACGCATCACAAATAGCTCCAGGAGGAGTTTTATCCCAAAGGGATCCTGAGTCTGGTCACCTTCATCCAGTGGCCTATTTTAAAAAAACTTTTACCCACTGAACAAAATTACACGGTGGCAGAACGCGAGCTGTTAGCCATCAAAGTTGCTTTTCAAGAATGGCAACATCACTTATTAGGAGCTTGACATAATATCATTTATTCTGACCACCGCAACTTATAATTCTATCAAAATGTAAAGGCCTTAACGCCATGTCAGCTTCGTTGGCTTTTGTTCTTTAACCCATTTGATTTTATTATCATCTATAGACCTGGAATCGAACAACAAAAAGCTGATACCCTATCACGATTAAGTTACCCTAGTCCTGAGGTTACTTCAACTCCACCTATCTCTATCATTCCTAATCATAAGATTGTTGCTCTTTGTGCCCCTCAAGATTTCTTAGCACAAGTACAAAAAGTGCAACAGAAATAGCCTGCTTCCCCCTGAGGTTACCCACAAGGGTGGATTGGTATAGTATAAAAACTATCTATATATCCCCACTCAGGATTTACACAACACTGTGTTGTACTGGAATCATGATGCCATACTAGCTGGGCATCCTGGTTTCAAAAAAACTCTAGAATTGTGTCAGAGGGTTTTTTGGTGGGCTAGATTGATGCCCATGTAAAAAACTATGTCCAAACCTGCTCAAACTGTAGGCAATCTAAGTCATCAAATGTTGCCCCCGCTGGGTTATTACAACCGATGTCTATACCACCTGCACTGTGGCACACCTTAAGTGTGGATTTTGTCACAGACCTGCCTGTATCCATTGGATATTTTATCATATGGTTGGTAGTGGATTATTTGACTAAAATGGCACATTTTGTCCCCTTAAAATATATGCCTTCCGCAAAAGAGGTATCTGAGCAATTCCTACAACATGTAGTCAGAGCACATGGTTTACCAACCACCATTGTCTCTGATCGTGATCCACAAATTATCTCCAGGATCTGGCATAGTTTTTGTTTGTCAATGGGCATTGACGTCTGTCTGTCCTCTGCTTATCATCCACAGACAGACGGACAGAAGGAACGTCTTAACCTAACACTAGAACAAATATTACGTTGTTACGTAACCACTTGGACCACTGAGTGGGACAAAGCGTTACCCATGGTAGAATTTGTTTATAATAACACTCCTCATTCTGCTACTGGAGTGTGTCCTTTTTACTCTTTACTTGGTTATCATCCTTGAATGCTTCCAATAATACAAAAATGTAGTACAGAACAGGTTCCAGCCGTCCAAGATCACCATGAACAGTTATCACGCATTCAGACCCAAGTAAAACAACATTTAGTATCATACCAACAACAGACAAAACAACAGGTTGATAAACATACACAACCCGCCCCTCAATACACAATTGGAGATCAGGTATGGCTTTCAGCAAAAAACCTACGCCTTACAGGATTTCGTAAATTGCATCCAAGGTATTTAGGTCCTTTCGATATAACCGAAATTATTAATCCTGTTACTGTTTAATTGGCAGTACCTCCAGAATTCCAGATCCATCCGGTGTTCCATGTGTCCCTCTTGCGACCCTATGTACCCACCACCCGCAAGGGCCCACCACCTCCTCCAGTGAAAATAGATGGTGAGTGGGAGTTTGAAGTGGCCAAAGTTCTTGATTCCAAACGAGTGCGGGGGGTTATATACTATTTGTTGGCATGGAAATGATATGGAACAGAGGAAAACTCATGGGGACCTGCATCCACTGTCCATGCCCCACGTTTGGTACAAAGATTCCAGCAACAAAATCCCTCAAAACCACACCCAGTAGCAGGATTTTTGAGAGGGAGGACTGTCAGGAATGCGTACTGAACAGGTAGTTTCAGTGCCTGCGTCATTTGTCAACATCCTAGAGGTTTCCATTCAAATCACATTGCAGTTAATAAATGTGGGAATACAATCACATTGCAGTCAATACATGTGTAAATATATATACTATCAATCAGGAGTGAATACATGCCTTTTGTATGACAAGCTATGTTTTTATGGTCCTCATTTTAGTCTTAAAGCATTGCTGTCACAATCCTAGTGGTGCTGCCAATGCTTGTTTTGTTCTATTGGCAGCAGGGACTTCGTGTAATGAGAAATGCTGAAGCACGCAAGACTGTGGAGGATGACAGGTGCTAGACACGTGGAAATAAAACGTGGCTAGGCACGTTATGAAACACACCCAACAACGCCCTGTCAGTTATGTTATGGTATATGTGCTTATAAGAGCGCGTGAATCACCCCATAAGGGTATCTCTGCGCTAGGACCCCCTAGGTGAGCTGATGAGAGATGATTAGAACAGTGAGGTTTTCAACAGTTTCCTGAAAGCCAGGTAATCCGTGCAATGAGGTAGGCGTAAGGGGAGTTCGTTCCAGTAGTGTGGGGCTAGATGGTAGAAGGCCTTACCACCTTGGCGTTTTTTTTTAAAGTGCAGGACTTGAAGCAGGGCTTGGGCTTCGGAGCAGAGGGGTCTGGAGGGCACATAGTTAACAAATTTATCATTTAGGTAGCTGGGGCCTGATCTGTTTACGGCTTTGTATGCCATACAGCATATTTTAAATTTGATCCTTTTCGTATAGGTAACCAATGTAGTTTATGAAGCAAAGGGAGGGAGGCAGTTTTAGGGGGGGGCATTGGTCACCAGTCGGGCCACGGTGTTCTGGACCACCTGGAGTCTGTCAGGCGGCTTAAGATTAGTGCCTGGATCAGGGGTTTTCTGGAAGATAGTGGCAGGAAGGGGAAGACTCTTCTGAGCATGCTGAGGCTATGAAAGCAAGCTCCGAAAGTGGAAGAGACATGGTCTCCCAGCGTAAGTTTGTGGTCCAATCGTACTCCAAGGTTTTTTACCACTTGTTTTGGACATGGGGTAGGACCCAATTCCTCTGGCCACCAGCTAGGAGACCATTTCACAGTTTTCATCCACTCCGCTATAGTCTTCATTCCTTCAGCGAAGGTGTTTTGAATATAGGAGTTGGATTTATCAAACGAGAGGAGTAATTGGGTGTCATCCACGTAGGATATGGAGATAAATCCCAATTTCCTCAACAGTCTTGCCAAGGGAGTAACGTAAATGTTAAACAGGGTTGGGCTCCGGCATGAGCCCTGCGGTATTCCCTTGGTCACCTTGGTGGTCTTAGAATGAAATGGGCCTAGGTTAATGGTCTGTGTTCTGTCGGACAGAAAGTTGGACAGCCATTTCAGTGCATTTCCTGTGATGCCTATGTCACCCAATCTTCTGAGTAGAGTTTGGTGGGAGATGGTGTTGAATGCTGCAGAAAGGTCAAGCAGCACCAGAAGCACCGCTTGACCCTTATCCAGCAGCATCCTGATGTTGTCCATGACTGCCACCAGTGTGGATTCTGTGCTATAACTGGGACGGGATCCCGATTGTGAGTGGTCTAGGCAGTTAGTGGATTCGATGAAGTCTGAGAGGTGTTTATTAATGTTTTTATTCTAAAATTTTAGTGTGAAGGGGAAGAAGAGAGATGGGTCGATAATTGGTTACGTCTTCCATCGAAATTTTGGGATTCTTTCTAATCGGAAGTATCTGCAGAGCTTTCCAATCTAGAGGGAGGGCCCCTTCCTTCAGGGAGCTATTTAGAATAGAGCAAATGGGGTTGGCTAGTTGTTTGGACAGAGTGGTGGCTATTTTCGCAGGTATGAGGTCAAGTGGGGATCCTGACTTGGCACACCTTAAAAGGGCTTCTGTACCTTCTGTTGTGAGTAACGGGAAGTTCTCTAGCGATCGAGAGATGGGTGGGATGGGCGGGAGTTCAAATTCAAGATTAGTTTGAGGATCTATCGAAGAGGTGATTTTATTATAGATCATGCCGATTTTCTGAGTTAGATGGCTAGCAATGTTGTCGCACAATTTTTGAGATGGGGCAGATGCAGTATCACAGGCCTTAGGGTTTGTGAATGTTTTCAGGATCTGATAGAAACTTTTCTGAGAACTCCCTGCTTGTTCAAGAGTGGTTGTGATGTAAGTTTTTCTTGCGTTTTTTTAAATTGTGGTGGCAGTGAGTTAAAGCATGTTTAACTTTTTCTTTATCTGTTAGGTCATGTGATCGCCGCCATAGGCGTTCAAATTGTTTGCATAAACCTTTTTCTAGCCGTAGGGAGGCCGAGTACCATGGTGCCTGGCATAGTTTTGTGTTAGTAGGGCATTGTTTCAGAGGGGCTAAGCTGTCTATGGTTGCAAGTAGGCTGGCATTTAAAGAGGCTAGGCATTTTTCAACATTTTACGATTCTGAAATTTGAGATGGGTAAAATGCAACTTCAAAGTGTGCTGGTGTGATTGTATGCCAGTGTCTGTAGCTTTTATTTGGATAGCATCTGGGAGCAAGCTGTGCTTTGGGGCTGTTAATTCAGAACTCGACCATAGAATGGTCCGACCATGTCAGGGGGAGTGTAGCTACGTAGGATATGTCGGGGGAGTTAGTTAGTATTATGTCTAAAGTGTGTCCAGCTTGGTGGGTAGGGGCTTTATTTATCATGGTAAGATTGAGTGCAGACAGTTCTATCAAAAGAGATGAAGCCTCTGAGTTGTCTTGGATTCCACTGTGTACATTGAAATTTCCAAGAAGTAGAAAATTCCTGGAGGCTATGACGTGTGGAGCAACGAGTTCCATAAGCTGTATAGTGGTGTTGGTTAGTGGTCCTGGTGGGCGATACACTACAGCTCATTTCCAGCTAAGATTATGTTGTACGTTCATACTAAAAACCAGTATTTCCAACAGGTCATTGCTTACTTGGTCTAGAATGGAAAATGTGACGGGGTTTTTGTAAATGATGGCTATTCCTCCACCAATCCTGTGTGATCTATCTATTTTTTGTATGTGGTAGCCATCAGGGAGTGCTACTGCAATGTCTGGGTTGGAGTCTGGTTTAGTCCACGTTTCTGTCAGGAACCCTATACAGCAGGTCCCATATGTTAGCTGCATGCTTTCGAAGAGACTTTACATTGGCCAAATAAGCAGCTCCACCCTTCGCTACTATCTGGTCTGGAAGGATACATACTTTCTGTGCCCTTGTGATTGAGGAAATTCAAAATACGGACCATCTTTGCTTGTAACACCATTACGCTGTTGCCCTCACTCAGGCTCCTTCAACCTTCATAGCGTTTCTTTCACGTTCTATACTGTTGCACATATTACACGACCTTTCCTGTTTCTCCGAGCTAAGTCCCTTCTGAGACCCGGCTCGAAGCAACTAATCCCCCAGATAACCATCTATTGACCCTTGGTGACCGTTCTCGGCCTCTCCAGTTGTTTTACGAATCACGATCTTCAACACGCAAACACGCCCTGTCGTAAATTAATTTAACCAAGGAATGGCTATGCCACCTGACCTATAGGGTCGGGTAGAGAACACGACCTTAGGGAAGGAATTTCTATTACCTATTATCCTGTTTCTTGTACAAAGAATGTTTTCTTGTGGATGATTTGTATTTTTATTGCACATTGTGGGGGTTGTTGCTTTAGGAGATTCAAGCACTACAAAAGACTGTGAGCCACGGATTGAAGTGGCAGTCTCCTGAGAACCTACCACTGATGTACTTCTAGGACAACTGTACCTAGCTGCAGCTAATAAATTGAAGTTCCTATGCCAGACAGAGTGTTCCGTGTCTCTGTAATTTGGAAGGCGAACTCAGAAGATTTCAGGCGTACCCTGCGCCGCCAGGTTTAATGAGCCCGGTTCTTCAATTTGGTGCTCTCTGTGAGGCCGCTTCAGAGGTCGTGGGTCCAGCCCGAGGATCGTGAGGAGCCCCGCAAGGAAATTCCGGAGGACGCGCACCACGTGATCGACCCCTGCATTGAGGACGCGGTAGGAACGCTTGTCACTTTTAGAATGATGCTTGCCTGCCGGTCCTTGCCAAAACGCAATTCGTCCGTCAGGCGAAAATTAAAACACTATCCCATGAGAGAGGTTCCCCCAGTGTGGAGAGAGGAGGTTGCAGCTCAGGGTGCTAATCCTATTATACCTGCTCACTTTCAACGTGTGTGGGTACACGTTCCTTGGAAACGATCTGAGGTATTGGCCCTTAAGCAGTCCTTACCGGACCCCCGTAAAAATCCTGCTGGGTACTACAAAGAGTTGTCCCAAACTGTCGATGCATGTATTATGAATTTGGCCGATATAGACATGCTAATGGGTAATGTGGTCACACAACCGTTATGGGCTAGGATTCGGAAGGAGGACCATGTGGGGGAACTGGGGGGTGATTGGGCTGCCATAGTCGCCGCGGACAGACTCCAAGTGGGTGGTGCCAAACCTGAGGCTCTAATTACAGAACTCCCAGCTAGGATCATTGCCTTACTGAAAACTATGATGCCACCTCTGCGAGTTAATTGGGATAAGTTAGCAGCTTGTAAGCAGAAAGCGGATGAAAACGTCTCTGATTTCTTCACTCGTTTCGAGGAGACGTTCATCGATCATAGTGGTCAGGATATGAGCACGGAAGGTGGCCAACGGTTGTTTGTAGACAAATTTGTGTCAAATTTGGTTCCGGAAATATCTAATAAATTGAAGAATTCTGAAAGAGCATTGGCGGTTTCCTCTTCGGCCCAGATATTGGCTACTGCCCAGTACTATGAAAATAGGGATAAAGAGGAAAGAGAGAAACTTGATAAAAAGACCAAAGAGTTGAAAAAAAAAGTTCTTTTGCAACAAGCTTATCCTACTCGCCCTGCCCAACGTGAATATCAGCCGTCCCTACAATTCCAGAGACAGTTGCAGAGGTCTGGGCCTTTCGTTCCCCGACCCCCATTGGGCCAAAATCAATGCGCTTATTGTAAAGAAGAAGGCCATTTAAAGTAGAATTGCCCGGTTTTGTTACAGCGCACGAGCGGTATTCCCGCGTCACGAGGCCAGGGTGGTTATCAGTCAGCACCAAGAGGTAGAGGACGAGGTACGCTGCCTAATAACCAATGTTCCATGCCCCCTGGAAACTCCACAAATTATTTTGATCAGCAAAATGTTCAGTCTACCAACTATTACAACAGTGATTACTATACTGAGGATGAGAGTCAGAATTCCCAACCTAGCTAGGACAGCCATGGACAAAGTAAGGGAGAAGTATCAGTTCCAGTGGACTAAAGCGGGCCTTATGTTGATGTGGAAGCACTAGGTGTTACAGAGCCATTCCTATTAGACACTGGTGCAACAAAGAGCTCTATGATTCACTCTAAACTCCCTGGGG
Source organism: Triturus cristatus (assembly GCF_964204655.1). Classification (NCBI taxonomy): domain Eukaryota; kingdom Metazoa; phylum Chordata; class Amphibia; order Caudata; family Salamandridae; genus Triturus; species Triturus cristatus. The sequence continues at coordinate 58,294,960 of NC_140579.1, forward strand.
CACCTTTGTCTGGCTGTACAAATGTTTCTGTAGGTCTTTCTGGCGCCCCAGTTCAAAACCCAGTTTCATGCCCTTTGCCCATTTCAATAGGTCCTTACAAATTGGAGGCCCCGCTCCTTTTAACTACTGGTTGTGGTGAAAATTTGTTGGGCTTGGATTTATTGAAGAGATTGTATGCGACATTACACTGTTCCCCTTCTGGTGTACGTCTTACCTTAGGTAAGAAATTGACCTCACCGATGTCGTTGTCTAAAGATCAGCTTCCCCCTGAATTACAATCTCTTCCAGCCACCCTCTGGGCCACCGGCCCCAATGATGTGGGCCTCCTGCGGATTCCTCCCTACATTGTAACACTCAAGCCTAATACTAAATTTCCTCGCATTATAAAATATAAAATTTCCAGTGACGGCGAAAAAGCTCTTTTGACTATAGTTCATGATTTGGTACAAAACGATGTGGTCGAAGAGACTAGGGGAAATGTATGCAATAGCCCTGTTCTGCCTGTTTTTTAAACAAACCAACCCTTCTCAGCCACCTGTCTATCGTTTTGTGATTGATCTCAGAGAGGTCAACAAGATTGTGATACCTCAATTCCCTGTTGTCCCGGATATTAATGCCCTGTTGACAATGATACCAGCCTCAGCTTCCTGGTTTTCCGTCATTGACCTAAAAAATGCTTTCTTCAACATTCCCATTGCTGAGGAAAGTAGGGATATTTTTGGCTTCTCCTTAGCAGGCCGAAGCTTCCGGTTCAAGCGAGCTCCTCAAGGCTATTGCGAGAGCCCCTCCATTTATAGTCAAGCATTGAAATCACAGCTCGATACTTTGTGTTTACCACCAGGGGCCACTCTCATTCAATATGTAGATGACCTGTTGGTTGCAGCAGATTCTGAAGACACTTGTAAAAAGGCTACCATTTCACTGTTACGCCACTTATCTGACCACAACCACAAGGTTTCACCATCAAAATTGCAATATTGCTGCCAAGAGGTTACCTACCTAGGTCATCTCTTGTCAAAGGAGGGACGGCGATTGACCCCAGAACGTATCCAAGCAATTGCCCAAATGCCTATTCCATGTACGCAAAAAGAGGTGCGTGCCTTTTTGGGTATTACCTCTTATTGTAGACAATGGATCCCCAATTTTTCCCTTTTGGCAAAACCCTTGTTGGCACTCACTCTTAAAGATACACCACACCCGCTTCCATGGACTGCGGAATGTCAGAAAAGTTTCACTGATTTACGCACTGCCTTGTGCTCTGCCCCTGTGTTAGGTACTCCTGATTACAGTAAGCCTTTCACTCTCTATGTTTATGAGAAAGAAGGTTGTGCTTTATCAGTTTTAACGCAACGATTTGGGGACAAGCAACGCCCCTGTGCCTATTTTTCGGCCACGCTGGATCCAGTGGCCAAGGCATTACCTAGCTGTTTGAGGGCTACAGCAGCAGCGGCAGTTTCCATTCGCCAGTCTGCTGGATTGGTATTAGATAATACCCTTATGGTCATGGTACCGCATGCTGTAGAAACCCTCCTAAATAGAACAAAGACCCAACACCTCACGAGTGCATGCCTTTCGGGGTACGAATTGACGCTCTTGGCTAGCCACATACACATTAAGCGATGTAATACCTTGAACCAGGCAACATTGCTGCCAATTCCAGTAGAAAATGACACTCAGGAGCAGCACGACTGCTTCCTCCGCACGGAGGAAGAGACAAAAGGCAGAGTTGATTTAAAGGATACTCCACTCCCGGACCCGGATCGGACCTTATGGGTGGACGGTTCTTGTTTTAAGCTTCCCTATGGTGAAACGACCTCAGCCTATGCAGTCACTACCTTATACACTGTTGTAGAAACAGCGCGTATTATACATAACTCAGCCCAGGCAGCTGAATTGATAGCACTGACTAGAGCTTGTGTGTTGGCTGAAGGAAAAAGGGTGAATGTGTATACTGATAGTCAGTATGCGTTTGGAGTGGCCCATAGTTTTGGCCGCCTGTGGAAGGAAAGAGAGTTTCTCACACCCCATGGCACTAAGATACAGCATGGCCAATTGGTAAATGACCTCCTTGAATCACTCACCTTGCCCACTCAGATAGCGATTGTGAAGTGTAGTGCACATAAGAAGATCACTGATGATGTAGGTCAAGGAAATGCTTTCGCAGACCACATAGCGAAAGAGACAGCTAGACACACTACAAGCCGCATGTATGTTGTGGGCTCTGCTAGATGGGTTGCACAAGGAGGGATGTGTGAGAATACTGTGGACAGTGTGAAAACGATCCAGGCAGAGGCCACAGAGGAAGAATTGAGTGCGTGGAAAGGAAGTATAGGAAGATTGGATGTGACAGGGTGCTGGACAGACTTGTCAGAACATCAACGCTGGTTGTTACCAGATGCTTATGTACTCCCAGTAGTTACCATGGCACATTGTCCAGCCCATTTTAGCGCTAAAGGTATATGCAAGCTTCTAGCTCCGGTATGGAAGAATGTAGGGATCCCTAAATGTGCAGACAATCTGGTTAAGCATTGTATTGTATGCTTGATGCATAACCCGGGGAAGGGAACACCAACACCAGCAGGACACTTTGCTCCCCCAACTTACCCTTTTGAGGTTTTACAAATAGATTACATCCACATGGAACGATGTAACAATCTGAAGTACGTTCTTGTGGTATGTGCCTTCTCCCGATGGGTAGAGGCCTATCCCCTGAAAGATAATACTGCTCTATCCACGGCAAAAGTCCTTTTGAAGGAGTTTCTGCCAAGATTTGGGTTACCGAGAATTATTTGGAGTGAGAACGGAAGTGAATTTGTGGGTCAGATCATGCAGAAAGTATGTACAGGCCTTGGCATTCAGCAAAAATTCAACGCAGCAAACCATCCTCAGTCAGCAGGTTTGGTGGAATGCTATAATGGCACCCTTAAGCTTAAACTGGCGAAAATACAAGCCAGCACGGGTCTTGCCTGGCCTGATGCCTTGCCCTTGGCTCTTTTATCCACCAGAACAACCACCCATTCCCGTGTGGGGCTTAGTCCTTATGAGGTTGTCTTTGGACGCCCTGCAAATGTTTGGGGAGTCCCAAGGCCAAAGAAATACTCAGATATAGAGCATCCATTGTTGATTGACTATTTACATGATCTAACCACTAAGTTACGTGTCCTTCACCAACAGGTACAAGATACTTTGCCCCAGGCTTCAACGGATCCTGGTCACACCATACGGCCGGGAGACTGGGTCTGCGTCAAAAACTTCCAGAGGTCAAAGAACTTGGAACCTCGCTGGAGAGAAACTCGTCAGGTGCTACTGACGACGCGTACTGCAGTAAAGGTGGTCGGCAAAAAGAACTGGGTACATGGGGTACATTGCAAGAAAGAGCCCCTACCATTGCCATATGATCAATGGGTTCATAAACGAATTAGTGACTCTGAAACCGGAAGAGTACCAAGATTTGGACTGTTCAGAGATGCGCGCCTAGACTTTGCCGGAGCAGGACAAGACGACGACGAGGTCCTCCAGACAGCTATACCACCGGCAGTGAAATTGGACACTACTAAACCACATCTCCTTTTCCAAGAACAAACTGTACCTGGTTCCCAGAGGTATGATTTGAGGCACAGACTGAACAAAATACCTCAATAGTGCTTCTTTGACTTTGTCTTTATCCCGATTTCCACATGATTGCAGGGCCGTGATCGTAAGTCTCAGAATTGTGACCCAAATGTGGCTCTAGGCCTGTGGGACTTGTAGGAAAGTATAAAGAACTACAGACAATCACAGCTGAGTGAAGCAACCTCCCGTCACGGGCAATATTTAGAGCTGGAAATGACTGTTAACAAGGGAATGGACAAAATACAAACAAAGAGCACAAAGCATTGTAAATTACTGCATAATCGTTTTATAGTGGTTTTAATAATATTGATTTTGATATGCATTATATTGTCTTGTATAGGATGGGGACTACACATAGTTTTTACACAGCCTACTCCCAAAGTTACGGTTGAAATGCATACACATGGCACTCTACCACCTCATGTTGAGTCAAGAAGGAGTGAATTCCGCAACAACACATTTGTTTCCATGCTACACCAACATCAATTGGCCACTAATGCGACGAACTGTTGGGTTTGCGGTCTTCTGCCAAGTTCGGTGAATACTGGAATGCCATACATTACCCTTCCTTTTTCATTTAATGGCTCTTGTAGTGCATGGTGGGAATTGAGCGCCAGTTGGGTATTTTCTGGAGATGGGGATACTCGAGAAGTAAGGAGTTTGGGAGTACATCTATACCATTTATGTTGGCGGGACAGAAAAAGGATATATGGGACGGATAGTGAGAAGTCAGAATATGCTGATCGCCAAACCAAATCTACAGATTTGTATTTTCTGCCCTCTAATAGAACCTCTCGAAAAGGACAAACTTTTCTAGTGGTACCTGGACAAGCACCATTCTGTATTAGGAAAGGAGGGTTAGAATATAAAGGTACAAGCAATTGCCAACATATTGTGACATTGAATGGGACAGTTTGGCCTTGCATGGTTCCCTCACGTAATACATACTTTGTTTGTGGAAATAAGGCTTACACTTCTCTACCTGGTAATTGGAGAGGCACTTGTTATATCGCTTGGTTGTTGCCCCCTACATATATAGTAGATGCCAAGCATCATTTACAGAAAAGAGGGGTGGCGTCTGGCCAGGCTACGTCAGGACAAGAAGTCGGGGATGTCTTGAAAGGACTCCTTCCATTCTGGGGCTCAATAGCCAACAGTAGAGACATAAGACAACTAATTCGAGTTGTAGAAGCCACTGTCAATGAAACAGCTGGAGCTTTGAGTAACATCACTGCAGAACTCGCGGCTGATCGCCTCGTCACGCTTCAGAACAGGATGGTAGAAGATATCATCCTTGCTGACCGTGGGGGCGTATGCAGATTGATCGGATCTAGTTGTTGCATTTTTATTCCAGACAACGCCCCTACAGTATACCAAGCCATCTCTAAGCTACATAAGATCGCTGAGTCCGTTCACCAGGATGAAGGGAATTGGTCTCTGATGGGATGGTTTGGGGGACTACTGTCTACATGGGGATGGAAGATTCTCACCTTTGTCGGAGCGACTTTGGCCATTCTCTTCTCATGTTGCCTTTGCCTACAATGTGGTCCAGCTATATGCGGGCTCTGCGCCACCCTGTGTGTTCCAAATCCGGTATCACAGAAAGCAGCGAACACAAAGATAATGCTGCAACAACAGCTTGTAGAGCTCATGGCTATTGAAGTCGATTCAGATTAACACCAGCCTCTGGATTCCTTGCCTGAGTAGTGGCAAAAGGAGGGTCTGAGGAAATTCAAAATACGGCCCATCTTTGCTTGTAACACCATTACGCTGTTGCCCTCACTCAGGCCCCTTCAACCTTCATAGCGTTTTTTTCACGTTCTATACTGTTGCACATATTACACGACCTTTCCTGTTTCCCCGCGCTAAGTCCATTCTGAGACCCGGCTCGAAGCAACTAATCCCCCAGATAACCATATTGACCCTTGGTGACCGTTCTCGGCCTCTCCAGTTGTTTTACGAATCACGATCTTCAACACGCAAACACGTCCTGTCGTAAATTAATTTAACCAAGGAATGGCTATGCCACCTGACCCATAGGGTCGGGTAGAGAACACAACCTTAGGGAAGGAATTTCTATTACCCATTATCCTGTATCTTGTACAAAGAATGTTTTCTTGTGGATGATTTGTATTTTTAATGCACATTGTGGGGGTTGTTGCTTTAGGGGATTCAAGCGTTACAAAAGACTGTGAACCACGGATTGAAGTGGCAGTCTCCTGAGAACCTACCACTGATGTACTTCTAGGACAACTGTACCTAGCTGCAGCTAATAAATTGAAGTTCCTATGCCAGACAGAGTGTTCCATGTCTCTGTAATTTGGAAGGCGAACTCAGAAGATTTCAGGCGTACCCTGCGCCGCCAGGCTTAATGAGCCCGGTTCTTCATGATCAGATCCAATGCTCTGCTTAGATACTGTATTGGTTCTCTGAGTGTGGGCTAGTGTACTTTGGTATTGACAGTTGTTGCAAGAAAAAGGTCCTATTACTTCAGTGGGAGTGGGGCAAGCCTTATTAGCTGTTACTTTGTTTGTATGGCCATTCTTGATCTCAACCAACTCTCTGCTAGTATAAGTGTGAAGAGACCTCACCTTCTTGATCTGAGTTTGGGTAAAACCGGCAGGGATTCCTGCTCCTGGCGACGTCCGGGTGCGGACAGGCGCAGACGGGTTGGCCATAGGCGCGCCTTTGGTGTGCCAGCGGCGCGTCAGCTGTGCGTCTGCCCAGGCATGTGATTTTTATGCTAAGGTAAGCTAGACTGCTAACTTCCTGTTGGGATTGGGAGGGAAGTAGTCAAGCCTCACTTCCGGTCTGTGGCACCTCCCTCCAAACAACCGGAACAATCCGTGCTGGACCGGGAAGGACGCCGATTACGAGGTAAGAGGAAATAATTAGAGTATAGTGCGCTGGTTTTTAGAACAATATGTGCAAATGGGGCAAATTCAGTAGCTATAAATAGACGATGTAGGAAGGTGGAATCTGACTACATGGTTGCCCCCACTTTTTTTCTGGTGTTTTGATGGTTTTTGGCTGGGAACCTGCTACTCAGGTCCCCAGCCTATCTGCTTTCTCTTACAAAAGGATTCCAAGTACTTTAGGTACACTCCAGATTGGATTCTGGGGTACCCTTTTAAGTTCCTAGTATATGGTATACTATGTACCCAGGGCATAGGTACCCCAGAGGCCTACCAGGGGCAGCAGCATGTATTTTGCCGCCCCTGGGAAGCATTCCAAAATGACACCACAGGTCTGCTACTTGCGCCTGAGTAAGGTGGTGCATGCACCCCTTACTGAGGTATAGGTTCACTATATCTTACCTATCACTACACATATAAACCTATCAGTCACCCCTATGGCAGGCCTTATCAATCCTGAAGGCAGGGTGCTTGGTTTTGTGTGAGAGGGTGCCCATGCATGAGCAGAGCCCCTCCGCAGCCTTCGGAATCTCTTTTCTGGGGTTGTGTGTGATGCAGCCTGACCATATACTCTTAAGTGCATTATAACCAAACGGTAAATGCTAACTTTGGACTGGCTGCACGGAGACATGTTGTGTTTGGTGTCAAACACCTTGGAATCATACCCGATCCCACTCTTCTAGAGGGAGAGACATGACAGCACTGGTATACCCAATACCAGCTAACAGAGCCCTGGCATCAAAAAATGGATGCTGCCAGCCACAGACATGAGTCTGGCCTCCTGCTGCTGACTGAAACTCCAGCAGGGAGGCCTGGATAATAGGTTTCCTGTCACAGGGAGGTGTTACCACCTCCCAGACAGGCCTTAGTGGACTGGGGCTGGCAGGGTGCACTCCAAGAGTGCTTTGAAGTCCTGCACTGGGGGAACATTTGGTGTCCCTGTGCATAGTTCAGTTCAAACCGGTTGCAGGGGCTACCAGCCCCTGCTCTGGTGCAAAACTGGACAAAGGAAATGGGTGTAGCCACCCCTCGTTCCCAAACCCTTCCATAGGTGGGTCCGCAGAGTTAGTCCAACCCTTCCTTGGGTATAAAGAAGGAACCCCTGATTACAGGACTTTAGATTACACCTGGACAAAAGTCTGCTACAGAAATCCCGGGACTTCGACGATCTACACGACTAGATGACTGAAGAATCTCCCTTGGAGTAAAGGAGTTACGCCCCTGCTTGGCAGGCACCAAAGATGCATCTGTCTGGTCTGCATCTCTGTAGGTCCTGCCGAACGCTGAAGAATTTGCAACACAGGAGGTGGGTGTCCAGACTTCCCAGAGGCTAACCCGAGTCCCCAGCAAAGCTGAGACCCGTAGCCCTCATGGGTACCGTGGAACCGGAACCTCTGGACACCATGAACATTTGCAAGTGCATCAGCTTCTCGATGTCCTGTGAGGCTGTGCATTGGGTTACCTGTAGCCCAGACCCCGAGCACCTTTTACACCGAAGATTGCTGGCCTATACTCCACGAGTGTTCCGTGAGCCTGCTCTTTGTGTTTTAGCTCGAGGCTCCTTCGCGATCCCTGGTCCGTTGACTGGTGGGTCCCTGTGAAGGCAACTTTAACTTTAATTGGACTTCCCTGGTTGCTCCAGACATACCCTAACATTCCATCGCTTGGGGAGTCCCCAGGGCCTTGCTGGTCCGCACCCAAGCATCTTTCCTCTTCCTGCGTGGGTTGCTGTTGCCATGGCTTTGTCACGATTCCCCATCTCCCTACCCTTAGCACAGAGAGTACACACCCCAGCGCTCCCTTAGAGTATGAATGCACGAGAGAGAGAATGGCTAAAGACCCGCGGCACTACAACTCCCAGAATGCCATGGGACGTTCCTCCTCCGATCCGATTGGCGTACTGAGGAAATGTGAATTTTGTGATCAGTTATGTCCCCTATCGTAGACCCCAACGGCTCCATGTGCATGCTATAAGTACATGTATGTTCCCTCCTGCTCCAGTTTTGAAGACGCAAATATATGTGCGTTCACCGTCAACATGTCCTCTTTCAGACCCGCCATGAATGGGTCAGATATTCCATTCCTAAGTATGAAAGGCCACCGACTTTATGTGGTTCACTTTCCACATTTTACAGATTCAGGCGAGTAGGCCCCGAATTCTGTCATCAAGCCTTTTCCTGCCTTCTGCTTCTGAAAGCTCCAGTCTGAGCCTGCATCTGTATCCATGAACTTTGTCCTACTCCCTGCGCGGCTAACGGTGTCTGATCCAGCATATTGCCTGCCAAAAACTGTATTTCACCTTCAAGATTATCTACTCCGCTCCTCATCCGATGCATTCCTGTCTAGCAGTTTAGGTAAACATTCCTCCAGCTACCGTGCAAAGGGCCAGGCCTCGCTGTCCTCATGCAAGTAATTCATAGCCCCGTTGCCATGGAATATTCCTACCCCCTCGCATCTAGTATAGACACTTAGACGCTTGTACACGCACTAACAGTCAGTATAGAATAGATTCTATCCTAGAGACCTCTCCTTTTGGATAACACAGTTCTTTAAACATAGGATATTAGATATGATTTGGGATTAGGTTGACATGACCCCCAGACTTCTGTCTCCACATGTAGAGCTAAATGTCAAGTCCCCTTCACCCTCTAGTTGCACGTCAATCACACGTCATGCGGCTGCGCGCGCATCTCTGCCAAATATTTCTGCTGACATTGCAGGATTCTTTTATGGATCCACCCACTTGTGACATCATGTATGATGACGTTTATTAAATTACGCCCACACATCCGCCTCTATTAGTTACGTATGCACCTTTTATCTGTACTATCAGCTGTTACGCCTCTTGCATCTGTTTCACTGTAATGTATTTTCTATAAAACTGCCTATCTGTCAATAATGTATGCCCTTCCTTCCTGAACTTTCGTGGTGATGGAATAGAATGCCTACAATTCGAATTGTATTCCTTTGTATAGGAATAAAGCCTTTTAAAACCTCTAATACCACGGATTCTGCCTCTTATATTTACTGAGTTATTCTTAATAGACTTTACCGCATAAAAAATAGTACCGGTAATGAAATATTTACCACAGGACACTGATTCAAACCCCCCTTAAGCACCTCCTCCACAGAAAGAAGGTGCTTGACAATCGTTTAGCTTTCCTGCGACGGGGCGGACGCTTTCCTTCCCGCGGAGGAATCCCGAAAACACCACCGTTGCAGATTTCCTCGAGGTCCCACTCGGAAAATCAGAGCCGCGTTTGAGACTTCCGTCAAGAGATAATTACCGGACTCCGAGGGCTGCAAGGAATCGCTGTCGGCGTTCACGCAAGTACTTTCTCCCTGAGTGTGACCGCGTCTGCTGTACTTGCTACCCTCGTTCCTAGTGATATCCCGGGTTATTGTTCTTCCCGCACAGAGGTGCAAGGAGAAAGCTTTCCCAGTGGTATTTCTGCTCGTACGGAGCTGTTTTCTGCTGCCTCAGTCCACCTCTGATCCTCTTCCCCCGCCCTGGTGGTACAGACTCTCGTGCCATTTTACAGGGGCAGTTCCCCAGCCGTCCTGATTGTCCCGGGCTGTGCCTCACATCAGCACCCAGAAGCTTCTTCCTTGGAAGGGACGGGGGCACAGGCTTCCCTCAAAACATTGGCCTTTGGACCAGTGGGATTTCAGGTGGAGAACGGAACGCGTTCTCTAAGTGTTGAAATCGGACGAGTATTTCCAGGGCTGTTACTGCATGGTTCCAGTAAGTGCCTTGGGTGTATGCCTTGGAAAGGGAAGAGGCGGGTGCGAGTGAGTGACAGTTGGGATAAGTGCTTTATGCTTGTGTACCTTCTTCTCGTCCCCTCTGTAGGGCACTCCCGCTATCCAGATTTCGAGCGCAGACCAGACGCTCCCCAGGCAGTGACCTTTATTATTTTGTCCCCTTCCCTTTTCCCCGGGGTGCCGAGTCACATAGCTGCGTGTTCTTGCACTGTGGGGCTTATCATTTCGGAGAGCTGGGAGGCTCCTCAGCTCATCATCGTTCCCGCTGGCTGCTGCGAAATGGTTAGTGGTGTCTAACACTGTCCGTCATCACTAACAGCGTGACAGATTGTCAAGCCCACGAATTGACGACCAGCCTGAACGATGGACACGAACGTAGCTTGAATGCTCTACAGTTAGAGGTGCAAACTGCGCACTTAGAAAATCAAGATCTCAGAAAGGAAATGGGTACTCTGCGTAGAGAGGTGGCAGGTCTAACACAGAGAAGCCCTTACATTAGAGAAGCAACGCTCCCACCCCCAGGGGTCACCACACGTCCGCCAGCCAGAGAAGAACGGGCAGGTGGGGGGTTTTTCACCGTGTCATCAGGACCTTCACAGTCTAGTGATCCAGTACCTACAGTTCACGTGATTCAGAATACTAGTATACCGCTGGCACCCCCTGAACGCTTCTATGGCGAACCCAAGAAATTTGAGACTTTTCTAAATCAGTGCCGGCTTCACTTCTTGTGTAAACCAGCAGTCTTCCAGGATGACACGGCAAAAACAGCATTCATGATGTCGTATATGGGGGGAAACGCCGCGAGCTGGACCATCCCTTTGATGGAGAGAAACGATCCGGTATTGAGTTCCCTGACTTTTGCATTGAATTACGTAAACTCTTTGACCAAAAATCCCACATGTTAACCTTGGACCGTGAGCTCCTAACCTTAAGGCAAGGGACCCAAGATTTGCTAACATATGTCACCGCGTTCAATCGGCTAGTGGTAGAAACCGACTGGCCACCTGAAAAACGAACCACCTTGTTCTACCAAGGCCTGAGAGGGGAATTGAAAGATGTACTTTCCCAAGTAGTTCAATTACCTCCGACGTGCGAAGAGATGAAAGAACATTGTGCTCAAGATAAATTTCCCCCCGGAACCGTCGAGGATACCAAGGCAAGGCTAGTAGCTAGCGCAAACATACCAGAAACCTATGTTACTGCAGCCACGCTACCAGAGGAATACGCTGACTACAAGTCCCTCTTCGATAAACAATCCGCGACACAACTCCCGCCACATCGAGTCTACGACTGCCGCATTGAGCTGATTCCAGGAGAGGATATTCCGTGTAGTCGGGTATATGCATTGACAGAGGCCGAAACCCACTACTTACAGACGTACTTGGAAGAGAATCTAGCCTCAGGATTCATTACCCATTCATCCTCGCCAGCCTCGTCTCCCCTCTTTTTTATACCGAAGAAGGACTGTGACGAACTCCGCACGTGTATAGATTATCGCGCACTAAACTGCGTTACGGTGAAGAATCGCTATCCATTACCCTTGATTCCGGTACTCCTAGATCAAATCAAGGGGGCCCGCTATTTCACCAAACTGGATCTACGCGGGGCATACCACCTGGTTCGGGTAAAGAGCGGGGACGAGTGGAAGACCGCCTTCCGAACAAAGTTTGGCCTTTTTGAGTACCGGGTGATGCCATTCGGGCTCTGTAACGCCCCAGCAGCGTTCCAATACTTCATGGACGAAGTATTGAGGGGATATCTGGACAGTTTTTGCATGGTCTATATTGACGATATTCTCGTTTATTCCACCACACTCCAGGAACATGTTACCCATGTTACAGCCGTTCTGGATCGGCTCCGTCAGCATTCTTTGTATGCAAAATTGGAAAAATGTTTATTCCACGTACAAGAGGTTGCCTTCTTGGGCTATATCATAAACCGCCCAGGGGTTCAGAATGGATACGAGCAAGGTTGACGCTATCATACAGTGGAAAACCCCACAGCACGTAAAAGCAGTACAAAGCTTCCTAGGCTTTGCGAATTACTACCGGCGTTTTATAAAGGACTTTTCGAAAATTATTCAACCCATCTCGCATCTACTGAAAAAGAATGCTCCTTTTGTCTGGGGAGTGGCAGCAGACCGATCCTTCCGAAGTCTGAAGGAGAAGTTCACTCAAGCTCCCATCTTACGACATCCAGACCCACAAATCCCCTTTATTGTAGAGACGGATGCTTCACAATATGCCATTGGTGGTGTTTTGTCTCAAAGACATCCCAAGACAGGGCAACTACACCCGGTAGCATACTACTCGAAAAAACTGAATCCCAGCAAAATCAACTACTCCATATCGGATAAGGAATTATTGGCTATAAAAAGGGCCTGTGAAGAGTGGCGGCACTATCTGTTGGGGGCTCATCATACATTCGAAATCTACACAGACCATCGAAACCTGCTCTTTTTGAAGACGGCGAAAGCACTAACCCCACGCCAATTACGATGGACTCTTTTCTTTTCGGACTATGATTTCGTTATAAAGTACCGGCCAGGTCCCCAGAATGGAAAAGCGGATGTCCTCTCCCGGCTTCCTAACAAAGAGGGAGACACAGCAGAAGCCCTCATGGAAACACCGTTCATTCTGGCAGAGGGAGTTGTGAAAACACCCACCATTGCCGTTATCACCGCGGAAAAATTCTTGGAAGAAGTCCAAGCCTCCCTGACCATCATAGACACACAAGCCTGGTTAACGAACGCCCCGGACTCAAGATCGGAGAAAGAAGGTCTGCTATTTGTTCAACACGCTCTGTATATCCCTACGACAGAATTACAAGAGCAAGTAATGACATGGGCTCATGATACGGCTTTGGGAGGACATATGGGAATACAGAAGACCATCAAAGGTATAGAACGATCTTTCTGGTGGCCAACATTGAGAGCGGATACTCGAGACTACGTCAAAACCTGTGCCGTATGTGCTCAGGGTAAAGCCGTGCATTCGAATCCCACAGGACAGCTACGACCTTTACCAGTTCCTCCACGCCCATGGCATACCATATCTATGGACTTTATCGTAGAAATGCCTCCTTGTCAGGGATATACGGTGGTATTAGTGATCGTTGACCACCTTACAAAAATGGGACACTTTATCCCACTGGAGAAACTCCCTACTTCGTATGGATTGGCAAAGTTGATGCTCCAACACGTCGTACGAGCCCATGGAATTCCCTGTGTAATCATTACAGACCGAGGGACACAATTCACCTCCCGCTTCTGGAAAACGCTATGCGCTTCAATGAATGTAGAAGCCAAGCTCTCGACAAGTTACCATCCCCAAACAGATGGAAAAACGGAGCGCTTGAACCACACTCTGGAGCAGTACCTCCGCTGTTATACAATGCAGAATGCCACGGATTGGGTCGATATCTTATGGACAGCGGAATTCGCATACAATAATACCGAACACTCTACGTTGGGATGCTCTCCGTTCTTCTGTTTATTGGGACACCACCCAAACATACTCCCCTTCGAGTGGCCCATAGAAACAGCTCTTCCAAGCATCAAAGAACACCATGCTCATCTCAGGGCACTTCTCATAGAGGCAAAACACAACCTGGTGAGAGCGCAAGCAGCTCACAAAAGATTCGCAGACAGGAAAAGAACCCAAGAACCCAACTATAAAATTGGGGATAAGGTCTGGCTAGCTACAAAAAACATACATCTGAAAGGCATAGACAAACTCAAACCCAAATACATAGGCCCCTACAGTATTGAAGAAGTCATCAACCCTGTAGCCGTAAGACTAGCATTGCCCCCTTCCTGGCGAATACATCCTGTCTTCCATGTTTCCCTTCTCCAACCATGTCCAGCCAACGTTCGAGTTATAGATCAACCCCCTCCAGTTGTTGTAGATGGGCAGGAGGAATACGAAGTGAACAAAATATTGGATTCCCGATTGATTCGGGGACGGGTCCAATATTTGGTGGATTGGAAAGGATTTGGGGTGGAGGATAGAACATGGGAACCAGAGCAGAATCTCCATTGCCCCGAGTTAGTAGACCAATTCCACAACGCCAATCCAGGGAAACTTGGACGACCGTCGAGTCGGCGATCCTTCAGGAGGGGTTCTGTCACGATTCCCCATCTCCCTACCCTTAGCACAGAGAGTACACACCCCAGCGCTCCCGTAGAGTACGAATGCACGAGAGAGAGAATGGCTAAAGACCCGCGGCACTACAACTCCCAGAATGCCATGGGACGTTCCTCCTCCGATCTGATTGGCGGACACTGATTCAAACCCCCCTTAAGCACCTCCTCCACAGAAAGAAGGTGCTTGACAATCGTTTAGCTTTCCTGCGACGGGGCGGACGCTTTCCTTCCCGCGGAGGAATCCCGAAAACACCACCGTTGCAGATTTCCTCGAGGTCCCGCTCGGAAAATCAGAGCCGCGTTTGAGACTTCCGTCAAGAGATAATTACCGGACTCCGAGGGCTGCAAGGAATCGCTGTCGGCGTTCACGCAAGTACTTTCTCCCTGAGTGGGACTGCGTCTGCTGTACTTGCTACCCTCGTTCCTAGTGATATCCCGTGTTATTGTTCTTCCCGCACAGAGGTGCAAGGAGAAAGCTTTCCCAGTGGTATTTCTGCTCGTACGGAGCGGTTTTCTGCAGCCTCGGTCCACCTCTGATCCTCTTCCCCCGCCCTGGTGGTACAGACTCTCGTGCCATTTTACAGGGGCAGTTCCCCAGCCGTCCTGATTGTCCCGGGCTGTGCCTCACATCAGCACCCAGAAGCTTCTTCCTTGGAAGGGACGGGGGCACAGGCTTCCCTCAAAACATTTGCCTTTGGACCAGTGGGATTTCAGGTGGAGAACGGAACGCGTTCTCTAAGTGTTGAAATCGGACGAGTATTTCCAGGGCTGTTACTGCCTGGTTCCAGTAAGTGCCTTGGGTGTATGCCTTGGAAAGGGAAGGGGCGGGTGCGAGTGAGTGACAGTTGGGATAAGTGCTTTATGCTTGTGTACCTTCTTCTCGTCCCCTCTGTAGGGCACTCCCGCTATCCGAATTTCGAGCGCAGACCAGACTCAGGCCAGACGCACCCAAGGCAGTGACCTTTATTATTTTGTCCCCTTCCCTTTTCCCCGGGGTGCTGAGTCACATAGCTGCGTGTTCTTGCACTGTGGGGCTTATCATTATTATTTCGGAGAGCTGGGAGGCTCCTCAGCTCATCATCGTTCCCGCTGGCTGCTGCAAAATGGTTAGTGGTGTCTAACACTGTCCGTCATCACTAACAGCGTGACAGGCTTGTTGTGTCCAATCCGGGCACCGACACTGCAGCACTTGACACCCTTCATGGGACAGCTTGAAACCAGCTCCTGGTCATCCTTGACGCCTCCTGGTCCTCGCAGCTGAAGAGTCAAGCTTCCCCTCCTCGTACCTGAAGCACCCGACATCAGTGGGCATTCGACTATCGTGCCCCTGGTCACTGGCAAGTGACCCAGACTCTGTCCCCTCTGCTTTCAGGTTCTTCACATCTTCGATCCAGGCTTGGACTTCTTTGGACACTTCTCATCTTCCCGACAACAGCACTTTTCAGCAAGCTACCATTGAAAACGACGACTCGACCCTATGCCATTTGACACTTATGCACCCGGCTTCCCTGGGTAAGGTAACACGAGTACTCCGGTGCTCCCGTGGGTGTTGGCCCTAGAACCATCTAAGTCCAAAAGGGTTTGTTCCAAGTCCACTCTTAAGCGTCCTTAAACTCTAAAATTCTAACAGCGACTTTCTCCATAGAAGCTAATGGGAGCTCGTGGCTGTGTTCTCACATTGCACACGTCCCCCGTGAGTCCCCTGTGTCACTACCTTGGGTGATTCCTTGGGGTCCCAGCAATTCTACAGGCTCTAGGCCTTGTGTCTAGTCAAGTCGTGGTTCTCATACCACTTTCTTAATATGTGGTGTGGTTCGCCCCAGGGCCTATCGTATATTGTGCTAATTTACTGTGATATTTGAAGTGTAACATATGTGCTTTTAGAAATAAATACATATATTTTATATATATACCTGGTGTGGTCTCCTTTCATTTAGCCATTCAAGAGATTATAGACTGGTAAAACAAGCTGCTTTACATTCCTTCAAGACTTAGCCTGAAGGCTGCTCTCCATAGCTACCACTAGGATAGCTTTCAAATATTGTTGTCTTTAACCTATCATCAATAAGGGGTTATTTGGACTGGTACAAGGTGCCCACTATAACTAGTGGACAGCATATACCAGGCCAACTTCACACAGACGTCCCCTTCAGCACACGATGCTTGGCTTTTGTTTTCATCTCATCTGAATGTGCATTTGAGCCTTTTTCATCCTGCTACCTGAGATCGGAGTTTCCTGTTGCCGGGCCTTTTCAAGCACTCTGGACCTGTCAAGGTCAAGAATTCCAGCTGGTTTCTCTGAGGATACATTCAGGACTTCAAAGCTAAGTGAACATTTCTATTTTTTCTGCGTGACCCCCAAAACTAAAGGGAACACTTTTCTTTTAATTGGAGATCTGCTCAGTGCATTTTATTATTTGAACTGCCACTTTTTGTGGTATTGAATGGAGTGCTTTACTATTGTTTAGTTTCCCTGAAAAAGACAAGAATCTTCTTTCAGTGTTATTTCTGCAGTACTTTTATGAGGACATCAACATTAATATTTCGGACTTCTGATGACATTCAATTTTGATTATTTTGTTGGAACAATTGGAGCAGCAGAATTAACAATAATCTTCATGCGCCGGAGATAAATATCACAGTGGTCATTTGATATCTCCATGTCTTCCCATTATTCAGGATAGAGAGTGTAGGAGTGAGGGCATATCATTTCTTCCAAAGGAACTCTTATTTGCTAGCATCATACATAATATCTTGTGTCTTCTAGATTTCAATTGTTATATTTAAAGCAATAGTTCCCCAGATCCACGAGATGAGAGAACGTGTAACAAGTGTCTCATGCCTGTACTTTTAGAGGTAATTGAAAGGTGTGGAAGGACACATATAAACCTATGTATGCCTTATTATTGTTGTTTGCTTATAATCAATCCCTGTTCATTTCTAAGGTACTAGGCGCTACTCTCGCAGTTCCAGAGGCTCCATCCTGGCTGGCCAGATGACAGCAGAAGAGTAGCTGTCATTTTCTTTTCTCCCTCTCTTCCAAATCCCCTTCCCTCTTGGGACACCTGCCAGGGCTCCTGTCTACTTCAGTAGCGCTCAGAGGTGTTCTAAGAGGATTGAGGAATAGACATCGCCCCTGTAGACGGTCCTGGATTTCAGGTGAGTGGCTGGACTCACATCTAACTCTTACCATAGGTTAATTCCAGCGTTGCTCTACTTTGCTACCTCCTAATTGGTTCACGCACCTGATACATTACTTCCATTTGTAGCTGAGGAGCATCGCTCAACTACAGATTAATGCCCGTTGATAAGTGGCCGTCAGCTTTGATACAGGTGCTATTTCTTTAACCTACTCCCATTCCCCCTGCCCCCTTTGCCATTGTATGCTTCTCTCAACCCCCGCAGCCTCCAGCTCCCCTTCACTCTTGTACCATATGCTTCACAATCCGAGCGCCTGTGGTTCCAGCCCCTCCCAGGACCACTCTGTCCGAGGACATGTTGGTAGGCACCTGGTAGCAACAGCAAGTGACTGTGGGCGACAGGCAGAGCAAGCTCTCAGTTTGCTGTCCAATGGATTCCTTTTAGTATCGAGGCAGCAGTGTGGCCCCTCCCCTGCTCTTCGAGCCTTGCCTTCCACCAAAAAAAACACTCCTCGCATTTTTAGGTCTCGGCTAGCGAAGGCTGCGCTTGCGCAGTCTCGCTCGCGAGATTTAATGTTTTTTAGTACGGGGCTTGAACCCGCCCCTCTTCTCCATTGCCTGGCTTCCTAAACGGAGCCCAGCCATTGGAGGAGAGGGGCGTCTGTCCGTTTAAGCCCCGTCTTTTTCGGATTCGGGGAGTGTTTTTTACTTTCTTTCTCTCCTCTGGAATGTAAACATTCCAGCCAATGGGAATAGGAGAGAAAGAAAAACACGCCCCCCAATCCGAAAATGCCGCTGCGTTTCTCCGAGGCATTTCTGCTTGACCTCGGAGAAAGGCCGTGGTGTTCATGGCTTCATGAACATCACCCTAACTTTTATGGCGATGATTGGATAAGATATGCCCGCTGCCTCTTGACGCATGATGATAAAGACTTCTTTCAGCAATGACAGGCCAAGGCTTTGCACTGGGCACCCCTTTAAATGCGCCGGAAAATGCGGGGCCGGGAAGAGTGATCCAGCGCAGAGTGCAAAATCCCTCCCTACTGTCATGGACTAAATGATCTCACACACGCACACTATCCATATATTCGCTGGTGGGGCCCATAACACCAACACACACTTACCATTAGTCCGTGCAAGAGGCGATTATCCTTCTAAACACTGGATAATGAGGGAGGAAAATACCACTTTACCCTAATGAGTAATAAACCTGCAAACCCTTCTTATACTCACTAGGCCCTAGATTCCACATTTGGTAATTCCCTCTTAACTGGGACGGATCTGTTAGTTGCGGTTTTAAATTAAATACTAATACTTTAATTAACCTTTTTATTAACACATTTCAATTAATAAACAACCCAACTCATTTCTGTAGATATTCAAATCCAATTTTATATTAATATGCAAATTAAATCATTCATTTGATCAAGTTGCCATTCATATTTACCTATTCTGGCTAAAGTCGTCCTCTATGTCAAATCTGTCAGTCTCGCAAATCTATGCCCATCAATTTGAGCAAGTTAAGTTCATCAGGATTTTGGGCATTAATTCAGTTCGTCAAAGATTCAGGCTAACAGCTGTCCTGCAGTGTCACCGTCCTCTCCGTCAGCATATCATCAGGAAATCGAAAAGCGCGCTGAACACCTCTCTATTCTATCATAATTTATAGTAAAATCAATATCAGAATGTATCAAAGTTTGGGCATCCGAGTTCACTGATTGGACGATCAGGGATCATCCTTTTGGTTTCTCACAAAAGTGTCTTTTGGGTTATGACCCTTGTCAGTTCCGGTTCACACAACAGTCTTTGTTTGGAATACTTAGACGGCGTCCCAGACTGTCCTTGAAAGGTACATGTTCATCTGGGGTCAGGTCCAGGCCACTGTGTATCTGTTATCAGCGCAGGTGCACTTCACCCAAGCCTTGTTTAGCGTTGGCAGTCGGGTTAGGCACCAAAGTCAGCCATCTTTCGGCGGGTCAAAATGGTCAACTTAAGCAAAGAAACACAAAAACGTAATTAATACATAGAAATTACTAATTAAATGTTATTCCCTCACTAATACCCATATGTGTGTGTATTTATCTAGCCAAAAACAACACTCAATGCGGTTTATACTTACTAAATAAAGCACGAATCACAATTACATCACCAAAGCAACATATATCATGCAACATTCTAATTATCTATCATTAGTATGCGTACGCGATTTAGTTCACGTCATTAATTAGGCCATGCAGATGCAAATCCCACGTGTATTTCGGTCATTAATAAGGTTGGTTAGTTATTTTCACATCACTCCAAACCATTAGTACGATTATAATTAATTAATTGATCTAATTAATAAAATGACATGCAAAATGGGGTGGGTATACAAAATTTTGCATAACCCGCTCCAGCAATCCCCCCTTTGGTAATTTTATCACCACACCACCCAAATTTTATTCTGTCTTTACGGAATCTTTAAAATGTTTTCTTGCTCTTAATCATAATTCAGTTTCACCTACATCTTCTCTTTTTACTGATTCATACATACTCTCCTTCCACTCCTCCAATTCTATTTCTTCAATTTCTCTTTCTTGTTTCTTATCTTTTCTTTTTAAATTTTCTCTTTTTATTCTTTTCTTATTTGTCTTGCTTCTACAGCACATACAACATAATCTTATTGTTAATACTATGCAAATTACACATGTTAATGGAAACAATATTTTACCTATAAAAGTACTATCTATTTTCACTAAGAAATTCTTAATACCAGCTATTTTCTTTCCAATTCTATCCCAAACACTTTCAACTTCCAGTGCTGCAAGTTCATCATGCAATTCAGTAATATTCTTAATATAAGTTTTCAGATCTTTGCTTTCGTCAGGAATGCAAGTACAACAATGTTGAACTTTCAGCATTCCACAGACTCCACCCTCTTTTGCCAATAAAATATCAAGGGCAAGTCGATTTTGCATTACCATAGCACACATGGCAACCATTTCAGTATTAACCAATAAAAATCCTCCAGCGGTGCTTGTTGACGAGTGATCCACTACTGTTGACAATTTTCTAATTTTGTTTGCATTCAGAGTTATTCCCACTGCTGGAAAAGCAAAAGGGGAAGGTGCACCAGTAAGAAGTCCAAGTCCAAACAATATCTTGGATATTTCCTTTTAATTTTCTCATAAAAGACCCACAGCCAACGCGTTTCGTTCCACACTGGAACTTCTTCAAGGCAAAGGTTAATTGGTTTGGCTTGTGATATTCAAAACAACAGGGTCACCAAGACAGGATAAATAGCTTAAAATTACAGGCGACCATGGTATCGGCTCCTTGGTACGAGCACAAGAGGAATTCCAATATTCAAAGGGTAATTGGTTTAGCTTGTAAAATTCATAACATGAAGGTCACCAAAAACAGGATAAATGGCTTTGAATTACGGGCGACCAGGGTGTCAAGCACAGAATCAAGATTGGGTAGACTTTGTAGATTGTGCTACCAAGGCACTGGAAGGTTGGTTAACTGGCAGCAAAGTAAATGATTACCAAGGATTGTACAATCTCATAATGAGGGAGCAGATCCTTAATAATTGTAAGAATCAGCTCTTGCATCAGCACCTGGTGGACTCAGATCTGACCTCTCCCCAAGAATTGGGAAAGAAGGCAGACAAATGGGTCAGAACCAGGATCAAGCAAAAGGTCCAGCCCTTGGGGGGTGCAACTAAAAAGGAAGATGCCAAAAACTCTGAGAAGGGTGGGGAAAAGGGAAAAGACCAGCAGTCTTCAACAGGCCCCCAAAAAGCAGCATCTGATAATACCCAGTCCAACAAGGCTAAGCAGCCAAGGAAGCCATGGTGTAAAGTCTGTAAGCAGAAAACCCATTGGACTTCAGATTGTAACAAGGCCAAAGACTCCATAGCTACCACTACACCTGCCCCTAAGGCATCTGTTCCCCCTAGTCCAGCTATAGGTGGTGGTACACAGAACAAGGGATTAGTAGGGTTAACCCTGGGATCTGGAGAGGATTCTGGCCTAGTCAGAACTCCTACTCAGGCTGTGTTAGTTTGTGATGGGGACTTGTCCCTATTTGTGAGTCTCCGTGGTCTGGGCAAATACAAGCAACAGCCTAGAATAAATGGAAGGGAGTCACTAGCTTACAGGGACACAGGGGCCAGTGTCACCATGGTGACTAAGGACCTTGTGGACCCTAACCAGATCATACTTGGGGAATCTTACCAAGTGACCAATGCAAGCAATGTTAGTACTAACCATGCTCTGGCAGTTGTTAACTTCTCTTGGGGAGGGGTAACTGGCCTCAAGAAGGTTGTGCTGAGTGCAGACCTACCAGTTGAATGTTTGCTAGGGAATGATTTGGAGACCTCAGCATGGGCTGAGGTGGAGCTAAGTACCCATGCAGCAATGCTGGGTATCCCTGCAGAAGTGTTTGCCCTGACAAGGTCAAAAGCAAAGCGGACAGAAACTGAACAGGCCTTTGATCCTGGAAAAATGGACCAAGGACCTTCCAAGAGGAGGAGTAGCAGGGGTAAGGCAGTGCCTTCCCCCCCAGGATCAGTCTGAAGAAACTCTTTTAGCAGAAGAGGATCTGACACCTGAAGAAGGAACTGTCCCAGATGAGCTTTAGCCTGATCAGGTTGAGTTCTTGGGGATAGGGGGACCTTCTAGGGCAGACTTGAGCCTGGAGCAGCAGAGCTGCCCCACTCTTGAACCCCTCAGACAGCAGGCTGCCAGTGGAACCCATAAGATATATTGGGATGATGGACTCCTTTACTCTGAGGGTCGAGACCCCAAGCCTGGTGCAGCCAGGAGGTTGGACATACGTCAGAAGTTTAGGGGTTTCCTACTCACACTGGCCCATGATATTCCCTTAGCAGGACACCTAGGCCAAAACAAGACTTGGGACAGAATTGTCCCTCACTTTCATTGGCCTCAAATGAGTGAGGACTGTAAGAGTTTGTGTAGCTCTTGCATTACCTGTCAAGCCAGTGGCAAGGCAGGTAAGTCCACAAAGGCCCCCCTGATACCATTACCTGTGGTGGGGGTTCCCTTTGAGCGGGTAGGGATTGACATTGTTGCAGCGGCGTCACTATGAGGGTGGGGGGGGTGCGGACCGCACCGGGTGACACCCTCACATGGGGTGACACCCAGCAGGGCGCAGGGGGAGGGTGAAGGCAGTGCGGAGCGAGGGTGCCTGCCTCTGATCACCGAGTTGTGGGCCCATCTTTTGAGCTGTCGGGAGGCCTGCGAAGATGACTTTCAGGCACAGAAGCTCTGTGTACAAGCTGAGGCCTCTCTCCTGCTAGCCCGGCAGTTCTTCTCTTACTGAAGACAGTGGCTGCAAGACGGGGTTCTCACTCTTTCCTCTCCTTTCTTTTATTTGCTCCCCTGTGAAATGGATCCAAAAAAGAAAATCACTTTTGCTGGAAAATCAATGTCGTATTTTTCTGACATTTAATTCCAAAGTGCAGCATCGGGAATAAAAGTTTAAAAATATGCAAAATAAATAACTAAATAAAGTAAGAAAGAGTGGTAGCAAACTGGCCAGATTGATTTTTATCACACCCAAACACATTAGCGCCACTTTTACAAACAAAATTTGTACTGCTGCTCTGCATCTAGGGATGTTGTCTTTTTTTACCATACTGCTTACGTTTTATAAGGATATAAGCAATGGTCATTGAAATGGGTCCATTCAGGGCCCTGTTGTCATGTCCTTAACTTTTCAGGCAAAAGCACTCCCTGATTTCTGAGCAGTGAGTGTAAAAGAATTAAGGTAACCATGTTGTTCCTGCTTACATTTCACATGGTTTGCAAAATTTTGCATTCCCTATGATTGTTTGCTTTTTCCAGGATGCTGTCACTTTTTACTTGTAGGCCACATATTGCTCTTGCCCAGTGCGTAATTTAAATTGAGCCGCATCCAGGTGTTTATAGCTGGCAACAACTGGGTTGTAGTTGAAGGCAGTCTGAGATTTTCTCAGTGGGGCAGTATGGTGTTCAGTGGGGGCGAGGATGTGGCACTATGGCCAGAGCTGCTGAATTTGGAACTGGGGAACCAGGTTCAGCCTTAATAACCAGTCCACCAGACCACTCTCCTGAGAGAGCACTATCTCATGCTAGACCTTAGAAGGCTTCGCAAGACATTAGAATCCTTGGTGTCGTAGCACCAGCAGGTGGACCCTAGCATGACAAGTGTAGGTTAACCTTCAAGGCTTGTCCACCACTATTCATACTGAAGTTCATCTCCAGTCTTGCGGGCAGGCCTATGAAGCAGCACACCCTAGAACAACAGTGACCCTGTCACTGAGATCACAGGACCCTTGAGAAGGGCCAGCTCTAGGGCGGTGCAACTGGTGTGACCGCACCAGGTGCTGACTTTAGGTGGAGGCATCATTTTTGCAAGTATATTATGGTTTTAAAAGCGCTTGCTGCCTCCTTCCTGGCCTCCAGCAATTTTCGGTAACAATAAAAATGTCATGATGACTCTGGTGATTAATGTTCTTCCTAGAGAGAGATCGGAATTTTGTCTAATGGAAGATTTGACTCATGGAAAGGTAGCTCAGAGGGTTAATGTACCTGCTGCAAAGAACATGTACCATGCAGATCACAAAGAGCACATAATGTAAATAGGCTAGTGGGCTACTGCTTTTGTTAGAGAGATCCTTTTGTTACTTGCAGTTTATAAGTTAAAATCCTAACATAGAACAGTGAGCTATTAACTGTCATCTACTCCACAGCAACACAAGTCACATTTTTTATTAACTTTTGATATGTTTGAGCTACAAACAATTTATTAGTTTAAATGGTCAGATCATGCTGCTGATCTTGCATTATGAGGCAAATATGGCAGAGCCATTATTATTTAGAAAACATTTGCAAACTAGGATTTTTAGCCATTCATGTTTGAACTGCTGTTTTGGAAAAGGGAGAAGTGCTGATGACAGAACCTCCATGGCTGGGAGACAAATGGCTTGTGCTTCCACATTTTATCGTATTTGGGGACATTCTGTGATTAGAAGCATATCCCACTTTGTGAATATGTTTTACTGTCAATAACTCATTATAACCTTAAATAATCATGTGTATCCATTGGTTGATAAAACTGGGCAGTGAAACCAAACAAATACAAAAAATTGGGATGTTTGCGCATTCTGGCCACACCTCTGGCTCCTCCCACTGATCCAATCCTTGGGTTATTCCCGCCCTCTGATTCTCCGCCCACAGTTCCCCTACTTTTTTCCCCCCACTTCGACCACTGATATATTGTGTTGCTGGATAGTGGAACACCACACCAGTACAAAGTACCATACCTATGATATTATAAATTGCAATAAACTGTTGACTAGCAGGTAGCCCACTGTACAACCTGATTAATGAGTCATTATCACACTGTTGTTAACAGTCACATTTTGTAAATATAGGACCTACATTTACAAACGTTACTAAGGATTCTATATGGTTCCGTTATTTGCCAACTGTGTCCACTGGCGGACTCGGAGCGGAGGAGGTCCATGTGGTAAGTTGTGAGGGGGTGACACCATGAGTTACCCGCACCGGGTGACACCAACCCTAGTGGCGCCACTGCATTGTTGGTCCCCTTGACCCACCAACAGCATCTGGGCACAGGTTTATTCTGGTGGTAGTGGATCATGCCACCAGATACCCAGAAGCTATTCCCCTTAGGACCATCACAGCACCTGTGGTGGCAATGGCCCTCCTGGCAATCTTTTCCAGGGTGGGTTTTCCTAAGGAGGTATTGTCTGGCCGAGGTACAAACTTTATGAGTAGTTACCTCAAGGCAATGTGGAAGGAGTGTGGTGTCAACTATAGGTTCACCACCCCTTATCATCCTCAATGCAATGGGCTTGTTGAGAGATTCACAAGACCCTAAAGGGTATGATCAAAGGGCTCCCAGAAAAGCTTAGGCGAAAATGGGATGTTCTTCTGCCCTGCCTTCTCTTTGCATACAGGGAGGTGCCACAAAAGGGGGTTAGTTATAGCCCCTTTGAACTTTTGTTTGGCCATCCTGTTAGAGGGCCGCTCTGTCTAGTGAAGGAGGGATGGGAGTTACCTCTCAAACCCCCTAAACAGGATATTGTGGACTATGTACTTGGTCTCCGCTCCCGGATGGCTGAGTACATGAAGAAGGCAACCAAAAACCTGGAGGCAAGTCAGGAATTACAGAAAGCCTGGCATGACCAAAAGGCTGTACTGGTGATGTGTACCAGCCAGGACAGAAGGTATGGGTGTTGGAGCCAGTGGCCCCAGCAGCTCTCCAAGATAGATGGAGTGGACCCCATACCATACTGGAAAAGAAGGGAGAGGTTACCTATTTGGTAGACGTTGGCACCCCCAGAAGTCCCCACAGGGTACTTCATGTGAATAGACTGAAAGCATATGTGGACAGGGCTGACATGGGCTTGCTCATAGCAACGGATGAAGGACAGGAGGAAGAGAGTGACCTTCTCCCAGACCTGCTCTCTCACAACCCGGATGATGGGTCAGTTGATGGTGTAGCCTTGGCAGGCAGCCTCACTGCCCAGCAACAGTCTGACTGTAGACAAGTTATTCAGTCTTACAGACATATGTTTTCACTGACTCCAAGTCAGACCCCCTGGTGCACTCATGAAGTGGACACTGGGGACAGTCTGCCTGTGAAAAATAAGATCTACAGGCAACCTGACCATGCCCGGGACTGCATAAGGACAGAAGTCCAAAAGATGTTGGAATTGGGAGTAATTGAGCCCTCAGATAGCCCATGGGCTAGCCCAGTAGTCCTGGTACCAAAACCTCACACCCAAGATGGCAAGAGAGAGATGAGGTTCTGTGTAGACTACAGGGGACTCAATGCAGTCACTAAGACTGATGCACATCCCATTCCCAGAGCAGATGAGTTCATAGATAAATTGTCCTCAGCCAAATATCTGAGCACATTTCATCTGACAGCTGGCTACTGGCAGATAAGGTTAGCTGAATCTGCAAAAGCCAAAACAGAATTTTCGACCCCTGGTGGGCACTATCAATTTATTGTAATGCCCTTTGGTTTGAAAAATGCACCTGCCACTTTTCAAAGGTTGGTGAACCAAGTCCTCTCAGGCCTGGAAGACTTTAGTGCAGCATATCTAGATGATATTGCTGTCTTCAGCTCCACCGGGGAGGATCACCTGATCCACCTGAGGAAAGTTTTGGAACCCCTGCAAAAGGCAGGACTCACTATCGAGGCTACTAGGTGCCAGACAGGGCAGAGTAAGGTTGTGTACCTGGGCCACCTTGTAGGTGGAGGACAGGTTCAACCACTACAGAGCAAAATCCAGACCATCATGGACTGGGTTGCTCCAACCACCCAGACTCAGGTCCGAGCTTTCTTAGGCCTGACTGGTTATTACAGAGGATTTATAAAGGTATATGGATCCATTGTGACCCCCTTAAATGACAACCTCTAAGAGGATGCCCAAGAAAGTTCAGTGGACTGTCAGCTGTCAGAAAGCTTTTGATGACCTAAAACAGGCAATGTGCTCTGCTCCAGTGCTCCAAAGCCCCAACTACTCCAAAGAATTCATAGTTCAAACTGATGCTTCTGAGGTGGGGGTAGGTGCTGTATTATCACAACTGAATGAAGAGGGCCAGGATCAACCAGTAGCTTTTATTAGCAGAAGGTTGACCCCCAGTGAGAAACGTTGGTCAGCTATAGAGAGGGAGGCCTTTGCTGTGGTCTGGGCCTTGAAGAAGCTGAGGCCATACTTGTTTGGCACTCACTTCCTTGTTCAAACAGACCATAAGCCCCTCCTATGGCTAAAACAGATGAAGGGTGAAAACCCCAAACTACCCAGGTGGTCCATTTCCCTACAGGGGATGGACTATACAGTGGAACATAGACCTGGGAGCAACCATGCCAATGCAGATGGCCTTTCCAGATATTTCCACTTAGAACATGAAGACTCAACTGGTCAAGGTTAGTTTAATGTCCCTGCGTTTGGGGGAGGGGGGTTATGTAGGAGACTGGCATCGACTGCATAGTTGCCCCCAAATGTTTGCTCATGTTTTTACTGTTTTATGACTCTAGCCAGGCTGTGGCCCTGCTATCCAGGACCCCAGCCTATCTGCTTCCTCTCTATACTGATGTGAGTACAAACCAATTGGATACTGAGGATACCCTATCAGCCCCTTGTAGATGGTACCCTAGGTATCCAGGGCATGGGTCCCTCAGAGGACTACCAGGGCTGCAGCACTTATTGTGCCACCCTGGGACAGCCATACCAACTGACACCACCAGACCACTACTGTAGTCTGGGTAAGGTGGTGCTTGCACCCCCTTACAGGGATACAGGTACCCTGTATCCCACGTAATTACAACACATATACTCTCATAGGTCACCCCTATAGCAGGCCTTGGCAATCCTACAAGGCAGGGTGCTGAGGTATGTGTGAGGGGGGACCCCTACCTGAGTAGGGCCCCTCTGCAACCTTCATTAAAACTAGTGCGAGGTTGTTTGTAGTGCAGCCATACCATATACTCTTAACCGCATTATAAGTAATCGCGATAGCGTGATAACTTGAGAGTGGCTGCACAGAACCATGTCGTGTTTGGTGTCAAACATGTAGGAATCATACCCCCAGTCCAGCAATGGGCATGAGGGCATGATTCCCCCCTGCTAGAGGGGCGATATGGTAAAAGCGGCAGAATTTAGACACCAATTTAAAAGTGCCCACGTATTACAAAATGGATGCTACCCGCCACCCACATGACTCTGGCTGCCTGTTGCTGGGCAGAACTCCAGCCACGGCAGCTGGACAAAAGGGATCTTGTTGCAGGGAGGTGCTCCCACCTCCCCAGACAGACTATGTGGATTGGAACTGGGTGGGTGCACCATAGGATGCCTTTCAAAGTTGCACGTAGGCTGCTACAGCGCCTACATTCTGCATACACCGCCTGGAACCGGTTCAGGGGCATCCTGCCCCTCGCCCAGGCGGGAAACACACAAAGGGGAGAGGGTGTAGCCAACCTTTCCCGCCTGAACTCTCATTGGTGGGCTCTGATTTAGCCCCCCCCCTCTACCTCTGGATAAAGGTGGGTGCCGGGTCCCCAGAGCCTCAGATTAATCTTGGACTTCACAGACTTGACCTTCGATGAGCTGCTGCCCAGCTGACTGAAGAAATCTCCCTTGGGGTAAAGGAGTTACCCCCCAGCTTGGCAGGCACCTGAAACTCTGCAAGTGACCCAGTTGGAACTTTGCTGCTCCTTTGGACATCGACGACTCCTCTCTACCTTGAGGTGACTGCAGCGACCCTCATCCTTTGTGGGACAGTTGCCCCCCAGAAGCTGGCCTTCCTTGAAGCCTCCCGGAGCCCGTGGCTGCTGATCCAAGCTGCACCTTTTCCACTTGAAGCACCCGACATTGAAGGGCTCTTTCTCTTGAGCTCCCTGGTCACTGTGCCGTGACCCAGACTCTGTCCCCTCTGCTTTCAGGTCCTCCTCTTCAAGATCTACATCTTCAATCTTCACGACATCATCAACGCTTTTGGCTAGCAGCAGTTTTGTACATTTCCCATTGAAAATCAGCCCGCGACCCGAGATCGAAAACGACCTATGCACCCGGCTTCCCTGGGGCAGGTAACAGTGGTACCTCGGTACTCTCGTAGGTGTGGGCCCTTCAAAAGCTTAACTCTAAGCTCCTGAACTTAAACTCCTGCTAGAAGTGTTTTTAATCTTGTAAAGTTCAACCGCGATATTCTCCATAGACTTTAATAGAGATCCCGATAGCAGCTATTACCACCGCACGCGTCTCCCGTGGGTCCCCTCCCTCACTAACTTGGGTGGTCTCTTAAAGGGCCAGCGATCCTAAATGCCGTAGGCATTGTCTGTACAATTGTCGTGGTTCTTATACCACTTTTTTAATATATGATTTGGTCCCCCCCTGGGGCCCTGTGATTCCAGTGCTATTTATTGTACTTATCAATGCTTGTTTGAATTGTAACTTTACCTCTAGCCTCATAAAGAGACTTGCGGGACTATTGTTAGAGTAAATACATATATTTTGTATATATACCTGTGTGGACTACTCTTTCATTTGGTCATTCAAGAGGTTATCTATGGTAAAACAATAAGCTTAACACTCCTTCAAGACCACTAGGATAGCTTTCTTTAAAGGTTGTCTTTAACCTATCACCATAAGAGTCGAATTGGACTGGTGCAAGGTGTCCCCTATAACTAGAGGACAGCATATGCCAGGCCAACTTCTCACAGAGGGTCTCACCTGGGCCCTGATGGTCGCCGCCCTCCGGCTCTCGGTCTGCGCCATAGCCCGACCCCGCAGCGTGGTTTCTACCGGGAGCTGTCGCCGGGGGGGGGCAGGGGCTGCCGGCTCATTCCCCTCTCCGCCTCCTCCAGGTCACAGAGCACCCTGCGGACAGAATGAGGAAACAGATGCGCGTGGAAGCAGCGGGGTACCGAGGAATACCGTACAGCAGGAAGGGAGGTGCAGCTGTGAAAAGGGCGAGAGGGTGGGGCTAAAGAGACACCAGTGAGAGGATAGGACCATGGCCGACACCTGTGAACAGGGAGAGGGGCACCTGTTACCGGGGGTAGGAGCGAAGGAAGGAGTGGAGACAAAGCATATTAATATAAAGGGCGAGACACCTGTGACGAGAGGGAGGGGCTAAAGAGACACCAGTGAGAGGATAGGACCATGGCCGACACCTGTGAACAGGGAGAGGGGCACCTGTTACCAGGGGTAGGAGCGAAGGAAGGAGTGGAGACAAAGCATATTAATATAAAGGGCGAGACACCTGCAATAAGAACAGACACCTGAGGAAAGAATACAAGAAACACACCTGCGAAGCGGCTGACATGAGGGCACAGACGTGATGAGAGCGGATACAAGGGCTAACAGACTGCAGACGCGTGAACTTGGCGGCACGAGGTGACCCTCCGAAAATAACAACAAGCATTTTCATAGCCAATAGGTCTCGCTTTCGGGACCTTATAAGTATTTAGTTATGCAGCACAATATCCTTGGTGCAATAACATCAACTGTTGCATGGCTAAAAACTTATAAGGTCCCAAAAGCGAGACCTATTGGCATTTCTTGATAATATAACTGATGAATAAAAACAAGTTTTATTCCGTTAAAAATGCTGCTGCAAGGTGATATCACCTTGACAAATGTTGATAAATGAGACCGAAGCGTCTTATGTTTGGAACCTTACTTAAGCTTTGGCTTGCTATTTTTAACACTAAAAGAATTTGAAATGACTGAGAAACGGTCCCCAGTACCTCTACTAGTTTCCTTGGCTTAATATACTTGATTTATGCATTATTACTGGGTGGTTCATGCTTGCAGCCGCTTGCTAATCCTGGCCGCAAGTGGAGCAGTTCTGATATTCTAAAGTCACAATGCTGTAATTACCAGGCACATACATTTTTTCACTTTTTCTTTTCAGCCATTTTAATTCAAGATTTCTTGTACATCATGTAAAACGTTTTTCACCGAGATAATACATTTTATCATGACTATGGAGATTCTAATTTTGTTTACAAAAATATTAGGCTTGAAGGCAAGTACCTATGCAATATTCCTGAGCGTGTCCATACACTTAATTCACTACCGTAGCATAAACCAGTGGATGAAAGGATGAACACCTCAGGAAAAACTGAAAAGTGAAAGCGAACCCACTCAAGCTTCAGGCCCACACTGTCATTTTCAGACGTACCTCGGCAGCAGATAGCAACTTGCACTGCGTCATTAAATAATAGCTCATATGAGAAAACCCGTCACTCTACTCATATGCTCCCTCAGAAGAAGGGAATAGGTAACCTAAGTGAGGGTGTCATCAAAGAGTAGAAGAGGAAGAATGCCCTGTAGTGGCTGACGAGACGCGCTAGTAGGCAGGTTGACCTCTCTGTAAGGAGTGAAGCGATGACCGAACAAACCCCCATTAAACCCCCGGGGTTCTGACGAGAAAGAGAGAGCGCGAGCGAGCGTCCGTGCCCGCCCGAACCGCGTGGGGAATGAAAGGGAAAACCGAATACAGATGCAGTGTGTGCATGCGGGCATGACGAAAGGGAAAACAAGCATTGGCCGCGAATGAAAGGGAAAACCGAATACAGATGCAGTGCGTGCATGACGAAAGGGAAATTTGGCCGCATGAAAGCGAAAGTGATCGGACACACTCTGTGGTAATCACGCGAGTGGTGCGTGCGCAGCAGTGATTGCTGGATGGCGGCTGCGCACGTGCACACTCGCGTGAACGCAAGCGCTAGGCCGGCTGTGGCAGCACTTTGAAAACCCATATACTAAACGTCTCTCCGAGCAAAACATGCGCTGGCTCAGGCGAGACCTAAAAAGTGCCTCCTTCTTCCAATGCTAATAATGCTCCCCCGTCTACGGCAAGCAGTAAATGCGTGTGGTGTTTTGTCGCACATGCGAACGATGCAAGGCATCACGCGCAAGCAAGACAAATGTTGCGAATGCACCTACCAATCAAAAAGCAAACAAGCACTGAAAATGCAATAGATGCATATTTACGGGAGTCCTATTGTATTTTTAACAAAAGTGCAGATGTAAAAGAAGGCACGAACAGGAGGGGGTGGGAAGGTGTTGGTGTTCGAAGAAGTCACGGAGTACGGGAGGGAACGGGCAGAGCCAGGGGAGCAAAACTGTTTAGGAAATAAAGGGGCTGATTAACGAGGAAGGGAAAAAATGACAACATGCCCGTCAGGAGGTGGGTTTACCAAGCCAAGCACCAATCACAATGCTGAAAATATGATGCAAGCCAATCACAAATAAGCCTGAAGGTGGGAGGAGCTTCCCCCAGTATACTGTATACAGCATCTCTCGATGAGACAGAGCATGCGCTGCCTAGCCGAGACCTAAAAATGTAAAGGTAATTTTGGCTATCAAGTTCCAGCTGGAGCTAGATCGGACTTTTATCTAGTGGCTGTTTCCATTGATGCTAAAGTAGTGCAAAGGATTAAGATGCCTGCTGCAAAGAACACTTCCTTGTGTGTTCATAGGTTTTCAGGCGACAATAAAAAAGTAAAGTTAACCTTGGCAAATAATGTGTCTGCGGGAGAGAGATCGGAGTTTTTTCTAGTGGCTATTTCCATTCATGCTAAAGTAGTGCAGAGGATTAAGATGCCTGCTGCAAAGAACATGTCCTTGTGTGTTCATACGTTTTCAGGCGACAGTACAAATGTAAAGTGAAGTTTGGCGATTAATGTTCCTGCTGGAGAGAGATGGGAGTTTAATTTAGTGGCTGTTTCCAGTGATGCTAAAGTAGCGCAGAGGGTTAAGATGCATGCCTGCTGCAAAGAACATGTCCTTGTGTGTTCAGAGGTTTTCAGGCAACAATAAAAATGTAAAGGTAACTTTGGCGATTAAAGTTCCTGCGGGAAAGAGATGGAAGTTGTATCTGTCGGCTGTTTCCACTCATGAGGAAGTAGCACAGAGGATTAAGATGCCTGCTGCAAAGAACATGCTCTTGTGTGTTCAGAGGTTTTCAGGCAACAATAAAAATGTAAAAGTAACTTTGGCGATTAAGGTTCCTGCAGGACGGAAATGGAAGTTTTATCTAGTGGCAGTTTCCACTGATGCAAAAGGATCACAGTGAATTCAGATGCCTAGTGCAAAGAGCATGTCCTTGTGTATCGAGGGGGTTCCAGGCGACAATAAAAATGTAAGGGTAACCTCGACAATTAATGTTTCTGTGGGAGAGAGATCGGAAGTTTTATCTAGTGGCTGTTTCCACTCATGCTAAAGTAGCGCAGAGGATTAAGATGCCTGCTGCAAAGAGCATGTCCTTGTGTGTTCAGAGGTTTTCAGGCAACAATAAAAATGTAAAGGTAACTTTGGCGATTAAGGTTCCTGCAGGACGGAAATGGAAGTTTTATATAGTGGCTGTTTCCACTGATGCTAAAGGATCACAGGGGATTCAGATGCCTACTGCAAAGAACATGTCCTTGTGTGTTCAGAGGTTTTCAGGCAACAATAAAAATGTATATCAATCAATCACATAATTTGTAAAGCACACTACATACCCGGGAGGGATTCAAGGCGCTGGGGGGGGGGGGGGGGGGGGAGGGTGTTGCTGTTACTGGTCGAAGAGCCAGGTCTTGAGTTGTCTCTTGAAGGTCAGCAGGTCTTCGGTTTTTCGCAGGTAGAGGGGGAGGGTGTTCCAGGTCTTGGCGGCGCGATGGGAGAAGGATCTGCCTCCGGAAGTAGTTCTCCAGATGCGTGGGACTGTGACCAGGGCGTGGTCAGCGGAGCGGAGTTTCCTGTTGGGTACGTAGAAGGAGAGTCGACTGTTGAGATAGGCTGGGCCGGTTTTGTGGAGTGCCTTGTGTGCGTAGATCAGGAGCTTGAAGGAGATTCTTTTGTCGACGGGGAGCCAGTGCAGGTTCCTCAGGTGGGAGGTGATGTGGTCGTGGCGCAGGATGTCGAGGATCAGGCGTGCAGAGGCATTCTGGATTCTCTGTAGTCTGCTGATGAGCTTGGACGAGGCTCCGGCGTAGAGGGCGTTTCCGTAGTCGAGTCTGCTGCTGACTAGGGCCTGGGTGACTGTTTTCCTCGTGTTTGTCGGGATCCATCTGTAGATCTTGCGTAGCATGTGGAGGGTGTTGAAACAGGTGGAGGAGACTGCGTTGACTTGTTTGGTCATGGAAAGTTTTGAGTCGAGGATGACTCCCAGGTTGCGTGCGTGGTTGGTGGGGGCCGGGGGTGACCCCAGTGATGTGGGCCACCAAGAGTCATCCCATGCGGAGGGGTTGGACCCAAGGATGAGGATTTCCGTCTTGTCTGTGTTCAGTTTGAGACGGCTGTCCTCCATCCAGTCGGCGACGGCCTTCATTCCCTGGTGGAGGTTGGATTTGGCAGTGAGGGGGTCTTTGGTGAGGGAGAGGATAAGCTGAGTGTCGTCGGCGTACGAGAATATGTTGAGGTCGTGCTGTCGGGCGATGCGTGCTAGTGGTGCCATGTAGACGTTGAACAGCATCGGGCTGAGGGAGGATCCTTGAGGGACGCCACAGATGATCTCGGAGGCCTCGGATCGGAACGGGGGAGGCGGACTCTCTGAGTTCTGCCGGAGAGGAAGGAGGTGGTCCAGTCCAGGGCTTTGTTTCTGATCGCTGCGTAGTGGAGGCGCGTGCGTAGTGTGCGATGGCAGACTGTGTCGAGGGCGGCGGAGAGGTCCAGTAGGATGAGGGTCGCAGTCTTGCCGTTGTCTAGCAGGATCCTGATGTCGTCTGTGGCGGCGATGAGGGCGGTCTCGGTGCTGTGGTTGCTGCGGAATCCTGATTGGGAAGGGTCTAGGATGTTGTTGTCTTCGAGGTGCCGGGTGAGCTGGGTGTTTACTATCTTCTCGATGACCTTTGCTGGGAACGGAAGCAAGGAGATGGGCCGGAAGTTCTTGAGGTCGCTCGGGTCCGCCTTGGGTTTCTTCAGTAGGGCGCTGATCTCTGCGTGAATCCAGTTCTCAGGGAAGGTGGCGGTCTCGAAGGAGAGGTTGATGATTTTGTGCAGGTGGGGTGCGATGGACTTGCTGGCTTTGTTGAAGATGTGGTGCGGGAGAGGGTCGGATGAGGAACCGGAGTGGATTGTTCCCATGGTCTTGATTGTGTCCTCGATGCTCACGTTGGCCCAGGTTGTCAGGGTGTCATGGGCGGTGGGGTGCGGTGGGTTCGGTGCGGTGTGATCAGCAGGGGTTGTCCGGGGTCTGAAGCTGTCATGGATGTCGTTGATTTTCCGGTGAAAGAAGGTGGCGAATGAATAGCACAGGGCTTGCGATGGTGGGATGTCGTTGGAGCGGGGGTTGGAGAGTTCCTTCACGATGGTGAAGAGCTCCTTGCTGTTGTGCGCGTTGTTGTCAAGGCGGTCTGTGAAGGAGGTTCTTTTGGCGGTCCTGATGAGGTGGTTGTGGTTGCGGATGGCGTCTTTGTGGGCAGTGCGGCTGTCTGGCGTCTTTTTGCTGTGCCATATGTTTTCCAGTTTCCGGCAGGTGCGTTTGGAGTCGAGGAGTTCCGGGGTGAACCAGCTGACTCTTCTGCTGGTGTTTCTGTTGGTGGGGTTTTTCAGCAGAGCGACGGTGTTGGCGCAGTCATTCATCCAGCGGTCGAGGGCGAGTGCACCTTCATCCGGGTTGGTGCGGTTCATCGGAGGGTTGAGTGCGAGGCTTGTCTGTAGTTGTTCTTCAGTGATTTTGCCCCAGCGGCGGCGGGGGGTCTGTGGGTTGCAGTGGTGTGTGAGTGGTTTTCGGAAGGAGAAGTGGATGCAGTGGTGGTCTGTCCAGGTGAGTTTGGAGGCGTGGCTGAAGGTGACGTGGGGGCTTGAGGAGAAGATGGCATCAAGCGTGTGGCCGGCGATGTGGGTCGGCGTCGTGATGAGCTGTTTCAGTCCGAGGTTGGCGAGATTGTCGATCAGGGTGGAAGAGTTGTTGTCGTTGTTGTTCTCCAGATGATAGTTCAGGTCTCCGAGGAGGATGTAGTCGGTGGAGGTAAGCGAGTGCGTGCTGATGAGGTCGGCAATGGAGTCGCAGAATTGAGGCCGGGGTCCTGGCGGTCTGTAGACGAGGGTGCCTCTTTGAGTGGTCTTGGGGTCCGTGTGGATCTGGAAGTGCATGTGTTCGGCGGTGCCGAGGCTGTCGTTGGTGTTTGTTGAGATCTTGATGGTGTTTTTGTGGACGATGGCTATTCCTCCTCCGGCCCTGTTTGAGCGGTCTCTGTGGGTGATCTTTTACCCGTCTGGGATGGCTATGGCGATGTCTGGCGAGGAGGCTTCGTTCATCCAGGTCTCGGTCAGGAAGGCGACGTCCGGTGATGTGGTGTCGAGTAGGTCCCAGAATTCGACGGTGTGTTTGTGTGCGTAGCGGGTGTTGCTCAAGATGCATCTGAGCTGGTTGGCTTCCATTATGGTGGGTGTCTTGGCGCTTTTGTAGCAGGAGAAGTTGCAGTTCCGGCAGGTGAAGGGGCCGTGGGTGCGCTTCGGGGTGGCCTTGCAGCAGGTGAGGGTCCTTCCTGGGTTGAGAGCGACGAGGGTTTTGGCGTCGTAGCGGAGGCGGTCTTCGTGGCTGCTGCGGGGGCCAGGGGTTCTGGCGCTGGGCGAGGTCCAGGCGCAGACGGGCTTGCCATAGGCGCGCCCGCAGCGGCCACTATATATGGGGAGGTGGGGAGAGAGGAGCAGCTGGGAGGCGGGAGGCGAGGGACGGGTGTGACGAACGGGCGCAGAGGGGGCGGGGCCGCAGGGGAGGCAGCGGCGGGGACGGGGGACAGGAGACCAGCGCGGGGAACAGAAGAGAAAAGGGGTACACAATCAGGGTCACAGGCATAAAGTAAACACAGGGGTTCAGTGAACGGCGAGGGGTACAGAAATAAAAAGGGAGCACAGAAGCAGAGCGGCGAGCGGGGGGCAGGGGGCACAGACAGTCGCAGGCACAGAATCAAGGGGCACGGAGGCACAAAGGCAGCAAGTGAGACGTACCTAAGGCCTCGAATTCCACCGGCGGCAGCAGACAGCGGGGGTGCAGGCGGTGCTGCAGCGGGGGGGGGGGGGGGGAGCGACCTACCAGAAGGTCAAGGGTCGTAAAGGTAACTTTGGCGATTAAAGTTCCTGCAGGAGAGAGATGGAAGTTGTATCTAGTGGCTGTTTCCACTCATGCTAAAGTAGCGCAGAGGATTAAGATGCCTGCTGCAAAGAGCATGTACTTGTGTGTTCAGAGGCAACAATAAAAATGTAAAGGTAACTTTGGCGATTAAGGTTCCTGCAGGACGGGAAAGGAAGTTTTATCTAGTGGCAGTTTCCACTGATGCTAAAGGATCACTGAGGATTCAGATGCCTAGTGCAAAGAGCATATCCTTGTGTATCAAGAGGTTTCCAGACGACAATAAAAATGTAAAAGTAACATTGTCGATTAAGTTTCCTCCAGGACAGAAATGGAAGTTTTATCTAGTGGCTGTTTCCACTGATATTAAAGGATCACAGAGGATTCAGATGCCTACTGCAAAGAGCATGTCCTTGTGTATCGAGAGGTTTCAAGACGACAATAAAAATGTAAAGGTAACCTCGGCAATTAATGTTTCTGTGAGAGAGAGATGGAAGTTTTATCTAGTGGCTTTTTCCACTCATGCTAAAGTAGCGCAGAGGATTAAGATGCCTGCTGCAAAGAACATGTCCTTGTGTGTTCAGAGGTTTTCAGGCAACACTAAAAATGTAAAGGTAACTTTGGCGATTAATATTCCTGCTGGAGAGTGATGGGAGTTTTATCTAGTGGCTGTTTCAACTCATGTTAAAGCAGCACAGAGGATTATGGTGCCTGCTGCAAAGAACATGTCCTTGTCTGACTAAGTTTTTAGGCAACAATAAAAATGTAAAGGTAACTTTGGCGATTAAGGTTCCTGCCGGAGCGAGATGGAAGTTTTTTCTAGTGGCTGTTTGTTTGCACTCATGCTAAAGTAGCGCAGA
This sequence comes from Triturus cristatus, assembly GCF_964204655.1. Classification (NCBI taxonomy): domain Eukaryota; kingdom Metazoa; phylum Chordata; class Amphibia; order Caudata; family Salamandridae; genus Triturus; species Triturus cristatus. Next base: position 58,332,985 of record NC_140579.1, read on the forward strand.
GGATTAAGATGCCTGCTGCAAAGAACATGTCCTTGTGTGTAGAGAGGTTTTCAGGCAACAATAAAAATGTAAAGGTAACTTTGGCAATTAATGTTCCTGCTGGAGAGAGATGGGAGCTTTATATAGTGGCTGTTTCCACTCATGTTAAAGTAGCGTAGAGGATTAAGGTGCCTGCTGCAAAGAACATGTCCTTGTGTGTTCAGAGGTTTTCAGGCAACAATAAAAATGCAAAAGTAACTTTGGCGATTAAGGCTCCTGCAGGACGGAAATGGAAGTTTTATCTAGCGGCAGTTTCCACTGATGCTAAAGGATTACAGAGGATTCAGATGCCTACTGCAAAAAACATGTCCTTGTGTATCGAGAGGTTGTCAGGCGACAATAAAAATGTAAAGGTAACCTCGACAATTAATTTTTTTTGTGGGAGAGAGATCGGAAGTTTTATCTAGTGACAGTTTCCACTTATGCTAAAGTAGTGCAGAGAATTAAGATTGTTTTCCACACACGGAGAGTGAGAGAATGAACAACTCAGTTGCGTTCTCCCAATCGAACTTTTTTTTCACAATCAGCAACTGTTGTCAGAACAATAGACACACACGGTCTTCGGATGTAATGGAGTATTACTACAATACCTACTCAGTCGGGTGGAATATCAAAGATATTGAAGTAAAAGCCTCACTCACATAATAGTGACATGCTTCATCATAGGCAAATACTCCACACCCAGATAAAATGGTACTATCTGGGCGGACTCGACCAAAGATGTAATGGGAGTGCTTAGATAAATGAGTGACTGGTTAAGCAGGGAACCAGATTATAATTGTTGTTGTTTGTTGAATCTTCCCACTGCTTAGACGAATCACAATCCGGTTTCCGCCCAAAACATAGTACGGAGACTACATTAGTGGAGGTCATAGACAACATCAGAATGGCAGCAGATAAGGGTCAGGCAGTGATATTGGTCCTGCTTGACCTGTCTGCTGCCTTCGACACCATATCTCATCAGGTCCTTATCACCCGACTTGAGGAGATGGGTGTAAGAGGTAAAGCACTAAGTTGGCTGACTGATTTTTTGACCAACAGGACGCAAACTGTCAATCTTGGTCCCTATCGTTCGTCAACCACCGGTATCAGCAAGGGGGTTCCTCAGGGCTCTTGCTTGAGCCCTACATTATTTAACATCTATGTAGCCCCCTTGGCAGGATACCTTAGACGGCTTGGGTTTGACCCCATATCCTATGCCGATGATACACAACTTTTGATGTCTTTCGACAAAGCAAATCCACTTACCCAGGACTTATTTTCTGAGGGCATGAAAGGAGTTGCGTATTGGATGAGGGAACATTTTTTACAACTAAATTCTGATAAATCAGAAATCATGCTATTTGGAGAGGCAAAACTAAGATGGTCCCCTAGTTGGTGGCCAGAGGAATTGGGCTCTGCCCCGTCCCCTAAAGATGTTGTAAAGGACTTGGGTGTGCGCCTGGACAATGATCTTACTCTTGAAGAACATGTTAACAGCACCGCCAACACCTGCTTCCACACTCTCCGCATGTTGCGTAGGGTTTGTCCCTTTCTTCCTATAACCACCCGTAAATCCTTGGTCCAATCATTGATCATTAGCAGATTGGACTACTGCAATGCTTTGCTAATTGCAGCTAAAGAAAAATCTTTATACAAACTGCAGGTGGTTCAGAATACCGCAGCTCGATTGGTAAACAACGCACTTCCCAGGACCCCGTCAGCCCCTCTGCTTCGCGACCTTCATTGGCTCCCCATAAAAAAGAGAGTCAGATTTAAAATCTGTTGCATGGTTTTTAAATCCCTGCACAACTTGGGTCCTGGCTATTTTGCTCGGAAACTTGTTAGATATACTCCTACAAGACTACTGAGATCCAGCCAACTTGCATACCTGCAAACCCCTCGCATCAAATTTGCCCGGATGGGAGGGAAGGCGTTCTCCTATCTGGCACCCCGTTATTGGAATCTCCTCCCATTACATCTTCGTCAATGTACCAATCTAGGGGTCTTCAGGAAATTACTGAAAACACAACTTTTTTAATCGCACTTCCCTCAGTGGTCAATCAGCAGTCCAAAGCGCAGAGATACCCCGTATGGGGTGATTCTGGCGCTATATAAAACCCGTAAATAAATAAATAAATAAATAAATAAATACCTACGAGTGGTCCTTTATTCTGGGGTACTCCTGGTACCATTAAAAACTTTGTGTTGGGGTTTTTTTTAATGTAATTTCATTCAAATGTACTCTCATATAAGTGCCAACATGTTTCGGCCCATGTTGATAGCCCAAACAGGTCTGGGGGCCTTAGTCAGGGCGATGTATTTCTGTTCCTTATCTTTAAGGTCCCTGCCTTATATATGTGCATGTGCTACATGCAACCCAAACGTGAGGCCTAATGCACTCACCTGTACGTCTTGTACTCCAAATCCAGTAGATTTTCTACTGGTCGATGCCTACTAGCATCATGCAGCCCTCATGTGTTAAGGTGATGTCCTGTGTCAAACATTCGTCAAGGATGCATCACCGCTGGTCCAGCTATTGGGACACATCGTCTGCCGTCTGTCTATTGTTCTGACAACAGTTGCTGACAGAGAATTAAGATGCCTGCTGCAAAGAACATGTCATTGTGTGTTCATACGTTTTCAGGCAACAATAAAAATGTAAAGGTAACTTTGGCGATTAAGGTTCCTTCAGGACGGAAATGGAAGTTTTATCTAGTGGCAGTTTCCACTGATGCTAAAGGATCACAGAGGATTCAGATGCCTAGTACAAAGAGCATGCCCTTGTGTATCGAGAGGTTTCAAGACGACAATAAAAATGTAAAGGTAACCTCGGCAATTAATGTTTCTGTGAGAGAGAGATGGAAGTTTTATCTCGTGGCTTTTTCCACTCATGCTAAAGTAGCGCAGAGGATTAAGATGCCTGCTGCAAAGAACATGTCCTTGTGTGTTCAGAGGTTTTCAGGCAACACTTAAAATGTAAAGGTAACTTTGGCGATTAATATTCCTGCTGGAGAGTGATGGGAGTTTTATCTAGTGGCTGTTTCAACTCATGTTAAAGTAGCACAGAGGATTAAGGTGCCTGCTGCAAAGAACATGTCCTTGTCTGACTGTAAGTTTTTAGGCAACAATAAAAATGTAAAGGTAACTTTGGCGATTAAGGTTCCTGCTGGAGAGAGATGGAAATTTTTTCTAGTGGCTGTTTGTTTGCACTCATGCTAAAGTAGCGCAGAGGATTAAGATGCCTGCTGCATAGAACATGTCCTTGTGTGTTCAGAGGTTTTCAGGCAACAATAAAAATGTAAAGGTAACTTTGGCGATTAATGTTCCTGCTGGAGAGAGATGGGAGCTTTATATAGTGGCTGTTTCCACTCATGTTAAAGTAGCGTAGAGGATTAAGGTGCCTGCTGCAAAGAATATGTCCTTGTGTGTTCAGAGGTTTTCAGGCAACAATAAAAATGTAAAAGTAACTTTGGCGATTAAGGCTCCTGCAGGACGGAAATGGAAGTTTTATCTAGCGGCAGTTTCCACTGATGCTAAAGGATTACAGAGGATTCAGATACCTAGTGGAAAGAGCATGTCCTTGTGTATCGAGGGGTTTCCAGGCCACAATAAAAATGTAAAGGTAACCTCGACAATTAATGTTTCTGTGGGAGAGAGATCGGAAGTTTTATCTAGTGGCTGTTTCCACTCATGCTAAAGTAGCGCAAAGGATTAAGATGCCTGCTGCAAAGAGCATTTCCTTGTGTGTTCAGAGGTTTTCAGGCAACAATAAAAATGTAAAAGTAACTTTGGCGATTAAGGTTCCTGCAGGACGGAAATGGAAGTTTTATCTAGCGGCAGTTTCCACTGATGCTAAAGGATTACAGAGGACTCAGATACCTAGTGGAAAGAGCATGTCCTTGTGTATCGAGGGGTTTCCAGGCCACAATAAAAATGTAAAGGTAACCTCGACAATTAATGTTTCTGTGGGAGAGAGATCGGAAGTTTTATCTAGTGGCTGTTTCCTCTTATGCTAAAGTAGTGCAGAGAATTAAGATGCCTGCTGCAAAGAACATGTCATTGTGTGTTCATACGTTTTCAGGCAACAATAAAAATGTAAAGGGAAATTTGGCGATTAATGTTCCAGCTGGAGAGAGATGGGAGTTTAATTTAGTGGCTGTTTCCAGTGATGCTAAACTAGCGCAGAGGATTAAGATGCACCTCTGCTGCAAAGAACATGTCCTTGTGTGTTGAGAGGTTATCAGGCAACAATAAAAATGTAAAGGTAACTTTGGCGATTAAAGTTCCTGTTGGAGAGAGATGGAAGTTTTATCTAGTGGCTGTTTCCACTCATGCTGAAGTAGCACAGAGGATTAATATACCTGCTGCAAAGAACATGCTCTTGTGTGTTCAGAGATTTTCAGGCAACGATAAAAATGTAAAGGTAACTTTGGCGTTTAAGGTTCCTGCAGGACGGAAATGGAAATTTTATCTACTGGCTGTTTCTACTGATGCTAAAGGATCACAGGGGTTTCCGATGCCTACTGCAAAGAACATGTCCTTGTGTGTTCAGAGGTTTTCAGGCAACAATAAAAATGTAAAGTTAACTTTGGCGATTAAAGTTAGGGGTGGGCGGAATTTGCGGAATTAACCTTCGCAAATTATCGCGAGAATGTTTAAAATTATCGCAAACAAGCAGAAATATCGCGAAGATGCGGAAGTTTTTTTCCGGCATGTTCGCGAGATTTTCTGCATGGTTGCGGGTCGCCAACTTACCCATGTGGTTGCTTGCGGGCGCGGCCATCTTGTTTTGAGTTGTTCTCGCGGTGCATGATCGCGAGAAGAAAGACTTGATCGCGCGACGCATGACGTCACTGCGGGCGCGAACTGTCGCGAGACAGCGCAAATGGCTAAAAACAATACAACATCTCATGGAGAACGCGACCGGATCAAGAAAACTTGTCGGCGAACGCAGGGATTCAGGTAAGGCGATCGCGCGCGCGCAAGAATGTATCATTTTACAGCGCGAGCAAGAAACAAATTATCGCCAAGCTGCGGAAACCGGAATTTTTGACATTTTCGCGCTCTCCGCGGAACGCAAAAATGTCAAATTATCGCAATTTCCGCGAACGGAACGAAATTTTTGCCCAGGCCTAATTAAAGTTCCTGCAGGAGAGAGATGGAAGTTTTATCTAGTGGCTGTTTCCACTCATGCTAAAGTAGTGCAGAGGATTAAGAAGCCTGCTGCAAAGAGCATGTCCTTGTGTGTTCAGAGGTTTTCAGGCAACAATAAAAATGTAAAAGTAACTTTGGCGATTAAGGTTCCTGCAGGACGGAAATGGAAGTTTTATCTAGTGGCAGTTTCCACTGATGCTAAAGGATCATAGAGGATTCAGATGCCTACTGCAAAGAACATGGCCTTGTGTATCGAGAGGTTTTCAGGCGACAATAAAAATGTAAAGGTAACCTCGGCAATTAATGTTTGTGAGAGAGAGATGGAAGTTTTATCTAGTGGCTTTTTCCACTCATGCTAAAGTAGCGCAGAGGATTAAGATGCCTGCTGCAAAGAACATGTCCTTGTGTGTTAAGAGGTTTTCAGGCAACACTAAAAATGTAAAGGTAACTTTGGCGATTAATGTTCCTGCTGGAGAGTGATGGGAGTTTTATCTAGTGGCCGTTTCAACTCATGTTAAAGTAGCACAGAGGATTAAGGTGCCTGCTGCAAAGAACATGTCCTTGTCGGACTGTAAGTTTTTAGGCAACAATAAAAATGTAAAGGTAACTTTGGCGATTAATGTTCCTGCTGGAGAGAGATGAAAGTTTTTTCTAGTGGCTGTTTGTTTGCACTCATGCTAAAGTAGCACAGAGGATTAAGATGCCTGCTGCAAAGAACATGTCGTTGTGTGTTCAGAGGTTTTCAGGCAACAATAAAAATGTAAAGGTAACTTTGGCGATTAATGTTCCTGCTGGAGAGAGATGGGAGTTTTATCTAGTGGCTGTTTCCACTCATGTTAAAGTAGCGTAGAGGATTAAGGTGCCTGCTGCAAAGAACATGTCCTTGTGTGTTTAGAGGTTTTTAGGCAACAATAAAAATGTAAAAGTAACTTTGGCGATTAAGGTTCCTGCTGGACGGAAACGGAAGTTTTATCTAGTGGCAGTTTCCAATGATGCTAAAGGATCACAGAGGATTCAGATGCCTAGTGCAAAGAGCATGTCCTTGTGTATCGAGGGGTTTCCAGGCGACAATAAAAATGAAAAGGTAACCGACAATTAATGTTTCTGTGGGAGAGAGATCGGAAGTTTTATCTAGTGGCAGTTTCCAATGATGCTAAAGGATCACAGAGGATTCAGATGCCTGCTGCAAAGAACATGTCCTTGTGTATCGAAAGGTTTCCAGACGACAATAAAAATGTAAAGGTAACATTGTCGATTAAGTTTCCTCCAGGACGGAAATGGAAGTTATATCTCGTGGCTGTTTCCACTGATGCTAAAGGATCACAGAGGATTAAGATGCCTACTGCAAAGAACATGGCCTTGTGTATCGATAGGTTTTCAGGCGACAATAAAAATGTAAAGGTGACTTTGGCGATTAATATTCCTGCTGGAGAGTGATGGGAGTCTTATCTAGTGGCTGTTTCAACTCATGTTAAAGTAGCACAGAGGATTAAGGGGCCTGCTGCAAAGAACATGTCCTTGTCTGACTGTAAGTTTTTAGGCAACAATAAAAATGTAAAGGTAACTTTGGCAATAAATGTTCCTGCTGGAGAGAGATGGAAGTTTTTTCTAGTGGCGGTTTATTTGCACTCATGCTAAAGTAGCGCAGAGGATTAAGATGCCTGCTGCAAAGAACATGTCCTTGTGTGTTCAGAGGTTTTCATGGAAACAATAAAAATGTAAAGGTAACTTTGGCGATTAAGGTTCCTGCAGTACGGAAATTGAAGTTTTATCTAGTGGCAGTTTCCACTGATGCTAAAGGATCACAGAGGATTCAGATGCCTAGTTTAAAGAGCACGTCCTTGTGTATCGAGAGGTTTCCAGACGACAATAAAAATGTAAAGGTAACATTGTCGATTAAGTTTCCTCCAGGACGGAAATGGAAGTTATATCTTGTGGCTGTTTCCACTGATGCTAAAGGATCACAGAGGATTCAGATGCCTACTGCAAAGAACACGTCCTTGTGTATCGAGAGGTTTTCAGGCAACAATAAAAATGTAAAGGTAACCTCGACAATTAATGTTTCTGTCGGAGAGACATCGGAAGTTTTATCTCGTGGCTGTTTCCACTGATGCTAAAGGATCACAGAGGATTCAGATGCCTACTGCAAAGAACATGTCCTTGTGTATCGAGAGGTTTCAGGTGACAATAAAAATGTAAAGGTAACCTCGACAATTAATGTTTCTGTGGGAGAGAGATCGGAAGTTTTATCTAGTGACGGTTTCCACTTATGCTAAAGTAGTGCAGAGAATTAAGATGCCTGCTGCAAAGAACATGTCGTTGTGTGTTCATACATTTTCAGGCAACAATAAAAATGTAAAGGGAAATTTGCCGATTAATGTTCCAGCTGGAGAGAGATGGGAGTTTAATTTAGTGGCTGTTTCCAGTGATGCTAAACTAGCGCAGAGGATTAAGATGCACGTCTGCTGCAAAGAACATGTTCTTGTGTGTTCAGAGGTTATCAGGCAACAATAAAAATGTAACTTTGGCGATTAATGTTCCTGTTGGAGAGAGATGGAAGTTTTATCTAGTGGCTATTTCCACTCATGCTAAAGTAGCGCAGAGGATTAAGATGCCTGCTGCAAAGAAACATGTTTGAAAATAGAAGAAGCTGAAGAAAAAGAACTCACAATCAAGATTTAACATCAAGAGGATTTTGGCACCAACGAGCCCCACCAGTGACCTTGCCATCGGTCGCCCGCAACTCAATATTAAAGTGCCAGTTTCTTCTTTATTCTACCAGTTCCTCCTGCCTGCTTTTGAACTGCTGCCAGTCATTCCTGCGACATTGGTCGCCCACAACCCAGTCTAAAAGTGCCAGTTTCTGCTGCCTGCCATTTCCTGCCGCAGATTTGAGACAACTTTATTTTTGCTGCTCAGCCCATACACCAACTGACTCAGGCACTCCAACATTCCACCTTACATTCCACATTCCAACATTCTCACAGCATTCACTCTGGCTGTGCAGCAGGATACCACTCTCAGCTCCGCTCCTTCCCAGAGACAGAAGAACGGGAAGAGCCTCTGTGTGAAGGGCGCCCGCGGGAAGGAGTAGAGAAGCTCCATGGAGTCAGTATTGTACAGGGACACCCGCCCCCCCTCGTAGTCCAGATACACCCCCAGCTTCAGGGGCTTCTCACGAGGCGACAGAGGGGTCGGAGGGGAGGTGAGAGCCCAGTACTGACCCTTCCACCCCTGCACAGCCCAGACTCCCCCCTCAGGTGACCATGTGATCTCTCCCTTCCTGTCCACAGACTCTGCTGCGACCCCCACATTCCACGCTCCCCCCTCCTGCAGCAGCTGCACCTCCCAGTAATGTCTGCCAGAGGTGAACCCCTCGCTCCCCAGCATACAGGGGTAGTAGGTGAATCTCTTGGGGGTGTCCGGCAGGGTCTGTGCTGTGCCCGTGTCTCTCACACGTCGCCCCCCCTCAGACAGGAGGAGCCGAGGATGAGCCGTGTCAGGATCCAGAGTCACCATCACTGCAGAGAAGAGATTCACAATTAGAGATTTAATGACACAAAGAAAAGCTGTAATCACTGCTTCTATTTTACATGTGATTAATTTACACCACATCTGGCAGGAGTACGCAGCGCTAGAGAGCGCACGGCACTAGACTGCTCACTACACTAAAGTACGCAGCACTAGACTGATCACTACACTAAAGCGCAAAGCAGCACTAGACTGCTCACTACACTAAAGCACGCGGCACTAGACCGCTCACTACACTACAGCGCACGGCACTAGACTGCTCACTACACTAAAGCGCGCGGCACTAGACTGCTCACTACACTAAAGCGCGCGGCACTAGACTGCTCACTACACTAAAGCGTGCGGCACTGGAGTGCTCACTACACTAAAGCGTGCGGCACTAGAGTGCTCACTACCCTAAAGCGCGCGGCACTAGATTGCTCACTACACTAAAGCGCGCAGCACTAGACCGCTCACTGCACTAAAGCGCACAGCACTAGACTGCTCACTACACTAAAGCGTGCTGCACTAGAGTGCTCACTACACTAAAGCGCGTATTCATCCAGAGCACACACTACACCGAACAGCACACTGCGCTACACAACACAGGACATTCTACTACACACTACACTGCACCAGGTGGCATACTACATTGCACGACCACACATGACACACACTACAATAGCAGAGAGTAACAGCAACTTGATTAGATGGTACAGAGTGATAGAGCTACTCCAAGGTTTACTGTACTGGTCAGCACTCTATAATAGAAAGTACAGAGTAACAGAGCTGCAACAAGGAAAACAGTACTGGTCAGTACCCTGGATTATATTGTACAGAGTGAGAGAGCTCCTAGAAGCCATGCAGTACTAGTCAGTACACTGCATGAGACGGCACAGAGTAACAGAACTACTCCAAGGTATACGGTACTATCCAGTACACTGCATTGGATGCTACAGAGTTACTTGAAAATATACTGTACGAGTCAGTACATTGTATTAGATGACACAGAGTGGCAGACCTACTCCAAGGTATACAGTACTAGTCGGTACACCGCATTGGATGGTACAGTGTGGCAGAGCTACTAGAAGTTATACTGTACTAGTGAGTACACTGTATTATAAGGTACAGAGTGACAGAGCTACTTGAAGGTATACTGTACTAGTCAGTACACTGCATTAGTTGGAATAGAGTAACTGACAGCTACTCTAAGGTATACTGTAGTAGTCAGTACACTATTTTAGTTGGAATATAGTTCCAGAGCTACTAGAAGGTATAATGTACTAGTCAATACACTGTATTAGATGGTACGGAGTGGCAGAGCTAGTCCAAGGTATACTGTAAAAGTCAGTACACTGCTTTAGAGGGAACAGAGTGACAGAGCTGCTTGGAGGTATACTGTCCTGATCAGTACACGACATTAGATGGTACGGAGTGACAGAGCTGCTTGGAGGTATACTGTCCTGATCAGTACACGACATTAGATGGTACGGAGTGACAGAGCTGCTTGGAGGTATACTGTCCTGATCAGTACACGACATTAGATGGTACGGAGTGTCAGAGCTACTCGAAGGTCTACTGTACTAGTAAGTACACTATATTAGATGATACAGAGTGGTAGAGCTACCCCAAGGTATACTGTACTTGTCAGTACACTGTATTAGATGGTACGGAGTGGCAGAGCTAGTCCAAGGTGTACAGTACTAGGCAGTACACAGCACTGCATGGTACAGAGTGACAGAGCTGCTTGGAGGTCTACTGTACTAGTCAGTACACTATATTTAAGGCTCCCTGTTTTCCGTTTTTACAGATTTTTACAGATAAATACAGACAGAAAACAATGTTTTTTTTCTGTCTGCATTTATTTATAAAAGCTGATAAATACAGAAAATTGTGCTTCTTTTAAGTGACTCTCCGTGCGCTCTTTCATGAATTATAGGTCAGCAGCTGAGCAGATGGACAGCACGGGAAATTAAAAACAGGATGACATTTCTTTAAATAGAAGCATATGTCAACATACTTTGATATCATAATGCTATAGTATTTACCAGTGGATATATTGTTATGTAATGTTTGGCCGCCTAAATAGCTAAAATACGACAGATATCAAAGCATGAGCGCGCGTCTATCAGTAAATAGATATGGAAATTTACAGTTTTACAACATCATTTATAGGGAAAACACAAAATACATATGGATAAATACAGATAAAATGGCCAAAAAATAAATACTATAAAACCGGGCGCCCTAACTATATTAGATGGTACAGAGTGGTAGAGCTACCCTAAGGTATACTGTACTAGTCAGTATACTGTATTAGATGGTACAGAGTAAATTAGCTACTACAATGTATACTGTACTAGTGAGCACACAGTATCAGAGGGTACAGAATGACAGAGCTACTAGAAGGTATACTGTACTAGTTTAGTGGCCCAGGTAGACACCACCCTTTAGGGATGCTTCGATTGGTTGGCATTAGTAGAATTAATGAGTGTAGATACAGATGATATTCCAGGTGTAAGGCCACAGCAGGTAAACTCATGCACAGATACCACTCTGCACATCTTGCTGTGTCTTTTAGATTCCCACAGACTTTGCAGACACTGCCTTTATCTTTAGCTGTCCACAGATGCCGCCTCCCTATTCCTACTGGACCTCAGCCAGGATATGGGGGTCACAGTTAAGGTTTTGATCAGCTGTGCTGTGGACGAAAGACATTTGGTTGTGACGTAAAGGCCGGAGAGCCGAGGTCCATCTCTTGGGATGTCCAATCTGAGGTCCAGGTTCGCAAGGCACCTGTCTAGCCTTAGGAATGTCTGAGAGGGAATAAACATTTCTACCTCAGGTCAGTGCAGCCGGAGAGAGGATCATTTTAATCTGATTAACTTCCAGCAGGGGCCGGTCCCAGGCCTGAGCTAAGCTCTAGTGAAGTTAAGACTACAGGGTTGTGTGGGAGGGTTTTCACGTTTTCCCAATACATTTATTTAAAACTCCAAGTATTTAGGGAAATAAACCACTGCACATCATTTGTGGGTTAGAAAGTTACAGTGGGAACAAAGCAAGATTACAATTTGGGTGTCTGATTATTTACAGACATATTTGAGACTAAGGTATGTTGTAGAAACACTACAGGGGCTGAGCCAAAATATCTTACTGAACTCCAACACCCTGTCAGAAGTCACAGTCCAAAGATTCCTATTTCCAGTTTTGTGTCAACACTAATTTGACAAAAAAATGAAGTTTCTGCTCAACTGGTATTCCAGGTGACAGTATTACCACATGCAGTATTACCACATGCAGGATTACCACATGCAGGATTACCACATGCAGGATTACCACATGCAGGATTACCACATGCAGGATTACCACATGCAGGATTACCACATGCAGGATTACCACATGCAGGATTACCACATCCAACATAACCACATGCAGGATAGCCACATGCAGGATTACCACATGCAGTTTAACCACATACAGTATAGCCACGTGCAGTATTACCACATGCAGTTTAACCACATACAGTATAGCCACGTGCAGTATTACCACATGCAGTTTAACCACATACAGTATAGCCACGTGCAGTATTACCACATGCAGTTTAACCACATACAGTATAGCCACGTGCAGTATTACCACATGCAGTTTAACCACATACAGTATAGCCACGTGCAGTATTACCACATGCAGTTTAACCACATACAGTATAGCCACGTGCAGTTTAACCACATACAGTATAGCCATGTGCAGTATTACCACGTGCAGTATTACCACGTGCAGTATTACCACGTGCAGTATTACCACGTGCAGTATTACCACATGCAGTTTAACCACGTGCAGTTTAACCACATGCAGTATTACCACATGCAGTTTAACCACATGCAGTATTACCACGTGCAGTTTAACCACGTGAAGTTTAACCACGTGCAGTTTAACCACATACAGTATAGCCATGTGCAGTTTAACCACATACAGTATAGCCACGTGCAGTTTAACCACATACAGTATAGCCACGTGCAGTTTAACCACATACAGTATAGCCATGTGCAGTTTAACCACATACAGTATTACCACATGCAGTTTAACCACATACAGTATAGCCACGTGCAGTATTACCACATGCAGTTTAACCACATACAGTATAGCCACGTGCAGTTTAACCACATACAGTATAGCCATGTGCAGTTTAACCACATACAGTATAGCCATGTGCAGTTTAACCACATACAGTATAGCCATGTGCAGTTTAACCACATACAGTATAGCCATGTGCAGTTTAACCACATACAGTATAGCCATGTGCAGTTTAACCACATACAGTATAGCCACGTGCATGATTCCCCCGTGCAGCATAACCCCGTGCGGCATAACCCCGTGCGGCATAACCCCGTGCGGCATTACCCCGTGCGGCATTACCCCGTGCGGCATTACCCCGTGCGGCATTACCCCGTGCGGCATTACCCCGAGCGGCATTACCCCGAGCGGCATTACCCCGTGCGGCATTACCCCGTGCGGCATTACCCCGTGCGGCATTACCCCGTGCGGCATTACCCCGTGCGGCATTACCCCGTGCGGCATTACCCCGTGCGGCATTACCCCGTGCGGCATTACCCCGTGCGGCATTACCCCGTGCGGCATTACCCCGTGCGGCATTACCCCGTGCAGCATTACCCCGTGCAGCATTACCCCGTGCAGCATTACCCCGTGCAGCATTACCCCGTGCAGCATTACCCCGTGCAGCATTACCCCGTGCAGCATTACCCCGTGCAGCATTACCCCGTGCAGCATTACCCCATGCAGCATTACCCCATGCAGCATTACCCCATGCAGCATTACCCCATGCAGCATTACCCCATGCAGCATTACCCCATGCAGCATTACCCCATGCAGCATTACCACATGCAGCATTACCACATGCAGCATTACCACATGCAGCATTACCACATGCAGCATTACCACATGCAGCATTACCACATGCAGCATTACCACATGCAGTATTACCACATGCAGTATTACCCCATGCAGTATTACCCCATGCAGTATTACCCCATGCAGTATTACTACATGCAGAATTACTACATGTAGTATTACCACATGTAGTATTACCACATGTAGTATTACCACATGCAGCATAACCCCATGCAGCATAACCCCATGCAGTATTACTACATGCTGCATAACCACATGCAGTATTACTACATGCAGTATAACCACTTACAGTATAGCCATGTGCAGCATAACCACATGCAGGATTACCACATGCAGTATTACCACATTCGGTTCCACTCAACCAGATATTACTGCGGACACATTCCACTTTGGCTGAAATTACAGAAATTGTAGCAGGAAAACGACAAAAAGTATTCAGGAATTATCTGCAGAAATCAGTGCAGCAGTACTCTACTGTTGTCTGGTGTTGTGTGTGCATGCATAGCATGAGTGCAGATGTGCGTGATGCGACGGGCCTAACTGCAAGTGCAGGGTGGGAGTGTGGACTGTGAGGGAAGATCTCATGAATAGTGAGCGTGCAATAGGTCAGTGTAGCTGCATGCGCTAGGTCAGTGTAGATGTATGTGTTAGGTCAGTGTCAGTGCATGCACTAGGTCAGTGTAGATGTATGTGCTAGGTCAGTGTAGGGTCACAAGTGAGGTCAGAGTAGGTTCATGAGCTAGGTCAGTGTAGGTGCATGCGCTAGGTCAGTGTAGGTGCATGTGCTAGGTCAGTGTCGGTGCATGCGCTAGGTCAGTGTCGGTGCATGCACTAGGTCAGTGTCGGTGCATGCACTAGGTCAGTGTCGGTGCATGCACTAGGTCAGTGTCAGTGCATGCACTAGGTCAATGTAGATGCATGCTCCAGGTCAGTGTAGGTGCATGTGCTAGGTCAGTGTAGCTGCATGGCCTAGGTCAGTGTAGGTGCATGCGCTAGGTCAGTGTAGGTGCATGCACTAGGTCAGTGTAGGTGCATGCGCTAGGTCAGTGTCAGTGCATGCACTAGGTCAGTGTCAGTGCATGCACTAGGTCAGTGTCAGTGCATGCACTAGGTCAATGTAGATGCATGCTCTAGGTCAGTGTAGGTGCATGTGCTAGGTCAGTGTAGCTGCATGGCCTAGGTCAGTGTAGGTGCATGCGCTAAGTTAGTGTAGGTGCATGCGCTAGGTCAGTGTAGGTGCATGCACTAGGTCAGTGTAGGTGCATGCACTAGGTCAGTGTAGGTGCATGCACTAGGTCAGTGTAGGTGCATGCTCTAGGTCAGTGTAGATGTATGTGCTAGGTCAGTGTAGGGTCACAAGTGAGGTCAGAGTAGGTTCATGAGCTAGGTCAGTGTAGGTGCATGCGCTAGGTCAGTTTAGGTGCATGTGCTAGGTCAGTGTAGCTGCATGCGCTAGGTCAGTGTAGGTGCATGCGCTAGGTCAGTGTAGGTGCATGCGCTAGGTCAGTGTAGGTGCATGCGCTAGGTCAGTGTAGCTGCATGCTCTAGGTCAGTGTAGATGCATGGCCTAGGTCAGTGTAGGTGCATGGCCTAGGTCAGTGTAGGTGCATGGCCTAGGTCAGTGTAGGTGCATGGCCTAGGTCAGTGTAGGTGCATGGCCTAGGTCAGTGTAGGTGCATGGCCTAGGTCAGTGTAGGTGCATGGCCTAGGTCAGTGTAGGTGCATGGCCTAGGTCAGTGTAGGTGCATGGCCTAGGTCAGTGTAGGTGCATGGCCTAGGTCAGTGTAGGTGCATGGCCTAGGTCAGTGTAGGTGCATGGCCTAGGTCAGTGTAGGTGCATGGCCTAGGTCAGTGTAGGTGCATGGCCTAGGTCAGTGTAGGTGCATGGCCTAGGTCAGTGTAGGTGCATGGCCTAGGTCAGTGTAGGTGCATGGCCTAGGTCAGTGTAGGTGCATGGCCTAGGTCAGTGTAGGTGCATGGCCTAGGTCAGTGTAGGTGCATGGCCTAGGTCAGTGTAGGTGCATGGCCTAGGTCAGTGTAGGTGCATGGCCTAGGTCAGTGTAGGTGCATGCGCTAGGTCAGTGTAGGTGCATGCGCTAGGTCAGTGTAGGTGCATGCGCTAGGTCAGTGTAGGTGCATGCGCTAGGTCAGTGTAGGTGCATGCGCTAGGTCAGTGTAGGTGCATGCGCTAGGTCAGTGTAGGTGCATGCGCTAGGTCAGTGTAGGTGCATGCGCTAGGTCAGTGTAGGTGCATGCGCTAGGTCAGTGTAGGTGCATGCGCTAGGTCAGTGTAGGTGCATGCGCTAGGTCAGTGTAGGTGCATGCGCTAGGTCAGTGTAGGTGCATGCGCTAGGTCAGTGTAGGTGCATGCGCTAGGTCAGTGCAGGTGCATGCGCTAGGTCAGTGCAGGTGCATGCGCTAGGTCAGTGCAGGTGCATGCGCTAGGTCAGTGCAGGTGCATGCGCTAGGTCAGTGCAGGTGCATGCGCTAGGTCAGAGTAGGTGCATGTGCTAGGTCAGAGTAGGTGCGTGTGCTAGGTCAGTGTAGGTGCATGCACTACGTCAGTGTAGGTGCATGCGCTAGGTCAGTGTAGGTGCATGCGCTAGGTCAGTGTAGGTGCATGCGCTAGATCAGTGTAGGGCACCATACCATAGCACAGCACACCATTCCATCGCATACCACACCATACCATACCACACCACACCACACCATACCATGCCATGCCACACCATACCATGCCATGCCACACCATACCATAGCCCACCACACCATACCATAGCACACCACGCCACACCAAACCATAGCACACCACACCATACCATAGCACACCACACCAAACCAAACCATAGCACACCACACCATACCATAGCACACCACACCACACCACACCACACCATAGCCCACCACACCATACCATACCACACCATACCATACCACACCATACCATAGCACACCACACAATACCACACCATACCATACCATAGCCCACCACACCATACCATACCACACCATACCATACCACACCACACCATATCATACCGCACCTAGCACTGGGGCACTCCCGGGTAGCCATGCGCTTTACAAATGCTTTTTCATTCATTCATTCATTAATTCATTCATACCATAGCACACCACTCCACACCATACCATAACACACCACACCATACCATAGCACACCACACCATATCATAGCACACCACACCATATCATACCATATCATATTCATGAACAGTAATATTCAGAGCTAATCATCACAATGGTATTTACCTTTATAACTCTTCACCACCTCTGGGCACTGAATCTTCACATTATTACACCTGTAATAACACACACATCATCTTTGTATTAAAGAGCAATGACAGCTACAGGAACAAAGGATGAACATCACATAGGACCCATATTTGAAATAAGATTCAGTATTAGGAGCAGCGCCTGCGGACTAGAGCTCAGTGTGAGTTACTGTTAGAAGGTGGTTCTGACACTATGGGCCGCCCGGATTTTTTGCTTTTTGAGCACCTAATTGTTGAGCTTTTACTGTGGGGGAGCCTCATAAGTTGGGACTCACCCACAGTGAACTCAGGATGTAAGAGACTCCATGGGAATTTTACTGGTGTCCCCCTGGCTTGACCAGGCCACTGTTCAGCAGCTGGAGTAAGGGACACCGGGCTGGTTACATGCAGACACATGTGTACATGCGTGTGCACATGTGTACGGGCTGCGCAGGGGAGATTCCTAGCATATGCAGTCCAGGAGCAGCTACAAAGTGTATGGTGAGGCAGGACTTATGCAGCATTGGGTGGTGACATGGAATAGGCTTTATACACTGGAAAGAAACATGCCAGGGAAAGTCAGTGTGTCTTACTGTTTTTTCACTTCATTATTCCCCAATGGGGATGTGGGGCCCATGGCTAGATTAACTTCCATTATGCCTACAGATTCCAGACACGCACTTAAGTCCACTGTAGCGGATGTGAAAAGAAGTATTCTGCAGAGTCCAAAGTCATATTTGTACTGCTTTTGGGTCATCCAGAACTGTCATATTTCTCTGAGCCAGCCATGACCAGACCCAGGCTGAGGGCTGACCTCAGCTGGATGGATTGATAACCTTTCTTCCACAAGCGAGGGCCTCCTCTCCATGAAGAGATGATGGGTGGGGCTACAGGCTCATCCATCACTAGGTGCCAGGCACCAGGCTGCACCAAGAAGGGAAGGAGTTGGGCTTCAGAGGCCATGTGGCCAGAGACACTGGACGACACCATTTTGAACAAACCCAGAGGCTGGACAAGAAGGAGGGAGCAGGGGCAGGGAAGTGATGTGTCGCTGTTTGATAGGACCAACAGAGACTTCCTGCCTGCCCCCTACTCAACTTTTAAAAAGTGCTTGCACAGGAAGAGAAGCTCTCTCTGGGGTGTGGTCTGCTGAGGCTGAAGGTGCTGGAGCCTGGCACAATGGGCAGGTGGAAGGAGAGACCCCCTGACTGCCCCCAGGACCCTATCAGCACCAGAAGAAGAGCCCAGGACCGGTGCACAGAAGCAGTGGCCTCTGCGCAGGGAGAAGAGAGGCCAAGGAGGAGAGCCAGGCGAAAGGCTGGCGCAGGGAGCCAGTGAAGACAGCTAAGAAGGTGGTGAAGAGATCTAATTGCACCAGAAATGCTTTTACTAATGTTATTTCTTTTAGAGGAACTGAAGGTCACATGTGTAATATGAAGTACTTGTATGAGGTGATGTCATAAGCAAAGTGGAGTTATATTGCCAGACATTCCTCCTAGGGTGTCTGGCTGTATATGCGTAATCCTATGATTTTATCTGTGATGCCTTTAGGGGCTGCAATTGCAATGCATTCTAGTGACCCACAATTATGATGAGTACTCTTATTCTAAAGTGTTCAAGATGATGTGCATACATGGGAGTGGTGGTACCAGCCCCCCCCTGCGGGAGGGGTGGAGATGTTATGCAATGTCACAAAGTAATTCCAACAGCTTATGTATATTTGTAAATTGGTGCATAGTATTGAGTGGTGTGTGTGTTTAATAAATGTACTCTTACTTTTATAAAGCAAAGTACAGACTGGACAATCAATTATTGAGTGTTATTTTTGCGCACCTGCAAATGGCGATTACTAGCCCACACCACCTCCCTTGAGTAAGCCTCAGACTGCTCTGCAACGCTACCCTCTGAGAGTCAGGCGTTACAATTGGGTGTTTGGTTCCCAGTGAAGGACAAATGCAGTCATGTTATTTGTGCAGGCCTCACAGATGCTGCCTCGTTTTCCAACAGTTACTGTTCATATACAACAGTCAAAGCTCTAACGATATCCAAAAGTACCTTTAACATCTTATGACAGGATGTGGGTGTTCTATGGCAGCTGGCTCAGTGAGACCAGTGTGCTTTATATGATGCTATGGAGTGCCTCGTTGTGGGTTTCTAGGAGCGGCCGTTGGCTGAGTGAGGGGGGGCGGTTGAGTAACAGGTTACATCTGCTCCTGGTTGGGTCTCGTGTATATACTTAATAAATACCTTCCTACCCGAGGTCCACGTGAATTCTTGACAGCACGCACAACACAATATTGTCACATCCAATCCCTGCCAGTGTAAACCTTGTCAGCATTCTCTACAACTAAGATATTGAAGAGCCTTAGTGGGATATATAAGGAAGATATGAACCCAGACCGCTTAGTAATGAAAAACAGGTTGCAAAACAAAAACACCCACGTCGTATGGAACAGCAGATTTTAGGCCGTAGGGGAAGGATCACAGAGGGAGAGATGAGGGAACAGGTTAGGAAGCTCAGTAAAGGGAAAGCAGCAGGCCCAGAGGGGATCACAGAGGGAGAGATAAGGGAACAGGTTAGGAGGAACCATAAAGTGAATGCAGCAGGCCCAGACAGGATCACAGAGGGAGAGATAAGGGAACAGGTTAGGAAGCTCAGTAAAGGGAAAGCAGCAGGCCCAGACGGGATCACAGAGGGAGAGACAAGGGAACAGGTTAGGAGGCTCAGTAAAAGGGAAAGCAGCAGGCCCAGACGGGATCACAGAGGGAGAGATGAGGGAACAGGTTAGGAGGCTTAATAAAGGGAAAACAGCAGGTCCAGGAGGGTTCACAGAGGGAGAGATAAGGGAAGAGCTTTGGAGGCTTAGTAAAGGGAAAGCAGCAGGCCCACAGGGGATCACAGAGGGAGAGAGAAGGGAACAGGTTAGGAGGCACCATAAAGGGAAAGCAGCAAGCCCAGGCGGGATCACAGAGGGAGAGATAAGGGAACAGGTTAGGAGGGTCAGTAAAAGGAAAGCAGCAGGCCTAGCCGGGATCACAGAGGGAGAGATAAGGGAACTGGTTAGGAGGCTCAGTAAAAGGGAAAGCAGCAGGCCCAGACGGGATCACAGAGGGAGAGATGAGGGAACAGGTTAGGAGGCTTAATAAAGGGAAAACAGCAGGTCCAGGAGGGTTCACAGAGGGAGAGATAAGGGAAGAGCTTTGGAGGCTTAGTAAAGGGAAAGCAGCAGGCCCACAGGGGATCACAGAGGGAGAGAGAAGGGAACAGGTTAGGAGGCACCATAAAGGGAAAGCAGCAAGCCCAGGCGGGATCACAGAGGGAGAGATAAGGGAACAGGTTAGGAGGCTCAGTAAAGTGAAAGCAGCAGGCCCAGGCGGGATCACAGAGGGAGAGATAAGGGAACAGGTTAGGAGGCTCAGTAAAGGGAAAGCAGCAGGCCCAGAGGGGATCACAGAGCGGGAGATAAGGGAACAGGTTAGGAGGCTCAGTAAAGGGAAAGCAGCAGGCCCAGTGGAGATCACAGAGGGAGAGATAAGGGAACCGGTTAGGAGGCTCAGTAAAGGGAAAGCAGCAGGTTCAGATGGGATCCCATCTGAATCCTCTTTCTGGGTATCCTATTTAATGAGATCTCTCCGGAAGGCTGTTAAATTCCTGGGCCGGACCTGGGGAGCTGCCGCAAGGAGGTGAACGGAGTGTGGGTGGTAAAGTGGGACAGCCGATACCCCGATAGTGGTGGGGCCGGCCTGCTGACAGAACCTGCAGCCCGTAACGGAGCCCTGGCACGCCTCCGCTCTTGGGGACTGCCTCGCCATGGAGAGACCCCCCAACATGGTGGCTGCATTGATTTACGCCCCTCCTGAGGCCGAGTGCAAGAGAGAGTGACCGCTGATCCCCTGGACATTGCAGGCACTCCTACACGCCGTGGCAGAGATGAGCCGCGACAACGGTGCGCTCTGGTTGATGCAAGGGGCCCTCAGTAGGATGCTGGGGACGGATCCCGTGGTGGTCCTGGTAGACTCATGGTGCTTGAGGTGGAGCTTTTCTGTGGACTCCCCCCCCCCCCCCCCCCTCCAGGTGCTGTGCAGGGGTATGCCTGAAGGGTATAATAAATGTGGCTGCACACACAAGCGAGAGGCTGCCAGCAGTTGTTTATTCGCCCCACCCCGGGATTGAGGGTCGTGCAGAGGAGCGAGAGGAGACTAGCAGTCATCCTTGGCAGCGTGGAGGTGAACTGGACTGGACGTGAACCCACACTCTTGGTGGCCGGTCCCATTGACTGGTGAGTGGGTTGTGTGACTTGCAACCTGCCATTGATCCTGACATTCTCCTCCTGTAGGATTTCCGCTGGTAACTAGCTCTGAACTAGGAGCATGGCGTCCACAGTCACATGACTGCCTGGTGCAATCCCTGCACAGGCACCTGAACACCGGACCCTGGATTTGAATCAGAGCTGTAGGTGACACCAGGAGGTGGGAACTCTGTATCCTCTGTGCTGCTGCACCCCGCTGCTACTCCTGGAGTCCCTCACACAGCTTACCTGTGGAGAATTGGACTGGCACCACTGGTGGCATTCATTCTAGACACACAAGGTGTGGGGAGCGACCACAACTGGAGTGCTTCCACCAGAAATCCTGGAGATATTGAGGGAGAGAAAGTTGCAGGTCCTCAAGGTGGCATGGGTAAGGACGAACTGCGCAGGGGCAGCAAGCAGACAAAGATTGACCAGTTCACGGTACAGGGAGCGGGTACCACCACATCACAGTCTCTTGAAGAGGCGACACAACCTGCAATGGAGCCCTCGGGGTCCCAGATTCTGGCAGCAATCAAGCCTCAGGCCAAAACCGAAGCCATGGCCATAGACGTGAACCTCCTCCGCACCGACCTTCGCACGGTAGCGGAGCGATCAGTGGATACGGAGACACAGGTCACGGAAGTGCGGGGGAGATCTCCACATTGAAGGTGACGGTGGCCACCCAGGCGGTCTGCTTGAGTCGATTGGAGGCACGGATGGAATATGTAGAGGGCTGGTCCCGCAGTTGTAGCCTATGATTTATGGGATTCCCCGAGGGAGCCGAGGGTAACGTCCCAGAGACCTTCATGGAAGACTGGATCAAGACGGCACTCACAAACGTGACACTATTTCTTGTGGTGGAATGGGTCCACAAGTCATTGGTCCCACCGCCGCAACCAGGAGCTCGGCCCCAAAGCATAATAGGGAAATTTCTCAACTACAGAGAGCGGGATAAACTACTATAAGGGGTTCGGAGCCATGGAGACCCGATATTTGTAAATAGCAGTATACAAATATTCCCAGACTATACAAGAGCTGTCCAATTGCAATGGCAGTCCTTTAGTAGTGTCAAACAAAAGCTAAGAATGATTGGCTTGAAGTATATGTTGCCTCATCCTGCCAAACTGAAGGTGCGGTGGGATGGACGTTCTCATTTTATCATAATGCCACAGAACAACACTTGGGACTGGCTGGAGGTCCATAGTGCTGAATGTCAGCCTTCGACATCTACGGGACGGGCTCGGGATTCACTGTGGCAGAAAGAAGGCCCCTCGGCTACTCCAAGTAGACAAAGCCAACGTAGACGCCGTTCCAGATCTGCTGCGAGAGCCGTGGTGCAATCTGATGGTACTCTGGACCTAGCAAAACAATGACAGGAGTGAGAAGCAGCCAGGGCCTTAGTTGAGGCAGTTACTTCTGCTGCTTCCTCAAGCACAGAATCGGATCTGTTGGGGACTCACGAACACCCGAGCGAGCAGATGGTCGAATATGGACACATATTTATGGACCACACTGAAGGTGCTGTAGAATGAGGTTGCACTTGCCCCTAGCCTGACAGGTATAAGGAGGGCTGGAGGGGGAATGCCACCCAGTAGTACGACGGGACTGATTAGTCTGTTTGTTGAGGCTCCCCCTGGGACACTCGGTCATTGTTGTACGGACTTTAAGTGAGGTGCGATAAGATGAGGTGGTGGCACTGATAGAGGTGCCGGGTCTTACACCCTACAAGCGGCCAACCCTCCCTTTTTCCCTTGCTCTAATATACTTTACTTCTTGTTTTTCTCCCATACCTTCTCCCGTTTCTACTTTTCTGTGGTGTGACTGATTACCCGACTACCAGTGTGAGAACCTCAAGGTATTAGGGAGCGGAACTGCTGATTGAGCCGCCCCCTGGGGTGCGATCTGACTATTTTCTGCCCCTAAGATATAATACCAGTTTATACACAATAGAGGGATTGTACACACACTGTAGTTCAATTGAGACTGTTTTTGGGTGGGTGGGAGTAGCATTATGTGTGGGAGGACACTAGCTAAGTTGAAAGGTGTTTACCCGGGTGGTATAATGGGAGTCGCATATGGTTTGGATTTATTATTGTTGTTGAAGCATCAGTTGTGTGTGAGGGTGGTGAGGCTTTGGGAATGGTGTGGGGAGGTGTGTGTCTGCGGAGGAGGAGAGCGAGGGGGGAATGGGATGTTACAATATGGGTGAAATTTTATATTTGCCACATGGAATGTGAGGGGTCTAAACTCCTTTGTGAAACAGTATAGTACACACATCTATCTTAGAAGGATTAGAGTTCATTTAGCTCTCCTCCGAGAGACACATATGTTGGAGACAGAAGCCCAGAAACTCCACAAAGAATGGAGGGGACCGCTTTACTCATCCACTTATTCATCCTATGCCAGAGAGGTGTCCATATGGGTGGCTCGGGGCTCTTGTTTCAGCTGAGTGGCCGGGTTGCGGATGTGACAGGATGCTACATACTCATACACAACCTATTGAATGGCCGGAATATCTGCTTGCTTAAAGCAGTGACAAGAGTGACTTTTTCAAGGGATTATATACTCCATCCGGAAATTCACGGGACAACTATTGGTACATTGGCCCTTTTCATTGTATTCCGCTACACATGGAATCACTTCCCTCGTTTCACCTGGGTGACCAGTTTTCATTCTAAACTGGTCTACTTTCATACGTTGTTATTTGCACTTCCCTTTTTACTACTCAGGAGCCTTTGCTCTCCTTACGGTGTACTGATTTTTACTTTTCTGCACAATCCTATATTTTCCTCAGCATGGTTGCATATACATGCAGTTTTATATATATTTTAAATAGATTCCGACAAGATCTTCTCTGTATCTATCGGACTACTTTTGGACATTGTCCTTACTACAGGGCGCTCAGCTATTCTATATTCTTATTAAATCTCACAACTAATATATATTCTTTCCTTGCGTGCAAAAAGGAACACCAAATACACATATTTATTTGTATCTTATAGAGCACAATGCAGGCAAAATCTAGTTTTTCACTTGTATTATAATATATACTGGCATTCCCTGTGGCCCCCATGGGTTCTCTTCTTTCGGTCAACATCACCTATCATGGGTACCGCTTTTTATGGCTTTGGGTGAGCTGACGCTACAATGCATTTTTACACAATATCCTCAGTGCGTTGTGACCGGCATTAATTTCATGTCACTATTTCCCAACGCCTCATCACTGCTACATGAGGTTGACACATATGAATTTTACGTAAAAGATTTCATGAGAGAGGATGTTCTATACCAATGTATGTATTTTGTCTGCAGCCTTGAAAGGGTCCAATGGACGAACACGTGTCAGCTGCTTGTGCTCGTATAGACCAGATATTGGCTGTTCCTGCTTGTATATAAACCGAACATTGTGGAAACTACAAATGGAATAAGATAACTTCACAAAAAAGGGCAAATAATTTGATGGACTTCACATTAGGACTACTTTCTTTATTAAATGGAATTTCTATGTGTGCTCTGGTACTTATTATTTTGTATAATTGTTGCCAAGGACATTGTCCTAAGCAGGTGAACACCCTCGGTGGCAGGGTGTCTGCCGTACCATGGTGGCACCTCTAGCCCACATGAAGATATATGTGTATGATCCAACATCCCTGACAATAGTGCTGAAAATCGGACCTGCAATTGTTGTGAGCAGAGCCACCATTTGTGTAGTTAGGAAATTATGACTTAGTTTTTGCACAACTCTGATTTGAGTAAAACATAAAGAGATCTTTCCAGAATGTGCGTGCGTTTTCTGTGTGCTCAGGTTACTTTTCTTAGGACTTCAGTTAAGCTTTAAAGATGCAAATAGGTTTTGTGAGGACAGCAGCTCATTTTTGCTGCAATTATTTCAGGACTCACAGGAGTCATCTGACAACTCGCAGGGATTTATGAAAATGTAAGGGTTTCCTGAGGACACAGGGTAGTTTACTGAGAAATTAAGTTTTCAGGAGAGTCTGAGGACTTGAAGGTATTTTTCAGAATGTGAAGTGATTTTATGAGGATCTGAAAGTTTCCTAACACTTTGTGTGAGCCCAGTAGTGGTGTTTACACACTGCAGCAGTGAGACCTGCTCCTTACACACTGACAGGAGGATAATAAACCGACCTTACCTGCTTAGGGTGCTTCTGACATCCTGCAAAACAGAGAAACAAACACAGAGAAATCAGTTTCCACAGGAGATCTTAAAGTTATGGCGGTATTTTTAGGAGTGACACACTTCTATCTATGGTTAAAAAACAGTGACTGGGGTCACGTGACAGAGCACATTCTGGGGTATGGCATGACTAAGCACAGAATGAGGGATTCTGAATGAGGTCACAGGATATAACAGAAACTGATCTTCGAAATGGTAATGACATAGCACAGTGTAATTCTAAATGGGGTCACAAAACACATTGTATGATGTTCGCAACAGGGTCACATGCATGAGCATCATTTAGGGATTGCCAGGGGTCGCAGCTGTGACTCCTGTCTTACCCCTGGCAATACTTGTGCGACTTCTGGCTTCAGAGGTAGCAAAATGAGTACCGAAAACACAGTGGAAGCTCGCCTTTATGGGAGCCGTGCTCCGCCTTTGTTTTCAACCAATTTTATATTAAACTAATAGTGAACAATAGATCACTATTCACTGTTATTGTAGTAAAAATGGGGCACGAGGATCTAGAATGAGAACTTCTGTAGCAGATGTCTTAAATAAAAAAATGCCTTTAAATGTATGTAGGGTATGTGCTTGGGGATCGGAGTGTGGTTGTCTGTTTGTGAGTGTGTTTGTACGTGTGAGCATGAGTGTTTGTAAGTAAAAGTGAGTGTCAGTGACAGGTAGTATGTGAGAGCCACTAAAAGGTAGTGAGTGATAATAAGTCAGAATGAGTGGCAGTGAGCATGAGAGTCAGAATGAGTGACAATAAGAGTGAGTGCACAAGTGAAAAAGTATGAGTGCGTAGGAGTTGGAGTGAGTGTGAATGAAGGAGAGAGAATGAGTGATACAGATTGTGTGAGAATGCCAATTAGAGCAAGTGAGTATGAGTAAGTATGTTGGAGTCAGAGTAAGAATGAGTGAGAGTGAGGTAGACTAAGTGAGAATGAATGAATGAGTGTGGTTGAGTAAATGTGAGTGAGAATATGATGTAATGCTTGCTGGTCTGCCATTGGCCCTTACATACTGAAGGTAATTTGTGGCTTATAAAGGGACCTATGGAAAAATTCTACTGCTGGAATACTGGAGGCAATTGTAGGCATGGACAAGCACCTGTGAAAACCACTGCTACTGGCACACTGAAGGCAATGTTTGGCATGGACAGGCACCTGTGAAAACCACTGGCACACTGGAGGCAACTGTAGGCATGGACAGGCACCTGTGAAAACCACTGCTACTGGCACACTGGAGGCAATTGTAGGCATGGACAGGCACCTGTGAAAACCAATGCTACTGGCACACTGGAGGCAATTGTTGGCATAGACAGGCACCTGTGAAAACCACTGCCACTGGCATACTGGAGGCTATTGTCGGCATGGACATGCACCTGTGAAGATCACTGCTACTGGCACACTGGAGGAAATTGTTGGCATGGGCAGGCATCTGTGAAAACCACTGCTACTGGCACACTGGAGGCAATTGTAGGAATGGACAGGCACCTGTGAAAATCACTGCTACTGGCACACAGTAGGCAATTGTTGGCATAGGGGGTAACTGTGACAAAATACTGGCACTAGCTCATTGGAGATGCTTCTTGGCATGCTTTGCTGGTGTGGTGCCTGTGGATGTGAAGCTTTCTCTGGAAACAGAAGTGCATCATCCGCTTTGCTAGTGCGGCGCCTGTGGATGAGAATCTTTCTCAGGAAACAGAAGTGCATCAGCTGCATTGCTAGTGTGGCGCCTGTGGGTGTGAAGCTTTCTCTAGAAACAGAAGTGCATCAGCTGCTTTGCTAGTGCGGCGCCTGTGGATGTGAAGCTTTCTCTAGAAACTAGAAGTGCATCAGCTGCGTTGCTAGTGCGGCGCCTGTGGAACTGAAGCTTTCTCTAGAAACAGAAGTGCATCAGCTGCTTTGCTAGTGTGGCGCCTGTGGATGTGAAGCTTTCTTCAGCAACAGAAGTGCATCAGCTGCTTTGCTAGTGCAGCACCTGTGGATGTGAAGCTTTCTCTAGAAACAGAAGTGCATCAGCTGCTTTGCTAGAGCGGCGCCTGTGGATGTGAAGCTTTCTCTAGAAACTAGAAGTGCATCAGCTGCATTGCTAGTGCGGCGCCTGTGGAAGTGAAGCTTTCTCTAGAAACAGAAGTGCATCAGCTGCTTTGCTAGTGCAGCGCCTGTGAATGTGAAGCTTTCTCTAGAAACAGAAGTGCATCAGCTGCTTTGCTAGTGAGGCGCCTGTGGATGTGAAGCTTTCTCTGGAAACAGAAGTGCCTCAGCTGCTTTGCTAGTGCGGCGCCTGTGGATGTGAAGCTTTCTCTAGAAACAGAAGTGCATCAGCCGCTTTGCTAGTGCAGCGTCTGTGGGTGTGAAGCTTTCTCTAGAAACATAAGTGCATCATCTGCTTTGCTAGTGCGGCGCCTGTGGATGTGAAGCTTTCTCTAGAAACAGAAGTGCATCAGCTGCATTGCTAGTGCGGCACCTGTGGACGAGAAGCTTTCTCTAGAAACAGAAGTGCAACAGCTGCTTTGCTAGTGCAGCGCCTGTGGATGTGAAGCTTTCTCTAGAAACAGAAGTGCATCAGCTGCTATGCTAGTGCGGCGCCTGTGGATGTGAAGCTTTCTCTAGAAACAGAAGTGCATCAGCTGCTTTGCTAGTGCAGCGCCTGTGGATGTGAAGCTTTCTCTAGAAACAGAAGTGCATCAGCTGCTATGCTAGTGCGGCGCCTGTGGATGTGAAGCTTTCTCTAGAAACAGAAGTGCATCAGCTGCATTGCTAGTGCGGGCCTGTGGATGTGAAGCTTTCTCTAGAAACAGAAGTGCATCAGCTGCTTTGCTAGTGAGGCGCCTGTGGATGTGAAGCTTTCTCTGGAAACAGAAGTGCCTCAGCTGCTTTGCTAGTGCGGCGCCTGTGGATGTGAAGCTTTCTCTAGAAACAGAAGTGTATCAGCTGCATTGCTAGTGCGGCACCTGTGGACGAGAAGCTTTCTCTAGAAACAGAAGTGCATCAGCTGCTTTGCTAGTGCAGTGCCTGTGGATGTGAAGCTTTCTCTAGAAACAGAAGAGCATCAGCTGCATTGCTAGTGCGGCACCTGTGGAGGTGAAGCTTTCCCTAGAAACAGAAGTGCATCAGCTGCTTTGCTAGTGCGGCGCCTGTGGATGTGAAGCTTTCTCTAGAAACAGAAGTGCATCAGCTGCTTTGCTAGTGCAGCGCCTGTGGATGTGAAGCTTTCTCTAGAAACAGAAGTACATCAGCTGCATTGCTAGGGCGGCGCCTGTAGATGTGAAGCTTTCTCTTTGCTAGTGCACTGCCTGTGGATGAGAAGCTTTCTCTAGAAACAGAAGTGCATCAGCTGCATTGCTAGTGCGGCGACTGTGAATGTGAAGCTTTCTCTAGAAACAGAAGCGCATCAGCTGCTTTGCTAGTGCGGCGCCTGTGGATGTGAAGCTTCCTCTAGAAACAGAAGTGCATCAGCTGCATTGCTAGTGCGGCGACTGTGAATGTGAAGCTTTCTCTAGAAACAGAAGCGCATCAGCTGCATCGCTAGTGTGGCGCCTGTGGATGTGAAGCTTTCTCTAGAAACAGAAGTTCATCAGCTGCTTTGCTAGTGCAGTGCCTGTGGATGTGAAGCTTTCTCTTGAAACAGAAGTGCATCAGCTGCTTTGCTAGTGTGGCGCCTGTGGATATTGAAGCTTTCTCTAGAAACAGAAGTGCATCAGCTGCTTTGCTAGTGCAGCGCAAGTGGATGTGAAGCTTTCGCTAGAAACAGAAGTGCATCAGCTGCTTTGCTAGTGCGGCGCCTGTGGATGAGAAGCTTTCTCTAGAAACAGAAGTGCATCAGCTGCTTTGCTAGTGCGGCACCTGTGGATGAGAAGCGTTCTCTAGAAACAGAAGTGCATCAGCTGCATTGCTAGTGCGGCGCCTGTGGATGAGAAGCTTTCTCTAGAAACAGAAGTGCATCAGCTGCTTTCCTAGTGCGGCGCCTGTGGGTGTGAAGCTTTCTCTAGAAACAGAAGTGCATCAGCTGCTTTGCTAGTGCAGCGCCTGTGGATGTAAAGCTTTCTCTAGATTAGAGTCTCAGCGTAGGCTCGACATCCTGTGATTCTGGACAAATGACTTATTCTTCTATCGACTGTGGCCTATGGACAGCGCATAATGACCCTCACTGGAAGCATTATAAATTGTAATAAAATAATGAGAGAAATTTAAAATAGCTTCCTGGCTCTGGTTTGTGCCTAAGGACCACTTGCGGGTGGTACCTTTTTGGGGAGTACTAGGGGGGACTCTGGGAGCAATGCACCAGTTGCTCGGCCTTTAGTAGCTCACAATGATTTTACTGATCAGAAGTAGCTCTCTCTACAGAAAAGGTTGGAGACCCCTGGTATACATTGATTACTGGTAGCACCAACAGTTTCATGCAGTAAAAAGTTACCACTGAAGAACGTGCAGGATTTGCAAGAGGAAAAGCTATGCACCTATTCCGCACACGTCCGCTACCTGTGTCACCCTCCTATAGAGAATTCCAATGCTCTGATGTTATTGTCCAAGTTGCGACATGCTGTGTAAACTGCACATATTATTTACCAGCAGATGATAACAACAAATACGAAGAATCCAACGTGAGCAAGTAGCGGCCTATAGGGGCATTGCATCAGGAGGAAGCGGGGACCACTTACCTATTCATTAAGAGAAGATGAACCTGTCTCGGGCCAACAGCTATGGCACTCTGTAACAACTCTGTAACACTCTGTAACAACAGCAACAGCAAATCCTGCCGTACTTCCGCACCGCCCTCAGTGTTACTGGTGGAAGCAGAAGTTTTATATTCTGAATTCAGCTTTGACACCAGAATGAAAGGGGAGGTTGAAGGACATTAAAGGGTGTTGAAGGGCATAGTATTCAGACTCTAACTGGAAAGTGTGGACACGGATGTGTGCTGGCATCTTACAGCTTTCGGGCGTTTCAGAGATGCACAAAACCCACAATGCCCATGTAAGCAGCTAGTTTTCCCACTCGAATTCTTGGGAGCAAATGGATTTCTGAGTGGTGTTGGTAGGGTGGGCGCCAAACTCTGCTCTGCCGGCAGCAGGCAGAGTTTTGCCAAACTCTGTTCTCCAAGCAGAGCACAGGATGTGGCAAAACTGTGCCAAAGAAGCGGAGTTTGCCGTCCACTCCTAGAATCAATGTACCTGGTCACATGACATAGCAGTGGGTGAGATGAATGAGTTTACATGACGCAATCTGCTAGCCTAAAACAAGTCACATGACACAATCTGTGATATTCTGAATGTTATCACATGAAGCAGTGCAGTGTAGGATTTACTGAATGAGGCCACATGACATAGTCTGTGATATTTTGAATGGGGTCACATGAGACTGCATTGTCCGTTATATTCTAATCTGTGTCACATGGCCGAGCACACGGAGAACTTCACATAATATTAACCATCATGAATGATTTCCACCCGTAGAGCAAACATTTTACAACACCTACAAATGAAATCACACACACTGAGAGCACAGCGAGAGTTGGTTTCTACCCATTAACACTCTGTTTGTCACGCTTTGAATATAGGTATTTGGACCTCTGCAGTGATGTGATTCATCCTAATGGCATCTCGTACACTAAAATCTTTGTTACAGTTTAGCTACATGCTGAAATCAATAGCGCCTAGACAGTAACGGAGAGAGTGGATGTTACACGTGTACTACATATGGGGTTTTGGGGGAGCACGGAGTGCGTCTATTGTTATTTAATGTATGGGGACAGGAGTCCATTTTGGATCCCCTGTGTGTGAATTGTACATATGATGGAGGATGGAGGGACCTGCCAGATAGGGAGGTAGATTGTGGAAACCTTCCTGAGGTCTTTGAAGTGGACCAGACTTTTGTGAACAGAAGGAATGAGGGAGACAAATGATGCTCTGAAGGACATTCGCTGGTCACTTCCTGCATTCTTCATCCCCAGAAGAGTTAATGCAGTTCTGTGCAGCAGCCGGGAGGGAAGGCCTCTCTTCTGAGCCTTTGTCCCAGATTCCTCTGTCATGGCACACCCAGCTCCACTCTCTTTTCCTGCCAAGATTGAGTGACACAGACTTTAACCTGACCAGTCTGTGCCAATGAATAAAATGTCAGAACTCCCTGAAGCCAGCTCCAGAGATAGAGCTCTTGAATTTTCATCTACATCTAAAAAAACTAGGACAAATACTAGTAAGAAACCCGGGTCACTGTGCCAGGAGTCTCTTTGACCAGTGTCGAGACCCACAAAGCACCGATGGAGATAAATGGCGTAGAATTTTAGAGAAACATGTAAATAAGAAACAATATGTTTTTTAGGTTTAAAAAAAGTCAATGTTTACTAGAAAGATATTTTTCTTTGAAACATTCTGAATCATATCGAACCTAAAACACCATTTACATCTTTGATGGCCATGAATTACTATGAAAGTCTTATGTTCAGCTCTTCCCAAAAGCTGTGATGTCACAGAGTATTATATCACAAATGCTGGTCCTCGAGAGTGGTCATCGAGGTGTAGTCATTTGTTGTGAATCACTATAGCAACTACAGCGCACACGGGGTTCACAGTTGTAAACACTGAACGAGGTCCAGAGATACGATGCCTGACTGCCGATCAAGATCGGTGAACGCAAACGTAAGTGGTCATCTGTCTCAGGAAAAAAGTAACTGTTTTAGAACAGAAATATTTTCAAACTTCTTAGAAAAGGAGGAATTAGTTTTCTTTTCAATTCTCTAAGATGCTGGCTCAGCTTTTTTCACAATTTGCTCCTTCATTTCCATGTTAATTACGGTCACTGGAATTGCCTGGGGTGTTGCATTAACAACAACCTCTACAGCCTCCTCATGTCAACTGATGCCACACCCAACCATCCGCTCACCACATGGAAACTGCTCACCACACAGAGCAGCACAGCCACCATGAACTCCATCCACTCTGGAGCACCCACGGACCCCTGCCCCCACCACCTCTATTCTCAACGCATTCATCAACACAGCCACCTTTACAGATCAATGGAAACATGCAGAGGTCAGACCGCTCCTCAAGATACCCTCCGCCGACCCCAGCAAACTCAAGAACTACCGCCCCTTCTCTCTGCTCCCCTTCCCAGCCAAAGTCCGTGAGAAGGGGATCAATCACCAACTCACCGAGCACCTGGAGACCAACAATCTGCTGGACACCTCCCAAACTGGCTTCCACGCCCACCACAGCACAGAGACTGCCCTGACCACCGATGACAGTAGGTGCCTCCTCAACCGTGGGGAGACAGCGGCCGTGATCCCTCTCAACCTCTCAGCAGCGTTCAACACCGTATCTCACCACACACTCATCAAAAGAATCCACCACATCCGGATCCAGGGAGACACCCTCAAATGGATCACATCCTTCCTCACAGGACGAACCCAAAAGATCTGCCAACCACCCTCCGCTTCGGAACCCAAGAGCATAATCTGCAGCGTCCTTCAAGGCTGCTCAATCAGCCCCACCCTGTTGAACACATACATGACGCCTTTGGCCGACATCGTCAGAACCCACGGCCTCAACTTCATATCCTACACAGACGATGCCCATCCTCTCGCTCAGAGAAAACCCTTCCACCACCAGGGCCATCTCCCACAGCTGCATCACGAGCGTCACCGACTGGATGAAGAGCAACTGCCTGAAGCTCAACATGGATAAGACAGAAGTGCTGATTTTCTGGGAATAACACCTCCCTGTGGAACGACACCTGATGGCCCTCCTAACTCAGACGCACACCCACACCGACAGACCGCACACACAACCTCATCATCATCCTGGACAGCAAACTCACCAGATCATATCAATGCAGTTTCCTCCATCTGATTCCTCACCCCACCCTCCACATGCTCCAAAAGATCTTCAGAAGGCTCCCCATCAACACCAGGTAAGCTGTCACTCAAGTTCAAGTCACCAGCTGGCTGGACTACGGCAACGCGTTCTATGCAGGACTCATCATCCAACTCCTGAATGGATTCCAGACGATACAGAACTCACCTGCCAGACTCATCCTGGACCTCCCCAGGAGGAACCATATCACCCCCAACTCAGGAACCTTCACTGGCTCTCCATCCAGAAAAGATGCCAATTCAAGATGTTGACCGACGCCTATAAGGCCGTCCACGACCAAGGACCAGCATACATCAACCAACGCCTGAACTTCCACCAACCCTCCAGACACCTGCCCTTCACCTCCCTCGCCCTCACTCACACTCTCCACATCCACCGAAGCAACAGTGGAGGATGTTCCCTCTCCTACCTCACTGCAGAGTCCTGGAACGACCTCCCCTGCACCTCCGAACATGATCCTCTCTCCCTGAATTAAGAAAAGGAATCGAGACCTGGCTTTTCAACTGATCCCAGCGAAAGACAAGTGCTCGGATACCCTCACGGGTGATTAGCTGTGCTCTACAGATCCAAGTAGATTGATTGATTGATTGATATCTCACCTTCAGGAGTTCCCACGCTGGCTCCTCACACTTCTTCTCTATTACTGTTATCAGGGCGTTGAGAGAGGTGATTTGATTGGACAGTTTGGTGATATTTGCATTTTCAACCATGGTGATTGTCTTCTCCATCTCCTCCAGTTTTTCACAAAGTGTTTGCTCGTGTTCTTTCAGGAGTTGCCGCAGTTTTTCAAACCCAGATTCAATTTTATTCTTCTCAGTTCTTAACTTGTCCTGTCATAAGCAAAGACACAAAAGCTGGTTAGATATTAAAAAGTTCGGAAGGGGGGGGGGGGGGGCGAGGGGTTAGTAGCTACTTTAAAAAATCAGAACACTAGCATGCTTCTGCCAATTTCTGAACTGCAGCCTCTTACTACCTTCACTTTTACTGTCTTACATCCTTCTCCCACTCCTGCCCTCCCCCTGTCCTCAGACACCTCACAAACTGTGGAAAGGTCAGAATTTGTGAGGCTGCAGAGAAGTTAGATCCATAAAGAAAGTGCAAGGAAGCGAACCCACCACAGGCAGAGACAGTCAACGACCCAGCGACAGGCTGAGTGGAGACTGGCTGAAGTCAAGTGTGAGTGGATGTGACTAGCACAATATAATTTAAATGAGGGGGGGCAGGAAGTTTGAGCCCTTGGGATAAAAGAGAGGATGTAGGTGGTGTGCAGGCTGCCCCTGTCCTGCCAGGACACTGGAAATGTTCGCTCAGAAGGAGACGCACAGGGTGTGTCCTACTAAGGCTCTCATACAGAGTGAGGAGGAATCACTGGTGTGGTTATTTCACGTTCAAAATCATAAAAATATTATATGTATTCTGTTCTTGAATAGAGAACTACCAGATAAATTAATGTACTGCACCGATTTCTGCAGGTAATTCAGCAATTCCTATAGAAGATGGGTGAGGAGTTTGGTTAGAAATCTTGTCCAATCCTAAGATAAGAGCCTGTGTGTTATCAGGTGAGGTATGTCACTCTGTGGCTTAGAGCAGGAACCTGTGTGTTATCAGGTGAGGTGCGTCACACTGTAGCTTAGAGCAGGAGCCTGTGTGTTATCAGGTGAGGTATGTCACACTGTAGCTCGGAGCCTGTGTGTTGTCAGGTGAGGTATGTCACACTGTGTCTTAGAGCTGGAGCCTGTGTGTTATCAGGTGAGGTATGTCACACTGTAGCTGAGAGCAGGGGCCTGTGTGTTATCAGGTGAGGTATGTCCCACTGTAGCTAGGAGCCTGTGTGTTATCAGGTGAGGTTTGTCACACTGTGACCTAGAGCAGGAGCCTGTGTGTTATCAGGTGAGGTATGTCACACTGTGACCTAGAGCAGGAGCCTGTGTGTTATCAGGTGAGGTTTGTCACACTTTGGCTTAGAGCAGGAGCCTGTGTGTTATCAGGTGAGGTATGTCACACTGTAGCTCGGAGCCTGTGTGTTGTCAGGTGAGGTTTGTCACACTGTAGCTAGGAGCCTGTGTGTTATCAGGTGAGGTATGTGACACTGTAGCTTAGAGCAGGGGCCTGTGTGTTATCAGGTGAGGTATGTGACACTGTGGCTTAGAGCAGGAGCCTGTGTGTTATCAGGTGAGGTGCGTCACACTGTAGCTAGGAGCCTGTGTGTTATCAGGTGAGGTATGTCACACTGTGGCTTAGAGCAGGAGCCTGTGTGTTATCAGGTGAGGTATGTCACACTGTAGCTAGGAGCCTGTGTGTTATCAGGTGAGGTTTGTCACACTGTGACCTAGAGCAGGAGCCTGTGTGTTATCAGGTGAGGTTTGTCACACTGTGGCTTAGAGCAGGAGCCTGTGTGTTATCAGGTGAGGTATGTCACACTGTACCTTACAGCAGGAGCCTGTGTGTTATCAGGTGAGGTATGCCACTCTGTGGCTTAGAGCAGGAGCCGGTGTGTTATCAGGTGAGGTGCGTCACACTATAGCTTAGAGCAGGAGCCTGTGTGTTACCAGGTGAGGTATGTCACACTGTGGCTTAGAGCAGGGGCCTGTGTGTTATCAGGTGAGGTATGTCACACTGTAGCTAGGAGCCTGTGTGTTATCAGGTGAGGTTTGTCACACTGTGACCTAGAGCAGGAGCCTGTGTGTTATCAGGTGAGGTTTGTCACACTGTGACCTAGAGCAGGAGCCTGTGTGTTATCAGGTGAGGTTTGTCACACTGTGGCTTAGAGCAGGAGCCTGTGTGTTATCAGGTGAGGTATGTCACACTACCTTACAGCAGGAGCCTGTGTGTTATCAGGTGAGGTATGCCACTCTGTGGCTTAGAGCAGGAGCCGGTGTGTTATCAGGTGAGGTGCGTCACACTATAGCTTAGAGCAGGAGCCTGT
The DNA here is from genome assembly GCF_964204655.1 of Triturus cristatus. NCBI lineage: Eukaryota > Metazoa > Chordata > Amphibia > Caudata > Salamandridae > Triturus > Triturus cristatus. The sequence continues at coordinate 58,369,142 of NC_140579.1, forward strand.
GTGTTACCAGGTGAGGTATGTCACACTGTAGCTTAGAGCTGGAGCTTGTGTGTTATGAGGTGAGGTATGTCACACTGTAGCTTAGCGCAGTAGCCTGTGTGTTATTGCTGGAGCAGGGTTTTCTGTTGAAAATTTATCGAGTTTTAAGCTCCGGTTTGGTCTATAAGTCATAACTAAAATTATTAATCTATAATCGATAATTATTGGTTTTGTGGGAAACTTTAACTACCCAATATTATTAACAAGAGAAAACTACACGTGGGAATGCATATATGTTGCTTAATAATATGTGCAGTTATTTAATATAAGTGTGCTATTTGTTTTGTGTTGATGCTTTTAAATAATAACGTGTACTAATGCTTATTTATGTTGCAGATGGCTAGTTAATTACATACACATAAGGGTATTAGTGGGAATTAACACTGTTAAATCATTGCGATGATGTAGTAACGTGGTTTGTGTTTCTTTCAATTAAGATGGTCCGTTTTGGCCTAAAACAAGATGGCTGCCGTTTACAGCCTGCACTCGAGTGAATGTGAATAAGTCAGAAGGCCTTGCTGAATATGGTTGAAAGTCACCTGATCATGGCCTCTGCTGGAGTTTTGAAAGTTTCCATGATGACAGCGGCTCCAGGCAAGCTTCCAACTGTCCTTGGAGGGAAAGAAAGCCACAATGAACTTTGTGATTACAGCGGTGGCTTCGCTATGGTTCCGAGGAAATGTATTCATGAAAGTATCTTTTGCAAAACTCGAGTTTCCTTCTTCCGTCTTTTTTATTTTTGTGATTTTTCTGAGCGGAGGTTTTTTACAAATGTTGCGATGCTACATCCTTTCCTGCTCGCTCTGCTCAGCGGCTCAACGGATATTCAGAACTTATTTGTTGCTATCATTTTGTAAGTTTTATTATAAAAATACTAGTCTAGAGAGGGTCTGTGTCATTGCATTCGGGATTTTTGAGGCCACTTCTTCCCAAACCTGCGTTGGTGAGGATCGATGCTGTGAGGACGGCAACTCGGGAGACTTTACTGAGAGACCTGTCCTGACCCATTTATGACATTTAGCTAGAATAGGTAACTATGAGAATAATGATTTTCATATTGATTGACTTATATTTGAACTAATTTTAGATAAAATACCAATAATTGAATTACAGTGTCGGTGGTTATTTCTTGTCGTTTATTGTATACTCTAATGTGATTATTGCGGTTTAAATCATGACTCAGGACAATGACAATCTGATCGCATTGACCTTACTGTAGATACAGGGTGTTTCAGGAGTTTCTCTCATGTCCAGTGCTGATAGAGTAATCGTGCGTGTGTTAGTGAAATGGGCCCAAGCGTATGATGAGTGCATGTGCGTGTATCTGTGAAATTACTCTATCCGTGGAAGTAGGGAGAATTTGTATGCCCTGATCTGCAGCAATTTCCTGGTAGCAGAGTAATGGTTTTGATTATTGTCTTGATCTGATTAGATTGCTTGTACATTGGCTTTTGAATTATTGATTATTGATTAATGTTGGTATATGTACTAATACTATATGTTGGAGTCGTCGTATTGAGTTTTATGTAGTGCTTCTGGAACTTGGGAGCTGGTGGCAGTTCCGTAGTAGGGCAGAGGGAAGTGTATGCTGCTCTCGGGAAAAACGGGATTGTTGATCCTGTACGTATGCAGGAAGAGGAAAACGTGTGACAATCGAAGTTGCGCGTCACATTGTTTGGGTTCGGAATTAGTGACATCGTTGTGTGTTACTATTAGGGATACAATTCTGGTAGAAAAGGAGTGCGTATGGTAGCGAAGGTTATCTGTGAAACTCTGGTCTTAAGTCCAGGGATCCGTAAGGTTTGCCGTTAAAGCTTACTGCTGGAGAAGTAATAGGTATTCTCTGAGCTTGTTTGAAGGACTGGGCAGAGGTATACACTGCTTGGTTAACGTGTGTTATAATTCTGTAGTGGGGCAGACTGTATGCTGTTCTCGGGAAAGGCAGGATTCTGTATGTATGTACTACACTTTCTGGTATGAAAGTGCGTGAATGTATGAGCATTTAATTGATTGTAAGACTCTTTGGAGCAGTCCTAGAGGAACCAGTTAATGAATGCATGTTAGAAGGGCAGAGTAGAGGGATGTGCTACTGTGTCAACGAGAGTATTAATTCCGTAGTGGAGCAGAGGTAAGTGCTGTTCTAGAGAGAAGCGGGATTTTGTGTGAATTTTCTTTACTATTCTGTGGTTAGCGAAGCAGACAATGGAGATGTTTATATGTTGTAACTAATAGATTTTGTAGAAGTTGAAACGAAGTCTACTGAAAAGTTTTGTAAAGGAGGGGTAGACGAGTGACAGGAGACAGAGCAGAAAGCTGCAGTCAGCGGCTGCTGACGTCATACAGACCGCGCTCTGATTGGGTAGCGCTGGGATTGGTGCATTGGTGTGAGCCGCACAGGGATTGGAAGGAATACAGAGTGACGTAGACGCTCCAGGATTGGTGCGTTGGTGTGAGTCGCGCTGTTATTGGACAAAATATCGTATTGTACAGTTGTGATACGGAAGGGATTAGAAAGTTTTGGTAAACGCTAAAATGTATTACCAAGAGGAGAAAAAAAAGAAATCCTTGTTCAGTAAAATAAAAAGATGGTTCGACAAGGATAAAGACATTAAATCAAGAGAGGGTGAATTGTTACCTCCGACGAAAACGCCTGCATCCTTCATGGTTGCGAGATATGGGTATCATACCTGTATATGGTTGGAGAACTGGGCTAGGTATACTAAGGAAGATGGTGTCTTAGCATTCCCGGAACATGGTTCATTTAATATGGCCGTGTTGAGAAATTTACGGGAGAAGATGTTGTGTCTTGACCCAAGACCAAGGCCAACACAGTTTGAGGCGTTGGTGGAATGGGAAGATGAAGTACATGAGCGAGAAAAACAGAGGTCTGGAGGCAACTATAGGCATATGTTTGGGAGGAAATATGATCGTGAAACCCATCATGATCGAATGAGGAGATGGCGAGATGCTAGTATGACAGAAGGATTATATCCTATGAGGACAATTGAAGAGAAGGAAGGGAGAAAAGAAACAGGAAGTGTGGAAATGTGGATTTTCCTGGTCAGTTATGTCCCCTATCTTGGACCCCAACGGTTCTATGTGCATGTCACAAGTACATGTATGTTCCCTCCAGTTCCAGTTATGAAGACGCAAACACATGTGCGTCCACCGTCAACATGTCCTCTGTCAGATCCGCCATGAATAGGCCGGATATTCCATTCCTAAATATGAAAGGCCACCGGCTTTATATGGTTCACTTATGCCATTTTACAGTCCAGGCAAGTAGGCCCTGATTCTGTCATCAAACTCCTCTTGCCTTCTGCCTCTGAAAGCTCCAGTCTGAGCCTGCATCTGTGACCATGAACTTTGTCTCATTCTCTGCGCGGCTCACGAAGCCTGACATCAGCCTATTCTCTGCCAAGAACTGTATTTCACCTTCGAATTATCTGCTTCACTCCTTAGCCGATGCATTCCTGTCTAGCAGCTTAAGTAAACATTCTTCCAGCTACTGAGCAAAGGCTCGGCCTCTCTGTCCTCATGCAAGTAATTCATAGCCCTGTTACTAGGGAATATTCCTACCCCCTCGCATTCAGTGTAGACACTTAGACGCTTGTACACGCACGCACAGTCAGTATAGAATAGATTCTGTCCGAGGGTCCTTCTTTTTTGGATAACATAGTTCTTTAAACATAGGACGTTAGATATGATTTGGGATTAGGTTGACTTGACCCCCCAGACTTTTCGTCTCCACATGTAGAGCTAAATGTCAAGTCCCCTTCACCCCCTAGTTACACGTCAATTACACGTCATGCTGCTGCGCGCGCATCTATGCCAAGTATTATCTTATAGATCCACCTATGTATGACATCATAACCAATTATGTTCCTTTTTACTCCTTATTACATCCATTTTCGGTTACGCAGGTAAAACGTCAATTTCCTTATCATTTGTTACGCCTACTGCATTCGCTTCATTGTAATGTATGTACTATAAAAATTACTTCTTGTCAATAAAGTATGTACTTCACTTCCTGAACCCCCGTGGTGATGGAACTTGGAGCATCCGATTATAATCGATCATTGGAATAAAGCCCATTCCGAACCTCTAATATCACAGATTCTGCCTCTCATTTTACTGAGCTATTTTATTATGATTCTGTATCAAATTCAGTCCCGGTAAAGGAATTTTATTTACCACATGATGGCGCCCGAACAGGGACACTTTCTCATCTCACGCGCCGGCGGTGAGTTGCAGGCCCGGTCTCCTGCCACAGCTGGACGGACAATAACGCGTACCAGCAGGATTTCCTGTATCTCCCTCCGGTCAAGCGGGGGCGACTGAGACTGCGATCAACACCCAGACGAGGCGGTGAGAAGTGCGAAGTATCCCGACCAGAGCCTAGCTGAGAGAGCAAGATCCGAGGTATACAGAGACCCACCAGTTCGAAGTCAAGCCCAGTTTCCGACGAGTCGAGTCGAGTCCAGTCCGGTTCAAGTTCAAGTTACCGAGGCCTTCCGTTTCCGAAGCTACCCGGTGAGTACCATTACTGGGGAGGCATTTCTGACGTGCACATAGGTTGTGCCGGTCAAGACGGGTTTGGGTACACAAATCCGGTCTGCACTGTTTTAGCAGTGTATCTGTACTGTTTAGCAGTATATCAAGTATTCCGAAGTATCTAGTTATTGTCAAAGAATTATACTTGGTGATTAGTTATGCAGACGATCATCATTGTTGTTTATTTTAAAGGTTAAAAATGCTTAATGTTTAATGTTTAATGTGTTAAACGTCCTGCATATTGTGGTATGAATGGTTGTTCATTAGTGTGCTTTTGTATTAAGGGTGTTCAAGATTAAGTATCGGATCAGTTGTCAATATGCCGCTCTTTTCGAAATTAAGACAGATCACTACTAGAAAAGGGGTACTTGAAGAAGCCGTCCCTATTCCTCCTAGGGATACTCCAGGGCACTTCATGTATCACAAACATGGCTTAGATGCTATATTATTTCTTGATTTATGGGTAGACTACACCAAGGGATTGCCAGAAAGTCAGAGGTGGCCCGCAGCGGGGACCTGGGATGCAGAATGCATCATGAAAGTCGAGGAAGAGTTATGGAAAAGGAAAGTCAGACAGTCACAGAAAGACGCCGTTGAGTTATGGCGTAAAGAATCTCATAGACGTACAGAAAAAGCACGTAGACAGGAAGAGAAGAGTAAAGAAAGTTCAAATAAAGTTCGAGAAAATCTATTAATTGAGGAAGGTATCCGAGTGAAATCAGAACAAGTAGATAGACAAAGAAATGCCCTCACGAATGGTATGTATCCCCTTCTAGCCGAAGGATTACCTAAGGCTACTCCAGAGATACCGAAAGACTTGCCACCCCCATTATTCCCAATTAAGGTACATCCTAAGGGGCATCCTAGAACCGCAGAAGATGTTTTTCTTTCCTCATATTTAGATGACGTAGCTCCCGAGTATGCTAATTCCGCCCCACATAGACCGCATACCAGGGAGGTCCAGCGCCAAGATCCAGCACCCGTATCCCTACAGCAACAAATCGAGTCACAAGTTCCGGCAAGCACATCTGTTTCTGCATCCGTTCCTACAGCTACTTCTATAGCTGTGTCCACACCTATAGTTGCTGTGTCACGTTCGACGAATCCTTTCACCCCAGACGCCCCAGATGGGGCCACGGGGGGTGCTACCAATATTTTTTCTACGCCACCTAGAATAAATAAACTTATTTTTCAAGAGTCAGCGCATTCACGTACACCCAAATTCGTAAGTGACCGTGCGCTTAAGGAACTTCTTATAGATTGTAGATATGACCCGGTGCCCGGTAAAGAGGACGAAATGATCCTGGCATCATTGCGTATCAGACGAGCCGCAGTGTATTTAGCGAAATTACCAGGAATGACTGCGCATCTAGATAATATATACCATTTTGTCCAAACAGGGCGAGATCCAGAATGTATTAACAGAGCTATGGAATACCAGAAAGTAGAGATACAGGGGGAACTGTTACGTTTCCTCATAAACTGTGTGATCAGAAATCAAGACCGACCGGGGGTAGACCCGGATGCAATGCAAATTCTTACAAGATGGAGCCAGAATATATCAGAAGGGAGACACGATAAGCAAAATTGTATAATAGCCATGTGCCGAAAGATCCGTAAAGAAATAGAACGCCTACACGAAGAGAGATTAGAGGCAGACGAGTTCGAACAAAGCGAGGAAGAAGGGTCAGGACCGCCCGCGGGACAATCGGACACCATAGCCTATGTAGGTAGAGGAAGATCTTGTAATAGAAATCAGACTAGATGTCATACTGACTCAATACGTCCGATATGTCCAGATAATAACAAGAATTTCCAAATACCTATAATTAATATAAGGTCTAACGAGCATTCGTTCCAAACCGCCGACAAACTACTCCGAGAACGAAGGGGTTATCATTTTCTCGATTCTATGGATGAACAAGATTTAGCCAGGGCAGCTGTCCATTGGGTGGACAGTCCCGGAAAATATAGTGATGATACAGTAGCACGCACATTTTTGAATCTCACCCCAGATGAACAGAGGTTAGCTGGGATTTATATGATTCAACAACTCATTATACTATATCGGAGTCAGCATTCGGACCCTGGTCCCTTACCTGACATATTGACTGAATTGCTTATGAATAAATGGAGAGGTCCAGGTACTGAATTAATTAAAGAAATTCTAGTATCAAGAAAGCAGTATATTCTTTTCGTATGCTCAGAGCATGTCTCATTGCCCGGCAAGGAAAGAACAACGTATCACATGGATAGACAGAATCCCTTACGAGAAGTGCACCCAATAAAAGGCGAGGACAACGAGTTTAGGCGCGTATTCGTATATACGCCCATATCAAAAATAGAACTGTTACAAATGAAGAAAGTGGTACCCAGTCATGACAAAGATCCAGCGGGTTTTCACCGAGAAATTAAAGACATGTTACTCATGGGAGAGTATACCTATCCCGACATTATGACAATATTAAAGGTGTTGATGCCTGCTGGCATTTATGAGAAACTCAAGGAAAAAGAGTGGGAGGTAGGAGACCAAAAGATAGAATGGTCAGCATTAGAAGCAGAAGAAAGGGCCCGAGGTCCAGGTTCGGGGCTTGGGGACAAAACTAAAGCACTACCAGGTCTATTAGTACAGGTACTGCCACGTTTATTAACTACGAAAAAGGAAGATTGGGGTACAATTTCAGCCTGTAAACAGAAACAAGATGAAGACACTAGTGATTACTATGCCCGATTCGAGAAATGTTTTGGTATAAATAGTGGCATAAAAGCAAGTAGCGAATCATATCCGCATCTGTTTGTAACAAAATTAGTAGAAAATGCCCTGCCCCCAGTAAAGAATAGAGTATTAAAATTCGAGAGTACCTGGCAAGGTAACACTCCATCACAAATGTTACAAATGTTACAGTACCATCACAATAGAATTAGAGAGGAACAAGAACATGAACACAGACGCATGAAAGACACAAAAATGAAAATGCTAGTTTCCCCAGACAGTTCCAGCTGAAGGACATAAAAAGGGTATGACACATTCCGATTCAGCAGGACCTGTGAAAGGGACATGCAATTATTGTAAAAAGCCAGGTCATTACGTACACGATTGTCCAGTTTTAAAACATAATATCGCCATAGGTAAAACACAAGAAAGATCACGGCCACTCAGACAAGATCAGAATGAACAAGGAGCTATGCAGCATGCCCAGGCCATGCCAGCCGCACAACAGCCAATACAGTTTGTGCCAGCTGCACCACCGTTGCCTGCTGCTGCCACACAGACCACAACACGACAAATGTATCAGACTGCACAGTATGAATATCCTGAGTATCAGCGTTACGCATGAACTAGCCTAGAGAGGGAAGTTGACTTACCCCTTATCGAGATTCCTGTAGATCGAGAAGGACCTTATGTACATAGTGAATTATTAGGTCAAGATAGAAAATTTTTACTCGATACAGGGGCAAGTCGAACAACTATAAAACGTAGTGAAGTTCCAGGGGCACCCCTCTCAGGCTCTCAGAATATTTCCCTTGGTTTTTCAGGAAAACCTATTGTTAATGAAGTATCACAGCCTCTTCCACTTACGATAGGACCTCTGACCCGAACTACAGATTTATTGCTTACTAAATCGTGTCCAGAAAACTTGCTAGGAATAAAAACTCTGAAAGCCCTAGGAGCCATAATATGTTGTTCCCCGGAAGGAGTAAGGTTGTTTTTACGTGATTTTAAAGGTCACTATGTGTCTAGAGACATGGATCCCCGACTACAGACTTTACCTACACATCTATGGGCACAAGGCCCTACTGATGTTGGTTGCATGAATATTACACCATATCGAGTCACACTAAAGGCAGGAGTGGTGCTACCACGAATGCGACAATACAAGTTACCACCAGATGCTGTAGTGGCTTTACTACAAATCATTGACGAGCTAATTGCCCAAGGAGTAGTTGTAGAAACAGACTCCAATGTATGTAATTCACCGATAATTCCGGTTCTTAAACGAACAGATCCTACAGCCCCGCCAGTATATCGATTGGTTATTGACCTGCGCGAGTTAAACAAATGCATTGTGCCACAATTTCCTGTGGTCCCAGATATCTCGTCATTATTGACAGCTATTGATTCCGAAGCAACATTCTTTACTGTAATTGATCTCAAGAATGCCTTTTTCAGCGTCCCAATAGATCCGGAAAGTCAATATTTGTTCGGATTCAGTTTAAATGGGCGCAGCTTTAAATTCTCACGCGCACCTCAAGGATTTACAGAAAGCCCCAGCATCTATAGCCAAGCACTGAAACGAGAACTTGACAGTATCCACATGCCAGTTAACACTGCCTTGCTTCAATACGTCGATGATCTGCTGATCACCGCGAGAAGCGAACCGGAATGTGAAAAAGCATCACTGACAGTTTTACAATTTCTAGCCGAAAAGGGGCACAAGGTGTCTCCTTCTAAGCTGCAATTCTGTGTCCAGCGAGTTGTTTATCTTGGACACTCGCTGTCCAAGGAGGGAAGGCAGCTTACACCCGACCGCATTCAGTTAATAGCTAACATGCCAATACCCAAGACACAAAATGAAGTACGAGCTTTCATAGGCCTCACGTCATATTGCAGGCAGTGGATCCCTCAGTACGCATTTCTAGCAAAACCACTCATTCAGTTAACCACACAGGAGGCAGCCACACCGACTGTTCTCCCTTGGACTCAGGAACACACACAAGCTTTTGAAAACCTAAAGAAAGCTTTATGTCAAGCACCTGTTTTAGCAACGCCATGTTACAGAAAACAGTTTACACTCTTTGTTACAGAACGCGAAGGTACTGCCTTGTCAGTACTCACACAGGAACAAGCAGGAGCACACAAACCATGTGCTTATTTTTCTAGTACATTAGATCCCGTAGCTCAGGCTTTGCCTGCATGCCTGAAATCAGTGGCAGCGACAGCTTTAGCAATCAGACAAAGCGATGCCATAGTGTTAGGACATCCATTGACAGTTCAAGTACCACATGCAGTAGAGGTTCTTGTGAATAGAACGCAAACACAACACTTGACTATAGCACGACTTACAGGGTACGAACTTACATTGTTTCAGCCACATATAGAAATCAGACGCTGTAACACATTGAATCCTGCCACACTTTTACCTGTAATCGGAACAGACCCACTAGCTCATGATTGTATTGAAGTTATTACGATAACGACGAAACCCAGACAAGACTTAACCGATGTCCCATTGTCAGATCCAGACCTGACATTGTATGTAGATGGTTCATGTATGAGAACAAGTACAGGAGAGTTAGTGGCCGCTTACGCAGTCACAACAGATACTGAAGTCATTGAAACTAATCGTATAAATACTTTGTCAGCTCAAGCCGCAGAGCTCATCGCTCTGACACAAGCCTGTATTCAAGCCACGAATAAAAAAGTCAACATATACACTGACTCACGTTATGCATTCGGAGTTGTACATGACTTCGGCGTGCTGTGGCGAGAGAGAGGTTATTTAACTTCCCACGGTGCCCACATTCAGCACGGACCCCTCATTCATGCCTTATTAGATGCAATACATCTACCCACTGCAATATCAATTATGAAATGTAAGGCTCATACGAAGGTTATTGATATCATTTCCCAAGGCAACGATCTAGCCGACAGAACAGCTAAACAGACTGCTCAAACTCAAACCCCCGACATGACAAAGACAATAGTCCCGACACCGACACATTGTATGACAGTTAAAGATCCTACTCTTGACGTAATTGACATACAGACACATGCTACACCAGACGAAATAAAGAAATGGACTGAATTAGGAGGGATCCAAACGGACCAAGGATGGATGATGAAGGAAAAGTCTGTGTGGTTCCTTCCTGATTCAATGGTCCAAGTTATAATTAACACTATACATAGTCCAGCACATCTAGGAGAAAAAGCTATGCTAGACAGCATTCAACACATTTGGTTCAATAAGCATTTACGAACAGCAGCCAAACAAAAGGTCCGTACCTGTATGATCTGTTGTCAGTTTAACCCAGGAAAAAGCGTTCCCGTGGAACAGGGTGGATTTCATCCTCCTCATCATCCTTTTGAAGTACTCCAGATGGACTATATCCAGATGGAACGATGTCGAGGATTCAAATATGTTCTTGTAGTTGTCTGCGCTCTGTCCCGTTGGACAGAGGCATACCCGGTTTCAGATTACACTGCCCCGACTACTGCCAAACAGTTGGTTCGAGAATTTTTCCCACGATACGGTTTACCACGTGTTGTTCACTCAGATAACGGCCAGCCGTTCTCATCCGAATTAATGAAACACGTTTCACTTCTGTTAGGTTATCAGTGGAAATTCCACTGTGTCCGACACCCCGAGGCAGCAGGTCTCGTAGAAAGACATAACCAGATACTGAAAATCAGAATGTCCAAAATATGCAGAGAGAAAGGTGTCGACTGGGTAGTAGCGTTACCCGTTGCACTCTTTTACATGAGAATGGTAGCACACTCTCGAACAGGGCTATCCCCTTATGAAGTGATCTTCGGTAGACCACCGAATATGTGGGGGACGCCTATACCACGCAAAATAACTGATATTGACTGTAATATGCTGACAGATTACTTGGCTTCCTTGATGTCTGCACTACAATCTTGTCGTTCACAGGTAGCTGCAGCCTTTCCCGACAACACTGAGGTGAAACCCCATGACGTTGTTCCGGGTGATTTTGTATTTGTGAGAAATTTCGACCGGAAGACTCAGCTGGAGCCCAGGTGGAAGACACCCAAGTTGGTTCTGCTCACCACAAGGACAGCCGTGAAGATCGAGGGCCGCAAGGGCTGGATTCATTCAAGTCATATCAAGAAATTTCATGGACTATCCTCGGATATAGACATTGTGCCCTGCACTCCCTCACAGACTGATTCAAAACTCCCTTTTGTTGAACAAAATAACTCTGAAAACTACAAACTAAAGCTTAGGCCCAACAAGTCGAGCAATTTGATTGTTTAAGTCCTCTCCAAGGTGAAGCGGTTGAATTGTCTCTGACATGTATCCCTTGGACCTGAGTAGAGAAAATACCCGGAAAATGTTGAAACGACAGGCGTATTGTAAATCACTGCGTAGCCACTGCATAGTGACATTATTAATTCTGTTTTTATTGAGTCTTTTAATAATTATTACAAGTATATTGTTGCACATATATTACCCTATTTCTAGACATGTTTATAATGTTACTGCTGAACATTCTTTTAGTGACTTACCTCCGCATGAATTGTCTTATAGACTTGCGCTGCGCAATAACACTTTCATTAGTATGTTACATCATTCCCATCAGACTAGTAATGCCACCAATTGTTGGGTGTGTGGCCGACTCCCTCCCTATCAGAATTATGAAGGAGTCCTGCCTTTCTTTCCACATCCATTCACACATAATGGCTCCTGTGGAGCATGGTTTAGTTTAATTAATTCCATAGACTCAGACACAGCAGTTTACCAAGATCATTGGGTATGGGGAAACCTGAACCTAGTTTTACTCAAGGTCTGCTACCCTGACAAGGAGGGTCGCCCCAAAAGAACAGGAACTGATCTAGAAAATGAAGTATATGGATTAGGTAATTTTACACCTAATCTCATGATTCTAAATGTCGTATCCGAAGTTGAACTAGTCTTACCCACCATGTCAGTATTCCCAGCGAAGGGTGAATTGTGTGTAAGAAAGGTTGGTTCCATACATATGGGCCATAGTAAATGCACTACTATAGTAGAATTCAGTGATCAAGGCAAATCTTCATTTAGAGCTTCTCGCCACTCCTACTTTATATGTGGTCAGACTGCATATATGCGTCTACCTCTAGATTGGGATGGTACCTGCTACATTGCATTCCTTTTGCCACCTGTTTTCCTAGCTCCTCCTGATTATTACAGAAATATTCATTTAGTACACAACAGAGAGCGGAGAGATCTCCCCATTGTCGATTACACTGAGACGGCATGGGACAAGTATGTAGATTTTAATAAAGGTATCTTTCCCTATATAGGTACTGTTACTAATAGTAAACTGATACGTAGATTAACTAGAACCCTTGAAGCAGTAGTGAATGAGACTATTTCCGCCTTAGGCAATTTAACGGAAGAGCAGTCTGCTATGCGGATTGTTGTGCTTCAAAATCGTCTTGTCCTTGACGTCATCTTGGCTGATAGGGGCGGAGCTTGTAGGGTCATCGGATCAAGCTGCTGCGTATTCATACCAGAAAATTCGCCATCTGTATATAAAGCCATCACTCGCCTTCATAAGATTGTAAACCAGATACACCAGAACCCAGGCACTTGGACTTGGTCCGGTTGGTTTTGGAATGTGATATCAGCCTGGGGATGGAGAGTTTTATCCTTCCTAGGTATTGGCCTTCTCATACTATTCAGTTGCTGTCTATGTCTACAATGTGGACCAGCGATTTGTGGTTTGTGTACCACATCGTGTATTCCACCACCAAGATTTCATTCAAGATCACGGAAGAAGAAAGAAGAACAAATGATGCTACATGAACAGATCAATGGATTGATGAAGATTGATATCTCTTAACGGGCAAGTAGGGGACAAGGAGGGAATGTGGAAATGTGGATTTTCCTGGTCAGTTATGTCCCCTATCTTGGACCCCAACGGTTCTATGTGCATGTCACAAGTACATGTATGTTCCCTCCAGTTCCAGTTATGAAGACGCAAACACATGTGCGTCCACCGTCAACATGTCCTCTGTCAGATCCGCCATGAATAGGCCGGATATTCCATTCCTAAATATGAAAGGCCACCGGCTTTATATGGTTCACTTATGCCATTTTACAGTCCAGGCAAGTAGGCCCTGATTCTGTCATCAAACTCCTCTTGCCTTCTGCCTCTGAAAGCTCCAGTCTGAGCCTGCATCTGTGACCATGAACTTTGTCTCATTCTCTGCGCGGCTCACGAAGCCTGACATCAGCCTATTCTCTGCCAAGAACTGTATTTCACCTTCGAATTATCTGCTTCACTCCTTAGCCGATGCATTCCTGTCTAGCAGCTTAAGTAAACATTCTTCCAGCTACTGAGCAAAGGCTCGGCCTCTCTGTCCTCATGCAAGTAATTCATAGCCCTGTTACTAGGGAATATTCCTACCCCCTCGCATTCAGTGTAGACACTTAGACGCTTGTACACGCACGCACAGTCAGTATAGAATAGATTCTGTCCGAGGGTCCTCCTTTTTTGGATAACATAGTTCTTTAAACATAGGACGTTAGATATGATTTGGGATTAGGTTGACTTGACCCCCCAGACTTTGTCTCCACATGTAGAGCTAAATGTCAAGTCCCCTTCACCCCTAGTTACACGTCAATTACACGTCATGCTGCTGCGCGCGCATCTATGCCAAGTATTATCTTATAGATCCACCTATGTATGACATCATAACCAATTATGTTCCTTTTTACTCCTTATTACATCCATTTTCGGTTACGCAGGTAAAACGTCAATTTCCTTATCATTTGTTACGCCTACTGCATTCGCTTCATTGTAATGTATGTACTATAAAAGTTACTTCTTGTCAATAAAGTATGTACTTCACTTCCTGAACCCCCGTGGTGATGGAACTTGGAGCATCCGATTATAATCGATCATTGGAATAAAGCCCATTCCGAACCTCTAATATCACGGATTCTGCCTCTCATTTTACTGAGCTATTTTATTATGATTCTGTATCAAATTCAGTCCCGGTAAAGGAATTTTATTTACCACAGAAGGGTACCTGAAGCAGAAGTGAAAAGGTATGGAGCTAATGATTAGGAGGATGAGGTCTTGGATGACATGATTTACAAGAGACCACCTCCATATAGACCAGAACCAGAAGAGAGCACACCAGTTGCTTCTCCGATAAGAGATACATTGCGTATCATTGAAACAGAAGTTGTGACACCAGATTTAAAAGGTGGTAGCTCTTTCAGAGAAAAAGAGAGAGAGAATCGATGTGGAGATGAGACTACAAGAGAATTAGCCAGGACTACATCTGAGCTGAGTGAAAAGATTAGAGAGCTGAAGAAGAATTTGGAAGCTGTTACGGTGCCTGTAACCATAGGTCCGGTTATGCCTATTTTTGATAAGCAGAGGACGGGTGAGAGTGGTTTGATGGTTCCATATGTTGGGAATAAATTAACAAGTTTGGCTGGTCCTTCAGGAGAGTCAGGAATAAGAACAGAAGGTAATGATTTGAGACAGTCAAGACATGATACATGTAGTGGAGGATTAGAGGTGCAGTCTAATTCAAGACTAGATACTAGTGATATTAGTTGTTCAAGGATGCCGATTTTGGAACCACAGAGAATGCCAGAGAAAGTGGTTGCAGTGAAAAAGTCTACAGAAATAACAGCTGAAGATTTGAATGATTGGTTGAAAGTTCTGCAAAAGAAAGAGAAAGATTCTCAAGCAGTTGATGTAGCCAGGCTGCGCATAGAATTGGAGGAGCTTATTGCAGGAACAATTCCTACAGATATACTGAAAAACCATCATGATGGAGAGTTGTTATTTATGCGCAAGAGTATCACCTGGAGGGCTAAAAGTACATATGACAGGTTAAGAGCAATAGCGAGTGAACAAGGAGTAGACATGGATAAGGTAAAGACTCTGCAGAACCCGTATCGAGTGGATTTTTCTGAAAAGGACATAGAGAATCTAAATAATGTTGGCAGAACAGGGCAGATTAAGGAAATGATTGCCTTATTGCGAAAATGGGGTGATGTGGAAAAATGGAAGGATAGGTGGTACAAGAAAAGGGAAGATTCAGTGGACAGGACTTACTCAGCATTTCCTGTGAGAGAAAAAGAAAAAACAGTGGATGCTTATCCTATGAGAGAAATACCTGGAGGAGGATATGTACATGTTCCATGGACCAGACAGGATATTTTATCATTTACAAATGATTTCCCTCGATTGAGAGAAAAGCCCGTCGAGTGGTATAGGCAGGTAGACAGGTTTGTGAAATTGTCAAAAGTACTGTGGATTGACCTGAATAGTCTGTTTGATATAATTGTTCCAGCAGACTTGTGGGCTGAGTGTAAAATAGTTGTAAGTTGGCCTACTGAGGAATATCCAAGAGATCCAAGAACAGGAGCACCAGATCCAGAGGTAATGAATAAATACGATCAGGTAATTGTATTCCTGAAAAATAAAGTACCTCCAAAAGAGACAGACTGGGTTAAGATAGATCGAACACATCAGGAAGAAAAAGAATCAGTTCATGCTTTTTACGAAAGGCTGATACTGGCTTTTAAACAGTTTAGTGGAGATGAACACCTGGGTGACAAGGATTTGAGTCATTTTGTATACAGATTTGTATATGGCCTAAGACCTGAGATTAGTGAAAGAATTCGGAAACATACAGTGGATTGGCAGAGTAAAAAGATGGATGAGATCTTGAGACATGCAAAGTACTTCAGTGATGAAATTGAAGCAAAACAGAGAAAGCTGAAAGAAAAGGCAATGTGGGCACAGGTGAAAGTTGCGGAGAGACAAGAAGCACAGTTAGTGGAACAGGCAAATAATCCAGGAATTAGACCCAGATATGCGGGAAAAGGAAAGGGAAATTTAGAAGAGGCAAAAAAGAAATTCCCATGCCACAACTGTGGTCAACTGGGACATTGGAGATCCGAGTGTACCAATCCACCATTAGTGAGTAATGAAAATAAATCATTAAATCAACAGGTGCAGACTGAGGGGTGTAATCATCAGCAGCAACAGCAGAAGGTTGTTAAACAGCAGAGTCAAGAGCCAAGACCGCCCTTACCGCAGAATAGAGGGTCCCAAAAGTACAATCAGGATTCGGGATTCTACAATGAGGAGCAGGTAAACAAACCAAGGCGTTCTAACCAGG
This sequence comes from Triturus cristatus, assembly GCF_964204655.1. Lineage (NCBI taxonomy): Eukaryota > Metazoa > Chordata > Amphibia > Caudata > Salamandridae > Triturus > Triturus cristatus. Next base: position 58,385,613 of record NC_140579.1, read on the forward strand.
TACAACAGTATTGGTTAAAGAATGAAGGGAGTGAGTCTGAAGGTGATTATTGACGGTGCCGAGGAGAGGAGGAAGAGTGCATACTTGGTGCAACTCTAGAAATAGACCAGGCAGGACCATTTGTTGATGGGAAAATAAATGAAGAAAGTGTTACTTTTTTAGTAGACACAGGTGCGACGAGATCAACTGTCAGGTCAGCAGATATTAGAAATCTTCCTCTCTCGGATGAAGCAATCCAAGTAGTTGGTGTAGCTAATACACAAATCAAGACACGTCTTACTGAACCAGTAAGGGTAAGAATAGGGAAATTTTCGGACATGCACAGATTTATAGTTTGTGACACTAGTCCAGTGAATTTGTTAGGTAGGGACCTGTTGTGCAAGATGAATTGTACAATTTTCTGTACTCCAGATGGAATAGCTTTTGAAACACCAGATGAGGATGTTTTGTACCGAATGACTCTAGATAATAGAGAGAGTGAGATGGTTGGTACATATGCTGTGTTTAATCCAAAGGACTTGCCTCAAGAGCTGAGAGAAACAGTGAAGACGACTGTTTGGGATTTTACTGGAGAAGATGTGGGATTGATGAATAATGTAGATCCTGTGAAAATCTCAGTGAAAGAGGGAATTACTTATCCTAATATTCCTCAGTACAAAATGACACCAGAAATAATTGAAGGAATAACTCCTATAATTGAGAAAATGATTCAGCAAGGAGTTTTGAGAGAATTACTGAGTAGCCCGTGTAATTCACCGATAATGGGGCTAAAGAAACCTAATGGGAAGTTCAGGATTGTACAGGATTTGAGAAAAATTAACAAAATTGTGGTGGCATGTTGTCCCATTGTGCCAAATCCGTCAGTGATTTTGTATCAGATTACACATGATGCTGAGTGGTACACAGTGATTGATTTGTGTCATGCTTTCTTTTCAATTCCATTGCATCGTGACAGCCAGCCGATTTTTGCATTTAGGTTTGGCCAGCGTATTTTAGCATGGTGTCGTATCCCACAGGGGTATACAGAGAGTCCTTCGATATTCAATCAGCTATTGAAAAAATCATTGGAAAATTTGATCATGCCTGAAAGCTCAGTACTAGTGCAGTAGATTGATGACCTACTGGTGGCATCAAAGACACGTGAAGCTTGTGAAGTAGATACCATAGCTTTACTGAATCATCTGGCAGATGGAGGGTTAAAGGTATCTCCAGCCAAATTGCAATTTTGCAAGAAAGAAGTGCATTATCTTGGACACAATATTGAAAAGGGTCTGAGAAAGGTGACTGATGACAGGATCAAAATTATCAGAGGAATGAGAGCCCCAATGACCCAGAGAGAAGTGAGGATGTTTCTGGGGATGGTGGGTTATTGTCGTCAGTGGATTAGTAATTTCTCCCTGATAGCAAAGCCATTGATTAAGTTGACCAAAAGTGAGGTGAAAGACCCATTGGAACTAGATGGAGAACAAATGGCAGCATTTGAGGAGTTGAAGAGCAGAATGTGTGAAGCACCTGCTTTGGGAATGCCAGACTATGAGAAAGAGTTTGAGTTGTACTGCAGTGAGAGAAATGGATGTGCACTTTCAGTGTTAATCCAGAAGCATGGACAACTGAGAAGGCCTATTGCGTACTTCTCATCGACACTTGACCCAGGAGCTGTGGGTTTACCAGGTTGTCTGAAATCAGTAGCTGCTACATGCAGAAGCTTGGAACAGAGTGAGGGTATAATAATGGGATATCCTGTAAGGGTATTCGTACCTCATAATGTGGCAATTCTTTTGACAAGAAGCAGGACTCAATATATGTCACATAGTCGGCTGACTAAATATGAGAAAATCATTCTGGGAGCATCAAATGTGACTCTTGAGAGATGTGTGAATGTGAATCCAGCAACATGATTGCCTGATGCTGAAAATGTGGGTGTGAAGGATGAAGTTGATCATAATTGTTTGGATGTGCTGGATTACTGTACAAAGCCGAGACCCGATATAAGAGATCTTCCATTGCCTGAGAGTGATCATGTGTTGTTTGTGGATGGATCATGTCTGAGGAATGATGATGGTGTGGTTTGTGCAGCATATGCAGTGTGCAAAGTTTCAGGAGTTATGGAGGCTTCGTCATTGAAAGGAGTGAAGTCTGCACTAGTTGCTGAATTGGTAGCATTGACAAAGCTTGCAAAATTGGGAAAAATCTGAGAGTGACTGTAATGACTGATAGTCAGTACGGATTTGGAGTTGTGCATGATTTTGGCCAGCTTTGGCTACAGAGAGGTTTCTTGACGTCGAGTGGGACTCCAATAAAGAATGCTGAAGTGATTGGGAAATTGCTTGAGGCGATACAGCTGCCTAAAGAATTAGCAGTTGTAAAATGTGCTGCTCATGGACAAGGAGATGATTTTGTTACACTTGGTAATCGTTTTGCCAATGACATTGCACAATATTGTGCTAAAAACAATCAATCGATCAATAAGGCACGAGAAAAGGAAATGTCTTTGTGTTCTGTGATGTTTACTAATGTCCTAGAAACGTGGGATGAAGTGAAACAGTTACAGGATGAGGCAGGAAATTAAGAAAAGAAAGATTGGATCAAGGCAGGTTGTGCCCCAAGAGAAACAGATCATGTCTGGATCTATAGAGATGGTAGACCAGTCATGCCCAACTCGATATTGTCGACAATGGCAAGAATGTATCATGGCCAGGGACATTTGGGAAGGGATGCGATGATCAGGTCTTTTAAACAGACTTGGTATAATGCAAAGTTCAGGTTAATTGCAGAAAGCATCTGTCAAAGATGTTTAATTTGCCAGCCATTTAACACTGGGAAAAAGACAGTGGTGAGTCTAGGAACGATAGGCAGAGAAGGTGGTCCTTTTACAAGAATGCAGATTGATTTCATTGAAATGCCCCAAGTGAACAGATTGAGGTATGTTCTAGTGGTAGTCTGCTTGTTCTCGAGGTGGGTGGAGGCCTATCCGACTAGGAGGAATGATGGAATAACAGTGGCAAAGTTACTGTTAAGAGAATTGATTCCTAGGTACGGGTTTCCAGTAACGATTGAGTCTGATAGAGGTGGACACTTCTATAATGAGCTCATGAGTTTAATTTGTGAAGCATTGAGCATACAGCAGAAGCTATATTGTGCTTACAGACCAAAGGCTTCTGGTGTTGTAGAGCAGATGAACGGCACAATCAAAAACCGAATTGGTAAGATGTGTTTAGCAACTGGAATGAAATGGCCTGATGTCTTGCCTCTAGTGCTAATGACTATTAGATCTACTCCAGATAGAACTACTGGTTTGAGTCCACATGAGATCTTGATGGGACGTGCAATGCGACATGCATTTGTGCCTGTCAATAAGTTGATGACAATAACTGAGGACATGATTTTGGATTACTGTAAAGGCCTGGCTGACCCAGTACATTCTGTGTTTCACCAGGTTGGAGGAGACGCTACTACACTTGAGAAGAAGCAAGCCCATGATCTGAGTCCAGGGGACTGGGTGAGGATTAAGGTGCACAGAAGAAGAAATTGTTTGGTTCCAAGGTGGGGAAGGCCAAGACAAGTCATTTTGACTACGACAACTGCAGTTAAGTGTGCCGGTGTGAAAAACTGGGTGCATGCGAGTCATACTCTGAGAGTTCCAAATCCAAAGGAAGGGACTGGTAAGGAGCATTTTGAAGAGTCAGATTCCAGTGATGATTCAGAGACTGAGCCGGTAAGAAGGAATCGGAATACTGGAAAAGGTGAAGGAGAAAGAGAGTTAGGTGATTCTTTCTTTCCAGGAGAGGCTTCAAGAGAAACATTGGAAGTCTCAGGAGAGAGATCGGATTCTGTAAGAGTGCCTGAAGTTCCAACAAGCAGTGGAGTAAACAGAAAAGAAAAGAGCAATTCCACAGTGACTACAACTGAATCAGATGAAGAAGTTGAAATTCCACTTGAGATTACACCTGAAGAAGCAGGGTTAGAAGAAGATAGAGAGGGACAGATTGCGGAAGACCCCCGAGGAGGTGTAGGGAACATTTCTGATAAGTTAGGTGAAGGGACAAGTAGACAGCAAGAAGATTGCGTGTCGGAGACCCGAGGAGGGACAGAATTAGGGAAATCTCAATCAGTGGTGGTAAAGACTGTGGAGCAAAAGAAAACTGTTGAAGAACAAGAGGTAAATGAGACAGAATCAGATGGAAGTGAGAGTGAGAAATCAGAGGGTCGAGTTCTGAGAAAGAGAACTTGGATTGGAGAGAGAAATAATAAAGAAGTGAGACCAAAAAGAGTTGTAAAAGGAGATCTTTGGCCTAACAACAGGATAAAGAGGCTGAGATATAGACTGACACGAGCAAATACATCGAAAGCTGAACAAGTAAACGAAGTGTCGAGTCAGAATTCAGCAAAAGGTGAAAAACGAAAAGAGTTGAAGGAACCGGAGGAGATCAAAAGAATCAGAAAACCTAACCAGAAGTATAGGTCGCCGGAATGGACGTACGTGGCACTGTCTGAAGGTGAAGAGGCAGAAAGTCAGGGAAATCCAGAGGAGACCATACGTGAAGTGGTTGAGGAAGATACAGGTGAAATCCTGAAAGTTATCTTGACTGACATTGGAGAAAAGTCGGATACTGAGGATGTTGTTGGAGATCTAATACAATTTGATGTTGAAGAAGTTGAAGTGAAGAGTGATGAATATCCAAATTGATTGAACTAAAGGAGTCGCTTGGAGGAAAAGTGAAAAGAAAAGAGTCTGAAATTTGGTTGTTTAAAGTAATCCAGAGTTCTAGAAATTCCAGTAGTGGAGTAGTAGAGGCTGAGTCAAAAGACACGGTCAAAGTAGTAAAATGGCTAACACAGAAAATAATCAAAGTAGATGTGCCTTCTTAAAAAGATGGTGTAGAATGTGCTGCTGCTGTACTGGATTATTAATATTATTATGGGTTGTACTAGCTTTGTTAGTTACTTTTAGAGTTACAATAGATACATTTGGAATACTCACTGAGAATGTGACTAATGTAGAGAAGAATTCGCAGAAAGTAGTTCCAACTAGAATTAGTAATACTTACATACATAAAGATAGGTCAATTAATGATTTTTCTAGTAATGTTTTTTCAAAATTGTTGTATGAATACGTGAAGACAATGGAAGTTAGGGATTGCTACGTATGTATGCAATTGCCTGCATCCGTTTCAGAGGGTGTTACTTATCATTTACCAGCTACGTATGGAATTTCATGTAGTGTGTTGAGTAGTGTTTTTTATTTGTTAGGGAAAATAGATTATGAAATGTCTAACAAGGATAACATTTTTGGGCAATTGCCTATGAACCAAAAGCTGAATCCAGCTAAAGAAGCTAACATTTTTGGTGAGATTTTTATTGAGAAAGAAGAATTAACATTAGATTACATTTTTAAGAACAATTTAACTTGCAGTTTGGAAGAAGAAGAGAAGGCTTTCCTAAACATGGTAGAGGAAAGGAGAATGAGCATGCATGAGAAGGCAGGGAAATATAAAGTGAGTGAAACAATATGGGATATTGAGATGGGAAAGGAATTGAGGAATGGGGCTAGTCCAACTTTAGCTTTAGATGCACCACAGAAGGGTAAACTATGTATTACTAGAAGGAAATCCCAATATGATACATATTTTGTTGGGACTAGTGAGTGTCATGATACATACTTCATTGCGACAGGATGGGGTTTCAAAGGTGGAGAAGATCCAGTTTTCCCAGGAGTGTATTATGTTTGTGGGAACAAGGCTTATTACAGATTGCCTGACCATAGGTATGGCACGTGTTATGTGGGCCTGGTTTTTCCAAAGATCTTTCATATAGATAGGATAGAAGATGTAGAACATATTAACTTACTAACACGTTTTAAGAGAGAAACTTGGTCAGAAATAGTTGGTGATATTTTTGGAGCTTTGATTCCAGCAGTGGGAGTTTCTTTGAATGCATATGGGATTCGGAAACGGTCAACAGTGGTGGATCGCTTATCGACAAGTACCGCTGGAGGGTTTCTTTTTGGTGAATACGGAGATGATTGCCGTACGTGCCATGTCTATGCAAAATCGACTTGCCCTTGATATTCTATTGGCCAAGGAGGGTGGAGTCTGTGGAATGCTGAAAGTTCAACATTGTTGCACTTACATTCCTGATGAAAGCAAGGACCTGAAGGTCTATATCAAAAATATTACTGATTTGCATGAAGAATTAGTACCACTGGAAGCTGAAAGTATCTGGACTAAAATAGCTAATAAGATAGTTGCTGTTAAGAGTTTTATTGCTAAAATAGGTAGTACTATTATAGGTAAGATATTGTTTCCTTTGACTTGTGTAATTGTTGCTTTATTGTTACTAAGATTGGGGTGTTTGTGTTGTAAAAACAGGGGAGGCAAAAAGAGATTAATCAAAAGAAATATTGAAAAGAAACAAGAGAGGTCAAAAAGAGACCCACAAGAGATAGAATTAGAGGAATTAAGGGAGAGTGTTTACCTGGAGGCGAAGAGGGATGATGAAAGGGAGTCTGGTGTGTAGTGTTGTAAGAAAAATTAAGAAAAGACATTTCCAATTTCTCCTAAAATGGGACAACATTTTTTTTTTGGGGTTGTTTTATTTGGTGATTATATCACCAAAGGGGGGATTGCTGGAGCAGGGTTTTCTGTTGAAAATGTATCGAGTTTTAAGCTCCGGTTTTGTCTATAAGTCATAACTAAAATTATTAATCTATAATCGATAATTATTGGTTTTGTGGGAAACTTTAACTAACCAATATTATTAACAAGAGAAAACTACACGTGGGAATGCATATATGTTGCTTAATAATATGTGCAGTTATTTAATATAAGTGTGCTATTTGTTTTGTGTTGATGCTTTTAAATAATAACGTGTACTAATGCTTATTTATGTTGCAGATGGCTAGTTAATTACATACACATAAGGGTATTAGTGGGAATTAACACTGTTAAATCATTGCGATGATGTAGTAACGTTGTTTGTGTTTCTTTCAATTAAGATGGTCCGTTTTGGCCTAAAACAAGATGGCTGCCGTTTACAGCCTGCACTCGAGTGAATGTGAATAAGTCAGAAGGCCTTGCTGAATATGGTTGAAAGTCACCTGATCATGGCCTCTGCTGGAGTTTTGAAAGTTTCCATGATGACAGCGGCTCCAGGCAAGCTTCCAACTGTCCTTGGAGGGAAAGAAAGCCACAATGAACTTTGTGATTACAGCGGTGGCTTCGCTATGGTTCCGAGGAAATGTATTCATGAAAGTATCTTTTGCAAAACTCGAGTTTCCTTCTTCCGTCTTTTTTATTTTTGTGATTTTTCTGAGCGGAGGTTTTTTACAAATGTTGCGATGCTACATCCTTTCCTGCTCGCTCTGCTCAGCGGCTCAACGGATATTCAGAACTTATTTGTTGCTATCATTTTGTAAGTTTTATTATAAAAATACTAGTCTAGAGAGGGTCTGTGTCATTGCATTCGGGATTTTTGAGGCCACTTCTTCCCAAACCTGCGTTGGTGAGGATCGATGCTGTGAGGACGGCAACTCGGGAGACTTTACTGAGAGACCGGTCCTGACCCATTTATGACATTTAGCTAGAATAGGTAACTATGAGAATAATGATTTTGCTATTGATTGACTTATATTTGAACTAATTTTAGATAAAATACCAATAATTGAATTACAGTGTCGGTGGTTATTTCTTGTCGTTTATTGTATACTCTAATGTGATTATTGCTGTTTAAATCATGACTCAGGACAATGACAATCTGATCGCATTGACCTTACTGTAGATACAGGGTGTTTCAGGAGTTTCTCTCATGTCCAGTGCTGATAGAGTAATCGTGCGTGTGTTAGTGAAATGGGCCCAAGCGTATGATGAGTGCATGTGCGTGTATCTGTGAAATTACTCTATCCGTGGAAGTAGGGAGAATTTGTATGCCCTGATCTGCAGCATTATCAGGTGAGGTATGTCACACTGTGGATTAGGGAAGGAGCCTGTGGGTTGTCAGGTGAGGTATGTCACACTGAGAAGGAACCAGTGTGTTACCAAGTGAGGTATGTCACAGCACAGCTTCGGAGGCTGCCGTCACCAAGAAGGACTGGACTCAGAAATTCTGTAGAGTCAGTTATGTCTCCACTGCTGGTAGCGGGTTGTGCTCCTGTGCTGTCAACAGTATATGGCTAGAGGGTTGCACTCCTGTGCTGTACCATTAGTATGTAGGTAGAGTGCTGTGCCCCTGTATGTGTCACTAGTTTGCAGATGGAGGGTTGCGCTCCTGTGGTGTGTCACTAGTATACAGGTAAAGGTGTGTCCTCCCGTGCTGTGTATACAAGGAGAGGTCTGAGCTCTTGTGATGTGCCAGCAGTATACAGATGGAGGGTTGCACTTGTATACTGTGTCACTATTACACAGGTAGAGGGTCTATGAAGGGTCACACAGTTCGGGAGTCTGCGGGGAGGGCTCGTACCCCAACTGAGGTTCTAAATAAAGCCAAGTTTGCAAAGGTCAGAAAAAAACAAGTTGTGCAAGATGAGTCTTTGAATATGGATGAACAGAGGGGAGATAGCAGCCCAACCACAAACTTAAGTGTGTTAGAGGGGGTCTCTCGGAATTTAGACTGCGACACTGACCTCGTGAGCGTAAATGGGGCCTCTGCAAGGCATCAGTCAGGGGGTTTACTGTATTGATGGCTAAAAATCGACTGCCGCTTCCTCCTAATTCCACGCCAGTGCAGGAGGCGCCTTCTCTTGATGGGCAGGATCCCATGCAAACTTTGGATATCGCTTCACGTGACGGCCAGGGAGCAACACCCAGTACCCCTCCTGGCATGAAACCAAGGGGCCCATTAGCATGTTGGGCGGTGGCGATCCGCCCGACATTTGTGCCCGCCCGCATGCCAATTCCCCCCGCCATATTACTATGGCGGGGGGAGCCCGGCAGACGGAAAGACCGTCTGCCGGTTTTCCGCCGGTAGGCAATCCGCCCGTTTGCCTATCGGGCGGAAAAGCAGTTAATATGGTGGCAGTGTCTGCTAGACACCGCCATCCATATTATGATGCATGTGGGGTGTTGCCTTTCCGTGGCGGCGGAAAGGCAGGCAGTTCTTGTCATTGGGGGCCCGTAGCGGGCTCCCAGGGATTCTGGGGGGTGGGAGGTGCACACATGGCAGGCATGTGGTGCCTGCCAGGTTGCGCATGGAACTGCACGACATGCCTTTTTGGCATTGCGGCGGGCGGTGCTGAGAGCACCGCCCGCAGCAATGTCAAGAATGCACGATGCGCCTGCCAGTGTGGCGGGCGCATCCTAATGTCACCCACGAGACCCCTGAACCTATGGCAGGCGGTCCCATTCTACGAAAGGATGGCGGGCGGACAAAGTCCGCCCGCCATCCTAATGATGCCCATAGTGAGAAACCAACATACCCCTAATTTGGTTCGAAGAGGGTTGCCAAGGTTTCGCTAATGCCCTGGGAATCGAGGATAGGAACGCAGGATTTGGCTTTGTCTGCTCCATTGGCTCTAGGCACTAGCCAAGTGCCCCAGGTCGTGCAAGCTGAGAACACATAGCAGGAACAGTCAACATCTCAAGCTTCCATCTGACCGCCCAGGCTCTTGAAGGTGCCCAGAATGCAAAGGATGCTTGGGAAGCCTCTCTTAAACACAGATCGGAGAGATTCTTCAGCCGATTTTGCAAGAGATAAACGGGTTGAAACGTGCACGATAAAAGGCCAACAGGGAAGTTCAGACTCAACTCGAATCAATCAACAATAATATTTTGCAATTAAATCAGAGACTCGCGCAAGCAGAGCAGAGCATAGCGGATGTGAAAGAATCTCAAAAAAGTCTTTGAACTGTTGAAGTAAAACATCAAAAGGAGATGCTAGAAGTTCATATGAAGCTGGATGAGCTTGAAAATTGATCCAGACTCCCAAATTTACATTTCACAGACCTCCCAGAGGGGCAAGAGACGGGACAGGATCACATGACATATCTATTTTTTTTTAAAATGGATGCCCAGGGTGTTCTCCCAATATGGAGCACTTTTCAATCACGAGGGCACATCATGTTCCATTTCATCAGCCAACCAATGCCAAGTACCCGTGCACTTTTTTCGTCAACTTTGGATACTTCCGCACAAACGAATCAATCTTATTGGTCAAAAGGGATTTCAGGCTTCAGATGGGTCTCGATTTAACATCTTTTCGCACATGTCCACAGTGGCAGCTCCGCGTCGTCACAAGTCGATGCTGGAACTTTTAAAAAAACAGGAAGTCCAGGCTGTCTTGGTGCAGCAGTTAAAGTTGAAGGTTCTTATTGAGGGGCAAATACAGATTTCAGGCTCAGTCCAGCAAGCGAATGAACTATTGCAGCAGCTGCAGTGTCAACACAAAGGATGACTGATTAATGCATTGTCGCAAAGTCTCAGGAGAGAAGGAGGGAATGGAATGGACCCTCGGTGACTATGCCTTTCCACCCCATCTGCAGGACGCAGGCGGCCCCTTTAATGCGGCCTGGCTCGCCTCGGAGGCGGGGACGCCTCCTCTGACGTCACCCCCAGCGCACCAATCTGCTACGACGAGTCCCCGTAAGGAGGAAGCCAGCGAGGAGAACAAGGCGAAAGCCCTCGGAGGAGAAGGAGCCGGAGAGCGAGCAGAGAAGGAGCAGGAGAGCGAGATATTGGACGGAGGATGTGTCGTGGAGATCGGAAGCGGAGGAGGAGGGGGAAGTCTCAGCGACAAGGGAACCGGAGTGCCAGGAGGCCAACTACACGGCGTCTCGCCCCGCCACGCGCACGGAGGAGCGTGGCTGGGAAAGGTACGGGCCAGATCCTGGGCTTAATAACAACACGGGGAAGGAGCTAGTGGTCTTTTTCATTTTGTATCGGGGAGGTCACGGGGTTGTTCTTTGGGCTGATCTGCACACTCACAGCCTCCCTGTTTCCCAGCTGTAGTTTGTTGGTGACGGACCCCGGTGACTCCTCACTCCCTTTACCCCCCTCAATCCCTATCAGACCCCGAGAACAGAAAGACTAAAATTTGGTCTCTCTTCCTTTTATGCCCGTCGGAGCAACACCGTCAGACCAAGAACCCCAGGGAAGGAGGGACAGACGACTTCCGTATCAGAAGAACAGGAGAGCGAGACATAGATCCACTTCTAAAGTGTATTGGGCTTGAACATTAAAGAACCCACAAACCTCAATACGGAATAGCGTCTCTCATTGTTCTAATCACGGGGCCACACCCCACCATCACAAGCATATATGTGGCTTCTTAGCAAAATCATGTTTAGAAGTTAAGATGCACTCTAGCCAGCATTACCTCACAGCTGCTACCTTTGTAGCAAGAATGCCTAGGATGAATGATTAATGCATATTGTGCCTTAGCAAAATCAGGTTTTGAAGTTAAAGTTAAGCTACATCCTAGATAGCATCCTTTTGCACCAATGACATATGTTAAACGTCGAAATTTAACATATGTCCATACAGTTCTCTTGATCACGATTTGATTCATCGAGGGCTCTTGCATTACATGTGTAAAATCATATAGGACAATACTCTAAAGAAATAATTGTTCATGTCACCAATGTATCTGTTATGTATACAGTGTACTGTCTATCGCACTAATCACTATATGTCACGCTTTCACCACAGGCACTTATCGTCTTGCTGCAATTGAATTTGTATTTGTGACCGCCAGGGGAATTCAATACCCTTTTCGATATATGATTGATTCTATTTTGTTTGTCGGTGTGTTTGATTGTTTCTTTATATGTGCTATAAATACTTTTTGGTTCATTAAAACAAATATATCAATCTAAGCAATAGTTTAAACCCGACAGAACCGTTTGTTCTATTTAAAGGAAAAAACAATGAGCAGAAATATGATGGGTAAGAAAGAGTGTGGGCAGCAGGAGAGAATCGATCGGGCTGCGATTTGGGTGGGAAATTGCTTGCAAGTATTTACAGGGCTTGGTAGTGGTATCTCTTCAATGTGGGTGCATGGTGGTGGCAGCCCTCTTAGTGGGGGTGATTTGTAACTTGGGGATAGGATGAGTAATACCTACTGAGATGCAGAAGGTCAGGATCTTTTCTTGTAATGCCAACGGTATTATAAATAGGCATTAATACAGGAGCTTAATGAGGTGGCTCACATCTTTTTCACCCAAAGTTTTTTTTTTTTACAGGAGACCCACCTCAAATGTAATACCCCAAAGATCTTTATTCCACATAAATATTCTATGGCCTTCTTTGCATCAGCCCAAGCTGCGGTGAGGGGGGTAGCAATTTATCTAGGTTGAGGAATTGGGATGTCCGGGCGGTGCTTTAAGATTCTTAAGGCGGATGGTTGTGGCTGAAAGTTGCGGTAAAAGGGCTGTGTTTCAACTTAGTCAATTACTATGGCCCTGTTGGTGATGATTTTGACTCACTAGTCCAGATCCATAATATAGCAATGGGGGCAGTCGGTGTGCTGATCTGGGGGGGAGGAGGGGAGACTTTAATTACATTTGGATACATCCAATAAGCAGCTGAAACCAAAAACTAAAAAAATGATTGATGTATTAAAATCAAGTCTACAGCTTGTTGATCCATGTGTGAGGATCACCCAGGCTTCGCACAATATACGTGCTTTTCCTATCGATTTAAAACTGTTTCCGGACTAGATTCGGGACTCGGTGGCCTCTACTGCAGTGGAACTACGATCAGCCAGAAGAGATAGGCCGAGGAGGCAGCTCAACAGATCCCTCCTGGCTGATGCAGAGTGAGGAACTGAGATGAGAGGATTCATCTCTGAGTTTTTTCTTATCAGTAGAAATACTGCTTCTCTGTTTGCAGTATGGGAATCCTTTAAGGCCACAATGAGAGGAGGGTTATCGCCTTCAAAGCAAATCTAGCAAGGGAACGTGCACAGCAAATAGCGGGGCTCCAGGCTGCAGTAGGGCAAGCTACAAGAGCAAGTGAGGGGGCCAATGAAATAGCGCCCGGTGCTGCACACCTAGGTTTGGCAAAACAAAATCTCGATGATTTCTTTACGTTAGAGGAGATAAGCAATTTTAACGCTTTCCAGCACAAGCTATACGAAGAAAATCAGCACATAGGCAATTCCATAGCCTGGTCCACACAGAACAAAATTGAAAAGGCTACGATTAAAATCGTGGAGAATCCCATTACCAGTGGAGCAACAACAGAAGAAGTTTTAACGTCCAGTATAGAACAATACTATGCTTCTATCCAGCTCCCCAATGGTCAAACTCAGGCAATGCTGGACTCAATTACGCCTATAGAAATCTTAGAAGCACTCCAAAGAAAGCCCAATGCGAAAGCATGCGAAAATGATGGATTAACCTCAGAATTCTATCAATAAGTTTCCTGAGAATTTGTGCCCTTTTTAGTAGAGCTTTTTAATTTTATTAAAGAGGGTGGGGAAGACCCACTTCTTTCAAAGAATCAACTTTGTGAGCTTCCCTAAGACTGACAAAAATCCGAAAAATATAAATTTGTACAGAACCATCAGCCTTCTAAATACAGATTATAAAATGATGATGACAGTCTGGGCCACCCGAATGATGCCATGCCAGTCATTAATCCATAAAGATCAGTGCAGATTTGTTGGGGGTCATCTCATGTCAGCGAACACCCTGTTTTTAACACAGGCAACAGATTATTCTACAACTAACCACATAAATGTGTTAATAATGATGATCGATGCTGGAAATTTGAGATTTTATCTTGTAAACTGGGATCCTTTATTTTATAGCCTGAAAACATTTGGATTTCCCTCACAATTCACCACAATGTTGGTGAATCTATATCATGGTGCAGATGTCAAAGTCATGAAAAATTATCAAATGGTTGGCACCGTTTCAATTAATAGAGGCACACGTCAAGGGTGTCCATTTTCTCTAAATTGTATTTAATTTTTATCGAACCTTTGGTGGAAAAATGAAGTAAAAGTGATATCAGGGCACCAATCGAGGGGATAGCTAGGCTCAAGCTTTATGCAGATGGCATTAATCTTTACGTGCAACCAGATGAGTTAAATATACACAGGGCAATGCAGAGGACGGAGGATTTACAGGAATAGGGAGTTATAAGATCAATCGAAGCAAAACAGAGGGCCTACTTTTTAATGTAGCTGCTCCAGATCTCCCAGCCCAACTACAGCCCCAACAAGGTTGAAAAATCCTATAAGGTGTCTTGGCATATATGTTCCGAATAATTTTGCTCATTTGTATCGCTTGAATTGCGAGGCAACGCTTAGCAAAATCAAAAGGCTTTTGGAAAGATGGTGTCTGCTTCCCTTAACCTTAATTGGACGAGCTGCCATGATTTAAATGTCGGTCCTGCCATTATGAATATTTCTTTTTTTCTAACATACTAATTAAAATCCCGAATATGTTTTTTCAGGAGCTAGAAGCATTGATAAGGGATTTTATCTGGAAAAAAAGTATCTAGAGTGAAACTGCGTGTTTTACAATTAGAAAAAATACAGGGTGGATTAGCACTCCCTCACATGCAGAGTTATCCAAGCAGCCTTAATTAACACGTTGGCAAGGGTTTGGATGGGAGCAGGAAGATTTGATGATTGTTTTTTAACCAGAATGGTGCAGGAATCTGAAATAAGACTACCAGCTTTTATTAAAACAGCGAAACTACCCAAAAAGACTAGATACAAGTTTCTTCAGGGATTCAGAGGACCATTGTGCGCTCTTAGTAAATTTTATCAGGCCATTTTTGATACTTTATTTTTGCACCTCGATCAGAGAAAGTTTTTAGGGTTATCGCTATCGGACAGGGAGATGAAGTTTTGGAATTCAATAGGTTTTAAAGAATGTGGAGATTTTCCTTTATGGGGTAAATGTATCTCTTGGGAGGAGCTTCTTTCCAGATGCGGGGGACAGTGTAAACGGTTCTTTTCAAGTTTTGGACAGATAGTCCACTTCTTGGTAGCAAATATTTTGGGGGACAGCTAAGGTATGCACCCTAAAAGCCATGCACTTTTCAAAAGCAAATTGGTGGGAATAGGAAACTGGTATAGAATGCTTAGGAACCAGACCCTGAAAAAATAAGTTGCTGGATTCCTGTCCAGGGTTCTCAAACGAACACAATGCAATTCATCAGAAAGGGGTTGGTTTGCTCTCTCAGAGATGGGGCATACAGCCTTACGAGCTGCAAATTTTAAAAGAAAGTCGTTCTTATCTCGTTGGATGGCATATTATACTCCAGTAACCCTTCATAAAATATACCCATTAGTCCCCGATAACTGTTTCCGCTGTCATGAGCAAGGGACAGGAGATTGGATCCACACATTTTTTACGTGCTCAAAATTAGAAGATTTTTTGCCGTAATTATTTGAGGTATGTCAGGCTTTACACTCTAAAATATTCCCAGAAGCAAGCTCAGTATTATACGAGGTCTTCAAGGAGAGCCAGATGCTTAATAAGGGAGGCAAGTTTTTTCTCTGCATTGCATGGGCAATTGCACGATTCTTTATTCTGCAGTTCAGGGCTTGAAGCCAAAGATGACACGCACTATGAAATTTGAAGAATTAAAAAAAAGGCAGAGGGTTGCGCCTCTGTAATGTGTCACAAGTATACAGGTGGAAGATTGCACTCCTGTGGTGTGTCACTAGTATACAGGTGGAAGGTTGTGTTGCTTTGCTCTGCCACTAGTAATAGAGTTAGAGGGTTGTGCTCCTCTTATGTGTCACTACCATTCAGGTAGAGGGTTGTGCTCCTGTGATGTGTCACTACCATTCAGGTAGAGGGTTGTGCTCATGGGATGTGTCACTAGTATACAGGTAGAGGGTCGTGCTCTTTTATGGGTCACTAGTATTCAGGTAGAGGGCTGTGCTCCTGTGATGTCTCACTAGTATATCTTGTGCTGTGCCACCAGTATACAGGTGGAGGGTTTTGCTCCTCACATGTCTCACTAGTATACAGGTAGAGGGTTGTGCTCTTGTACTGTGTCACAAGTATACGGGTGGAGGGTTGTGCTTCTGTGGTATGTCACTAGTATACAGGCAGAGGGTTGTGCTCCTGTGGTGTGTTACTAGTATATAGGCAGACAGTTGTGCTCAGGTGCTGTGTCATGCTCATGTGATGTGTCAATACTATACAGGTAGAGGGTTGTGCTCCTGTGCTGTGCCACTAATATACAGGTAAAGGGTTGTGCTGTGTCACTAGTATACAGGCAGAGGGTTGTGCTCCTGTGGTGTGTCATTAGTATACAGGCAGAGGGTTGTACTTCTGTGGTGTGTCATTACTATACAGGCAGAGGGTTGTGCTTCTGTGGTGCGTCACTAGTATATAGGTAGACAGTTGTGCTCAGGTGCTGTGTCACGCTCATGTGATGTGTCAATACCACACAGGTATAGGGTAGTGTTCCTATGGTGTGCCATTAGTATACAGGCAGAGGATTGTACTCCTGTATATGTCACTAGTGTACAGGTGGACGGTTGAGCTCCTATATATGTCACTAATATGCAGGTAGAGGATCGTGCTTCTGTGCTGTGTCAGTATTATAGAGGTAGGAGGTTGTTTTCCTGTGCTGTCATTAGTATACAGTTAGAGGGTTGTGCTCCTGTGATGTCTCACTAGTATACAGGTGGAGGGTTGTGCTCCTCTTTTGTATCGCTACTATAAGGGTACTCCCGTATGCGTCACTAGTATAGAGGTGGAGGGTTGTGTTCTTGTGCCGTGTCACTAGTATACAGGTAGAGGGTTGTGCTCCTGTGATGTCTCACTAGTATATCTTGTGCTGTGCCACTAATATACAGGTGGAGGTTTGTGCTGCTGTGCTGTGTCACTAGTATGCAGGTGGAGGTTTGTGCTCCTGTGCTGTGTCACTAGGATACAGGTGGGAGGTTGTGCTCCTGTATGTATCACTAGTATACAGGTAAAGGATTGTGCGTCTGTGCTCTGTCCCTAGTATACTGGTAGAGGGTTGTGTTCCTGTGCTGTGTCACTAGACTGGCAGACAGTTGTGCTCATGTAATGTGTCACAAATATCGAGGAGAAGGGTTGTCCTCCTGTGCTTTGCCACTAGTATTCAGGTTGTGGGTTCAGCTTCTGTGATGTGTCAATAGTAAACAGGTAGAGGGTTGTGCTTCTGTATATGTCACGAGTATACAGGTAGAGGACTGTGCTTTTGTGCTGTGTCACTAGTATAGAGGTAGAAGGGTTTCTTCCAGTGATGTTACTAGTTTACAGTCAAAGGGTTGTACTCCTGCAATTTGTCACGAGTATATGGCAGACCTGCTGAACTGATTATGGCCAGCGGTCCTTGTCCCAAATGAGGCTTCCCTACAGATCCGCGTAGCTGAATCCGCTGATACATAAAATGGGTACTCCGAGAAGCCACCACAGAGCAGGTATAGCAGGGCAGAGAAATCTGCAGTCTAAGCAATATAGTTTTTGCCCGTGTTAACTCTTGGAGGCAAAAGCCATTGAACTGATCTACGCCACAGTCAATGGGGTGACCCAGAGCAAACTGAGTCTGTGCTTGAATAAACCCTAAGCCCATATGACATCAATCAATCAAACAGGATTTATAGAACGCGGCTAATCAACTACAAGGGTATCCGGGCGCTGAGAACATACAGGAGACCACAGACATTAAAAATTCTACAGAGGGAGAAGGGCACCAGAGAGGGTTCGGGGCTTTTTTGTGGATTCTACATTGCAACCCTGTAACTGTATCTTTATTGAACTGTGTGGTGTTTCCCTTTATTTGGGCTTAAAGGACAATATTTCTGAAGAACAGGGCTAGACATAACATGATTGCGTCTGTTGGTTGACTGTTGAGTTCTGAATGCTTGCCCCGCCCTCTACCTCCATGAGAAGCCTTTGACTGCTCGACCTCGCTATCCTGGGAGTCAAGTCCAGAGAGGGATGTCCTTGGCTCAGTTTCGAACTATAGTAGGACAAACCCATAGAACAAGAGGCAAATGACCTCAGTAGTACACATTCACAGATGAATATCTCCAGACTGTGTATACACAAACCCAGCAGATTCACACTCTCACATAGGCACACCCATACATACACATATTCACACAGAGATGCATATGTAATCTCACTGATGTATTATACACATGTACAGATATGAGCACATGCATCTGGATACTCTGACTCAAAATACATACATGCATACGAAGACACACAGAAACACTCGTTCATGCCCCCAAAAACACACAAACACAGAGATGAGTAGACATGCATGCACTCCCATGAATAACTCCAGGACCATCCATACATGAATTAAACACGTACACCTAAGCATGAATATGCACTCACACACATACGCGTGCACACGCAAACACACACGCTGGTATATACTCACAGCCAGCTAATGTGATATCTGTGCACACACACACTAAACACACACCAGTATGTAAGTACTACCTTAAGGTCAGAAGAGTAATTCTTGTTTTTATTTATTTTAGGACAAGCCCATGGCTGATTTTAGCCCCAATATCCAAGCACAGTGACTGCGGTCAGTATATTTATTTGGAGGAGACCATGACCCAGTCTGTAGGGCGACTCATCAGCCTCTCTGTGTCACTACAAACACATGGGCACAGACACATACAGACAACAGAGACACAGCACTCACTGCAGCCTCTCACCCTCATGGTTTTATATTGTTCCTCTTGCTTGATTTTAGACTCCAGAATATATTCCTCCTCTTTCTTCAGAAGACGCCGCCACTCTTGAAGTTTCACCTGCAGAGATGAGAGCGCAAGATATAAGTATATATTTGTAGAGTTTGGTCTTACTCACAAAAAAGAGTCACTACAGTATCTGCCACACGTGCCCAGACTGTATATACCACTCATACACTAATATTGTAAGTACCAGCCACACATATGCAGATTGTAAGTACTAGTCGCACATATCAGGGTTGTGAGCACCAGCGCCAGTGTCACAGACAAGGACACAGACAACGGCGTCACTTCTTTGGACCTGTTCTTGCCTAGAAAGACACTGTGCTCACTTTAAGCCTAACTGCATGGAAAGACTTAGACTTGGCACTACCTTAAAAAACACACTTCGTCCTAGAGACATTATGACATATTTTAGAACAACTCACAACCGTGTGAAAATATCTAATCTAACACATTTTAATAAGTGCAATAACCATGTGTGCAGCCCAAATACCAAGAATAAACAGGAAGCATATTTGGCTAAAAGAATGGAAAAAGGTACATTATATGTGCATTTCTTGATTGATGTTCATTAATGCATACTGTGCAGTGACACAACCTAGTTTCAACCTTCAGCCTGGTTCACACCCTCCTTCACGCACACCCTGGGCCTCCTCAGCCCTACAATTAAATGCTTCCATACATAGATCACACACTCAAACCAGGACCAGGGAGGCTTTTAGTCCTACACAGGACATTCGGACCCTCACTGTTACTAATTCTACAAGACCCAACTCTTTCAAGCTCCTCTCCTGCTATTGACCTCTATTAATCTCCAAAACAGCATCCTCAGTATACACTAACGGCCTCCATTCAACGCAGCCACCGCACATTCTTCGAAGACTTCCACCTCCAACACAAGATACATGAAGGAAGCCTTCTACACACTTCAAAAGACACTGGAAATGAAACAACTCATCAATAGCCCAACACAGTCAACACACAAGGCCTCAGTCTATCAGCATCTCCTAATATCTGTGGCTAGACACCTATAGCCTCGACTGGACCGACCACCTTGCCATCCTCAAATGGACAGACCACCTTTCCATCCTCAACTGGACAGACCACCTTGCCATCCCCTTCACCAATGCATATACTACACGAGAGTATCAAGGACAATCGACAACAAGAATAATTACCTTCCACTCCATCAGACTTCCTTCCGTAATACATTGAATGACCTGCCAGACACTTCAGACCACCACGGATGTCGGAGCGTAACGAAAACAAACGTGCCATACGAAAGCAGAAGTAAATCACCCTACTAAAAACACTAACTCTAACTGCAGATCCGTCATCATAGCAGCTAAATTCTGTTACTACAAAACCACCATCAGTGAGGCAACCATCGGAAGCAAAGCACTCTTCAAGGCTGTCAAACATTGAACCAATTCTCTCTCAGAACCCACAGTCTCTGCATCAGTCGACAAATGCAATGCCATCAAACAAATCAGATCAACATTATCACCACCTCCACACTCACTCCGCTTCCAACCATCCCCCATTGCCACCCAATGGATCTTCTTCAATCCAGTCTCACGCATGGATCTCCTCTATATCCTAAAATCCAGTCTAAGAAATCTCCGATGAAGACGAGACCCTTCCTTCATCCATCATCAAATTGTTTCAAGGAGAGGCCCTTAAGCCCTTCTACCACATTGTCAACATCTCCCTCAGACACAGGACACTTTCAAGCACTGTTAAGAGAAGTCAGATCTTTCCACTGTAAAATAAACCATCCCTGGGCCTAGCCGACTTCAGAAACTTCTGGCCCAATAAGCACCTTCCATTTATAGGGAAGATCAACAAGAAAGCAGTTGCCATACTCTACAGGAGCACTTCTGCAAGGCTACTACTCTACAGGATGACCATGCAGCAGCACTTAGACACCACACTCCAAGCAGACGACAACACCCTCCTCCTCAACAACAAGAAAAACTCCTGACATAATGGTCCTGTTCCTGGACCTCTCTGCAGCCTTCAACACAGACGACCATCCAGCTTTGATCACCACCCTGAAACAAGCATTGGAAATGCAATAGGTCTCGCATTTGTTGGATTTGGAGCTATTGGCATTGTAAATGGCAATGTTTTGTACTTTGCAATAGGTCTTGTATTTGTTGGAGCTATTGACATTCAAAATGGCAATGTTTTTTATTTATCCTTGGGGTTTTATATAGTGTGAACTTAACACTAAGGTATCAGAGCGCATTACATGAGCACCAGTTGCGTTACACAAGGAGAACATCAGATTTCCATCAAACAATCAATTTACGTGCTTAGGATTAGTTCTCTCTCTCTCCATCCTGACTGCCAACATGACCTTTTCACCTAACACCAACGAAATGATGCTGGAAGTGAACTATGAAAAATAAACCTTTTCTGAACCCCACAGGTGACATCCTCACATGTCCAAAGAGCACCTCTGCTGACCTGACAGTGCACACAGTTGGCTTTTCCCCCAATTATTGCATTCCCGGGGGCATGCACTCATTCACTGTTTTGTTGCTCCTCAGCTAAGTTTGCGCTCTACAACTACCAGCACATAAACACATACATCCAAGGAGGCGAAAAGAACAGTTCTATTTGTCCCGTTTTGCATCACAAGCAGTCACTAGCAGGAAGCATTGTAAAATGTTCCTTCGTTTGATGATGTCTTTTTAGACCCATTAAGAGATCATTCAACGGATGGCTATTGTAATATGGAATCATGCCCCTTAGTTGTGACACTGTATTATTTATATGCCAGTATACTCATATGCCTGTGTGAAGCCTCTTACAGGGTCTGTAACAGAAAACAGGCAGCACCCTCTTACAGGGTCTGTGGCAAGCGATGGGCAGAATGAGAGAGCAGACACCAGCCCTTTACAGGGTCTGAAGCAAGAATCAGACGCCAGACTCTTATGGGGTCTGTAACAGAAAACAGGCAGCACACTCATACAGGGTATGTGACAAGCTACTTGCCAGAATGAGAGCAGACATCAGTCCTTTACAGGGTCTGAAGCAAGAATCAGACGCCAGCCTCTTTCGGGGTCTGCAACAGAAAACAGACAGCACACTCATACAGGGTCTGTGACAAGCTACTTGCCAGAATGAGAGAGCAGACACCAGCCCTTTACAGGGTCTGAAGCAAGAATCAGACGCCAGACTCTTATGGGGTCTGCAACAGAAAACAGGCAGCACACTCATACAGAGACTGTGGCAAGCGATGGACAGAAGGAGAGAGCAGACACCAGCCCTTTACAGGGTCTGAAGCACAAATCAGACGCCAGCCTCTTACAGGGTCTGTAACAGAAAACAGGCAGCACACTCATACAGGGTCTGTGGCAAGCGATGGGCAGAATGAGAGAGCAGACACCAGCCCTTTACAGGGTCTGAAGCACGAATCAGATGCCAGCCTCTTACAGGGTCTGTAACAGAAAACAGGCAGCACACTCATACAGAGACTGTGGCAAGCGATGGACAGAATGAGAGAGCAGACACCAGCCCTTTACAGGGTCTGAAGCAAGAATCAGACGCCAGACTCTCATGGGGTCTGTAACAGAAAACAGGCAGCACACTCATACAGAGACTGTGGCAAGCGATGGGCAGAATGAGAGAGCAGACACCAGCCCTTTACAGGGTCTGAAGCACGAATCAGACGCCAGCCTCTTACAGGGTCTGTAACAGAAAACAGGCAGCACACTCATACAGGGTCTGTAGCAAGCGATGGGCAGAATGAGAGAGCAGACACCAGCCCTTTACAGGGTCTGAAGCACGAATCAGACGCCAGCCTCTTACAGGGTCTGTAACAGAAAACAGGCAGC
Organism: Triturus cristatus; assembly: GCF_964204655.1. Lineage (NCBI taxonomy): Eukaryota > Metazoa > Chordata > Amphibia > Caudata > Salamandridae > Triturus > Triturus cristatus. The sequence continues at coordinate 58,408,109 of NC_140579.1, forward strand.
ACACTCATACAGAGACTGTGGCAAGCGATGGACAGAATGAGAGAGCAGACACCAGCCCTTTACAGGGTCTGAAGCAAGAATCAGACGCCAGACTCTTATGGGGTCTGTAACAGAAAACAGGCAGCACACTCATACAGAGACTGTGGCAAGCGATGGACAGAATGAGAGAGCAGACACCAGCCCTTTACAGGGTCTGGAGCACGAATCAGACGCCAGACTCTTACGGGGTCTGTAACAGAAAACAGGCAGCACACTCATACAGGGTATGTGACAAGCTACTTGCCAGAATGAGAGAGCAGACACCAGCCCTTTACAGGGTCTGAAGCAAGAATCAGACGCCAGACTCTTACGGGGTCTGTAACAGACAACAGGCAGCACACTCATACAGGGTCTGTGGCAAGCGATGGGCAGAATGAGAGAGCACGTAGAAAGATGTGTGGGGCGAAATTCCACCCCACTTCGGACGCACAGCTTTCAAAAGGGGCATATGAAAAAATGCCGCAAATTAGTCAGATTTTATCAAAAAGTTTTATTTTCATTTGATCCATTTTTCAATTCGTCACTCCTTTTATCCGGACAAATGTTGGACGCCATGTTTTGCATTAAATCCTTAGTGCTTGTAGACATGCCAATACAGGCCTTGATCTGCAGCATGGAATGATACATGGGTCCTCCTTAACAAGTACTTTTCTTTACCCAATGCATTTCGGGCCTAGTCTGGCCCTTCGTCAGGGGTTATCTACAAGTTAAAAACCCATTAATTAACTTCTGTCTCTGAACGCCTCTAATTAGTGTCTGTTCATGCATAAGAAAAATAAAAATACATTATCTGTAACAAAGGTTCACCCCATAATCAACATGATAACCACGAAATTAATAATGTGCCTTTAACTCGGTAAAAGCCTACTCTAACCCTTGCAACTCCCGTGTTAACCAAAAGCCCAACTCGTTGAGTTCATTAAACAGTTCCCCCACAAATATGTGAACCAAGTTTTATGTCTACACAACCCTTTCACACAAGCCCGTACCTTCAAAGTTTCGTTGACTGCTTCCGTTCACGTTTAAAACGTTGTAAACGCTTCGCAATGTTATGCTGTTTCAAACACCTGTCTCATAACCCCACCCATTCCTGTTCATCCAATAAACGTACTTGATTCTTTCAAACTACGTCCCTGCGTCAACAGAACTACAGAGCCCATGATGCACTGTTGTTATTACGGGATTCATATACCTGCAGGCACAACCATTATCGTGCATTTTTTCTGTGTGTGTTCCGTTGTTAACCCTCTTTACATATGACTATTATCCAATGGTACTATCCACAATCAAAAAATTAAAAAATTACCAAAAAATCACCGCCCTCAGTCTAATCCCATGTACGACACTAATTTCAACTGTGTATTGTGAGGTTCTATACAAATTAATGAACATTTTTGAAAAATAAACAAAATATAAGTCCAATCAGAAGTTCTTCGTTGCTTTAAAAAGTAGTTAATGAGCTTAGCTTTAAAGGAAAGATGCTTTAACTGCCCAGCATGTGACGTTATGTTGTTCATCTGTTTTTAATCTATTCATCCATGGGTGAATAGTGAGAGCAGACACCAGTCCTTTACAGGGTCTGAAGCAAGAATCAGACGCCAGCCTCTTTCGGGGTCTGCAACAGAAAACAGACAGCACACTCATACAGGGTCTGTGACAAGCTACTTGCCAGAATGAGAGAGCAGACACCAGCCCTTTACAGGGTCTGAAGCACGAATCAGACGCCAGACTCTTACGGGGTCTGTAACAGAAAACAGGCAGCACACTCATACAGAGTCAGTGGCAAGCGATGGACAGAATGAGAGAGCAGACACCAGCCCTTTACAGGGTCTTAAGGAAGAATCAGACGCCAGCCTCTTACGGGGTCTGAATGAGGGAAAAGGCAAGACTCATGCAGGGCTGCAGCTGAGAACAGGCAGGAATACTGAGAGAGCAGGCAACGTGCTGATGCAGAGTCTGCAGCATGGAACAGACAGTCAGACCAGGAGAGCAGGCACCGACCCCAAGCATAGTGTATGGCAGGATGGCAGCAGACAGACTGAGACTGTGAGCAGTAGGGTCAAAGGTTTCGGCGCGGGGTCCATGTGACAAACTGCTTCCGTTTGACTATCCTGGCTTGGGATAGCTTCTTGTGCAGGAGATCCGCACCACGAGCCCCCTGACAAGAGCTTTACATCAATCAATCAATCAATCAATCACTCAATTTGTAAAGCGCACTACATACCCGCAGGGGTTTCAAGGCGCTGAAAGGAGGGGAGGGGGGGAGGTGCTGTTACTGGTCGAAAAGCCAGGTCTTGAGTTGTCTCCTGAAGATCAGCAGGTCTTCGGTTTGTCGTAGGTAGAGGGGGAGGGTGTTACAGGTCCTGGCGGCACAGTGGGAGAAGGACCTGCCTCCAGAGGTTGTTCTCCGGATGCGTGGGACCGTGGCCAGGGCGTGCTCAGCGGAGCGGAGTATCCTGTTGGGCACGTAGAAGGAGAGTCGACTGTTGAGATAGGCTGGGCCGGTTTTGTGGAGTGCCTTGTGTGCGTGGATCAGGAGCTTGAAGGAGATCCTTCTGTCGACGGGGAGCCAGTGCAGGTACCTCAGGTGGGGGGTGATGTGGTCGCGGCGTGGGATGTCGAGGATCAGGCATGCGGAGGCATTCTGGATTCTCTGCAGTCTGTTGATGAGCTTGGACGAGGCTCCGGCGTAGAGGGCGTTTCCGTAGTCGAGTCTGCTGCTGACTAGGGCCTGGGTGACTGTTTTCCTTGTGTCTGTTGGGATCCATCTGTAGATCTTGCGGAGCATGCGGAGGGTGTTGAAGCAGGTGGAAGAGACTGCGTTGACTTGTTTGGTCATGGTGAGTTTCGAGTCGGAGTCTGGAGTCTTCTTTCCTCTCCAGCAGAGGACGGGATTGCGGTCCACCCAGAGTGGTCCTACTTTTTACCTAAGTGGAACCCCCTCCATGGCCAGCCCATGACACTACTAAAGGCTTGTGGTGGACGAGTATAGTAGTGGGGTAGATGTTGCCTCAAACTCAGATTGGAGAGTGACTGATACTACCTTCTAACTCTGTGTAGTATGTCTTCTCTGGGCTCCATCTGACTGTAGCATACATGTTGTGACACGGATGTGTATAGCGCTGAATTGCCATTAGCAGGGCCTCCCAGCGCTGTCAGGCTCAGGTGCCTTCAGGTCCAGGCCTATAGGATGCAGTGCTTGTGGACATGTGAGGTGGGGCTCACGTGTGCTGCAGTGGGGGCCTCGGGATGTGTGAAATGCTTTCTGTTGCGTTGTAGAGTCTTTCAAAGTCTTAGTTGTAGTCAGTGTCTACAGCCTCCCTTCTCTTTGTATCGCCCCCAACACTTTATTGCTCCCTTCATCCCTCTGCCCTCTATTAGAATATTTTTAGGGCGAAGTACAACATTCTGGGTTGAATATCTATCCTGGTGGAAGGAGTGATCATTTGACGTTCACTCTCAAGTTCAAGGGTTCCCTACAAAAGTCTGGGCGAACTATGAATCTGGATGAACAGTTGCACTGGAGCCAAAAATCCTAGGACAGGATACAAACTGCCCCATTTTAACTCTCAGGAGCTCTGCACAGCACTGAGAGAAAGAGGCAGGCATCTTGTCTGTCTCCCTCCTACAAGTAAGCGCTAGACCCCGGGACCGAGGACGAAACACTGCTGCTGCTGAAGGACCCCGGAGGCGCCAGACCCCGGGACCGAGGAAGAAACACTGCTGCTGCTGAAGGACCCCGGAGGCGCCAGACCCCGGGACCAAGGAAGAAACACTGCTACTGCTGAAGGACCCCGGAGGCGCTAGACCCCAGGACCAAGGAAGAAACACTGCTGCTGCTGAAGGACCCCGGAGGCGCTAGACCCCAGGACCAAGGAAGAAACACTGCTGCTGCTGAAGGACCCCGGAGGCGCCAGACCCCAGGACCAAGGAAGAAACACTGCTGCTGCTGAAGGACCCCGGAGGCGCCAGACCCCAGGACCGAGGAAGAAACACTGCTGCTGAAGGACCCCGGAGGCGCCAGACCCCAGGACCGAGGAAGAAACACTGCTGCTGCTGAAGGACCCCAGAGGCGCTAGACCCCAGGACTGAGGAAGAAACACTGCTGCTGAAGGACCCTGGAGGCGCTAGACCCCAGGGCCGAGGAAGAAACACTGCTGCTGCTGAAGGACCCCGGAGGCGCTAGACCCAGGGACTGAGGAAGAAACACTGCTGCTGCTGAAGGACCCTGGAGGCGCTAGACCCCAGGACTGAGGAAGAAACACTGCTGCTGAAGGACCCTGGAGGCGCTAGACCCCAGGACCGAGGAAGAAACACTGCTGCTGAAGGACCCCGAAGGCGCTAGACCTCAGGACTGAGGAAGAAACACTGCTGCTGCTGAAGGACCCCGGAGGTGCTAGACCCCAGGACTGAGGAAGAAACACTGCTGCTGACGGACCCCGGAGGCGCTAGACCCCAGGACCGAGGAAGAAACACTGCTGCTGCTGAAGGACCCTGGAGGCGCTAGACCCCAGGACTGAGGAAGAAACACTGCTGCTGAAGGACCCTGGACGCGCTAGACCCCAGAACTGAGGAAGAAACACTGCTGCTGGAGGACCCCGGAGGCGCTAGACCCCAGGACTGAGGAAGAAACACTGCTGCAGCTGAAGGACCCCGGAGGCACTGGAACCCAGGACTGAGGAAGAAACACTGCTGCTGCTGAAGGACCCCGGAGGCGCTAGACCCCAGGACTGAGGAAGAAACACTGCTGCTGAAGGATCCCGGAGGCGCTAGACCCCGGGACCGAGGAAGAAACACTGCTGCTGCTGAAGGACCCCGGAGGCGCTAGACCCCGGGACCGAGGAAGAAACACTGCTGCTGCTGAAGGACCCCAGAGGCGCTAGACCCCGGGACCGAGGAAGAAACACTGCTGCTGCTGAAGGACCCCGGAGGCGCTACACCCCAGGACTGAGGAAGAAACACTGCTGCTGCTGAAGGACCCCGGAGGCGCTAGACCCCGGGACCGAGGAAGAAACACTGCTGCTGAAGGATCCCGGAGGCGCTAGACCCCGGGACCGAGGAAGAAACACTGCTGCTGCTGAAGGACCCCAGAGGCGCTAGACCCCGGGACCGAGGAAGAAACACTGCTGCTGCTGAAGGACCCTGGAGGCGCTAGACTCCAGGACTGAGGAAGAAACACTGCTACTGCTGAAGGACCCCGGAGGCGCTAAACCCCAGGACTGAGGAAGAAACACTGCTACTGAAGGACTCCGGAGGCGCTAGACCCCGGGACCGAGGAAAAAACACTGCTGCTGAAGGCTCCCGGAGGCGCTAGACCCCGGGACCGAGGAAGAAACACTGCTGCTGCTGAAGGACCCCGGAGGCGCTAGACCCCGGGACCAAGGAAGAAACACTGCTGCTGCTGAAGGACCCCAGAGGCGCTAGACCCCAGGACCGAGGAAGAAACACTGCTGCTGCTGAAGGACCCTGGAGACGCTAGACTCCAGGACTGAGGAAGAAACACTGCTGCTGCTGAAGGACCCCGGAGGCGCTAGACCCCAGGACTGAGGAAGAAACACTGCTGCTGAAGGACCCCGGAGGTGCTAGACCCCAGGACTGAGGAAGAAACACTGCTGCTGACGGACCCCGGAGGCGCTAGACCCCAGGACCGAGGAAGAAACACTGCTGCTGCTGAAGGACCCCGGAGGCGCTAGACCTCATGACTGAGGAAGAAACACTGCTGCTGCTGAAGGACCCCGGAGGCGCTAGACCCCAGGACTGAGGAAGAAACACTGCTGCTGCTGAAGGACCCCGGTGGCGCTAGACTCCGGGACTGAGGAAGAAATACTGCTGCTGCTGAAGGACCCTGGAGGCGCCAGACCCCGGGACCGAGGAAGAAACACTGCTGCTGCTGAAGGACCCTGGAGGCGCCAGACCCCGGGACCGAGGAAGAAACACTGCTGCTGCTGAAGGACCCCGGAGGCGCTAGACCCCGGGACCGAGGAAGAAACACTGCTGCGGCTGAAGGACCCCGGAGGCGCTAGACCCCAGGACTGAGGAAGAAACGCTGCTGCTGAAGGATCCCGGAGGCGCTAGACCCCAGGACTGAGGAGGAAACACTGCTGCTGAAGGACCCTGGAGGCGCTAGACCCCAGGACTGAGGAAGAAACACTGCTGCTGAAGGACCCTGGACGCGCTAGACCCCAGGACTGAGGAAGAAACACTGCTGCTGGAGGACCCCGGAGGCGCTAGACCCCAGGACTGAGGAAGAAACACTGCTGCAGCTGAAGGACCCCGGAGGCACTGGAACCCAGGACTGAGGAAGAAATACTGCTGCTGCTGAAGGACCCCGGAGGCGCTAGACCCCAGGACTGAGGAAGAAACACTGCTGCTGCTGAAGGACCCCGGAGGCGCTAGACCCCAGGACCAAGGAAGAAACACTGCTGCTGCTGAAGGACCCCGGAGGCGCCAGACCCCAGGACCAAGGAAGAAACACTGTTGCTGCTGAAGGACCCCGAAGGCGCTAGACCCCGGGACCGAGGAAGAAACACTGCTGCTGCTGAAGGACCCCAGAGGCGCTAGACCCCGGGACCGAGGAAGAAACACTGCTGCTGCTGAAGGACCCCGGAGGCGCTACACCCCAGGACTGAGGAAGAAACACTGCTGCTGCTGAAGGACCCCGGAGGCGCTAGACCCCGGGACCGAGGAAGAAACACTGCTGCTGAAGGATCCCGGAGGCGCTAGACCCCGGGACCGAGGAAGAAACACTGCTGCTGCTGAAGGACCCCAGAGGCGCTAGACCCCGGGACCGAGGAAGAAACACTGCTGCTGCTGAAGGACCCTGGAGGCGCTAGACTCCAGGACTGAGGAAGAAACACTGCTGCTGCTGAAGGACCCCGGAGGCGCTAAACCCCAGGACTGAGGAAGAAACACTGCTACTGAAGGACTCCGGATGCGCTAGACCCCGGGACCGAGGAAAAAACACTGCTGCTGAAGGATCCCGGAGGCGCTAGACCCCGGGACCGAGGAAGAAACACTGCTGCTGCTGAAGGACCCCGGAGGCGCTAGACCCCGGGACCGAGGAAGAAACACTGCTGCTGCTGAAGGACCCCAGAGGCGCTAGACCCCGGGACCGAGGAAGAAACACTGCTGCTGCTGAAGGACCCTGGAGGCGCTAGACTCCAGGACTGAGGAAGAAACACTGCTGCTGCTGAAGGACCCCGGAGGCGCTAGACCCCAGGACTGAGGAAGAACCACTGCTGCTGAAGGACCCCGGAGGTGCTAGACCCCAGGACTGAGGAAGAAACACTGCTGCTGACGGACCCCGGAGGCGCTAGACCCCAGGACCGAGGAAGAAACACTGCTGCTGCTGAAGGACCCCGGAGGCGCTAGACCTCATGACTGAGGAAGAAATACTGCTGCTGCTGAAGGACCCTGGAGGCGCCAGACCCCGGGACCGAGGAAGAAACATTGCTGCTGCTGAAGGACCCTGGAGGCGCCAGACCCCGGGACCGAGGAAGAAACACTGCTGCTGCTGAAGGACCCCGGAGGCGCTAGACCCCGGGACCGAGGAAGAAACACTGCTGCGGCTGAAGGACCCCGGAGGCGCTAGACCCCAGGACTGAGGAAGAAACGCTGCTGCTGAAGGATCCCGGAGGCGCTAGACCCCAGGACTGAGGAGGAAACACTGCTGCTGAAGGACCCTGGAGGCGCTAGACCCCAGGACTGAGGAAGAAACACTGCTGCTGACGGACCCCGGAGGCGCTAGACCTCAGGACCGAGGAAGAAACACTGCTGCTGCTGAAGGACCCTGGAGGCGCTAGACCCCAGGACTGAGGAAGAAACACTGCTGCTGAAGGACCCTGGACGCGCTAGACCCCAGGACTGAGGAAGAAACACTGCTGCTGGAGGACCCCGGAGGCGCTAGACCCCAGGACTGAGGAAGAAACACTGCTGCAGCTGAAGGACCCCGGAGGCACTGGAACCCAGGACTGAGGAAGAAACACTGCTGCTGCTGAAGGACCCCGGAGGCGCTAGACCCCAGGACTGAGGAAGAAACACTGCTGCTGCTGAAGGACCCCGGAGGCGCTAGACCCCGGGACCGAGGAAGAAACACTGCTGCTGAAGGATCCCGGAGGCGCTAGACCCCGGGACCGAGGAAGAAACACTGCTGCTGCTGAAGGACCCCGGAGGCGCTAGACCCCGGGACCGAGGAAGAAACACTGCTGCTGCTGAAGGACCCCAGAGGCGCTAGACCCCGGGACCGAGGAAGAAACACTGCTGCTGCTGAAGGACCCCGGAGGCGCTACACCCCAGGACTGAGGAAGAAACACTGCTGCTGCTGAAGGACCCCGGAGGCGCTAGACCCCGGGACCGAGGAAGAAACACTGCTGCTGAAGGATCCCGGAGGCGCTAGACCCCGGGACCGAGGAAGAAACACTGCTGCTGCTGAAGGACCCCAGAGGCGCTAGACCCCGGGACCGAGGAAGAAACACTGCTGCTGCTGAAGGACCCTGGAGGCGCTAGACTCCAGGACTGAGGAAGAAACACTGCTGCTGCTGAAGGACCCCGGAGGCGCTAAACCCCAGGACTGAGGAAGAAACACTGCTACTGAAGGACTCCGGATGCGCTAGACCCCGGGACCGAGGAAAAAACACTGCTGCTGAAGGATCCCGGAGGCGCTAGACCCCGGGACCGAGGAAGAAACACTGCTGCTGCTGAAGGACCCCGGAGGCGCTAGACCCCGGGACCGAGGAAGAAACACTGCTGCTGCTGAAGGACCCCAGAGGCGCTAGACCCCGGGACCGAGGAAGAAACACTGCTGCTGCTGAAGGACCCTGGAGGCGCTAGACTCCAGGACTGAGGAAGAAACACTGCTGCTGCTGAAGGACCCCGGAGGCGCTAGACCCCAGGACTGAGGAAGAAACACTGCTGCTGAAGGACCCCGGAGGTGCTAGACCCCAGGACTGAGGAAGAAACACTGCTGCTGACGGACCCCGGAGGCGCTAGACCCCAGGACCGAGGAAGAAACACTGCTGCTGCTGAAGGACCCCGGAGGCGCTAGACCTCATGACTGAGGAAGAAACACTGCTGCTGCTGAAGGACCCCGGAGGCGCTAGACCCCAGGACTGAGGAAGAAACACTGCTGCTGCTGAAGGACCCCGGAGGCGCTAGACTCCGGGACTGAGGAAGAAATACTGCTGCTGCTGAAGGACCCTGGAGGCGCCAGACCCCGGGACCGAGGAAGAAACACTGCTGCTGCTGAAGGACCCTGGAGGCGCCAGACCCCGGGACCGAGGAAAAAACACTGCTGCTGCTGAAGGACCCCGGAGGCGCTAGACCCCGGGACCGAGGAAGAAACACTGCTGCGGCTGAAGGACCCCGGAGGGGCTAGACCCCAGGACTGAGGAAGAAACGCTGCTGCTGAAGGATCCCGGAGGCGCTAGACCCCAGGACTGAGGAGGAAACACTGCTGCTGAAGGACCCTGGAGGCGCTAGATCCCAGGACTGAGGAAGAAACACTGCTGCTGGAGGACCCCGTGGGCGCTAGACCCCAGGACTGAGGCAGAAACACTGCTGCTGCTGAAGGACCCCGGAGGCACTGGACCCCAGCACTGAGGAAGAAACACTGCTGCTGCTGAAGGACCCCGGAGGCGCTAGACCCCGGGACCGAGGAAGAAACACTGCTGCTGAAGGATCCCGGAGGAGCTAGACCCCGGGACCGAGGAAGAAACACTGCTGCTGCTGAAGGACCCCGGAGGCGATTAGACCCCGGGACCGAGGAAGAAACACTGCTGCTGCTGAAGGACCCCAGAGGCGCTAGACCCCGGGACCGAGGAAGAAACACTGCTGCTGAAGGATCCCGGAGGAGCTAGACCCCGGGACCGAGGAAGAAACACTGCTGCTGCTGAAGGACCCCAGAGGCGATTAGACCGCCGGACCGAGGAAGAAACACTGCTGCTGCTGAAGGACCCCAGAGGCGCTAGACCCCGGGACCGAGGAAGAAACACTGCTGCTGCTGAAGGACCCCGGAGGCGCTAGACCCCAGGACTGAGGAAGAAACACTGCTGCTGAAGGACCCCGGAGGTGCTAGACCCCAGGACTGAGGAAGAAACACTGCTGCTGCTGAAGGACCCCGGAGGCGCTAGACCCCAGGACTGAGGAAGAAACAGTGCTGCTGCTGAAGGATCCCGGAGGCGCTAGACCCCAGGACTGAGGAAGAAACACTGCTGCTGCTGAAGGACCCCAGAGGCGATTAGACCCCGGGACCGAGGAAGAAACACTGCTGCTGCTGAAGGACCCCGGAGGCGCTAGACCCCTGCACTGAGGAAGAAACACTGCTGCTGCTGAAGGACCCCGGAGGCGCTAGACCCCGGGACCGAGGAAGAAACACTGCTGCTGAAGGACCCCGGAGGCGCTAGACCCCGGGACTGAGGAAGAAACACTGCTGCTGAAGGACCCCGGAGGCGCTAGACCCCAGGACTGAGGAAGAAACACTGCTGCTGGAGGACCCCGGAGGCGCTAGACCTCAGGACTGAGGAAGAAACACTGCTGCTGAAGGCCCCGGAGGCGCTAGACCCCGGGACCGAGGAAGAAACACTGCTGCTGCTGAAGGACCCCGGAGGCGCTAGACCCCAGGACTGAGGAAGAAACACTGCTGCTGAAGGACCCCGGAGGTGCTAGACCCCAGGACTGAGGAAGAAACACTGCTGCTGAAGGACCCCGGAGGCGCTAGACCCCAGGACCGAGGAAGAAACACTGCTGCTGCTGAATGACCCCGGAGGCGCCAGACCCCAGGACCGAGGAAGAAACACTGCTGCTGCTGAAGGACCCCGGAGGCGCTAGAATTCATGACTGAGGAAGAAACCCTCCTGCTGCTGAAGGACCCCGGAGGCGCTAGACCCCAGGACTGAGGAAGAAACACTGCTGCTGCTGAAGGACCCCGGAGGCACTGGAACCCAGGACTGAGGAAGAAACACTGCTGCTGCAGGACCCTGGAGGCGCTAGACCCCGGGACCGAGGAAGAAACACTGCTGCTGCTGAAGGACCCCGGAGGCGCTGGACCCCAGGACCGAGGAAGAAACACTGCTGCTGATGAAGGACCCCGGAGGCGCTAGACCCCAGGAACGAGGACGAAACACTGCTGCTACTGAAGGACACCAGAGGCGCTAGACCCCAGGACCGAGGAAGAAACACTGCTGCTGAAGGACCCCGGAGGCGCTAGACCCCTGGACCGAGCAAGAAACACTGCTGCTGAAGGACCCTGGAGGCGCTAGACCTCAGGACCGAGGAAGAGACACTGCTGCTGGAGGACCCCGGAGGCGCTAGACCCCAGGACCGAGGAAGAGACACTGCTGATGCTGAAGGACCTCAGAGGCGCTAGACCCCAGGACTGAGGAAGAAACACTGCTGCTGCTGAAGGACCCCGGAGGCGCTAGACCCCAGGACCGAGGACGAAACACTGCTGCTACTGAAGGACCCCAGAGGCGCTAGACCTCAGGACCGAGGAAGAGACACTGCTGCTGGAGGACCCCGGAGGCGCTAGACCCCAGGACTGAGGAAGAAACACTGCTGCTGAAGGACCCCGGAGGCGCTAGACCCCGGGACCGAGGAAGAAACACTGCTGCTGCTGAAGGACCCCGGAGGCGCTAGACCCCAGGACTGAGGAAGAAACACTGCTGCTGCTGAAGGACCCCGGAGGCGCTAGACCCCGGGACCAAGGAAGAAACACTGCTGCTGCTGAAGGACCCCGGAGGTGCTAGACCCCAGGACCGAGGAAGAAACACTGCTGCTGATGAAAGACCCCGGAGGCGCTAGACCCCAGGACCGAGGACGAAACACTGCTGCTACTGAAGGACCCCAGAGGCGCTAGACCCCAGGACCGAGGAAGAAACACTGCTGCTGCTGAAGGACCCCGGAGGCGCTAGACCTCAGGACCGAGGAAGAGACACTGCTGCTGGAGGACCCCGGAGGCGCTAGACCCCAGGACCGAGGAAGAGACACTGCTGATGCTGAAGGACCTCAGAGGCGCTAGACCCCGGGACCGAGGAAGAAACACTGCTGCTGCTGAAGGACCCCGGAGGCGCTAGACCCCAGGACCGAGGACGAAACACTGCTGCTACTGAAGGACCCCAGAGGCGCTAGACCCCAGGACCGAGGAAGAAACACTGCTGCTGCTGAAGGACCCCGGAGGCGCTAGACCTCAGGACCGAGGAAGAGACACTGCTGCTGGAGGACCCCGGAGGCGCTAGACCCCAGGACTGAGGAAGAAACACTGCTGCTGAAGGACCCCGGAGGCGCTAGTCCCCAGGACTGAGGAAGAAACACTGCTGCTGGAGGACCCCGGAGGCGCTAGACCCCGGGACCGAGGAAGAAACACTGCTGCTGCTGAAGGACCCCGGAGGCGCTAGACCCCAGGACTGAGGAAGAAACACTGCTGCTGCTGAAGGATCCTGGAGGCACTAGACCCCAGGACTGAGGAAGAAACACTGCTGCTGCTGAAGGACCCCGGAGGCGCTAGACCCCGGGACTGAGGAAGAAACACTGCTACTGAAGGACCCCAGAGACGCTAGACCTCAGGACCGAGGAAGAAACACTGCTGCTGAAGGATCCCGGAGGCGCTAGACCCCAGGACTGAGGAAGAAACACTGCTGCTGCTGAAGGACCCCGCAGGCGCTAGACCCCGGGACCGAGGAAGAAACACTGCTGCTGCTGAAGGACCCCGGAGGCGCTAGACCCCAGGACTGAGGAGGAAACACTGCTGCTGCTGAAGGACCCCGGAGGCGCTAGACCTCAGGACTGAGGAAGAAACACTGCTACTGAAGGACCCCAGAGGAGCTAGACCCCAGGACCGAGGACGAAACACTGCTACTGAAGGACCCTGGAGGCGCTAGACCCCAGGACTGAGGAAGAAACACTGCTGCTGGAGGACCCCGGAGGCGCTAGACCCCAGGACTGAGGAAGAAACACTGCTGCTGCTGAAGGACGCCGGAGGCGCTAGACCTCAGGACTGAGGAAGAAACACTGCTACTGAAGAACCCAAGAGGAGCTAGACCTCAGGACTGAGGAAGAAACACTGCTGCTGAAGGACCCCGGAGGTGCTAGACCTCAGGACTGAGGAAGAAACACTGCTGCTGAAGGACCCCGGAGGCGCTACACCCCGGGACCGAGGAAGAAACACTGCTGCTGCTGAAGGACCCTGGAGGGGCTAGACCCCAGGACTGAGGAAGAAACACTGCTGCTGCTGAAGGACCCCGGAGGCGCTAGACCCCAGGACTGAGGAAGAAACACTGATGCTGCTGAAGGACCCCGGAGGCGCTGGACCCCAGGACCGAGGAGGAAACACTGCTGCTACTGAAGGACGCCGGAGGCGCTAGACCCCGGGACCGAGGAAGAAACACTGCTGCTGATGAAGGACCCCGGAGGCGCTAGACCTCAGGACCGAGGAAGAGACACTGCTGCTGGAGGACCCCGGAGGCGCTTGACCCCAGGACTGAGGAAGAAACACTGCTGCTGAAGGACCCTGGAGGCGCTAGACCCCAGGACTGAGGAAGAAACACTGCTGCTGCTGAAGGACCCCGGAGACGCTAGACCCCAGGACTGAGGAAGAAACACTGCTGCTGCTGAAGGACCCCGGAGGCGCTAGACCCCACGACTGAGGAAGAAACACTGCTGCTGCTGAAGGATCCCGGAGGCGCTAGACCCCGGGACCGAGGAAGAAACACTGCTGCTGAAGGACCCCGGAGGCGCTAGACCCCGGGACTGAGGAAGAAACACTGCTGCTGAAGGACCCCGGAGGCGCTAGACCCCAGGACTGAGGAACAAACACTGCTGCTGCAGGACCCTGGAGGCGCTCGACCCCGGGACCGAGGAAGAAACACTGCTGCTGCTGAAGGACCCCGGAGGCGCTAGACCCCAGGACCGAGGAAGAAACACTGCTGCTGAAGGACCCCGGAGGCGCTAGACCCCAGGACCGAGGAAGAGACACTGCTGATGCTGAAGGACCTCAGAGGCGCTAGACCCCGGGACCGAGGAAGAAACACTGCTGCTGCTGAAGGACCCCGGAGGCGCTAGACCCCAGGACCGAGGACGAAACACTGCTGCTACTGAAGGACCCCAGAGGCGCTAGACCCCAGGACCGAGGAAGAAACACTGCTGCTGCTGAAGGACCCCGGAGGCGCTAGACCTCAGGACCGAGGAAGAGACACTGCTGCTGGAGGACCCCGGAGGCGCTAGACCCCAGGACTGAGGAAGAAACACTACTGCTGAAGGACCCCGGAGGCGCTAGACCCCGGGACCGAGGAAGAAACACTGCTGCTGCTGAAGGACCCCGGAGGCGCTAGACCCCAGGACTGAGGAAGAAACACTGCTGCTGCTGAAGGACCCCGGAGGCGCTAGACCCCAGGACTGAGGAAGAAACACTGCTGCTGCTGAAGGACCCCGGAGGCGCTGGACCCCAGGACCGAGGAGGAAACACTGCTGCTACTGAAGGACCCCAGAGGCACTAGACCCCGGGACCGAGGAAGAAACACTGCTGCTGATGAAGGACCCCGGAGGCGCTAGACCTCAGGACCGAGGAAGAGGCACTGCTGCTGGAGGACCCCGGAGGCGCTAGACCCCAGGACTGAGGAAGAAACACTGCTGCTGAAGGACCCTGGAGGCACTAGACCCCAGGACTGAGGAAGAAACACTGCTGCTGCTGAAGGACCCCGGAGGCGCTAGACCCCACGACTGAGGAAGAAACACTGCTGCTGCTAAAGGATCCCGGCGGCACTAGACCCCAGGACCGAGAAAGAAACACTGCTGCTGCTGAAGGACCCCGGAGGCGCTAGACCCCGGGACTGAGGAAGAAACACTGCTACTGAAGGACCCCAGAGACGCTAGACCTCAGGACCGAGGAAGAAACACTGCTGCTGAAGGATCCCGGAGGCGCTAGACCCCAGGACTGAGGAAGAAACACTGCTGCTGCTGAAGGACCCCGCAGGCGCTAGACCCCAGGACTGAGGAAGAAACACTGCTGCTGCTGAAGGACCCCGGAGGCGCTAGACCCCAGGACCGAGGAAGAAACACTGCTGCTGAAGGACCCCGGAGGCGCTAGACCCCAGGACTGAGGAAGAAACACTGCTGCTGAAAGACCCCGGAGGTGCTAGACCCCAGGACCGAGGAAGAAACACTGCTGCTGCTGAAGGACCCCAGAGGCGCTAGACCCCGGGACCGAGGAAGAAACACTGCTGCTGCTGAAGGACCCCGGAGGCGCTAGACCCCGGGACCGAGGAAGAAACACTGCTGCTGAAGGACCCCGGAGGCGCTAGACCCCGGGACCGAGGAAGAAACACTGCTGCTGCTGAAGGACCCCGGAGGCGCTAGACCCCGGGACCGAGGAAGAAACACTGCTGCTGGTGAAGGACCCCGGAGGCGCTAGACCCCAGGACTGAGGAAGAAACACTGCTGCTGCTGAAGGGCCCTGGAGGCGCTAGACCCCAGGACCGAGGAAGAAACACTGCTGCTGCTGCAGGACCCCATAGGTGGACTGCCTGCTAGGAGAGGATTTGTCCTGATCACCCAGAGCCCAGTTTAGTACTCAGCACCTTGAGGTGAGGGGGTCGAAGACTCTGAGCTTCCCAAGACCAGGAGCCTGTGATCGCAGCCCAGCCCGACGGTCATTCATCCTGTGAGGGGTCCCCAAAGCCTGCTTAATACATGCAAAGCTACAGGAGATCTCCACTCTGTGCTCAGTGACGATGTAAGTCTAGCGCCTGGACCCTGCACCTCTCTTTGTGTCTGATGAACCCTGCTCTGCTGGTGAGTCAGCTGCACTTATGCCCTCGTGACCCTGTGTGCTGCACAATGCATTGCTGCAGCTCTTCTTCTGCACCTCTGCCGAGTCTGTGCCCATGTGAGCCCGTGTGCCACACCCTGCATTGCTGCACCTCCTCTGCTGTGTCTGTGCCCATGTGAGCCCGTGTGCCACACCCTGCATTGCTGCACCTCCTCTGCTGTGTCTGTGCCCATGTGAGCCCGTATGTGACACCCTGCATTACTGCACCTCTTCTGCTGTGTCTGTGCTCATGTGAGCCCGTGTGCCACACCCTACATTGCTGCACCTCTTGTGCTGTGTCTGTGCCCATGTGAGCCTGTGTGCGACACCCTGCATTGGTGCACCTCTTCTGCTGTGTCTGTGCCCGTGTGCTACACCCTGCATTACAGCTCCTCTTCTGCTGTGTCTGTGCCCAAGTGAGCCTGTGTGCTACACCCTGCATTGCACAACTCAGAATGCACTGCCACAGTGACTCCTTTTAGTATAGTTTACAGTCCCAAAACACCCACATCGGTACGTGCCGTTTTGGTTTTTTCCAGCTGCCTCTGTAGCTCCAGGTATACACCTGTGATCTCAGCGCTGAGGCAGACACAATTTGTGCTCTTTTGCAGTTTCTTATATAGGTCTCACAGTATGTATTTACTTACGATCCAATATACATTGTAAAGTCTTAAAGATTTAACAAGTGTATTCACTTGTGAATCGTGAACGCCCATAGACATGCCTTGTGCTCTTCTGCAGCTTTTTCCTCCGTGCAACTTACAGTGTCTTCAGTTGTGAACCCCGAATACCCACATAAGCTCCTTGCACAGACTTCTCTTTAGGGTGCAAGGGTGCATTATGATCCGTAAACATTGGAGAGGTGTGGCTCACTGGTTAGAGGCGGCAGACCCGTAAGCAGAGAATCGGCCAGGGACCAGGGTTCAATTCCCGACGCGGCAGGGTCGTGGACCAGGGGCAAAACGGACTCGATAATTTTCGCCTCTGTACCTACTCTAACCAGGAACACACTCGGCAACTCTGGGCATTAAGCTTGCCTCATCTCTACAACGGCCCCCCACAGACGCTGGGGATGCCTGGTTTCACCTTGGAGATACCCAGAAAGAGACCATCTCACAGGGATAGCCAGGACGGGTTCCCCAGCGGTCTACAGTGCCGGGACGCCCCGTTGCTGGGGCAGCTGTGCGCTTTACAAGTCTACAACATTTACATAACTAAAGCTCCTTCTCAGCCTCCTCTACGGTCTATCAGGGTGCCTTGTGCTCATCAGAACATCCACACACGTGCCCTGTTCTCTTCTGCAGTCAGAGGACTCCATGCCACGGGGACACAACATGTCTGGGGTTTTCATTTAACATATCAGTGCATTCTGGGAGTTGTAGTCTTGGTTCATTTTAACTGACCCTATTGCTTCAACACATTTGATACAAATGATATGCAAAAGCAAATTCCAGGAATGGAAAAGTGGTGTCCCAGGTACACAGAGCCATCTGTCCACCCTATAAAGAGGGTGAATTGTGATCTCTGAACACTCACACACATAGCTTGTTCTCTTTGACTACCCCTTGGTGTGATTCACCCAGTGATTTGGTGATCCCTGAATGTCCACAGACCTACCTTGTACTCCTCTGCAGCCTACTCTACAGGACTTGCTGAGTGAGTTTTATGCTCCTTGGACTCCCAGCAGACCACACATATCATCCTCTGATCCTCTGCACAGAACAGCCTCAGTTTCTCTTCATGTTTCTCGCACAGATTCTCCCCTCATGGCCTCACAGTGGGGCAGATGAAGGTGTTTTAACATTTCCACCAGTCGCGGCTGCCCCAGTAAAGAGGTGGTGGGGTGGGTGGAGTTGGCACGGGGGCGCCGGAGGGGGAGCGCAGGGGGGGGTGGATTTAAGAAATAAATGAATCAAAAAGAAAAGCGTACATGGAGCTGCCTTCGCCTCCTGTATCGCACTGGGCATAGTCCTTCCAGGTGGGGAGAACAAAGGGCCTAGAAGAAGGCAGAGAGAGGATGGGGCCAGCGAGCAGATAAGAGGATAAGACGGGACGGCAGTGGACAGAAAGAGGGGACAAGGCGCGACAAGAATGGACAGAGAGGGAGGGGACAAGAGGCACGGAGAAAGATAGGGTGCAATAGGACATGGAGCGGGCAAAGAAAGGGGTGCAATGCACCAGGAGACAGACAGAGAGAGCACAAATGGCCAAATGGTGATGAAAGAGAGGGTCCAGGGGCATCGGGGCAGGTTGAGACAGGGCAGAGGACAGTAGGACAGTCAGACGTGGGGATAAGGGTGGACCGAGCGACCATGACAGCGAAGGAAGAAAGGGGGCAAGAGGCTAGGATAAGAGGCCCGAAAATGAATGGTAGGGCGAGGGGATCGGACCGAGGGGATAATCGCGAGCAGAGCCTATGGAGGTGATGGAGTAGAACTAAAAGAGAGCGGTGTACAGGTGACAGACAAGAGCAGAGGGCAGTGTGCAAGGTGATCCGAGAGAGAGGAAAGAGTGAAAAAACAGAAGCAGATGGAATAATGATACAGAAAGTCAAGTAGGGATAAAATTGAGAGGAGCCATGCAAAAAATTAGCGCATATAGACTTTGCGAAGGGGCAGATAAATAGAGCAAAAGAAGAAAAGGAATGAGAGTTTATTCAAAGGAAGGTCAAGGGGAGAGCAGAGGTACATGGTCTAGAGAAGAGGAGAACCATTTGATGAGTGGAAAACTAGGAATAGGAGAGCAATAGGTAGATATGTGACGCAGAGAACGGTGGAGACAGGGACGGTAGAGAGTGAGCCGATGCACCTGTTGAGGCAGACGAAGAACAGAAAAAGGCGGAGAATTAAGAGAGAAGAAAGAAAGAAATTGTATTAAGTTAGAGGGGCCCAGTAAGGAACAGATGAGAAGCCACCCTTGGCAGGCAGAGGGTCCCAGGGTCAGTGCATCTGTGTGGTTTACACTGGGGTGCGTATGCGGATGGTACCACCCGACAGACACAGCAACAGCAGATAAGGGTCCAGCCCGGAAGAGAACGCATGAGCTGGGCTTTCAGAGAAGCCACTAGGCTGCTCCTACCTGTGCTGCTGCCACCCCAGATTAAAGGAGCCCTTGGAAACACTGCATCTGTAGAGGAAGGTGGTGGGAGGGCAAAAGCGCGACTGGAATAAACCAACCTTAAAAAAAAAAAGTTCCCTAAAAGAACAGATGAAGAAAGTGAGGTATCGGCTGAGTGAATGACTTAGAAGGCAGCAAAGAAGAGAAGCCTAGGCTCAAACTAACAAGCATTTACAATGCAACGGTCTCGGCATTGTTAAAGTTAGAGCTATTGGCATTGCTCATGACATTATTTTTGTTTATGTTTTTGTTTTTAAAACATGTAAAGAAACGGCATTGTTATTTTCAATGTCAATAGCTTAATCAGTGTGTGTGTAGGTGGCTCTGTGTGTGGGTGCAAATGCAATAGGTCTCGCATTTGAGAGTGATTAATCGATTGACATTGTAAATAACAATGCCGTTTCTTTAAATGTTTTAAAAACAAAAACATAAACAAAAATAATGTCATGAGCAATGCCAATAGCTCTAACTTTACCAATGCCGAGACCATTGCATTGTAAATGCTTGTTCCTTTTGTAACGTATTGTTTGCTACCTCTTGTATTTTGTTTGCTCTTGATACTTGCACAATTGTCACTATTGCCTTATGTAACCTACCGTTTGATTTTGTAACATGCTCACTTGTAATTTTTCTCCTTATGTATCATTACTGCTCCTATTGTGAAGCGCTCTGACACCTTCGGGTACAGTCCGCGCTATATAAAAACGCATTAAATAAATACATTTAAAAAAAATTATTTATTGCAGGTATAAGTGTCGGGACACCGGTACTGTCCGGGTAAACTCAGGACGTCTGGTTACCCTACTCTATCTACGTCGACAGTCTACGGAACTACTACTCTTCATGTGTATATTGTTGCTGGTCTACGTTCCAGTCGACGCGTGCGCAGCATCGGAAGAAGTGTTCCAGAACGCACAGAAAGAGAACATAGCGTAGTGTGCTTGACACTGATGATGTGTCTGGGCTTTTGGCCAATCAAAAGCCACGTTTTAATATTTGTAATCGATTCTACGTCCCCGGATTCTACTACTTCCCCGGTATACTTTTACATCATTTCCTCTGCAAACCTTACTATGTTTTAAAATATTCATGTTACTTTTAGGGTAGTTGTAGAATTATTGAATACTTTTTTCTAGGTGCATAGTTGCCTTCCAAATATACGACGCGTTAACAACTCGCCCTCGGAAGAAATAACACAGCTTCGCATTTCGAATAGTTTGCCACAGAACTGTCTTTTTCACAGGGTGGGGGTCTGGTTATCCTTGTTTACGCATCTGAGGTCCGCGCCGCTCAATCTTGAAGTTCTCGAACTTTATAGCCACTGAGTTCCCTGTTTTCCCCTCTGCCCCTCCCCTTCAAATCCGGATTTTGACCATTCCTGGTTGGTGGTGTGACGCAGAGTAGCAATTCAGTGCGGTCCTTAAGTTAAAGTTCACCGTAGAGAGGCTTTTAGTTTCAGACTGACACGTTTGGGGAAATGAGCACACGACCAGAGCTTCCTTTGCTTGAACCAGGTTAGTTCCCACTTCTAAGCAGTAGAAAACTGATGACAGGAGTGAGGGAAATTAGGGACACCATCCGCAGTAGAGAACGCCGCTGACTGTACGATGTGGCGTGGCAGAAGCATAAGGGGATCGTAGAATAGGAAGTGACTTGTATTATATTCTTAGCTCTCGCGTTTATTAGTTCCGTATGTTAGTAGGTGAATTCGTGCAGTGTTTTCTGCTTTGCATTCTGGCCCTTGTAGTCTTGATTTTATAATAAAATAAACGGGGCTTCTGAACCGGATAGTAAAGCAAAAACAAGCACACCACTGCCTTTCTCCGAGGCAGAGCAGACATGCCTCGGAGAAACGCAGTGGCGTTTTCGGATTCGGGGGCGTGTTTTGCTTTTATCTCCTCTTGCCATTGGCTGGAGGAGATAATTAGACTTTCTGAAAAAAACACGCCCCCGATCCGAAAAGGACGGGGCCTAATCGGAATGACGGACCTCTTCTCCAATGGCTGGCCAGCATTCAAGAGGCTAGCTAATGGAGAACAGGGGAGAAGAGGGGCGGGTTCAAGCCCCTCTTCTCCAAGTCATTAAATCTCGGATCGAGACTGCGCAAGCGCAGCCTTCGAGCCGAGACCTAAAAATGAGGAAGACACATCTCCTCAGTGAGCAATGCCCCTGATTCGACAGCCCACCCTTGACCTTCTCCCAGAAATGGTTTCTTTTCAGGGACCATGCCCGGTTTAGTGCTCTGTATCCAGACTGTAAGTACTACCCATATATATTAAGACTGTAAGTGCAAATAACATACACATCTAGATTGTAAATTCTGACACATATCCATATTGTTCTTGAATAGTGTACATCTCACATTCCCTTGACTGATGAACCATATAAGGACCTTGTTCCATACAGGTGCCAGCCACATGCAGGGTCTGTGACAGAGAACAGACAACCAAAGAAATGATCAGTCTGTGACAGATAACGGGCAGAGGAAGAGTGTAGGGGCCATCCCCAGGCAGAGTCTGTGACAGAGAACAGACAGACACAGTGACAGAGCAGGTGCCAGCCCCATAGAGAGTCTACAACAGAGAAGAGACAACCAAAACGAGAGAGCGGGCACCAAGCACTTACAGGGTCTATGACAGAGAACAGTCACAGGACGAGAGCAGATATCAGTCTCATTCAGGGTCTGTGACAGAGAGCAAACACATTGAGAGAGCAGGTACCAGACTCCTACAGGATCTCAGATGGAGAACAGACAGGCACAGCAGGAGAGCAACCAGCCTCATAAAGGTTCTGTGACTGAGAATAGACATATTGAGGGAACGGGTAACAGACTCCTACAGCATCTCAGATGGAGAACAGACAGGCACAGCAGGAGTGCAACCAGCCTCATAAAGGTCTGTGACTGAGGATAGACATATTGAGGGAACGGGTAACAGACTCCTACAGGATCTCAGATGGAGAACAGACAGGCACAGCAGGAGAGCAACCAGCCTCATAAAGGGTCTGTAACTGAGAATATACAGGAACTCAGATGGAGAACAGACAGGCACAGCAGGAGAGCAACCAGCCTCATAAAGGGTATGTGACTGGGAATAGACATATTGAGGGAGCAGGTACCCGACTCCTACAGGATCTCAGATGGAGAACAGACAGGCACAGCAGGAGAGCAACCAGCCTCATGAATGGTCTGTGACTAAGAATATACAGGATCTCAGGTGGAGAACAGACAGGCACAGCAGGAGTGCGACCAGCCTCATAAAGGGTCTGTCTGTGACTGAGAATAGACATATTGAGGGAGTGGGTACCAGACTCCTACAGGATCTCAGATGGAGAACAGACAGGCACAGCAGGAGAGCAACCAGCCTCATAAAGGGTCTGTGACTGAGAATATACAAGATCTCAGATGGAGAACAGACAGGCACCGCAGGAGAGCAAACAGCCTCATAAAGGGTCTGTGACTGAGAATATACAAGATCTCAGATGGAGAACAGACAGGCACCGCAGGAGAGCAAACAGCCTCATAAAGAGTCTGTGACTGAGATTATACAAGATCTCAGATGGAGAACAGACGGGCACCGCAAGAGAGCAACCAGCCTCATAAAGGGTCTGTGACTGAGAATAGACATATTGAGGGAGCAGGTACCCGACTCCTACAGGATCTCAGATGGAGAACAGACAAGCACAGCAGGACAGCAACCAGCCTCATAAAGGGTCTGTGACTGAGAATAGACATATTGAGCATTGGGTACCTGACTGCTACAGGATCTCAGATGGAGAACAGAAAGGCACAGCAAGAGAGTAACCAGCCTCATACAGGGTCTGTGACAGAGAAGAGACAGATTGAGGGAGTGGATACCAGACTCCTACGGGATCTCAGATGGAGAACAGACAGGCACCGCAGAAGAGTAACCAGCCACATAAAGGATCTGTGACTGAGAATAGACATATTGAGGGAGCGGGTACCAGACTCCTACAGGATCTCAGATGGAGAACAGACAGGCACCACAGGAGTGCAACCAGCCTCATAAAGGGTCTGTGACTGAGAATAGACATATTGAGGGAGTGGGTAACAGACTCCTACAGGATCTCAGATGGAGAACAGACAGGCATAGCAGGAGAGCAACCGGCCTCATAAAGGTTCTGTGACTGAGAATAGACATACTGAGGGAGCAGGTACCCGGCTCCTACAGGATCACAGATGGAGAACAGACAGGCACAGCAGGAGAGCAACCAGCCTAATAAAGGGTCTGTGACTGAGAATAGACATATTGAGGAGTGGGTACCAGACTTCCACAGGATCTCTGATGGAGAACAGAAAGGCTCAGCAGGAGAGCAAACAGCCTCATAAATGGTCTGTGACAGAGAAAAGACAGATTGAGGGAGTGGGTACCAGACTCCTACAGGTTCTCAGATGGAGAACAGACAGGCACAGCAGGAGAGCAACCAGCCTCATAAAGGGACAGTGACTGAGAAAAGACATATTGAGAGAGCAGGTACCCGACTCCTACAGGTTCTCAGATGGAGAACAGACAGGCGCAGCAGGAGAGCAACCGGCCTCATAAAGGGACAGTGACTGAGAAAAGACATATTGAGAGAGCAGGTACCCGACTCCTACAGGTTCTCAGATGGAGAACAGACAGGCGCAGCAGGAGAGCAACCGGCCTCATAAAGGTTCTGTGACTGAGAATAGACATACTGAGGGAGCAGGTACCCGGCTCCTACAGGATCACAGATGGAGAACAGACAGGCACAGCAGGAGAGCAACCAGCCTAATAAAGGGTCTGTGACTGAGAATAGACATATTGAGGAGTGGGTACCAGACTTCCACAGGATCTCTGATGGAGAACAGAAAGGCTCAGCAGGAGAGCAAACAGCCTCATAAATGGTCTGTGACAGAGAAAAGACAGATTGAGGGAGTGGGTACCAGACTCCTACAGGTTCTCAGATGGAGAACAGACAGGCGCAGCAGGAGAGCAACCGGCCTCATAAAGGGACAGTGACTGAGAAAAGACATATTGAGAGAGCAGGTACCCGACTCCTACAGGTTCTCAGATGGAGAACAGACAGGCGCAGCAGGAGAGCAACCGGCCTCATAAAGGGACAGTGATTGAGAAAAGACATATTGAGAGAGCAGGTACCCGACTCCTACAGATTCTCAGATGGAGAACAGACAGGCACCGCAGGAGAGCAACCGGCCTCATAAAGGGTCTGTGACTGAGAAAACAGACAGTCATAGTGAGAGAGCAGACACCAGCGCCATGTACACAGAGAACACGCATTTACATCAAGAGGGCAGGTGCCAGCCTCATACAGGGTCTGTGAGAGAGAACAGACAGCAGACACCACACAAAGTAGAAGGCAAGAAACAGACAGCAAGAGATAGGGAGCAGACATCAGCCGCTCTCGGGGCCTATGACCGGAATCAGGTAGTTGCCCTCGGAGAGAGTTTACATCAGGGCAGGTTCCATCCCTTTCCAGCATCTGAAATACAATTCCGACACCAGCCCCTTACAGAGTTTGCAACAGAAAAGAGGCAACAGGCTCCTACGGGGTCTGTGACAAGCAACCAGCCCAGCTGAACCTCTGCCTGATGAACCCTGCATTGCTGGGAGTCACCTGCACAGATGCTCTTGGGAGCCTGTGTACTACACATTGCATTGCTGCACCTCTTCTGCTGCGTCTGATACCCTTTGGAGCCTGTGTACTACACATTGCATTGCTGCACATCTTCCTCTGTGTCTGATACCCTTGGGAACCTGTGTGCTACACATTGCATTGCTGCACCTCTTCTGCTGCGTCTGATACCCTTCGGAGCCTGTGTGCTACACATTGCATTGCTGCACATCTTCTGCTGTGTCTGATACCCTTGGGAGCCTGTGTACTACACATTGCATTGCTGCACATCTTCTGCTGTGTCTGATACCCTTGGGAGCCTGTGTACTACACATTGCATTGCTGCACATCTTCCGCTGTGTCTGATACCCTTAGGAGCCTGTGCGCTACACATTACATTGCTGCACATCTTCTGCTGTGTCTGATACCCTTGGGAGCCTGTGTGCTACACATTGCAGTGCTGCACATCTTCTGCTGCGTCTGATACCCTTGGGAGCCTGTGTACTACACATTGCATTGCTGCACATCTTCTGCTGTGTCTGATACCCTTGGGAGCCTGTGTACTACACAGTACATTGCTGCACCTCTTCTGCTGTGTCTGATACCCTTGTGGGCCTGTGTACTACACATTGCATTGCTGCACATCTTCTGCTGTGTCTGATACTCTTGGGAGCCTGTGTACTACACATTGCTTTGCTGCACATCTTCTGCTGCGTCTGATACCCTTGGGAGCCTGTGTACTACACATTGCATTGCTGCACATCTTCTGCTGTGTCTGATACCCTTGGGAGCCTGTGTACTACACATTGCATTGCTGCACATCTTCTGCTGTGTCTGATACCCTTGGGAGCCTGTGTACTACACATTGCATTGCTGCACCTCTTCTGCTGTGTCTGATACCCTTGGGAGCCTGTGTACTACACATTGCATTGCTGCACATCTTCTGCTGTGTCTGATACCCTTGGGAGCCTGTGTACTACACATTGCATTGCTGCACATCTTCCTCTGTGTCTGATACCCTTGGGAACCTGTGTGCTACACATTGCATTGCTGCACCTCTTCTGCTGCGTCTGATACCCTTCGGAGCCTGTGTGCTACACATTGCATTGCTGCACATCTTCTGCTGTGTCTGATACCCTTGGGAGCCTGTGTACTACACATTGCATTGCTGCACATCTTCTGCTGTGTCTGATACCCTTGGGAGCCTGTGTACTACACATTGCATTGCTGCATATCTTCTGCTGTGTCTGATACCCTTGTGGGCCTGTGTACTACACATTGCATTGCTGCACATCGTCTGCTGTGTCTGATACCCTTGTGGGCCTGTGTACTACACATTGCATTGCAGCACATCTTCTGCTGTGTCTGATACCCTTGGGAGCCTGTGTACTACACATTACATTGCTGCACATCTTCTGCTGCGTCTGATACCCTTGGAAGCCTGTGTACTACACATCGCATTGCTGCACATCTTCTGCTGTGTCTGATACCCTTGGGAGCCTGTGTACTACACATTGCATTGCTGCACATCTTCTGCTGTGTCTGATACCCTTGGGAGCCTGTGTACTACACATTGCATTGTTGCACCTCTTCTGCTGTGTCTGATACCCTTGGGAGCCTGTGTACTACACATTGCATTGGTGCACATCTTCTGCTGTGTCTGATACCCTTGGGAGCCTGTGTACTACACAGTACATTGCTGCACCTCTTCTGCTGTGTCTGATACCCTTGGGAGCCTGTGTACTACACATTGCATTGCTTCATATCTTCTGCTGTGTCTGATACCCTTGTGGGCCTGTGTACTACACATTGTATTGCTGCACATCTTCTGCTGAGTCTGATACTCTTGGGAGCCTGTGTACTACACATTGCTTTGCTGCACATCTTCTGCTGCGTCTGATACCCTTGGGAGCCTGTGTACTACACATTGCATTGCTGCACATCTTCTGCTGTGTCTGATACCCTTGTGGGCCTGTGTACTACACATTGAATTGCTGCACATCTTCTGCTGAGTCTGATACTCTTGGGAGCCTGTGTACTACACATTGCTTTGCTGCACATCTTCTGCTGCGTCTGATACCCTCGGGAGCTTGTGTACTACACATTGCATTGCTGCACATCTTCTGCTGTGTCTGATACCCTTGGGAGCCTGTGTACTACACATTGCATTGCTGCACATCTTCTGCTGGGTCTGATACCCTTGTGGGCCTGTGTACTACACCATACATTGCTGCATCAAGTCTTCTGACACCAACAACTGTCACTATCACACTGAACCCTTTGAGTACCACGTGAGATCCAAAAACACCCACACACATCCCTTCTGATCCTCTGCAGCCGCCTCTGGGGCTCAAGGTATACACCTGTTGTCTCAGCGCTCCGACAGCCACACTGTGCTCTTTTCCAGTTTCTTATATAGGTTTCACAGAGTGCATTCACTTACGATCCCTAAGCACCCACACATATACCTTGTGACTTTGGGCAGTCTTCTCTAGGGGATCCACAGAGTCCACTTTGATCCCTGAATACCCACAGACATATCTTGTGCTCTTCTGCATCCTCTTCTTTGAGGCTCATAGTGTTCCACCTGTGACCCCTAAAAGCAGACATACATAACTTGTATTCCCCTGTGAGACTCGGAGGATGTCTTTAGTTGTAAATCCTGACCTCCCACATATTTACCATGTGCTCTTGGGCACACTTCTCTATTGGATCCACAGGGTGAAATGTGATCTCTTAACACCGAAAACATACTTTGTATCCTCTTAAAGACTTAACAAGTGACTTCCCTTGTGGTACCTGAACACCAACACACCTACCTTGTGCTCCTCTGCAGGTTCTTCCTCTTGGTAACTTACAGAGTGTCTTCACTTGTAAATCCTGAACACCCACATACACTCCTTGCACAGACTTCTCTTTGGGGCCCACTGGTACATTATGACCTATAAACAATCACAGACATACCAAGAGCTCTTAGTAACCTCCTCTATGGACTCTCCGGTGCCTTTTGATTCCCTGAACATCCACAGACGTACCCTGTTCTCTTCTGCAGTCTCTTCAATGGCGCACACAGGGAGGGTGACTAGATGACGCCATGCCACAGGCATTAAAACTTTCAATTTCTGAGCTTTTGATTTAACATATTAGTGCATTCTGGGAGTTGTGGTCTTAGTTCATTTTACTGAATCCTATTGCTTCAACACACCAGATAAAAATGATTTAATAGAAGCAAAGTCCTGGAATAGAAAAACGGCGTTCCAGTGACACAGTGCCATCTGTTCACCCTATACAAAGGGTGACTTTTGACCTTTGAAAACTCACACACATAGCTTGTGCTCTCCGGCTGCCCCTTCGTGTGGCTCACCAAGTGACTTTGTGTTCCCTGAGTTTTCACAGACATACCTTCTGCTCTTCACTTGTTGTTCCTAAACACCCACACGCACCTTGTGCTTGTTTGCAGGTTTTTCATTCGGGCTCAGTGTGACTTTGTGATCCCCGAATGTCCACAGACATGCCTTGTCCTCTTTTCCTGCCCCTTCTTTGAAGCTTGAACAACCTATTAGCCCTACAATCCAACTTACATATCTTGTATTCCTTTGTGTGATTCGCTGCATGTCTTCATTAGTGAAATCTGAGCACCCACTCACACAACTTGTGCTCTTGGACAACTATCTTTATGGGACTCACAGGGTGACTTTGATCACTGAAGACCCAGAGACATTGTAACTTCTGAAAGCCTCCAGGAGTGTATTCACTAGTGAATCCTGAGCAAGCACATACCCTGTGTTCTTCTGCAGCTGACTCTATGAGGTACAGAGTGACTTGTGACCTCTAAGTACGTGCACACATAGCTCGTGCTTTCTGACTGCCTCCTTGATGGGGCTCACAGAGTGACTTTGTGATCCCTGAATGTCTACAGACATGCCCTGTGATCTTCAATTGACACGCACACGCACCCCCCCACCTCTTATAGTCATATGCAGGTTCCTCAATGGGGATCATAGTGTGAAACTGTGATCCCTGAATGCCTATAGACATACCTTGTACTCCTCTGCAGCCTTCTCTAGAGGACTTGCTGAGTGTGTTGTATGTTCCTTGGACTCCCAGCACACCACACATATCATCCTCTGATCCTCTGCACAGAACAGCCTCAGTTTCTTGTGATGTTGCTCACACAGATTCTCCTCCGGGGGCATCACTGGGGGCAGATGAAGCTGTTTTAACATTTCCACCATGTTCCCCAGTTGCCTGTTGGGTCGGAGGCTTTTCCCAGAAGATATTTCCCTGCACTGTGGACAGGGGAAGTTTCCACCTCTTCCTTCCCAGCTCTGAGTGATGCAGGAGCGGCAGAAGTTGTGTCCACAATCAATGATCATCACGGGATCAGTAAAATATTCCAAACAGATGGAACAAGTGGCCTCTTCCTTGAGGTTCCCAAGCTGAGCTGCTGCCGCCATGATGCAGAAATGCAGGAAGTAAAGTTAAGTTTAATTTCTCTCTCTGTGTGAAGTGGGTGTGTCTGTGCGTTTG
The DNA here is from genome assembly GCF_964204655.1 of Triturus cristatus. NCBI lineage: Eukaryota > Metazoa > Chordata > Amphibia > Caudata > Salamandridae > Triturus > Triturus cristatus. Next base: position 58,437,204 of record NC_140579.1, read on the forward strand.
CCCGTCTCTAGCTGCGCTGGGACTTCCGGGTTCAGGTTACAGTCATAGAGCAGGAGGGAACTGCCACTTGGTTTTGTTCTCACATTCTGCAAGTCTCAGGAGCTGGCACTTAAAAATGATTTTCTGTAAAATCCATTGTATTTTTTAAATATATTGATTGTAATCATTGTTTAAGAATTGTACATATTTAGAAATACTTTTTAGGCAATTTCTTTCTGCATTTGCAATTTTAACTTTAGGTTTCAAAGCCTGAAAAATACCTGCTTTTGCTTAATGTTTTTTTAATCTATTTCAGCCATGCATACAAACACTAGTCAGGCCAGTAAAGAACCGTCCAGATGGCAACTCCACCTGTACGTGGTACAGGTTCATTTGTTGATGCCTTTACAGCAGAAGTTTTGTGATTAAGAGAAGATTGTAGCCACTGCCTGTTATTAACTGTTCTGTGTGTGAGGGAAGCTTGCACTGCTGTTGCTTGTGGTGCACCTCTTCTGTGTGTGAGAGAAACTTGCACTGCTGTTGTCTGTGCTGCACCTCTTCTTTGTGTGCATGAAGCCTCCACTGTTGTTGCTTGTGATGCACCTCTTCTGTGTGTGAGGGAATCTTGCACTGCTGGTGTCTGTGCTGCACCTCTTCTGTGTGAGGGAAGCTTGCACTGCGGGTGTCTGTGCTGCACCTCTTTTGTGTGAGATAGACTTGTACTGCTGGCTTCTGTGTTCCCTCTTCTGTGGGAGGGAAGCTTGCACTGCTGTTGTCTGTGATGCACCTCTTTTGTGTGAGGTAGACTTGTACTGCCGGTGTCTGTGTTCCCTCTTCTGTGTGAGGGAAGCTTGCACTACTGGTATCTGTGCTGCACCTCTTTTGTGTGAGGTAGACTTGTACTGCTGGCATCTGTGTTTCCTCTTCTGTGGGAGGGAAGCTTGCACTGCTGTTGTCTGTGCTTTACCTCTTCTGTGTGAAGGAAGCTTGCACTGCTGTTGTCTGTGATGCACCTCTTGTGTATGAGGGAAGCTTGCACTGCTGGTGTCTGTGCTGCATCTCTCCTGTGTGAAGGACGCTTGCACTGCTGTTGTCTGTGATGTACCTCTTCTGTATGAGGGAAGCTTGCACTACTGGTATCTGTGCTGCACCTCTTTTGTGTGAGGTAGACTTGTACTGCTGGAGTCTGTGTTCCCTCTTCTGTGGGAGGGAAGCTTAAACTGCTGTTGTCTGTGCTTTACCACTTCTGTGTGAAGGAAGCTTGCACTGCTGTTGTCTGTGATGCACCTCTTGTGTATGAGGGAAGCTTGCACTGCTGGTGTCTGTGCTGCATCTCTCCTGTGTGGAGGAAGCTTGCACTGCTGTTGTTTGTGCTGCACCTCTTCTGTGTGTGCAGGAAGCCTCCACTATTGTTGCTTGTGATGCACCTCTTCTGTGTGTGAGGGAAGTTTGCACTGCTGTTATCTGTGCTGCACCTCTTCTGTGTGAAGGAAGCTTGCACTGCTCTTGTCTGTGATGCACCTCTACTGTGTGAGGGAAGCTTGCACCACTGGAATCTGTGCTGCACCTCTTTTGTGTGAGATAGACTTGTACTGCTGGGGTCTGTGTTTCCTCTTCTGTGTGAGGGAAGCTTACACTGTTGTTGTCTGTGATGCATCTCTTCTGTGTGAGGGAAGCTTGCACTGCTGGTGTCAGTGCTGCACCTCCTCTGTGTGAAGGAAGCTTGCACTGCTGTTGTCTGTGATGCACCTCTTGTGTATGAAGGAAGCTTGCACTGCTGTTGTCTGTGCTGCACATCTGTGTGAAGGAAGCTTGCCTTTCTGTTGTCTGTGATGCACCTCTTCTGTATGAGGGAAGCTTGCACTACTGGTATATGTGCTTCACCTCTTTTGTGTGAGGTAGACTTGTACTGCTGACGTCTGGGTTCCCTCTTCCGTGGGAGCGAAGCTTACACTACTGGTATCTGTGCTGCACCTCTTTTGTGTTAGGTAGATTTGTACTGCTGACGTCTGTGTTCCCTCTTCTGTGGGAGGGAAGCTTGCACTACTGGTATCTGTGCTGCACCTCTTCTGTGGGAGGGAAGCTTGCACTACTGGTATCTGTGCTGCACCTCTTTTGTGTGAGGTAGACTTGTACTGCTGGCGTCTGTTCTCTCTTCTGTGGGAGGGAAGCTTGCACTGCTGTTATATTGTCTGTGATGCAACTCAGTTGCCTATAGTGCACCTGTTGAGAGGAAGCATGAACTCCTACTGCCTGTAATTAGCCTGTTCTGTGTATGAGGGAAACTTAAATCGTTGCTGCATGTGCCTTGTGTACCTTTTATGAATGTAAAGACGTTATGAATCCACATTTTCATATTTTTGATCTTTTTTCTCCTATCAAGGCTGTCACTTTCTCAAATGCAAGCCAGGGGCTGATTTTATATGCCTTGTGATTTAAAATAAGCCTCTTGAGTATTCCCAGATGTGGCATGTATGACTGTGTTCTTATTGTGACTGTTCCATACATAAGGGAAGTCTGATTTGCTGCTGTACCCATCATGTGTGCGAAGGAAGCTTGTTCTACCTGCATGATCTTGCACTGTGCCTGTTCCATGTGTGAGCACTGCTAGTGCTGTACCCATTCTGTGTGTGAAGGAAGTGTGTTCTTCCTGTACCTGTTTGATTCTGCACTGTGCCTGCTCAGTGTGTGAGAACTACTGCTACTGCCCTTAACTTTTATGTGAGGGAGAATCTCGCACTCTGATTGGTCTGAAGCCGAAAAACATCCCAGCACTATATCAAGAGCTGTGTTGAATACACCCCTCCTGCCCCCCACCAAATAAATACAAGTAGAATCTTCTGCAATCATTTACAAGTTCCAATTTCACAAATGCACACACTCCTCTCATCCATACACATACACACTAACCTAGCTAAATAAAAAATGAAGAGAAGTTATGTTAAATGCATTTATAGAGTGCAGCGGTTACTCGAGGCTGTCCTGACGCTTAGCTCAAACAGTCGGTATAGCAGGATAGAATGAAGACCTCGGTCAGCACATAATTACTGAATAGCCATGTTTTCATTGCCTTTCTAAATGACAGCAAGTTAGGGGAGGCTCGGATATGGAATGGAAGTTCATACCATGCCCTAGAGGTGCAGGTAACAAAGCTTCTGTCGCCCCAGTTAGCTTTTTAAAAGAAGGCACCATCACCGTCTTCGCTCCTAAGAAGCGACGTGTTCTCTTCAGGGTGAACCAGCTAAAACACTGCCTAAGATGCTCTGGTCCACCTCCATGCAGAGTCTTGAAGGCACCATCACCGTCTTCGCTCCTGAGGAGCGATGAGTTCTGATTGGGGTGACCCAGCTAAAACATTGCCTAAGTTGACCTGGTCCACTTCCATGCAGAGCCTTGAAGGCACCATCACCGTCTCCGCTCCTGAGGAGCGACGAGTTCTGATTGGGGTGTACCAGTTAAAACATTGCCTAAGATGCTCTGGTCCACCTCCATGCAGAGCCTTGAAGGCAGTGCAAAGGGATTTGAATCTGACCCGTTGCCTTATTGGCCACCAATGGATCTTTCTGATTTCTTTTTTTATCGATGTAGATTTACGGGTACCTGCAAGCAGCCTGGCTGCTGCATTCTGCAACAATTGCAGTTTATTTGTGTGTTGCTTTTAGATGTTCAGGTATAAACTGTTGCAGTCATCCAGTTATGAACACATGAGGGGGGTTATCACTATACGTTGGCTGTCCTGGGGTAATAGATGCATTATTTTCCTTGTCATTTTAAGGCTCTGGAAAGTGGAGGCAGTGACCGTGTTCACCTGATCCCAAAAGGTGAGCCTATTGTCAATTAGGACTCCTAGATTTTTTGCTTTCTAGACAGGCTTCAGGAGAATACCTAATTCCTCCGGCCACCAACTAGGGGGTCTATTAGGATGGCGTGCGGATGACCACCGACGGGGCGGCTGTGGCAACCGCCGGTCCGGCCGCGGTCATCCGCCCGTGATCGCAACCCAGTAAACTGCCGGTCAGATTATGATGGCGGTGGTGACGCGGGGGAGTGAAAATCCGACTGCCGCTTTTCCGCCGGTAGCAATCCGTCCGCTGCCCTGGCGTGCGGTGCTGGACCGCTACAATGCTGGCGGTACAGGGCCAGGCTCTGCCGGCACGATTAGGATGCCGGCGGTAGCCAGCCTTTCCACTGCGGTGGGACCGCCATAGAAAGGCTGGCGGAGACTGGTTCCGGGGGCCCAATGCGGGCCCCCAATGTGTTTGGGGTTGTGGGTGCACTGGGGGGTACCCATGGTACCCCCCTACATTTCCCTGTACTAGGTGGCAGGCACTGTGCAGTGCCTGCCACGCAGTGCAGGGAAATGCAGGACATGCTGTTTTAGACATCGTGGCGATGCTGCTGGCAGCAGCAACAGCCGCAATGTTAAATGCCGGAATCTGACCACCGCGGTCGGATTTAGACTGCGGAGCATACTAATTGGACTGGCGGTCTGAGTGATTTTCCAACCGCCATCCTAATAGATCCCTAGGTGTCCAGAAGTTAGCATTATTTCCAAAAATGAGAACCTCGGTTTTGCTTGAGTTAAGTTTCAAACAATTTTCAGCCATCCACATCTAAACCGACTTTATACAATCATGGAACTTGTGACCACTCTGTATTTCCTGGTCCAGAAGCAGAGACTTCACTATTTGCTTGTCATCCGTATAAGAAGTTAGATGAAAAACGAATGATCTAATCAATGGGGCCAAAGCTGAAATATACACATTGTAAAGAGTGGGATCAATGAGGACCTCTGTGGGACCCCACAAGGGAGAGAAAATGATTCAGATGTAAACTTATCTAAGGCAACTGTTTGAATTCTGTTCATCGGGAAGGCGAGCAGTAGCGTCCAAGCCTTACCCTAAATGCCGCACGCCAGCAAAACGCCTCATCAAAAGATGGATCGTATCAAAGGCAGCAGAGGGACCCAGCATAAGGATCACTGACAGAATATCTAGGTACAAAATATTGACACAAAAATATCGATGTTCAGAATATCGAAGTCCTATCTACATAATGGTTAGTACAAAAATATCGAAAAAAATATATCATTGTCAAAAATATCGTTGTTAAAAATATAGTTTTTTATGTTTAAAAAATAATGTAAAATTAAGCAAATAATACATATCATTAAAAGAAACAGTTAAAATTATTAAAAAATCTGTAAAATTATCACTAATACATATAGGTGCCGAATCCGATCCTGTAAAAAATGTTTGCGTACGACTCGTATCCGTATTTTTTTATGTACGAATCGTACAAGTACCGTACAAACGGCCAAGTACGATTCGTACGTGAAAAATACCTACGAATAGCGTCGGGAAAAGTGTACGAGAGGGAGTCGTAAATTTTTACATCCAAATAGTGTCGGGAAAAGTTTATGAGAGGGAGCCGGATATTTTTACGTACAAATCTTAAAGCAGAAGTCCGAGCGCGCAAGTACGATCCGTACCGCCCGTCCGAATACACAACCGCATGTAAAAGGCCTCGTACGGAGCCAATGCAGTAGCACACATGTACACTGGTAAACTTGTGCCCGTGTACGAGCCGTACAGCCCCACCCCAATATGTCCGCACCGTACCCCCCCTGTCCGCACTGTACCCCAGCCCCGTACCTGTACGCGCCGTACCCCAACACCGTACCCCAGCCCCGCACCTGTACGTGCCGTACCCCAGGCCCATACTCCAGGCCCGCACCTGTACGCGCCACACCCCAACACCGTACCCCAGCCCCGCACCTGTACGCGCCGCACCCCAGACCTGTACCCCAGCCCCGCACCTGTACGCGCCGTACCCCAGGCCCGTACCCCAGGCCCGCACCTGTACGCGCCGCACCCCAACACCGTACCCCAGCCCCGCACCTGTACGTGCCGTACCCCAGGCCCGTACCCCAGTCCTGCACCTGTATGCGCCATACCCCAACACCGTACCCCAGCCCCGCACCTGTACGCGCTGCAACCCAACACCGTACCCCAGCCCCGCACCTGTATGCGCCGTACCCCAGGCCCGTACCCCAGCCCTGCACCTGTACATGCCGTACCCCAACACCGTACCCCAGCCCCGCACCTGTACGCGCCGCACCCCAACACTGTACCCCAGCCCCGCACGTGTATGCGCTGTACCCCATGCCCGTACCCCAGCCCCGCACCTGTACGCGCCACACCCGAACACCGTACCCCAGCCCCGCACCTGTACGCGCCGCACCCCAGGCCTGTACCCCATCCCCGCACCTGTACGTGCCATACCCCAGGCCCGTACCCCAGACCCGCACCTGTACGCGCCGCACCCCAACACCGTACCCCAGCCCCTCACCTGTACGCGCCGTACCCCAACACCGTACCCAGCCCTGCACCTGTACGCGCCGCACCCCAGGCCCGAACCCCAGCCCCGCACCTGTACGTGCCGTACCCCAACACCATACCCCAGCCCCGCACCTGTACGCGCCGCACCCCAGGCCCGTACCCCAGCCCCGCACCTGTAAGTGCCGCATCCCAACACCATACCCCAGCCCCGCACCTGTACACGCCGCACCCCAGGCCCGCACCCCAGCCCCGCACCTGTACGCGTCGTACCCCAGGCCCGTACCCCAGGCCCGCACCTGTACGCGCCGCACCCCAACACCGTACCCCAGCCCTGACCTGTATGCGCCGCACAACAACACCGTACCCCAGCCCCGCACCTGTACGCGCCGTACCCCAACACCGTACCCCAGCACCCTCACCCAGCATCGCGTATGTACGGACCTTACCTACGCGAAAAAGACTCGTACAGAACCAGGACACTGTAAAACAGCACAAGGAGGGTCAATTCGACTCGCACAACCCCACAAAACACGTCTACATGACAAAATACATCTCAATGACTGTCCTGGCACATCCAAACAGGCAAACAGAGGCCCAAAATCACAACCACCTCTTATAACACACCCACCAAAATTCAAACACAGCCACACCCAAAAATGGACCAATAAAAAGGGCCCACACACACAACCCATGAGCCTTTGCAACAGACCCACTGCTGCCAGACCCCACAGACAAACAACTGCACCTTACTTACACCTTAACTACACCTTAACTCACACACCTTCACACAACCTCCTTCACATACACCCCCTCTTCACATTCACACACACACCGTTACATTCACACCCACACACCCACAACCATCCATACCCACACCCCACACCATGCCCACAGACAAGAATCCAAAGTTCACAAGGGCGGAGCTGGAGCTCCTTGTCAACGAAGTCATCAGAGTCGAGCCACAGCTGTTTGGAACATTGGTCAGACAGACCAGCATAGCTGAAAAATCATGCATGTGGCAGAGGATCGTCGATAAGGTGAATGCTGTTGCGCCCATCCAAAGGACCAGGCATGAATGCCAAGCCAGGTGGTACGATCTGCGCAGGGCAGTCAAGAGGAAAATGAACGAGGAATACGCCCAGAGTAACATCACTGGAGGTGGACTGCCCCGCAGACCCGTACACTACCATCCCTGGGAGGAGAAGGTGATGGCCCTGCTTCCGCCGGTGGGAGTACACGGAGTCGAAGGAGGCGCAGAGCCTGGTGAGTACACAAACAACTTACATAACATGGGGGCAATGGGGTCCACACCACAAATACACCAAATGCACGCAACTTCCCCCAAGCACTCACCGCACACAACCACACTCAAAAACCATGCTCATGCCACTAACGTCTCCATGCACCATTCACAAATCAAGGCAATGCCATGTCCCAGGCTACACCAACCACAAACCCAAGACTGGATGTCCGGGAGGCTGGGAGGGTGGGCCCCACACAACACCAACTCCACAAGCACAGGTATCTAGCACAGGAACTCACATTCACTGTCATGCCAGCATGCACCATGAGGGGACAGACACATCACCTGGGAGACCCAATGCCAACTCACACTACACACAACAGCAGGCCCAGTCACACACACCCCCCCTTACACAAGCACACACCCCCGGGGCAGGCAACGGATTTACACACTCTCACACTGGACATGTGACACAACCCGACCAATCCATAGCCAAATAAGCATCCTAGCCAAAATTCTACAGGTCAAACACTCAGGAGAACATCTCAATCTGTCCCCCGCAACATACCCATCCCCAAGTGGACATTGAGAGGAATGCTAGGCACATCCAACTACCTAGAGGAACTGTGACAACTTGAATATGTATGAAACATGGATGTCGCATGAAACAGCATTAACATTGTCTCTCTCTCACACACAGGGCAACGTCGTGGATCTCCCCCCAACACTGGGGGGGAACAATCACAGTCCCAGGCTCGGCGTGAAGATGATCCCACCGGCAGCGACGACTCTCACCACTCCGTGGATGACCCCGACCAACCTGGCCCCTCTGGTGCCCAAGCCCCTGCAGCACCTGCGTCAGGTACATCTGTGCCAACCACCACCCCCATTCCTGCCACATCCCAGGAGACACCCAGAAGCCCTGCTCGCACTGAATAACAGAGCGAGTCTGACCAGGAGGGACAAGGTTCTCCGGGCACCCAGGAGGAGGCAGAAAACCCCACAAATGCCATCCCTCAGGGGTCCCGTAGACCCGATGTGCCCACAACGGCAGGCCAGGCTCAAGTGGGCAGGGGTGGTGGGAGTGGAGGCAGGCGGAGGCGCGAACCTGACCAGCCAGCTGAGGGAACCGGTATGTCACACATACGCCACATCCTGGACACATACTGGCGTGACACCAGGGGCATCAGCCAGGTAGTGTCGAGACTCACAGAGATGCAGGGGACCCTCGACGAGATGAAGAACCTGCAGGCCGAGCAACATGCCAGTCAACAACAACACCAAGGACGGATGGAGGCAAGACTGGCTGAGCTCCTGGCGGTGCAAAGGGACGTGAGCCATTCACTCCGTCGGATCGCCGACAACATGGGCAACCCTCCCTGTGACACCAGGCGCAGATCAGCACCAGCAACAGGGAGGGAGGAGGAGGATTTATCCGACGGAGCGTCCCAAACATCGTCAAGGCCTGCATCTGAGGGTCCCGCAGGAAGGTGGATCATCCACGGAAAAGACCGTGAGAGTCAGCGGACCATCCACATCTCCCAGGTCACCTGGCCTGGCACCTGGCCCTCTGGCGCAACAGCAGCACCTCATCCAATGACATTCTCTGCCACATGGACTTGCTGGTCACAGTCTGACCAATGATGACCAACACTGTGGTCTGGACTCTGATGACTTCCAATGCCAAGGATACCATCTCCCCCTGTGAACTTTGGATTCTATTCTCCCGGTAGAGCACCTAATTTCATCTACCAAAACACGTACCCCACCACAAATTAAAATATTATTTTCTTCATGAGACGTTGCTGTCATTTTGCATTATTCCACAACATATGTGTGTGTAAATGTCAAACTATGCCTGAGTGTTGAACTAACTCCAGCCATCCATACCCTGGGATCTGAGTCTGGTACAGGACACACATGGGTCACAATGTGTCATTCAATGCAGGCATGGAGCACAACACTCACCTGTGATGGCCTCAAGCTGCTTAGGGGGGGCTTGCAATACTGTGCGGACAGTCCTATTTGGAAGAGTATCATTAAGGCGCAGAGGTCATGGCTCATGTGGAGGTTCCCGGGGAGGGAGTCCCAGGTATGTTTGGCCAGGTGGGAGAACTATGTCCTGCATGCTGGAGTAAGGTGGATGTGAAGAATGGTGGCCAGGGCAAGGTTGGATGCACGGAGATGGCCCAACTGGGTCTTGGATGACAGTGGTACAATGTTGGTTTGGGGTCGGGGTTGTGGCCTGCCTCCTGAGTGTGGGTGTGGAGTGTGAAGGACATCCTGCAGCAGACAGTGATCCATTGCAGCTATCTCTGCTGAACGGTGATGTGGCTGGGGCACCGGATGTTGAAGCTGAGGTGTGCAGATGCACCCTGGATGTGGACAAGTTCCCCGTGAGTTTGGATGTACTTGCTCCGTAGAGGGCAGGGCAGTATTTGACACGGATGTTGTCGTGGACCTGGGGGATGGTCTGTCTTTCCTTGGAGTGGGTCTATCTGGGGATCATGTGCATCATGCAGAGGGTGTTGCAGCCTGAGGTGCAGATGCTGGTGATTGGCATGGCAAATGTGAGCAAGCAATTCATGATGCACACCATCTTGTGTGCGTGGCCACTGTGTGCTTGTGCAGGGCTCTTGCGGGTGGGACACAAGCATTTGACCCAGCTGTAAGGGGACAATCCTCAGATGATTACCTCAGTCCTGTACAAGTCCAGCCTCAGGTGGCTGATGTTCAGCCATTCATCAATGGATCTCATGCATTTCTGAATATTACAACTGGCAATGTCTGCGTCTTTGGTGAGGGTGAGGAGCACCTGGCTGTCAATGGCATACGAACTGATGATGAGGTGCTGTGCGCATGTGATGGTGGAGAGGGGGGTCCTGGACACATTGAAGATTGACACGCTGAGAGATGATCCCTGGGCCATGTGCCAGACGACGACACCATGCTACATGCTGAAGCCTTGAGTCCCACTCCCAAGGCCTTGCTGGGGTACAGAGCCGGTGGGGAGTAGGAGGGACATGACCTGGTTGGTGTGACAGGGCCTGGAAGGCGGGGAAGCGCTGTGTAGGCAGTTGGAGTTGCACACTCATCATGCAAAGGTGTTGTGTGTGCGCGTAGTGTATGCCTGAGAGCAGGCGGTGGATTTGTGGATGGACATTGCATGGAGGGTGTCTGCAACATCAGACTGTAGTGTGATGTGGGTCATGCAAGGACATGAGGGTCGTGCAATGTGCACGTTGATGTGGGTCATGCAAGGACATGAGGGTCGTGCAATGTGCACGTTGCATGTGCAGACGGTACAGCCTTTGGCACCGCATGGCCGCAACTGGGGCACAGACAAGCTGATGACAGGCAAATAAATGGGTGGAGGGAGGAAGGGAGGAGCCTCTTTGAGGCGTGTGTGTTGCCAAATCTGTAAACTTTGTGTGTCCTTGTTGCAGGGGCTGCAGCAGCAGGCGGCATGTCCTGGAAACTATGCCACAAGTTGCACACAAAGACAAGGATGTCAGAAAGGACAACTGCAACAGGTGTATGTAAAGGAAGGAGTGTCCTGTTTTCCATGGCACACCCAGAGACAATGGATGCACAATCACCAAAGATGACTGACACTGGATCAGGAAACTGAAGGCCGAGCTGCGCACAGGAAACACACCCTCAGCAGGTGTTGAGGGCCCGTTGTGGGGACCAACATGCCAAAATACATACACTTCCATGGACTTCATGCACAATAGAGAATCAAAGCCATGAAGAACAGCATGCATGTTGCTAATCTACACATCGACTCATATGCACCATCTTTGACAACTATGCCAGAGATGCCGCATGCACAGTGGCAAGAGACCTGCATTGACAGAGATGAGGCACCTTGGATGGTGAGGAACACCTTTATTACTCAGGCTCACACCTATGGAAATGCATCACCATGAACCGACTCACAGGTCATTTGGATGAACATGTGGGACCTACACTGGACACCCCCTTTGCACCACAAATGCTGTAAATCCATTGAACTGGCACACAAGTGAAGGTGGTGAGCCAAACACCCCCTGCTGCACACGGAGAGGCTGCAATTCCCCATTGAGCCTCTTACGGGGATGTCCCACACTATGTCCACCCGTAGCATCCCGTATGTTTCAGAGGGAAGTTTTACACACATTGATGACTGTCACGAAGTGTGACTATCAATTCATGTGAGTCATGCTACATGTCATGTGCCCCATGGTGAGTCGACATGTATGCATAGTAACAAAACCTGCACAGGAGCAGTGCCCACACATTCCAAACAACTACCACACCCAAAATGCCTTGCTGCAATCCTTACCCAATGGAGACTTTTCACCATGTCCGTGCATGTAACGCTGATTCAGCACACGTTGAAATACTCATGAGGAATAGCAGGAGCCCAACGATGCCACGAGCAGACAGCATGCGCAACTACCTGGGGATGACAGGCACACAAGAAGTCAGCAAACAGATAGTCATCCACATGCATGGTCATTTACTCTACATGAATTAGGTTGTCACCATGCTAGTAGAAAATTGAGTGTCTCAGCTAAAAAGTGTGGAATGCCATCATCACTCGAGTGACCCAAAAGAACACACCTCTAAGTCACTTAGCATACAGTCAGCTGGACACACCCATTGCAACACATGCCACACAAGGCTCCAAGCGTGCACACTCAGACCCAGGGACTCACCATTATGAGAAGAAGTTGCGTATGAGCTGACTCCGGATGTCCTCCTCCTCCTCCTCCACCTCCTCACTTGCCTCGTGACCAAGCCCTTCATCCTCCACGGGTGGATGTTCCTGCTCATCCGGATCCAGGATGAGTGGCACAGCTTTCTCCACTGCCATGTTGTGCAGCATGCAGCACACGAGGAAGATTTTGCAGACCTTCACCGGTGCATATGGGAGGGACCCGCCGGTCTTGTGGAGGCACCGGAATCGGCTCTTCAGGAGGCCAAACGTCCTCTCAACCACTCGCCTGGTCTGCCCATGGGCGTTGTTAGTAACGGTGATCAGCAGCTGTTCTGGGGTTGCGGAGAGGCGTCATCAGCCATGGCATGTTGGGATAGCCAGAGTCCCCTACATGGAAACATCATGTAAAGAAGTGGGTCAGGAGATGCCGTAACATACAAAGATACCGCTAAATACAGGACAAACAGAGTATACCCACCAACAAGACATGCTCGTTCGTTGTGCAGCCGCAGCATCATTTCTGGCACCCTGCTATGCCGCGTGATGTAGGCATCGTGTGCTGACCCTGGAAAACGTGCACAGACATGGGAAATCAGCATGTTAGGTAGACACACCACAAGGGCATTAATGGAGTGATAATGTTTTCTGTTCCTATAGGCTACCTCCTGTGCCTGTGGTGGTACCAAAGCCACATGTGTCCCATCAATGGACCCAATGACATGGGGCATCCCTCCCAGGGCATAGAACTCACCCTTGATACCTGTCAACTGCTCACGAGTCGGAAAATGGATGAATTCATCCAGGTGCTCCAACATGGCTTCTAAAACATCATGCAGGACACGGCTGAACATGGTCTGGGACATGCCACCGACATCAGCTATGGTTAATTTAAACGTACCGGTGGAAAAAATGTAGGGCTGCCATCACCCTCATCTTGGGCGTCAGCGCAGTAGGATACCTGTGTCGCGGTTGGAGGTGTGGTTCCAGCCGGGTGGTCAAGTCCTCAATCAACTCTTGCGAGAAGCGGTAGCGTCGTATGCAGTCACGTTCCCTCATGGCACCCAGGTCTGGCATTGGTCGGGGGAGAGGCGGTTCCCTGCAGAAATTTGGAAGGAATAAGGAAGAGTGAGTACATTACAACACCAATGTCAATGAACTGAGCACATGTTCAACAGCTAATACACATCTGCTAAATACAGAGTCTGGTCTGTGCAATACATCCAGGACACGTATGCCAGCCAGGTGAGACTCCTACGAAGAGACAGCTACAACCGTTGATTGGCAAGTTCGACATTACATGCCTTGAAACTAGCTGTGGGCCAGTGTAAGTGAACAGCCAGAGACATCACTGGAGTGACATACATCCACATATCTGCTTTTGAAGGATGTCATCTCATACAGACAGCTGGCGGCAAGCTTGATGCACAGGTCACATGTCATTTCAAAAGTACAGATCACACACATTGCCATGAAGGGGTACTTGTCAAAACTGATAACACAGACATTGAGACAACGCAGATATGTCCTCAGGTCGAAATACCATGTTCGATGCATACAGACACATGTTACGTGGGATTCCACATGTTGCATGGTGTGCGTAATTGTGTGCCATGCACACCTACACACAGACACATGTTGGTTGCAGCAACAGCAGATGCAGTTGACGCAACACCAACTGCAAGCTCATGGGAACACATGACACACACATGCCATAGTCACATCGCGGCACGCTGGTAGTTACATGTCAGGTGTAATTATCCGTGTACCTGGCATCAGGGGACAGTTGCGGGTGTTGGTGACTGTGCGATCCCAGTGATGCAGTGCTTGACACGTTTGTACTACATGCACACATGTGCAAAGTGTGAAGGGGAAGTGTACCACGTAGTGCCCCATCACACATGACATGTGTACACAGGTCATCACACATCTATTGTGCCACAACATGAGGAGATATGTGCCACATCACTGCCTGACACACCTAGGCCCTGCACATGAAGGACTGCACTGACAATGACTTGATGTACAGCCTTGTGCGAGTCTGACACCTCCATTCCTTTCGTGTGCGCCTCCTATCACCAGTGTAAGCTGTGAAACGCACCGTACACACGCTCTGAGGCCGTGTGTACGGTCGTATCACTATATTGGGGTTGTGTAGGAGTACGCATGTGTGTACGGACCGTACACACACACGTGTACGGCCAGTGTGTACACGTACGTGTACACACTGGGCGTACACGTACACACTGTTCCTATCCCTATAGTGGTGTTGGCGTAGGTGTACGCCATAGTGGTACGACCCGTACACACGTGTGTACGGGTCGTACCACTATGGTGTACACCTATGCCAACACCACTATAGGGATACGACCCGTACACACGCGTGTACGGGTTGTACCTCTATGGCGTACACCTACGCCAACACCACTATAGGGATACGACCCGTACACGCGTGTGTAGGGGTCGTATCCCTATAGTGGTGTTGGCGTAGGTGTACGCCATAGTGATACGACCCGTACACACGCGTGTACGGGTCGTACCACTATGGCGTACACCTACGCCAACACCACTATAGGGATACGACCCCTACACACGCGTGTACGGGCCGTATCACTATAGTAGTGGTGCCCTAGGGGTACGTGTGAAACGCACCGTACCTGTGTGGGGATTTTAAAATTGCAATGGGGACACATAAGGGACAAGTATTATGGCCTAAATGCATGCTGGTTGTCATGGATACCGAGTTTCAAGTTCAAATTTTTCCATCAAGTGGGCTGGAAAAAGCAGTTGGCCACATTATACATTGTTGCAAAGTGGTTGTTGACTTGAGATGCTGCTGCAAATTTGAAAGATGCTAATGCTGTCACTGGTGTATGTTTAAAGGGATTGGAGGAAACGTAGGATGCAAATGAGTCTGACCAATCACTCTGTACTCCTGTAAATGAAATAGGCCAGCAAGGCAGATATAAGTCAGGCAGAACCAATGAGAGGGCACTTGCCTGCACAACCTCTGATTCATGAACACTGCTGCTGTCATTGCTTCCTCTGGCACCATGTCCAGGTCTGTGGAGAGGGCCCAGCCTTTCACCCAAGAGGAGAATGAGGCGTTGCTGGACGTGATCCTCCCACAGTACCCCAGCCTGTATGGGAGACCAGGGGAGCAGGTGAGTGCTGACTCCACTACCTTTGACTGTGCCCCTTTTTTTGTGACTGTCACTTCTGGCACTGTGTCCAGGTGTGACAGACATGCTATGTTGTTTAGAGTGGGTCCCGGGGGGGGAATGGCAGAGCATGATGTGGTTCATGTGTGCACTCCTCACTTGCATTGTGCTTACTGTGACATTCACTGCATGGTGCACGGCACATTCAGCGTGGCTAATCCTCTTGTGCATTCTTGTTCTATAGTCCAGAGGTGAATCAGTGGTCCCCCCGGTGTAACAGGTGACTGTACCCACAGATGTGTGTGAGTTGAGTGGAGCTGTGGTGAGAGTGTCCAAATGATGTGTACGCCCCCTGGACATTGATGTGTGTGAATGTTCCTTGTCATGTGGGTGAGTGTCTATGTGGAGTGTTGCACCACAGCTGCATGGAGGAGGCAACTGCTCTACCCATCTGATGTGAGAAGTAAGCCATGCTGTGTGTCTGACTGGCTGAGCTAGCCCCACGCCTGTGACACCCCCCGGGAAAGTGGCACATGTGCAGAGTGTGGTTTGTATCCGCTGTTGCCAATGGCAGGTGATTGGTCTGTGCCTGTGTGTGTCTGTGTACTCTGCTGAGGTTGCGTCAGTGGCCTGGGGCATGTGACTGCTTGGAGGTGCTGTCCATCAGCCTTGTATTGCTTGTGATGCACAGTGTGTGCCATGATCAGGGAGTGTGTCGAACCCCTCATGCCACCTGTGTACTTTCAATGCCATGTAGTGCATTGGGGCTTACACAGAGGCGAATGTCCCTATGACAAAGGTGCTATTAGTTGGCAGCATACTATGCCCTGTTCAACAAATCAAAGATGTTCAAATGTGTGTCTCTGTGACATGGAGCAGGTGTAGTGATTTAGTCTCACTTTCTCATCCTCACAGGTTACCGCCTACCAGAAGGGGAAAATTTGGAAGAGTGCCGTCAGGGCCGTGAATACGGTGGAGGGTCGCAGTCGGCGCCTGCCACAAGTGAGGAAACGCTGGCAGGATATCCGGTGCTGGACCAGGAGGATCGCCCTGGTCCTGCTGGAGGACTCACCACCCCGAAAGCACGGCGGGCTACGGCGCCTGACCCACCAAATTAAGCGTGTCCTGGCGGTGGTCTTCCCTGAGATGGATAGGCGGTTACAGGAGAGACAGCAGCAGGAAGGGGGTAGGTACATGTGTGTTTGTTGTGTGTCACCAGCTTTTGGAAGTGCTCAGTCGCCTGGTTACATTGCCAGGGTTTATATGTGCAGTGCATATCCTGTTGCCCCAAGTCAACCGGTGCTGTTCTTCCTCCCTTCCCCTCCTTGACATGTGTTCCCTGGTCTGTGTGTAATCACTATTGCACATGGTCATCTAGGCTGCAAGTTAATCAAGGTGCACAATGCTTTCAGCATCATGTGTGGGGGTGGTCTGTGACATGTGTTGGTACCTTGCCTGTGCCCTGTCCTGTTCACTCATTTGGGGGTCCATAATTGTTGGCACTGTCCTGAGTCTCAACATAGGAGTGTGAGGTTTCAAATGAACAGACTTGCAGCATGCATGACCGATGTAGTGGCCTCAGACATGATGTGCATGAGTGGGAGATATGCATAGTGCCGGGACGGTTGCTCCTGTTACAGTCCAGGAACATGGAGCAGTGTGCCCAATACAGTCCCCTGAGACACCTTTTCCTAGGAATCATGTGTGGCATCAAACACTGTGCCCATTCTCTGTGTGTTCAGCATAGGTAAGCCTCTGTGGCATTGTTCCATGGCCTCATTTGTATTTACGTAAAGTGTGCTACATGTGTCCACTGTCCAGGGTGACCCCATTAGGCTTGTGCATCCTCACATTGGGCAGTGCCTGTGTTTCTATGTACAACTATCTGTTGATGGTTGTTTGTCACAATTATGTGTGGTCAGCCTCATGAGGTGATGTTGAGTACATTTAGGAGTTCTTGATGCACATTTTAGTAAATCCAGATTAAGAGGTGTAACTACTTGCTCTGTCTCAATCACATTGTCTCAGGTAGGGGGGGTTTGTGCAGGAAAGGCCTACATGTCCAAACCTTATTGTCTCCTTGCCAGGTCTGACCTGTGTGTGATAATTGTCTGGACAGACACTCAACGGGCAGTGACCCAGGCATGTTGTGCAGGGTGTAATGTTTGTGCTTTGCAGCATGTGTCAAAAGTTAAAAGACATGTTTCCTGGTCATCCATTTTTGGCACCGGTGTGTGCTCCTGATGCTACGTAGTTTGGTCTGTGTGTGCTGACATCTGTGTGGACATTCTTGGGTCCCATGAGGGTGTCTCCTCAGTGCAGGTGCTACTTATTCTGACACAATTGCAGGGCCATTAGCTAATGTAATGTCCTGTGTCTGGACATGTGTGCCACTACACATGACAGGTAGTGGGTCAGATGTGTTGCCAACTGTGTCATCATGGTACGGATGGCCATGTGATAGGTGGCATGATTCATGTTGTTAGTCAAGATGTCTTGTACCTTGGCACTCACTACACTTGTCAACATGTCCCAATAGTTTATATGCTTGACTTTGATTTTTTTTCAAGAATGACAATAATGTGCCTGCATGACAGATGTCTCCCAAGGAAGTGCACAAGAAACCACCTTTACACTTTAGGGGGACACGCTGGCGCATTTAAAACAAAGGCACAGTTCTGTACAAATATTGATTAGAGATTATACATATACATGTTCCCACAGTGTGGTTGCATTTGGGTTAGTCCTCGTTGTTGCTGATACCAACTTACGGGTGTCAAGTCATCCAGACCAACGTGGTGCCATGTATATCTACTTCCTGATACCACATTTCTTCTTTACAGTGGCTTATTTGCATTAGGCTGACAGCTCATACAATGACTGTGTAAATGTAGTTTTTTGTGCACCTCCTTGTGTGACTTCTGTTATCCAGGCACATGTGTGCTCTGTTCCAAAAGTGGCACATTCACACATTCCAAATATGTCGATTGTGTAAAGTGTTGTGATTCCCAAGGGATCACAATGTATTTCTTTAGGGTTTAAAAAGTACTCACAGGTCTCTGAGTGTGCGGACACCTTCAGCATTGGCGTCTGTTATTTGGCCTTGGGTGCACCAACACTGTTTCTTTCACAGTGAACAAGAGGTGGCATGCCTTCATAGTCTGGCTGTGCTCCACTGTTCACAGACACTAGCTTCTCAGTATAATTGGATATCGAGTTATTTGCTGTTGTGTCCTGATGTTCATTTTTTCAGGTGGCATGGTGGGTGAACCAACTGGGGAGTGCAGGGCTTACATATGTGCGGAGTATTCTAGATGTTACTCATGATGCATTTCCTGATATGAACTGTGCCCTATTTTGTTTTGACTCATGTGTCAGATGTACACAGGTGACTGATTATTTCATGTCTCTTCACCTTGCACACAGCATTGTCGGGGGACACAGAGGGAGACACCGGCATGGACCAGGAGGAGGGATCGAGCACTGGTGCCACCACTGCTGGGGAGTCGGCAGAATCAAGTGGCACGGAGGGCGAGGGGAGTCAGGCAGAGGACCTGTCTAGTACCAACACCGACTACGACGGTGACGGGTCCGAGGCTGAGCTCTCTGAGGGGGCGGAGGCTGCTACAACAGCTGGCAGCAGCACTACAACTGTCACCGCCTCCTCCATTCCCATCACCGCCCTCCCACTTGCTCGGGTCCCTTCTGTCCGTGTACGGCAACAACATGTCTCCTTCGTGCCATGCACCGCACCCCCTGCCCCTGTCTCCCCTGCTGCCCTCACTGCCGAGTCTGTGGATATTCTGCGGCAGTTGCAAGTTGGGCAGACATCGATCCTGACTGTCCTCCATGGCCACACCAGACTGCTGACACAGATGGTGTCGTACATGGAGGGCATGTCATCAGCGATGTCTGACCAACGGATGTTGCTGAGGTCCATGGACTCGTCACTGACGGCAGCAGTGAGTCTCCTGCAGCGCTTCGTCCCCCCTTACCTCTGCACCATCCACACTTCCCACTCCCATGCCTGTCCCAAGCACACACAGACAGTCCCAGGCACGCACCCCACCAGACACAGGCAGCACACCAACAGGGAAGGGCAAGCGCACACCTTCTGTCACCCACACTCAGGGGGAAGAAGGCACACCCACTGGGTCTAGGGCACACAGGCAGACACGCAGCCACAGTCCAAGTCTGCATGCCTCACTCCCCAGTCTCACTCCCCAGTCCCTCCAATGTCACTCCCCTCGGCTCCCCTGCCCCACAGTCAGAGAAAGAGACCTACTTGGCTGTGCTGGGCCTCAGCCCCACTGCTTCACCAGCACGCAAACGGGCAAGGCACTCCACAGGTAGGGGAGTTGAGTCCCCCTCCTGTCCACCACCTCCCCCAGTAGTGCTGCAACCCATCCCTCCGACCCCCCCCTCCTTGGGGCCTGTGGTTCCTTCGGGTGCAGGGGAGACACTGGACGAGCTTGCGGACGTGTGCAGCGCCATGCTAACCTCCACCTTTGGTGCTGCCCCACCCCCTGTGGTGGAGTCGTCCGTCCCTGCACCCACAACACCTACCCTTCCCCCTCCTGTCCCTGCGGTGCCTGGTCCTTCCCCACATGATGCCCCCCCCAGTCGCTGAACCTGATGTTTAGTATGTGCAGGCAAGCTCGGGGAGACGCGTGGACATGTGTCCCCCCCCAGGACTTGGCATCTGGACTGGCCTATGGCCATTGTAAATATTGTCCTTTTAAACCTTTTATTTAATGCTGAATAAAGCATTTTGTTTTTCATTTGACCCCGATTGGTTTTCAGGTATTGATGTTGGTGCTGATGCTCCATGAGTTGGGGTGGTGATCATGTGTTAGGTGTCTGGGAAATGTTGTAGTCTGCTGCTCATGGGGTGGACCCTGGTATCTGCGTGCCATCACAAGGTCTCTGAAAAGAAAATTTGGTCGTGTATGCTCTTTGTGTTTGGAGACATTGTCCCAAGGAGTGTTCCTTCCTCTCTGGCACCTGACATCTTCCCTGCAGGGAGTTGCACAATTATTGTGCTGACCTGTGTCTACATTTCCTTGGTGGGTGACGGATCCCTTCAACTATGGCCATGCCTGCTCATCAATGTCTCCGGCTGCATCGTCTGTGTCATCCTTGGTAGTCACTGTACTTGTGTATAGAGTATGTTGCCATGCCTTCATGTAGAAATTGTCACTTTTCAGCACTATGCATGTTTGTACTCCCAGCCTAGCACACATATGGTACTTGTTCTGCAGGGTATTTGTTCACCTGACTCACAATTGTGGGCATTGTATCTGTGGGAAGTCCACCCTATTCCTTCCATGGGAGACAACAACTTGGTGGCTGTCCCAGCACCTGTACATTCCTATCAGTCCTGGAATGTCCGTGACAGTGTGTGTTCCCTTTGGCTCTCTTAGTCTAGTAGGCTTTTACATAACTATACAGTCTTGTGACATAATCTCTGTGTGTGTATTGTGCTGCATCCTCCAGGGGTGGGTATGCATGTGTGATTTGTCCTCACACCCACATGTGGTGTGTCATGCAGTGGGGAAAGACATCCATCCTCATGGGAGTGGAACACTGCTGTCTGTGATGTGTTGTTATGGCACTCTCAACATAGTCGCACATTGAGGATGCGTTCATACACCCATGGAGTTGTGGTCATCTGAGGATGATGTACACACCCCCATGTCTCTGTCCACTGCTGGTAGTGATATGCACCCACCCCTCATATGTCTCTGTCCACTGCTGGTAGTGATATGCACCCACCCCTCATATGTCTGGACACTGCTGGGAGTCCTCTGCACCCACCCCTCATATGTCTGGACACTGCTAGGAGTCCTCTGCACCCACCCCTCATATGTCTCTGTCCACTGCTGGGAGTCCTCTGCACCCACCCCTCATATGTCTCTGTCCACTGCTGGTAGTGATATGCACCCACCCCTCATATGTCTGGACACTGCTGGGAGTCCTCTGCACCCACCCCTCATATGTCTGGACACTGCTGGGAGTCCTCTGCACCCACCCCTCATATGTCTCTGTCCACTGCTGCTAGTGATATGCACCCACCCCTCATATGTCTGTCCACTGCTGGGAGTCCTCTGCACCCACCCCTCATATGTCTGGACACTGCTGGGAGTCCTCTGCACCCACCCCTCATATGTCTGTCTACTGCTGGGAGTCCTCTGCACCCACCCCTCATATGTCTCTGTCCACTGCTGGGAGTCCTCTGCACCCACCCCTCATATGTCTCTGTCCACTGCTGGTAGTGATATGCACCCACCCCTCATATGTCTGGACACTGCTGGGAGTCCTCTGCACCCACCCCTCATATGTCTCTGTCCACTGCTGGGAGTCCTCTGCACCCACCCCTCATATGTCTCTGTCCACTGCTGGTAGTGATATGCACCCACCCTTCATATGTCTGGACACTGCTGGGAGTCCTCTGCTCCCACCCACCCACACCCTTGGTGCAGTACACTGCTGTCCTGGGCATACATCCCCCCCCCCCCCAATTTAATGCTAATATGCTGCACCAGGCCGTAGTCCGACATTTGTGGCGTGTGTACGCCTTGTGTCCATAATGTACTGGTGCCGTAGGGGTACGGGTGAGACGGACCGTACCCCTGCATTCATAGGCTGTGTATGGCCCATACCCATGCCCTCAGAGCGTGGGTACGGTCCGTACCACCATTGTAGTGGTGACGTAGGGGTACGTGTGGTACGGCCCGTACCACCATTGTAGTGGTGACTTAGGGGTACGTGTGGTACGCATGTACCCACGCTCTGAGGGCATGGGTACGGGCCGTACCACACGGACCCCTACGTCACCACTACAATGGTGGTACGGACCGTACCCACGCTCTGAGAGCGTGGGTACGGACCATACCACACGTACCCCTACGTCACCACTACAATGGTGGTACGGACCGTACCCACGCTCTGGTACGCGTCCACGTCCACTTCCGTTGTGGCGGTACGTGGGATTGGTGGACACGCCCCCCAAAGTGACCAGACCATGGTGGTAATTTAATTGCAGGATAAATATGTTTTTAATTGGGTGGGGGTTTTGTTTCCTGCCCCTCGCACTCCCCCTCCTTTGCCCCTGGGTGTTGTTCTGACCTTCTGCGGCGTCTGCGTCAGTTTCTGTGCACCAGGTCGTAGGCTAGGAGGGCCGGGACGACACGTAGGATGGGGTCCATGGCTGTCTGCCGCGTACCGGTGCTCCTTCTTCGCGTCGTTCTCAATTTTCCGGGAGTTTTTGGCTGCCGTAAAAAATAAGCGGTGCGGAGTGACGTAGGCACGGATCGTACTTGCTGGTCCGTAAAAAGCTGCCTGGCACCGTCCGGACGTCACATACGCGATGTCCCGGATCGGAATTGTGGGTATTTTTTCACCGCACGTAGTTTTTTACGATTCGTATAGAATTGGTATTTCTGTACGAATCGTACTTGCGGGTTTGTAAGGTGGTTTTCCCGGGTACGAGTCGGACGGAGAAAACGCTCCGTACGACCATTTGTACCCGGGTTTTACAGGATCGGAATCGGCACCTATATATATTATTTTTTAAATATGTTTAATATTTATAGCTATAATCTTTTTAAATATATGTATTATTTACTTATTTTTACATTATTATTAATGCATTTAAAAAAACAATATTTTTAACATCGATATTTTTGCCAACGATATTTTTTCCCGATATTTTTGTACTTACCTTTATTTACCTAGGACTTTGATATTTCTGTGTCAATATTTTTGTAGGTCGATTTTCTGTCTGTCGATATTTAGTCAGACATTCTTTCTCCATTTATGGATCTTTTGTTGTGAGTCGGTTCTCTGAAGGGATTGGTTTGAATGGATTGGATAGTGTCACATCTAGGCTTACTGATGTCAGTGGGCCTGGCATAAGATATGAGGAGGTTGTCTGTCGTTATCAGATAGTTCAGCAGTTACATGCCTAGGCCGAGATGGGTCATTGGGGGAAGGTATCTTACTCTGCCTAGTGTCCTTAGGGAGTGAATTCTTGGGGATGTATCCCCTAGTTAGGTAGCTGATTCGGTTCACGGTGTCGCTGGTGGCTCTGTGTGTGTTAAGAAGTTCTTTGGTGATGGTTGATAGGTTTTGCAACTCTGCCTTGAGATGGGATAGGCCGGTGGCTAGCTCATTGAATCTTGCGTTCCAATCAGAATTGGGAAAGTTAGTTGTGTGTGTGGGTGTTTGTTCTATTATAGGGGGAGATCCGCAGGCAAGGCCCGCTCTCCTTCTCAGGTTGCCTGGGGATAACCTCCTTAGGGATCACTGGGGTTAGTTGATCATGGAGGTTTGTTGGAGGGTCCAAATCAGGGTGTGGGATGGCATTGCAGGGTGACAGCATGAAAGGTGCTGCCGCATGTGATCGGGTTATGGTCGTTGTGCGCTGTGTATGGATGAGCTGGGTAAGAATCAAGGGAGTTAGGATCCTATCAGATATCATGATAGGCTATAGGTCATGGGGATCTTTGCAAGTTAGCTCAGATGTAAGTGGGGAGAGCAGGATGTCGTGGGTGGGGTCCGGGTTGTTGGATTCTCTTTTGGGCATCAGGGATCTCAGTGGTGCATCTGCAATGAGGTGATCGGTAGCTAAGAGTAACTCTGTCCCTCCTGGGCCAGGGAACCCTGGTGTTGTTGAGATTACAATGGGGGTGTAGGGGGGGAGTGCTTTTCTTGATGTTCTCTGATTTCTTGAGAGTAGGGAAGATCTTGTCTATGGTTTTGAGATTGGAATTAGAGGCTTGTATAAGGATAATACCATTGTTGTAGATGGAAATGGTCGCATTCACAGGGCATAAGTCTGAGGCGGGTACCAACAATTTGAAGGCATGTAGTTTTTTTTTTCCATTGGAGATTCGGAGCATAGAGTAGATGATATTTCTACACTGAGCATGTTTTTTCATATCAGAAACGCATCAGAAGTCCACCTTTTTCAGAGCTCAACTAGACCAAGCAAAAAAAGTCCAAAAAAGCTGTTCGAACTCATCAAGTCCCAAGCCAATAGTCCTCCACACTCCGCGTTGCTGGGTCAAGGGACACTGCCTAATTCTGAAGAATTTTGCAGACTTCTTCACTGCTAAGTCTAGTAAGACTGAAACTGAATTACGATCTGCCCGGGACCACCTGTTGATCAATCCACTGACCTCCCTCTGTCCACTAGGCGTGGTTATCTCTGACCCTGTGCAACCCAACTCCCCTAAAAACAATGCATCCTGGAGTCTGTTCCAAACCCTGGATGAGTGCACTATACGCAAAACACTGCCCACTCTGAAACCTTCCAATCATTACAATGACCCTCTGCCATCGAACCTATTCCCAGAAGTTAGATCCTCCTTCTTAACATTGTGAACTAAGATTGTCAGTGCATCACTTCGGCAAGGCGATATACTGGACTGCCTAAAATCTGGGCAAGTTATCCCGATTCTAAAGAAACCAACTGCTGATCCCACGGACCTGCATAACTTTCGCCCAATCTCCAACATCCCCACCCTGGCAAAGCTCCTGGAGAAATGTGTGCTGGCCCAACTCTGCAACCACATCGACCATTTCCAACTCCTGGACCAATGCCAATCTGGTTTCCGCCTGGGCCATAGCACAGAGTCAGCACTAACGCACATTGTCGATAATGTTCTAAGAATGCTGGACCACAATGAGTCGTGCCTACTGATCCCTCTTGACCTCTCGTCAGCATTTGATACTGTCAAACACGATAACCTAATTGACCTCCTGGAACACAGGATGGGGTTGTCGGGCCGGTGCCTAATTGGTTCTCTTCGTTCCTCCTGAATAGATCTCAAAGCTTCAAGGTGAACCAATCCCTGTCCCATCCTGCACCGGTTACGCTGGGGGTTCCACAAGGTTCAGCACTCTCTCCCACGCTCTTTAACTTGTTCATGGAGCCTCTAACAAAAATTCTGAAATCATCCAGCATTCACTATCACATGTATGCGGATGACACCCAACTATATTTGCAGATTACCTCCCCTGAGGACATTCAGTCCCTCAGTTCAGTCCTGCTGGAAACACAAAGCTGGCTAACACAGAAGCTAAACGCTCTAAAAACAGAATTCCTCCTAATCTTACCCCACAAGCAATCCCCGGTCATGGAACAATGGCTGAATCAGCTTACGTCTCTCAATTGTAGACCTCACCTCATGGACTCTGCATCCTTGCTTGGTATTATATTAGACAATAGTCTGAACATGCAAAAGCACATCAGCTCCCTCACCAAAGGAGCGAATTTCCATCTCAGCATCCTAAGGAAGCTGAAGCCCTTTCTCCCTGCTCATGACCTTAAGGTTGCAGTGCAAGCATTTGTGATCGCAAAGCTGGACTATGGCAGCGCAACGCTTTGTGGCTTGCCAAGCGTGAAAACGGCTCCTCTTAGGGTGGCCCTCAATTCTGCTGCTAGGCTCTTAACGGGTACTAAAAAATACAACTCATCTCTCCTGACCTGCTGGCCCTGAAATGGCTCCCATATGAAGCTCGGATACAGTTGAAAATTGCTTGCATGTCACACAAAGCTTCACAAAGCACACTTCAAGACCCCGTTGGACCTCGCTCAGAAACTGGAGCTCTCATGTGGTACAAGAGCCTCCAGAAATGCCAGCACCCTTTTACTCAAACCTCAAAAATTCAGGAAAAAAAGAATTACAATCAAGCCTTCTCAGGCATGGCGCAGAGTATATGGAACTCTCTCCCCCCTGAAGTCAGGGTGATCCCTTCTACTGCCCGCTTCAAAATGGAAGTTAAAGGACTCTTGATGAAGAAATATCTGCTCCGCGTGATTGTTGGACATTTTTCAAATTTATACTTTTTGCTTTGTTGACTCTGTATGTTTGCCTTTACCCTTCCGTGCTGCATATCTGTAAAGCGCTCTTATACCCTCGATGGTCATGTTCGCGCTATATATAAAACTTTATAAATAAATAAATATGTCAATTTTATTGACTATGAGAAGGCATTCAACAGCATGGACAGAGAGGCCCTTTAGAAACTCCTCTGTTACTATGGTGTGCCAGATATACTCATAAGAATCATCAGGAACTCCTACAAGGGAATGACCTGCAAGATAGTCTATGGAGGACAACTCATGGAAGGCTTTCCAAGTGAGAACTGGAGTCCTCCAGGTTGTTTGCTCTCGTCTTTCCTCTTCCTGCTAGCCATAGACTGGATCATGATGACCTCCACAGCGAGGAGAAAAAATGGGATCCAGTAGACACCTTGGATGCAGCTCGAGGACCAGGACTTTGTAAACAACCTGGCCCTACTCTCCCATACCCATCTACAGATGCAAGAGAAGATTGACAATGTGGCAGCCAAATCACCACAACTTGGCCTCAACATCCACAGCAGAAAAACAAAGATGCTGAGGGCTAACACGGCCAGCACAACTTCAGTCACTCTTGCAGACAATGCTCTGGAAGAGGTTGAGGCCTTCACCTACTTGGGCAATGTCATATAAAAGCAGGGCGGTACAGACATCAAGACAAGAATCGGCAAAGTAAGGGCTGCCTTCATTCCCCTAAAGAAGATCTGGATCTCCAAGGACCTAACGCTGCTCACCTAGATCAGGCTTTGTAACACAAACATAAACACAAACGTAAACGGGGTCTGTCTACATGGAGCAGAATCTTGGAGGACAAAGTGACTACCACCAACAAAGTCCAAACCTTCATCAAGACCTGTCTGAGAAACATCCTCCAAATCTGTTGGCCAAATACCATCAGCAACAATGACCAATGGCAGCAGACTTTCAAACTCCCTGCTCATGAAGAAATCACGAAAAGACTCTGGGGCTGGATAGGTCATTCTCTCCACAAGCCTGCATCATACACGACTAGGCAAACACCGACCTGGAAACCTCAAGGGAAGAGGAAAAGAGAAAGACCCAGAAACACCTGGCAGCAAGGCCTTGCAGCGGACTACAAGGGTTACACCTGGAGTCAGATTGAAAGAAAAGTTCTGGACAGAGATGGCTAGAGAATTCTGGTTAATGGCCTATACCCTAGGAGGAGTAGTAGGCATAAGTAAGGAAGTAAGTGGTGCTGGCTGAGCTCCGCTTACTTCCACCCCTGGAGAGTACCATGAAGAGACAATGCTGGGGTAAGTGATCCCCTTCACCTGCACTCTCTGCACAGCAATGTGAGTTTGTGGATTATTAGTTGAAGTGAATGGTAGTCCTCTTAAAGTAAAAAGGATTACTTGGTCCATTTATGTATGAATAATTTATACCCGAGCTCAACTCAACTCTTGGTATTTATAGCACAGAGCAGATAGGCTTAAATTAGGAGAGATGTGTAAAACCTTTATCAGTACCAAAACAGATAAGTAGAAAACACCACACAATAAAAATCTCACTCCAATTTATTAAAATAGAGGACATTTTAATACACAAATAGGCACCAAACTAACAAAACACTGATGTAGGGAACTGAAGATTTGATTTTGTAAATTTTATGTGTTTCTAGCTCCAAAAAGCACAAAGTGCCAGCCGCAGGTATCTAGTTGCGCTAGACCGGCCCAGAGTCAAAAGTTGAGGCTGACCCCCATGGAGCATGGGTTTAATACAGGGATACAGACTAAGTAGTTTTTCTGGAGAAATGTCCTTGTTGATGAGGTCGTCAGCTTGTCGGGGTGCAGGCTAGATCCAAAGAGAGGTTCATCGCCAGCTGGCTGAAGCTGAGGACCTCAGTGGGACCTGTGGCTCCGGGGAGAAGTTTGAGGCTCTCGACACCGAAGGCAGTAAAACTCCAAGTGGGCAAAGTCTGAAGTTGGGCCTGGGTAGACATCTTCGTCTGGGTGATGCTCAGAGTTGGCCCCAGTGAAGTCCTCTATATTCAGACCTAGGAACAGGTCTGAAAACCAACATGTTGAGTCTAACCGGCAGTTTGACGTGGTTGTCTGTGGCCCGACCACTGTCCATTGATAGCCTCAGGTTCTTTTGGAAAAAAGTTTTTAAGTGTCTAGTCATGCATTTGTGGAGGGATAAAGAGTACACTCTTGTTGAAACTGGTTAGCTGGGCTCAGTAGAACTTTGGGCTTTCTGCAGCTTTTGTATTCTAGAGTTGAACAGGAAGCCAGCCAACTAGTTCTCGGATGCCCCTCTTCTGTCCTGTGTAAAAGTGGGGAGTAGGTCCAGTGCTTGGGATTTCTCTCTGCAGCGGGTGCAGTCCTTCTTCTGTATTCAAGTGTTATGTGAGTGCGTAGTCTGGGTGTGTATGTGTGGTATTCGATGTGGTGCCTGTTACTTGATGTGGAGGCCTTACCTGAGGCCAGAGGTCCAACCCAGTTCCTTTCTAATGGCCCAGAATCGTGCAACATATTTGTCTTCATCGACCACTAGCAGAGATGACCAAAGTAAGTAAACAGTCGGAAGGCATTCAATGATCAGGAGAAAGCGTAAGTGTTAGACCTGACAACCTTCGCATTGTATTCCCCCAAATGTGTTGCCTTCACTCCCTCACTTTCCTGAAGTCATTTTGTTGGCATTAGGACTTACAATATGGTAAAAGTGGCCTACACCTAATTGGCACATTTATTTTACTCGTAAGTTTTATTTATTTATGTATTATTTGTAAGTGCCTGCCTGTGGGAAGGGGAATTTCTTGACACTTCCTAACCAATACGGAAATGTTACCAGGGGTGTCCCTATCCACTTGTGCTGCTTGTGTGTTTTACTGTTAACTATCACAAGAAAATGTGGGGTGAAATGTCGCCCCACTTTTTCCAGTGATTACTGTTAACTATCCCACAGTGCCCCTCTCTACATAAAACCAATATTACAGAACCTTTCTTACCCTGAGTTCTCTGGATTCAGCTAGAGTTGTAAAATAGTAATTTGAAAGCTGACTTGACCATTGGATTGCATTTCAAATTACTATTAATTTGAGTCATTGATTCCAAATAATAGCTGGATCCAAACCGAATTATGCATTATAAGGTGTTTTAATGTAACCCAGTGACTTTCAGTGGGAGAGCTAGCCTTACAACTGTGAAAAATGACTTTCAAGATTTTTCACTGCCAGCACATGTCAAACATAAGTACATATGTCTAACCTTTTAAATACCATGCACCCTGCCCTATCGGCATTTGCGGCCTATCTTTGGGATGACTTATAAGTATTAAAAAGTAATGTTTAGGACTGGGAAAGGGTTTACTTTGCCAGGTCCAATTTGCAGTTTTTAAACTGCAAACTCAGACTACGAGGGCAGACCTAGAAACCTGTTATGCATTTTCACTTCATTGGTGCACAATAGGTGCAACAGTTAACTAGTGACTTCTACCTTATAGGCCTTGGGTACACTGGGTACCTTATACTATGTTATAGTTAAGTTAAATGTGTCATTTAGAACTATACCCAATTCAACAAGTTTTTAGGGGTCGGAAAACATGCACTGGGGCCTGATTAGCAGAGATCCAGTGTACAGAGTCCATAAGCCAACTGTATCAGACCAAACAAATAGGGGTGATGTTGTAAAGATGAATGATACGTAGGCCAAGTGATGTAGAACAGGATCACAGCTTTATTCATAAGATCACTTCTTGGTTACAGCTTACAAGATGTTAGACAGATCCCTTAAAGTGCCCCACCAGGAGCAGCCTCCTCGCTGCTCAGCCCTTCCACACCAACTGACTCTCTCTTCCAATGCAAACACCCTCAACATTCTATATGACCTCATCATAGGCTGAGCAGCAAGGCAGAGAACTTCTGTAGGGAGAGTGCATTGAGTAATTAGTACATTACAACACATCTCCCCCCTTATAGTGAAAACATTCAAATTGTGTGAAGGTGATAAAACACACATCTCAGCAAAGGAGGATGCATTAACAACAAAATAGTTATACATCACCCCCCTGCTATAATGATCATAACAATCAAATGCATGGGGATTGTGAAACATACAATTGAGTGTAAAGGAGGATGTATAAAATAACAAAATTACTATACACATCTCCCCCTTATTATGATCATAAACAACAAAGAATGCAAGTTAAGGAAATACATTCTTTAAAACTAAAAAACAGTGGATGCTATCCACCATAACACACACCTCAAACTGCGGGTACAATACCGACACACCTCACAAAGTACCCATTGCGCCACAAACTAAGGCACAAAACTGCGGCAGAACAGGGATCTACAACCCTCAACTGCACATATTAATAACAGGACAGGTCTACCTCAATACAAAACACTCTTGAAACACTGTTGAATCTCACTATGGGTATCTTTACCCCACCCGTAACGCACAGTCCAAACACCTTCATGAGGAAACAACCACATACAGGGTATTACCAAAACCAATAAGTTAGAGAAGCCGCACAAGAGGTAGACTTCTCACGTGCGCACCCGTAACGCACAGTCCAAACACCTTCATGAGGAAACAACCACATACAGGGTATTACCAAAACCAAAAAGTTAGAGAAGCCACACGAGAGGTAGACTTCTCACGTGCGCACCCGTAACGCACAGTCCAAACACCTACATGAGGCAACAACCACATACAGGGTATTACCAAAACCAAAAAGATAGAGAAGCCGCACAAGAGGTAGATTTCTCACGTGCGCACCCGTAATGCACAGTCCAAGCACCTACATGAGGCAACAACCACATACAGGGTATTACCAAAACCAAAAAGTTAGAGAAGCCACACGAGAGGTAGACTTCTCACGTGCGCACCCGTAACGCACAGTCCAAGCACCTACGTGAGGCAACAACCACATACAGGGTATTACCAAAACCAAAAAGTTAGAGAAGCCACACGAGAGGTAGACTTCTCACGTGCGCACCCGTAACGCACAGTCCAAGCACCTACGTGAGGCAACAACCACATACAGGGTATTACCAAAACCAAAAAGTTAGAGAAGCCACACGAGAGGTAGACTTCTCACGTGCGCACCCGTAACGCACAGTCCAAACACCTACATGAGGCAACAACCACATACAGGGTATTACCAAAACCAAAAAGTTAGAGAAGCCACACAAGAGGTAGACTTCTCACGTGCGCACCCGTAACGCACAGTCCAAGCACCTACATGAGGCAACAACCATAAACAGGGTATCACTAAAACCAGTAAAACAAAGAAGCTTCGAAAAAAGAAGTCTTCTCATGTGCGCACCTGTAACGCACAGTCCAAGTACATACTCAAGAGGCAACCCTCCAAAACCAGCCTCATACTAAAAGAAAATGTTTTGCAAGATGAGATACACAACACCATAAAGCATCATATAAAGAGATACTGAAAAACGAAACGCCCCATACAAGACATTTACATTTAAAATCAAACCCTTCTGCTTGGGATGCACAGCATGAACTTGGTGAACAGAAAATAGTCAAAAGATATCAAACACATTCACCAGAAGAGTAACAGTAATCTTAGAGAAGCAGTTATTTCTCCAAAAACCACAATAAACACACAAACCAAGGGGAAAAAAACAAACGAAATCAAGATCACCGCTGTACAACTCATAAACTCAGATAATTTCCATCAATGTCTTATCTTTTTTGCGGCACAAACGTACTGCGTTGTGCCCAGACTGCATCTGGTTTTGTTCATACTTTATTCCGGCAGACAAAACAGCAAAAAAAACGTAGTTGGCAAAACGTGAAAGACGTGGTTGGCAACGCGAGTGAAATGCATGCTTGAAACAGCTAGATCCTAAAATGGCGGAACGCTGATTGACGTAGGCCCCGGATGGCTCACGG
Source organism: Triturus cristatus (assembly GCF_964204655.1). Classification (NCBI taxonomy): domain Eukaryota; kingdom Metazoa; phylum Chordata; class Amphibia; order Caudata; family Salamandridae; genus Triturus; species Triturus cristatus. Next base: position 58,469,379 of record NC_140579.1, read on the forward strand.
CACGTCCATGCAGCTCAGCGTAAAAGCTGCAAGACACTGCGCGTGGAGGAGACAAGGCTCGTGGTGACATCCACAGACATGGAAGGAGTGAGGAGTCATCACAGAAGATGACGCTGAAGGCCTCCGTGAGAAGGTAAACTGGCACGTGTGTTGTCCATCTCGTGCCAGACTTTTGAAAAGAAACTGCAACGGTTCACGCCACTCACTGAAGGTAACGGCCAAAACCAATTCAAATAATAACTTGTATTATGTCAATGCCGATGACTTCAAATAAAGTGTAATTTTTCCACTTCTAAAAGTATCTGCGCAAACCCCGCAGCACTGTCTCCACAAATCGAGCCACTCGCTCAGGCGCACACTTCCTCGCTCTTTGTCCTCACTCGAGATGTTCAAATGGGCAATGGGCCCGATCCTTGCCCCCCGATCTCCACATCCAAAGGTGTACAACATCCTTGCGGACACTAACCGTAAACACCAAGGCCCTTCAAAACACCATAATTTAACACCGAGGCCCGATCTTTGCCTCCGAACATACTCCAGACACACGAGGTGCTCACAGGAATGAAATGGTGCCCACACTGTAGGAAGAGCACACTAGTCCAGTCCCACAGTATATACAGACAAAACTTGCTGTCAGGCCAAGACACTTCTTGCGCAGGTTAAAGGTCCAAAGAAAGCAGGGAAATCATAGCAGGATGTGCAAAGCTGCTGCGCCTCTGTGAAACTAGTTGCTGGAGAGATGTTGTATATATGTGCTTGCTTTGTTATGGCTACTTGGGGTCAGTAGTCCATTCTTTGTGTTTATGTCTCCTCAACCTCCCTCACTACCTATGAGTGTTCTATCTGGTATGTGAATGTTCCAGTCTTGGCAGTTGATGGTCTGGTCAGCTAGCGAAGTGCTTTATCTCTGCTGTGCTATCTTAATAAATCTATCTTGTAACCTGAAGACGTGTCCTGATGCCTACCTAATTCACTTACAACATTTTGGCGACGTTTTGGCTGACCAGACCAAGGCAGAAGCACAGCGCAGCACGAGAAACACTTCGCATCAAGAACCCAAGACACCTTGTCATCCAGCTGTGGCTGAAAGCAACTAGAAAAGGAAACAAGATACCTCTGGTATGCCGCAAAACTAAGAGAAACCTGCTGAATGGATGAAGTTTTCTTCCAAAATAAGAAGAAACCGACAGAATCACCAAGAAAAGAAGAAAACTGCCGCAAGTTATTTTAAATGTAAAAATAAAAAGCAGGAAGAAACTGGTAATCTGTGAAACGCGAGGAAAATTGGAAAAGAAACTGGACACCTCTGTTATCCTGTAAGCCTAAAGAAACCTGCTTCATGAAAGAATTGTAAACCTAAAGAATATTGAAAGAAATTGGTAATCTGTATAACGTGTGAAAAAATCGGCAAAAGAAACAAGAATTATCAAGCAACCTGCCAAACTACTCCATTTGCTGTCAACTCTGAGTCAAGACGACTTGACAGGTAGGAGAGACACTTGCTGTTTAAAGCGCAGCCAATTTATGCGAGTAATTCAAGTGCGTTTCCACTGCAATTTACTGGATTCATTTTAAGCCAATGTATGTTTGGATCTGCATTTTGCTGTAAACGATATGCGCGCCTGAGGCAAGCTGTGATTCCTATCTTAAAGACATCTGGTGACAAGCATGCTGATGGTGTGAGAAAACGAGACTGGGCAAGGTAAAAGTGAAGTGTGTCCTAGTCTTCGCCTTACCGTTATGCCTCAGAGAGATCAGTGGCGTAGCTAGAGCTTGTGGCGCCCGGGGCTACCCCTCAGATTGCCGCCCCTGGAGAGGGGGGGGTGCTGGGGGAAAAGGGCGGCGAGCACTTGAAAGATGTCCGAGAGACATGTAGTATCGCCGCTAATAGTTACCTTGATCATGCAAATTACATGCATATACATGACGCGGTCCAAGGCTACACAGTTGAATAGAACGGCGACTGGCAGTACAAAAGAGAACACACAGACTGCATGATCCATCTGGGGACTCAGAAAAACCACATGTGCCATCCATCTGAGAGCTACATGAACAATTACCTGGTAATCCCCTCAGCACAATGCAAACATGCACATACATGACACTGTTCAGGGATCCATCATCTACAGCTGACATTAAATGACCATACATCATGGTCCCCCCATTAAAGCAGTGGGGACCTGCACAAACAATATGTGCTCTAGGGATCCAAAACCAACTTAACAGTGGCGAAGCCTGTAATTCTTTATCTTTCAAAAACAGCAAATTAATTATTCACAGGAAATGACTCACTGTGTGCCCTTAGAACTAAACGCAGCACAAAGGGGTCAATCAGCTCCACCTTGCCAACACAGACCGGATACAAAGCCCACTCTGGTGGCCCAAAGGCAACAACCAGGGGTCGCGCCCTGTCATTACTTCTAAGCAGCAGCAACCATTCACGATTGGCTCCTGAGGCGGAAAGCCGGGAGCGGGGACTAACTGTTTTTAAATCATTGTGATGTGATACTGTGTATTTTAACTGTTACCCCCACCTACCTGAACATTTGGCTTCTTAGAAACAGCGCTACGCGCTGCAACGACTCCCTTCCTTCGGCCGCCATTCCCGAGGGCGAGGCGAGACACGCCCCCTCGGCTGGCCACGCCCCCCGACAACCATACAAATAGAGCTCACCAACGCTAGGCGCCGCATTCACGATTGGCTCCTGAGGCGGAAAGCCGGGAGCGGGGACTAACTGTTTTTAAATCATTGTGATGTGATACTGTGTATTTTAACTGTTACCCCCACCTACCTGAACATTTGGCTTCTTAGAAACAGCGCTACGCGCTGCAACGACTCCCTTCCTTCGGCCGCCATTCCCGAGGGCGAGGCGAGACACGCCCCCTCGGCTGGCCACACCCCCTCCAACCCCCCGACCCATCGGCATAAAGCATGTGTCTTGGTAGGAAGCGCAGCGGACGAGCGCAGCGGGCGCGACGTTTGCGCGCCGAAGGAGCGCCAAAGGCAAGCCCGTCTGCGCCCGTCCGCGGCCGGACGGGGCCAGGGGCACGACTCCATGCCAATTCTATCTCCTACTCCTCTGAGGAGCTTATCACCCTCCAGGGCCACTTGCCACTCTCGGACTCTGTCCGTAGGCATATTACTTCCCTAGGGATCGCACCCTCTCCCACTCCTACTCTGCCGTTCTCTCCGCCCGTCTGTTTCCCGCAATGCCCTCTCCCACCCGGCCCTTCCCCTCCCACCCAGTCACTATCTATCCTCTTGCTTAACACCAGGTCTGCGGTCAAGCACCATCATGAGCTCTTTGTCTTGCTTGATTCTGAAAAGCCTGACTTACTGCTCTTGACCGAAACCTGGTTCTGTGACTCTTCCCTGCCTGTTCTTTTGGCTACCCTCCCCCCCTCCTATGTGGCCTTACGCGCTGACCGCCCAGCAGGTAGGGTTGGCGGTGGAGTGGCGATTATTGTTCGGTCGGAACTAAATTTTCAACCCATCCCCTCCCCCCCTATCTCCTCCACTGAATTCCTCACTGTTCGTTCCCTCGCCCTCTCCCCTCCTATCACCTGTCTCCTAATGTACCGTCCTCCCCAGTCTTTGCCTCTATTCTTGCCGGCTCTTCAAGACCTTTTGGCCAACATGGTGGTCAATTATGCCTCGGTCCTGGTATTAGGGGATTTCAACTACTGGCCCTCGGACCCTTCTGAGTGTACAGCCTCGAAAGAATTCACAGAGACTCTCACATCCTTAAATTTCATACCACACATCTCTGTTCCCACTCACTCTCACGGTCACACTCTTGACCAGGTCTGGTCTCTTAATCTTCCAGTTTCCCCGGTGACGGTTTCCCCCTGTCCCTGGTCCGACCATGCCCTTATCTCCTTCTCCGTCCCTCTCAACTCGATATCCAAAGTCCCCCACGCCAAAAACACCTGGGCGCGGAATTGGAATAGAGTTGACTTTTCCACTCTTATGCCTCACCTTCAGAACTCTATCCCGTCCCTCTCCGATCTCTCGTCCGACTCCCAAGCCAACACTATCAATACCTGGTTGGTTAGAGGTTGTGACTCAGTGGCTCCCCTGCGCCGCATCTCCGTCCGGCGACCAAAGGAGTCTAACAGGTGGTTTAATGACCACCTAAAAGAACTAAAGCTGTCCGCTCGACAGGCAGAAAGGCACTGGAGGAAAAATTATTGTCCCTCACTCAAATCTCTTTATCTGAAATCACTCGCCGACTATAAGATCGCAATCATTTCCGCCAAAACCTCCTATTTCTCAACCAAAATAATGTCTGCCGAAAATAAACCTAGAGAGATCTTCAGCATAGTGCAGGACTTGGCTTACTCCGACAAGGCTTCACCTAAAATCCCCCCATCCCAGTCCCTTTGTAATCAACTTAACACTTACTTCCTCGATAAAATCGCTACCATCAAAGCCAACATTCCCCCCCCTCATCAGCCTATGTCGACCCCTCTCCTCCTACTGTTCAAAACCTTCTCACCTCCATCCCCCCCATCACTGAAGAGGTATTCCTAGACTTACTCCCCAAAGTAAAATCAGGCTCTCCGGCAGACATCTGTCCGGCGCGAATTCTCCAACGAATCTACTCCTCTTGTCCTGAACCCCCCATTACCTTTCTTAACAGCTCCCTAGCGCAGGGAGTAGTGACCCCTACGCTCAAATCAGCCACCATAGTGCCCATTTTAAAAAAAACAGGCGCTGACCCATCCATCTCAGCCAACTACCGCCCCATCTCTCTGCTGCCCTACTTGGGCAAGGTGCTGGAACGTTATGTCACCACGGTACTCAGCACCCATGTAGAGGCCAATGGGGGTTTGGCTTCCCGCCAGGCTGGCTTTCGACCTAGGCACTCGACTGAATCAGTCGTAGTATCAGTCCTGGACAACCTCAGGAAAGGTATGGATCATAACAAACACCAGGCCCTGGTACTCCTCGATCTCTCGGCCGCATTTGACACGGTAGACCACACCATCTTACTGTCCCGTGTCAAGGCGGCTGGAATTGAGGGAGCAGCCCTGGTGTGGCTTTCCTCCTTCCTGAGGGACCGCACTCAGGCGGTCCGGCTCGGAGATTTTACAACCATCCCACTCCCCGTCACGTGTGGTGTCCCCCAGGGTTCTTCCTTGTCCCCCCTACTATTCAATCTCTACATCTTCCCCCTCATTTTCGCTCTTCAACAGCTGGAGGTCACCGTGTTTAACTACGCGGATGACCTCCAGCTCATCTTTGATCTATCTTCTTCTCCCCTCTCTGTTTCCAGCTTCCAGTACACCATGATATTCATCAGGGACTGGATGAACCATAACCATCTCAAGTTGAATCCGGATAAAACCGAGTTGGTTCTTACCGGAGGTTCTTCCAGTCCCTGGAATTCTCTTTTCTGGCCCCCTACCCTCGGCCCTGCCCCCACTCCTTCTACCACGGTCAAAACTCTGGGGGTTAAAATGAATAATCAGCTCACCCTCCACTCTCAAATCAGCTCCGTAGTCTCCTCCTGCTTCCTCACTCTCCGAACTATCCGCACTGTCGCCCGCTTCTTCTCCCCCCAGACACTCAAAATGATCATGGCCGCTCTAGTCATATCACGACTGGACTACGCCAACGCCCTCTACAACGGCATACCAGCATACAGCCTAAGGAGGCTACAGGTAGTCCAAAACCAAGCCGCCCGACTGGTTTTTGGTCTCCCACGCTACCACCACTCCACACCCCTCCTTAGGGAGCTTCATTGGCTCCCGATAAAGGAACGTTCTCTGTTCAAAACCGCCTGCATGGTTTTCCAGGCTCGTCAAGGCACCGCACCTGCTTTCATCTCCTCACTACTAACAGAATACGTTCCCTCTAGACAACTTCGTTCCTCTTCCAAGTCCCTTCTCCAAATCCCACGCTTCAGACGCAAAAAGTGGGGTGGGTCCAACTTTTCCACCCTGGCCCCCACGTTCTGGAACTCCCTTTCAGACCACCTACGTGCGTCTACCCACTATCTATCCTTCCGTAAGGATCTAAAAACGTTTCTTTTTAATCAGGCATTCCCTGTGTAAACCCCCTCTCCGGCCCAATCCCGGGCTCCCTTCTGTCTCTGTAGCCAATCCCTTCCACTAGCGCCAAGAAACCGTTCGGTGCACGCTGCGCTTTATAAATGCTTTTTAAATTAAATTAAATTAAAACCAACTCCCTGGGAATGAAAAGACGTGTGCTCCTGGGACCAAAAACCAGCTTGTAATAGTGCATCTCTCCTTCATAGCAGCCTCAGAACACACATGGTGCATAGCCTGCCCGGGGGTCCAAAGCTAAAAAACAGGGAGGGGGTGAGACATTATCATCACAATCCTTAAACACAGCTGTAGGGGCCATGGGATCATGTTCAACTCTATCCGAGGCCCAGGACAAACTGCTCCGGCGCTGCGGCACTCCATGAATATTCAGAAGAAACAAGGAACATTACATTTTTCTGCGATTTTGTTTTCACATTACTTTCATGGTAACCAACAGTGTTAAAAGTCTACAAGAACAGTAAAATGATAATAATGTGTCAAGTACGGAACGCCAAGGCTTGCACACGTCCCAACTTGTCATTCTTTCATACACCTTGACTTCTATGACCAAAAGAAATTGTCAGAGCCACCAGTCGACTAACCCCTCCCCTTGGATAAAAATACACTCCAAAGTCCAAAAGGTTGTGTGAATTAACTTTGCATTAACTACTGCTCAGGATGATGTATAGATAGCCATTCGGTTCCTACTCAGGGTTTTAGCCTGTCTGTTACATTAGTAGATGTGCCAGTAAAAGTCTAGGTAAGTTTCTATTTGTGAATCGCCAGGACTCGGACTGAAACAACCATGCAGCCACTGAACGACACCAACCAGGGCACAATTCCGGGGTGCACAGCGTCCACCCATTATTTTCACAGGGTGAACGCCGTCCACCCTGCCAAGAAGTTGGCCCCACAGAAATATGCTGAACTTGTCCAGGTATCATTATCAGAGTCCTAGACACGTTCAGCAGCACCTGCACAGTGACTGCTTTTCATTCCCAGCAGCAACGTGCAGGCAGCGAGGTTTTTTTTTCTTCATATTTATCTCCAGCTGAACCAAAGATAAAGGGCAAGTTGAGGGGCCATTAGGCCTCCTTTTGATAGAGTGGCCTGGAACTTCACACTTAAATGTAAATACAATGGAGGAACAAAAAAAGCACACATCTGGTTATTTCTTCACAGGTACTTGAGGCTTTTGACTTTGTTAGGCCCCTTTATGTAAGTGCAAGAACTGGAAGTATCTCAGATGTGTTGGTCAAGGCCAGTATTTACACACAATTTTAATAGCACTATTTTACTTTCTTTTATAAAGCTACACATACCAATGCAGTGTCAGAGCGATTTACATAACATACAGATTGAAAATAAATCATGCAAGCGTGTAAATCAGTGTACAAGATGTGTTGCATGAGTCAGTGAGGGTTAAAATTTGTAGCAGTCACATATCCTAAATAGCTTACTGTGCTTTATTAAAAGGCTTACTATTTATGAACTGCAAGTAACAAAAGGATCTGTGTTCAAAGCAGTAACCTTAACTAGCTACATTAAAAAAAAAAATCTGTCATCTGCATATTACATGATGTGCTTTGCAGGCACATTAACCTTCTATACTACTATTCTAGCCTACAACAAATCAGGACTATTGGCTTTGTCAATGGTTATTAGTTGCATAAGATAAATAAGCTGCAACTATGGCTTGTTACATATAATATTGAAAAAGCTTCCACTTAAAGCCCTGGTGACAATACCACAATGTTGCTGCTCTTGTATTTCAAAAAGAGAGCAGCAGGGCGCAATGGGGCTTCAAGCCACTGTGAGACATTAGGATGATCATGAAAAACGCTAATTTTCCAGTTCACAATGGCCTAGGGTGGGCCTGGCCCACCCTCTAGAACCGAGCCTGGTTGTAGGTATGATGTTACTTGTTGTATCACATAGCTGGATGCAGTGATAGAAACAGCAAAATATAAGGCAGGCGGCACACTATACTAAACACAGATTTTTAGGGTAAGTGTTTTAAAGCCACGCCCTTAATTAAATCGGCCACCCCCTTTGAGAGACCCCCCCAGTTTTTTCATCCCACTTAAAGCCCTGTTGGCAGCTATGCTGCCACTCTGCCACTCACTAAGTATCCCCAAAACTATTCTCTTACCTCACTCATGACTGCCTCCAGAGTCTCTATAGCAGGCAGAGGGGGCGTGGGGGGGGTGGGGGAGTTGGTTTGAACGAACTTCAGCAGCCAGACCAGTCTACAGAGCCAACAAATTGCCCAGAGATCAGCACTGCCACAGACTGCCCCAGGCCCCCAGCCCCCGGCCAGAATGAGCGCGCGTAGCGCGTCACTGCTACGTCGTTCGTTCTCATCGCGAGGGCAGGGCTGGCCATAATAAAATCATTTTTTTAATGTCGCCAGGGCCGTCATTGGTAGCGCTCGCGTGCTACAAGATTGATTGACGGCCCTGGAGGCTAAGACGGACCAATAGTAACGACTAGAGGTCTATAGCTGAGCTAATAGAAACGCGGGACGTCGTAGCCGCGATTTTGGAAAGCACTTTTGACTGCCAGTGCCGCTGGCGCACTAGCAGTTTAACAGCAGGTCAGTGCGCACTTTCAAACTGGGCCGCGCGCGCTGGAACCCGTTGCGGCCGCGGTGGCCTTTATAAATTATTTGGGGACACAGTGTCCCCAAATAAATGATAAAGGCCGCCGCGGCCGCAATGGCCCACCAGTGCCGCGCGGCCGCCCTCAAAATTGTGCCGCCTGGGGCGGACCGCCCCCACCGCCCCCCCCTAGCTACGCCAGTGAGAGAGATCATTCCGACGTCGCTGCCATCCTGTAAATGATGACGTGTTCGAATCTCCTGGGGTGTTGGCGGAGAGCGCATTCCATGTTAGCGTCATCCTTAAGAATATTTTTTCCGTGTTGCCAGCGTGTGCACGTCTTCGCGCAACACGCAACGTCAGGAAGCCATCTCTGGAATGTTATTCGGTGGTTCCCATGGTAATTGGATACGCTACGGGACATGGCAGTTCATCATTTCCTCGCCGGTGATTCAAGTAAGACACTCTAATGCCGGAGAGTTAAAGGTTAGAGTGTTATGATTCGTTAGAATTACTGAAGCACTGGCAGTTCCGTTTTGTGCCCGTGTGTTTATTCTAATGATTACAGATGTTATAATGGCCACTCACACGTGTTTTCAGCAATTTAGGTCGCACTACGTTTTGTTTTGCCTTTCCAGCATAAAGACCAGCAATTTGTTACAGCGACACATGTGAGCACAGACGAGTCGTGGTTAAAGTGTTATTCTCACAGTAACAGTGCTAAATCGTTGACAACAGGGCCACCCTGTGGACTTTTCAAGTACTTATTTGTGGCTCGTTTTTCAGAAAATAAAGCATTGCTTGGTCAAAATTTTGATCGTTTTTGCAAACTAAAACAGGACTATAGCATTTAGGGTAAAAGGGAGCACGTTCCAGAACAAGGACAGAGAGTCCAGCACCAGGAAAGTCAAGAAACAGTACAGTGATGATTTTGATAATATGTTCAAAGGCACGTAAATAGTAACGTCACTGAAGAAGCGCAAAAAGGAGTATCTTATGGTTCACATATTTCCAGCGTTGACAGAGATCTAGAAATGTGAAAGTTAAGAACCGTGACAGTGATTATTTGGATGTGATGTTCAATAGCACATATATTTATTAGTAGCGAAGAGGCGCAAAGAGGAGTACTTTCATTAATTAGCGTCAACTTTTGGAGATTGTAATTTATTAAATTCCAGCGTTCACAGAGAGTAGTTCAATAGCAGGTGTGACAGAAGGAAACAATTAAAAAAAAATTTAGGAAAAGATGCCATCTTTCAAATTATTGAATGTTTGTCAATTTAAAGAGATGAAATGCAAATGGGAAATTCCTATTTCAATATTTTCATGGAGGGAATATTGCAACTTTACCCCGCTTCAGGGAAAAGTAAGGACTGAGGAAGTGGGCCTTGGACCACGACCGGGAGAGGACAAGGGTAGTCCCAGGACCGGCAAAACTAGAAACCGGGTGAAGACAAAGGATGTCCCTGGACCGGAAGGGGACAAAGGAAGAGGAAAAAGAGAAAAAAAACGAGGGAACTAAAGTTCAAACCTATCTAGCGGTGGACAATGGATGTCACAGAATCAGTACCGGGATAGGTAAAGTAAGGAAAAATGTGTCCTTTGTCCAAGAGTGTTCACGACTTAGAGTTGTGACGACAAGAGTTCCAGTACCACGAGTCAAAATCGTGACATGGAGGTTCTTTCTACCGGTACAAATGTTCCGCGACTAGAGCCGGGCTTTTTAGCCTTAGTACTGAGACAGTTTGTCAACAGACTGCAAGAAATCTGGCTAAGATTTTTCTTTGGGAGCATTCTTCCAGAACTATTGAGCATTTGAGGCTTTTGTTGAACTTTTATATCTTCAACTGTGTGCAGTAAGCCGCGACAGACGAAAAACTGATTGGAGTGCATAAGCTGTCTCTTCCCGTTTTTGATGGCCACAAGGACGGATTGTAGAGAGTAGACTGTTTCTTTTTGTTTTTCGTCAATCGAAGGGAAGAAGGTGGTCATGTCATCGTGATTTTTGTCATGATTCTCATTGTGATCCTCTTCTTATCCTGCTCTTTGCTTTCGTCATCTGGAAGTCCAAGAGGTCGTTGACCTCCTACATGTTTTATGTTTTCTTGCTTTTCCTTTTCATGCTTTAAGCTTTTGTTGGGTGTTTGAAGCGTTTTTGTGTTTTCTGTAAAGGAAGAAGATATGTTGTATATATGTGCTTGCTTTGTTATGGCTACTTGGGGTCAGTAGTCCATTCTTTGTGTTTATGTCTCCTCAACCTCCCTCACTACCTATGAGTGTTCTATCTGGTATGTGAATGTTCCAGTCTTGGCAGTTGATGGTCTGGTCAGCTAGCGAAGTGCTTTATCTCTGCTGTGCTATCTTAATAAATCTATCTTGTAACCTGAAGACGTGTCCTGATGCCTATCTAATCTACTTACAACAAGAGACAGTTCAAGGGGCAAAAGTCCTTCAAGTGACAGCAAGTCACTCAGGCCCATACAGGGACAATGCAGTAGGAACTGGCACCTTGAGTTGTGGGCGACCAATGATAGGGTCACTGGTGGGGCTTGGGTGGGGGTGCCAGTTTGCTTCACTCATTAAAGCAATTTTCATACCTTAGAGTCCTTAAAGTCTTTAGTTCCTTTGGTCTTGCTTACTCCACGCGTAAGGGTCCAGATCGTCGCCAGTGTTGTAAAGATGAATGATACGTAGGCCAAGTGATGTAGAACAGGATCACAGCTTTATTCATAAGATCACTTCTTGGTTACAGCTTACAAGATGTTAGACAGATCCCTTAAAGTGCCCCACCAGGAGCAGCCTCCTCGCTGCTCAGCCCTTCCACACCAACTGATTCTCCCTTCCAATACAAACACCCTCAACATTCTATATGACCTCATCATAGGCTGAGCAGCAAGGCAGAGAACTTCTGTAGGGAGAGTGCATTAAGTAATTAGTACATTACAACAGGTGACCCTGCAAAAAGAGGCATTTCTTACACTGTTGTAATGAGGGGGCATAATTATCAATGGTTTTTGCATAGACCAAGGCTATCATTACAACTACTGATTGCGGAGTGGTAATTTTGAGTCTTGAATTACTGATAACTTGGATACTAATACTTCTGGGATGCAAAATTACTGAGGGTTGAAAAGTAAGTCTATCTAGGTTGTCTATCAAATTGGGAATAACTAAATCGGTGTTACTCCACCTGTAATTCCGCCCTTTTTCTTGAGAGATATTTCTCCATTCTTTGCCAGAATTTGTTCCACTGTATTACCAGCAGTAATTTTGAATATAATAGCACATGCACAATTATTCTGGGCCTCTTAGTAGTAGGGATTTGACTGGAACCCCATGTTTCTGCCAAGTCAATATTAGGAGGCCACATGAAATGTGGCCACATTTTTTTTTACGTCTGATTATTCAGGAACCTAGGTGGTGATTCTGCAGTCCTGTAAGTGTTCTGGCCATCCTATGGTATATTAGACTAACATAATTATCACCATTGAACATTGTGCCAGGTTTAGATTCTTGATCATGCATCCCATGGAATTCACATGCCATGCTCGTAGCTCTGAGACAGAGCTCATTCTGGGGAACTCAGGAGATTACCCTTTAGTACATGACACCAACTCCCTTGGGGACTCTGTTTTGTCTGTTACCAATGCTTTCTCACATCAAGCAACAAATGTGCCTCAGTCCTGGCAATCTCTCTGTCTCCCTCCTGCCAACTAGCTTCTATCAAACCTAACAATTCATCTGTCTCTTTTCTAACAACCTATCTCTGTCTCCCTCCTAACAACCCCTTTATCTCGCTGCTAAAAGCACATCTGCCTCCTTTGTCTCCTTTCTAAAAGCCATCTCTTCTCAGCTTCTAGCAATCTTCTGTCATCATTTTCTAACCATCCATCTGTCTCAATAATAACCGCCCTCTTCTTAACAACTGATTTGTCTTCTTTCGAACACCCATCGCCTAGCAGTCACCCGTCTCCCTCCTAGCAGAGTAGACAGCTCTGCCTTCCTCCTAGCAAACCACCAGGCTCTTTTCTAATAACCCTGTTATGCCATCCTCCTAGTAACTCATCTCTGTCTGGGATGCTAGAACTTTTGCACGTGACATAATTCACCTTTTGTTGCATCACCAGAGATGTGTCTGACTATTTGGAAACTGGGTTTGAGACTCATTTTCAAATAGGTGATGATGGAGCAGATGACAACGGTAGAGTGTGAAGAGCCAGAGAAGGCGTTTGAGGGCACGGCACAGCCATCAAAGGACAGTAAGCACAGAGAAGCGTAGAAGCATGGGCTACTAGAAGGTGTTTCTATTAACAGAGGTACTGATGTAAATGAGGTAGTGGTAATGCATAGGCACTGCCATGTTAGCGATTGACACTGTCACTCTATTTGTGAACAGCTTCTCTTGCTGTATAGAATTATATACAGCAGTTTTTTGTTAAAGCTCCCAATAATTGGCAGAGCTGGAAGGAGAACAGAGGCAGATGGAAATAAAACTATTTACAAAGATGACAGAAATTGGTCAAGTTAAAAAGAGGAAGTGAAAACCACACACTGCCACAAAATTACAGAAGTTGTAGATTCTACACACAGTGAATGGATAAATCCAGTAAAGTAAAGAAATAAGAAGTAAAAACACAGTAGGTGATATCTGCACGTACAAGTGAATATCACAAAGCTAGTTGGCTTTCAAAATGTACACCTGAAAGTGACCTGTCCACGCCAAAGTGGATATCACCGTACACATGAATAAATGGCAACCCCTTAACTAAACATGCAAAGAAAGCACTATGAGCGATACACAATAATGCAAAAAAATAGGTGGGAAATCCACGTACCGGTGGAAGACCACACAGCCGAAGGCTATTACAGTGTGTACCTTAATAAATGAAAATTATAATCATGCAGTTAAATTAAATGAAGTACAGTAATAATTTATGTGACATTTCCACATACAAGTGAAATGACACTGGCAATGCATGCGTACCATGAAAATTCTGTTACTGGCTGAATTTAGAAGGCAATCCATACATAAACCTAAACTAATGAAAATTCCCATTAGGAAACTTGTAACAGATTAATTAGCTAAGGGAAAAATTCCATGTTATGAACCAGTGCATACTTCAATAATGAAAATTATTTCTGTGCAGATGAGTAAAATACTATACAGTAATAACGTATGTGACATATCCACGTACAAGTGAAATGACACGGCAATGTATTCATACCATAGAAATTCAGTCACTGGCTGTAGGAGGCTAAATATAAACCTAAACTAATGAACATTCCCATCTGGAACTTGTAACAGATAAATTACCTAAGAGGGAACAATTACTCGTTATGAACCAAGGGAACAATTACACGTTATGAACCAACAAACTTCGTTGGCAATGCATACCTCAAATAATGAAAATTTTTGTTACAGACTGTAGGTTATTCACTCGTATCCCTAATAAAAAGTTCCCTTCTGGAAACATGTAACAGATCAATATCATAAGAAAGCTATACGAAACCCTTGTCCATAAAGACTGCTATGTCAATGAAATGGAAAAACATATTGCAGCAATTTTAAAATAAATAACTCTTTTCTATTCTTTTTTTTTTTTTTAAATAACATAAATATGCCACACGAATGAATGAATGGTTGAATTAACTTTTTAGATGGGCCTGAGGTAGTAGTATGATTACCCCAAAATTGTAGCGCCATTTCAGAAAGTTGGAAGTAGGCATCGAGGGTGATTAATGAAATCACTTCACTTCCATGGTGTAAGGCGATAAGTTCTACTGGATACTAGAAGTGTCTTGGTGCGGCGAGGCTTGCTTGAAGCTTTAATGTTCTGAGCATACACAAAAAAAAAAAAACGTGGTTGGCAAATGCTCCGATTTAATTGTAATAAGCAAACGTGGTTGGCAAAAGCGCTGAGCATGAATAACCGTGCAGATCCAAAATGGAGGCACGCAGCACGACAGAGAACCGGGTGGCTCTCAACACGTCCATGCATGTAGGCGTCAGTGAGCAGCAGACTTGAGAAATGCGGAGGCAATGACGTGAAGGACTGAAACATCGAAAAGTTGCCAGGACAACACAGAACAATGAGGTGAGCCTGTGACAGCATGGCAGGCTCCTAACAGACTGCATCAGACTCGCGGTTCTCACTGAAGTGCTGTGGCTCGCGGCACCCATTCAAATGCCGCTGAGTGTAACGGCAGGCTTTAAATAATAGTTATAGAGTTACCAAAATACCGCAGTTTGATGTATGAAGGACGGTTTTGACCCAAAAATGACTCCACAAGACCCCAAGGGTTGAAAGTGGGCGCGAAGGTTCTCATAAAACGAAGTGCCCAAACTGCATACACAGACGAACGGCTCACCCAGGTGCAAACCACAGCGAACGAAATTAGGCAGTCTCACTCCTCGAATCAATCAACAGCATTTGTACTACGATGTACAGGGAATACGTTTTCAGGTGAATAAAAGTTCCTTTTACTTCCAGTAGGTGGCAGCGACCATCCATTTACACCCGCTTGTGACCAATTATACATCCCTCTGACCTGTCAAAAAGTGGAGATCGTTCTCATACCTGCTAGTTCTCTCTACCAGCTGAACTCTCCCTGGAGGTCCGGTTTTCCTTATCTGTTGAACTCTCCTCAGGTAGCTCTCATACCGATCCTGGTTTGATGGAAGAGCGACCGATAACCCAGGAATTGGCAAACTGTAGGTGAGGAAGGTAGCAGGAAGAGCCTCGCGTCCTGGCACACTTCAGCGGGCGACTGATGTTGGTCACTGGTGGGGCCCCTGGTGTCAGATTTTTAAGTACGTAGACTACTGTTTCAAGATAGGTGCTTTACCTTAGGTAATTTCAGTTTTCTGTTTAACCGTCTGCACAGGCAGGTTCTTCCGGATCGTCGCCAGATAAAATATTATGAAATAATTGGAAGTTGACGAGGTGTAGCATATGAATAATGCTTTATTAATCAGATGATAAGTATCAAGGGGGGCCCCACCAGGAGCAGCCCACTTGCTGCTCAGCCCGTCCTCAACTGATCCTCACACTCAGGCATTCCAGCACTCCATTCTAACCACGCACCAACATTCCACTCTGGCTGAGCAGCATGACCTACAATACTAGTCTACTCCATCAGTGTGCCTTTATCATAGAGAGAGAAGATGAAAAGAGAACTGGAAAAGTTAAAAAAAGATGAGATAATAGAGGAAGTAGAAGGCACCAGGTGGTTGGCGCCAGTTGTAGCCGCACGAAAATCGAATGGAAGTCTGCGCCTATGCATAGACTTAAGAGAATTGAATAAACAAGTCATCATAGATAAATATCCCCTGCCAAAAATATTCGACATGTTAATGCTCTTACAAGGTGCAAGTGTTTTTTCTACAGTAGATTTAAAATCTGCTTATCATCAGATAAAACTTGAAGACAAGTCCAAAGGTCTTACAGCATTTATCACCCCCTTTGGTACTTACAGGTTTGTTAGATTGCCATTTGGTCTGGTGTCTGCGGCATCCGTATTTCAGAGAGCATTGGAAAAGGTTTTAAAAGGAATTCAGGGGGTAAAAATCTATCAAGATGATGTGCTTGTTTATGGGAGAAATTATGAGGAACACGATATGATACTCAGGGAAGTTTTTAGAAAGTTTAAGGAATACAATTTAACTCTAAGGATTGACAAATGCAATTTCAAGAAATCATCCATAGATTATCTGGGACATACCATTTCAGGTCAAGGCGTCCAACCCAAAGCTGAACTTGTTGGTGCCATCCAGGACCTAGCCTCTCCGTCCAATAAGGAGGAACTAATGAAATTTCTTGGGATGTTAGAATATTATAGCAAATTTATGAAGAACTTTGCTGGGATGTGTGTGAATATGCGGAAATTGTTATGCAAGGGTGTCAATTTTACATGGTCTGACGATTGTGAAAAGGAATTTGTGGCGGTTAAGAATATGCTCAAAAAAACTCCCAAGTTGAAAAGCTTTGATCCAACTAAAAAAACTGTTCTCATTACTGATGCCAGCGTGAAAGGTTTGGGGGGTGTGTTACAACAGAAGGATGGTGATACAGAAAATGTCATCTTGTTCTTATAACGCGGCCTCAGAGGTGCAGAATTGAGATATTCTGTGATTGAAAGAGAGGCCTTAGCAGTACACTGGGCCATAAAGAAACTCAAGAATTTACCATGGGGTGTAAAATTCGAGGTACGAACGGATCACAAACCACTGTATCAAGTATTTAACGAAAAAGGAATAGATGCTATTTCAGGAAGGATTTCCAAATGGGTTGTAGGACTTCAGGGCTACAGTTTTAAAGTTGAGTATTTTGCCTGGTGCTAGGAATAGCGTTGCGGACACTTTGTCAAGATTAGTGGCGCAGAGTGAAGATATGGCCGAAGTTGAGGAGGATAACAATAATGAATGGGTTTGTACCATTGAGGTAGGCGGAATCAAGGAAAACAAATGGCGAGAAGAATGTGCTAAAGATAAAGAATTTCTTGAGTTAACCTCTTTACTCAAGAATGGATGGGTCAAGAAAGTCAAAGGAAACTGTGAAAAGTATTGGCTAGTAAGGGATGAATTAGCTGAGAGTGGAGGCCTTATTTTTAGGGGAACCAGATTAATTCCACCAATTTCACTTTGTGAAGGGCTTCTTGAGATGGCACACGAGGGGCATCTGGGCATGTCTAAGACTAAAGAGAGGTTAAGGCTTACATTTTGGTGGCCAGGAATGGACTTGCAGGTGGAACGACTTGTGCGGGATTGCATACCTTGTTGTATGAGTGAAAAGTGTCAGAAGCCTAGGGTCCAACCCATGATAATTAGGGAAAGGCCGAAGAAGCCATGGCAGGAGTTAGCTTTTGATATTTTAGGACCCATTCGCGGTCATGGTAGTGAGAGTTATGTCTTTGTGTTGGTTGATCTACTTTCCAGGTGGCCATAAGTGAAAATCACTAAGTGCATTGACATCATGCATGTGATAGAGTTTCTTAAGGAGGTCTTTGGGAGAGAAGGGCTTCCTGGTGCCATATTGACTGATAATGGTCAGGACGGTTGAAATTTACAGAGTAACACCCCATGCTATTACTGGTCGCGCTCCTTTTGAGTTACTTAAAGGAAGATGTGCTAATACTTTAGTTGCTCCTTTCTGGATTAATGATACAGAATCTAAAAGAGGGATGAATGGTTCTGTTAGTGACCAAAGAAAAGCTGTGAAGGTCACTTCCATCAAAGTGGGTGACTTAGTGATGATCAGAGCTCATGAGGGTAGGAAAACTTCCAATTTGTTTCAAAAACCTCACAGGGTAATCAAAGTATTGACAAATGCTATCAAAACTGAGGATTCGCGTATTTGGAATCTCAACAGGGTAGTAATTATAAAGAATAGTAAATTGAATGACAATAGATAAATTCTTCTCAGTTGTTTCTCAACCTAATCCCAAGGTGGACTGTGGAATTGAAGGTGATACCAGAAACAAGAGAATTTCCAAGTTGCCCTTGAGGTTTAAGGATTATCTTATGTAATATGTGTTGGTGTATTTCGTTTTATTGTATTTCTTTGTTTAGTTTCGTATATAGGAGGAAGGTGTGTAATATCCTGAAGTTAATTAAAGTTTATTAATTAATAGATGTACTTATTATAACAGAGATGCTGCTTATATTTAAAGGGACACCATGGTGATGGAACCTGGAGTGGTGATGCTTCTGCAGCAGCCTGTCAGTTGCACCTGACACCTTCTGCTGGATGGATGGGATCACTTTACTGGAATAAACTCAACTATATTTCCTACCTCTTGGAGTCTCACCATTCTTGATTTTTACCTACATTTTACACAGTTCCAGTTGGTTTAGTGCAGCAGGGTCCCTCAAGCATCCCTCTCATTCATCTTGGTAAAAGTTGAAACTCAAGCTCTCACCATCGAAGGATGGAGGATCAACATACTTCATGCACTTTGACATTTTTACACAGCATTTAAAAAATGAGGTATTGTCCAGCAAGGAATATTACAAAACAGTCATCTTTTATTAAGCAGAACACTGGTCAATCACATTTACAAAGTACATTCTAATCCAGAAAATCAGGTCCCTTACGAATGTTTGTGACAGGGAGTAACATAGAGAGAGAATAAAAATACTCACTTGAATTGTTTGTTGACTATTTATAACCCAGAAGAAATCCCTCAATCATCAGGACAAAAGACCAGGGAGTTGAAAATTGGGATTGAGTACTTATGTGTGTATGTAGGTCTTTGGAGAGTGCGGACTCAGCAAGAGAGTAAAGGGGTGCAGAACAAGAATGGAAGTCTGAGTAGTACTGCTGATCCCACCGAGGAAAAATAAGCAGCACTTTTCCAATGAAAAGGCCTCCCTGTGGGGAATCAGAAGAGGCTTAGTCTTAAAGAAAAAGGGCTGAAAGTTTCTAAATGTCAAAAATTATCAACACTTGTTCAGTATCAGACTGTCCCTGGTTTGGAGCCATGGGTCTGTGTGGCTCAACCTCGGATCCTGGTGATCGTTCTTATATTTTGATCTCTGGAGAAACAACAATTGCAGTGGGCAATCAAGATGGTCCTGGCCCATGAGGGTGCTCAGAACACAAGAATAGATTCCACACAAAGGTAGAACAAAAGGGTGGATTCCAATGAAGTGACCACAAGGGTTGCTTTCAATGAATTTGCGCCTACATTGGAGAATGCTGACAATGCAATAGCAAGGAAAAGGAATGTGTTTCACAGTTGAAGTTTTAGGAGCTCACCAAGCAGCACTCCCCATTGTGTGGTCTGGGCAAGGGCAGGGGGATAATTACTCTGCTAGTACCACACGTCTTGGTTGTGGTATCTCAGAATTACACAGTGGTTCTTCTGTTCCAGGATTTTATTTGCATCATTGGTTGGTAGTCAGCAGTTTGTAATATAAGTCTGGAAGCAGAAGGGTACCTCAAAACAGAGACACACCAAGATTTGCCTCAGTCAGATTTCCCACTTTTCACTGGATTGAAGACAGTGTTAAACCTCAGTTTCATGAGGCAATGGATACCCTCGTTAAGGCACCTCCCAGAACAACAACATTCAGAAATACAATTCATTAGATAATAAGGTTGATTAGATGGACACAATGAATAACGGAGTTCTAGATCAATGAAAAGTTAAAGCGTTTTATTACAGAATTCAAAAATAAGCATTACAGAGGCATTGCCATGTAGGTACTCAAATGCAGAGTTTTACTGAGAAGGTAAAAATCCAAACCTATGCTAAATCCCAAATGAGCAGCAAAACTGGGAGAGAATCGAACAGCATCACTAGTAGCATATGAAAGTCTTCTAGCTCACACCCAAACTCAAGAAATATTACACATTCTTTTCAATAATAATAATCCACATTTGTAAAGCACGAACAATCACCAGTAAGTGTCTCTAGGCGCTGGGGGCCGTCGGGAAGATTAAGCAAGCTATTGCCCAGAGTCACTTGGTGCTGGGCTAATCTGTGGCCGGTGCTGGTGATTGAACCGTGATCCCCAGATTCCAGAGTCAGTCGCTCTGGCCGCGGCGCCACACCCCTTCCACTTGCATGTGACATTACCAAAACTGCAGTCTTACTATGGTGTGGGGAAAAGTATCATTGCAACAGCAAATCGGAGCACATTTAAAATAAACATGACATTGTCTTGAACCAAAGCACTGACACACTACATGAATAAGTCAGCACCATCTATGCTAAAGTCATCTGGAGATGCTGTAACACACCTAGATACAATAACACGTTAAATGAATGAGTAGGACACAGTAAATCAATGATTATTGCTAATATTAGCAGAGTAGAGAATGTTCACAAAGAGCCGAATGCAATAACATTGGAAATAAACCATTGCATTTCAGCTTGCCTGTGTGCTGCAGTTTGCAAAGAAAGAAGGTGGGCGGAGGGAGAACAAGATGAGTGACCGAGGTGACTTCCATCTTAGACAAGATGGCGTTTCCAATAAAATACGGCCTACTGAACATTTCTTACAGGGGATATTTAAAGCAGACCTTGTCTGTTAATCTTTTTAGGGCTTTGAATGAAAGCTAGTGTTTTCCATGGTTAGATGACCCTGTTGCAGAGACTTGCATGGTCATCATATCAAATTCTGGGGGGGTTGACTCAGCCTTTCAGTATCGTGGAGATGCTAAAATGAGTAACACTCATTTTGGCAATTACGCTATCTTTTATTTATACGTCTGTGAAGTCACTAGACTGTAGCAGCCACTACTATTTAAAAACTAAAGCAAGTCAGGATCTTCACCGAGAAGATCTCGTGTCAAAGAACCATAATGTGATGAAGCTTAGAGGTTACTATTATCCATGGTGTGCGGAAAAGTAATTGACTCTCCAGGTAGAGTTGGGCTGAGCTGTAGAGGTTTATTTCTTGAACAGGCAGGTAAAACTAGTTTGTAAGACTAAGATTGAAGATGAAAAAAGCATGGAACGTTCTAGATGAATATTACAGAAATGAAATAATGTTTTTAAAGTGGTAAGCAAACAAGCAAAGTTTTTTAGGCTTTTTTCCTGTGCATGCCTCTGTGAATCATTATTTGGGCGAAGAAAACGGTTCTTTGATTAGAGATGTGTGCTATTTATATTTCATCTGTTAAATGTTGTAAAATTAAGAAAGTTAATGAAGATTATGAAATTTGTCACCTTCGTCTGAAGTAAAAAGAAAATTTGCAAACTTTTTCTGTATAACTATTTTTGCAACAGAGTTCCCTGATGAAAGTTAATTTTTGAATGGAAAAAATGCCCAAAATATATTTTTTCAGGATCTTTTCTTTAAAAGTTTAAAAAACTTCATGAAAATTCGGAAGGGAAATCTTGACAGACTTTTGCTCAGTACATTGATGACGAGACAGTGGTTATGGCAATTAGAGGGAGAACACACATAACGTATTGCTGCATTTCACAGAGTAAATCTTTTCTGGTCTATTGCAGCTGGCACCACAGCAGAGGAGGCAGAGGAAGAGGTTAAAGCTGTGAAAAAATCTACAGTCCTTAATGGCAAGATTTTGAAGGAAGGTGTGGAAGCCTGTGGCACCATACAGTAAGACACTTTTTCAGCTAAAATGCTATTGCTGTAATCTAGTTCTGCCTAAATGTGTACATAGAGTATGTGAGTGAATGAAGGCCATTTTCAGACTCACGCTCGGACCTGAGCGGCTTATGTATGCATAAGTGATTTTTGGGGTCAATATGAGTGTGTGTGAAAACCAGTGTTAATGTGGTGTTAGTTTAGAGGATTGCACCATCAATCCAGTGCACATTTGATGTAGTGAATCACTGTCATGTAACAGTACTAAGAGATTCTCTTCTAGCTAGAGTATGAATGGTGTATTTTCACTTTGAATGTTTTCCACTGATTCATGGAAAGATTTAATGACGCATGTCAAATTCAAGTGTTTTCCCAACTCTGCTGTAGCAGGTTTTGCTAATAAAGATTAGCATATTCTCATTCTGACTTTTTGCAAAACAATGCATTTTTTATGCAGTTTGTACCATACTTTTTGCATGAATCATAAGAACTTTCAGCATAAGTCTGGTGATATAAAGACTTTTAAAAAGTCTGAAACGTTAGTCTGAAATTCTGATTTCTAACAATATAACTTTTTTGGGGAAGCAGAAATTTCTGCAAAAACTCAGACTGTCGTCAAAGGGAATACTGATACTGAATACTTCTTCAGTCCAGCTCTGGCTACTTAGAAGTGTTAGAGACTGGCTTAAAATCTTTCCAAGAAGATTTAAAATACAACTTTCTCTATACTAAACCATTGGAAGTCTACATAACTAAATGTATGTGTTAAAATAGGATTAATAAATTACTACAAGGGTATCATAATGAAACAATTGCCATCCAAATGGTTATTGTGAGACCGGCCTCGTGGCGTGGGCCCTCCCGACCAGCAAAGTACACTACAACCACGCCGAACCTCGTGGACACGGCCTTCCGGCTCCCGTGGACCAACATCCCGAGGGCCGACCAGATCCCCAACACGCATGCCTGGCCGAGGGAGAGCGAAACCCCCCAACCCAGACCAGACCGAGAGGCGCCGACCCGGTCACACCTCTGGTCTCTTCCCCGAGGGAGGTTTCGATCGACCACCAGGCCCCCGGTGAGCGGGCGCCTTGCCTGCTGGGCGTCTGGAGTCCCTCCCGGACACACCTGAACAGATCAAAGGGCCGAGCGACGGGAAAACCCCCACACACCGCCCCCAGGCACCAGACCCCTCTCTGCGAGGACTCCGGACTTCAAAGAGGAGGGGGAGTATAACAAGGGGTGCTGAAGGGACGGGAGGCAGAGAAGACCTGGACTGACGAGAGCCTGCGGACTTGGTCGCGGCTCGATCACTCCCTGAACAGAAGAACGCTACCCGAACCCCGAACCATCTGAGCCCTGCTGACGCTGTCGCGGCTCCCCGAACTCTGAACCATCTGAGCCCTGCTGACGCTGTCGCGGCTCCCCGAACTCTGAACCATCTGAGCCCTGCTGACGCTGTCGCGGCTCCCCGAACTCTGAACCATCTGAGCCCTGCTGACGCTGTCGCGGCTCCCCGAACTCTGAACCATCTGAGCCCTGCGGACGTTGTCGCGGCTCCCCGAACTACTCTGAACCAGCTGAGCCCTGCTGATGCCGTCGCGGCTCCCTGAACTAAGAACCTCCGGTGCCTGCTGAGTGACTCGCGGCCCGCTCCTCCAAGAGAATCGGCAGAGATCGCCGAGAGAAGCAACATCCCCTCAGCTCGAGGATTGAGAGCTGGGCGCCGGATACCTCGCAGAGACACTGATTGAAAGACTGTCCCGCTACCCCTTACCCCTCATCACAAGACCGCTGCCGCTTGTGGCATTAATTCTGCACCTGCCTGCCGGATCATAAAGATCCCTGATAACCATCGATAAAAGTATATCCTCTTACAACGAATTACTGTGTGGTGTCCCTCTATCCGAAGAAGAGAGTAAGCGCAGCGTGTGCGATCCTAGGTACGAGACCCTTCCAGGAAGGGCCTCCCTGCTCTTGCTCGGCCTAGCTCTGGGAAAGGTGGGCCTCAGGGTGGTCAAGAACACATTCCGCAGCCTCCCCGGGGGACGCCTTCCAACATTTGGTGGCAGCGGTGGGATCCGAGCCAACACCTAGAGATCGTACAGTAGACGGCGTACGCACTACCAAGAAGAATGGAAGGAGAAACTTCCCTAGGTGCCGCAGGCACCAACCCAAGCACGGCATTCCAAAAGGACCAGTTAGAATTTTATACGCACCGAGAACTGAAACAATTTTGCAAAGACTTTGGAATCGCTACCACCGGACTAAGCACGAAAGAGGACTTCCAGGGGGCATTAAAAACATGGGTCGAGGCGGAAACTCCCCAGACACAAACGGAAGGAGAGCCTCCCAACGAACCACGAAGCAACCCGGGGAGGAACGGTGCCCCCGAGAGGGGCCTATCCCCAGAGGAACTAGCGGACCGAGAAAGAGATCGCCACCACGAACTAGAACTAGCAAAATTGAAAATCGAAGGAGAGCTAAAACTGGCTGAGAAAAAACTGGCGGTGGAACAGTTACTCCTACAAGGAGAACTAGAGGAAAAGAAACGACAGAGAGAGCACGACGAAAAAAAACTCCAACTAGAGCACGAACGTAGCCTAAAAGAAATCGAGCTCAAGGCTAGGAAGGAGGGGGCCCAACCCTCGGGAACACAACCCATCTCCTCCACCTTGGAACCCAAGGTCCACATCCCCAAGGATGTGGTAAAAGAATACTATAAGAACGACGATATTCAGCAATGGTTCAAGGCCTACGAAGTCGCCATTACCTCCCACCGAGTCCCGCAGAAAGACTGGGGGGCTGGGCTGTGGGGCCGGTTCCTGAGCGAGGGAAGAGATACCCTGCTGGACCTGCCCTCCACCGTGATGAACTCCTATAGTCACATGAAAGAGGCTCTAGTAGCCAGATATGGGCTCACCCCTGAAATGTACCGGCAACGGTTTCGAGACTGTAAAAAGATACCCGGTACCACCTGGGTGGAGTACGTGAACTTCTACAGCCGGGCCTTGGACGGGTGGATCAAGGGCAGCAAGGTCTCCACCTTTGAGGAGCTGTTCGACCTAATCGCATGGGAACACTTGTCCGTTAATTGCTTCGTAGAGCTACGCCAGCACCTCCTGGACAGCAAGCTCACAGACCCTCGAAAACTGGCCGTCGAGGCTGACCGATGGGTGAACACCCGGGCCTCCCGGGGCCCCGTGGGAGACTACGGTCGCCACAGTCAGGGACCCCCCCGCCAGAGGGACGGAGGGAATCAAGGCCGGCAACGGGAGCTCCCGGGGGGACCCCCGCTCAGCCCGCCCAGAGGACCATCTCCGCCCTTTCCGGCTCCACCTCCGGCCAGCACCGGGCCACCAGGGAGGCCGGGGCCCCGAGTGAGGATCACCTGTTTCCGCTGCCAACAGACCGGACACTATGCCAGCGACCCTCAGTGTCCCCTGTACCAGCGGTCCACCACAACAACCCCGCCGGCTTGACAGATAGCCTCCGTAGCCTTGGGGGAAGAGATGGAAGACCACGAGGAATGGGAACCAGCCGCCATGGCATTGGTCTCCCTAGGGGACCGGGAGATGGTCCCCGGAACGTCCCTGCCCGCCAATACGAAGAAGTACCGACAGCAGGTGACGGTCAACGGTCACCGCATCGAGGGCCTCCGGGACACAGGGGCGAGTGTCACGGCGGTTCATTGTCACCTGATCTCCGAAGATCAGATCCTGCCTGGCGCCTTTTGCCCCGTTATATCCTCAGACAATTCCAAAAGCCTCTGCCGGATGGCCCTAGTCCCCTTCGAATGGGGGGGAGTCACCGGCAAGTTAAAGGTGGCGGTCCGAACCTCCCAGCCCGTGGACTGCCTCCTGGGCAACGACCTCGAGAACTCCCCGTGGGGACAAGTGGAACGAAGAGCCCACCTCGAGATGATGGGCCTACCCGAATGGGTATGCGCCACCACGCGCTCAATGACTCTCAGGGCGCCTCCCTCCGAGGGGGAAGAGGCCCGGCCGCTGGACACCGCCACCACCCCTGAGATCCAGGATACACCACCAGAGGCCAACGACCCCCCTCTGGACGAGCCGACTGCTCCCGACGAAGGGTCAGTGCCTTCCGACCCCGAAACCCTGACCCACCTCGAGGGCTTGCCAGAACTGGCCCAGTGGCCCTGCGAAGGGGGCCCTTCCCGTGAAGAGTTCTGCCAAGAACAATCCACCTGCCCGTCCCTCATCGGACTCCGACAACAGGCCGAGGCCCAAGCAGCGGGCGACCAGACTGGCACCCACTGGATATACTGGGAGGACGGCCTCCTGTACAGCGAACAGAAGTCGGCCGAGTTGGGATCGGCCCGGGTACTGGTGGTACCCCTACCCCTCCGAAGCCTCCTCCTGGGCCTGGCCCATGATGTACCTTTGGCCGGACACTTAGGCCAAGATAAGACCTACCAACGACTCGTCACCCACTTCTATTGGCCCAAGATGCGAGCAAATGTGGAGGCCCACTGCAAGTCCTGCCCCACGTGCCAGGCCAGCGGAAAGAGTGGGGGCAAGCGCAAGGCTCCGCTACAACCCTTCCCCGTCGTCAGTACCCCTTTTGAGCGGGTAGGAATAGACATTGTGGGACCGCTGGACCCCAAGACCGCCCAGGGCCACCGGTTCATCCTCGTCCTAGTGGATCATGCCATCCGTTACCCCGAAGCCATCCCTCTCCGCACCGTGACGGCCCCCGTGGTAGGCCGGGCCTTGATGGGGATCTTCTCCCGCATGGGGTTCCCCCGCGAAGTCGTGAGTGACCGGGGCACGAACTTTATCTCCCGATATATGAAGTCACTCTGGCAGCAGTGCGGAGTGTCGTACAAATTCACCACCCCGTACCACCCCCAAGGAAACGGACTAGTCTAGCGCTTTAACAAAACGCTGAAAGGAATGATCATGGGCCTCGAGGAGCCCCTACGCCGGAGGTGGGACGTCCTCCTCCCATGTCTCCTGTTCGCCTACCGGGAGGTTCCCCAAAAATCCCTGGGATTCAGCGCATTCGAACTACTATATGGGCACCCCGTCCGAGGACCCCTGAGCCTGGTCAAGGAGGGGTGGGAAACAACCCCCCGGGGGACCCCCCCGGATGTGTTCCGATACATCTTGGCGCTCCGCAACCAGACCCGAAAATTCAGAGAACTCGCAGAAGCAAACCTCGAGGCCAGTCAGGAAGAAATGAAGCGCTGGTATGACCAGAATGCCACGCTGGTCGAGTTCCAGCCGGGCCAACAAGTCTGGGTCATGGCCCCGGTGAGACCCTGCGATCTCCAAGATAAATGGACTGGGCCCTTCAAGGTGGTCGAGAGGAAGAGCCAAGTCACATATCTCATCGATATGCAGTCCCCGCGGAACCCCCTCCGGGTTCTCCACGTGAACCGCCTCAAACCTCACTTTGAACGGACCGAATTAAGTTTACTCCTGGCCACCGACGATGGGGCCGAAGAAGACACTGAGCCCCTTCCAGACCCCCTGGGGGCGAAAGAAACCGATGGATCCGTGGAGGGAGTGAGACTGTCAATCGCCCTCACAGCCCAACAGACCGACGACTGCCGCCGGCTACTAGGGCAGTTTGCGGATCTCTTCTCCCTGACCCCCGGGGTCACCAACTGGTGTGTCCACGACGTGAACACCGGAGACAGCCCACCAGTGAGACAACGGGCCTACCGGGTCCCTGATCGGGTCCGAACCTGCATCCAGACCGAGGTGGCAAAGATGTTAGACCTCGGGGTGATCGAACCCTCCGACAGCCCCTGGGCCAGCCCGGTAGTCCTGGTTCCGAAAGCGACGACCCCGGGTGTTGCCCCCGAGCTGAGGTTTTGCGTGGACTACCGAGGCCTCAATGCAGTCACCCGAGCGGACGCTCACCCTATCCCCCGTGCCGACGAACTCATTGACCGCCTTGGGGCCGCTCGCTACCTCAGCACCTTCGACCTGACCAGTGGCTACTGGCAGATTGCCCTCACCGAGGGAGCCAAGGAGCGCTCCGCCTTCTCCACCCCGGATGGGCACTACCGCTTTAGGGTGATGCCGTTCGGAATGAAGAATGCCCCGGCCACCTTCCAGCGGCTGGTGAACAGGGTCCTGTCCGGACTAGAGGGGTTCAGCGCAGCATACCTCGACGACATAGCGGTCTTCAGCTCCCAATGGGCCGAGCACCTCCAGCACCTCCGTCAAGTCTTGTTGGCTCTGCACCGGGCCGGCCTCACCATCAAAGCTAGCAAATGTCAAATTGGGCACGGCTCCGTAACCTATCTGGGGCACCAGGTGGGAAGTGGGCAGGTGGCCCCCCTCCAGCCGAAGATCGACGCCATCGTGTCCTGGGAACCCCCTGCAACCCAAACGGAAGTCCGAGCCTTCCTGGGCCTCACCGGCTACTACTGAAGGTTTATTAAGGACTATGACAGCATCGCAGGCCCTCTCACAGAGCTAACCTCCAAAAAACACCCCAAGAAGGTACACTGGACTCCCTCCTGCCAGAAGGCGTTCGACACCCTAAAGGCCGCAATGTGCGCAGCGCCAGTACTCAAGGCACCCGACTACGCCCGGGAGTTTGTAGTCCAGACGGACGCCTCGGAACACGGCATCGGGGCAGTCCTCTCCCAGTTCGATGACAAAGGCATAGATCGACCCATAGCCTTCATCAGCCGAAGGTTACTGCCCCGGGAACAGCGGTGGAGCACAATTGAACTAGAGACGTTCGCAGTGGTCTGGGCCCTCAAAAAGCTACGGCCCTACCTGTTCGGAACACACTTCCGAGTGCAAACAGATCATCGACCCCTGCGGTGGTTGATGCAGATGCGAGGGGAAAACCCCAAGCTGCTACGCTGGTCCATCTCTCTCCAGGGGATGGATTTCACTGTGGAACATCGCCCCGGGACTGACCACGCCAACGCGGACGGCCTGTCCCGATTCTTCCGCTTCAGCGAGGAGAACTCCCAAGTGGATGGGTAGTTCTCCCCGCCTTTCAGCTGGGGGGGGCACGTGTGAGACCGGCCTCGTTGCGTGGGCCCTCCCGACCAGCAAAGTACACTACAACCACGCCGAACCTCGTGGACACGGCCTTCCGGCTCCCGTGGACCAACATCCCGAGGGCCGACCAGATCCCCAACACGCATGCCTGGCCGAGGGAGAGCGAAACCCCCCAACCCAGACCAGACCGAGAGGCGCCGACCCGGTCACACCTCTGGTCTCTTCCCTGAGGGAGGTTTCGATCGACCACCAGGCCCCCGGTGAGCGGGCGCCTCGCCTGCTGGGCGTCTGGAGTCCCTCCCGGACACACCTGAACAGATCAAAGGGCCGAGCGACGGGAAAACCCCCACACACCGCCCCCAGGCACCAGACCCCTCTCTGCGAGGACTCCGGACTTCAAAGAGGAGGGGGAGTATAACAAGGGGTGCTGAAGGGACGGGAAGCAGAGAAGACCTGGACTGACGAGAGCCTGCGGACTTGGTCGCGGCTCGATCACTCCCCGAACAGAAGAACGCTACCCGAACCCCGAACCATCTGAGCCCTACTGACGCTGTCGCGGCTCCCCGAACTCTGAACCATCTGAGCCCTGCTGACGCTGTCGGGCTCCCCGAACTCTGAACCATCTGAGCCCTGCTGACGCTGTCGCGGCTCCCCGAACTCTGAACCATCTGAGCCCTGCTGACGCTGTCGCGGCTCCCCGAACTCTGAACCATCTGAGCCCTGCTGACGCTGTCGCGGCTCCCCGAACTCTGAACCATCTGAGCCCTGCGGACGTTGTCGCGGCTCCCCAAACTCTGAACCATCTGAGCCCTGCTGACGCCGTCGCGGCTCCCTGAACTAAGAACCTCCGGTGCCTGCTGAGTGACTCGCGGCCCGCTCCTCCAAGAGAATCGGCAGAGATCGCCGAGAGAAGCAACATTCCCTCAGCTCGAGGATTGAGAGCTGGGCGCCGGATACCTCGCAGAGACACTGATTGAAAGACTGTCCCGCTACCCCTTACCCCTCATCACAAGACCGCTGCCGCTTGTGGCATTAATTCTGCACCTGCCTGCCGGATCATAAAGATCCCTGATAACCATCGATAAAAGTATATCCTCTTACAACGAATTACTGTGTGGTGTCCCTCTATCCGAAGAAGAGAGTAAGCGCAGCGTGTGCGATCCTAGGTACGAGACCCTTCCAGGAAGGGCCTCCCTGCTCTTGCTCGGCCTAGCTCTGGGAAAGGTGGGCCTCAGGGTGGTCAGGAACACATTCCGCAGCCTCCCCGGGGGACGCCTTCCAACAGTTATACATCTAGGTCTCAAAGTTAGTGTATCTAACAATGATACAGGTCTCACATGGTAATGCCATATGACATGCCTCTCAATGGAATTCAGTATGTCCTCTGAGGATTTAGTTACAATAACAGCAAAAGTAAACTGTTTTTGCATAATGCACATGCCAGGTATTGGTGGTTTACTTGAAGTGTTGTATAATGACATGCGCACATTGAGGAGAGTGTGAGTGGGACTCAGAGTGGTTGGTAAAGTGTATTATATCACATTATTGCTGGTAGTTTGATAGGTAACGTTTTTTTTTGTTTTTGATCACACTGACTGCACAGGTTAAGCTGAACTTTCAAATGCATGTTTAAATATTTGGCTCATAACTAATAATAACCTCGCCTGTAAGTGAAGGGTATTTAATGTATATTTTCATGTTTATTAATAAGTTAAATCTCAGAAACTTTGAGCATAGACTGTAAGCTTACTTGGTTTTATATATCTTCACAGGACTGAGAACGTTGACAAAGTTATCAAACAGTGGGAAGGCTCATTCTTTAAGGACAACCCTCACTTGAGGAAGAAGTCAGCCTCCCTACGCTTTGACCTCCATCTCGAACCGGTAAATGGAGAGGGTTCGCCAGTCAGTGGGGCTGATAGCCTGCCTGACATTGAAGTCAGGCTCGTCATGAAACATTCCGAAAGTGTTCCCAGCATATCCCAGTGACAAGTGGCAACAGCACCACCGTCAAAAATGGAGCTACAGTGAGAGGTTGGAGCTATGATAAAAAATGTAATCCTAAACTATATTAAGAACCAGAGTGGTAGACTGTTCTTAATAAGACGGTATGGGGGGCACAAAGGCAAAATGGTTTCATGAAATTTCCCAACATCCGGACACAAAACAGGAATCTAGAATTAGCCTAGAATTTCTAGAAATAACAAGCTCTAAAACGTGGTATGAAGTTATATACACAAGTACAAAAACCATTTACTTCCCTAAAACGTGGTTAGTGGTATATACATTTTAATAGTTATTTGATCTCGAACCCTTATCCAGTTATCGTTAGGAAAACACTGAGACCTCCTTAAACATTACTGGCAGATTGGTAATATTTCCTTAAATCAGTGCAGAGCTTGCTAAGATACCCCAAAAGAGTTTTATTTCCAGAACTCTGATATAAATTTGCAGAACTGAAAAGATCAAAAACTGTAGTTTAAGGCCACATTTTAACACATTAAACTTACTGATGTCATCGCTCCTGCCTTAGCAAGTGAATGAATATTCTCAAAATGCTACTTTTATTCATTAAATTGCCAAACCACATATTTTAAAATATATATTTTAGTTTTTCTTTTAAGCCAAATTAAATTAATACATTAAAAAGAATATTGGGCAAATGGCAAAGGTTTCCATGTTCATTGCAGAGTCTTATAAGAACGATAGGGTCTGAAAAGTCAATTCTGTACAACAGAGCAAAGTCATTTCTTAAAATGATAGTAATGTGGAAAGTGCAAACATTACTGTTGAAATCTAGACAACTACAAAAAGTACATGAAAGTGTCTGTTTTCACAAGACGCTAACAGACATATGCAGCTATCCTTGACGAATCCCCAGCATCTTCCATGCCTTCCTCCCCCCTTCTGTAGTTGCGCTTTCTGCTTTCAGTCCAAGAGATACCCGAGAGCCTGGCCTGGAAGGCCTTTCTAACAACATAACAGTGGCTAGCCAGTTTTGTTATCAACAGTTGTTGTGTCATAGCAGTGGGTTATTTGATTCAGAACCTGAAATAAATGATAGAGAGCTCTGTCTGTGAGCGATACATAACAATTCATTTAAAGATGTGGTTGTAGCTTCCTCAGGTTTTCTGCCAAGTGACAATAGTGTGGGATCAAGGATTGAAAGCTACAGCACTGAAAAACAGCTATGCATACTAGACAACATGCAGGCATTCTAGTAATTTTCAACGAAACTTAAGTAGACACATTCAACTCGATTCACAAAAAATTCTCCAAATGATTTTTGCCCACTTATTCTACTCACTCTTAACTAAGCCATGCAACCGTAGTTTGAACATATGCCTTGATACATGGTGCATTAAGAAAAGGTGCTTTGATGCTTCTCTTTGAATATTGTAATACGTATTACATGTTTAAGATAGTACATGTTAACTATGAGCACAGTTAAAAGTTTCCTGAATAAAAGTATTTATCTTATGGGCCTTATTATGAGTTCAGCAGTACTAGGAGCGCCGTACTTGTGGTGACGGTCCGACCACTGCCACCCTGCAGTTCCGCTCGAACAGAAGTGCATTTATGCTTTTTTTAGCCTGTATTGAAGAAGACAGAAGTCACAGCATTAGATGGAACCAGAAGTTCATATTGTTAGGTGATATGTTGCATTTATTTCTGCTAGGTGTACAAATTCTTGTGCTGGTAATAAAGGACCAATTTTTCTGAAAAGTTGGGAAGTTGGGTCTAGTCACTAATTTACTTTGGAAACCATGGTCTAGATGCACAGGATGTCTGAAAGTCCAAAATACATAATTAAAGTTGTCAAGTTGGCTCTGTTCTTGCATGTATCTGATAATGTGAACAGCCCTCATTTGAGTCAGGTCAGGATGCGATAATCCTCTGCACTTTAGCAGAAGTCCATATTAGGCTTTGAATGTTCAGTGGATAATTTGCAGCTCTGTAATTTTTGTGGATTTGAACTTTTCTCCTCTTCTGTGGTTGCACTTGCATGACTATCAACTATTCAGAACTAAAATAACAGGGAAGGGGTGGTGCCTGTTTTTGAATGCTGTGCCCTACCGCCAGAGTGTATAGTCAGTATTTGTGCTTAATGTTGTCTAACAACATGTTTAACATTTGTGAGATTTGGTAATGATCTCTTCGAATTGCAAACATATACAAAATGTTCAAAACTGGAAATTTTAAAACATACCTCCTTTCACATTTGCCTTTCTGTTGAGCTGAAAGTTTTCAGGAGTACTGCTACAAACCAGTAGCACATTTTTTGTTCAATTGTTTTACATGGGGGCCTACGGCAGTGGAAAAGAGTGGTGTTTT
This sequence comes from Triturus cristatus, assembly GCF_964204655.1. Taxonomy (NCBI): domain Eukaryota; kingdom Metazoa; phylum Chordata; class Amphibia; order Caudata; family Salamandridae; genus Triturus; species Triturus cristatus. The sequence goes on from NC_140579.1 coordinate 58,502,426, forward strand.
GGACAAGGACGCCTCCTCCTATAAGCAGTGGATACAATTAGCAACTATTTTTGCACACCCAAGTCAATGTAGGTGTGCATTGGTGAGGTTTAAATCCAAATCTGACACCTAACCTCACTTGCATTTGCAAATATGCATATTCCACTAGTATGGTAGAAAATTATCATTGAACAATGTAGGATTAGGGGTCGCATTTTTGGTGACTTTGCCAGCAAGGCTAACACTCACAAATGTACAAGCTTGTTGGCGTTCACAGACATCTTACAGGTAAACACCCGTCCTTGCAAATGTACTTCTGTAAAAGACTGAAGTGAAGATGTGGCCTAACGACGTGAGTGGTCGACCTTGAAGCTGGGGAACCGGGTTCAAGTCTCGGCAGGAACGGTCAACATCCTGTGATTCTGGGCAAATCACTTATTCTCCCTGTGCCTAACAAAATGAAAATGTAAAGTGCTCTAATACCTTCGGGTCAAGTTCACGCTATATAAAACTTCAAAGAAAAAAACTGTGTGTGATGGGATGTGACCAGTCCATATGGTACCTGGACCACCCCATATTTAATGATGTAGGGGTAAGAAGTTCTACACTTGACACATTTTGGGCACTGTTTGCAGAGATTTTCATGTGAGTAGGTTTGTCCAAGGCAGTAATAACAAGTAGTCATGTAGGATTGCTTTGTGAATCGCGACCTTCCGGGTGCATATTCACATTTGCTTGACTTCTCTACATGCAACATTTTACATTTTAGTGCAAACACTTCTGGTAATATACGGCTATCATAGATTTCTGTTAGTACACCTTGAATTGTCTTGCCATCTCATAAAACTCGGAAAACGGCTTACAAAGAGAGTATTCCTAATGGAATCTTTTTCTACCTGGGCTCTGTTAATCAGGCCAGTTGGCGAGACGGTTTGTCTCATGTCTCTGGGAATGCTTTAACTATCCAGCAGCACCGTAGAGTTGTATTGCTTCATAGAAGCCAACAAATATTCCAAGAAGCCCCAGAGCATCATCGAAATGTGGCTCTTGTTACTTACTTATTCTGGGAGTTTCCTCTGATGTGTATGATCTTTTGGCTTTAGTTAAATTATTTTGATGCAAAATATTTCCATTATATTTTTAATTTAATTAGTTCATCTAAAACTAAAGAAATACAATATTTGTCATTAGAACATTAACTTAATTAAAACAAAAACATAATTTAAAAAAACCTTTATTTTATATAATTGACATAAATGAAAAATAAATATATACATATTTTAAAATTACATGATGCTCTGTTCTTTCTAATGATATCAAAGGTAATTGTATTTTAGAACATCAGTGTTAATATAATCATAGAAAAGATATTACCTGTGGCATCCTCAATTTGGGTGTCGTTGATAAGATGGACAGATAACACATGACGTAGTTGTCGATATATTTATGTCTGTGAGGGAGCAAGTTTGTATTCCTTCCTCAACTTTTCCAAGTCAGTCATTTCCACATCTCTCCAAATGTCCAACGGCTTGCTTATTCCAATCATGCTCCATGTCTTTAAACCCTTGTAGAGTGCCGGCCTCTTTCTGTATGTCACTGTCCCACAGAGGTGTTTCTTTAGTCTGGACCCCTCCCAGCCAAATTATCTGGTGTGTTTTCCAATGATCGGGCAGCCCCTGTTTCTTTTTTTGGCAGCAAAAGGCCTCGATGTCACCATTGTATGTATGTATAAACATTTATAAAGCGCACTGCAACCCTACGGGCATCCTGGCACTAGCGACACAGTGAAGAAAAAGAGGCCAAGGGAATTATGCTCTAGGGAAGAGCCAGGTCTTAAGCTGCTTGCGGAATGATGTCAGTTCCTGGACCTGTCTTAGCTCCACGGGAAGACTGTTCCACAAACGAGCAGCCGCAGCGCTAAAAGCTCGGCCCCCCAAAGTAGATCTCTTCGTCTTAGGAATCTTGGCCAGCCTAGCTGCCGAAGAACGCAGGCTACGCGTGGGAACATACCAGCTAAATAGATTTTGCAGCGGTCCAGGGCAAAGGCCATGAAGAGCTTTGAAAACTACGCACAAAGATTTAAACATAATTCTCTGTTGCACCGGGAGCCAATGAAGCTCAGACAGTGCCTTAGTGCTAGAGGTTATGCGCGGTCTCAGAAGGGCAAGCTTTGCAGCACCTGCCTGGATACGTTGAAGTCGCCGGATCAAATATCCTGGGGACTCGAGCAGCAAGGCATTACAGTAATCCAAGCGACTAAGAATAGTACAGCGAACCACTGTTCCTCTGACATAAAGAGGAAGCAGTGGTAGGATTCTATGTAAGCCTCTCATAATCACGTGGCAATTCGAGGCCACTTTGTTGACATGCGACTCTAGACTCAGCTTCTCATTGAAGCAGACCCCCAGATTACGCACACTGGAACCAGGGGTGTGTCCAGGGGAAGAGGCCAAAAATTAGAAGGCAAAGCTTGTGGCACTTTACCCACTGAGCAATGTAGGATCTCAGTCTTAGCACTGTTAAACTGCAGGGCATTATTTTTCAACCAAGACGTCATGTCCAACATACAATTGTGGAAGGTAGTTAGAGAGTCCGCCTGGTCGCCTTCCAGGGAGATAATCAATTGCGTATCATCAGCATAGTTGACTGCCATAATGTTGCTAGATCTGATAATTTTGACTAAGGGTCGCATGTATACATTAAACAGGACCAGACTGATTGAAGAGCCCTGAGGGACACCGTGTTTGTTAGGCAAGAAATCTGATTGATACGGAGGCAGAGATACTGCCTGCCGTCTGTCCGACAGATAGGAGCAGAGCCACTTCAGAGCCAGATCTGTGACCCCCACCTCCTCAAGTCCATTGCTCTCCTTGCATATATACCTGTTCTCAAAGAGGGATCAGAAGCAGTCCCTGATTCTGTTTTCCTGAATATACTGTCTGACATGCAGTATGGCGTGTTTTGAAGTGTATATATCAATTTTGTTAGTGTCACCATCTTAAACATCAATGCTTGTCCAAGAAGGGACAGTGGCAAAGATCGCCAATGCTTTACATCCTCTCTGAATGTGTCTAGGAGGCCAGCTTGATAAAGGGAACAATCTAGACTTAGCCCAGTTGATACTATAGCCTGATATTTATCAAAACATGTCTGTATTTGGAATAAGTGATCTATTGTTGCCCCTGGATTTTCTACGTACAATTGAGCATCATCCACATAGAGCGATATACGCTTGTCCCATGCCATGTCTCAGCCCCTCCACAAGCATGTCTTTTCTAATCCAACAGGCCAGCGGCAGAAGAGCCGTTACAAAGATCATGGGAGAGCGTGCGCATCCTTGACTCATCCCTTTCTCCAATAGGAAAGTTTTTGACAGGGCTCCATTGACTTCCATTCTGGCCAATGTGTTGGTGTATAGCAGACAAATCCAGGGCATGTAACCTGGGCCAAGTCCCATTGAATTAGTTACCTTGAACATATATGACCAATCAAGGTTGTCGTATGCTTTGGGTGCATCTACTGATATCACTGCAGTTGCTTCCCTCACCTCTCTGGTGTATGCCAGACAGTCGAAAAGGCATGTAAGATTTAAGCGTGTACTTCTATCTGGCATAAACCCAGATTGATCCTGGTGCATTAGGGTCTTTATCACTTTGCGTAACTAAGTGGCTTATAGGTTGATGAGTATTTTGGTTTCCACATTTAGGGCCCGATTGCGATGTCGGACAGACCGAAGTCCATGCAGCATTTGCTCTGGAAATGGAACTGATGACCTCCTGTCGTCGGTTGCGGCCCAGCCATTAGGATGTGACCGGACCCTGTTCGGTCGCAATCCTATACTTTGCTATAGGAGTATGCATTCCGAACGGAATGCATGCTCTCATAGCAAAGAGCAGGTGGGCAGTTCATCCCTGCACTCCGTGGCAGACACCTCAAGGTGACAGACGGTCAGAGCCATTTCTTACTGCATCGTAATCGGGCCCTTAGTGTTTATATCTGTCTAGAGGCATCACATTTTTCAGGGGGTTTCCCCTTTTTACGTATCACCACTATTGTGGCCATTTGGAGATCCTCTGGAAGCACTCCCTCACTTCAGGCTCCATCAAACATGCACTTGAGGTGGCGAGCCAGCAGTCTTGCCAAGTCCTTGAACAGCTCAGCTGGGAGTTCATTAGGCACCCTGTTTTATCCAATTGAATTTCTCTAATTGCCTCCCATTTACTTTTCCAGAATTTCCACCTCAAGTTCTATTTGGTCCTTTCTCAATAGTATGGGTGGAGTAATGCCTTTTTGGAGATCTAATGTTTTTTTTGTTTTCCTACCTGGATCCTCTTGCCACATCGTTTTTGGTAAAGTTCAGCAAAAGTGTCTGCTATGTCCACATTATCTTGAACTATCTCACCTCCCTAAAACCTTTAAGTCACTGACCTAACCATGTCCCTGGTCTTGCCTCGCAAGACAGGACATTAGCTTCCCTGCCTTATCTCTGACCTCATACAGCCTCCTCTGGGTGGCCAGCGATCCTTCAAATTTCTAATATCTTTTTCCACTAGAGACTTCCCATGCACCATGCCCTGGCCAGGTCTGCTTTTTTATTACTGTTGTCTAACCCTCCATCCAATCGCATTCTTATTTAGGTGTATGACATGCCCATACTTTATTCAGCATTTTGGCCAGTAACAACATCATGTTTTTTATATCATGATCACTCATTTACCTTTTCGCCACCTCAAAGTTCCTCCTCTGTATTTGAACCAGCAGGGAAATGTCAGGGACAATTCAGACTTGCTGTAGTTTAACAGTCCGCAGGCATTGTTTCTCTGCGACCTTCCATCTGAATCTTCCAGTCTGGCCTGGATAGTTGCATTGTTTTTTGCAGTTTATCTATGGTTGCTTTCATGGTCTTGACTTCATTTTTGAGTGTGCTGATCATTGATTTAGTATGTGTGATCCTGTCTAATTTTTTTTAAATCAGCTTTGAAAAGGCTGATTTGTAAATTTTGGTTTCCAGAGTATTCTTTGTGTCCTTGTCTACCATAATGATGTCTTGGGTTCTGTGTTGTCCTTTGCATGTTCTTCGACCCTGCCCCTCCTTTTGGGTGTTCTCTATTTCCTTTTCCTCCTCTGCGTTCTTGTATCAATTTGCTAAGCTATTTTTCCTCTTAATGACACCACATTCTGTTGCCTTAGGTGGGTGCATGTTTGGTCTGTTTGTCTTTAGTTCTCCTCATATCATAGTGTCTGCTCACGGGCCGCCAATTATGGGCGAGGTGGTATTCTTCGCCATCTGACGATGAAGAAGAGGGACGTAAAGTGTGCCATACTTAGCCTATATCTCCTCTGCAACCTGTCGACTTTCTGCTTCCTTTTGTCCTTGCTTGCCTGCAGTTTTATGTCTTGGGTAGGAGGGCCTACACAGTTTCTTATGCCAGAATACAGATATGCTCTTGGGCAAGCATATTTTCTTCCCTATTGTCCTGACTCTCTCTACTGGCCTTTGCTCCCAATCAGAATCACAGAGTGGCACCTGCTGTCTTTCTCGGGGAAGTGTTTTCCTCTCTGCTCTTGTTTTTCTGTTTGTTTTCCCTGCTCAGCTCAGTCTATTTTTTGCAGCTAGAAACAGGACCCCCTGTCTCTCGGATGCCCCATGCCACAAGTCCTGGTCTTGCTGCTGCTCACCACCCATTCAGTCTGCTCCCCAGTCCAGAGCCCAGTTCCATTCACTGTAATCTCACCACCTCTGTATTGGGATTGGGTAATGTTGGAGCTCAGGTGCATATTTCCTTTCTTTAATGGAGGGTTGTTTCCGGAAAGATGACCAGATTATTGGGGGATTACGACGTGTGGTCCTGGAGTTTATGGGCCTGCAACCATCTTGCGCGGCATTTGCACTTGGACACAAAGCCCACAGCTTCCCCTCCCACCCACAGTTAGTAGATTTACTAGGCTTTCCTACAAAAGAAACATACATTTTTTGTTTATGATTTTGAAATGTTCCTGATTTTAAAGGAATTCCATGTGTTTTGGCATTTTCCATTTATCTAGAACCCTGCTCAGCTATCAGATTTTTTAATTGGTCTTCATTTACATTTCCCAGCAGGCAGTGGGGTTCATGAAGTAAATCTGTGTAGGAAGAAGTGAGCGACTATGAAGCTGACTACAAATACATGTTATTGGGAGTCAGAACAGTGTTATATGAGTGCACTGGCTACTATAGAAAATGCTTGGCTTCAAAAGGGTTTCTGTAACTATAGAACTCTACAACATTTTGTTGTGGTGCAGCTCTTCAATTCCATTTGCGTACTTCTCTCTCCCACACCCAATAACGAAGCTGACAATTTCAAACAGCACAGAGTCCCAAAGTCGAGCTTGCTTCACCCCTCCCAGACAGGATTCCTCCCCCACCAAAGCACGGAAACTGCTCTGCTGGCGGTGGTGGAGGAAAGCAGGAAGATTTTAGATTCAGGAGGGTCGGCAGCCTTCATACTCCTCGACTTGAGCGCATCATTCAATACGGTGAATCACCACGTTCTGATTCACCGTCTCAGGAACATAGAAGTAGTTTCAACTACACTAAGGTGGCTACGCTCCTTCCTGGAAGGATGCTCCTTCCAGATCTTTGAAGGAAGTGTGAGCTCCAAACCCAGACCCCTGCTGTGTGGCGTTCCCCAAGGCTCATCATTAAGCCCAACCCTTTTTAATGTATATATGGCCCCCCAAGCATCCGTGTTTGCCCCTTTTGGGATCCACATGGTTACCTATGCAGATGACACCTAACTGGTCGTATCACTGAATCAAGCGACACAACATCCGGAGGCCCTAAACACCTGCCTATCCGAAGTAGTTAAATGGATGGGTGCATCCCACCTGAAACTCAATGGGGGAAAGACGGAGATTATGATCATGGGCAACCCCCTATATGCGACCCTTAGGACCATATGGCCAGCATGTATGGTCCCAGCTCCCAAGTCCGAAATAAAGAGTCTAGGTATCTGGTTAGACCAGAACCCGTCATTCAAGACGCAAGCCAAGAAGACGGGTGCGACAAGCTTCGGCCTGCTCAGGTCAGCCAGAAAGGTGCTCCCCCTTCTCCCCCTCAAGCAGAAAAAATCCTAGTCCAATCTCTTATACTCTCAAGGATAGACTATGGAAATGCACTCTATCTAGGAACCCGACCGCAGTAATCAATAAACTAAAATTGTCCAAAACTGCGCGGCAAGACCACTGTTTGGTATGTCAAAGCCCCTCTCAGCTAAACCGGCCCTCTCCTCCCTCCACTGGCTCCCTGTGAGGGAAAGAATTGGCTTTAAAGCTCTCTGCATCATCCATAATTCCTTGCAAGGGAAGGGTCCACCACTAATTTTGGCCATGATCCACCCCTATAAAGCGAGGAGGAAATTACGCTTGGATGAACTTCACCTAATTGAAACCCCAAGGATCAAGAGGTCTAGAAGCGGTGGTCGAAGCTTCACCCTTATCGTGGCAAAACTCTGGAACGCACTCCCACTCCATCTCCGCAGGGAACCTAGCCCCCATATCTTTCGTAAACAACTGAAAACTTTCCTGTTCCCCTAATGTCTGTGTCTCTGAGTACTGGTCATTCCCAGCGCTGGGAGGCCTCCGGGTCGCCATGCGCTCTATAAGTGCCACTTTCATTTTATTCTTTTCATTTCAAAGTCCAGTATCTCCAAAAGCTTTAACCTAGAAAAATGCTGCCAGCAACAGTCATTAAGTCAAACATAAATATAGGACTGGATGACTATGTCACCCATACCAGTAGGTAAACCACTGTGTAACACAACTTCTTGCAGGTTTTATTGATCAAAGTAAAGAGTTTGCCCTTTGCATCAAGTATGATGATATTACAGCCATACAAGCAATCTGTGCCTAGAATTTTAACCAAAGAGTGTGAGCATTTCTGAGCTTTCAAGACATTGTTCCCTACAATGCACTTTTAAAACGTTTTAGAGTTGTTTTTGTCATACACAAATAGATATCAATAGGGAACTATAATTCCTGTGTAACTGGCTACAGCATTTGAGCCAAGAAGACACTGCTGTAAAAATATCGAATTATTGTCTTTCTGTAAAAAAAAGGGTAACTGCAGTACATTTATTTACGCATTGTAAAAAATGTATATAAACAGAATTGTACCTTAGGTACTAGGTTATCTAATGGTAATATGAGCATCCTGAATATAATTGCCTGTTTTATTCCTTAGTACAGTTTTTTTCTGCTTGTGCAATACAACTGAAATTTGTAAACTAATTGTTGGATTTAAAGGACATTATAGTTTTTAAGACTGAAATGAAAGCAATACCAAAGGGAATGACTTGATAGTATTTCATTACAAAAACAAATATTACTGTATTTGGATGCCTTTATGTGAATTGTCTGATTGTTTATTATTATTGCTATTATTGATTTTTAATTGCAAATGTGTCGATGACCTTCTCCTGTGATCCTGGGGGGCTTGGAAGTGCATTCCTGTGGTGTTTAGGCACTAAAAGAAGTACGGGAACATTTTCAATACTTATTGCTCCAAATCTTCAAGCTGCAAATAGTATCCGAGTGCCAGTTCCACATCATCGGACAGAATTGCAGATTTTTTCTATATGGATAACAGTTTTTCCTCCGAAAAATAAGACTTTTTTCAGTTTTGTCAGTGCCATCCAATCCTGTACCACCTTAAAGATCCAGAAAGGGGAAACTCCCTGGTGTGTATCTTCCCCTTTATAAATCCTATTGGGATGCCTCACATGAGCAACATCAGTAAACCTGACTTACTCAAAGTTTATGTTGAAGGCAATAAGCTATTACAGGCAAATTCTTATCACAATGTGCTACAGCTTGTAGATATGTATTTAATTACATGGAACCTCACAGTCCAGTGTTTTGGTGTTGGTCACCCTGCTGACGAACCCTGGAGGCAGAAAATGGACCTTAACCTTCCTTGTTAGTGTTGTGTACTGTTTTTCTAAATGTGTTTGCATACATATTTGTAAATGGAGGCCTGATTGTTGCCTTGTAGGCTAGCTTATGCTCAATAAAGTAGACGACAAGTCAGTGCTCAATGCTATAGTCCTGATTGATTCATTGGGAAACAATATCCCATATGCCATAGAACTTTTTTGTTTGTTATGAAAAGTTACACAATGCAGTAACCCCCCAACGTATTTACTATGCAAAGCATATGATAAAGCCAATAGGCCTTTAACTCCTTGAGCACAGAAGCCTTGATGTTCACACCCTCCACACTACCTTTAGAGGGTGGAGGATATAAACATCAAATCCTCCTGCTACAGGCAGGACATCCCTCTGGTGCTCCCCTTTTGGACCCCTGTCCCCCCCAACAGTTGGGGGAACAGCTTCCCCAGCAGTCTGAACCTTTTTTTGTGAATGCCGATTCACCACTATAGAAAGTGAAATTAAAAAGTAGTCGTTCATCTTTCTCCTTTCTTTGTATTCAGTGCTCAGTGGCACCGCTCAGGACCCAAGGACCAATCACAAAGCTTGGAAAAGGATACAGGAGGGTCAAGGCCAGTCCGTCCTGGTATCCGCCTGCACTCCGCACCCCGAAGCCCATACAGACCTTCAGCTCGCTTGAAGGGCAGATGGGGGTTTTACCCTCAACCTGCACTTCCCAGGGGAGAAAAACACACTAGACAATAAGGGTGATATCACAGAAAGTGCCATGTGGGCAGTATGGGATTATAGAAGAGGCCACCCATCTTCTGTTATCATAGGGATTGCTTCAGGGACCATCTTGTGGCGGTGCGATCACAAGGGGGGGTTCCCTCATTTTCATATATGATGGCCCCATGAAAATGTGGGAGCACTTTGCCATTTTACCCGCTCCATATTACATACGCAGGCAGGGAGGCAAAACCTTGTCAAGAGGAGACCTGCCCATGCGCAGCATAGAGTTTGGGTTGTGTTCCCCATATCCACTGCGTGATGCCAAGCAGCACTGAATCACATATGAAATGGTACTGGAGTCCCACAGAGACAGTCGAAATATGTCTCGCCAGGACCTCGAACAACCTTATGGTGACACTGCGTAGAGAGACCGTGAGAAGTAGAGGTAGGCAGAGGGGAAGATACAAAAATAGAACAGACATGTCAAATTGAGATGACGTCCACTTTCTCAGGGGGCCCTTGGAAGGTGGGGGCCCTGGGCAATTTTCCACTTTGCCCATGGCGCAAGGTAGGCTTTTTGCACGAACGATCATCGCGTCTGCCATTTGCAACACTTTCTGTTGCACACCCAGGCATCATGTGTGCTGATATGCGGGGTCTGGCGGCTCAGTGGACTAATGCATCCACTATAGGGGTGTGTGTTTCACCTCATGGTCACAGGTTCAAAGTCCGATGGGACCACTCAGCCTTTCATCCTTCTGAGGTTGATAAAATGAGTACCATTGAGGTGGGTAACAATAAACATCTGTTACTCAGCGCCAAGATACCCGTGGGTGAATGTACACTTTAGCAATGCACGTTATGGTATGATAGAAAAGTCGGGCTGTACGCTTGTGACTTCTGCAGTGGCTGTGACTTGCTAAACACGTCAGCCACTTGTGCGATTTAAAACTATTAGTATTTGTATCTCCCATTTGCCATAACTTTCCTTCTGGTTAGCTGCCTCTGCCCAGCACTTTGTGTAGTTGCACAAGGACTGCAGAAGTGAAATATATATTTATATCACTTATTGCTACCAATTGAGCCACTGGCAACTCTAGTGCCAGGGTCAGGAACGTGCAGTAGGTACCTTGCCCAGAGTGGGACTTTTTTATTTATTTCCTTAAACTTGAAAAACCAAATGCTTCCTAGAATGATGTCCATCTGTGTTTAGGTACAGTATTGCACATGTATTTGTGTCAGTGAACTCGCAGGCAATACGTGTGTAAGTAATTGGTTTGATTGTCTGCAAACCCCCCAGACAATGGTAATTGAATGACGAACTACGAGATGACCTCAACACCAGAACAGAAATGTCCAATGCCTTTGAAAACTTCCTGAATGAAAACCTCCCTAGCAACACTTCCCCGACCCTATGATGGGATGCCGTCAAAGACCCCCTTGGAGAAACGTTGATACAGCCCATTACCGCTAAAAACAAAGATATATCTACCCGTCTCAAGGTACTAAAGTCGAAGATCCACTCTCTAAAATGACAACTAAGACACACCAAAGGCTCGGTGGCCCTTAACAAACTTTGCTCTTTACAGTGTGAGCACAATCACATCCTGGGTCAGAGGGCGTGCACATAGTTTGACGTAGTGAACGCGCAGAAACTCTGTAAAAGGAAAAGGAAAACCTTGGCTAATGACCTAAAATATGCTAAAAACAAAAGTCTCATAGCCACAACAAAAAACTCCAATGGTGTGATTACATCATCATCCCAGGGTATCCTTGATTCCTTGATTACACCAACCTCTACAATTCTAATTCCACAGCGCCGCCCACAGCAAGGCTTAGAGAAGGCTAAATTGTCTCACTCCCCAACTGCGGCCCTTGCACTAGACGCAGAGAAGGCTTTTGACAAAGTCTCCTGGCCTTTCCTGCAAGCCATTCTCCATAAATACAACTTTGGAGATGATCTTAGCCACATGATTATGTCCCTTTACTCCAACCCAAAAGCTAGATTCCGAGTCAATGACCACCTTTCCCAGGGCACTCACCAGGACTGCCTCCTATCTCCCCTACTTTTCCAACTTGCCATCAAACCCTTAATCGCAAGGTTTGGGGATAACCCAGGTATTCCGGGCATCCACTTCCACCCCAGTAGACAAGTGGTGGGTCTTATGTGGGCGATGTACACTTGTTCATCCAAGATGCCCCACATACCATCCCAATTATCCTGCAAGAAACAAATATTCATTGGTGGTAGGATATTCTGTCAACAAAGTTAAAACTGAAGTCTTCCCCCTATACGTTCATTGTAATTCAGGGGTAATTGGCGGTCTCTGTCTACAGTGGCAACCGAATGCTATCAAGTACCTTGGTGTTTGGTTTGGTTATTTGAAACACACTGTGGATATCAACGAGCAGAAAATACTGATCACAATCAAAGAACTCCTTCATACAAGCTCTCCAAAGAACATCACTTGGTGGAGACGCGTGCACACTATTAGGATGATGAGCACCTCTCAAATCAATGTTATCTCAAGTATGAGAAGGTTGAAGCCTCCACACTACCCAGACCTACCAGAAATACTTTGAAAACGCAGAAGAGAGGGCAACACTGCTTCACGAGTTTACAAACTCCTGGAAACACCCAACACCTCATCATTGAGACTCTACCCGTAAATGGGAACTACACATAAATCAATCATATCCAGAGGATTTCACGGAAAAGGGATGGGGTAGTATTTGGCAGTCCCCTTTCTCCGAAAAAATCAGACTGGCCCTTGCACAATCAAGGTTCTGGTCAATTCACAAAATGTACTGGATCCGCTCCAGGCTTCACAAAAGGGGTCTGAGAGATTCAGGGCAGATGTATCATCATTGGATTTTGAGAGTCCTTAATAGCGAATTTTACCGATTAGCTATGAAGGACTCACAAAATGCAATGTATGTAGGGTTTGTAATAATAATTGCGATTCCTACATATTCCTTAATTGCGAATCGCAAATTGCGATTCGCAATTAACGAATAACAACTCATAGTGAGCCCTCAAAACTGTACACTGCCACTGGCATAACGTGTATTTGTAAAGTGCACGTTCACCCAAGGGTTTCTTGGTGCTGAATAACAGATGTTTATTGTTACCAAACTCAATGGTACTCATTTTATCGACCTCAGAAGGATGAAAGGCTGAGTGGACCCACCAGGATTTGTCTCTGTGACCATAAGGTCAAACTCAGGCCCCTAAAGTGGATGCATTAGTCCACTAAGCCACCAGACCTGGCAACTGACTACGGGGGCATGTGCTTACTGCGTGTCCACCATTACTGGATCACGTGCCAGTTAGCCCATGCCAAGTACCTGTTCCCCACAAACACGGAAGAACCACTTTGGGTGAAGATTGAAATAACAATGCTCTAAACCCCAGACAGTATGTTCATTCTGTATGTGAGTGACAAGCAGGCGAGTCCAAATGTGAACCCAATCATACATTAAATAGAAAAGTCTGAATGGGATGCTCTATGAGAGAATGGCAAGCTCACCCTAGTGCTTCTTATGGTGTAAAAATCTACTGGGCAGAGGTACTGATGATAATGATAGTGATTTATATGATGGGGTATTACAGATGATGGTGAAGAATACAAAATCAAATAGCAAGATACTACTGTTTGTTCACAGGTATAGATGGTACTGCGTTTACACTAGGTCAGGGGTCTCCAACCTTTTGTGTAATAAGAGGTACTTATGTTAAATGAATTCATCGCAAGCGACTAATATTTTTAGTGATGTTATAGTGACCATATCAGACCAGATTACGTCAGTGGCCACCATGTCAAAAATGATCAGAAGTGATCACATCAGTTGCTTCAGAAGGGTTGCCAACAGTAATGTGAACAAGCATTGGTAAATAATTTAGGTTTCGACTATGTGATTAATAATAAGCTGTTTTTGTTGCAAGTTGTAGTTGGCTGAGTAGTCGTACAAAGAAGTTACAGAAAGTCTGTTAGAGTGTTATGACTTGCTTATGTACAAAGAGGCATAACATTGTGCTGTTACTAGTGGTATAGTGCAGGTAAGTAATAGCAACATTTTGAAAAATTAAATGAAAGAGGGAAATAATAGAATTAATTGATGTAATAGCAATATTATGTGTTTAGAGGAGTTCTGACAACTTTTGGGACGGTGCCATTGCGCCTGCTGCACCATTCAAATCATGCCCCTAGTGCCTGCAAGATAACTGCATTTGTGAAAGGCTGGTTAGTTGTCAAATACTGCAGCATTTGGTGTTTTAAGGGGTTTCTAGAGGTTTGGGCACCGGTGTCACTTCATCTTCTGTTCCATTCAAATGAAGCCCCGTTTAAGTGTTGGGTAAGTGTGATTGTGACTGCTTGTATAGTAGTAAACTATTGCAATATTCGGTGTTTAGAGGAGTTCTGACATATGTTGGGCCCGGAGCCGTTGCACCATCAAAATAATGACCCTGTTGTCTGCAAGGTAACTGCACTTGTGACTGCCTGTTTAATAGCAAAATATAGCAATATTAAGTGTTTAGTGGGGTGCCTGGGAGCTTTTGGTGCTGGTGTCACTGCACCTGCGGCACCATTGAAAATATGGTACTTTTGGATTTTGTTAAGCCACTTTAGTGCTCGGTGTAAGATGGTTAAGTATAATTAGTTTTACTCCAGAGTTTTCTCTTCTCTCCCTGCTCTTCAAATGTGTGGGGTAGATGGGGAATGCGCGAGAGCTCGACAATGGCAGTGCTGGTTGACAAGAGTGTTGACTGGTCTCATCCACAGGTGCTAGGAAGTAAATCAAAATGTCTCTTGTGTGCTCGCTCTCCGTGACCTCTCTGAATGGGCTTCCACAATGGGAAGAAGAAGGCCTCCCTGTGGAAGAGTTGATGCTCTTTGAAATTGCATGGAAAGTTACTAATAAAAGGTTTGTGAAGCATTTATACCATATGTGATATGGTTCCTATGTCCATGGGTAAGTAACTCGCTCAGCCCAGGTTTTTTCTTTGCATTCTTGGGCTTGTAGTTCGGATTTTATAATGTTAGCAACATAATTACAATACCCAGAATACATAGGGAAAAACACTGGACTAGATCAGATACTCATGTATGCCACTTGGCATGTGAGAGCTAAATTTGGAGGTGCAAATAGAAAGCCTTCAAACACCCTTACACACACTATGTAAAATGTTACCATTCCTTCCTCTGGAACTGAGGAAAATGGTTGTGATGGCCCTTATTCTCTCCCGCTTAGACTACTGCAACACCCTGTACTTAGGCGTTGACAAACACCAACTATCGAAACTGCAATCGTTACAGAACACTGCAGCTCGTACTTTGCTAAATATTCCAAAATATAATCACATTTTTGATGCCATTAGAAATCTTCAGCGGCTCCCAATTAAGCAGCAGACAGAGTTTAAGGCACTATGCCTGGTATATAAAGCACTTTATGGGGGGTCCTAAGGACTACCACAAATTATTCCCAAGACACATCCCTCGCCGGTTGCTAAGATCTGCTAACAAAGCCCTGGTCTGCGTTAGTAGAGTTAAGAAGTCAAGAAGGGGAGGCAGATGTCTCTCATATCGGGCTTCCAAGCTCTGGAATGACTTACCACTCAACATTAGGCTTCAATCTTCCAGACCCCAGTTTAGGAGCCTGGTTAAAACCTGGCTCTTCCCTTCTCAATAGTGACCGAGAACCTCCTGACTTCCATGCGCCTTCTTGCATTTCTCCAGAGCCAAGACGCCTCGGCATTCGTGCACTTTATAAGCTCTTTACATACTTACTTACCCTTAGAACAAGAGTGACCAGTGCGGGTTCTGAGGGGCGCCACCCCATGTAAGGGGCGTGGCGCCTTTAGTGGCATCAAAGAGCCCTAGAAAGCGTAGGAACCCCTTCCGGGTCGCGTGACCCGGAAGGGGAAGGACACAAGCAAAGTGACCGGATGTGCGCAGGCACGAAGAGTCTTTGTTCGACCCAGGAAGCAATTCGTTTATGGTGGGGGGTTTAAAAGTGGAAGGGGCGTGATCTTCGCCCTCTTTGTCCGCGATCCTGTTAGGTGGCCGGAGGTCGCGTCGGAGTTGCCCACCCACCCATCCCTGAAAGCGTGGTGTTAGTTAGGCGGGTTCAGCGGGGTCCTGGCCAAGAGAAATGACATGGACTCCGTTTTGCGGTGACTTTTTAGTACCAGAACAGGTCTTGAAGTCTATCAGGGCTCCGGGCTGGCGAGAGAGAGGGGGCTGACCTGCTGGTGGCTCCGTACTCTCTGGCTCTACCCCAGGAAGCCAGCGGTTGTCACAAGAGGTGGCAGACTATTTACCTGCGGCTCTGTTGACCGGGGGGCGGTCAGCTTAAGGAGAGCAGGCTATCTTGGTTGGGGCCTACTGGCACAGCCCAAAGACAAAACCTAAATATGTACAATCTTACAGTCAGTTGGAGTGCTGTGGTGTGTTGAAAAATGTATTATAAGATGTTCACGAGTAATTAAAATGGCCAATGAGTACATGGCCGGATCTGTATTAATAAAGTTACACTGTGAAGACCAAGAATGACTCAGGTGTTTCTATATGGGGAAGAAAGGAGGGAAGGTGGGTCAGTGCACTTTGTATGCCAGCTATGATCCATGCCAGATTTTTCATATAGGACACTTTTACACACGAGTTGTATTTAGTGTTGTTTACAAGACAATGTGCGATTTATTCAGATAAATTCATTAGTAAGTCATGAGTATTTAGTCACACCAACTCACAAAAGTATCTATAAAAACTGGGAATCTAAATGAGACGCATTTATGCACTTTAGTGTGATCCTGAGTATCTGTCAAGTGTCCTATCCGTCTTGCTCTTTGTTATACACCCCTGATTTATAGTCATACCACAGCATCTTTAAATGGTAAGTCTTTAATAAATGTATCTCATTTTACATACCTCGTTTTGAACGTATTAAATATAAACCGTATAAACTCAATGAAAGGTTTACGTGGAAAAAAGGGAAAAGCAATGACAGAATAATAAAAGTCTTTATTAATGCAGCTGTGAATCTTCACAGGAGTATCTGACATTGTTAACTATGTTTTTCTGAGAGCAGTACACGAGTAAAGAACAATGATCTGTCACTTCCACTGGACATGATCTACCGGTAGCATTATATTTCTCTGCAACAACAATGTGATAGATGGAATGCTTGAATTAAATGTCAGCCACTGGTAATCACTCGGGTCGCATTCCAGTCCATTGCTTTCCACTTACCATGACGCGCTAGACAAAGACCCCCTTTTACAAATCAGTACCGACCATGCTCCCGAGGGGAACAGTCTATCCCGGACTGTCAGGCCTGCTCCAGAAGTGACTAGGATCAACGCCAGGCTGTTTTTGCCCGCATTCCAGCCATCAGCTTGTTGTTGTTGCAGTTGATGGCCTAAGTGCGACTGACATGGTAGGCGAAAAATAATTGGCTAGAATGCGACCCTGGGTGATTGCCAGTGGCTCCGATTAATTCAAGCATGTCATCCATCACCTTGTTTTTGCCACTTGACGCCCTAAATGTGATGAGTAGGCCTGGGCGTGGGTCCTGTGCTCTAAGTGCCATAGGATTCAAGGTCAACTCTACTGATGAGCCCCAAGTAGGGCAAAATCGGTCTGAGGTTCTTGTGTTCCCTTGTGGAGGTGTAGAAAGAGCTTTGTAGGGTTCAAAGATGGGCGGAGGTTAGGTGTAGTGAAGGTTTTTGAGATTAGGAATGGGGGAATTTAGGGTTGGTGAGGGACTTTAAGGTTCAGTAATAGGTAGAGTTTAAGGGTGGTGAAGGATTTTTAGGATTTAGTAATGGGTGGGTTTTTAGTGGTCAGGGAAGGGTGATGTTTATGGATAGGAAGAGTTTTATGGTTGAGGAATGGGTTGATTTTAGGGTGGTGAGGGTTGTTAGGGTTCAGGTATGGGTGGCGTTTACAGGTGGTGAGGAATTTTCACAGGTCACATGCGAGTGGTATTTAGAGGTGGTGAGAGTTTATTTAGGGTTCAGGGATGGATGGAGTTTAGGGATGGTGAGGGGTTTCATGGGTTCTGGGATGGGTTGGGATTATGGCATAGAATATTCTTTTTTAAGATTCAGGAATGGGTGTAGTTTAGGGTTCAGGGATGGGTGTACTACACTCTGTGGGTGTAGTTTGGGTGTGGTGAGGGTTTTTTGGGATAATGGATGGATTGAGTTTATGGGTAGAAAATACTTTTAGGGTTCAGGGATGGGTGTAGTTTAGGCGTAGTGTGGGGATTTTAGGGTTCAGGGATGGTTGGAGTTTAGGGTTGGAAAAGACTTTTAAGGTTCCGGGATAGGTAGAGTGTAGGGGTCAAGGATGGTTGGAGGTTAGGTGTGGTAAGGGATTTTTAGTTGCCAAGAATGGATAGTGTTTAGGACTTGTGAGGAGGTCAGGGATGGGTGGTGTTTAGGGGTCGTTAGGGGTCAGCAAACTAAAAGCACCTGACGTAATTGTTTGACAGTGTACATGGTTTACATATGAAATAATGTCCCCAGAAGTAAAGCACTGAAATAAATTTGCCTAATAAAATATTTCTAAAAGTAAGACCGGCTTCCATTGTATTTACACCTCAAACAAACAAGCATTTGCAATGCTATCGAACTCGTCTTTGGGACCTTATAAGTATTTAGCTATGCACCATATTATCCATGGGACCACCTGCACTCACTTTTTAGTTAAAGCCCATTGCTATCAAACACCCCGTCTTGTGAAGCACTAACTCTGGCCATCAGGCCAACCTATCGCCCACTTTTGCTATTGTCAACCTCCAACAAAACATTAGGCCAACCGTCTCTTCTGCTGAAGTCACTTCCCTACCACCATCACCACTTACTACTCCCACACGCAGTGATATTTTTTTACAAATATAAAGAGCTTTTGTGCAGAACACATTATGAACTCAGATATCTGAAACTGTTCGCATGTGTGATAAGAAAAAGAAGGATTGGCGAAATTAAATTTTTGCCTCGGATCACACAATTTGGAAATAAGGAAGCCAAGTTCTTTTCACAGTTTTTTGTTGTTTCACATTGTACAGTTTGGCCACTATATAGGCATCTATTTCTATTTTCCATCTTACATCAAAAGTCAATGTTTTGCTTTTAATTCTTGGGGCACAGGTTAGAGCCATATTAAAGCTCATCGTGTTTTGGGCTCGAGAGCCCAAGAATACCCCGAGCTGAGCCACAGCCGGCTGGAGTTTTTAGTGGCTTGCCCACAATTAAAGAGAACCGAAGAGGTAATGCGTTTCCCACAGTGCATACAAATTAAGAAAATATGTTTAAAAAAATATATACCCGAGCACACATATAAACCATGAATAATCACAGTAAACAACTGGGCGCACTCTCACACATGCACGCGCACAGATATACACACACCCCGCTGAAGGCCCTACACACACTTACCATACAGAAACACTAACGTACACAGACACACGCACTCACCACTACAGGCCACATGATGGATGTGGATACAGGTAGAATGGACACTGATCCTGTGATGGAAACGGGACCTGCTGGCATGAGCATGTGGCAATGGAAGGAAGACAGATGGTGAGATGCGTCTTGGAGACTTTCATAAGTGCAGGTGGGCAGGACAGACCGAGAGAGTCAGTTCTAACTAAAAGGGACTCGGATCCTAGGGTGGACAATGTAGTTTGTGCTGGAGACAGCCAGTGGCAAGAGTTGATCGCAGAAGTGGAGCCACCTGGTAGTCTAACATAGGGAATCTGCTTACCTTGGCTGGCTTTACTTACACCGGTGTCTTCAGAACTCAGCAGGATGAACAGTGTGGAGAAACCAGAGATGCCACGAGCCCCAATAGCAGCCGCACCAAAGCCCTCTCGCAGCAAAGACCTCTTTGAAGGTGGCGGTGCTGAGTAATGATCATAATGAGTGTGAGGAACTCCATGCCGGGTCACACGGCTCCTGGGAGCTGCCTGCGAGCGGAGGCGGCATGGCTCCCGTGCTGCTGTCCCCAAGAACTGTTATTGCTGGACTGTCTCTCCAGTCTCTGGAGATGAGAACCCTCCTGCCTGCTCTCAGTTGAAAAAAGAGAACAGAGATATAAAGTGAAACTAATCAAATAAAAGTACACAGCAGAACGGCTTGGCCGTAACAAGACTTACGGAGCAACCAAGGTTTTTTTTCTGGCACCCCAGGGACGTCAGTTCCGGGATGCCTTCCTACTATTTTAAAACAAGCATTTGCAATGCAATACGGCTCGCATTTACGCGAGACGTGATCCTTATCAGCTGTTTTCCTTATTTTAATTTATAGTATGTGTACCGCGGCTCTGTGTGCAGGGATGTGGTCTTTTTAAACCATACTGCTTACGTTTTGTGCAATAATGTGCTTCATTGCTAAATAAGGTCCCAAAGGCGAGACCGATTGCATTGCAAATGCTTGTTTAGATAGAAACCCCCTATAAAGTTCGGTTGCCCCTTTTTCTGTTTATTTTGCTAGATTCTTTAATATCTTAAATAATGGAAAAACTGTGAACATCAGTCTTCAGTTACTTAAGACGCTGAAATCAAAGATCCAACATATTACTAACCTGACCACTCCCTCTAAATTAACCATTAATTAGTAGATTACTTTACTAAGCCTACATTTAAATAGTGCTTCTCCATAAGACTGTGGTTTGTTAGGCTACACTCCTGCTTGTCAATGTGAAGTTTGAACCTTGATTGTTGAACACAATGACCTGACAGGTTAATATCCTTTCTGTCCCTCTTCCTTGAATTGCCACTGGACTCACTCTATGTCTGTGTTGTTTTGCTCCTATCTGTAGCTCCACTGCTTCATAGATCAGGACACAGGGTCAGACTGTCCTATAGGGCAACCTGACAGTGTCAGAAGGGCTGGTCTTACAGGTCAGTGTGAAGGCTGCTTTTTTTCTTTTGACTGTTTCTGGGGCCATTTTATTGTCTGATAGGACGGATTTTTCTGTTGATTTCCCAGACATAGCCTGCAGCAAGCACACATGCATGCTGTTAGACCTGTCAGCCCTTTGGGTGGTCCCTCCTCATCATTATTTATTTTGTCCCACTTTTGCCTCAAACCCTGTTTGACTTTTTCCTTTTTGGGAACCACCAGACTTTTTCGTGTTGCTACAGATTCAGGGAGCCATTTTGGCTACCCCTGAAACTTCTGTCTGAGGGCCTGAAGCACAAAATGGTGGCCACCTGTGACATCACCAGCATCCACTGGAACCTACCAGCACCTTCCAGAACATTCCAGGAGATTCCAGAACCCTGTGACCGTTGGAGGCGGTTTAGAATGTTGGGAGGATAAGAGAGGCAGTTGGCAGTTGGAGCTGGCAGTTGGCACCTGACTGGTGAAGAGAGAGGAGCACAACAGTGAAGGAGGAAGGAGTGAAGCAGCAGGGGTGGAAACTTGTGCCTGGAGTGGGGTCCATAAACCCACCCTTGATACTTGTCCCTACTGATGGATCCCAGCCTATAGCCCTGTGTGGGAAGAAGTCAGAAGAAAACCTTCCTAAGGACCTGGACAGCAGGAACAGGCCTTAGAACCAAGAAAGCAGCAAGATTCTGACCTGAGAACTGGTTTCCCTGGAGTCTGGCGTCGAGTAGCCGAAGACCTGGAGCCCGAGGTGGAGAAGCGGCGCTGACAGAGGTAGCAGACGTCGTACCCGGAGCCGCCTGAGGTCGTAAGAGGGCGCCGACGGAGGTCGAGAGGAATACCAAGGGTCGAGAAGGAAGTGTACCGAGGTCGAGCGAGCGGCGTCATCGGAGGAGTGAAGTTCGCCCTCCGGAGTCGTCGGAGACCGAGGTAGAGGAGCACCGGAGGTCGGGAGTGAGGATCGCACTCCGGAGTCGCCCGGAACCTGTGAGGAGGAGCACCGGAGGTCGGGGGTGAGGATCGCACCCCGGAGTCGCCGGAAGTCGACATCGAGGCCAGGCCGGCCGACGTCATCGGAGCCGAGAGCGCCATCGGACCGGAGCCGCCCGAAGTCGACATCGTGAAGAGACTGCCCGACGCCGTCGAATCGGAGGTCGAGAACGAACCGAGGCCACCGACATCGGACCGGAACCGCCTGCCGGCGTCGTCAAAGAACTGACATTGTGCCGAGGCCGCCGAGACCGAACCGGAACCGCCTCACGGCGTCGACACGACTCCAGCGGCGTCGGAACATCAGAAAAGGGCAGTAAGTGGAGTAGAGGGCGCCTAAGGCCCTGTGGAGACCTGAGAGACTGCTCTAAGGGGCTAGGGAGGTGCTGAAACCCACCTGACTGTGCCTGGGGTGAACTGGGACTAACCTAGAGAGGTTGTGTGGAGAAGGAAAGCCAGGGCATTGGTATTCCCCCCCTTTGATCTACCTCAGTTTAGGCCTCAGCCTTGTCCCAGCCAGGGAGTAGCCCCCCTCAAGCCTTCCACAACCCTACAAGCTGTGCCTGGGCCAAATCAGCCCTTAAGAATTGAAGTGTCATCTGATTACATGAGTGTTACTGTATACTTCTAATTATTTATTGGGGAAACTGTATTTATTAAGTTCTTATCTATTTAATACTGCACTGTATTTATAGGTCCACAGGACTTGTTGGTGTACAGTATTTATTGGTACAGTATTTATTGGTACAGTATTTATTACCTCAAAGTATTTAATTGTCTGTATATATTGCACTTGTATTTATGCCCTGTTATTTATGATCACCCCTATTTATTTCAGCAAACAGCAAATATTTATTTGACCTGCTCTATTTAAGAATTTGTATATTGTGATTGTTATTTATTTTCCCAATCAGCAACTAAGAGAAAAAGATAAAGAGGAATATTTTCATAATTTTTACGGTGTAGAGTCGTTTTTGGAACGGATGCACGCATGGTTATTGTATGGGTATATTGTATGCTTAGCACTGCGCCTGTTTCCTGACCACTCGAGCCAAGCTACCCCATTGTGTTGGGAAGGTCCACCACCACCCTGCGGAGTGGGAGTGGGGCTGTTTCCAACATAAATTGGTGTTCAGTGGTGGGATAGAGCTGTGCCTACATATACTCAACAATAACTGTGGGTAGTCCATAGGCCTACACCGGGAGTTTTCTCACAGCGGCCTTCCTAATTGTGGGTTTTTGTTTTTTCCAAATTTACTCTGGTGGTGGGAGGAGGTATTATTAAAGGTACCCCCCTGCATTGTTACTGCACAAAACCTGTCCTCTAACCTGAGTGGGCAAGATGGAGTTTGTTCTTGAAAATCTAGACACGTACACTGTGGCCCAACTCAGGGAGTTTTGCCAGCGAGAGGGGGTGTACTGTCCCCCAGGAGCAAAGAAGGGTGCACTTCAAACCAGCTTAAGGGCTTGGGGGGAGGCACGCAGGGAAAGCAAGGCTGAGGAAGAAGACAGGGATGGAGAGCCTGACCCCGAGGGGGCTGAGATGTACCAACCTGAGGTGGGGAACCTGTCCGCAGGGCCCAGGACACTTTCTAGGGGGGGCAGCCGTGCCTCTAGCGGGGGCTTGTCTGAAGTGGAGTTAGCAGACCGGAGGGAGAAAAGACAGCTCACATGGGACTTAGCAAAGCTGGAGAAGGAAAAGGAGGAGCAGAGGATGGCCCATGAATTGCGCCTGAAAGAAATAGATCTTCAGATTTTGCGAATCGGGGCACAACCTGTTCCCAATGGTGGCAGCCAAAACCAAGAGTCCACCAGGGAATCCAAACCTTACCTGCCAAAGGACATTGTAGCGAGCTATGGGGCAGGTGACGACATCGCCAAGTGGCTAGCAGCCTAAGAGGTCTCATTGAGGGCCCATGGGGTTCCAGCGAAGTATTGGGGAGGGGGACTGTATAAATACATGCCTCCAGCTGGTAGGGATGCTTTATTGGCCCTCGAAGAGGATGAGCAAACCCACTATCCCACCATGAAACTGGCGCTCATCAGGAAGTTTGGACTTACTCCGGAAAAGTACAGACAGAAGTTCAGGGGTAGTCACAAACTGGGCACACAGAATTGGGTGGACTTCCTGGACTATGCAAAGAAGGCACTGGAAGGTTGGATTCAGGGCAGTGAAGTAAGGAACTACGAGGAGCTGTTTGACCTAGTGTTGAAGGAACACCTACTCGAGAAATGTTTCCCTGAACTGCGGCAACACCTGGTGGATAGCAAGCTGACCAGTCCCCGGAAGCTTGCTGAGGAGGCGGACATTTGGGCTAGTACCCGGGTGTCCACAAGGGGGACTGGAGGGGATGCTCAAAAGACCGGACAGGGCGCCCCCCAGAAGAAAGAAGGAGGGGAAAAGAAAAAGGAGTTCTCCAAAGGCCCCCAAAATAACTTCCAAGGGAAGGGAACAGGATTCACCTCTAAGGCTAACCCTCCCAGAAACCCTAATCCTGGCCAGAGTCAGCAGCCAAGGGTTGTCCATTGCTACGAGTGCGGTGGCGTTGGACACTATAAAGGAGATCCGAAGTGTCAGAAACGCTCACCCCCTCCCACTGGAGGAAAGCCCCCCAGAGTAGCTAGTGTAGTGCTCGGGGAGGAGATGCCCTTAACTAAGGGAAGGGAGTGGGCGGGTGTCACTTTAGTGTCCCTGGGAGAACGGGAGATGGTTCCTAAGATCCAGGTGCCCGCAAATACTGCAAAGTATGGGCAGTGGATCACCATCAATGGCCAAAGAGGGGAGGCTCTGAGAGACACAGGAGCCAGTATGACTATGGTACGTAGCCAACTGGTGTCTCCAGAGCAAGTCATTCCCGATGTACTCCACCCAGCCGCGATGGCTGACGGCAGAACCGGCCACTATCCCGTGGCTGAGGTTCCCTTTGAATGGGGGGGGGTTGCAGGTTCACTTCGAGTTGCCGTAAGCCCTGCCGTGCCAGTCGATTGTCTGCTGGGCAATGACATGGAGCACAACGCTTGGAAGGAGGTGGAATACCGGACTCATACCGAGATGCTGGGTACACCTGACTGGGCCTGTGTTAGCACAAGGTCCGTGACTACCCGAAGAGGGAGTTCATTCCGGCTGGAGCCTGGAACAAAGGCCCAGCCAGCTGCCAGTCAAGGGAAGAACCGAGGACAGGAGGAGCCTGCCTCGGCGTCTCCACCCCGTAGGACGGATAGGCCACCGGAGGTGGTGGACCAGGAGTCTGCGGAGGGGGACGTTACCAACCTGGAGGACCTACCCATCCCGGCCGAGTGGCACGTGGAGGGAGGCCCATCCAGGGAGGAATTCTGCCAGGGCCAGAGGGAGTGCCCTACCCTTGAGGGGCTGAGGCGACAGGCCGAAGCCCAGGCAGCAGGGAACGTTGAAGGGAACTACAGTGTTTACTGGGAGGATGGCCTCCTCTACAGTGAACCCAAGGCACCCCTACATGGATCGTCACGAGCCTTGGTAGTCCCTCAACGTTATCGAGCCTTCCTTTTAGAGTTGGCTCACGAGATACCATTGGCAGGACACCTGGGGCAAGACAAGACCTTCGCCCGTCTTGTCCCACACTTTTATTGGCCTCAGATGAAAGTGTCGTCCGATACCTACTGCCGGACATGTGTGTCTTGCCAAGCCAGTGGGAAAACAGGGGTGAAGCTGAAAGCTCCCCTGGAACCACTTCCTGTCGTTAGCACCCCCTTTGAAAGGGTGGGCATCGACATTGTGGGTCCGTTAGATCCGCCAACATCAGCTGGTAACAGGTTTATCCTGGTTCTGGTGGATCATGCCACACGGTACCCAGAGGCAATACCTCTGAGGACCATAACAGCACCTGTTGTGGCTAGGGCCCTGATGGGAATCTTTACCCGAGTGGGTTTTCCCAAGGAAGTTGTGTCCGACAGGGGGACCAACTTCATGTCGGCATATATGCGGGCAATGTGGAAGGAGTGTGGAGTGACCTACCGGTTCACAACTCCTTACCACCCCCAGACCAATGGTCTGGTGGAGAGGTTTAACAAAACCTTGAAGGGCATGATCCGAAGTCTGCCTGAAAGCCTGCGGAGGAAATGGGACGTCCTCCTACCCTGTTTACTTTTTTCTTACAGGGAAGTGCCACAGAAGGGAGTGGGCTTCAGCCCCTTCGAGCTTCTGTATGGGCACCCTGTACGTGGACCTCTCAACCTGGTGAGAGACGGATGGGAAAGAACTCCCAGAAAGCTCCCCCAGGATGTGGTGAGCTACATGCTGGCCTTCCGGAGCCAAATGGCTAAGTTGTGGAAGCAAGCTTCTGACAACTTGGAAGCCAGCCAAGCAGTAATGAAGGCGTGGTATGACCACAACGCTCACCCGGTGGAGTTGGAGCCTGGCCAGAAGGTGTGGGTGATCGAACCCGGAGAGCTTAGTGCCCTCCAGGATCGCTGGTCAGGACCCTTTGAGGTGTTGGAGAAGAAGGGTAAGGCTACCTACTTGGTGGACCTGAAGACCCCTCGTCAGCCCCTGCGGGTGCTGCATGCCAACCGCCTCAAACCCCACCACGAGAGGCCCGAAGTCATCTTGATGATGGTGACTGACGGAGGAGAGGACGTGGAAAGCGAGCCTCTCCCTGATCTGTTTGCGTCTCAAGAAAAGGATGGGTCGGAGGAGGGAGTGATTCTCTCCCCATCTCTAACTCCTGAACAGCAGGAGGACTGTCGCCAGGTCCTGGGGCAGTACTCCTCGTTGTTCTCCCTTGTCCCGGGTAGGACTCACCTGTGCGTCCATGACGTGGACACAGGAGACAGCCCACCTGTGAAGTCCAAGATCTACCGGATGTCAGACAAGGTGAAGGCCAGCATTCATAGTGAGGTCACTAAGATGCTGGAGCTAGGAGTGATTGAACCTTCTAGCAGCCCCTGGTCCAGTCCGGTGGTGCTAGTACCGAAAGCTGCACCACCGGGTGCCCAACCAGAACTGAGGTTCTGTGTGGACTACCGGGGACTGAATTCAGTGACAAAGACTGATGCACATCCGATCCCTAGGGCGGATGAATTGATTGACCGGCTGGGAGCTGCCCAATATCTAAGTACCTTTGACCTTACTTCAGGGTACTGGCAGATCTCGTTGACTGATGGAGCAAGGGAAAGGTCAGCCTTCTCCACACCCAATGGCCACTACCAGTTCTGTGTGATGCCCTTTGGGCTCAAGAACGCACCTGCCACGTTTCAGCGCCTGGTAAACCAGATCCTCACCGGAATGGAGAGTTTCTCTGCTGCTTATCTGGATGACATAGCCGTCTTCAGTAACAGCTGGGAGGATCACTTGCGTCACCTGCAAGCTGTTCTCCAGGCCCTGAGACAAGCTGGATTGACGATCAAGGCCAGCAAGTGCCAGATCGGGCAGGGGTCGGTAGTGTACCTTGGACACTTGGTGGGTAGGGGAACGGTGCAACCCCTCCAGGCGAAGATCGAGGCCATCATGGCCTGGGAACCCCCCAAGACACAGACTGAGGTCCGAGCATTTTTGGGCCTCACGGGATACTATCGCCGCTTCGTGAAGGGGTACGGTACCATCGTAGCCCCTCTCACGGAGCTCACGTCCAAGAAACAACCTCGACGGGTAGTCTGGACGGAGGCTTGTCAGCAAGCCTTTGAGAAATTGAAGAAAGCCATGTGCGAGGCCCCGGTCTTAAGGGCCCCAGACTTTTCCAAGAAGTTCATTGTCCAGACAGATGCATCAGAACATGGCATTGGGGCAGTGTTATCGCAACTCAACGAAGAGGGTCTGGATCAACCCGTGGTCTTCCTATCCAGGAGACTACTTCCCAGGGAACAGAAGTGGAGTGCAATAGAGCGTGAAGCCTTTGCAGTGGTATGGGCTCTGAAGAAGTTGCGGCCATACCTGTTTGGCTCGCACTTCCTGGTTCAGACCGACCACCGACCCCTTCGTTGGCTGATGCAAATGAAGGGGGAGAATCCCAAGTTGTTGAGGTGGTCTATTTCCCTACAGGGGATGGACTTTCAGGTGGAACATCGGCCTGGAGTGGACCACGCCAATGCAGACGGTCTCTCAAGGTATTTCCGCCTTAGTGATGAGAACTCCCAAGGGGTTGGGTAGCTCTCCCCACTTTCAGCTGGGGGGGACGCGTGTTAGACCTGTCAGCCCTTTGGGTGGTCCCTCCTCATCATTATTTATTTTGTCCCACTTTTGCCTCAAACCCTGTTTGACTTTTTCCTTTTTGGGAACCACCAGACTTTTTCGTGTTGCTACAGATTCAGGGAGCCATTTTGGCTACCCCTGAAACTTCTGTCTGAGGGCCTGAAGCACAAAATGGTGGCCACCTGTGACATCACCAGCATCCACTGGAACCTACCAGCACCTTCCAGAACATTCCAGGAGATTCCAGAACCCTGTGACCGTTGGAGGCGGTTTAGAATGTTGGGAGGATAAGAGAGGCAGTTGGCAGTTGGAGCTGGCAGTTGGCACCTGACTGGTGAAGAGAGAGGAGCACAACAGTGAAGGAGGAAGGAGTGAAGCAGCAGGGGTGGAAACTTGTGCCTGGAGTGGGGTCCATAAACCCACCCTTGATACTTGTCCCTACTGATGGATCCCAGCCTATAGCCCTGTGTGGGAAGAAGTCAGAAGAAAACCTTCCTAAGGACCTGGACAGCAGGAACAGGCCTTAGAACCAAGAAAGCAGCAAGATTCTGACCTGAGAACTGGTTTCCCTGGAGTCTGGCGTCGAGTAGCCGAAGACCTGGAGCCCGAGGTGGAGAAGCGGCGCTGACTGAGGTAGCAGACGTCGTACCCGGAGCCGCCTGAGGTCGTAAGAGGGCGCCGACGGAGGTCGAGAGGAATACCAAGGGTCGAGAAGGAAGTGTACCGAGGTCGAGCGAGCGGCGTCATCGGAGGAGTGAAGTTCGCCCTCCGGAGTCGTCGGAGACCGAGGTAGAGGAGCACCGGAGGTCGGGAGTGAGGATCGCACTCCGGAGTCGCCCGGAACCTGTGAGGAGGAGCACCGGAGGTCGGGGGTGAGGATCGCACCCCGGAGTCGCCGGAAGTCGACATCGAGGCCAGGCCGGCCGACGTCATCGGAGCCGAGAGCGCCATCGGACCGGAGCCGCCCGAAGTCGACATCGTGAAGAGACTGCCCGACGCCGTCGAATCGGAGGTCGAGAACGAACCGAGGCCACCGACATCGGACCGGAACCGCCTGCCGGCGTCGTCAAAGAACTGACATTGTGCCGAGGCCGCCGAGACCGAACCGGAACCGCCTCACGGCGTCGACACGACTCCAGCGGCGTCGGAACATCAGAAAAGGGCAGTAAGTGGAGTAGAGGGCGCCTAAGGCCCTGTGGAGACCTGAGAGACTGCTCTAAGGGGCTAGGGAGGTGCTGAAACCCACCTGACTGTGCCTGGGGTGAACTGGGACTAACCTAGAGAGGTTGTGTGGAGAAGGAAAGCCAGGGCATTGGTATTCCCCCCCTTTGATCTACCTCAGTTT
Organism: Triturus cristatus; assembly: GCF_964204655.1. Lineage (NCBI taxonomy): Eukaryota > Metazoa > Chordata > Amphibia > Caudata > Salamandridae > Triturus > Triturus cristatus. Next base: position 58,531,442 of record NC_140579.1, read on the forward strand.
AGGCCTCAGCCTTGTCCCAGCCAGGGAGTAGCCCCCCTCAAGCCTTCCACAACCCTACAAGCTGTGCCTGGGCCAAATCAGCCCTTAAGAATTGAAGTGTCATCTGATTACATGAGTGTTACTGTATACTTCTAATTATTTATTGGGGAAACTGTATTTATTAAGTTCTTATCTATTTAATACTGCACTGTATTTATAGGTCCACAGGACTTGTTGGTGTACAGTATTTATTGGTACAGTATTTATTGGTACAGTATTTATTACCTCAAAGTATTTAATTGTCTGTATATATTGCACTTGTATTTATGCCCTGTTATTTATGATCACCCCTATTTATTTCAGCAAACAGCAAATATTTATTTGACCTGCTCTATTTAAGAATTTGTATATTGTGATTGTTATTTATTTTCCCAATCAGCAACTAAGAGAAAAAGATAAAGAGGAATATTTTCATAATTTTTACGGTGTAGAGTCGTTTTTGGAACGGATGCACGCATGGTTATTGTATGGGTATATTGTATGCTTAGCACTGCGCCTGTTTCCTGACCACTCGAGCCAAGCTACCCCATTGTGTTGGGAAGGTCCACCACCACCCTGCGGAGTGGGAGTGGGGCTGTTTCCAACACATGCTGTCTCCCATACTTTACAAAACATCTATATAGCATGTCTGTACAAGTTTAAAACTACCCGGATTTACAAATGTGGCCCACTTTTTTACCTATGTGATGTGCTAATGGGAAGACGTTTCTTTTGGTGCCCTGGCATATTTTCTGTCCAAATCTTGACCGTATAGCACATCAGCCTTTGACATTTGGATTATTAGAAGCTAAAACAAAGAGGTGATTCCCTGCAACCACTCAGCAAGGATTACGAAAGACTAGGTGGGGGTTTGCATGATTGTCTGTGTGCCTCACATGCTTAAGTAACTATCTACGTTTGTTGCCCAATACTTGTGCATTTGTGGCCTCTACCTATATCCCTTAGCATCTTTCATCTTTTTGTGTCAGAAATCCTGGAAATATTTGTGCCCCTTAATCTCCATTGTGTACCCAATGGGCATGAAACAGACCCTGCTGCATATACATTCGTCAGACGTATAAATGGACAACAAGCAAGCAGAGAGCAAAGGGCCCTAGATGCCTAGTCGAAGAAGCACTAAGCTAGGAAAGTGCCAGTCCGGTCACCTAGCATCAAGAGAATTATTCTCCTGAGACGATGATGTCTCTGTCGTCAAGCGCTTAATTGGGAAAAGCGGTAATTGGAAAAAAACAAGTTGAGGGACCCAAAGTTTTTTTTAGGGGCCCAATGCTGAATGCTGGGACCGCAAAATACCAAGACTGCATAATCTTGATTCCACCTCATGCCTTTTTCTTCCACTTCGCCACTCTTCCTATATCGTTTTGTCACTCTTGCAGGTTCTTTTTTATCCCTTCTTTATCCCATTGTCACAATTTTCCTATGTTTTTCCTCCACCTGTTTACCTTTTCTGCCTTTCTCTCTCTTGCTCTTGGCCAAAGTCTAATGATGAAACATAAGTCCTGGTCTCCAAAAATGAGTGCCAGTGCCCACCACCTGCAGCTGCAAATCAAGCACTTTTTTTGGTCTTCACACCTGCCCTAGAAACCAACAGAAATGAGGCTGTGATTACCTGGAGCCCCTATGCCCCTTTCCTCAGTCTCTCTCCTCAACTCTGAGTTCTGCATGAAAATGTTATGATAAAGTAGCAGGCATATAAAGGACCGGTCTGCACACATTGCATGGGCAACAGGTAAAGACCATAAACTGCCTCTTTGAACCTCTACCAGGCCTAGTTCATCTCCCCTGAATCTTTACTTCTAAATTCACTATCAGGCCCTGGTTTCTCACTTCAGCATCCGCCCGAGTTTGCCCCAATCTTACTACTTCCATTCTTCATGTTTATACCCTGCAGGCTTCCATGGACTTTTTCCCCTCCACTCTGCTTTTTGATGCGTGTCCTACCACCATCGTCTTCTCACAATAGTATCTCCAAACACTCTGAAGTAAAACAGCGGTGTGACGGTGCTTCATTAAAGCAAAAAAAATAATGAGGGAATATATAACTTGTGACATTTTTAGGTCTTGGCTGGCGTTGGAGCGTGCATGCGCTCCTGCCGGCCAGACTTATAGTGAACAAGGCAGTTTCAAGAAGGGGACTCAAAGCCCCGCCCCTCATTTTCATTGGGTAACATCAGCGTTTATGTTAAACGCTGGCTTCCCATTGAAAAGGAGGGTTTTCGGTTGCCTCCCTTTGGCTTTTTGTTCCGGCCCACCTGGACTGGCCCACCTGCATTACGGCTGTCTTGGCGAAGTTTCTTATCAGAAGCTTCATCACGCTGCCTTGCACGTGCCAGTCCGGCTCTCTGATTGGGCCGGACAAAAATGGAGACATGGCGCCACATGTTTATTTTTGCATCTTGCTTTCACTTTAAAGTGAAAGCGCGATGCAAAAATAAACAGCGGATGCCTGGCAAGCGCTTGTTCTTAGCTGTTAAAGTAAGACATGAAAGACGGATCTTTTCAAACAACCTTCAACACGCACTTGGGGGCGGCCCGCACGTCTCTGCCGCATGCTTCAGAGGTGAGGTTAACGCAGATTACCTACGCATTCCAGTGGTGTTGGTGGCTGTGGGGATCCCTTGTTAATAATGCAAGGCTTCTCCACGACCTGGGCTGTGACCTCAATGGAGGTCACGGAGATGTCACCTCAAGGTAATAAAAAGCTCCATCGCTAATTTATTTTGGACCGCAGAATGTTAAAATCTAATGCATATGTTCACATAACTTGGACCAGCATGTTCGCGCATTAATTATTTTCCTCCCATTGGTAGTGACTGGCTTACTCTATGTGTCTCTTGATACCTCTGCACGTGCGTATATACGAGTCCGCCCGGCACGCGCTCCCTGTGCTGCCCGCTTTGAACTGTCTGCAGCAGCAGCAGCGCCCCTGTGCCACTGCCCCCTGGAGATGTAAGAGCAGGCAATGAGCAGAGCTCCGGCCACCACAGTAAGTACCGTTTCCGTTAGCTGACCTAGGTGGACCAGTCTCAAGCGCTAAGAGGGCACACTGCTTTCAGGGCATACTCTTGTTTTATGGTTGGGGGATGGGGTGGGGGGCACACTAGTGCAGTGGCGCTGGAACAAATTACTGGGGACCAGATGTTGGAATGATGGGCGCACACTGCAAACTATTAGTTGGCAACGATGTCTCAAGTAGAACGAGCAGAGGGGTCTCAAGTTCTGTACCTGTGAGCTGATATTCTGCGCATTGTGTTCTGTCACTCCCTACCTTCGGCATCGGTAGGATCCGATTTTACAGTCTGTGCGTTTATATAATGGCAAGTGACATTAAGACTGTGTCCTGTCATCTTGTACATAGAGCCGCGGGAGGCTACACATTCTCCACTCACTGTATACACCAAGCACCGACCGTCTGTACAGAGAGCAGTAATTGTGTGCTGAGAATGGAAAGTCTGTACATCGATACAGTCCGTTTAGCTTCTAAGCACTGACAGTCAGTACATTGAAAGCTGACAGTTTATGTTCTAAACACTGGCAGTCTGTAGATTAAGAACTGACCGTCTGAGTTCTGTGCACTGACAGCATGTATCTTGAAAACTGCCCCTCTGTCTCTCCTTCTGTGACAGCTTGTGCATTGCAATCTGTCAGTCTGTATACTAAGCACTGACTATCTCTACATTGACCAGTGACATTCTATATAGTAAACTGACGATCTGTACATCAAGAATGATCCATTTATAGAGCCACAGCCCGTCTGCACTATGTTTAACTTTAAATGTATTAAAGTTTCTGTCCGTGCTCTTCAAAATACGTGTATTGTACTAAAGATCTTCTCTCTGAAGTTCCTCTGCTGGCAATTCTGTGGCCCGCCAAGTAAACCCCCCCTCCAGTCTCGATTTCTATATGCCACTGCACCTGCAGCATCTGGGGATATGTATTCTGCTCAGCTCCCCGCTGTATTTATCCAAGTGCACCTTCAAGTATTTCACCTCCTTGTTTCTATTTCTGTGCTTAGGATGGGTTGATAGTTATCACTTACGCCTGAGCAGGGCATAGCTACCAGTGGTGCAGCCGGTGCAATGCACCAGGGCCCAGAGGTGTGAGTGGCCCCAACTACAGCAGCCCTGAGAGGGCACCTCATTAATCATTATGGATTCGACGATTAAACAAGACATTTTCCTGTCCTATTTGCTGCGCGTTCAAACCTAGAGGCCAAATCTTATTCTTTAAACTTGAAGGTTGGTGTTTACTTTCTGTCGCTTGCGGCAAAGGATGAGGAGGATGGAATTTAATTACATTGAGCACTTCTGTGATCTCAAACTGGAGAAGTGCAGTGACTTTCTATTGAAGATATATGTGGGACCTACAGAAATATGTGCGTGCGTGTATGTGGTGTGTGTGTATGTGGAGTTTATGTGTGTGTATGTGGTGTTTGTGCATGTATGTGGTGTGTGTACTTGTGTGTGCATGTGGTGTTTGTGTGTGTGTATGTGGAGTGTGTGTGAACATATGTGGTGTGTGTGTTTGTGGTGTTTGTGTGTGTGTACGTATGTGGTATGTGTTTGTGTGTATGTGGTGTTTGTGTGTGTGGAGTGTGTGTGAACGTATGTGGTATGTGTGTGGTGTTTGTGTGTGTGTACGTATGTGGTGTGTGTGTATGTGGAGTTTATGTGTGTGTATGTGGTGTTTGTGCATGTATGTGGTGTGTGTACTTGTGTGTGCATGTGGTGTTTGTGTGTGTGTATGTGGAGTGTGTGTGAACATATGTGGTGTGTGTGTTTGTGGTGTTTGTGTGTGTGTACGTATGTGGTATGTGTTTGTGTGTATGTGGTGTTTGTGTGTGTGTATGTGGAGTGTGTGTGAACGTATGTGGTATGTGTGTGGTGTTTGTGTGTGTGTACGTATGTGGTGTGTGTTTGTTTGTACGTGGTGTTTGTGTGTGTGTATGTGGAGTGTGTGAATGTATGTGGTGTGTGTGTTTGTGGTGTTTGTGTGTGTACATATGTGGTGTGTGTGTGTATGTACTGTGTGCGTATGTGGAGTTTATGTGTGTGTATGTGGTGTTTGTGCATGTATGTGGTGTGTGTACTTGTGTGTGCATGTGGTGTTTGTGTGTGTGTATGTGGAGTGTGTGTGAACATATGTGGTGTGTGTGTTTGTGGTGTTTGTGTGTGTGTACGTATGTGGTATGTGTTTGTGTGTATGTGGTGTTTGTGTGTGTGTATGTGGAGTGTGTGTGAACGTATGTGGTATGTGTGTGGTGTTTGTGTGTGTGTACGTATGTGGTGTGTGTTTGTTTGTACGTGGTGTTTGTGTGTGTGTATGTGGAGTGTGTGAATGTATGTGGTGTGTGTGTTTGTGGTGTTTGTGTGTGTACATATGTGGTGTGTGTGTGTATGTACTGTGTGCGTATGTGGAGTTTATGTGTGTGTATGTGGTGTTCGTGCATGTATGTGGTGTGTGTACTAGTGTGTGCATGTGGTGTTTGTGTGTGTGTATGTGGAGTGTGTGTGAACGTATGTGGTGTGTGTGTTTGTGGTGTTTGTGTGTGTGTACGTATGTGGTGTGTGTTTGTGTGTATGTGGTGTTTGTGTGTGTGTGTGTCAGAGACAGTACAAGTGAACTCCTGTGATCCGCAACTGTCTGTTGAATGACATATGTTGAAAATAGGAAGAATCCCCTGGTGGTGTGAACTGTTCGACCATCAAGCGGTGGACTTAATGAGATTTTCTCTTGTCGGATGGAGGTAACTCATTTTGTTCTGATTGAACGCCTCCATGTATAACTTCTATACATTAAAAAAAAGAGCATGACATACACCATATATGCCAAGTTGCAGATGGCAATATGCCTCTTATCACAGTTTAAAAACAAGCATTTAAAATGCAATAGGTCTCGCCTTTAATTAAGTTAAAGCCATTTGCTTTGCAAATAGCATTGTATAACAAAGCAAATGGCTTTAACTTAATTAAAGGCGAGACCAATTGCATTTTTAATGCTTGTTCATACAGTCTGCCTAAGAGCAACTTTCCAGAAAAATTAAATGTTTGTGTCTTGCATCATCTGTTTACATGCTGCATGTGAAAATGCTGTGTTCACCTTAGTGCTGGATTCACTCAGAAAATACATAGACGTGACACATGTACATTCAGTTGCCAACCAGGACCACATATAATTGAGATTATAATAGGATCACTATATAACAAGCATTGGCATAGCCAATAGGTCTCGCTTTTAGGACCTTATAAGTATTTAGTTATGAAGCACAATATCCTTGGTGCAACAACATCAACTGTTGCATGGCTAAACACTTATAAGGTCCCAAAGGCGAGACTTATTGGCTATGCCAATGCTTGTTCATATTTCCTATTTATATTACTCTTCCCCTTTATGGAGGAAAAATACCAAACATGTCAACATTTTGTCTAATTGGCTTTTATTACTTTGCAGTCCAAATTTGTGAACACATGTCACAAATCAGGGGTACCTCTCTGGCATAAACACATTTATTGTTATTTCAATTGTCCAGAAGGAAGGGAGAGAAAAAGGAAAGCAGCGGGATGAGAGGAAAAAAACGGTCTAAATGGAGGGGTGTGATGGAGAGGAAGACAAATAGGAAGAGGTGTTACAAGGGAGAAAGGGGAAGAGAGAAAAATGGAATAGAAAGATGGATGAGAGATGAGGAGAGACAAATGTGTGATTGGAAGTGAGAAACTGGGCAAAACAATCAGGGTGGAGATGAGAGAAGGGGTACTAGTAAATATGAAGGAGGCAGACAGGTGAGAGGGGAAAAGAAACGGAGGGTAAGACAAGGAGGATGGAAGGGGTGTAAATGGAAGAGGGATGAGACAAAATGAGATAGCAGACAAGGCAAGGGGGAAGAGATGAAAAGAGGGAGATTAGAGGAAGGGAGTGCTACTAGAAGAGAGTGAAGAGAGAAATGATAGAAAATATGGAAGGATAGCCCTTTTAGGGAGAAACGGCCTCGCTCGCAGTTATACAGGATGCGTGTCCAAGTGAGGGGTATTTATGTTTTTCTGGCTACTTAAGTGCTCGGAAGGATGGAAGTCTGCGTTAGTCAGACCTGCCGATCAGAGTAAATATTGGCGCAAACATGTAAGTCAACGAGCCACCCTACTTTTAGTTCATTCCTACTTTTAGTTCATTCCTACTTTTAGTTCCAGCACCTCACTAAATTGCACACAAAGATAAAGACATGAACAATTTGAATTAACCAATAAAGGCCAGCGACTACTCGCTTCGTAAGTAGTGAAATTTAACCAATTAGAAATATTTCAAATTTGAAAAGGGGGAAACAGATTTTGCCTAACTTCAAAGCCACAGAGTTCAGCTATAATCCTGATGGGCCATGGCTGGACTGGTGGATAAAAGAAACGGTGACGAGATTTGATAATGGCCCAAATTTTAGTCAGCGAGTTAAACAGTGGAGCCCTACATTGTTCATGAGCGTACCGAGGTGCATAAAAGGCAGATAGGGTTAGGGAGACCTAGAAGTGTGGTACGTGTGCATTATTAGGACACGAACACTAGATGGTGCCAAATAACAAAGAAAGCCCAGATAGACGCAGTTTCTAGTTAAATGCGGAAAGCTTCCACTGCAAAATAATATTTTGCAAGGTGCGCCAAAAATCCTTGCACCGATTCTGGAGTGGTTCTCTCCCTCAAGCATGCTTTCAATATAAAAACAAGGCGAAGATGGCCCCAAAAGAACTGGAAAAGGTTGCCACGAGCCCAATAAAGCTGCAGTAGTCAAGGTGTATGGTAGCCCTGATGGGAAGTTGCACCATCCCATTTAAAACTAGAAAGACTCCTGAGCAGCTGCTGCAGTCTGGTCACTAGAGGTTCTTGGAAGGCCCGCTGGAAGCAGGTCAGCAAGGAAGCATCTTTCAAAAGGAGGAGCCTGTCAGGAGAGGCTGTTTATGATAGCTTCAGCGTGCACCGACACGGCTTTCTTTGCTGGGATTCCAAGAGCAGTGGAATCCATTGCTTCTGCTATGCTGCTGCATCCTGCACCCCTGCGAACTTGCTATGCTGGCCGTCTCCCTTGCACCAAAAGGCAAGCTGGATGTTCGGACTTGCCTCTGTTGCAAGAGTAGGCATTTTCCGAAGACTTGTTCTTCCAGTAACTCACCAGGCAGGCACTTTGTGGGTAGTATACATATGTAGTTATCCTCAGCCGTTCGCTCCATTTCGATATTTAATAACACCGGTACAACATAGTAGCTCACATGTATAGTAATGCTCTGCTGAAGCCACGGGTTAAATATGCTCTTTCAGCTTTATCTATGAAACAAGTGTTTTTGGCTGAAGAAAATCCAAAGCTGTCTCTCTACCGCCGCCCAGTGGTTGTATTTGAACAAGAGAAAGACAAGCGGCGCAGCTTTCACGGAACACAAATGTGAATCATGAAAACATGGGTACGCCACGCGCACGGGCCCCAATCACCAAACAACTTACGAGAGTAGTGCACGAGCACTGGACTGTGGCTGGGAATCCCGCGGTTACGACCTGGACGCTGACGTTTCGATCGGGAATATTGTGTACTGAACGGCCTATTGCTGGTGTGAAATAGCAGCAGGGAAGGGGGCGGAGAGGAGCTATGAGGGAGAGCGAAGTAAAGCCATATGGCTGCTTTGCGCCTTGTGCACTGTAGCTCTATGCCAGCGGTAGCACTTTGAAAAGTCCCTTACAAAATGTCTCTCCGAGCCTAGGGAGACTCTATTGAAGTCTATGCTATGAGGGTAGGAGTGAGGGAGACTCCATTGAAGTCTGTGCTATGACGGTAGGAGTGAGGGAGACTCCATTGGGGTCCATGCTATGAGGGTAGGAGTGAGGTAAACTCCATTAAAAGTCTATGCTATGAGGGTAGGAGTGAGGGAGACTCTATTGAAGTCAATGCTATGAGGGTAGGAGAGAGGGAGACTCCATTGAAGTCTATTCTATGAGGGTAGGAGTGAGGGAGACTCCACTGAAGTCTATGCTATGAGGGTAGGAGTGAGGGAAACTGCACCGAAGTCTGTCCTGTAAGGGCAGTGGCGATGGAGACCCCACTGGGGCACAGCAGTGAGGGAGGCTCCATTGTAGTTTGTGCAATGAGAGCAGCAGTGAGGGAGTGTCCATCGATGTCTGTGCTGTGAGGGCAGCTGACATGGAGGCTCCATTGAAGGCTGTTAGTCTGATGCCAGTTTTTTTTTTTTTTTTTAGTTTTATGCAGCGTAAACTTGATACCAAGGTATCGGAGCACTTTACATGAGTGACACATTCATTTTTAGGTCTCGCCTGGCGTAGGCTGCGCACATGCGCAGTCTCGCTGGCGAGATTTAATGATTTTGTGTATTTTGTGTTAAAGGCATTAAGCCCCGCCCCTCTTTTCCATTGGCTGGCGTCACCGTTTATGCTAAACGGTGGCCAGCCATTGGAAAAGAGTTGGTAGTGACGTTTTTGTTCGGCTTTTTGAGCCGTCCCATTTGGACGGGCTCGTCTGCCTTCCTTGCATCGTAAAAGCTTTCTTATCTTTATGGGCCCATGTGTTTCAAACACATGGCCCCATAAAGACAAGAAATTGTCTGCAGCGCGGTCCTCTTTCGCTTTCGAGACCGCGCTTACCATGCCCTAGGGACTCGTGGGACGCACTCTCCGGGCTGGTTATGCTGGGCGTTTTGAATGATGCAAGTTGTAACTGACTAGATGGTGATTCTGTGTTTTTTTTATGCTTATTTCGCTATATTTCCTGGCCTTTGTGTATTTGCTGCCCAAATGCTTTCGACATAAGTGTATGTTTCACCTGTCGCCTTTTAACCCAGCCATGTGAGGGACAAGTAGCTCTTTGTCAAAGAGTGTCAGCTCCGGTAAGCCACTTTACTTGAGAGAGAGAGAGGGAGCCTTTTTCTGCGCCCTACCCCCGCCTCCCTCCTCATGTGAAACCCTGCCGTCGTGGTAGGATGTGGGCAGGCAGGATGCTTTCAGCCGGGGTGGTTTCCGAAGCGCTGCAGTCCGCTGCTCCTCCGGGACGGGCGGCTCACAGGCCCCCCTCCGCAGGGCAGCGCCGCCCCTCCTGGGCACTCCAGTCTCCAGATTGAGCACTGTGTGTGACAGCTCCGTGGTGAAAGCAAACCCTAATTCCTTCCTTTCTGGGTTTTCCTCGGCCTCAGAGGCATCTGCTTGCCAGGCACGCTGGAATCCAGGAAAATTGCTTTTGATTAATGTGGATGTCATTCCTGACATTGGAATCAAATGGCAGGCCCTAAATCCTCGGGTATTCCAAGTGCTGCGCCAGAGCTCCTCATTCTCAATGGCAGCCAGCATTCCCATCATCCGGAATACCCACAACTACGACTCACGCGGTACATGCTTCCCAGGTTTACTGGATGCTCCCATGAATATTCCTTGCTCCAGACCCACCAGCATCCAATGTGATGATTCTACTGAATTCGAGCATCCATGGCTTATGGGCCCGGGACATTTGGTCGATTGGAAAATGAGGGATGAAGCCAACCACTTTTAACTGCTGTCAATGTCAGCTAGCAAGGTGACAGTCTTAGCGCAAGCTTCTAGAGGCCAGCTCCCAAAGACATCCAGTATTTGTTGCCTATTAAGACTTAGATGATGCTGTCAAACACCTACCACAGCCCGACCTTCACTGACAGAGTCGTGACCCATAACCTTGGTTTAGTAGGAATAGTGTTTTTACCAGTACGGATGACACAGCATGACTGTTCCCTAAGCAAAGCCTTCCCCTGGTTCATAGCAGTTTCACCTATTTAATATCTGGTCATGTGCTTTAAGTCTGATAGACACAGTCATCCAATGAGGCCCGGTGGCAGGTATATGTAAGTGGAACAGTGGAAACTGATGCGGTCTGCACCAATCCGTTGCACCCCCTCCCCTTTTGCCAGAGTCCCTGGTAGTGCCAGGCCTGCATGGAGACTTAAGTATGTTCTCCCAGTTCAAGGAGGTCCAGAGCCGTAACACCCTTTCAGCTCTCATTCCACCCATCCCTTTCATAAGGCGGATTTTGAGAAATTCCACATTGTATGTACATCATTTCCTAAATGTGTGTGTTGGAACATCTATGTGTATGCCACATTTGGGCACCATTATGCCAGGGGGTGCCCTTTCTGGCATTAGGGCACTCTCCTGCATCATAGTGGCCAACCATGACATGAATGATTCCCTCATTGCATAAGGCTGCATGTCTCCTGCAAGATAATGGCCTTGCCACATATAATTGCAGCATGATAAGGAGCTCACCATTTAGTGTGTATTAATTAACAGATCTAAACTTTTCACTAGCTCGTTGGATTCTCTGGATCACTTGTTTTATATACCAAGGCAGGCGAGATAGCTCAGTGAGCTGAGCAACTAACTGGAGATGGGGTTGACTCAGATATTCCTCTTCCCCAGGTCAACAGCGTTGAGATTGGTAACCTTAACATCAATACTATGTCTCACTTCAGTGGTGTTCGCTCTTGCCTCTTCCTGGTTGAAATTCATGGCTATCGTGTGACCTGCGATAAAATGACAGCCTGTGCCAGGTATAGCTGGTAAATCTATATTTTACACAAGTAGTCACGTGGAATTCCGTTCAGAAGAGCTGAGACGTCAGAAGTTATTCCTGATCAGTTGGCGGTCGGATGTGCAGTGTGCTAATTGCTTGTGTGCGTGCACGCGCTGGAGATGGGAGTTTCGTGTGATGTGTGCGGCTTGATACCCAAGGACTCCCATAGTAAGCATTCATCCACACCTGTATTCATGCGTCACCTTTTTCATGTATAACAACATCTGTCACCTTGAAGCAGCATTCCGCAAAGGTGCACGTTCTGCGATACATCTGTGCTTGCAGGCACTGGGCGGAGCTAATGAATGGGACAGCGTCATGCTACATGTATGTTGTACCACGAGAGCGTCCGACCAGATCCAACCTCACTGACACATTTGAAGAAGAAAAAATTGGCCCCTGGGTAAAAAATCCCGGTTTAAGATGACAGCAGTCAGGTTGTCACGGTCGAGGCCATCCACACCTTCCGTTCATCTTACCTGTTGGAAGTGGAAGTGGAAATGGTGCCTTGACGTGGGACCCATGCTCCTGGGCTTTTCTTTACTCAGCTTGCACCTAACCGAAAACTCCCCTTGAGGCAAAAACTTCTCTGGAGTTGTTTACCTTCCATAGTAAAGCGAAACTGATGATGTAGCTCCTGTGTGGGTGTGAAAAGAAAGTAAAACAATCATTGGCATAGCCAATAGGTCTCGCATTTGGGACCTTATAAGTGTTTAGCCAGGCAACAGTTGATGTTGTTGCACCAAGGATATTGTGTTGCATAATTAAATACTTATAAGGTCCCAAAAGCGAGACCTATTGGCTATGCCAATGCTCTCTGCCCCCCAACACACTTTTTTTTTTTTACTTAAATAAGCGCGGACACCGCGCTATAAAATGCAATAGGTGTTGCTTTTGGTATTGTAAATAACAATGCCTTCTAATTTTTTTAAAGGCATTTCCGTTTACAATGTCAATAGCTCAAAATAATGTCATTGCGTGACCTATTGCATTGCAAATGCTTGTTTTTTTTAGGCACAGGAGTTTAAGGTCCAGATTTCTATTTAGGCGGGAAAGTATTATCTGTTACAATGCCGAGGGTACTTCCCCCCCGCTGTATTTAGATATGTCCATCAGGACAGCGGACATATCTAGCATTCCCAAGAACCCTGTCATGGTGGTGCTTGGAAATGCATTGAAAGTTTGACGGACGGAGCTGTACGTCAAACTTACGTTTTTTTAATTTTCATAAACAAAACCCTAAAGCAAACAATGCCCCCCTTGCCATGGGAGTTATCTTCCATTGCGGGGTCATTTTGCAGTTTCCATTGTAACCTGACTGCCAGGGTTTTCCTGGCAGTGGAAACTGATGTGTCTATCTGCCCATCTAGATCAGGTGGGCGGATATACAGGTCAACCTCCGATGGCTCTTACTCCGTCAGGCCGTCGGATGGGTGGAACCAGAGCTTTAAGTGGGCCGGGTCCTGCCAGTGCTCAGCACTGGCAGTTCTTAAAAGCAGGTGTCGAGATGGGTCTGTATCGGGCTCTTCATTTCTACCCTCTGGGTGAAAAAAAAAAAAAGTAACTCTGCAATAGTATCATCCGTCATTAATTTTGATGTAACTTCAAAAAAATTAATTTTTCAGTTTTATATAGCGCAAACTTGGACCGCTTTACATGAGCACCTGGTACATTACACAAGGACATATTCATGTTTTGAATCACTCGAAAGTCGGCAGGTCTAGCTTAGGCCACATCCTCTCCCACAAGAATGGAATCATTTTCAATATAATATACAGCACATTCATAGTTGTTGCCTATGTATCTAATGTAATTTACAACCATTGACAAAGCCAATAGTACTGGCTTGTTGTAGGTATGATGTTACTTGTTGTGTTATATATCTGGATGAATGGACAGATGCAGCAAAATACAAGGCGGGCGGCACACTATGCTAAGTACAGATTTTTAGCTTAAGTGTTTTAAGCCAGGTCCATAATTCCATCATCCACGCCCCTATGAGAGACCCCCCTGTTTTTTCATCCCACTTAAAGTCCTGGGTGTAACCACGGTGGAGCCGGAGTAGTCACCGCCATCGTTACACCAAAGGTTTTGTCTGCATTTAAATTGGGTGGGTGGACTCAGTGAGTGATGCTCGCAAGAAAGCTAAATGTCTATTTGGGCCTCCTATGAGTGACGCTACCAAGAAAGCTGGTCTATGACCTGAGGTGAGCGGACACTCAGTGAGCACGACTCCATTTGAAAGACTCTATTTACGACTGGCCTCCTGGCCTCCAATAATCCAGCAGGTTAGAAGGCTCCTTGAAGTGCCTGTTCTGAAGCAAAAGAGGGAAACTCATTTAAAATCTGTGGCTCAGATGCCGGCAGTGAGTAGCTACTCAGTGACGGAGAATTATTCAATGTCACGTTCGGGAGCCTGGGCAAAGCTGACAGTGAGCGAACCTCCTCGGCCCCAGATAGCAGGCACTCAGTGACAAAGGCCTCACTGAAGCCTGCAGGTCCCACTGTCAAATACTTCCAGTGAGTGCGAACTCACTGCAGTATCTGCAGCCCTCAAATGAATCCTGAGGTGAAGGGACAGTGAGTAAGTCTGGGCTCCCGTGGCCCGAGGTGCACTCGATGAGAAAGTCTCACTTAAAGTCTGTGGGTCCGACAACAACAGGGAAGGGGGGCTAAGTGAGTGAGTGCCCATTAAAGCGTGTGGAGCTGAGTTTCCTCAGAGGTGCTTGAATTCAGTTTTGTGACTGACAAGAGAACCAGCAGGAACGTCAATGGATGGTTTCTTTAGGGTCAGTGAGAGCCGCCGTCCATACACCAGAGTCTGCAGGGCACAGTGCCGACCCTTACCCTCACACACGGTTATTCAGGACATCTTTCATTGGTGGAAAAATCCCCAGCCCAGCCTGTGGTGCCTTTAATTATAGATTCTTATATGAGGTGGTATGTACTCTCCTGCAAGAATGCCCCATTACTTTGTCTCTTTTCGCTAAGCATCCTTTCTCTCAGCCCTTGTTGCCTCAGACTCACGCACAGGTAAAAACAAGACGAGTTCTCATGTCCAAACACCATCCTTGAAGGCCACATGACAAGCTTCCCATCCTCTGCTCTCCCCGGAGCAGTCTACTGCGCATCCGCATAGCGCTTCAGCGCCTCATCGGGAGTTCGAGCTGCTGTGGACATGTATGGAACATACAGTGCAGTGTTTATTTGCTAACAGGCCCAGAAGCTACCCTCAACCCCTGAGACAAACATTGGCCAACAGGCCTACTTTTATTCCTATATTTTTTGGAGTGCAATCTATGTTTCGGTAATCGCTGGGTACATTATTATCCGCGTGTGTATTCTTTCGACACGTGGCCTCTGAGGTATGTGGGCTGTGGAACCAAACCTGCCGCAACGGAGCGCCTCGTGCTGTGTTCTTGGAGGACATGGATGGAGGGGACAAGTTTCGATTCTGGAAGAGTGGATTAGTGGAGGGAGGGCAGTTATTGTGTGGCATGAAATAAGCCAGATTTCAAGATTGATTGAAATCTGACAACATGTTGGGTGACTGCCTGTGCGGGCCCCAGAGCCTTTTTACAGAAGGGCGAAGGAATATGAATTAGATGATGGATTTTATCACCTTTTTTAAGGCACATTTCTCGAGTGATCAAATTTTCTGGTGAAGGCTCAGCCTTTCGGGCGGATTTAGGAGTTGGTTGGACCTGGAGCCGGTTCGGTGGTACTTCCGCTCCAACATGGCCAGGCACCACGAGCAGAGCTTCTATCATCTCTGGCCGGTAACTAGTGAGTCCCCTCTCTTCATCCTGGGAATTGTTTACATTTGGAACTCTGAACCCTCGATCCCCAAACGTATTTGGGGTGAAGTGGCAATCTGAAGCTGGCAGCCATGTACATTTTAATGCAGAGTTTTCTTATTTTCCTTTTCCAAACATAAAGGCGAACACAGGTAAAGAGAAACTTGGAAGTGAAGGATTACTAGATTCAGAAGTGTTGCTGTAACTGGTGGGTTAAGAATTCTGTGCGCTAGAACAATAACAGCCCTTGCAGATTGCAAAAGCATTGACAAAGCAAATTGTTTTGGCTTTTTGTTAAGTGAAACAACAATATGGAGTAGTTTCTTACCTGTAACTCCAGTTCTGTAGTAGGGGTATCTCTGTTATAGTCATAATCTATGAATAGTCCCGCCCATGTGCGGGGACCCCGGAGCAATCAAAATATCTCTTAAGCTGTCCTGCATTTGCAAACCTGCAAAGACACTTAAGAGACAGACAAAATAATACAGCCTAATAACAATATGGCTGCACTGGCCAGCACTTCATCTGAAGTGAACACTAAAGCCAAAATAAAGTTTAAATGTCATTTTTATTCACATCTGACATGTTCCTTTATTGTATCACACTCCCTTCACTAAAATCCCTTTAAACAATATAGAGGAAGGGGTGGACAGACAAGCCCTATAGGCTGTCATTATGTGTCTGCTAAAGGGATACCGTGCCTTTAAGGAACTCTCCAGAGACCCCGGTATCCCAGGATGCACAGCCAAAGCAAGTTACTTTCAGTTCTTTTTGAAGGTGTATAACAACAGGCCTGATACCGTCAGGTTACTCCACCGGGGAGGAGGGAGGGTCGCTTATGACTATAACAGAGATACCCCTACTACAGAACTAGAGTTACAGGTAAGAAACTACTCCTTCTGTAGTAGGGGATCTCTGTGTATAGTCATAATCTATGAATAGAATGGCAAGCCCATCCCACCCAACAAGAAGCGGTGGAGTAAGACCAACCACCAACAAATCACTGTGCAAACAAATTCCTTAGCGAAGCCTGTCCAACCTGCGCATCTGCCCTAGCATCAGAGTCCAGGCAGTAATGCTTTGTAAACGTATGGACCGACTTCCAGGTGGCAGCCTTACAAATGTCAGCAATTGGAACATTCCTAAGCAAAGCAGTAGTCGCTGCTTTGCCCCTAGTCGAATGCGCTGTAGGCTTACACCCTAACGTCTTATTAGCTTTCTGATAACAGAGCTGAATACAGGAAACAATCCATCTGGAGATGGACTGTTTCGAGGTAGCTAGACCACTTCTTACCGAACCATAATTTACAAACAGTTGATCCGACCTGCGGATGTCTTTTGTCTTATCTAGATAGAATTTCAACACTCTACGCACATCTAGTGAATGCAGAGACCTCTCCGCCGGAGAGGAGGGATGCTGAAAAAATGTAGGCAAAGTTACCATTTGATTCACATGGAAATCAGATATCACTTTAGGTAAAAACTTAGGATGAGTACGCATTACCACTTTAGAAGCATGGAATACAGTATACGGCACTTGACAACACAGAGCCTGAATCTCACTTACTCTCCTGGCCGATGTAATGGCCACAAGGAAGGCAGCCTTCCAGGACAAATGCTGCAAAGAAGCCTTATGAATAGGCTCAAAAGGCTCCCTCATTAATATGGACAACACCACGTTCAATTCCCATGGTGGAGAAGGTCGTCTAACAGGGGGAAACACCTTACGCAAACCCTCCAAAAAATCCTTATTCACAGGGATTTGAAAAAATGAGGTTTGGGAAGGGCCCTTTCTATACGCAGTCAAAGCTGCGAGATGAACTTTAATAGACTGAAAGTTAAGCCCAGATTGAGCTAACTACAGCAGATAAGGCAGAAACACATCTTCTTTACAGGATGTAGGGTCAATGTCCTTTGCCGTGCACCATAAGCAGAATCTCTTCCACTTATAGGCGTAAGAAGTCCTCGTAGACGGTCTCTTCGCCTCTTTCAAGATCTCCATACAGTCCTGAGGTAGGTTCAAGTGTCCATACTGTACTAGCTCAGGAGCCCTGCTGCCAAACTCAAGGACGAGAGATTGGGGTGAACCATCTGTCCTCCGAACTTCGTGAGAAGGTCCGGCCGACACGGCAGGCGCCGGTGTGGCAGAACAGACCGGTGAAGAAGGTCGGTGAACCACCATTGCCTCGGCCACTCCGGAGCAATCAGGATCATCCTGGCTCTGGATTGCGACAGCTTGATCAGCACCGCCGGAATCAGGGGAATGGGTGGAAAGGCGTAGAGAAAGCTGTTCGACCAGCTGATCCATAGTGCATTCCCTAGCGTCCCTGGTTGGTAGTACCTGGACGCGAAGTCGCGGCATTTGCTGTTTTCTGCCGTAGCGAACAGATCGATATCCGGAGTGCCCCACTCTGCGAAGACATCTCTTAGCACGTCGTCGTTTAGCACCCATTCGTGATTTTCTTGAACGAGCCTGCTGAGCGCATCGGCTTGGGCATTCTGCACTCCCGGCAGATGGGTTGCCGTGATCGTTAGGTTCCTGGCCACCAGCCAATTCCAGATCGTCTGTGCCTCCTGAGACAGCGTGCGTGAACGGGAGCCCCCCTGCTTGTTGAGGTAATACATGGTAGTAGTATTGTCCGTCTGAACTAGCAGGGAGTTCGTCTTGAAGGAGGGATGGAACGCCTTCAGGGCCAAGTGTACTGCTCTGAGTTCCAAAAAGTTGATGTGGTAAGTCATCTCCGTCTGTGACCATATCCCCTGAATCTGAAGAGGGCCCGAATGCGCTCCCCAGCCCTGGAGAGACGCATCGGTCACTATGGTCTGGACCGGAATATCCTTGTGAAAGGGAGTCCCCTTGCAGACATTCTCTGAGGAGCACCACCATTTCAGAGACTGTAGAACGTGTTGGGACAGATGGATCTTGTCCTCCCAACGCCCCCGCCTCTGGTCCCATTGATCCTCTAGACATTCCTGCAGAGGCCTCATATGCAGACGTGCATTGGGGGTGAGAAAGATGCATGAAGCCATCGACCCCAGTAAAGAGGCCACCGTCCTCACTGCAGGAGAGTGGGCTGAGAGGAGGTGCAGGGCCTTCCCACGGATAGAGGAGCGTCTCTCCTCCGAAGGACACACGCTTGCGTTCAAAGTATTGACTGAGGCCCCCAAGTACTGGAGACACTGCACAGGGATCGGCACTGACTTCGTCATGTTGATGTGCAGTCCCAGGCGATGCAGCAAGGCAGCTGTCCTGTTGAAATGACACTGGGCTTCCTGGTACGTGGAAGCTTTGATCAGCCAATCGTCCAGGTATGGATACACAAACACTTTGTTCTTCCGCAAGTGTGCCGCCACCACTGCCATGCACTTGGAGAACGTCCTTGGTGCAAACTTCAGACCAAACGGGAGTACTGTATACTGGTAATGGTTGTTGCCTACCAGAAACCTCAGGAACTTGCGATGCTTTTGTGCGATCGGCACATGAAAGTAAGCGTCCTGCAGATCTATGGCGCACAGCCAGTCTCCTCGATGCAACTGAGGGTAAATCTGATGCAGGGACAACATATGGAACTTTTCTCTGCGGATCCACTTGTTTGCTTGACGCAGATCTAGAATAGGCCTGAACTCGTTCTTGTCCTTTTTTCTGACGAGAAAGAACCTTGAGTAAAGACCTTTTCCTTTTTGCCTCAAAGGAACAGTCTCTATCGCCTTCTTCTTTAACAGAATGTCCGCCTCCCACTGGAGCTCTCGCACCATGTATGGAGAGCGGACTGGTGGGATCTGTGGAGGCGGGCTGGTGAAACGAAGACTGTACCCATTGCAAACAATATTCAGCACCCACTTGTCCTGAGTTATTGTTCTCCACTCTGCCAGGTAGTATTGAATACTTCCCCCCACCGGAGCGGGTAACGGATGAGGGGGAAGTGACCTTTCAGGGCTTCGACCCGGCCGGGCCTTTGTTCCCCGACGAGGATTGATGCTGTCCTCTGCCCCTCTGGCGCTTTTGGAAGGACTGCCTCGGGAACTGTTGTTGTTGCTGGTGTTGCTGCGGTTGCCCAGACTGACGCCCTTGGCCGCGTTGTTTAGAATAACGCCTGCCATAGGAACGGAATGACCTCTTCTGGTCCTTGGGTTTTTCCAACCCCACGGCCTTCAGGGTTTCTGCTTCGGCCTTCATGCGGGCCATTTCGTCATCCGCATGAGACCCGAACAACGTCGTGCCAGAGAAAGGCAAGTTAGCAATCTTTTGCTGCGCTTCAGGCTTTAGAGAGGTAAGTCTCAGCCAGGAATGTCTCCTCATGTGTACTCCATGACAGTACCCATGGGCCGCCAGCAATGACACATCCCCCGCTGCACTGATGATCTGGTTGGAGACCATCATGCCCTCATTCAGCACCTCCTGGAAGTCTTCCCGTTTATCCCTAGGCAGGGAGTCAGCAAACTGTTGCAGGGAGTCCCACAATGATCGGTCATAGCGACCCAGCAGAGCGGAGGCGCTAGCAGCCTTCATAGTCGTGGCCGACGTAGAGCACATCCTCCTCCCCAAGGAGTCCATCTTGCGACTCTCCTTATCCGGAGGAGCAGTTGAAGAGGGCGACGTGGAATGTTGCTTCCTAGCCGCAACCACAATGACAGAGTCCGGGGGAGGGTCCACCCTGAGGAACGCCGGGTCCGAATCAGGGGCCCTATACTTCTTCTGCAACCTTGAGGGAGCAGACTTCACCACGGCCGGTGTCAGGAAGACCTCCATGGCTGGTTCCTCCAGACCTGGAACCAGAGGGAGGAGGGGGCGTGATAGATGCGCCTTGTGTAATGTCTCAAATATCACAGAGGTAGGGGGAACTGGTACTGTCACTGAGATTCCCAATTTTGCCGCCCCTCTCATCAGCACATCTTGGAAAGTGGCAATATCATCCACTGGCGAGATTCTAGTAGGCGGCGTTTCCGATAACGTGGAGGAAAGCCGTCCAGTGCCAGACGAGTCCGTATACCTCGTGCCTCTGGATCGAGATCTATACTTCCGTCGTCCATGCCTTGTGTGAGTGGACGATCTGTGTCTGCTCCGTGACCGCCGGCGAGATCTAGAGCGTGATCTCAGTCTGCGTGGGGTCTTAGGAGCCACTGGTAGCCGCGGAGAAGGAGGGAACTGTGGCACCGGAGGCGGTGGTAGTGGAGGTGGAGGCGCCACAGGGAGCCGGGGGTCCGGTGGCGGAGGAGGAGGAGGCGTAGGAGTCTTCTGAGGCCGCGGCTGAGGGGGCAATGGCAGGGTATCCATTGGAGGTTCACTCCGTCCATCACCCCTTGCAGGAGAACCCGGACTAGCTCTGTCCGGACTTCCGTCCCCCTTTCTCTTCTTTGCGGTTCTACCCCGTGAAGAGGCTGAAGTGAACGAGGGAGAGCGTCCTCCTCTCCTAGATCCACGACTGGAGATCGTAATCACTGAAGAAGTGTTACCAGGTGATCTCGTCCTCGATGTCGAACCGTGCGTCGACCTCGTACGGCTTCTCCTCGCCGTTGAACGCAAACGGCGTCCCCTCGACGTCGAACGGCGTCCCCTGTCTTTCCTCGACGTCGAGTGCCTTCGTCTTGACGGCGAGCCTCTCGACGTCGACGGTGAGTGATGCCGCCTCGACGGCGATCTCCTTCGCCTCGACGTCGATCTCCTTCGCCTCGACGTCGATCTCCTTCGCCTCGACGTCGATCTCCTTCGCCTCGACGTCGATCTCCTTCGATACGACGGCCTTCGCCGGTGCCTCTGCGTCGATGTCGTCGACGTCG
The DNA here is from genome assembly GCF_964204655.1 of Triturus cristatus. Lineage (NCBI taxonomy): Eukaryota > Metazoa > Chordata > Amphibia > Caudata > Salamandridae > Triturus > Triturus cristatus. Next base: position 58,552,634 of record NC_140579.1, read on the forward strand.
ATCCATGAGTCGACGGCGAAGGAGACGAGCGGGCTCGCCTCGACGGCGAGCGGCGCTGTCCGCGGGGCGCAGTACGACGTCGATGGTGTGTCGACGTCGACAGCGAAGTCTTCGACGGCGACCTAGTCCTAGGTCTCGCCGGCCCCTCTCTCGACGTCGAACGTCGAGGACACCGAGATCCAGAGCCCTGGATCAACGGCGAACACACCGGCGCTATACCTCTCGCCGTCGACGCCGTCGTCCTCGACGTGGAACGGGATTTTCCGGCCGGTAGGTGTCGTTTCTGCTTCTTTTTCTGCCCGGAGGTCCCTCCAGTGGCTGAAGCATGGGCAGAGGATGGGGAAGGAGATCCTCCATGCCCAGAGGTCCCACCTGTTCTCTGCTTCTCCTGTCCCTGAAGGCGAATCTTCTCCCTGTCCATCAGGGTCCTCTTGGAGAAGGTCTTGCAGATGTCACATGTCGCAGGGATATGTGAAGATGGTAAGCAGAGAATACAGACATCATGTGGGTCCGTCTTGGCCATTTTCCTCCCACACTCAGGGCATTTATCAAATAAAGCCATGTTAATTAAAACAGAGTGGGTCAAACTGCACCAAACTACAGGATGCAGCAGAGAAAGGCTCTAGACGTCGAATGAACAAACTTTTTTCTTCAAAAAACTAATTTTAGTCCAAAACATCCACCCAAAAGGGTAGAGCTCAATGCTCCCGGGTCCTGCTAGCAGGAGCCGGAAAAAAGAACTGAAAGTAACTTGCTTTGGCTGTGCATCCTGGGATACCGGGGGTCTCTGGAGAGTTCCTTAAAGGCACGGTATCCTTTTAGCAGACACATAATGACAGCCTATAGGGCTTGTCTGTCCACCCCTTCCTCTCTATTGTTTAAAGGGATTTTGGTGAAGGGAGTGTGATACAATAAAGGAACATGTCAGATGTGAATAAAAATGACATTTAAACTTTATTTTGGCTTTTGTGTTCACTTCAGATGAAGTGCTGGCCAGTGCAGCCATATTGTTATTAGGCTGTATTATTTTGTCTGTCTCTTAAGTGTCTTTGCAGGTTTGCAAATGCAGGACAGCTTAAGAGATATTTTGATTGCTCCGGGGTCCCCGCACATGGGCGGGACTATTCATAGATTATGACTATACACAGAGATCCCCTACTACAGAAGCAGCGTTAACAAAACGCACAGCATTCTTACAGCCCTGGCAGGAGCAGTGCACGCGACCCGTGCGCCAATTACAGACAGAAGGGGCAGTGCTGGCTTGTATCATATACAGTGAGCACGTACGCACAAGCAGGACAGTGAAAATGTCCCTCACACTTACACAGATACCCTCTTTGGGTTCAACACTTACAGGTGAAATGCATGCTTCAGTTCAGAAGCACAGGACAAGTAAAGCACTGACGGCAGCAGTGCAAGCTGCTCTGCCACAGGCTGAAAAGGTGCGGTAAATGTGCAGCGGAGCCTTATTTAACAAACACAAAACTGAAACTTCAATCTTCATAACATAATAAACCTATGGGTGGATAAAGAAAATTATAGAGGTCGCCCACAGATCTGCAACTGGTAGTACCACACACAAGATACTTTCACCTACGGTTACAATCTTTTCCATATACAAAAAAAAATCAATTTTTTTAGGTCTCGCATAGACAGCTCATGCCCTGTCTCTTTGAGACATATTGTTTACATTATATTGGGCAACAGCCCACCCATAGCTCACCATTGGTTAGCTTTAGAGTAGCTCTAATTTGCTTCTTTTTGATTTGCTAGGGAATTCATGCGTCATGTTATATGTTGAGTCGGGCCCTCCACTGGAGCAAGGACCAATTACTTGTGTCCTTCCACTGCTCTCCTTTTTGGAGCCACATTTTCCTTTGTTTGCAAGCAGTCCATATGAGTGCTTGTGTTATCAGGCAGTCTCCCATATCCCGGTCAATGTGCTTCCTTTCCCTCACAACCCACTTACCCTGCCTGTTAATTCACCCCCTCACCTCTGTTTCATGGCCCCCAACCATGCCCGTCCCAGTTTCATATCCTTACACCCGCCCTATTGTATGTTTCTTCTTACCCCATCCGCTCGTTCCCGTTTGTTGTTTAGTCTTGCCTCGCCCCAACACCCCCCCCCCACCCCCAGCATCTAACAGGCAGCAGCTGTCTTGGAATAGCAGTGATCCTTCACAGCGGAACGTAGAAATGCAAAACCACAGTAACCAGTATATTCTAGTTTGGCTACCACGCTATTGCTAGTGAAAGAAGAATTTTCTGTGTCTCAACCCTCCATTTCCCTTCGCTGTCCTTTAATTCACATTTATCTAGCTGCTGGGCTGTCGTAGCCACCAGCCACCCAGTGGGTACAAGCATTTGCAATGCAATAGGTCTTGCATTTACGCGAGTTTGAGCTATTGACATTGCAAATAACAATGCCTTACATTTTTGTTTTCAAAACATAAATAAAATGCATTGTCATTTACAATGCCAATAGCTTAAACTTGCGTAAATGCGAGACCTATTGAATTGCAAATGCTTGTTATTCACTGTACTGCTGATCCTATATCTCTGCTACTGTGCAACAGTTGTAGCAGCGCATATATTTTACACGAGAAGAACAGTGCAATAAATTCTTATTGTAAACACGCTCAACTGTTTCTTCCGTGTATCTCTCTGAGACCAAATGAGCTACCATGAGTGACTGGATGAAAAGTAGTATATTGTTTCCACGAGATTGAGGAATCAGGGTTTGTTATGTTTTGAGGTTGCCAAAAATGAATCTCTCTGATAAAAGGATATTCTCGTGGCACTGTGAGCTAGCTAATGCAAACAAGGCTAACATACGCGGTGGGGGTGCTCAGAGTCAGTCTACCACCCGGCCCACAGTCTATATTATCCAAAAGCGCAGGTCCTGCAGGGGTACTATAGGAACTACACTACATGGCCTCCTGCAGGTCATATTCAGCCTGTAACTCTTCGAAAGGAAGCTGCTCGGAGTCCCAGTAGAGATCTCCCACCTCTCTCAGTCCTGCCTCCTCCCAAGCTTCGAGTCCCGCATGGCGCCCCCTTTGGAAAGTGTCAAAGCAGGCCCAAAGGCAGGTCAGTAGAATAGGGCACTCTGCTACCCACTTGCCTCCGGTACCTTGCCCAGCATCTCGTCTATTGGTGGGGGTCTATTAGGCGCCAAAGGGAATAACTTTGATTTCTGTCTGTTGACCTTGAGGCCAGATCATCTATCAAATTGCTCCAACATGGCCTGCGCCCCTTCCAGATCCTCAGATGTATCTCAGAGGAATAGTAGTAGGTCATCTGCCTATAGGGCTTTGCGATGGTGTGTCTCTCTGATCATCTTGCCTTTGTAATATTGCCTCTTTTTCGCTCGTCAAGTTAGTGGCACCATAGCAAGAGCAAATAGCAGTAGGGACAGTGGGCATCACTGCCTCGTCCCTTGTTCCACCGTCTGTCTGGAAGAAATAGTCTTCCCCGTACGCACTCTGGCCGTTGGGTTTGTGTAGAGCAGTTACCCATGTCAAGGACCACCCCACCCCCCAGGCCCATCACAGTCATCACTTCGTATAGGAAGTGCCATTCAAGACTATCAAAGGCCTTCTCAATGTCGACAGCATAGACTACTGCTTCAGGCTGATTATAGTCCTCTGCGTCCATAATAGTGAGGAGTCTTTGTATGTTTATGGCTGTGTTCCGCCCTTTCCGTCTGCCTCACCACCTCCTCTTTAGCCTCCTGCTCCATTTCCTGGAGCTCCTGGTGTCCTAGGTGTCTGTGTTCCAACACTCTGAGAGTCTCGTTTGCCTCCTCAACTTCCTTGATGAGTGTATGCCTGACCCCTGTAGCTTCTGCTATACAATGACCTCTCAATATCACCTTAAAGGCGTCCCACGCTACCTGTGGGGAAGAGGTTGTCCCTTCATTCTCAGTGAAGTATTGGGTAATTGTGTCCCCCAATCCCATCTCGAAATACTTTGATTTCTAGGGTGTCTGGGCGGAGTCTCCAGGTGGGAATCGCAGATCTAGAGCGCGCCCAATTAAAACTTATTAGCTCTGGATTGTGGTCTGAGATTGTACGTGACAAATATTATGCAGTGTGTACTAAGCTCTGTATATCTACCGTGCATACCAGTGTGTCTACTCTTGTGTGTAGCTCGTGTACTGCCGAGTAGTGGGAGTAATCCCTGTCCCTAGGGTGAAGGATTCTCCATTAGTCCAGCAGTCACCATCGATATCAAAATTATTTAATGCCTGTGATTCGTGCACGGTCAGGGAATCCCATAGTGAGAGATGGGACCTATCCAGAAGGATGTCACCCACGCTGTTAAAGTCTCCCCCCACGATCGTTGTGCCAGTCAGGTATGGAGCCAGGAGATGGTTTTGTTGGTTAAAGAAAGCAGGTTGGTCAGTGTTGGGGGCATAAACACTCACTATGCTCTTTGCGACCCTCCAGCCGTCCTCGTATGGCCACGAAGCAGCCGTATGGGTCTACTAGGGAGTCTATGAGTTGGAAGGGGACCCCTGCCTGGATCCATATCATAGCCCCTCACGCATAAGCAGAGTATTTGGTAAGTTAGTCTTGTCCCCTCCAGCGTCTTTGACTCGCTATCCCCTCTTTTTGCGTGAGGTGCGTTTCTTGAAGCAGGGATACTTTGACGTCCAATCTTCGGAGGTAGGAAAATACCTTATATCTCTTTGCCATTGTATGCATCCCTCTAATTTTCCAAGTCATGCATTTGTAGGGTTGTGTGCCTGTCATCAGGTGTCATATTAAGAATGGGGGGTAGGCATCCCTGTCATTCCCCCTGTCTGTCACCTCAACCGGCTTGGGCTCTCTGTTCTGCAGCAGGTTCTGTAAACGGTGCTACTCAAGTCCTTCCCTTTGTATAAACTGTAAACAATTCCCCCAACTCCCACTCCCCAGGACAAGAAGGTAAACGCCTCCCATCCAAACTGCTAACTTAGTCCAGCAAGTGGTTGCTTGTAGATTGTGTAGTCCGAGGGGGAGATCTGCTCCGTCAGCCCTTATGGCCGCCACCCAGCTCGCTCACATCAGAAAGTCCTCGCCAAGCTGCCCCCATAGCAACCCCTGTACCTTGTCTCTAGGCCAACTGCATCAAATGTCCCCCAGAGTCTCTTCTCGGCTACCGCATCCGTTTATCCCTCAAATAACGTCATCAGCAGTCTGCGGTGTCGCCTCTGGGAGTACTGTGCTCTGGGCCTCAGACTCGCAGGAGCCCTGTTTGGAGTCCGTCTCCATCATTCCATCGCCGTCTTTGGATTGCGCTTTCCCCCTCTCCTTCCCGCTTATCAATGCTACCACCTCCATCACCTTTTATCTTTCTATTCGCGCCTCTTCCTGCGTGGGGCCAATGCGTCTCTCTTAGTTCTGCATGGGCGGGGTCTGTCTGTTTGTCTACTTGACTAGGGTGCCTCGTGGGCCAGTCCTGTTCCCTCTCGTGCCTCCAGCCATTCTCAGGTCTCTGGCGGGGTTCGGAAGAACTTAGCTCCATCTGGCATGGTCACTCGCAATTGGGCCAGATAGAGCATTATATATTTATAGTTCAGCTGGCGGGGTTTTTGCTTTACGCTCTGGAAGGAGCCTCTTTCTCTTCGAGAAATCCGGAAAGAGTCTTACTGATGCATTATTCACCTTGATATCCTCCTTTTGCTACGCCTAGGCTAATATATGGTCCCTGTCTTTGTAGTGCAGCAGCTTTGCTATCACTACTCGTGGAGGGGCTCCAGGTATAGGCGGTCTCGCCGGTACTCACTGGGCTCTCTCTAATACATAGAACTCTGATAGTCTTCCAGCGCTACCTCTGTGCGTATCCAGTTATCCAGGTCGTCTACCATGTTGGCGCCATCTACTTTCTCAGGTAGTCCCCTATTCTAATGTTATTTCTGTGAGACCTGTTTTCGGCGACCTATGCTCGCAATTCAAGTGTGTGCACTTTTGTTTCGAGGGTAGCCAACTGTTTTTTCATAGCTGTTGTTTCTGGAGAGGTTTGTGCCAGCCGGCGCTCGTTCGATGACACTCTGTCAGTCTGTGATCTTCTGTGAGTATGCCCAGATACACACCTATGGAGTCTATCTTGGCCTCCAATCGGTCACTGGAGGAAGTTATGGCCTGTAGTAGGATCCTCGTTCACCTATATCGTTCTTTCAGCGGAGGCTCCATCTTTGTCCCGCTTCTTTGGGATTTCTCCATCTTTCCCTCCAGATATGTATTATTCTTTATGCCCCTGTTAGTTTGTGCCTTTTGACCAGGGTTCTCCACTCTTCGAAGGATATGCGCTGTTAACTGTTGCACCCTGCCAGCCCTACTTGCCTGCTCAGAAGTTTGCTGTGTCGTGCCTGGGTGACGTATGTCGCTATTTGCGCAGTTCACGGCTTATTCTGTATGGGGAGTGCCTCTCAAGGCTCCTGGGCCTGCCAGCGCTTTACTCTGCGTGCAGCAGAGCCCTACGGCGCCACCCGACTGCTCCGATTTTGGGGGTCTATCTTCAAGTATCTCACAGGTATCCCTTCTCTTTGGTGCGGTTTCCTATCTTGCGGGCTGCATCGTCTCAGGCCTGCTCCGCTGATGCTCTTTCTTCACCCCAGCCAGGCTGTCTCATCTCCTGGGGTTGCGTCAGCACAGCGCCTCGCTTCTCTCTTGCACCTGTCTCGCTTCTCCAATCTATGCCCCTCTCGTCCTCACCTTCAAGGCGGCACTAGTTGTGGGGGGGGGGGGGGGGTCTCATGCTCTAATTCCAGTGGTCGGGGCCCCTTCCAGGGTCTCATTCTGTTCAGGGGGTCGCACTCACAGTCTGCCCCGTCAGCGGCACCCTCTTCTCCGCTGGACTCACCGCTGCTCTGTCCCTCTGCATTGGGGCTCCTCTTCTTGCCGTGTTTCCCACTTCTCAGGCCCCGCAGGGCTCAGGTCAGATATCTTGATTATGGTCAGTCCTCTGTCTGGGTCCATGGGTTCTGGGCCAGCCTGGGCCTCGCCTGCCGTCGCTCACGCTATCCGTTCTGGGCAGGACAGGCCTACCTCAGCTCAGGAACGTGGCCGCTGCGACGCCTGTCATCTCTCCGTGGATGTGCCTGCTCCCCTGTTGCAGTTCCTCTGTGCAACTCTCTTCAGTAGCTCCGTCGTACCTGGGGGGCGGGGGGGAGCTTGGGGATCGCTCTCCGGGGCAGAATGTCAGTTGGGATCCATCAGGATGGAGCTGGATGGCAGCCAGCCAATCGGAGCTCTCAAGCTGTGCTGCTCACTCCATCGGCACCAGGCCATGCCCCCTTGAGAATGAAATATTACACTGTCTCAACATATATTACAGAAGATAACAATTAACAGAACCGGATGATTTGGAATTTGAAGATTTGAGTTTACAGTACCTTGAACCCGAGGATACTTTGGTACAACTGTTCTTAAGAAATGGACTTTTATATACTGGATTTTATTGGTATTTTAGGATTTTATCTTATATATTTATGTACAGTGTAATATCGAGCACAACCAAATGTATTTATGTGGAGTTTTTTAAGCTAAGTATTTTTAAATTGCTTTTATGGATAAATAATTATCCAAATAAAGATCTTGATGAGGATGAATGTGTATTAGTGATGTGGGATTCATATTATTTTTGTGATGTTTTGAGATCACTGCACACCTGTCCCAATAAAGTAGCCTTTTACTCTCACTCTTTGGTCTTTCTTGCATGCAGTCCCACCCGAAGATAGAAATAGGTTCTGAGGTTTCTTTTTTTCAAAAGACCAACTTAAATCATAAAATAAAGAAAACAGGATAAACATAGACATCCGTCACAACTGGTAATGGCTGCTGCTGCTTTGGAATGTAGTCTTGTGCCTTGATCTTCAGCAAGGAAATAAAAAAGACATTTCTTCACTCTGAACATTTAGTTAGGAATGGAATAATGTTTTGGATTGAGAGAAAATACTGTATCAAATGCTCAACAAATCCTGGCTGTCCATGAACTTCACTTTTAGTTTTTTTTTAAATTCTGTTTCTTGTGATTTTCAAGAGGTTTTTGTTTTTCAATTTACACTTACATATTACAGGTCAAATTAATATGACAGGAGTACATATTCATGGAGCAAGCACACTAAGCATTTGTTAATTTAATCGAATAGTCCTTAGGCCGACAGACAATGCTGTCTACGATGCGTCTTGGTGCCTGGATACCCTCATGGGTGATAAGCGGCGCTCTACAAATCCACCTTCCATTTCATGACACGGCATTGGGCTGAAGAGCCGGCTGCGGCCTGAATCCCTCCCAATTCCGTCCCATCGATTGGCTTGAAATCAGTAACTGAATCAAGCAATAAGTGATCAGGATAAACAGGTCCAGGAGCTTAACACCATCCCCAACACCATTAAAGTCGCTGAGTCGCTAAGCTAGCCTTTATGTGAAGACAACGTCTTAGATTACACGCAAGGTTGTTTGAAACATCTCAGTGACATTTGTGGAATTCCTAATCACATAAGAATATTTGTCTAACAATAATAATTCACATTACTACACGAGAAGAGGGTGTGCTTGAAGGCCCGGAAGGTTTGGTGTCTATCAGACCATTATCGTTTTCCATTTGTCTCTTTTGATCTGACATACATGGTAAGAGCGCTCCTGCTACTGGGTCTGTAGAAGTGTTTTTAATGGTTGTCTCAATAAGTTATCCCTTGTGCTTAGAATAGCTTCTCAACAACAGCTACTTTGCCTTAATGCAGCTCTGTACTATGCTGGCAGCACCTTCTCCATTGTACTTTACTCTTTCGATAGCCGCCTCACGTCTGTATCTATATCGGTCCCACACAGTAGCTGCCGTCAGAGCCGGTCACTACTATGGCATTGCGTGCACTTTGAGACTGAAAAATATTTTTACTTTTAGCCAGTGTTTTTATTAATGACCAGGAAACTGCAGCAACCCCAACAGTAACGTTTCTGCAATAAACATAACAAAACAAACATTCACAAAGCCACAAGGCCGGCGGCCAGCACTGTACCTATTGGCTTTCTCAATGCTTGTTCTCTATTGCTTCTGTAGTCCCCTCTTAACTGGCCTTCGTACGTGATTTTAAGTCTCGCACAGAGATGGCTGTACCTGTCTTGCCAGCCTCTTGTAATCAAGCAGTGTACAAGTAAAGTATACATATAGAGAGTGAAAAGCTTCATCGATTGGTCTATTTTTCTCTCATTCATATCTTGCTTCTGCTGCAGCATACAACACAGTGGAATCGGTCGCCCACTTCAGCCTCTCACAACGGCCTCATATGAAGCATTCACACGGTTCTACTGTGGTTGTTCCTTTGAAAATGAAACTCATTGCTATAATTCGGGTGTCATGGTTAGGCCACTGCATGTTTTTTTTATGCTACTTTTTTTATTGCCAGCATATGCCACAAAAATAGAAACAAAAGATATAAAACGCATGCGTTTATCAAAACTTTACATGGCAAAGCACATCAAGAACTCCGCAAAGAGCGTCTTCCTCAACTTGAAACTAAGTACTGTACAAAATAAAACCCTTCATCCCACCCAAGGACCTCAAGCAAGCGACTCAATCACTGGTGGTGTCTAGACTCGACTACGGTAACGCAGTCCTCACAGGCACAGCAAAATCCCACTTAGGTCCCCTCAGAACAACCCTCAACGCAGCAGCCAGAAAGGTCACCGGAATTAAGAAATATGATCATATCTACCCCGCAGTCTGAGAACTAAAATGGCTCCCGGTGGAAATGCGTGCCAGCTTCAGAACGGCCTGCCTCACGCACAACGCCCTGCACCCACGGAAACCAGACTACCTGGCCTCCAAACTCAAAAAAGCCGTCCGGACAAGGAACCTCAGGAGCACCAACACGCTACTTACTCCTCATCCCTCTGAAATCACGCAAACAAAAAAACGCAGCCCGGTCCTTCGCTGGAAACGCACCCAAAATCCGGAACTCCATTCTTGTCCATATCAGGACTACCCCCTCCTTTGTAAGATTCAAAAGACAGCTCAAAGACCTCTTCCTCAATCGCTCTCTCCCGTACCGATAGCTACCGTTCTCAAGCCAAAGCACACCGCAGGGCACTATTAGTGGGACATTAAGTCTTCTACCTCCTGCGCCTTCATCACCCCGGACTTTATCCTGCCTCACTGCAGGAGGCCGAGTCAAAGTCAACAGGCGCACAACGGGAATACTACCAGACGTCCATGCATTCAGGATCTACCTCGCGCTGAGACTGTCAAAACGCCCTGAGTCAGCATATATACTTTTTGCCAGACTGTATGACTCTAACGTGACACATGTTGTAAAGCGCTCCAATACCATCGGGTCTGGCCAGCGCTATAAAAAAACCCTAAAATAAATAAATATATCTATGTAAGAACTATTGGCTTTGCCTATGCTTGTTTTTCCATAGCTGCTAAGTGACACTGTGTCATATGTGACACCTTCAGCCAATGCTGATGTATTACCCAATATCACTTTGTGTGCTCTTTTCTTTGAGCCTGTAAAAGGAAACTACATGTCCATAATGCAATTTGCTGGTAAGTTCTAAATAAAACCAAAGACTTCCCAGCAATGTTAGACAAGGCTTTTTACAGCTGTGTTCTTGTTTCAGTCATGCACGTTTGCTGGCACTTCGCCCCTCCTTCCTAAATAAGTAACATTACGTCACAGCGCCAATCGTTTTGTGTCATCTGGGGACTGACTCCCTCCTTCCCTCAGTGTTTATGAGGGAAGGAGACCCTTGGGCAACAGAAGTCAGTCTCTGTGGGAGCAGGTTTGTTGTCTCTTCCTCAGCTGCTCCCTGCAGGGCACATACACCGAGTTTGTGTTTGCAGTTCTATATGGCGCGGACACGAATGAGCACCAGTTCCATTACACCGCGCCCCTTTCCCTGGTTACAGTGCTCTCTCACCTGCGCTGCAGACACTCCCTCACTCTTGTCCTGTAACCGGCAGGACCCGCAGCGCCCCCGCATTCCTCCCTCCATCCTTGAGACCTTGCATGAAGTAGACCCCGACCCCCTCAAGAGAGGACTGTACCCCCTCGCCCCAGTGATCTCCCCTCATCTGTGGGGGTCTCCCCCCTCTCACTCCCGTCCTGTCCCCGGCAGGACCCGCAGCGCCCCCGCATTCCTCCCTCCCTCGGTGAGACCTGGACTGAAGAAGGGCCGCAGGGTGGGGGGGAAGGAGCCCCCGGAGAAGGTGAAGAGCAGAGCCCGATCATCCACATTGTACACCGAGAGCCTGCGCGCCTCATAGTCCAGGAAGAGACCCACAGCCCTGGGGGGCACACGGGGGGCCAGGAGGGTGCGAGGGGAGGAGGCGAGAGCTTTGTATTCACCATCTCTGAGACACACTGTCCAGTGTCCATTCTTAGTCGATAGTGTGATCCTCCCCTTCCTGCTCACAGCCTCGTCACACACCCCCAGGTCCCAGGCCGTCTTGCCCCCCACCTCCACCTCCCAGTAATGCCTCCCTGAGTTTAGCCTCTCCCTCCCCAGGACAGCGACGACAAGATCGAATCTGTGGTCCGTGTCGGGCCGACCCTGGTCTGTGTCTCCGTCCCTCACGCTCCTTCCGTCCTCGGACAGAATGAGCCTCCGATGAGCGGTGTCGGGATCCAGGCTCACCGCAGCTGAAAGAGAGAAGCAGAGGTCAGAGGTCATCAACCACTCATAGTAGTAACAACAACTCACCCAACCACGGAGGACCCACAGGCAGGTACTCACAACCAGTGCTAAGTGCCAGGCTTGTCATCAGGCGGCCACTGCAGCTGGCGCCACACACTGCCCCTGGCAGCGCCGTCACTGATAGGAACAACACCACTACAACCATCACACGCCTACAAACACCACTACAACCATCACACGCCTACAAACACCACTACAACCATCACACGCCTACAAACACCACTACAGCCATCACACGCCTACAAGTGTGACAAACCGGATTATACCAGGCCTAAGAGTGCTAGGGCGGCAGGTGATAGTCATTTTTAATGTATATTGAATGAGTAATTGGTTGCTGCTGTAGTCATCTCGAAATTAGCCAGACCGCATGCGCAACTGTCACAAGCGCCGGTGCCGAGCACCGGAAACCACACGCTCAAATTAAGCACTCTACCAATAAATCAGACAGGCCTTGCACTATCCGGCTGGCTTCTTTACCAGAAATAAACAGCTCTAAAACTGAAGAAAGAAAAGACACAACAAGCCAGCTCTGGAGAGGAGTCCGAATGGCAGGGTCTGCGGCTCTGCACTGCCGGGCTCTGAAGCAGCCAGTGCCTGGTTCTAGACTGCCGGGCTCTGAAGCACCCAGTGCCTGGTTCTAGACTGCTGGGCTCTGAAGCACCCAGTGCCTGGTTCTAGACTGCCAGTTCTAGGCTCTAGCATTGCTGGAATACTGAAAACAGAAAAGACACAAGCCAGCTCTGGAGAGGAGTCCGAATAGCAGTGGCTCTGCACTGCCGGGCTCTGAAGCAGCCAGTGCCCGGTTCTAGACTGCGGGGCTCTGAAGCAGCCAGTGCCTGGTTCTAGACTGCCGGGCTCTGAATCACCCAGTGCCTGGTTCTAGACTGCCGGGCTCTGAAGCACCCAATGCCTGGTTCTAGACTGCCGGGCTCTGAAGCAGCCAATGCCTGGTTTTAGACTGCCGGGCTGGTTCTAGACAGCCGGGCTCTGAAGCAGCCAGTGCCTGGTTCTAGACTGCCGGGCTCTGAAGCACCCAATGCCTGGTTCTAGACTACCGGGCTCTGAAACAGCCAGTGCCTGGTTCTAGACTGCCGGGCTGGTTCTAGACTGCCGGGCTCTGAAGCACCAAATGCCTGGTTCTAGACTGCCGGGCTCTATAGCAGCCAGTGCCTGGTTCTAGACTGCCGGGCTGGTTCTAGACTGCCGGGCTATGAAGCAGCCAGTGCCTGGTTCTAGACTGCCAGGCTCTGAAGCACCCAGTGCCTGGTTCTGGAATGCCGGGCTCTGAAGCACCCAGTGCCTGGTTGTAGGCTGCCGGCTCTAGCATTGCTGGAAAACCTTACATACCACAAGAATAACTGTACACAAAATGTAAGTAAACAGGTTCTCAATATAATCAGTATAAGTAACTCATTTAAATTAATGTAAGTGTATGCCACTAATTATATGGTTATATAAAAGTTATTTATAAAGTGAGTTCAAGAAGAATGGGGACCCCTCAGCGCCCCCGACCTCTCGTCTTCACACCACTATTCCAACATTCTACCCATCATCCCCTCGTTTCCTGAAGCTGTGCAGAGCGTGGAGGGCTGTGCAGAGCGTGGAGGGCTGTGCAGAGCGTGGAGGGATGAGTGTGGAGGGATGTGCAGAGTGCTGAGTGTGGAGGGCTGTGCAGAGTGTGGAGGGCTGTGCAGAGTGTGGAGGGCTGTGCAGAGTGTGGAGGGCTGTGCAGAGTGTGGAGGGCTGTGCAGAGTGTGGAGGGCTGTGCAGAGTGTGGAGGGCTGTGCAGAGTGTGGAGGGCAGGGCAGAGTGTGGAGGGCAGGGCAGAGTGTGGAGGGCAGGGCAGAGTGTGGAGGGCAGGGCAGAGTGTGGAGGGCAGGGCAGAGTGTGGAGGGCAGGGCAGAGTGTGGAGGGCAGGGCAGAGTGTGGAGGGCAGGGCAGAGTGTGGAGGGCGGTGCAGAGAGTGGAGGGCGGTGCAGAGAGTGGAGGGCGGTGCAGAGAGTGGAGGGCGGTGCAGAGAGTGGAGGGCGGTGCAGAGAGTGGAGGGCGGTGCAGAGAGTGGAGGGCCGTGCAGAGAGTGGAGGGCCGTGCAGAGAGTGGAGGGCCGTGCAGAGAGTGGAGGGCCGTGCAGAGAGTGGAGGGCCGTGCAGAGAGTGGAGGGCCGTGCAGAGAGTGGAGGGCCGTGCAGAGAGTGGAGGGCCGTGCAGAGAGTGGAGGGCCGTGCAGAGAGTGGAGGGCCGTGCAGAGAGTGGAGGGCCGTGCAGAGAGTGGAGGGCCGTGCAGAGAGTGGAGGGCCGTGCAGAGAGTGGAGGGCCGTGCAGAGAGTGGAGGGCCGTGCAGAGAGTGGAGGGCCGTGCAGAGAGTGGAGGGCCGTGCAGAGAGTGGAGGGCCGTGCAGAGAGTGGAGGGCCGTGCAGAGAGTGGAGGGCCGTGCAGAGAGTGGAGGGCCGTGCAGAGTGTGGAGGGCCGTGCAGAGAGTGGAGGGCCGTGCAGAGAGTGGAGGGCCGTGCAGAGAGTGGAGGGCCGTGCAGAGAGTGGAGGGCCGTGCAGAGAGTGGAGGGCCGTGCAGAGAGTGGAGGGCCGTGCAGAGTTTGGAGGGCCGTGCAGAGAGTGGAGGGCCGTGCAGAGTGTGGAGGGCCGTGCAGAGGGCCGTGCAGAGTGTGGAGGGCAGTGCAGAGTGTGGAGGGCAGTGCAGAGAGTGGAGGGCCGTGCAGAGAGTGGAGGGCCGTGCAGAGAGTGGAGGGCCGTGCAGAGAGTGGAGGGCCGTGCAGAGAGTGGAGGGCCGTGCAGAGAGTGGAGGGCCGTGCAGAGTTTGGAGGGCCGTGCAGAGTGTGGAGGGCCGTGCAGAGTGTGGAGGGCCGTGCAGAGTGTGGAGGGCCGTGCAGAGGGCCGTGCAGAGTGTGGAGGGCAGTGCAGAGTGTGGAGGGCAGTGCAGAGTGTGGAGGGCAGTGCAGAGTGTGGAGGGCAGTGCAGAGTGTGGAGGGCAGTGCAGAGTGTGGAGGGCAGTGCAGTGTGGAGGGCAGTGCAGTGTGGAGGGCAGTGCAGTGTGGAGGGCTGTGCAGTGTGGAGGGCTGTGCAGTGTGGAGGGCTGTGCAGTGTGTGCAGGGTGTGGAGGGCTGAGTATGGAGGGCAGGGCTGAGTGTGGAGGGCAGTGCTGAATGTGGAGGGCTGAGTGTGGAGGGCAGTGCAGAGTGTGGAGGGCAGTGCAGAGTGTGGAGGGCAGTGCAGAGTGTGGAGGGCTGTGAAGAGTGTGGAGGGCTGTGAAGAGTGTGGAGGGCTGTGAAGAGTGTGGAGGGCTGTGAAGAGTGTGGAGGGCTGTGAAGAGTGTGGAGGGCTGTGAAGAGTGTGGAGGGCTGTGAAGAGTGTGGAGGGCTGTGAAGAGTGTGGAGGGCTGTGAAGAGTGCAGAGTGCGGAGGGCTGAGTGCGGAGGGCTGAGTGCGGAGGGCTGAGTGCGGAGGGCTGAGTGCGGAGGGCTGAGTGCGGAGGGCTGAGTGCGGAGGGCCGTGCTGAATGCAGAGTGCGGAGGGCCGTGCTGAATGCAGAGTGCGGAGGGCCGTGCAGAGTGCGGAGTGCGGAGGACCGTGCAGAGTGCGGAGTGCGGAGGGCCGAGTGCGGAGGGCCGAGTGGGGAGGGCCGAGTGGGGAGGGCCGAGTGGGGAGGGCCGAGTGGGGAGGGCCGAGTGGGGAGGGCCGAGTGGGGAGGGCCGAGTGCGGAGGGCCGTGCAGAGTGCGGAGGGCCGAGTGCGGAGGGCCGAGTGCGGAGGGCCGAGTGCGGAGGGCCGAGTGCGGAGGGCCGAGTGCGGAGGGCCGAGTGCGGAGGGCCGAGTGCGGAGGGCCGAGTGCGGAGGGCCGAGTGGGGAGGGCCGAGTGGGGAGGGCCGAGTGCCGAGTGGGGAGGGCTGAGTGGGGAGGGCTGAGTGGGGAGGGCTGAGTGGGGAGGGCTGAGTGGGGAGGGCTGAGTGGGGAGGGCTGAGTGGGGAGGGCTGAGTGGGGAGGGCCGAGTGGGGAGGGCTGAGTGGGGAGGGCTGAGTGGGGAGGGCTGAGTGGGGAGGGCTGAGTGGGGAGGGCCGAGTGGGGAGGGCTGAGTGGGGAGGGCTGAGTGCAGAGGGCCGTGCTGAATGCAGAGTGCGGAGGGCCGTGCGGAGGGCAGAGTGGGGAGGGCCGAGTGGGGAGGGCCGAGTGGGGAGGGCCGAGTGGGGAGGGCCGAGTGGGGAGGGCTGAGTGCGGAGGGCTGAGTGCAGAGGGCTGAGTGCAGAGGGCAGAGTGCAGAGGGCAGAGTGCAGAGGGCAGAGTGCAGAGTGCAGAGGGCAGAGTGCAGAGGGCAGAGTGCAGAGGGCAGAGTGCAGAGGGCAGAGTGCAGAGGGCAGAGTGCGGAGGTCAGAGTGCGGAGGTCAGAGTGCGGAGGGCAGAGTGCGGAGGGCAGAGTGCGGAGGGCAGAGTGCGGAGGGCAGAGTGCGGAGGGCAGAGTGTGGAGGGCAGAGTGTGGAGGGCAGAGTGTGGAGGGCAGAGTGTGGAGGGCCGTGCAGAGTGTGGAGGGCCGTGCGGAGGGCCGAGTGCGGAGGGCCGAGTGGGGAGGGCCGAGTGGGGAGGGCCGAGTGGGGAGGGCCGAGTGGGGAGGGCCGAGTGGGGAGGGCCGAGTGGGGAGGGCCGAGTGCGGAGGGCCGAGTGCAGAGGGCCGAGTGCAGAGGGCCGAGTGCAGAGGGCAGAGTGCAGAGGGCAGAGTGCAGAGGGCAGAGTGCAGAGTGCAGAGGGCAGAGTGCAGAGGGCAGAGTGCAGAGGGCAGAGTGCAGAGGGCAGAGTGCAGAGGGCAGAGTGCGGAGGTCAGAGTGCGGAGGTCAGAGTGCGGAGGGCAGAGTGCGGAGGGCAGAGTGCGGAGGGCAGAGTGCGGAGGGCAGAGTGCGGAGGGCAGAGTGTGGAGGGCAGAGTGTGGAGGGCAGAGTGTGGAGGGCAGAGTGTGGAGGGCCGTGCAGAGTGTGGAGGGCCGTGCGGAGGGCCGAGTGCGGAGGGCCGAGTGGGGAGGGCCGAGTGGGGAGGGCCGAGTGGGGAGGGCCGAGTGGGGAGGGCCGAGTGGGGAGGGCCGAGTGGGGAGGGCCGAGTGCGGAGGGCCGAGTGCAGAGGGCCGAGTGCAGAGGGCCGAGTGCAGAGGGCCGAGTGCAGAGGGCCGAGTGCAGAGGGCTGAGTGCAGAGGGCCGAGTGGGGAGGGCTGAGTGGGGAGGGCTGAGTGCAGAGGGCAGAGTGTGGAGGGCAGAGTGTGGAGGGCAGAGTGTGGAGGGCAGAGTGTGGAGGGCAGAGTGTGGAGGGCAGAGTGTGGAGGGCAGAGTGTGGAGGGCAGAGTGTGGAGGGCAGAGTGTGGAGGGCAGAGTGTGGGGGGCAGAGTGTGGAGGGCAGAGTGTGGAGGGCCGTGCAGAGTGTGGAGGGCCGTGCAGAGTGTAGAGGGCCGTGCGGAGGGCCGTGCAGAGTGCGGAGGGCCGAGTGCGGAGGGCCGAGTGGGGAGGGCTGAGTGGGGAGGGCTGAGTGCGGAGGGCCGAGTGGGGAGGGCCGAGTGGGGAGGGCCGAGTGGGGAGGGCCGAGTGGGGAGGGCCGAGTGGGGAGGGCCGAGTGGGGAGGGCCGAGTGGGGAGGGCTGAGTGGGGAGGGCTGAGTGCAGAGGGCCGTGCTGAATGCAGAGTGCGGAGGGCCGTGCAGAGTGCGGAGGGCCGAGTGCGAAGGGCCGAGTGGGGAGGGCCGAGTGGGGAGGGCCGAGTGGGGAGGGCCGAGTGGGGAGGGCCGAGTGGGGAGGGCCGAGTGGGGAGGGCCGAGTGGGGAGGGCCGAGTGGGGAGGGCTGAGTGGGGAGGGCTGAGTGCAGAGGGCTGAGTGCAGAGGGCTGAGTGCAGAGGGCTGAGTGCAGAGGGCTGAGTGCAGAGGGCTGAGTGGGGAGGGCTGAGTGCAGAGGGCTGAGTGCAGAGGGCTGAGTGCAGAGGGCTGAGTGCAGAGGGCTGAGTGCAGAGGGCTGAGTGCAGAGGGCTGAGGGCTGAGGGCAGAGTGTGGAGGGCAGAGTGTGGAGGGCAGAGTGTGGAGGGCAGAGTGTGGAGGGCAGAGTGTGGAGGGCAGAGTGTGGAGGGCAGAGTGTGGAGGGCAGAGTGTGGAGGGCAGAGTGTGGAGGGCAGAGTGTGGAGGGCCGGGCAGAGTGTGGAGGGCCGTGCAGAGTGTGGAGGGCAGAGTGTGGAGGGCCGTGCAGAGTGTGGAGGGCAGAGTGTGGAGGGCCGTGCAGAGTGTGGAGGGCAGAGTGTGGAGGGCCGTGCAGAGTGTGGAGGGCCGTGCAGAGTGTGGAGGGCCGTGCAGAGTGTGGAGGGCCGTGCAGAGTGCGGAGGGCCGAGTGCGGAGGGCCGAGTGGGGAGGGCTGAGTGGGGAGGGCTGAGTGGGGAGGGCTGAGTGCAGAGGGCCGAGTGGGGAGGGCTGAGTGCAGAGGGCCGAGTGGGGAGGGCTGAGTGGGGAGGGCTGAGTGCAGAGGGCCGTGCTGAATGCAGAGTGCGGAGGGCCGTGCAGAGTGCGGAGGGCCGAGTGCGGAGGGCCGAGTGGGGAGGGCCGAGTGGGGAGGGCCGAGTGGGGAGGGCCGAGTGGGGAGGGCCGAGTGGGGAGGGCTGAGTGCAGAGGGCTGAGTGCAGAGGGCTGAGTGCAGAGGGCTGAGTGCGGAGGGCTGAGTGCGGAGGGCTGAGTGCGGAGGGCTGAGTGCAGAGGGCTGAGTGCAGAGGGCTGAGGGCAGAGTGCGGAGGGCAGAGTGCGGAGGGCAGAGTGCGGAGGGCAGAGTGCGGAGGGCAGAGTGCGGAGGGCAGAGTGCGGAGGGCAGAGTGTGGAGGGCAGAGTGTGGAGGCCGTGCAGAGTGTGGAGGCCGTGCAGAGTGTGGAGGCCGTGCAGAGTGTGGAGGCCGTGCAGAGTGTGGAGGCCGTGCAGAGTGTGGAGGCCGTGCAGAGTGTGGAGGCCGTGCAGAGTGTGGAGGCCGTGCAGAGTGTGGAGGCCGTGCAGAGTGTGGAGGCCGTGCAGAGTGTGGAGGCCGTGCAGAGTGTGGAGGCCGTGCAGAGTGTGGAGGCCGTGCAGAGTGTGGAGGCCGTGCAGAGTGTGGAGGCCGTGCAGAGTGTGGAGGCCGTGCAGAGTGTGGAGGCCGTGCAGAGTGTGGAGGCCGTGCAGAGTGTGGAGGCCGTGCAGAGTGTGGAGGCCGTGCAGAGTGTGGAGGCCGTGCAGAGTGTGGAGGCCGTGCAGAGTGTGGAGGCCGTGCAGAGTGTGGAGGGCTGAGTGTGGAGGGCAGTGCAGAGTGCGGAGTGTGGAGGGCAGAGGGCAGAGTGCAGAGTGTGGAGGGCTGAGTGTGGAGGGCAGTGCTGAATGCAGAGTGCAGAGGGCCGTGCAGAGTGTGGAGAGCCATGCAGAGTGTGGAGGGCTGTGTAGAGTGTGGAGGGCCGTGCAGAGTGTGGAGGGCCATGCAGAGTGTGGAGGGCCATGCAGAGTGTGGAGGGCTGTTGGACAGGCCACATGAAGGGCTTGCTCCCTCCCCGCATGACAAGGCCCAAGCCCCGGACTCCCAGGTGTTACCCACAAGGGCAACCCGCACCCCGTCTCCCGACGGAACTCCTGCCCCCGGACATCCATGTATCATGGGGCCGAACCACTACCGGCTCCCCCGGCCGGATCAGCCGCCATCTTGGACACTGCGCCACGAGGCCGCGTGGCCTCAGCTCGACCCTAACCCTGGGCCGGGCCCGGCCCCGACATCCCGGCACCACCATCCACCCAGGAGGTGAACGGACCACTTGGCAGGTCAATGGGAGAAAGAAGTGTCGATGGCTCTCCCCCGCCAGGTGCCGATCGCCCTCCAGCTCCCCCGGGCGCTGGCTCCACCCCCTGCTGGGTGTCTGGACTCCCTCATCCCGGACCCCCCCGACCTCCCAGTGCGAGGGTCCGGACATCAAAGGGCGCCAGACCTATAACTAGGGCAGCTCCAGAGCAGGAAGGCAGTTGTATCCTGGAGTCGAGAGACACCGAGAAGAACTCAGCCTTGACGGACTACTGGCGCTGCCGTAGCCCTGCCTTGTGAATTATCGTCCTGCCTGCTGGCGCTGCCGCGGCCTTCTGCATCATCCAACCTTCATCGGGACCTGCTGGCGCTGCCGCGGACCGTGTAACGACCACCTTCACCGGGACCTGCTGGCGCTGCTGCGGCCCGTCCAAGCTAGAACACCGAGCTCGAGGATTGGGAGCCACCCACCATACCATCTCAGCTACCAGATTGGTAACCAGACTGTCCCGCTACCCCCTTTTCCCAAACCAAGAGACTAGAACCGAGGGGACCCCTGAGTCCAGACCTCCTTGTACCATTTCATCGTACCTCAAGAAATCGCCTATAAAGAACGTTAAATCCTATCCTTGTGTGGTGTGTATCTGTGGGGGGGAAGTTACTCATCTGTACGATCGCTGGAGACGGCTCTCCCCGGAGACCTCTCCCCTTGTCCTCGGCCGACCCTCCCGGTCCGTCTAACATTGGTGGCCAGCGGCGCGATCCGAATCAACGCGTAATCATACAGAGAGTAGCTCACCCCACGACAAAACCACGATGTCAACCAAAGAGAGCGGATCCACCGAGAAATTCCAGATGGATAAATTGGAAGAGTATAGCCATCGTGAACTGAAACAATTCTGCATGGAACTAGGCATTGCTACCACCGGCCTGAGTACCAAAGACTATTTTAAGCACGCCATTGAGTCGTGGGCAGAAACCGGGGTCGCCGGATCCCCAGACCAAAACGGTGCAGCATCGGAGAGGAACGCCACGGCTCCCGAGGAACGGGCCTCTCGCAGGAAGAGATCCAAGAAAGAGAAAAAAACAGATTACATGAGTTGGAAATGGCACGACTCAAAATGTACGGTGAACTAAAATTAGCCGAGCAAAAACTGAACCTAGAACATCTGCGGCTCCGAGAAGAACGGGAAGAAAAACAGAGGCAGAGAGAGCTCGAAGAAAAAAGACTAACATTCGAACACAAGCGCAAACTGGCGGAAATAGAACTACGGAAGCAGAACAAAGAACCGGAGGTGCCCGAGCGACCGCGCACCCCGGGAGCGACAGAAAAGAAAGTCCACATCCCCAAGGATGTTGTCCGAGAGTATGTCAGAGAGGACGACATACAACAGTGGTTCAAGGCCTACGAGATCGCCATGACCTCCCACCGGATCGTTAGAAGTGACTGGGGAGCCGGCCTATGGGGGAGGTTCGTCAACGAAGGCAGCGATGCCCTACTGCAGCTCCCAGACCATCAGATGTCATCCTATGACCACATGAAGGCTGCCCTCCTCACCCGATATGGGCTCACACCCGAAATGTACCGCCAGAGGTTTCGGGACTGCACCCGGATCCCGGGTACAACGTGGGTGGAATATGTCAACTATTTCAGCCGAGCCTTCGAGGGTTGGATCAAGGGAAGCCACGTAACGACCTACGAGCAACTTTTTAATCTCATGGTGTGGGAGCACCTGTCTAACAACTGCTTCGTCGAGCTCAGGAAGCACCTCCTCGACAGTAAATTGACTGACCCACGGCAACTCGCCGCCGAAGCTCACCGGTGGGAAAGCACCCGAGTGGGCCGGAGAGGGCCACACGAGCAAAACCGGAACAACCAAGGTCAGCACCGTCCCCGAGGAGGAGGAGGAGGAGGAGGAGGCCAGGGGCGAGGGAGAGACACCGTCCCGGCCACTCCCGCTGCCAGCACCCCGCCCCCGGCCGGGGCAACCCCCCGATGCGCCCGGGGTTCCGAGCCAACGTCACGTGTCACCGATGCCAGCGAGTCGGCCACTACGCCAATGACCCGAACTGCCCGCAGAACCAAACGCCAAAACCCCGCCAGGTAGCTGCCGCCGCCCTGGGGGGAGAACAAATCTCCGAGGAACAAGAAGAATATGAGCAGGCACAACAAGAGTGGGAACCGGCCGCCATGGTTCTAGCGTGCCTAGGGGGAAGAGACATGATCCCGCGGGCTCCCCTACCCGCCAACACCAGAAAATATAGCCAGTGGGTGAACATTAATGGGCGCCGGGCCGAAGCCCTACGTGACACAGGGGCCAGTGTGACGGCCGTCCGCTGTCACCTGGTAAAACCAGAGCAGATCCTGCCGAACATTCTCTGCCCCGTCCGCTCAGCCGACAATTCCGAGAGTCTATGTCGGATGGCCTGCGTCCCCTTCGAATGGGGAGGGGTCTCCGGCATGTTGAAGGTGACGGTCCGGGATGATGCCCCCGTGGACTGTCTCCTGGGGAATGATCTTGAGAGTTCCCCGTGGGCCGCCGTCGAAAGAAGAGAGCACCTGGGGATGCTGGGCCTCCCGGACTGGGCGTGCGTAACCACCTGGTCCATGGCCGCCCGTGCCATCCTCCGACCAGAAGAACCAGAATGGCCTGCACCTCCTCCCCCGATCGCTCCAGTAGAGGACACCGACTATACCGACCCCCCAGAGCAAACCCCCGAAGGGGTCGCCCAGCCCCAGGACCTTCCCGGCCTGGCTCAGTGGCGTCAAGAAGGGGGGCCCACCCAGGAACAGTTCTGCCAGGAGCAGAGGACCTGTCCCTCCCTCGAGGGACTCCGCCAGCAAGCCATCGCCCAGAGCGCAGGGGACTCCACCGGAGCCCATTGGGTCTATTGGGATAACGACCTGCTATACAGTGAACAGAGAATCGCGGAGTTAGGGGCCAGTCGAGTGCTGGTGGTGCCCCTCCGTTTCAGAGACTTCCTGCTAAATTTGGCCCACGATGTCCCCCTGCCTGGACACCTGGGCCAGGACAAAACCTACAGTCGCCTGGTGACCCACTTTTTCTGGCCGAGGATGCGAAACGACGTCCTCAACCACTGCCGGTCCTGCCCCACGTGCCAGGCCAGCGGGAAGAGCGGCCGCAATCTCAAAGCACCTCTGCAACCCTTCCCAGTTGTCACCACCCCGTTCGAGAGGGTAGGAATAGACATTGTGGGGCCCCTGGACCCCCGCACAGCACAAGGACATCGGTTCATCCTGGTACTGGTGGACCACGCCACCCGCTACTTCGAGGCTGTGCCTCTGCGAACTGTAACAGCTCCGGTGGTCGGCCGGGCCTTAATGGGGATCTTCTCCCGGGTGGGCTTCCCCCGAGAAGTCGTCAGCGACCGAGGCACAAACTTTATCTCGAAATATATGAAGTCCCTCTGGCAACAGTGCGGGGTCACCTACCGATTCACGACCCCCTATCATCCTCAAGGGAACGGACTAGTTGAGCGATTCAACCGCACACTCAAGGGAATGATTGGGGGATTGGAAGAGCCCCTCCGTCGCCAGTGGGATGTACTACTTCCGTGCCTCCTCTTCGCCTATCGAGAAGTTCCCCAGAAGTCCCTCGGTTTTAGCCCTTTCGAACTCCTGTACGGGCACCCTGTGCGAGGGCCCCTCAGCCTAGTCAAAGAAGGTTGGGAGATGGCCCCCCTAAAGACCCCTCCAGACGTCTTCAAGTACCTCCTGGCACTACGCAATCAGACCCGGCGAATCAGGGAAATGGCAAAAGCGAATCTTGAGGCCAGTCAGGAGGACATGAAAAAATGGTACGATCAAAATGCCTCCTCCGTCGAATTCGAACCTGGTCAACAAGTGTGGGTGATGTCCCCCACCGAACCATGTGCCTTGCAGGACAAGTGGACGGGGCCCTTCAAAGTGGTCGAACGCAAGAGCCCCGTCACCTATCTCATCGATATGGAGTCTCCCCGGAACCCCCTCCGGGTCCTCCACACCAACAGACTCAAACCCCACTTTGTGCGCTCGGAACTCAGCCTCCTGATGGCTACAGACAGTGGGGCGGAAGAAGACTCCGAGCCTCTCCCTGATCTCCTGAAGACTCAGGAGAAAGACGGTTCCGTGGACGGGGTCCGGCTCTCCGATGCCCTCACCCCAGAGCAACGCCAAGGCTGCCGGGACTTCCTGCTGCAGTTTGCTACTCTGTTTTCCCTCACCCCAGGGGTCACCCCCTGGTACTTGCACGACGTGGACACTGGGGACAGTCCCCCTATCCGACACCGGGCCTACCGCGTACCAGATCGGGTGCGGGCCTGCATCCAAGAGGAAGTGTCCAAGATGCTCACGCTCGGGGTCATCGAGCCCTCGGACAGCCCCTGGGCCAGCCCGGTCGTGCTGGTCCCCAAAGCCGCTGCCCCCGGCACCACTCCTGAACTCCGATTCTGCGTCGACTATCGGGGCTTGAATGCTGTCACCAGGACCGACGCTCATCCCATCCCCCGAGCAGGATGAATTGATCGACCGCATGGGGGCTGCCCGCTACCTCAGCATCTTCGACCTGACAGCGGGCTACTGGCAGATCGGTCTCACACCCCGGGCCCAAGAACGGTCCGCCTTTTCTACCCCCGATGGCCACTACCACTTCAAGGTCATGCCCTTCGGCATGAAGAATGCCCCAGCTACTTTTCAGCGACTAGTGAACCAGGTCTTGGCGGGGCTCGAAGAGTTCAGCGCCGCCTACCTGGACGACATCGCTGTATACAGCCACCACTGGTCCGACCACCTCCACCACCTCCGAGAGGTCCTGCAAGCCCTCCAGCGGGCCGGCCTCACAATCAAGGCCGGCAAGTGCCAAATTGGTCAGGGGTCCGTGACCTACCTCGGACACCAGGTGGGAAGCGGTCTGGTGGCCCCTCTGCAACTCAAAATCGCTGCCATCCAGTCCTGGCAACCCCCAGTCACGCAGACCGAGGTCCGAGCCTTCTTGGGACTCACCGGCTACTACCGGCGGTTCGTGAGGGACTATGGCAGCATTGTGGGGCCCCTCACGGGTCTCACGTCCAAAAACCACCCGAAGAAGATTAACTGGACCCCCGACTGTCAAGCGGCCTTCGAGAAGCTGAAAGCCGCCCTGTGCACCGCCCCTGTGCTCCAGGCCCCCGATTACAGTCGGGAATTCATTGTGCAAACGGACGCCTCCGACCACGGCATCGGGGCGGTTCTCTCCCAGCTGAACCCCGAGGGTCTTGACCAGCCGGTGGCCTTCATCAGCAGACGCCTCCTGGCCCGAGAACAGCGCTGGAGCACAATCGAGAGGGAGGCCTTCGCAGTAGTGTGGGCCCTCAAAAAGCTCCGGCCCTATGTCTTCGGTACTCACTTCCGGGTACAAACCGATCATCGACCCCTGCAGTGGCTAATGCAGATGCGGGGGGAAAACCCAAAACTATTGCGCTGGTCCATCTCCCTGCAGGGGATGGACTTCACTGTGGAACATCGACCGGGCCAAGACCACGCCAACGCAGATGGCCTGTCACGCTTTTTCCGCCTCGACGAGGAGAGTCCCCAAGAGGATGGGTGACTCTCCCCGCCTTCAGCTGGGGGGGACGCATGTTGGACAGGCCACATGAAGGGCTTGCTCCCTCCCCGCATGACAAGGCCCAAGCCCCGGACTCCCAGGTGTTACCCACAAGGGCAACCCGCACCCCGTCTCCCGACGGAACTCCTGCCCCCGGACATCCATGTATCATGGGGCCGAACCACTACCGGCTCCCCCGGCCGGATCAGCCGCCATCTTGGACACTGCGCCACGAGGCCGCGTGGCCTCAGCTCGACCCTAACCCTGGGCCGGGCCCGGCCCCGACATCCCGGCACCACCATCCACCCAGGAGGTGAACGGACCACTTGGCAGGTCAATGGGAGAAAGAAGTGTCGATGGCTCTCCCCCGCCAGGTGCCGATCGCCCTCCAGCTCCCCCGGGCGCTGGCTCCACCCCCTGCTGGGTGTCTGGACTCCCTCATCCCGGACCCCCCCGACCTCCCAGTGCGAGGGTCCGGACATCAAAGGGCGCCAGACCTATAACTAGGGCAGCTCCAGAGCAGGAAGGAAGTTGTATCCTGGAGTCGAGAGACACCGAGAAGAACTCAGCCTTGACGGACTACTGGCGCTGCCGTAGCCCTGCCTTGTGAATTATCGTCCGGCCTGCTGGCGCTGCCGCGGCCTTCTGCATCTTCCAACCTTCATCGGGACCTGCTGGCGCTGCCGCGGACCGTGTAACGACCACCTTCATCGGGACCTGCTGGCGCTGCCGCGGACCGTGTAACGACCACCTTCAACGGGACCTGCTGGCGCTGCCGCGGCCCGTCCAAGCTAGAACACCGAGCTCGAGGATTGGGAGCCACCCACCATACCATCTCAGCTACCAGATTGGTAACCAGACTGTCCCGCTACCCCCTTTTCCCAAACCAAGAGACTAGAACCGAGGGGACCCCTGAGTCCAGACCTCCTTGTACCATTTCATCGTACCTCAAGAAATCGCCTATAAAGAACGTTAAATCCTATCCTTGTGTGGTGTGTATCTGTGGGGGGGAAGTTACTCATCTGTACGATCGCTGGAGACGGCGCTCCCCGGAGACCTCTCCCCTTGTCCTCGGCCGACCCTCCCGGTCCGTCTAACAAGGGCCGTGCCGAGTGTGGAGGGCTGAGTGCAGAGTGTGGAGGGCTGAGTGCAGAGTGCGGAGGGCTGAGTGCAGAGTGCGGAGGGCTGAGTGCAGAGTGCGGAGGGCTGAGTGCAGAGTGCGGAGGGCTGAGTGCAGAGTGCGGAGGGCTGAGTGCAGAGTGCGGAGGGCTGAGTGCAGAGTGCGGAGGGCTGAGTGAGTGCGGAGGGCTGAGTGAGTGCGGAGGGCTGAGTGAGTGCGGAGGGCTGAGTGAGTGCGGAGGGCTGAGTGAGTGCGGAGGGCTGAGTGAGTGCGGAGGGCTGAGCGAGTGCGGAGGGCTGAGCGAGTGCGGAGGGCTGAGCGAGTGCGGAGGGCTGAGCGAGTGCGGAGGGCTGAGCGAGTGCGGAGGGCTGAGCGAGTGCGGAGGGCTGAGCGAGTGCGGAGGGCTGAGCGAGTGCGGAGGGCTGAGCGAGTGCGGAGGGCTGAGCGAGTGCGGAGGGCTGAGCGAGTGCGGAGGGCTGAGCGAGTGCGGAGGGCTGAGCGAGTGCGGAGGGCTGAGCGAGTGCGGAGGGCTGAGCGAGTGCGGAGGGCTGAGCGAGTGCGGAGGGCTGAGCGAGTGCGGAGGGCTGAGTGCAGAGTGCGGAGGGCTGAGCGAGTGCGGAGGGCTGAGCGAGTGCGGAGGGCTGAGCGAGTGCGGAGGGCTGAGTGAGTGCGGAGGGCTGAGTGAGTGCGGAGGGCTGAGCGAGTGCGGAGGGCTGAGCGAGTGCGGAGGGCTGAGCGAGTGCGGAGGGCTGAGTGCAGAGTGCGGAGGGCTGAGTGAGTGCGGAGGGCTGAGTGAGTGCGGAGGGCTGAGTGAGTGCGGAGGGCTGAGTGAGTGCGGAGGGCGGAGTGCAGAGTGCAGAGTGCGGAGTGCAGAGTGCAGAGTGCGGAGGGCTGAGTGCAGAGTGCGGAGGGCTGAGTGCAGAGTGCGGAGGGCTGAGTGCAGAGTGCGGAGGGCTGAGTGCAGAGTGCGGAGGGCTGAGCGAGTGCGGAGGGCTGAGCGAGTGCGGAGGGCTGAGCGAGTGCGGAGGGCTGAGCGAGTGCGGAGGGCTGAGCGAGTGCGGAGGGCTGAGCGAGTGCGGAGGGCTGAGCGAGTGCGGAGGGCTGAGCGAGTGCGGAGGGCTGAGCGAGTGCGGAGGGCTGAGCGAGTGCGGAGGGCTGAGCGAGTGCGGAGGGCTGAGCGAGTGCGGAGGGCTGAGCGAGTGCGGAGGGCTGAGCGAGTGCGGAGGGCTGAGCGAGTGCGGAGGGCTGAGCGAGTGCGGAGGGCTGAGCGAGTGCGGAGGGCTGAGCGAGTGCGGAGGGCTGAGCGAGTGCGGAGGGCTGAGCGAGTGCGGAGGGCTGAGCGAGTGCGGAGGGCTGAGCGAGTGCGGAGGGCTGAGCGAGTGCGGAGGGCTGAGCGAGTGCGGAGGGCTGAGCGAGTGCGGAGGGCTGAGCGAGTGCGGAGGGCTGAGCGAGTGCGGAGGGCTGAGCGAGTGCGGAGGGCTGAGCGAGTGCGGAGGGCTGAGCGAGTGCGGAGGGCTGAGCGAGTGCGGAGGGCTGAGCGAGTGCGGAGGGCTGAGCGAGTGCGGAGGGCTGAGCGAGTGCGGAGGGCTGAGCGAGTGCGGAGGGCTGAGCGAGTGCGGAGGGCTGAGCGAGTGCGGAGGGCTGAGCGAGTGCGGAGGGCGGAGGGCTGAGTGCAGAGGGCGGAGGGCTGAGTGCAGAGTGCGGAGGGCTGAGTGCAGAGTGCGGAGGGCTGAGTGCAGAGTGCGGAGGGCTGAGTGCAGAGTGCGGAGGGCTGAGTGCAGAGTGCGGAGGGCTGAGTGCAGAGTGCGGAGGGCTGAGTGCAGAGTGCGGAGGGCTGAGTGCAGAGTGCGGAGGGCTGAGTGCAGAGTGCGGAGGGCTGAGTGCAGAGTGCGGAGGGCTGAGTGCAGAGTGCGGAGGGCTGAGTGCAGAGTGCGGAGGGCTGAGTGCAGAGTGCGGAGGGCTGAGTGCAGAGTGCGGAGGGCTGAGTGCAGAGTGCGGAGGGCTGAGTGCAGAGTGCGGAGGGCTGAGTGCAGAGTGCGGAGGGCTGAGTGCAGAGTGCGGAGGGCTGAGTGCAGAGTGCGGAGGGCTGAGTGCAGAGTGCGGAGGGCTGAGTGCAGAGTGCGGAGGGCTGAGTGCAGAGTGCGGAGGGCTGAGTGCAGAGTGCGGAGGGCTGAGTGCAGAGTGCGGAGGGCTGAGTGCAGAGTGCGGAGGGCTGAGTGCAGAGTGCGGAGGGCTGAGCGAGTGCGGAGGGCTGAGCGAGTGCGGAGGGCTGAGCGAGTGCGGAGGGCTGAGCGAGTGCGGAGGGCTGAGCGAGTGCGGAGGGCTGAGCGAGTGCGGAGGGCTGAGCGAGTGCGGAGGGCTGAGCGAGTGCGGAGGGCTGAGCGAGTGCGGAGGGCTGAGCGAGTGCGGAGGGCTGAGCGAGTGCGGAGGGCTGAGCGAGTGCGGAGGGCTGAGCGAGTGCGGAGGGCTGAGCGAGTGCGGAGGGCTGAGCGAGTGCGGAGGGCTGAGCGAGTGCGGAGGGCTGAGCGAGTGCGGAGGGCTGAGCGAGTGCGGAGGGCTGAGCGAGTGCGGAGGGCTGAGCGAGTGCGGAGGGCTGAGCGAGTGCGGAGGGCTGAGCGAGTGCGGAGGGCTGAGCGAGTGCGGAGGGCTGAGCGAGTGCGGAGGGCTGAGCGAGTGCGGAGGGCTGAGCGAGTGCGGAGGGCTGAGCGAGTGCGGAGGGCTGAGCGAGTGCGGAGGGCTGAGCGAGTGCGGAGGGCTGAGCGAGTGCGGAGGGCTGAGCGAGTGCGGAGGGCTGAGCGAGTGCGGAGGGCTGAGCGAGTGCGGAGGGCTGAGCGAGTGCGGAGGGCTGAGCGAGTGCGGAGGGCTGAGCGAGTGCGGAGGGCTGAGCGCAGAGTGCGGAGGGCTGAGCGCAGAGTGCGGAGGGCGGAGGGCTGAGTGCAGAGTGCGGAGGGCTGAGTGCAGAGTGCGGAGGGCTGAGTGCAGAGTGCGGAGGGCTGAGTGCAGAGTGCGGAGGGCTGAGTGCAGAGTGCGGAGGGCTGAGTGCAGAGTGCGGAGGGCTGAGTGCAGAGTGCGGAGGGCTGAGTGCAGAGTGCGGAGGGCTGAGTGCAGAGTGCGGAGGGCTGAGTGCAGAGTGCGGAGGGCTGAGTGCAGAGTGCGGAGGGCTGAGTGCAGAGTGCGGAGGGCTGAGTGCAGAGTGCGGAGGGCTGAGTGAGTGCGGAGGGCTGAGTGAGTGCGGAGGGCTGAGTGAGTGCGGAGGGCTGAGTGAGTGCGGAGGGCTGAGTGAGTGCGGAGGGCTGAGTGAGTGCGGAGGGCTGAGTGAGTGCGGAGGGCTGAGTGAGTGCGGAGGGCTGAGTGAGTGCGGAGGGCTGAGTGAGTGCGGAGGGCTGAGTGAGTGCGGAGGGCTGAGTGAGTGCGGAGGGCTGAGTGAGTGCGGAGGGCTGAGTGAGTGCGGAGGGCTGAGTGAGTGCGGAGGGCTGAGTGAGTGCGGAGGGCTGAGTGAGTGCGGAGGGCTGAGTGAGTGCGGAGGGCTGAGTGAGTGCGGAGGGCTGAGTGAGTGCGGAGGGCTGAGTGAGTGCGGAGGGCTGAGTGAGTGCGGAGGGCTGAGTGAGTGCGGAGGGCTGAGTGAGTGCGGAGGGCTGAGTGAGTGCGGAGGGCTGAGTGAGTGCGGAGGGCTGAGTGAGTGCGGAGGGCTGAGTGAGTGCGGAGGGCTGAGTGAGTGCGGAGGGCTGAGTGAGTGCGGAGGGCTGAGTGAGTGCGGAGGGCTGAGTGAGTGCGGAGGGCTGAGTGAGTGCGGAGGGCTGAGTGAGTGCGGAGGGCTGAGTGCAGAGTGCGGAGGGCTGAGTGCAGAGTGCGGAGGGCTGAGTGCAGAGTGCGGAGGGCTGAGTGCAGAGTGCGGAGGGCTGAGTGCAGAGTGCGGAGGGCTGAGTGCGGAGGGCTGAGTGCGGAGGGCTGAGTGCGGAGGGCTGAGTGCGGAGGGCTGAGTGCGGAGGGCTGAGTGAGTGCGGAGGGCTGAGTGAGTGCGGAGGGCTGAGTGAGTGCGGAGGGCTGAGTGAGTGCGGAGGGCTGAGTGAGTGCGGAGGGCAGAGTGTGGAGGGCAGAGTGTGGAGGGCAGAGTGTGGAAGTGCACAGACTGCAGCAGCAGTACAGATACCAGCAGTGGTGCAGACTCCAGTAAGAAGCGCACGGACTGCAGCAGCAGCACAGATACCAGCAGTACTGCAAACTCCACCAAGAAGCGCACAGACTGCAGCAGCAGCACAGATACCAGCAGTACTGCAGACTCCAGCGAGAATCGCACAGACAGCAGCACAGATACCAGCAGTACTGCAGACCCCAGCAGCGGCACAGACCACAGCAGCACTATGAGTAGATCCCACCAGCAGCACAGATACCACCAGTAATGCAGACTCCAGCAAGAAGCGCACGGACTGCAGCAGCATCACAGATACCAGCAGTACTGCAAACTCCAGCAAGAAGTGCACAGACTGCAGCAGCAGCACAGATACCAGCAGTACTGCAGACCCCAGCAGCGGCACAGACCACAGCAGCACTATGAGTAGATCCCACCAGCAGCACAGATACCAGCAGTACTGCAGACTCCAGCAAGAAGGGCACAGACTTCAGCAGCAGCACAGATACCAGCAGTACTGCAGACTCCAGCGAGAAGCGCTCAGACAGCAGCACAGATACCAGCAGTACTGCAGACCCCAGCAGCGGCACAGACCACAGCAGCACTATGAGTAGATCCCACCGGCAGCACAGATACCACCAGTACTGCAGACTCCAGCAAGAAGCGCACAGACTGCAGCAGCAGCACAGATACCAGCAGTACTGCAGACTACAGCGAGAAGCGCACAGACTGCATTAGCGGCACAGATACCAGCAGTACTGCAGACTCCAGCAAGAATGGCACGGACTGCAGCAGCAGCACAGATACCAGCAGTACTGCAGACTCCAGTGAGAAGAGCACGGACTGCAGCAGCAGCACAGATACCAGCAGTACTGCAGATTCCAGCGAGAAGGGCATGGACTGCAGCAGCAGCACAGAGACCAGCAGTACTGCAGACCCCAGCGAGAAGTGCACAGCCCACAGCAGCACTACGAGTAGATCCCACCAGCAGTGCAGATTCCAGCAGTACTGCAGACTCCAGCAGGAGCACAGACCACAGCAGCACTACAAGTAGATCCCACCAGCAGTGCAGACTCCAGCAAGAAGCGCACGGACTGCAGCAGCAGCACAGATACCAGCAGCACTGCAGACTACAGCAGTGGTGCAGATCCTAGAAGCAGTGAAGCCCCCAGAAGTGGCACAGACCCAAGCAGCACTACAGATCCCAATGCCAGCCATGCTGCAGATCCCAGAAGCGCTGAAGATCCTAGCAGTGGCACAGACCACAGCAGCACTACTGATCCCAGCAGTAGAGTAGATCCCACCTGCAGTGCAGATTCCAGCAGCAGTGCAGACCCCAGAAGCCGTGCAGACGCCAGGAGTGGCACAGACCACAGCAGAATACAGACGCAACAGAGGAGTAATCCAAGCAGAGGTGCAGATCCCAAGAGAGGTGCAGATCCTAGAAGCAATGAAAACCCAGCAATGGCACAGACCACAGCAGAGTTATAGGCCCCTGCAGCAGAGTTACAGGCCCCTGCAGCAGAGTTACAGGCCCCTGCAGCAGAGTTACAGGCCCCTGCAGCAGAGTTACAGGCCCCTGCAGCAGAGTTACAGGCCCCTGCAGCAGAGTTACAGGCCCCTGCAGCAGTGCTCGTTGTCTGTTCTCTCCCAAAGAGCTGCGGTGGGCTCTGATGAGCAAGAAAGAAGAGTGCATCTAACCAACAGCAGAGACCCTTCGACATGCTGCACATTGTTAATAATTGATTGATATCAAATGAATGCACAGAGAGACTCTCAGATGCAACTCCTTGAAAACACTCACATAACAAGAGGAAACGAAAGAGAATTAAGAGGTGAGGAAACCAAAAGGAGGACAATCTGTAGTTACCTGCAAAGCGGCGGGCCCAGCTCCACTCTAGAAGACAAACACAGGAAATTAAAACAGTATAAACACATATGGAAAATACACAAATTTGGATCTACAAACAGGGTTTACTATACAAAATTATATTTTAGGTGGAAATGTCCTGAAATCTAATTCACTAAAAAAAGGCAATTACCCTTACCAATGCTTCAATCCCAAACCCCAACTGCTCCCCTTCCCTTAGTGAAAACCCAATCCTAACTAATCAATAAACATACACTAGTCTAACTCTATTCCTGTCAGGCTTTTGCTCCATGTAAATACATCTCTGCTAAGTCTGAAAGTAAGATCCCGATCAGCCAGAGGCTTGTTTAACTTTAGTAGGGTTCTTCGGTGTCCTGGGCAGTGACGCTGCTTCAGTTCTGCTCCTTGGCACCCTGGCTGGCAGCCGTGCCGTATGGAGCAGCCCTTGAAATCCCTGTTTTTGTCCTTGAGCATTTCTGCTGCACCATATGGGCTTTTCTTAATACTAGTTTACGTAAAGTTTTGAGGCCAACACATCCATCAATTGAATGTCATTCGAGATGCTGTGCATCATATGCAAGTGTCTGGAAGGCGGAACACCTACATCCCGTAAGGATACGGTACATTGTACCGGGTCCTCCATCACTTACCACTCAGTCGCACTAAGGAGCATATATTTTTAAAAATCACGCAGCGTGTCACCTTTCTGGGCTGCGTGACAGGGAAAGGGCAGGAATGCACAGCATTTAACATTATACAGCGCATTCCTGTCTTCTCCCTGTACTGGTGCACAATGTGCTCCCTAGCGCCAACGCAGGTGCACGAGTGCACTATGGTGCAAGGGTGTCTGTATTGTAAGCAGGATTGTTTTTGTGCAGGACGGGACATTGACTCTGGGGCATTTTCCTTTTTCTATGTGTGCGGCATAATGCAGCACACCCAGAGGAAGTAACGAGGAGAAATAAAGATATTTCTCCTCATTACGCCTCACCTGGTGAGGAGTAGAATTTAGACACAGTGCCAGGTCTACCAGTAATGACAAATCTGGGAATGCGCCAAAATACGGGTGGATGCATGGGAACACCTATGCTCCACCCATAGAATGTCTTCCTGGGGCACTGTAACGCCACACAGTGATTTGCGCTACTTTACTCTCGATGTATCTAGCCACGCAAGGCCACGCAGTGAGCAAACCAGGGGTCGCAGCCAACCCTCTATGACTTCCATGGCACTACTATCCCTCTCCTCCCAAGAAGACGGACCTGGCAATACCAAGTGTGATGGAGACGTTTCTGAAGTCTGCCATCCCCATATCATCACAGTGTGTGTTGGAAGGCGGACCCCGAGGAGTCGGTGAGACTACCAAGGGGGGCCCTCGCACTGCACGAAGTAGCCGAGCGCTGCCGAGAAGTCTCCTGAGAGATCCTTCTCCTATCACGTACTAGCACAGTAACACCACCACACCGGACTCAAGGAGGTTGTCTCAAGACAAGCAATTCTTTATCATCAATAAAAGGTTACGAGTTCAATATTTACACGAAGGGATCGAGGGATCCACCAGAAGTCTCAATGTCTCGTTGGAAGGGTAGGGGTAGCGGGACAGTCTTTGGCAGGAATGTGGTACGAGGGTACCTGGGGCCCAGTTCTTATCCTCAAGCTGGAGGACCTCCGATCTCGGAGGGGTCGAGCCGCGACGGCGTCAGCAGGGCTCTGGCGTACAGTTCGTGGAGAGCCGCGATTCAATCAGCAGGGCTCTCAAGATGGTTTCTGCTCAGCTCGAGCCGCGACGTCGTCAGCAGGGCTCCGAGGAAGGTCTCAGCGAGGTGGGGCCGCGACAGCGTCTGCAGGGCTCCGATGTTCCAGGTGGTTCAGAAAGGGTTCACAAGAGGGAGCCGCGACGCAGTCAGCAGGGCTCGTGATGGTTCCGACAAGAGTTCTTCTCCGTAGGGTCAGCCGCGATTCGATCAGCAGGGCTCTCGACTCCGGGATACAACTGCCGAGCTGTGGTGGGGTCGCCCCAGATATAGGTCTGGAGCCCTTTGATGTCCGGACCTTTGCGCCCGAGGGTGCGGAGTGGCCGGGTGGAGGTGGCCAGACGCCCAGCAGGAGAGGCACCAGGCCCATGGGAGTTTGCAGGGCGATCACACCTCGGGAGGGGAGGACAGTTGGGGGTCCCATCGATACCGTCCTCCGCCGGGGGCGATGAATGGTTCCTGCGGCACCCCCTGGCCAGTCCGTGGTGCCTCGAGGTCGGGGCTTCGCTGGGGTCGAGGCCGGGTTGAGCGGGGTCGCGTCGGCTGGTGCACGGGGTGACGTGGATGCCAACAAGATGGCGGAGCCATGAGGAGCATGCGACCACGTGCAGTTCCGGGTGAAGGGCCTTGGAGCAGTTCAGACGGGTGGCCCGTGAAGGCTGGGGCGGGGAACGGCCACAGTCCAGGGGGGTTAAGGACCACGCCACGAGGCCGGGTCCAACAGGCGTCCCCCCCAGCCGAAGGCATGGAGAGTCACCCATCTCCTTGGGGATTCTCCTCGTCAAGGCGGAAGAAACGGGACAGGCCGTCGGCGTTGGCGTGGTCATTGCCGGGCCGGTGTTCGACGTCAAAGTCCATCCCTTGTAGCGAGATGGACCATCGCAGCAGCTTGGGGTTCTCGCCCCGCATTCACATTAACCATTGCAAGGGCCGGTGGTCGGTCTGGACCCGGAAGTGGGCGCCAAAGAGGTAGGGCCGGAGCTTCTTGAGGGCCCACACCACAGCGAAGGCCTCGCGCTCAATAGTGCTCCAGCGTTGCTCCCGGGGCAGTAGTCGCCGGCTGATGAAGGCCACTGGTCGGTCGAGCCCCTTTTCGTCAGTTTGGGAGAGGACGGCCCCGATCCCATACTCGGAGGCGTCCGTCTGTACCACGAACTCCTTCTGGTAGTCCGGGGCCTGCAGCACCGGAGCAGTACACATGGCCGTCTTGAGGGTGTCGAAGGCTGTTTGGCAGCGGGGTGTCCAGTGTACCTTCTTGGGCTGCTTTTTGGACGTTAACTCTGTGAGGGGGCCAACAATGCTCCCATAGTCCCGGATAAACCGCCGGTAGTATCCGGTGAGGCCCAGGAAGGCCCGGACAGCGGTCTGGGTAGTGGGGGGCTCCCAGGTCTGGATGGCATCTACCTTTGCTTGGAGGGGGGCCACCTGCCCGCTCCCCACTTGATGGCCCAGGTAGGTCACGGATCCGTGGCCGATTTGGCATTTGCTGGCCTAGATTGTGAGCCCGGCCCGCTGGAGGGCAGCCAGGACGGCCTTTAGGTGGAGGAGGTGCTCGGCCCAGTGGTTGCTGTACACGGCAATGTCATCTAAGTAGGCCGCGCTGAAGGCCTCAAGCCCGGCCAAAACCTTGTTCACCAGTCTTTGGAAGGTGGCCGGGGCGTTCTTCATTCCGAAGGGCATCACCCGAAAGTGGTAATGCCCATCCGGAGTCGAAAAGGCGGATCTTTCTTGGGCGCCGGGGGTGAGCTGGATTTGCCAGTACCCGGCGGTGAGGTCCAGCGTGCACAGGTAGCGAGCGGCCCCTAGGCGGTCGATGAGTTCGTCGGCCCGGGGTATCGGGTGTGCGTCCGTCTTGGTTACTACATTCAGGGCTCGGTAGTCCACGCAGAATCGCAACTCCGGGGGGTGGCCGGGAGCTGCGGCCTTGGGCACCAGGACGACAGGGCTGGCCCACGGGCTGTCGGAAGGCTCGATGACCCCCAGGGCCAGCATCTTCGCTACTTCGGCCTGGATGCAGGCCCGCACTCGGTCAGGCACCCGGTAGGCTCTGTGTCGTATGGGGGGGTTCTCCCCGGTGTCGACGTCGTGGACGCACCAGTGGGTCACCCCCGGGGTGAGAGAGAAGAGGGCTGCGTAGTCCCGCAGTAATCGCTGGCAGTCGTTGCGCTGTTCCGGGGTCAGGGACGAGGCGAGTTGGACCCCTTCGATCGATCCATCGTGAATGTCGGATTGCAAGAGGTCGGGCAAGGGCTCGGAGTCGTCCTCGCCCCCCTCGTCGGTCGCCAGCAGCAGGCTCAGTTCGGTCCGGGCGAAGTGGGGTTTTAGCCTGTTAGCATGTAGGACCCGGAGGGGGTTCCGGGGGGACTCCAGATCGACCAAGTAGGTGACGGGACTTTTCTTCTTCACCACCTTGAAGGGCCCGGTCCACTTGTCCTGGAGGGCGCCGGGTTCGACCGGGGCCATGACCCATACTTTCTGACCTGGCTCGAATTCTACAGTAGAAGTGTTGCGATCGTACCACCGCTTCATGTCCTCCTGGCTGGCCTCGAGGTTGGCTTCGGCGATGGCTCGGAACTTGCGGGTCTGGTTTCGGAGGGTCAGGAGGTATCGGTAGACGTCAAGAGGGGCGCCTCGGGGCTTCATCTCCCAGCCCTCCTTGACCAGACTGAGCGGTCCGCGGACCGGGTGTCCATACAATAGTTCAAACGGGCTGAACCCCAGGGACTTCTGCAGGACCTCCCGATAGGCAAACAGGAGGCAGGGCAGCAGGACATCCCATTTCCGCCTGAGTGGTTCTTCCAGGCCCTGGATCATCCCTTTCAATGTTCGGTTGAATCGCTCAACCAGTCCGTTCCCCTGAGGGTGATATGGGGTCGTGAACTTGTATGTGACCCCGCACTGTTGCCACAGGCACCGCATGTACCTGGAGATAAAGTTCGTGCCGCGGTCGCTCACCACTTCGCTGGGGAATCCCACTCGGGAGAAGATCCCCATCAAGGCCCGGCCTACCACAGGGGCCGTTATAGTTCTGAGCGGGACCGCCTCCGGGTACCTGGTGGCGTGGTCCACGAGGACCAGGATGAAGCGGTGGCCCAGGGCGGTTTGGGGGTCCAGGGGTCCCACAATGTCGATTCCGACCCGTTCAAACGGGGTGCTGACGGCGGGAAAGGGCTGGAGGGGGGCCTTGACCCGACCCCCCGTCTTTCCGCTGGCTTGGCAGGTCTGGCAGGACCGGCAGTGGTTGTCCACATCTCTCCGCATCCGGGGCCAGTAGAAGTGGGTCACCAGACGACTGTACGTTTTGTCTTGCCCCAAGTGTCCGGCGAGGGGCACATCATGGGCGAGGTTGAGAAGAAACTCCCGGAAGCGGAGGGGGACCACCAACACGCGGCTGGCCCCGAGTTCTGCTACTTTCTGTTCACTGTACAACAGGCCCTCGGCCCAGTAGATCCAGTGGGTGCCGGTCTGGTCACCGTTGGCTTGCGCGGTCGCCTGTTGTCGGACCCCTTCGAGAGAGGGACAGGACTGTTGCTCTTGCTGGAACTGCTCTCGGGTGGGGCCCCCTTCGTGTTGCCATTGCGTCAGCTCTGGTAGGGCGCTTGGAGAAGCCATCTCTTCGGGGGAGGATTCGCTGGACCCCGGGTCGGTGTCCGCCTCCTCCTCGCTGCTGGCGGGAGGGGGTGTGAGCCCCTCGGGTCGGGCGGTCCCGGAGGTCGAGGATGAGCGGGGGGCCTGGGCGGTCATGGACCGGGTGATGGCGCAGGCCCAATCAGCCAGTCCCAACATTCGGAGGTGCTCTCGTCGTTCTACTTGAGCCCAGGGGGAACTCTCCAAGTCGTTCCCCAGGAGGCAGTCGACCGGGGCGTCGTCGCGCACTGTCACCTTCAGCAGGCCCGTCACCCCTCCCCACTTGAAGGGGACCAGGGCCATCTGGCATAGGCTTTCACTGTTGTCGGCCGTCCGTACAGGGCACAGCACATTCGGTAGAATCTGTTCAGGGGTCACCAGGTGGCAGCGGACAGCGGTGATACTGGCGCCGGTGTCGCGAAGGGCTTCGGCCCGTTGTCCGTTGACCGTGACCTGCTGCCAGTACTTCTGGGTGTTGGTTGGGATGGGGGTGCAGGGTACCATCTCCCGGCTACCCAGGCAGACCAGGGACATGGCTGCCGGCTCCCACTCAGTGTTTTCTCGGTCGAGGGCCTCTTCTTCCTCTTCTCCTCCCCCCAAGGCGGCGGCTGTCACCTGCCGGGGCGGGGGCCCGCTGGCCCCGTTTCTTCGGTTCAGAGGGCAGGCCGGGTCGCTGGCAAAGTGTCCGGTTTGTTGGCAGCCATAGCAGGTCACTGGTGGCCGTGGTCCGGGTCGGGCCGGGCCCACCCTTCGCGCTAGGCTCGGGGAGAGATGTGGCTGCGGTGGCCCTCGAGGGGGGCTCCTGGGGGCCCCAGCGGGAGGGTCTCGGTTCCTGTTCGGCCCTCCCCCCCACCGTGCTGGCGTGGGGGTCCGTTGGGGTTCCTCTGGTACTCCCCCATTGAGCTCCGGGGGACCCGGGAGTTGACCCATCGATCGGCCTCGACGGCAAGTTTTCGCGGGTCGGTCATTTTGCTGTCGAGGAGGTGCTGTCTCAGTTCCACGAAGCAATTGTTGGAAAGATGTTCCCACACGATTAGGTCGACCAGCTGCCCGTAGGTGGTTACTTTGCTGCCTTTGATCCACCCTTCTAGGGCCCGACTGAAAAAAGTCCACATATTCCACCCAGGTGGTACCCGGGATTTTCTTGCAGTCTCGGAACCGCTGGCGGTACATCTCCGCTGTTAGCTCGTAGCGGGTGAGCAGGGCCTCCTTCATGTGATCGTAGGAGGTCATCACCTCCTCCGGTAGCTGGAGCAGCGTGTCCCGCCCTTCACTCAGGAATCGCCCCCACAGGCCTGCGCCCCAGTCCTTTCGGGGCACTCGATGGGAGGTCATGGCCACCTCGTAGGCCTTGAACCATTGTTGGATATCGTCATTCTTGTAATACTCCTTGACGACCTCCTTCGGGATATGTACCTTGGCCTCGGAAGGCGGTAGAGTGTCTCTAGTACTGGGGGTGTTGGTCCCTCCGTTCTTGGCCTTGATCTCGAGCTCCTTGAGACTGCGCTCGTGCTCAAGAGTTAGTTTCTTTTCCTCCAACTCCCGGTGTCGTCTCTTCTCTTCTATCTCTTCTTGAAGGCGTAGCTGCTCGAGGGCCAGTTTCTTTTCTGCCAGCTGGAGTTCGCCGTCCAGTCGCAGTCGGGCGAGCTCTAGCTCGTGGCTCCGGACCTTTTCCCGCTCTCGTATTTCTTCTTCGGAGAGGCCGGTTTCTAGGCTCTTTCTTCCTCCGGTTGCCGGGGTCAGTGCGGTTGCTGTGGTCTCCGTCAGGGGCAAGGGCCCTTCTTCCTGGGAGGGGCCTGCCCCGGCCTCCACCCATGCCCTCAGAGCTTTCTGCATCTCTTCCTTGGTACCGAGGCTGGTGGTTGCAATGCCTTTGTCTCTGCAGAACTGTTTTAATTCTTTGTGCGTATATTCTTCCAGCCGTTCGGGCTGGAACTCCATTGTCGCGTTGTTTTCCTGGCTGCTCATGATGCTATTCGTTTGGATGGGTAGCTAGTGGGTACTGGCTGGTACGTACTGCGTTCGGCTCGGATCCCGTCGCTGGCCACCAAATGTTGGAAGGCGGACCCCGAGGAGTCGGTGAGACTACCAAGGGGGGCCCTCGCACTGCACGAAGTAGCCGAGCGCTGCCGAGAAGTCTCCTGAGAGATCCTTCTCCTATCACGTACTAGCACAGTAACACCACCACACCGGACTCAAGGAGGTTGTCTCAAGACAAGCAATTCTTTATCATCAATAAAAGGTTACGAGTTCAATATTTACACGAAGGGATCGAGGGATCCACCAGAAGTCTCAATGTCTCGTTGGAAGGGTAGGGGTAGCGGGACAGTCTTTGGCAGGAATGTGGTACGAGGGTACCTGGGGCCCAGTTCTTATCCTCAAGCTGGAGGACCTCCGATCTCGGAGGGGTCGAGCCGCGACGGCGTCAGCAGGGCTCTGGCGTACAGTTCGTGGAGAGCCGCGATTCAATCAGCAGGGCTCTCAAGATGGTTTCTGCTCAGCTCGAGCCGCGACGTCGTCAGCAGGGCTCCGAGGAAGGTCTCAGCGAGGTGGGGCCGCGACAGCGTCTGCAGGGCTCCGATGTTCCAGGTGGTTCAGAAAGGGTTCACAAGAGGGAGCCGCGACGCAGTCAGCAGGGCTCGTGATGGTTCCGACAAGAGTTCTTCTCCGTAGGGTCAGCCGCGATTCGATCAGCAGGGCTCTCGACTCCGGGATACAACTGCTGAGCTGTGGTGGGGTCGCCCCAGATATAGGTCTGGAGCCCTTTGATGTCCGGACCTTTGCGCCCGAGGGGGCGGAGTGGCCGGGTGGAGGTGGCCAGACGCCCAGCAGGAGAGGCGCCAGGCCCATGGGAGTTTGCAGGGCGATCACACCTCGGGAGGGGAGGACAGTTGGGGGTCCCATCGATACCGTCCTCCGCCGGGGGCGATGAATGGTTCCTGCGGCACCCCCTGGCCAGTCCGTGGTGCCTCGAGGTCGGGGCTTCGCTGGGGTCGAGGCCGGGTTGAGCGGGGTCGCGCGGGCTGGTGCACGGGGTGACGTGGATGCCAACAAGATGGCGGAGCTATGAGGAGCATGCGACCACGTGCAGTTCCGGGTGAAGGGCCTTGGAGCAGTTCAGACGGGTGGCCCGTGAAGGCCGGGGCGGGGAACGGCCACAGTCCAGGGGGGTTAAGGACCACGCCACGAGGCCGGGTCCAACAGTGTGCGTTTGGGTCAGTGAAGCTTCTGATTCATCCCACTTTGTGCTGAGATGGAAACGTTATCAGAGTCTGAGCTGAGTGACATAAAGCCACACGCAGGGCTTCTTTCTGCAACGCCTGAGGATACATCTAGGTGCTGCATTGCTGCTTCCTCCCCTGCACCACCCACTGATGTGAAGGGCTGCATAATATAAGCCCAATCTGAGCTGAGTGACAAAGCCACACGCAGGGCTTCTCTCTGCAACGCCCGAGGATACATCTAGGTGCTGCATTGCTGCTTCCACCCCTGCACCACCCACTGATGTGAAGGGCTGCATAATATAAGCCCAATCTGAGCTGAGTGCCATAAAGCCACACACAGGGCTTCTCTCTGCAACGCCCGAGGATACATCTAGGTGCTGCATTGCTGCTTCCTCCCTTGCACCACCCACTGATGTGAAGGGCTGCATAATATAAGCCCAATCTGAGCTGAGTGACAAAGCCACACGCAGGGCTTCTCTCTCCAACGCCCGAGGATACATCTAGGTGCTGCATTGCTGCATCCTCCCTTGCACCACCCACTGATGTGAAGGGCTGCATAATATAAGCCCAATCTGAGCTGAGTGACAAAGCCACACGCAGGGCTTCTCTCTCCAACGCCCGAGGATACATCTAGGTGCTGCATTGCTGCTTCCACCCCTGCACCACCCACTGATGTGAAGGGCTGCATAATACAAGCCCAATCTGAGCTGAGTGTCATAAAGCCACACACAGGGCTTCTCTCTGCAACGCCCGAGGATACATCTAGGTGCTGCATAGCTGCTTCCCTGCACCACCCACTGATGTGAAGGGCTGCATAATATAAGCCCAATCTGAGCTGAGTGACATAAAGCCACATGCAGGGCTTCTCTCTGCAACGCCTGAGGATACATCTAGGTGCTGCATTGCTGCTTCCTCCCTTGCACCACCCACTGATGTGAAGGGCTGCATAATATAAGCCCAATATGAGCGGAGTGACATAAAGCCACACGCAGGGCTTCTCTCTGCAACGCCCGAGGATACATCTAGGTGCTGCATAGCTGCTTCCCTGCACCACCCACTGATGTGAAGGGCTGCATAATATAAGCCCAATCTGAGCTGAGTGACATAAAGCCACATGCAGGGCTTCTCTCTGCAACGCCTGAGGATACATCTAGGTGCTGCATTGCTGCTTCCTCCCTTGCACCACCCACTGATGTGAAGGGCTGCATAATATAAGCCCAATCTGAGCTGAGT
Source organism: Triturus cristatus (assembly GCF_964204655.1). Lineage (NCBI taxonomy): Eukaryota > Metazoa > Chordata > Amphibia > Caudata > Salamandridae > Triturus > Triturus cristatus. The sequence goes on from NC_140579.1 coordinate 58,594,623, forward strand.
GACATAAAGCCACACGCAGGGCTTCACACTGCAACGCCTGAGGATACATCTAGGTGCTACATTGCTGCTTGCTTCCCTGCACCACCCACTGATGTGAAGGGCTGCATAATATAAGCCCAATCTGAGCTGAGTGACATAAAGCCACACGCAGGGCTTCTCTCTGCAATGCCCGAGGATACATCTAGGTGCTGCATTGCTGCTTCCTCCCGTGCACCACCCACTGATGTGAAGGGCTGCATAATATAAGCCCAATCTGAGCTGACTGACATAAAGCCACACGCAGAGCTTCTCTCTGCAACGAACGAGGATACATCTAGGTGCTGCATTGCTGCTTCCTCCCGTGCACCACCCACTGATGTGAAGGGCTGCATAATCTAAGCCCAATCTGAGCTGAGTGACATAAAGCCACACGCAGGGCTTCTCTCTGCAACGCCTGAGGATACATCTAGGTGCTGCATTGCTGCTTCCTCCCCTGCACCACTCACTGATGTGAAGGGCTGCCCAATATAAGCCCAATCTGAGCTGAGTGACATAAAGCCACACACAGGGCTTCTCTCTGCAACGCCCGAGGATACATCTAGGTGCTGCATTGCTGCTTGCTCCCCTGCACCACCCACTGATGTGAAGGGCTGCCCAATATAAGCCCAATCTGAGCTGAGTGACATAAAGCCACACGCAGGGCTTCTCTCTGCCACGCCTGAGGATACATCTAGGTGCTGCATTGCTGCTTGCTCCCCTGCACCACCCACTGATGTGAAGGGCTGCATAATATAAGCCCAATCTGAGCTGAGTGACATAAAGCCACACGCAGAGCTTCTCTCTGCAACGCCCGAGGATACATCTAGGTGCTGCATTGCTGCTTGCTCCCCTGCACCACCCACTGATGTGAAGGGCTGCATAATATAAGCCCAATCTGAGCTGAGTGACACAGCCACACGCATGGCTTCTCTCTGCAACGCCTGAGGATACATCTAGGTGCTGCATTGCTGCTTCCTCCCTTGCACCACCCGCTGATGTGAAGGGCTGCATAATATAAGCCCAATCTGAGCTGAGTGACATAAAGCCACACGCAGGGCTTCTGTCTGCAACGCCCGAGGATACATCTAGGTGCTGCATTGCTGCTTCCCTGCACCACCCACTGATGTGAAGGGCTGCATAATATAAGCCCAATCTGAGCTGAGTGACATAAAGCCCCACGCAGGGCTTCTCTCTGCAACGCCCGAGGATACATCTAGGTGCTGCATTGCTGCTTCCTCCCCTGCACCACTCACTGATGTGAAGGGCTGCCCAATATAAGCCCAATCTGAGCTGAGTGACATAAAGCCACATGCAGGGCTTCTCTCTGCAACGCCCGAGGATACATCTAGGTGCTGCATTGCTGCTTCCTCCCTTGCACCACCCACTGATGTGAAGGGCTGCATAATATAAGCCCAATCTGAGCTGAGTGACATAAAGCCACACGCAGGGCTTCTCTCTGCAACGCCTGAGGATACATCTAGGTGCTGCATTGCTGCTTCCTCCCCTGCACCACTCACTGATGTGAAGGTCTGCATAATATAAGCCCAATCTGAGCTGAGTGAGATAAAGCCACACGCAGGGCTTCTCTCTGCAACGCCCGAGGATACATCTAGGTGCTGCATTGCTGCTTGCTTCCCTGCACCACCCACTGATGTGAAGGGCTGCATAATATAAGCCCAATCTGAGCTGAGTGACATAAAGCCACACACAGGGCTTCTCTCTGCAACGCCCGAGGATACATCTTGGTGCTGCATTGTTGCTTCCTCCCCTGCACCACCCACTGATGTGAAGGGCTGCCCAATATAAGCCCAATCTGAGCTGAGTGACATAAAGCCACACGCAGGGCTTCTCTATGCAACGCCCGAGGATACATCTAGGTGCTGCATTGCTGCTTCCTCCTTTGCACCACCCACTGATGTGAAGGGCTGCATAATATAAGCCCAATCTGAGCTGAGTGACATAAAGCCACACGCAGGGCTTCTCTCTGCAATGCCCGAGGATACATCTAGGTGCTGCATTGCTGCTTCCTCCCGTGCACCACCCACTGATGTGAAGGGCTGCATAATATAAGCCCAATCTGAGCTGACTGACATAAAGCCACATGCAGGGCTTCTCTCTGCAACGCCCGAGGATACATCTAGGTGCTGCATTGCTGCTTCCTCCCTTGCACCACCCACTGATGTGAAGGGCTGCATAATATAAGCCCAATCTGAGCTGAGTGACATAAAGCCACACGCAGGGCTTCTCTCTGCAACGCCTGAGGATACATCTAGGTGCTGCATTGCTGCTTCCTCCCCTGCACCACTCACTGATGTGAAGGTCTGCATAATATAAGCCCAATCTGAGCTGAGTGAGATAAAGCCACACGCAGGGCTTCTCTCTGCAACGCCCGAGGATACATCTAGGTGCTGCATTGCTGCTTGCTTCCCTGCACCACCCACTGATGTGAAGGGCTGCATAATATAAGCCCAATCTGAGCTGAGTGACATAAAGCCACACACAGGGCTTCTCTCTGCAACGCCCGAGGATACATCTAGGTGCTGCATTGCTGCTTCCTCCCCTGCACCACCCACTGATGTGAAGGGCTGCCCAATATAAGCCCAATCTGAGCTGAGTGACATAAAGCCACACGCAGGGCTTCTCTCTGCAACGCCCGAGGATACATCTAGGTGCTGCATTGCTGCTTCCTCCCTTGCACCACCCACTGATGTGAAGGGCTGCATAATATAAGCCCAATCTGAGCTGAGTGACATAAAGCCACACGCAGGGCTTCTCTCTGCAAGGCCTGAGGATACATGTAGGGGCTGCATTGCTGCTTGTTCCCCTTCACCACCCACTGATGTGAAGGGCTGCATAATATAAGCCCAATCTGAGCTGAGTGACATAAAGCCACACGCAGAGCTTCTCTCTGCAACACCAGAGGATACATCTAGGTGCTGCATTGCTGCTTGCTCCCCTGCACCACCCCCTGATGTGAAGGGCTGCCCAATATAAGCCCAATCTGAGCTGAGTGACATAAAGCCACACGCAGGGCTTCTCTCTGCAACGCCCGAGGATACATCTAGGTGCTGCATTGCTGCTTCCTCCCCTGCACCACCCACTGATGTGAAGGGCTGCATAATATAAGCCCAATCTGAGCTGAGTGACAAAGCCACACGCAGGGCTTCTCTCTGCAACGCCTGAGGATACATCTAGGTGCTGCATTGCTGCTTCCTCCCTTGCACCACCCACTGATGTGAAGGGCTGCCCAATATAAGCCCAATCTGAGCTGAGTGACAAAGCCACACGCAGGGCTTCTCTCTGCAACGCCTGAGGATACATCTAGGGGCTGCATTGCTGCTTCCTCCCCTGCACCACCCACTGATGTGAAGGGCTGCATAATATAAGCCCAATCTGAGCTGAGTGACAAAGCCACACGCAGGGCTTCTCTCTGCAACGCCCGAGGATACATCTAGGTGCTGCATTGCTGCTTCCTCCCTTGCACCACCCACTGATGTGAAGGGCTGCATAATATAAGCCCAATCTGAGCTGAGTGACACAGCCACACGCATGGCTTCTCTCTGCAACGCCTGAGGATACATCTAGGTGCTGCATTGCTGCTTGCTTCCCTGCACCACCCCCTGATGTGAAGGGCTGCATAATATAAGCCCAATCTGAGCTGAGTGACATAAAGCCACACGCAGAGCTTCTCTCTGCAACGCCCGAGGATACATCTAGGTGCTGCATTGCTGCTTGCTCCCCTGCACCACCCACTGATGTGAAGGGCTGCATAATATAAGCCCAATCTGAGCTGAGTGACACAGCCACACGCATGGCTTCTCTCTGCAACGCCTGAGGATACATCTAGGTGCTGCATTGCTGCTTCCTCCCTTGCACCACCCGCTGATGTGAAGGGCTGCATAATATAAGCCCAATCTGAGCTGAGTGACATAAAGCCACACGCAGGGCTTCTGTCTGCAACGCCCGAGGATACATCTAGGTGCTGCATTGCTGCTTCCCTGCACCACCCACTGATGTGAAGGGCTGCATAATATAAGCCCAATCTGAGCTGAGTGACATAAAGCCCCACGCAGGGCTTCTCTCTGCAACGCCCGAGGATACATCTAGGTGCTGCATTGCTGCTTCCTCCCCTGCACCACTCACTGATGTGAAGGGCTGCCCAATATAAGCCCAATCTGAGCTGAGTGACATAAAGCCACATGCAGGGCTTCTCTCTGCAACGCCCGAGGATACATCTAGGTGCTGCATTGCTGCTTCCTCCCTTGCACCACCCACTGATGTGAAGGGCTGCATAATATAAGCCCAATCTGAGCTGAGTGACATAAAGCCACACGCAGGGCTTCTCTCTGCAACGCCTGAGGATACATCTAGGTGCTGCATTGCTGCTTCCTCCCCTGCACCACTCACTGATGTGAAGGTCTGCATAATATAAGCCCAATCTGAGCTGAGTGAGATAAAGCCACACGCAGGGCTTCTCTCTGCAACGCCCGAGGATACATCTAGGTGCTGCATTGCTGCTTGCTTCCCTGCACCACCCACTGATGTGAAGGGCTGCATAATATAAGCCCAATCTGAGCTGAGTGACATAAAGCCACACACAGGGCTTCTCTCTGCAACGCCCGAGGATACATCTTGGTGCTGCATTGTTGCTTCCTCCCCTGCACCACCCACTGATGTGAAGGGCTGCCCAATATAAGCCCAATCTGAGCTGAGTGACATAAAGCCACACGCAGGGCTTCTCTATGCAACGCCCGAGGATACATCTAGGTGCTGCATTGCTGCTTCCTCCTTTGCACCACCCACTGATGTGAAGGGCTGCATAATATAAGCCCAATCTGAGCTGAGTGACATAAAGCCACACGCAGGGCTTCTCTCTGCAATGCCCGAGGATACATCTAGGTGCTGCATTGCTGCTTCCTCCCGTGCACCACCCACTGATGTGAAGGGCTGCATAATATAAGCCCAATCTGAGCTGACTGACATAAAGCCACATGCAGGGCTTCTCTCTGCAACGCCCGAGGATACATCTAGGTGCTGCATTGCTGCTTCCTCCCTTGCACCACCCACTGATGTGAAGGGCTGCATAATATAAGCCCAATCTGAGCTGAGTGACATAAAGCCACACGCAGGGCTTCTCTCTGCAACGCCTGAGGATACATCTAGGTGCTGCATTGCTGCTTCCTCCCCTGCACCACTCACTGATGTGAAGGTCTGCATAATATAAGCCCAATCTGAGCTGAGTGAGATAAAGCCACACGCAGGGCTTCTCTCTGCAACGCCCGAGGATACATCTAGGTGCTGCATTGCTGCTTGCTTCCCTGCACCACCCACTGATGTGAAGGGCTGCATAATATAAGCCCAATCTGAGCTGAGTGACATAAAGCCACACACAGGGCTTCTCTCTGCAACGCCCGAGGATACATCTAGGTGCTGCATTGCTGCTTCCTCCCCTGCACCACCCACTGATGTGAAGGGCTGCCCAATATAAGCCCAATCTGAGCTGAGTGACATAAAGCCACACGCAGGGCTTCTCTCTGCAACGCCCGAGGATACATCTAGGTGCTGCATTGCTGCTTCCTCCCTTGCACCACCCACTGATGTGAAGGGCTGCATAATATAAGCCCAATCTGAGCTGAGTGACATAAAGCCACACGCAGGGCTTCTCTCTGCAAGGCCTGAGGATACATGTAGGGGCTGCATTGCTGCTTGTTCCCCTTCACCACCCACTGATGTGAAGGGCTGCATAATATAAGCCCAATCTGAGCTGAGTGACATAAAGCCACACGCAGAGCTTCTCTCTGCAACACCAGAGGATACATCTAGGTGCTGCATTGCTGCTTGCTCCCCTGCACCACCCCCTGATGTGAAGGGCTGCCCAATATAAGCCCAATCTGAGCTGAGTGACATAAAGCCACACGCAGGGCTTCTCTCTGCAACGCCCGAGGATACATCTAGGTGCTGCATTGCTGCTTCCTCCCCTGCACCACCCACTGATGTGAAGGGCTGCATAATATAAGCCCAATCTGAGCTGAGTGACAAAGCCACACGCAGGGCTTCTCTCTGCAACGCCTGAGGATACATCTAGGTGCTGCATTGCTGCTTCCTCCCTTGCACCACCCACTGATGTGAAGGGCTGCCCAATATAAGCCCAATCTGAGCTGAGTGACAAAGCCACACGCAGGGCTTCTCTCTGCAACGCCTGAGGATACATCTAGGGGCTGCATTGCTGCTTCCTCCCCTGCACCACCCACTGATGTGAAGGGCTGCATAATATAAGCCCAATCTGAGCTGAGTGACAAAGCCACACGCAGGGCTTCTCTCTGCAACGCCCGAGGATACATCTAGGTGCTGCATTGCTGCTTCCTCCCTTGCACCACCCACTGATGTGAAGGGCTGCATAATATAAGCCCAATCTGAGCTGAGTGACACAGCCACACGCATGGCTTCTCTCTGCAACGCCTGAGGATACATCTAGGTGCTGCATTGCTGCTTGCTTCCCTGCACCACCCCCTGATGTGAAGGGCTGCCCAATATAAGCCCAATCTGAGCTGAGTGACATAAAGCCACACGCAGGGCTTCTCTCTGCAACGCCCGAGGATACATCTAGGTGCTGCATTGCTGCTTCCTCCCCTGCACCACCCACTGATGTGAAGGGCTGCATAATATAAGCCCAATCTGAGCTGAGTGACATAAAGCCACACGCAGGGCTTCTCTCTGCAACGCCTGAGGATACATCTAGGTGCTGCATTGCTGCTTCCTCCCCTGCACCACTCACTGATGTGAAGGTCTGCATAATATAAGCCCAATCTGAGCTGAGTGAGATAAAGCCACACGCAGGGCTTCTCTCTGCAACGCCCGAGGATACATCTAGGTGCTGCATTGCTGCTTGCTTCCCTGCACCACCCACTGATGTGAAGGGCTGCATAATATAAGCCCAATCTGAGCTGAGTGACATAAAGCCACACACAGGGCTTCTCTCTGCAACGCCCGAGGATACATCTAGGTGCTGCATTGCTGCTTCCTCCCCTGCACCACCCACTGATGTGAAGGGCTGCCCAATATAAGCCCAATCTGAGCTGAGTGACATAAAGCCACACGCAGGGCTTCTCTCTGCAACGCCCGAGGATACATCTAGGTGCTGCATTGCTGCTTCCTCCCTTGCACCACCCACTGATGTGAAGGGCTGCATAATATAAGCCCAATCTGAGCTGAGTGACATAAAGCCACACGCAGGGCTTCTCTCTGCAAGGCCTGAGGATACATGTAGGGGCTGCATTGCTGCTTGTTCCCCTTCACCACCCACTGATGTGAAGGGCTGCATAATATAAGCCCAATCTGAGCTGAGTGACATAAAGCCACACGCAGAGCTTCTCTCTGCAACACCAGAGGATACATCTAGGTGCTGCATTGCTGCTTGCTCCCCTGCACCACCCCCTGATGTGAAGGGCTGCCCAATATAAGCCCAATCTGAGCTGAGTGACATAAAGCCACACGCAGGGCTTCTCTCTGCAACGCCCGAGGATACATCTAGGTGCTGCATTGCTGCTTCCTCCCTTGCACCACCCACTGATGTGAAGGGCTGCCCAATATAAGCCCAATCTGAGCTGAGTGACAAAGCCACACGCAGGGCTTCTCTCTGCAACGCCTGAGGATACATCTAGGGGCTGCATTGCTGCTTCCTCCCCTGCACCACCCACTGATGTGAAGGGCTGCATAATATAAGCCCAATCTGAGCTGATTGACAAAGCCACACGCAGGGCTTCTCTCTCTCGCAGTATTATGTGTTTAGAGGAGTTCTGATAACATTTGGGCTCTGTGCCACTGCACCTGCTGCACATTCAACTCATGGTCCTATTGCCTGCAAGACTGCATTTGTGACTGCCTGTTTAGTAGTAAAATATAGCAATATTTGGTGTTTAGAGGAGTTATGACAGCCTTTCGAACTGGTGTCACTGCACCTGCTGAACCATTCAAATCTTGATTCTACTGCCTGTAAGGTAACCGCACTTGTGACTGCCTATTTATTATTTAATTATTGTAATATTTGGTGTTTTGAGGGGTTCCTAGAGACTTTGGGCCCCGGCATTACTGCACCTGCAGCACTATTGAAATTATGGCCCTAGAGAACTGCAAGATAACTGCACTTGTGACTGCCTGTTCAGTAGTAAAATGTAGCAATATTCGGTGTTTAGTCGGGTCCTTTGAACTTTTGGCCCCGGTGCCACTGCACCTGCTGCACCATCCAAATCAAGGTCCTTTTAACTGAAAGGTATCTACAATTGTGACTGCCTGTATGTAGTAAAATATGGCAATATTAGGTGTTTGGAGGTGTTCTGACAACTTTTGGACCTGGTGCCACTGAAGCTGCTTAAAGATAACTGCATTTGTGACTGCCTGTTTAGTGATAAAATATAGTAATAATCTGTGTTTAGTAGCCTGCCTGGAGCTTTTGGTCCCGGCACCTCTACATGCGCAACACAATTGAAATCGTGAACCTAGTGCTTGCTAGATAACTGCCTCTTTAGTTGTGAAATAGAGCAATATTAGGTGTTTAGATGAGTTCTGACAACTTTTGGGCCCGTGACCCTGCACCTGCTGCACCATTCAAATAATAACCTTGTCGCCTGCAAGATACCTGCACTTGTGACTGCCTGTTTAGTATTAAAATATAACAATAATCAGTGTTTAGTGGGGTGCCTAGAGCTTCTGATCCAAGTGCCACTGCACTTGCTGCACTATTGAAATCATGGCCCTGGTGCCTGCTGGATAACTGCACTTGTGATTGCTTGTTTAGAAGTAAAAAATAGCAATATTTGGTGTTTAGTGGTGTTATGACAACTTCTGGCTCTGGGTTCACTGCACCTGGTCCACCATTCAGATCAAGACCCTTTTAACTGCAATTGTGACTGCCTGTATAGTAGTAAAATCATTCCGATAATGCCTAGTAAGTGCAAAGAAAGGTACTGATGTATGAATAGGAAATGCCACAAATGTTCAAAACTTCATAAAAAAGCAAGCATTCCCGCATACTGTTACAAGCTGTCTGCGTTTTCCCTATGAAGAGATCGTATCCTATGGTTTAACAGTCCCTGAAGTCTGGACAGTGGATGAGGCTTAAACCGTGTGAATAGCTTTAGTAGAAGTTAAGTATCAGAAATGAGTGCAGCCAGGAGAAGATAAGTATCTGTAAATAGTATGTGCTGTGCAGCCTTAATGTAAGAAAAAAATGTTTAATACACTAAAGCTGATTTGGATGAGTACTTTGGCCTTGGCAACTGATAAGAGAAGCCCCTCTTAAGATATATTAAATACAATATAATTCATGCAGAACCTAAAACCGATAATGGGGTTGCAAATTATGTGAGGAGGCGGAGCCCCGAAGTCCTACTCAAGAAACCCCTACTATGGTATTGGGTGAATTATGCATTCTTTGTATGACTAATATTAATTTTTATTATAGATTCCGGTCAATTAACTATGTTTTGCCGTAAGATGACAGCAGAGAGAGTTAAGTCAGTCACAAGGCCACAAGTCAAATCACAGCAGGCCCACTCTGCCGCTTTTCCTTACGATGCTGGTACTCCGAAGTCCAGAACAGTGGATAGATAAATAAACAGGTATTTTACAAATATTCAAAAATGCCTGCATGTTTTATAAATTCATCTTTAATTAATGCATTCATTTTATTATCAGCATTTAAGGTCTTTCATAGGTTGGGATTTAAGTGTCCATGGGGCATATGTATCAAGCTCTTTCCCAGTTCGCAAACGGGACGATTCTCAGAATTGGGCCATTTGCGAACGGGAAAACGCCTTTTTGGGATGTATCTTCCCAAAAGGCCCTTGCAAAATAGGGAATCGCAAAATTTGCGAATTTCCTTAAATGTGATGTAGGAAGCACCCAAGTTGTGAGATTTTGGCTTAAGAAATCACAAATTACCACCAACTTTAGGTTGGTGGTAAATTGCGATTTCTTTGAAAACTGCACTTTTTTGCATTTTTCAAAGTGCCATGTAGCGCACATACATGCCCGTAAGGCATGTATGAGCACCACATATGCACACATGCACATTTCCGGGGTGCAACAGGGTGCCCTTTTGGAATCCTTGCACCCTTGAAATTGCATGCACAATTTGCGAGTACACATTGGGTACTGGCAAATTGCGCATGCAATTCCCATTCATTCATTTGGGCCTCTTGGCCCATAGCAATGAATGGGAAGCCATTCCTTAATTGCGACTCACAATTTGCGAGTCGCAATTAAGGAATGCGAAGGAATCGCAAAATATTTGCAAATTTTTATTTACTTCTCGATTTGCGATTCTCAAATAGCGATTCTCAAAAAATCGCTATTTGAGAATCGCAAAACCATTCTTTGATACATCTGTCCCCATCTAACAACACATTTGCCAACTAAATATATGGGCGAGATGAAAAATATGGACATTCAAAGTTTACTGGACATTTTTATAGTTCACACTAATGACAAGTTTGTGGTTTCTCACCCAATGATTCAATTATCTTTATTTGCAGGTCCTCCTCTTCTTCCTTCTCCTCCTCCTCCACTTTGTTCTCCGTTAAGGTATCACCATCAGTTTGCTGAGCTTTCATATTTTTATACCTTGGAAACAGACCAATAGAGATGCAATGAAATTCCCATCTGCTCAGACGGTAAGGGTAGGACAGAATTTAAGCATTGAGCCAGTAAAAATATAAAGAAATAATTATATAAATAAAGAGGTATGCAGTGAGTAGGGAGTATTTACTCAGAGAAAAATGAAGAATGGAACACCAAGCCACAAACAAACAAGCATTTAAAAATGCAATAGGTCTCGCCTTTCATTAAGTTAAAGCCATTTGCTTTGCTATACAATACCATTAGCAAAGCAAATGGCTTTAACTTAATCAAAGGCGAGACCTATTGCATTTTCAATGCTTGTTAGAAATACCGGCAGGACCCGGCCCACTTAAAGCCCCGTATAGAGGGAAAATATATAATTTAAGTAATTTTTGTAAATGCAAAAGTTCTTGAATAACAAACACGAGACCTAAGAATAACCGAGGGTGTGCATTAACGTGATCTCTAAAGCTGCAAACCACACAAAACGCTGTTACCAGACTAGTACTCAACCTTACTCACCTCCGACAAATTAACTGGCTCCCAGTCTTGAAATGCCGCAAGTTCAAGATGCTCACCCATGCCTACAAGACACTACACAACCTGCGTCCCACCGATCTCAACCACAGACTACACTTAAACCAACCAACCATCCAACCAACCAACCAGGACCCTCCACTCGGCATCACTCGCCCTCACACACACACCTTAGTATCCATAGAAGTAAGACAGAAGGCAGGTCGTTCTCTTGCTTGACAGCCAAATGCTGAAATGACCTCGCTCAGCATATTAGGATAGCCACGTCTCTTACAGAGTTTTACAAGAAACTGGAAACCTGGCTCTTTAACTGAACCATCTTGCACAGCCGGCACCTACTCAGTGCCTGGACACCCACACGGGCGACAACTTCACGCTCTACCAATCCACGTTACATTACATTACATAACAAAGATAAGAATGGGACATAGAATGTATACGATGAGGAAAATCAAAGTGTCACTTGTACTGTACAACACTAAGTTACTGAGTTATATAATAATATTAAGTAAATGTGACTAAATTAGTTACCAATGCGTTGAAAGTGAAAAAGTATGTTAGAAAACTAATATTACTGTAAATAACTTGTCATTATATAGCACATCATATCACACTTCTACTGTTTCTAGGTGCTGTAGAAATTTGATTTATAAACTATTTCAATGTTATTTAATTGCTCAGTGCCAGAAGGAGGAAAGCCCGAGTCTGCGCATCGTTAGAATCCTGCATGGTTCAGCAACAATCATTCAACCCAGTAAGCCATACAATGAATATTATAATACTGCTTTATAACATAAAATACACACATTAAGATAAAAAACTTTATCCAAGAAGGGGATTTTACTGTGGATAAGAGAAAAACAGAAGAAACAGTTAAATAAAAAACAAAGGCAGAAGAAAGACTAGACACGAAGAAAAAAGGGGAATATAATGGAAGGGCAAAAAAGACAAAAGTAAAAATAAAAAAAGACAATATACACAATAAGGAAAAAAGTAAGATAAAGGCCACATTAAGAGAATGGGAATTAGTGCATGAAATTAAATGAAAAAGAAAACTATGAAAAAATAAAGGAACATTATAAAATGAAAAGTAAACAAATTAAGGGGAAATAAATGGAAAAAAGAAAATGAATAAGAAGATGGCAAATACCATAAAAAACTATACAGGAGGGCAAAATTATAAAAAAAAAGGAAATATAAAGAAAAAATATGATCCTACATCTCCCCGTAGAATCGCTTGTTTCTATGCTCCTCACACCTAACTAGAGCTATTGAAAAATGAGGTCAACTGGAGCTATTGAAAAATGAGGTCACACAAGGGGCAAAAACATGAAGAAGACTGCAGTGTGATAAAAGTAATTTTAATGACTATAATTTTTTATATGGTCAGCCGTCAAAGTAGGAGATCGTACCTTCTCAAAACGGTCTTCGCATCCTGGGGAGTGAAACACAAACAGATTAACACGTGACAATAGAGTTTATGTTCACAGTAAAATTAACATTTTTTAAAAGTTTTTCACAAGTTGACTAATTCCAAATAACTATATACAAATATGTTAATAATGAACATACAATTCTATTACGGACATTCACAGATTAAGTATCAAGTATAGATTTACTTTAACCCATGAATGCATTCAGTTAAGTCGAGCTCTAACAAAAGTCATAGATGGTCCTTTCCTGAAGAAAGGACTAGACCACATACGTAAAGATCAGATGATTGTATGGGGCAGAGTAATTTCTAAATGATGCGTAATCAGTTTCTCAGCTTCTGCAGGACCTTTGGACTAAATATGGAGCAGAACATCTGTGAGATCCTGGTACCAGCAGAAAGGATCACTCAAGGCAGGTTGTAGGTAGGAGTTGTAGTTTATTCCTTAGTAAGAAGATCCCCATCCAGGTCCCAGACACTGGATCCACCAACAGTCCCTCAGCTCATTCAAATCATCTTGGGGAAATCAATGCCGCTGGTGGAGGGCAATATAGAGGAGGACTACCAGCAATGGGAAAACTGGATTGGGCAGTCGCTGGAGTCTTGTGCTCCTCTAAAAAAAGAGGTCTGACCAAAATACCCGGCCTAGGAACACCCCATGGTACAATAATCTCCTGCTTACACTAAAGAAGCAATGCAAGAGACTAGAAAGGAACTGGAGGAAGGAGTACGATCCAGTACTAAAAGATAAATATAAAACCGCCATCCGATCCTACCACAAAGAGCTAAAAACAGTGTAAGCAGATTTCCTTAAGGAAAAAAAAATCACCCACTCTATGAACTCCCCTAAGGAACTCTTTAGAATAGTTAGAATCCTGTCCTCACCCCGGAACGCTAATATATCGATAAAGCCCACCAATGATCAATGCAATGAAATAGCCTCCTTCTTTCACAAGAAAGTGTTAGATATCTATAGTCTCTTCCAGAAGCCCCCTCAGCCAATGCAGGAGGAGGTATACATAGCCTGTGAACCGGAATCAGCCCCAAGTCTCTTACAATTCCCTCCACTAGAGGATGAGGCTATCCTCAAACTAATGAAGCCTACGAAATCAGGCTCCCCGCTTGACTCTGCACCCCTGCACGCCCTGCTCAAGGTGACTGAGACAATACTCCCTATACTACGGAGTATCCTCAATAAATCTCTCGAGTCTGGCTCGGTCCCACAATCGTGGAAGCATGCTGTGATAAGACCTATCCTCAGAAAGCCCCATCTGGATCCTGAAACTTTCAGCAATTTGCAACCTATCTCGCTTCTTCCCCTTCTTAGCGAAATGTTGGAAAAGCATGTAAACCATATTTTAGTTAACTTCATTGAAGAGAATAAATTACTCCATCCAACACAGATGGGTTTCTGTGCCCTCCATGGCACGGAGACAGCTCTTCTGGCAGTCACTGAGGAATTAAAAGCCTTATTAGATAACAGAGGAGCTGCAGCCATCATCCTTCTGGATCTCAGTACGGCCTTTGATACTGTCAATCATGCCATACTGAAAGATAGATTGAGGGAGATCGGTATCAGGGACAAAACTTTGGATTGGCTCGGCTTTTACCTGGACGACCGATCCTTCCAAGTTGCAGGAGTTCGGCATTTCATATGTGTCATATGCCGACGACACGCAGCTGATCGGCTCTATGCCAAGCACTCCCAACCAAGACAATCTTCAATTGGGTCCATGTTTGACCAAATGATACCACTGGATGTCAATTACCCTAAATTGAACGGAGAAAAGACCGAACTCATGATTCTGGGGATTATGCCTATCACCAGTCCTCTGAATAACTGGCCTTCATGCTTGGGAAATCCACCTACTCCCAGACCAGTCGTAAAAAACCTAGTGATCTGGTTGGATAGTTCCCTTGCAATTAATCAACAGGCTATTAAACTGGCTGGCACTTGTTTCGGGCTTCTAAGAATGCTCAGAAAGATACTGGATCTTATCCCAGAGCAGCTAAGGAAACAGTCCTACAGGCCCTCGTAGTCTCTCGACTGGACTATGGGAATTCTCTTTACCTAGGATCTCCTAAGTATGTGATTAAAAGGCTGCAGATGGTGCAGAAAGCAGCCGGAGAGGCTCCAGCTTAATCTTCCTAGGCACACCGCGGTAAGAGAGTCCCTTACACAGATCCAGTGGCTACCAATCAATGCTAGGGTAACGTTTAAATCCATATGCATTGCCCACAAGGTCTTGAATAATAAATGCCCGAACAAACTCAAAACCCTGATAACCGCGCATGAGCCTACTAGACTACTGAGGTCGTCCCACCTGCACCTTTTACATTCCACCAGAATTAAAAAAATCTAGGTGGGGGGTAGATCCTTCGCCCATCTGATTCCTAAATTGTGGAACGATCCTCCCCTTTAACTGAGAGTACTGGAAAATGAACTCGCCTTCAGAAAGAAGCTGAAGACTTGACTGTTTCCCCTCTCTCATTAAGTGGACTACACTCCCACCACAGCACTTTGTCAGAGCGGGAAGCCTTCGGGTAACCAGGCGCTCTATAAGTCCCAAAATCAAAACATCAAATCAAACATTCCCACCCGTCATGTAACTAGGATACATTCCCTGGTTACCATGGCACTGCAGAACAGCAAGCTACAGATGCCACACACCTCCCCTCTTTTACCCCCCCAAAAAACCGGTGTATACAAAAGAAAGAAAGATAGAATCAAGAGTGAAGAGAGAATAAAACAAGCATTTGCAATGCAATAGGTCTCGCATTTACACGAGTTTAAGCTATTAGCATTGTAAATGACAAAGCCTTTTATTTATGTTTTAAAAACCAAAACATAAATAAAAGGCATTGTCATTTACAATGCCAATAGGTCAAACTCACGTAAATGCGAGACCTATTGCATTGCAAATGCTTGTTACTTTTGTCAGGTGTCATTTGGCTAAGAAGGCTAAATTGCCTTTGAGGTGGACAGCATTAGCAATGTCGGCCTGACTACTGTCCGGCTGCCTTGTCACCAGGGAGCCCTTTTTACTGCATCAATTAAAGCACACTGAGCCAATTCAACTGCTGTATAGCCTCTTCGTGGTACATCTGTGGTCTGGCATGGAGCTCTCCGGCTCTAGTCCAATATCATCCCTCCACACCCACGCCAACCCACGCCTCTCATAAACAGTCAAATCCGATCCCTCACATCTGCTATTAAGGAGAATTTATTTTTTGTATACTGCTGGGTGGCACGGGGTTTGCCATTTGGTACAGCTGCATAATAAAATGTGCCACCTCCACCATACTCTATACCACTTTTCTCAGGCATGCATGGATAAAAGGCTGAGCTGCCCATGACCAACATTTTAAAAGTGATATCTTTCAGTTGCACAATATCTGGAGAAAGTGCAAAAAGCGCGCTGAACTACTTTAGAAGCATAAAAGATGATTGGAGGAAGGAAAAACATGCATTCATTGTGTAGTTTAAAGACCCATCGTTTCAAATTGCCCCTTCCGCAATCATCGTGTGGATGTTTTGGTTGTAGTTATTTTCAGAGGTGAACAGACAAGCGGGGGTTTAAATCAAGGAAGAAAGCCAGGACCATAATGTAATTCCTAGGAATACTGTCAAGCTCTAGAATTGGTAAAGGGCTGTTTATGTTCCAAGTAGCAACAGAAATCAAAGTTGATGCTTCAGTCCCTAGGCCGCATCTCATGAGCAGGGCTGACATCCTCGCAGCCAGCCGTCAGGCGTTTCTAGCGGGATCTCACCCGAGCATGAAGGTACAAGCATGGGGCCTAAATGTAAGCAATGTGGCGTTCTAGTCAGAGCTGCTGACTTTGCTACTGAGAAACAAGGCTCGAGTCTTAACATTGGCTCAACAACTTGTGATTCTGGGCAAATCACTTAACCTCTCTGTGGCAGTGCCTATAAATATGTAATTAATGTGACCTTGTGGCAGAGGTACGGGGCAACCGGGAGGAGGGTCATTGGTTTCTGAAGCATAGCACAAGAACGGGAATGGGGCAATGACGGCAGGGGGAATAGGAGGGGGTTAGAAGAAATAGTACCTACATCGCAGCTGACGGGCACTAATCAAGTAGAATTCATCTGCATCAGGTTGGTGCTCCTCAGCTAGGAACAGAAGTGAGGTATCGGGTCCATGAACCAATTTGGAGGGCTGACGGGCGCGTTCTATGACTAATGACTTTCTTGTATGGGTCTAATTTGTTGGCTGCTTCTTGAATCTAGTTAAAATTCCGTGAAGCTGCAATGTCTGGAGTTACAGTTAACAAAGGTTGGTTGGACTCTAATGTCCTAATTAGGCCCTGTTAATTTATTTTGTTCCAGGGTTTGATCAGTTTGGCCTGGTTATTCGGATTCAAGCTATCCTTTGATGGAAACATAAGCCAAACTGAACTGCTGTGTGATCAGACCATGTCACCAGGAAAATATCTAATGGGTGCAACTCCAAAAAGTTTGTGAAAATTCCATCAAGCTTATGTTGTGCCGGATGAGTAGGAGCAGCAACCAATTGCTTTAAATAAAAGCATTGCTTGTTGTCAATGGAAGTGATGGCATCCGAATTGCTGAGATGATCTAGAAGGAAGCGGTGAGGCGCAGTCGGTACATGCCCACAGGTGCCTCTGAAAGGACATTAGGGCTGGGACAGAGTCTGCTGTTTGTCCTCTGCTGGCTGTTTGGTGTTTCCTGCTCTACCGGGGCCGGGCTTTGCTCCGCCCTCTACACCCGTTGTTTCCTCCTCACCGGGGCTTTACAGGCCATTTGACTCGGTCGGCCGGGCTTGGCTCCGCCGGACCACAACCCCCAGCATTCCTAGGGGCAGGACGCCTCACAATCCCGCGCCAGGAGGCGCTTAAAGGCGGGCTCGGTGCGGAGTCCCTCGGCGTGCTGTTTGTCCTCTGCTGGCTGTTTGGTGTTTCCTGCTCTACCGGGGCCGGGCTTTGCTCCGCCCTCTACACCCGTTGTTTCCTCCTCACCGGGGCTTTACAGGCCATTTGACTCGGTCGGCCGGGCTTGGCTCCAGCGGACCACAACCCCCAGCATTCCTAGGGGCAGGACGCCTCACAATCCCGCGCCAGGAGGCGCTTAAAGGCGGGCTCGGTCCCTCGTCCCGCGAGGACGCGCCGGGCTAAGCCCGGGCAAAGGGCGGGCCCTCTGTGGCCCTCAGAGGCCTGAAGAGACTGGACTGGGCCGGAGACTCTGGGTTTGTAGTGCCAGACTTCACTCGTAAAGAGAGACTCTACCTGTTTTACCTGTTGTTCAATGTATAGTGTCATCTGTTTAATGTATTAAGTTACATGTGATATATTCGATATAATGTCTAAATTGAAACCAGTTAAAACCGCTCCCGTGCTGGGGACCTTGGATAATTACTTGGTGCAAAAAGTAAATCGCATAAATAACAATCGTAGGACCTCTTTGGGATTGGGGAGCACCTTAGTGGTAGAGGAAGATGTGCCCTTGCCGGTCGACGTCATGGATGGGGGGATTAACCTGGACACTAGAGAGAGGGCTGAGATACCGGTTGTTGCCCAGGTGCATGCAGATCCACATGTAGAACCGATGGACACCTCGATTGAGGAAATAGAGGAGGTACCAGCAAGGCCGGTGCGATCCTGTAGGAAAGCACAAATGAAACGGGCTGGGAAGCATAATAAAAAACGATCTGATTCAATTCAGCCAGTTTGTAATGGCTCAAAATCCTCTACTCTTAGTAGAAATAGTGAGGGCGATGCCAATATAAATCTAGAGCAATTTACTTTACTGATTAACACCTTGGAAGTAAAGTTAGAGGCTAAACTAGAGGAGATGTTAAGACCTTTGACAACTAAGCTTGACATTTTGGCATTGGAAGTAGATAGACTTGGTGGTCTGTTAACTACACACTTGGCACCAGCTATTATGGCTGGAGCTAAGGTTGTGGATAAGGGGCAGGAAATCACGATAGGGAATGCACAGCGGCTTTCTCAGCATGTCGCTGCAGCAGTAACAGTTCCTCCTGTGACACTAGCCATACCTCTCCTGTCTACATGTCCCACAATAGCTCTGGAGGGTAGACATGATCCCAGGCATATGAGGAATAGCCGCTATCTTAATCTCCCTCCTGAGTGCGCACCATACGTGGTGGTGCTGTCTAATGTTCCACCTTGTGATGACCATCTAGCTCTGCCATATGGGGAATCCCACACCTCATTAAAAAACAAAACAGTTGCATGGCTCAGCAAAAACTGTGGTTTTCCTGTTGCATATTCGGACCAGATAATAGCAGTAAGGAGGGTGAATTGGGTTGGTCCGTCCAGAAAATTAAGCAGTGGGGATTGTATTGTTGTCAATTTTAAGCATCCCCAACACGTGGCAACAATTTTATTAAGAGCATCCTTATTATTATGCAATATGAATAGCATATGTGTTCGTCCACTGGGCTATTTCTATGCACATCTGAATAAAGATCTGCGCCTTCAAATGAGAATTAGGCCAGCAAATTCAATTCAGAGCCCTGCCCTGGATGCACCATATGTGTACAATATTAATCAAGGTGGGTATGGGCTCTCTGTAGAAACACAAAATAGACTTAATTTTGCTGGCCATTGCAATAATGGGTTTAACGTGGACATACAGAATAGATATGATGCTCTGTCTGGCTTGGAGGCATGCGACTGACGTGAGGTGTCTGTGGGTCTGGGTAATGTAACATCAGCTGAGATATCACCCATTAAGACCATACAGGTTAAAGCTAGTTGTAATAATGTTATTTCCTGGAACATCGCAGGCTTGGCATCAAAGATGACGGATGATAATTGGATTATGTATATTAAGCAATTTATGATCATCTGTCTGCAGGAGACATGGTCAGTGGAATGTGATTTGTTCCTTGAAGGGTATAAGGCCTTTTATGTTCCTGCAATAGCATCAAGTAGAGGTAGGCCTAAGGGGGGACTGGTGATTTTTATTTCCGTTACACTATCCTGCAACATTCGTAGAATTTTAACAGCAAATACTGGATTTATAGGCTTAGTATTGAATGGAGAAAATTGTCTGGCTGGTTTGGCCAATTTTTATAATGCTGTCACTGCCAACACGGGTTCTAATTTATTAACTCTTCATTGAGGGAATGCCTCCATAACCTTATAATTATGGGAGATTTTAATGTTCATCCTTGCGGTGATCCCCTGTCGAAATGTTTAATGGATTTGCAGTGTGACCGCCTTGGCGGTTTGCATTTGGAACATACGATAGAAGGGGAATTCTTTAATGACTTATTGAGCTGTTTAGATCTTTTTTTGGCTATGGCATTGAGGGATCCCACAAAGTGTTTTGATACCCCAACTTTTAAAGGCCATGGGAGGGGTACTTTTATTGATTATGTGTTATTCTCTTTGCCTATGCAGTCATTTGTGGACTCTTTTACTATCGAACAAAGTGAATTCAGTGATCATAATCCACTAACTGTTCACTTGAAGGGTCCCTGGATGATTAAAGAAGATCGGAAATGCTTCAATGGCAGGTTGAGCACAATCGATGGGAGACGGCGCCTAAGATGGTCAATGATTACTCCTGACCTATTATATAAAAATATTAGGGAGAACTGCATGCAGGACATTAAGAACTGTATTGAAGAAGGGGCAGACCGAAATCAGGTTCTTAGTGCTTTTCAAAGCTTGACGGAGAAGGTGTCTGAGTTGATGACGGTCCCAGTAAAGACCATAGAGAATGAGGGCCCGAGATGGTTTAATCATGCTTGCTCTAAGGCAGCACGTAATCTAAGGATAGCCTTGGCAGCTAATCCAAGAATAAATACGAATGTTAAGTTGTGTCGTAAAGAATATAAGTCTGCCATTGCTTCACGCAAGGAGTTGCTAAGAGCGGAGGCCTGGGATGAGATTCTCGATCCCTCTACTTTAAAATGTAGCTCTAGATTCAGGACGCTAGTAAAAAAAATAATTTTTGGTCCAGGATCCGGGTGATGGTCTAGAATGCTGCATAAAAAAGGAAGAATGGGAATCACACTTCAAACAATTGTATAGTTGTGTGGTGATTGAAAATGTAAATCTGCTCCCTGGTAATAATGGTGGAATTATTACATTTGATAGAGGCGAAGTTATGGAGGGCATAGTGGGACTAACAGCCAGGAAAGCTCCTGGCCCTGATGGGATCCCACCAGACTTATATAAGTCTGATCCTAGTTTTTGGGCTCCCATTTTAGAGTCTGTTTTTAACGCTGCTGCTGAAATTGGCTGTCCCCCTTCATGGGGAGTTTCAACGATTGTCCCTGTCTTTAAGAAGGGGGATAGGGGTAGTGCCTTTTGTTACAGGCCAATTTCATTAATTGACTCTATGGTTAAAATTGTTGGGAGAATCTTGTTGCAGAGATTGTCAAACTGGGCGCTTGAAAATAACATCATGTCTATTTCCCAGTATGGCTTCTGCAGTGGTCGTTCCACTATAACCCAGTGCCTTAATCTTTTCTTAATATTAAGTAAATACACTGTTGTTCAGAAGGGCACTGTCCATCTCGCCTTCATGGATCTGTCATCAGCCTTCGACTGTGTTAACAGGGGAAGGCTGTGGCAGTCCATGAGGGAGAAGGGTGTGGATAGTGGGATCGTTAATTTTTTGGTAGACCTACACAGTAACACTAGCGCTAATGTTAGGTACTCGTCGGATCTGTGTACCACTGGTAATTTTGACATTAAGAAGGGTGTGTGACAAGGCTGTATTCTTGCCCACTTTCTTTTTAATTTTTATATTAACGAGTTAGATACAGTTTTACAAATGGTACAGGCTGACTGTCCCAGAGTTGGTAGGCGGGGTATTCCTGTTCTTTTATATGCAGATGATGCGGTTTTAATCTCTAGAACCGAGAAGGGTCTCCAAGCCTTATTAAATGCTTTTAAATTGTTTATGACAGACAGAGACCTATCGGTCAACAATTCTAAATCATTTATTATGCAAGTGGGCCTACAGCCAAAAAGGAACTTTGTATTTAAATTAGACGGTGTATTCATCCCCATCACAAAATCGTTCTCGTATCTGGGGGTCCTTTTTGATACTAAATTAAGTTGGGGCCCCCACTTGGTCAAAAAGAAAGGGGAACTGGCAAGGGTTAATGCTACTATTTTTAACTTTGCAACAAAATTGGGGAACAAGCCCAACAATGCCATGATGAAACTCTATAATGCAAAATCAGTGGCAACTGCTGGCTACGGCAGTGAATTATGGGGCTATGTGGCTGGCGAACAGCTACAGGTGGCTGAAAATGCTTTTATGAAGCGTCTTCTATGTGTTCCAATTGGCACATCTAACTTGGCAGTACATGAAGAATTGGGGGCACAATATTTATGTGACATCTTTTCTCTACGCCCTTTGACTTGTTGGGCAAAACTGTGGTTGAATCAGGACATTCCACTAACCCACTTGATTGTGAAAGACCTTTTGTCCCATGATAAGGCAATGTGCACCCCCTGGTTAAAATATTTGAAATCCTGTTTTTCTCGACTTGGTTGTCTGGAGTTGTTAGAAAATCCAAGCGGGATTGTAAAAGGGGATGTGGAGGCAATTAAGCGTGCCTTTTATCTGGGGAGAAGGGTTCAACGAGAGGGAGAGGAGCTCCTGAAACCCAGTTTCAGGAAATGCGTCATGTTAAAAACCTGCGAGACAATGGAGCCATATTTGATGGGCTCATTTAATTCCCACGAGAAGTTCTTGCTGACAAGGTTTAGGTTAAATATCTTTCGTCATCTGTTAATTAGACCTAAAAAAGATATTTTTAACAAGGCTGCAGCTCCCTGTGGCTGCGACGGAAAGTCTCCACAGGATATGCTGCATTTTATATTTTTATGTAAATTTTATGAATACCCGCGCAAACGCTATCTGGTAGCTCTTTTAAAGAAACTTAATTTTAACCAGATCAGACCAGCACTTATGTATTTACAACTTTTGCACAATAAAAGTGTTCTCCATGTAATTGAATTTTTAAAATTGTCTGTTAAATTGAGAAACTGTTTGGACCAATGAGGCCTGTCCCTTGGGCTGAGTGGTCGCTCCCCAGTGTCTTCCTGCATCAGTCGGTATCGTTGCTTGGCTGCCTATCTGCTCATTTGCCTCATTATTGCTGCCTGCTGTGTGCCTGGTTGCCGCGCTGAACATTTTGCATTTCTGTACTTTAAAAGCGCCGCTTTTTCAGCATTTGCGCATTTCCGCTGGGCTCCCCCCTCCGCCTCCATTTTGCCTGTGTTGTTGTTGTTGTGCTGATCTCTAGCCCGCCCCGCCTCCCAGCTGAGACGCCCTCGCCCCTCCCCCTCCACTACCCATATATGACAACAGTTCCAGCGCGCAGCGTTCACGCGCAGCGATCGCGCCCAACCCGCGCCGAAGGTGCGCCAAAGGTAAGCCCGTCTACGCCCGTCCGCGCCTGGACCGCGCCCAGCGCCAGACCCCCTGCCCCTCGCGCTGCCCAGCCCTCCCGCATTACCTACGATGCCGCCACCCTCCTAGCCCTTAATCCCGGTCGCGCCCCCAACTGCGTCCAAGCCGCTCCTGGACACACCCATGGACCTTTCTCTTGCTACTCCTGCAAATTCATCGGCACCGACAACATCTCCGCTACAACCACACCACAGATTCCCGACCCCAACCACCTACAATGCATCCTTCTCAACACCCGATCTGTCCACAGACACGCCATTGACCTATGGAATCTACTAGACACCACCTCCCCGGACGTCGCCTTCCTAACGGAAACATGGATGAACGCTTCCTCCGCCCCAGACATCACCATTGCCATCCCTGAAGACTATAAGATCACTCGCAAAGACCGTACCAGCCACACAGGAGGAGGAATCGCTATCGTCCATAAGAAATCAATCCGCATCTCAACCAGCTCTGACGCCAACCTCGCCAACTCCGAACACCTTCACTTCCAGATCCACATCGACCCCAAGACCACACTCAGAGGCACCCTCCTCTACAGACCACCAGGACCCCGCGCAAAATTCAGTGAAGACATCACGGACTTCATCACTCCACACGCGATCCCCTCCAAAGAATACATCCTTCTGGGAGACCTCAACTTTCACCTTGAAAAGATCAACGACCGCAACACCACCACCCTCCTGGACAACCTCGCCAACCTCGGACTTAAACAACTGGTCACTTCCCCCACCCACATCGCAGGTCACACACTCAACCCCATCTTCTCCTCCAGCAATCATGTCTCCTTCAGCCACACTACGGATCTCCTCTGGACTGACCACAGCTGCGTTCACTTCACCTACAACAAGCCCAAACCCACCAACCACCTCCAACCGACTCTGCAAAGAAACTGGAACAAAATCACCACCGACCAGATCTCCTCATCGCTCCTTCTAAACACCCCAGCCCACTCCTCGGACCCAAACCTAGCCGCCGCCAACTTCACCCTATGGCTATCCAACACCGCCGACACCTTAGCACCACTGAAAAAACGTCAAAGCAAACCTGGCAACAAGAAGGCCTCATGGTTCAACGATGATCTTAAGAAGTCCAAGAAACTCTGCCGCACCCTTGAAAAAGCGTGGAAAAAAGACCCAACCACCAGCACCAAGGACGCCTTCAAAAACGCCACCCGCACTCACCACCAACTAATCCGAAAGGCCAAGAAAACAGCATTCAAGGATCGACTTGACAACAACGCCCACAACAGCAAGGAACTTTTCAACATCGTCAA
Source organism: Triturus cristatus (assembly GCF_964204655.1). NCBI lineage: Eukaryota > Metazoa > Chordata > Amphibia > Caudata > Salamandridae > Triturus > Triturus cristatus. The sequence continues at coordinate 58,618,956 of NC_140579.1, forward strand.
GGAGTTTTCCAATCCCTCGGCCAACTCCAACGACATCACCCCCTCTCAAGCCCTCTGCGACTCCCTAGCCTCATTCTTCCATAACAAGATTGCAGACATCCACAACAGCTTCGACAACCAACCCGGAGCCCAACCCACCCAACCACATGCTGAACACTCTCCCCCCGCGAACACCCTTAACGACTGGAACCCAATCTCCACTGAGGACACCATCCGCCTAATGAACTCCATCCACTCAGGATCCCCCACAGACCCATGCCCTCACCACATCTTCAACAAAGCAGACTCCGTCATAGCACCGCACCTCCGAGACGTCATCAACTGCTCCTTCAACTCCGCCACCTTTCCGGAAACCTGGAAACACGCTGAACTCACCGCCCTTCTGAAAAAACCCACAGCGGACCCCACCGAACTCAAAAATTACCGCCCCATCTCGCTCCTTCCATTCACGGTCAAAGTAATCGAGAAAGCTGTCAACAACCAGCTCGCCGCTTTCCTCGAAGCCAACAAATCCCTCGACTCCTCACAATCTGGCTTCCGAGCAAAACACAGCACTGAGACCGCCCTCATCGCAGCAACAGACGACATTCGAACTCTACTGGACAATGGAGACACAGTCGCCCTCATCCTCCTCGTCCTCTCTGCTGCATTCGACACAGTCTGCCACAGCACCCTTTTACAACGCCTCACCAACATCGGAATACATGGAAAAACACTTGAATGGATCACTTCGTTCCTCACCGGAAGAACCCAGAGAGTCCGCCTTCCACCATTCAAGTCCGAGGCCACCGAAGTCATCTGTGGCGTACCACAAGGATCCTCTCTCAGCCCCACCCTCTTCAACGTATACATGAGCCCCTTCGCGACCATCGCCCGCCAACACAACCTCAACATCATCTCTTACGCGGACGACACTCAACTGATCCTTTCTCTCACCAAGGACCCCAGCACCGCCAAAACTAACCTACACGAAGGAATGAAAGAAGTTGCTGAATGGATGAAACACAGCCGTCTGAAACTGAACTCAGATAAAACAGAAGTCCTCATCCTAGGTACATCCCCCACTGCATGGGACGACTCTTGGTGGCCGGAAGCCCTTGGAAAAGCACCCATCCCGACAGACCACGCACGGAACCTAGGCGTTATCCTGGATTCTTCACTTTCAATGAACAGACAAGTCAGCGCCGTATCCTCATCTTGCTTCAACATTCTTCGCATGCTCAAAAAAACATTTCGATGGATCCCCACCGAAACCAGGAAAACAGTCACCCATGCTCTAGTCACGAGCCGACTGGACTACGGAAACACCCTCTACGCAGGCACTACCGCTAAACTCCAAAAGAAACTCCAACGAATCCAAAACGCCTCAGCCAGAATCATATTAGACATCCCACGCAACGAACACATCTCTGGTCACCTGAAAGACCTCCACTGGCTACCCGTCAATAAGAGAATCACTTTCCGACTGCTAACCCACGCACACAAATCACTCTACGACATCGGACCAGAATGCCTCAACTCACGACTGTCCTTCTACACCCCCTCCCGCCAACTACGTTCCTACAGCCAAGCCCTCGCCACCGTACCTCGCATCAACAAGACCACCATGGGAGGCAGATCCTTCTCTTACCTGGCTGCTAAAACATGGAACTCACTCCCCACTCACCTTCGCTTTACCCAGAACCACCTAGCTTTCAGAAAGCAACTTAAAACGTGGATATTTGACAAGTAATCCTCCCCCCCCTCCTTAGCGCCTTGAGACCCTCTGGGTATGTAGTGCGCTATATAAATTCTCTGACTTGACTTGACTTGACTATTTATCTCAGGAACCTATATGGACTATACTTTGCCTTGCGCCATTTGCACTTTATCAACTATGAATTTATTGCACGGAATTTCAGATCTGCTTTTCTTTCTAACTGTGATGTTTATATGTATACTTTTATGGTTTGAATCAAAACCGAAATAAAATTTTTATTGATTGATTGACAGAGTCCACCGCTTACCAGGCACAGCCTGGCATCTTGAGGGGGGCTAGGAAAGCATGCCAGCTCTAGGGGGCATCCTTTGCAAGGCCCATGTCGGCTGACTTATGAGGGACAGGGTCGTGCCCACTGTATAGTAGTGCAGCCGCAGTGTCATCTAGCGCCTCGTTCCACCCAGAAGTGACTTGGTGGACCAGTTGCATGCTACCAGGAAGGTTGTGGAGGCGGGAACCCCCGCCCAGCAGCTCGAGCGGAGCTGGAGGGACTAGTCCGGGGCTTCACAGGCTGGTAAGCTCTGTCCTGGTAAACTGTTGACTAGTTCTTAACAGGCTTCTCCGGTCTGCAAAACAATGTTAACAATTGACACAGTGGAGGAACCCCATGTCTGAGACGAGGGGTGTGGACCTAGGGCTGACAAATGAGTGAGGAGAAACAGACATTATGCAAATGCGGGAGGAAAGAGACAGAGTAGGAAACAGAGAAAGCGAGTGGGGGAGAGAAAGTAATAAAGAGGTAAGAACGGGCGGAAAGAAATTATTATGGCTAGATAGGCAAAGAAAAAAGGAGAAAGGAATATAGGAAGAGTTAAAGGATTGAAGTATGAAAGAGCGGAGCAGTGAAAGGAAAGTGTCAGAGAGGAAGTGGGGGTGAAAAAAGTACAGACGGACAGGACGGGGTTGCGGATGCCGAGAAGTGGCTCAGGAGCATAGGGTGTGGTGTAACAGGACACTGGGGATGGCGGGGTTTCCGTGGGGGGAGAGGCTTAGGCTCAGAGCTGCCGTCTTTGGATGGGATGGGGTGGGGTTGGGTTTGGGTCTCGGCGTGGTTTATCATCCTGGGGATCCTGGGCAGGGTGATTGGTCTCCTCGGGGGGCTCATGTGGAAGGGGGCAAGGGGGGACACCGTGTTTAGGCAGCTTGGGGAGGAGGCAGCGAGGAGTTTCATTGATGAGTTAGGGGGAGCGCTGGGAGGGCCGCATTACTGCTGTTTTGCCACTGACCGCGGCCCCCGCAGGGGGCCACTCGGCGGTCGGCGCCTTAGTGGCCCCGGGGCCCCGGTCACCCCTCCCCACTCCCTCCCTTCGGGGGGGGGGGGGGCAGGGACACAGACTGGTGCCCCCCTCCGTGTCAGGGCCGGAAGTGACGCGCAATGCGCGTCACTTCCGGGCCCAGGTGTGAGGGGGAGGCTATTTAGCCTTCCCCCACCCTCACTGGCGACCTCTTTTGTCGCCCACCTCGCCTTTTAACAGCAGCATCGGTTCGTCGTCCGCGCTGTCCTCGCTGCGATTCCGGCTCCACGCGGCTTGATCGTCGTCGCTCCGTCAACTAGATTACGGTGAGTCTTGCAGCACCCGCTCCGCCCCGGCCCTGTCCCTGGGCAGTACCAGGTCGACGGGGCCCTGTGGCTAGGATGGCCACGGGCGGAGGGGGCGCAAGATAGGGGCAAATAAAGATAAGTCATTGTGGCCTAAATGTTACGGTCGGGGACGCTGGCTCGCAGGCTCAAATTGCCCCCGCAGCAGTGGCGCCGGTAGAGCGCTGTGAGGTCTCTGGCAAGCCAGGTGAGCGCTGTGAAGTCACTGCGCGCAATCTCTGGGGCTCATGGTACTCCACACAGACGGAGACACCTACAAGCATATTTGCAGTTTAAATGTACTGTCTATTTGGTGCGGGTATGGCGATCGTCAACTGTGGGGCAGAGCACACATTTTCTAATAGTGTAGCTGTCGGCTTAGTTCGTCCCTCTTGGCAGCATTCGCATTCCTTACCGCGCCGGAAATAGTTTCGTAGACGGCGTGTGGGTAAACATGTTGAGCCTTAGGGGGGTCCGTCGAAGGCGCTGCGCTAGGGCCGCGCTCATTATTGGAGGCATGGGTCTTATTCCTGAATCGGGGGAACCGGGTTTGCTTCTCGGCAATGACGCTGAACTAGCCTGTGATTCTGGGTATTTCACTTAATCTCCCCGCGCCTAACAATGTTGCGAGAACTGCGAGGGGCGCGGTGATGCATGGTTGCGAGACCGGGGCGGGGGGGGGGGGGGCTCATCATTCCTGGGCTAGTCATTAATTTAAACCTGCACATATGTGGTTTATTATTATCATTTAACCCGTGGTCCGGCTGCTCACGTAATCTCCTCGATCAGGATGTGGGCCGTGGGCTGCGCTGCCGTCTCTGTTACGGGACAGCAGGGTTCGAGCTCTAGGTCACTGTCTCATCCAGTGATCCTGGGCAAATCAATTAGTCGCCTCGAGTCTAGCCCGGGTGTAGCCTCGACGCATTATTTTAATTAAAGATTAAAACGGGTCTCCTTATAGGAAGCAATGCAAATATTACCCAGTTAATGTAAATACGAGCCCAACAGCTGGTAAATACCTTTTCGGAACTCATTGCTATCTGAGAGGTCAAGCAAAGAATGTATCATAAGGAACACTGCTTTGTAGATCCTCTAAACCCTAAACTCTAAAACTGTGTCCTTTTCACCAATATCAGCGAGAGAAAAGAGGTTGTGGCGTAACGGCCAGAGCTGCCGACATTTGAAATAGGAAACCAGGTTCGAGCCTCGGCAAAACATCCCGTGATTCTGGGCAATTCACTGAATCTCCCCGTGCCCAACAAGAAACAAGCATTTACGCGAGTTTAAACTATTCACGGCCCTGATGTGTAAATTTGGACGGTGATTAGGACATTCGGTTTGAATTACGCGCCTAGTGCCTGGTTGTGTAATGTAATTAGGGCACTCATGAAAAGTGCTCAAATATCTTCGGGCCGATTGCGCGCTGCATAAATATGCAACAGGTTGCTCCTGACACTCGCTCACGCAAGATTGTACTTGGGAGCGAAGCGCCCAGTGCCTAGATTTGGAAGGGTAAATACGGCACTCATGTGAAGCGCAGCGCCACCTTCGGTCGAGCTCGCGCAATTATATTTATGCATCGAGATTGGTGACGGGGCGGCCGGGGTTCAACAGGAATTGGGGGCTGCCTAGAGTGCATAATCACGGAGTATTGTACTTGTCATGCAAGCGCTCCAATACAGTTTGTGCTAGGCAACCGGCGCTCATGCAAAGCGCTTCAATGCGTTCGGATCGAGTTCCCGCTATTTCAAACCTGGAAAACACAAGCATCAGACCCGTGTATAATTTTACATAAATAGGCAAGGTGCATGCGGGGGCTTCCAGGATCAGAAGGGGTTAGCGCGCATTACGGTGTGGACCCGGGGGACCTGGGTCGAATCCCTGTGGCGTCACGGGGGAGGCGGCGATGCGGGGGCAACTTACTCTAGCTGGCCCACCCTTCAAGAGGAATATATATATAATCGGAGGGACGCACTCGCGCATCCATATCTGTTTGGTCCTCGGTCCAGTTATGCGGAAGGATGGGGGAAGTTGCGTGCGTGCTCACGCGAGCCAGGCACACCGATCGCATGTAAATACATGTAACCAGGGGCCTGCGCTAGAGCCGTGGTAGGGCGCCACCGCCCCTCCTCCCACAGCGAGGCTACAACGTCACACGGGAGTGAATGATGTAATAAAGTTGGTCTAACGCTAGGTAGAAAGGTGGCTTTTGGTGGCTTGCGGCCTAGAAGGCCGGTGCTGGTCGCAGGGGTGGCACGGTTTAGAATTGGCGCCACCACATCTAGAGTTGCGCTCGCTAAAATCTGCAACCTCCACGGCCCTAGTGGCATCCCAAGTGCCGTGGCTGCTTTGCACGCGAGAGGTAGCGGGATCGATGCCCGCACTCCGCACTCTTCATTAACATAAAAAAAAAAAAAAATTGCCACACATTTGATGAGCCTCGTGCGCGGGTGGCGCGTCTGCCTCGCTCCCGTGCCACACGCTAGTGGGTCACAGTGAGCGCCGTTATAGCACGTGAACGAAATGTGTAATGTAAATAGGGTGCTCATGTAAAGCGCTCCAATACCTTCGCGCACGTCAGTTGGCTTGGGAGCCGCCGGCCTATAAGCCAGGTGCACGGTGGCATCGGGCATGAGCGTGCGTGGGTCCTCAGCCCTGGGACGCTGCCTCGCAAGGCCGCAGGTTCAAGTTACATTGATTCTGTTTCCGTTGGCGTACCTTTCGTGGTGTACCTTTCACCCCCCCCCCCCCGCGCATCTTAGGTTTCGGGGGTCTCGTAGGCATGGTTTAAGTCACCCCTGCTCACGCGTCGCACGCGGGAGCTATAGTGCGGTGTAAAGGATCGATTACCGTCCGGCAGAGCACACATTTTAGTGATCGCATGTCCGTCGGCCTTTCGCCCGCGGGGCATACTTCGCAATGGCGGTCGGCCTCACGAGCAAGGGGGGTGCGGCCGGCTAAGAAGCCGCATACCCTGTGCCGTGGGAGCCGGTAGGAGACTAGCGTGGGTTCACGGCCCCAATACACCAGCATTGCAAGGCTGGGAGCTGCCGGGGTCCCCGCTGATCGCGGGCGGTGCAACACCTGTGGCGCTCCCTGGTTAAGGTTATCGCCCCCCCCTCCCGCTGGCTACGCTGTCGTTGAGGGTGGGGGGGGGCATGCAGTGGGCTGCGTGCGGCAGGCACAATGGACCTGGCACGGGGATCGTTAGTATGGGACGAATCTTGTAAGCTCCCCGTGCTTGAATGTGTAATGTAAATAAGGTGCTCAGGTAAAGCGCTCCAACACCTTCAGCTTGCGCTATATAATTATGCAACATGTATTGCTGGCTTCCTATAAGGCAGATAAATGATACAAGTGCATGCATTTTCACATACGCGATTACGGGCATTAATAAACCCCCCCCGCACCTCAATGGAGAATCTGGTGCGGTACTCGCGCGATTCGGTCGGGGAGCGGGTAATATGGTATGAATGTCGTAAACACCCCCTGCCTGAAGAGGTAATATAAATACGGTGCTCATGTTAAAGTGCTCCAATGCCTTCCGGTCAAGTTCGCGCGATATAACTATTCATCATGTAATTGCAGGCTTCCTATAAGGCGGATACATGATACCAAGACATGCACTGTCCACATCACGCGATTACAGGTATTACTAATCCCCCCCGCACCTCAAGGGTTAATCTGGTGCGGTGCTCGTGTGGCCGGGCACGGCGATCGTGTTATATGGTACGAATCCCCTATTCTCCCCGTGCCGGCTTGTGTAAATACGGTGCTCATATACAGCGCTTCAAGACCTTTGGCGTCGAGTTCGCGCGACACAAATATGCAACACGTATGTGCTGGCTTCCTATAAGGCAGATACTTGATACAAGTGCAGGCATTGTTCACAAAATTTGCACCAATACCTTCCGGTCGAGTGCGCGCTAGATAAATAGCCAACATGTGGTGGCTAGGCTTCCTATGATGCAGACACATGATACAGGTACATGTATTACTCACAAGAATTTACTCGTGCCCACATTCGCGCGCATTAGGCGATTCCGGGCATTACGACTCCTCCTGCACCTGAATGGGTTATTTGGTCGGTGCTTGTGTCCGGCGCTCTAATAATTTGGTGCGCAGTACGGTTTGAGCTAATCACTAATCGACCGTGCCCGAATAAGGTATGTAAATACGGGGCTCATGTACTGCACTCCCAACACCTTCGGGCGGGTCACGCGGTGACTCTGGCCAGATAATTATTATCCAAGTGCCTGATGATGTATGTATATACGGTGCTCATGAACGGCGCGCCATTACCTTCGGGTCGAGTTCGCGCGACATAAAAATGCTAATTACAGCAAGGGTCGCGCAGTCCGATCCTGACCACACGTGACCACGTGTCGCTCGTCTCCAACCTTTTTGCTGAAAGGGGGCTTGGGTCGCTTGTCATTGTTGTTGTCTCGATACCCACCCCCATTGCTTACGGCCTCGCCCTCCCAGGTGCATCAGTCCTTGGGCAGGGCGGACCAGTGTGGGGATAGTCCTAACGTAGAACTGTCATTGCCATGTTAGTAACAGTTAAACACGGGTCGCTGCCGACAGTCTAAAAGAGGTATGCTTAAGCCCGCAACTTGGCCCCGCCAACATGCTTATGTGGGCCGCCTTCAACGGTCACTGATATGGGGAACTCACACATATCTAACTGTAACCTAGACACCCGGGTGGGTGCCTAGTCGGGCAGGGCAACGCAACCGAGATAGAATGGTAGTTATTATCTAATGCTAAAGGAAGTCTGGATTGAGCCACTAGATGGGTTAGATATGGGTGCAGCTCAGTGCCCCAATCGCATTGAATTCGGGGACGCACTGACATAGCGGCAAAAGAATAAGTGGTCACCACATAGCGCATCACTAGGGCCTAATCACGGCACAAGGTTACCGGCGTGATTGTCCAAGTGGTTGCGGGTGCGCTGCTCGCGAGCGGATTGCAACCCGTGGTTTACCTCTGTCTCAAATCGACCGATAGTTCATGGTTAAGCCGATTGGCCTGCAGAACACTGAGCGGGGCACCATAACCAAGAGTTAGGCCTGCAGGAGGAGTAGCTGAAGGAACCATATAGGAATAGGTCCAGATGTACTTTGGGGGGCATTCCCCTGCAACCAAAGACAGATTTCGGGTTGCTTCAATGAAGACCTTCCACCCGGCTTGTGGGTGGTATGGTTGTTATATAGCAAGTGTGCGGTCGTTCAAAGTTTGGTAAAGACCACGTAGAGCCCCAGGGCATCAGGGCATTATTGACCGTGCAGCATTCGCTACGTTCAGAATAGGGCCGGTATTTGCACCAAAGTTTCCGGTTGGTTCCCACAGACTTGTCGGCCCCCAAGGTTATCCTCTAGGGGTAGAACTTGAGACTAAGGGGGCATTGCCTGCTTCAGCGGCACAAATAAGCGATAGCTACGCCGGGATGGAGTTACCATGCAGGTCCTGCCACCACTGGGTCCCCCCCAGGTGATGGGATCAAGTTAGGTGGGACCGCGAAGTCTACGGTTCTTGGGAAACTTCCTGCAGTAGGGCATTTAGCAACAGATAAGGTACCAGCGTGTGAGTATCAGATATCTGCTTTCCAGCAGCACCGGGCCCTGGGAGCACACGCGTTGCCCTAACTCTGTGGCCCTCCCAGAAGGGAGCCGGGTAGCAAAACAAGTGAATAGGCTCCTTAGGCGGGCCTCTGGCCTTCAGCTGGGTGTAATCACCATCAATTGGAGATAGGCCCAGGCAAATGTTAAGTAAAACCCTTCTCGTCATAATAGTCAAAGCGGGCAGGCCCAGGATTGTGAATAGGTGTAACCTTCCCGCTGGGGGGCGAATAGTTATTGCACATCTTCACAGGCCCCTTTATTTCAACAGACCCTATCCGATTAGGATAGCGTCTAGGGATTGGGGACATAGATGGGGCCATCTTCAACTCCAGGAGCTATAGCTCACTGGTAAGTCTTGGGCCTGTGGTTATAAGGGATCTCACAGGGATTGAGTCCCGCGAGCACTGTCAAACTGTCATGAGGTGGCAGAATGTCAAACTCTTCTGTCTGCAGGGATGGTTCCCTTCCAGCTAGTTGCAGGAAGCCCTAGATAGGAGAGGTGCAGGTAAGACTATAGCGGGTTGGTGGGGGGCCCTGGCTGCGACGGTTAGCCGCCTCCAGGGCTGTGGCGGAGTTACAGGGCGATCTGGAAGCAGGCCGGTACAAAGGGTACCTCTGCGCGGCACCACGTGGTGCCTGAGCCAAAACGAGGAGCCTCCAGAGAGGTCCCGGAAGCCGGTCGGCGCCCCGCTAGTCCTGCGGGCGATTGTGGGCCTGAACAACCGGGGGCTTGCTATGCGACGCTCCGCCCCGAGAGGGGGGGCGTGAGTAGAATTTCAACGGCACGTGATCGTAAAAAGAATCACTTGGGGGGCAGCACTTGCGGGTCGTTCCCGCGCTGCCCGGCTCATCAGGCGGGCAGGTGAAGTAGATGGTCGCCTGCCCTTGGATCGCCCGTAAGATAACCCACCCATTACATATACTGGAATTATGTAATAAACCTGCAGCATTTGTTACCCACTTACAACTGTTTCTTGTGTTTCATTGGGTAACCTAATTTGGGGGAGGGGGGAAAGCGGGGTGCCCCTGGGGGTACTATGGCCGCTGGAGGTTCGTGGTCAGGATGGAGGAAATGGATTGGGGGTTGGGACGGAGGCGCGCCAGGGTGTGCGTTGGGGGGCAGTAAGTTGGACAGCTGGGGAGGAGGTAGCGAGGGTTCTGGTGGCAGGACGGATGGGGGGGCGAGGCCGTAGCCAGAGGGGACCGTTGCGGCCGGGGCGGGGGGTAGTCATCATGCTAATGCCTTTCATCCTTCAGAGGCCGGTTGGGTTGGGTACAGTGTCTGCGGGCACTCGGGAGACATGGCAGGCGCTGTCTGGGAGGGGTGAAGGGGGTATTGCAAGGGAGGATGCGGGAAGGGTCGAGGGTGATGGGTGCAAGTGGTGCCGAGTAGATTGTCACCTTCAGAGGTGGCATGGATGGAGTGACCTGGGTTAGCCGGGCAGAGGGTGTGCGGTTCCACGGGGCGGAGGGGTGCGGCAGCATTCGAGGCTGTGCCCATGGCTACCTGACAAACCTTGCAGCGGCGCGCATGGAGGATGGGGTACGGTTTGGTTGCCATGCAGTGTTGATGGAGGTTTTGCCGGGCTCGATCGGCTAGCGGGGGCTGGGTATGGAGAGTTGGGAGGGAAGCGGAGGTTTCAGCGAGCGGGTTTGGGGCTCCAATTTGGATGAGTGAGGGAGGTGGGGAGGGTCGCATGGCTCGGGAGCAGGGGGGGCGCCTTTAAGGGGGATTGTGTCCCAGACGGCGGGAGGTTCAGTGGTGGTATAGGAATGCTGGCGGGGGGGGGGGGGGGGGGGAGGGGGGGTGTCGGGAGCACGTAATGGGTGGAAGCAGGTAACGGTGGGCGGGGTCTCAGGGGAGGGGACGAGCCTTCGGGGCTAGGCTGGTTAATCAAAATAGCAAACACATACTTATTTATTTATTTATTTAATGGTTTTTGTAAAGCGCGTAGTAACTCCGAAGAGCATCCCAGCGCTGACACACTGACTAGGGTTAGAAGGCGGCAAAAGCACGCCAGGGGCACCAATTTACGTAGCTGAGGTAGAGGTAGAAAAGGGTCTGATTATAGGGTAAAGGAGGGAGGGGACTGGGTTGGGGGATGAGGTCGTCCAGGAGAAGGAATGTCTCAAATAAAGATATCAGGGCGGGCGGGTGATGACCAGTTGGGCGGTCCGGCAAAGCTGGGCTGTGTGGGGGCAGGGCCACTAGGCACTATAGGGGGCGCCACCCAGGATGAAATGTTTTGGGGCCATTTGGAAATAGCCTGATTCCTTGAATGTTGAAGGATGGAACGCAAGTGTAATAAGGTTCCCCACGGCGCCATCAGAACTTGACGGGTGCGCCGCACACCTCATGGGAACCGGGGAAGGTTGGCCGCTACGGTAATTAACCAGAGGCTTTCCTGCCATGGGGGATGCTGGCTGTCTTGCATTTCACAACTGTGGCGGAACGTGGCGGCTGTTAAAAACTCGTAATGTTCGGTTTGTTTTCAATGCTACCTTTCATTTCTATATGACTGTACGGCTTCAGTAGGAATACATGCAGTTAGGTTGGGCGAGGCGCAGTTGTGGGCCCAGAGCAATGCATGGAAGGAGGACAGGTAGGGGAGTTAGGAAGCCATACCCGTCCGCATCTGGAAAGGTTGGATGCAGCACGTGAATGGGTACAGCATTCCAATGCGGTGGCACGCGATTGTTTATAACACACATTTATTCGGCCAGGTGAAGGAATTTTGTTTTTCCCAAGATAAGGAGAACTGGGTGGATGCTGGCATAGTCCAGTGGCCAGTCCTGCACGGCGGGTCGGTGCGGAGAGGGTTGGCGCCGGTGATGTTTAAAAGATTTCGTTGCATTTTAATGGAGTGAATTGGCAGTTGTCCTTCTTCCTTTTCCAGGGTTCCCTTGGTAAAGTGGGCAGTGGTAGTTGCTGTAAGGCAGCAAAGGATCTGTGTCGCGAGCCGTAGTAGGAGCGGCTCTGGAGCAGTAGGTTTTTTCCGCTAGAGGGGGAGCGTTTCAGAGAAGGCAATATAGTGCGTACCTATTTGAGAATTAACCCGAGTGGTAGACACTCCCTGAGGTGGTACGAGGTACCCTGATTCTGAGGAAGGATCAGGGGAGGAGGCAGGGCCCAGCATTAGTAGCAGGCACCATGTCTTACGCTTGCCTGTTCAAGTACATCATCATTGGTGATACCGGTAAGCGATCCGCCTGCCGTATACCTCAATGCTGAAGGGCCACGGCATGCGTGACAGCTTCATCTTCACTTGTCTCGCTGGTCTATGTTGCTTTGTATGCTGGAGTGGGTCCGGCTCTGCTGCGATTGGACCATGTTTGCCGGTGCAGCAGAGACGGCTTTTCCGGTGCTTCCAGCATTGGAAGTTAGGGTTAGCGTGGGTTGGTCCGTCTCTGTCGGGGCGGGCTTCTTCGGGTACCCAATAGCAAGGATCTCGCAGAAGTACAGCATCTAAACTTCATCTCGGACCGCCCCTGCCCGTCAATGAGCTTTAAAGCCCGCTTTCTGAATTTACTCCCGAGTCCGCAAATGAATTGAATTCAGATAAGGTCGTGGGTATTGTTGGGTTGGCATATAGACCTGTTACTGGAAATTATTGGTTTAAATGCAGTTGTAATCTCCTGCGAAACAGGAAAGGGTGCGAGAAGGCTGGGTTGGGGCGCATGTTTCGGCCGCATTCTAATTGACATATATTGTAGACAGCGGATCCCGCCTATGTTCACGCCTGTCTTTCACAATACGCAAGGGGAAACAAGCGCGTCCCGAAAACAAAAAAAACCAAGCATTGAAAGCGTGCGTCATCGCGATCGCTCTGAAAGCGAAAGTGATCGCGATGACGCACACGAGTTTTCAAAGTGCTGCTGGCGGCCGGCTGCGCGCGTGCACGATCGCGTGAACGCAAGCGTTAGGCCAGCCAGCAGCACTTTGAAAATCCCACATACAAAATGTCTCTTCGAGCCAGCGCAAGCGCTGGGGCTCAGCGAGACCTAAAAAGGAGAAAAGAGAGAAAAACAAACAAAAACAACAAAAACAAAAAGACTTTGCACTTACAATCTATTGTTCAAAGTCCTTCGTACTAACCATTTACTGTACAAAGTCCTTCAAAAAGGATGGTTTCTTCCTGACCCTAGAGGACAATCTAGGAATGACAAACGGACCATGGTTGTCGTTACCTTTTACAGAGGAATCAGAGAGACACATAGGCCCATTTTATGGAACAACTCTTCCCAGGTTCCAAATGCGGTGATCTTGAGTTTTAATTGCATTCTTAAACACTTTGATTACTCGAATGGGTTTGAAAAACTTAGAACTGAATCCAGGCTGTTTTATGACCACCATATCACCAACAGCAACCACAGTATCCTCGGTGGCCTTTCTAGAATTAAAATAGGATTTCCTTGCTACGATTTTTCCAACCTCTCTTTCACGCCACTCAGTGCGTACATTCTTAGTTGCAGACAGTTCCAAGTCTCTTACCCATAATGGCTCCACCAGAGTACAAGGAGATCTGCCTCTAAACAAAACAAAAGGAGATTTCCCATTTATACTGTGAGAAGTCAACCTATAAATCTCCACCTTCTTCATGACTTCCTTCTTCTAATTGAGACCACTACCTTTGGCCAAAGCAATGACCTCTTTCAAAGCTCTGTTAAATCTTTCCATCATGCCATTGGTTTCAGGATGATAGAGGGAACACTTCTTGTGCTTGATACCATGATTCTTTAAGAAAGTTTCCATTCTTTTTTTCTTTATTTACTTGAGTTTTATATAGCGCTGGCTAGACCCGGAGGTATCGGAGTGCTTTACATGAGGAGAGTTAAATAGGTTACAAATTACACATTGTTACAGAAGGTACAACAGTTACAAAGGGTGAGGGGAGGGAGAATTAAGAGGTGCATAGGCATAAGGATAGACAAAGCAGGCAGGTGGAGACAGAGGCGTAGCTAGAGCTTGTGGCGCCCGGGGCTATCCCTCAGATTGCCGCCCCTGGCATACGTAGCCCTGTGATTGTGTGAGGTTAAGTCTCGGACTCGAATTTTGAATCTCACCCTACTGTCAAATTTTGGCCATAAATGCTTCTCACATGTATCATTGGAATGCTAGTTTTACCTTGGTCTAATAACTAGTGCAAGTAAGTGTTAACTATCTGAACTTGCAGTTGTAGAGGCTGCGCACAGCACCCCGGGGCCACTCGCTTAAATATACTGGTGTGATTTTTTTAAAATACTTTCAAACATATTTATCATCCTGCCTGACTGTGACTGCTATGGGTCTCTCACAGGCTTTCCTGAGGCTTGCCCAGCAATCATGGTATCATGCACATGCTCACTGTGGTGGCCGGAGTCCGTGAGTCAGCTGACTAATGAATTTATGGTATAGGCCTGAGGCAATTGAGATTTGAGTTAGGGCCTCTCACGCCCTGATATAGTCTGGGCCCAGGTCCCATGTGGGACAGAGACAGCAGCATGGAGTTTAGTGATTCTTCTCTCCTGGTTTATTATTTGAGCTCTCTCCAAACAGCCACATGTTCACAGACAAGTACTCTCATCAGTGTGCGTTGTGACTGTCACTCGAGACAGACTACTTTTGCACTTACCTGTGTGAATCTGGATCTGAAGGTGGGGTGTTGGATTTAGGGGTCTTTCGACACCTGCTGTGCTGCAGGCTTTAAACAGCAATGCAGGGTGGACTGAATACCCAACTGAAGACCAAGCTGCTAATGAGCCATGGGAGCCAAAAACAAATTTCAATCTTTGCTTGAAGTGGCGTCTGGTGTATTTATACTTGGTGTGTAACTTGTCACTCGCTTTGCGACACTAGAAATATTTATGCCAGGACATCAAGGCAGGCTCTGGTGATGCTCATGCCACTACAACTCTGAATGCCTCATATGCACCCAGCAATACCCCTTCTACATTAGTGGGGTCCAGTAAAGATCTGTGTTCTCTACTAAACTGTTGTCTTGTATTGTCAGTGGCTCTTATTGCACAGCTTCGCTCCAGTGGTTCTACAGCCTAACCGCAGGGCCTTGCTCTTTTCGGTGTTAATTTTTAGCAAAGCCATGTGACCTGCTTTCTAGAGGTCCATAGCTGTCATTTTAATTATAGTCAGCTGCAGCAGGCATTTGCAGCAGTTTTAGATCTTCTAAGAGTTTTTCGTTGCTCAAATGGGTCAAATTTCTGATATTTATGTTTCCTCATCTTCATTGCTTGATTTTTGCTCGGAAGAAAGTGTCAAATGTCACTCATAAACACACTGAAATTATGAACATGTCACACATAGCAATCTGAAACCTTGGCAGCTAGGGATGGCACGTGTCATTATGTCATTTGCTAACTGCCTAACTTGGTTAGTCCCCCCCACTTCTTTTTATAGGACTTGTGCCCACTGCCCTGCCACTCACCAAAGATCCTTTCCTCCCCTTGTGACAAATGTTTAGCTCTTACCTTCCTCAGGCTCCAGTACGCCACAGTGGTGGCAGGGTCTCTACCGAAGGGGTTGGTTCTGCTGCAGTCTATCGCCCAGCACTGCCACTGCCCCAGACTCAACTCATAACTGCCAAGATTTCAGATTGCTATGTGTGTCATTTTCATAATTTTAGTGTAATTATGAGTGACATTTCAATGACTAAGAGTGACACTTTCTCCCGAGCAAAATCAAGCAAAGAAGACAAGGGAAACATATAAATATCAGAAATTACTCCCATTTGAGCAAAGAGAAACTCTAACAGCTGCAAAGCACCAGAAAGGAAGGGAACTTAGATGCGCCAGCAGCAGTGGAGAGAAGCAGCGCCATATCTTACGAACATGGTACTAAGGGGCAAATTTACATGCCGAAATGTGGCATTAAACAAACATTGCTAATGCCTCGCTGCGCCATTTTAAAAATGCAGGGATGCACCGTATTCACAAGAATGCGGTGCACCCCTGTGTTTCCCCTGGCGCTGGTGCTAAATCTAGCTGCCTAGCGCCAACGCAGGCAACCTTGAACCATAGTGCAAGGGTGTCTACCTTGGTGGGAATGTCTGTTTATGTGCAGGAAGGTGTCCCTTCCTGCACATAAACAAATCGTGATTTGTAACTTCATTATGCAGCACACATAGAAGTTGCAAATTGTCATTTTCTTTAAATGATTCATGGTGTTTTGCTGTTTCTATTTGTGCTGCACAATGCAGTGTGAAATGGGGTCTAATTTACTAGGTGGCTTTAAGCCAAGTTCAGTGGTTTAATGCTGCCTCGTAAATAAGACGAAGGGTTTATCGCCACCGGAATGTCAGAAAAAGTGACGTTCCTGGGCGATAAGGGCTTGTAAATATGCCCCTATGTTCCGCTCTCCCTTTGATGCAGCGTTCGATACTCCAAAAATGTGTCGTTTTTCCCCTCTGTGCATGTTTCTGTCCCGGAAAACGTTTAATCTTGCAACTGTGTACTTGCCCAGATACCTCCCTGCTGCCAAAGCCATGACTGCCTTATTGCTATGCCGTTCTCAGTGCTACATCGACTCACAGGCGCGTTCTGCACCCCCACCACCTACCACCGTCCCCTTCCGTCCCCTCAGCTTGCCTTCCCAGATCTCTCCACCAGTCGTTATTTCTCGTAGTGCACTCGGAGCGGCAGGCACTAAAATTGTTCAATGAAATCGACAATGCTAATTTAACATTCACAGCGGCACCCCAAAGTACAGCAAGCCTGCACCTCAGGGGTCCCCTTTTAAAACAAGGTGCAGGTTGAAATTCGCCTCAAATTTGTTTTTCACTAACACTGTTTATCAATGCAGCTCTGCAGTGTTGCACTGGGAGGAAAATAGACCCAGGCCTGAAAATAAAAATAAAAAGTTGCCCCAATAGTGAATCAGAAAGCTAAAAAAGTCTCATGTATGCAAATTGGGACACTTTTAAAGTTGTAAAAACACGCTGTGTGTTTTGCAAGATATAGTAGACTGCAACTATTTGTGTTTTCTGAAGACCATGTTTATGGTACTGTCAGGGAAATCAACAGTAAAAACCGACCCACAAGACAATAAAACAGGACACAAACAAAAAGCCAGCCCACACACTGACCAATCAGACCAGACCATTGGGCACTGCCAGATTGCCCTAAAGGCAGGGACACTGGAATTATGCTATTGTGCGGCCGCAGAAACTTTTCCATAATTTTAGATTTGCCATGTTTGCCACACAGTCCATCATCTTCCGCATAATCTGCAGATTTTAACAGAATCTGTTTCTTGCTTAAATGATTCAAAAGCTACTAAAAATGTTGCAGCGTAGTGAAAGGCACTTTACAAAGCAGGACTGGCCGCCTTCCTATTGCTTATTGCTATATTTCTGTACTAAACTGGTACTAATGTGGTGCAGCCAATGCCTAGACAGTGTTACCAATTTAAAAAACTAATGAAGTAATACTGTTACAAAATGTGCCGCATAAAGCTTCATAATTGGTCTTGCCGCAGAATTTACTCAACCTTGCTGCATAATTCGTCCCTCTCCTGCCACACAATTTCAGTGGCCCTGCCTATAGGCCAGTCCGATCCTGCAGCTATAAAATATTGACTCAAGTTCTGCTTCGGGTAAAATTGTGTGACCACCCAGCGTACCCTTAATCAATATGCTGGTGGTAAATTACAAAACTGGAGCTGTAGCCAACTGCGCACATTATACCTGATTGAGTACACTAAACTAAAAACCAGTTGAACAGCACTTTGGCTTAATGCTTGAAACTGGAATACAGAAGAATAGGCCCTCGCGGACTCAGAGTAGCTGTATGGTACTGACTACTGAGAAGTGTCGGTAATCTCTAATTACTACTGCACCTCTGCCGAGAAGTGCAGGTACTCACTTGCTCATTTAAAGCACTGCTTGTGCAGGTACCCCGACTTTCCCCTAGTGTGGGTGTCTGCCTCGCTGACTGTCCCGCCTGTAGGCGTCTGCCCCTCACCCAGGACCGAACCATCCTAGACACCCCCCCTCCCCCCCCCACACACACACACACACCCCTCTCCGCCCTCTGTGCAAGTTTCACTCTTGAGGCAGGATAATTTCCCTCCACCTTCCCAGAGCACTAATCCAGATTTTTTACCCCACTCTCAACAGGCTGGTGGCACTTACTTAGGCAGAGTCCGGAGGTCGGAGTGTGGCGGTGGCGCTCCAAGAATTGCCTCTCTCAAGGCAGTGGCTGCAGGCTTAATTAGGCCGCTGCTGTGCGCTGTCACTGTGACAATTCAGGTGCTCCAGGCTGCAAAGGTGCAAGCAAGGCTGGCTGCAGGCAGGTTCAGGCCACGAAAAACAGCGGGCCGGCAATTTGAGTTTGCCGCCCGCCTCCGGTGATAATAGTCGTGCTGAGGGCCGCGCTCACGAGAGGCGAGTGCGTGCGCGTGACGCATCACTACTGCCGTGCTGCGCTACGTTTCAGCGCGAGGGCTGGCCAACCGGGTTACGTAGGTCCTAAGTGTTCTAAGTGTGCTTGCTGTTCACACGCCTAAGTGTGCTTGCTGTTCACACGCGCGGCACTGGCTGCCCATGGCGGCGGCTTTTCTAATTTATTTGAATACACGGACACTACTGTAGTAACTGACAGTAGTGTCAGCGAGTGTCCAAATAAATTAGAAAGGCCTCCGCCATGGGCCACGAGAGCCGCACGGCCGCCGCCCCCACATAGTGCCGCCTGGGGCGGACCGCCCCCACCGCCCCCCCCTAGCTACGCCAGTGGGTGGAGAGGAATTCAGGGGTGAGAGGAAGGGAAAAGGGGAGGTAGCCAAAGAAAGAAGGAGGGAAGCAGAGGTGGAGGGGGTAGGGAACACAGCGTGGAGACGGGGATGTAACTGAGTGACGTCCGGCTGGGTGGGACAGGGATCATTCTCAGTCCTCAGTTTTGTGTGATTCCCATTTCCACGGTGGACTCTTTCAGCGGGGTCGCTGAGACTCCAGGGCATAAGATGCTGGATCCTTCCCCAACAAGGGGAGAGGAGTCCTTTGGTCACAGGTACTCTCTGATGAATGAAGGAGGGAAGAGGTGGGGGAGGGGGGAGGAAACCCAGCAGGAACACAGTGTCCGATGTCCGGCAGGGTAGGAGATGGCTCCGAGTGGTAAGTGGATCAGTCCCAGACCTCCACTATGTGTGACACCCTTGCCACTGTGGACTCTCTCAGAGGGGTCTCTGAGACTCCGGGGCAACGATGCTGGATCCATCCCCAACAAGGGGAGTAGGAGTGCTTTGGACAAGGGCATAGTTATGGGGGCCATTTAAGGCCACAGGGGGTAGGAGAAAAACAAACAAGGTTATGTAGGGCTGGACAGGGGAGTCATCTGCAGGATCACGTAGGAAGAGGGTGGGGGGAGGGAAAGGAGACACAGTGGAGAGACGAGGAAAAACAATGTCCAATGTCTGGCTGGGTAGGTGACGGCTAAAGGGGGAAACCAAAGTCAATCGCCTCTGTAGCTGCCAATACAGCTCCACCAGGCAACGGCCATGATGCTCGGGCATCCCGGTCAGTATAACATATAAGGTTTCTGCCAGAGGGCATCGTCAAAGATTCCATCAGCCATACCAGGCTCAGGTGGTATTGGGGAACGCCGCCCGCCTCAACCTCCAGCTATCCGGTACTCATCTCTCGCCAGCTGGATGAAGATCACTCAGCGGGAGGAGCATGCAGACTCTGTCCCCCATTTCAGCGGTATGGCAAAAACTCTGCAGGCCAGTCTACCAAGAAACTGGCAGTGTAGATGAAAGGGACTCCCAGCCTAGAGCAACAGAGAAGTGAAAACACCCGGTATCAATACCACAGCACCACCAGATGGCCACAGCCCTGATTGAAAGCGCCAACAACAGACAGGCATCCCTCTCATAAAGATCGCCGCGGATGAGAAATCAGTCATTCGGTGAAGACCCTGATGTAAGCGCCGAAACCTCGCTCTGGGCGCTATTTTAGGGTCAGGCAATGCCCTTGCCTGACCCACCTTCAAGTAACTCTGCCAAATTGTCCTCTCAGGGAGATACCCCGCTTGTGAATAACCCCAGGATCACCTCAGCTGGCGAGTAAAGTGGGCCCCAGAGCTTCGCTCACCTCCCGGTCACGCTGACTGCGTCGGGGAGATCACACGTTGCAGCTTCGATCTCCGCACGTCTTCGTCCCTGGCATCATAGGGGGAATTCATCATGAGCATGGGAGACTATACCCCGGCTATCTAATAGCCTCTGTGGAGATAAGGGAACTGCTTCCTTAGTCGCTGCATACAAAGCAGCCTCCACGGGTCAGTGCTGGTTGTAGGAATTCCACTGGATTAGACGTACGCAGCGCCATCTTGTCCCCCCTGCAGTCCAGGCGGCAGATACTCCGGCAGTGCTCGATCGGAGGACGTGATCGGAGGAAAGCGAAAAGAGGTCTCCAGGTGAGCCGCTCGCTTTTTCGGTTGCGGAAACTTGGTTAAGGGTGGGAAAACAGTGCGGTAGAACGCCGTAAAGGACCTGCTCTCAGGACACCCCCGCACCGCACGGCCACCAGCTGTAGCGTGTGCCCCTCCATCCCGCTGCTGCACTCAGCCTCGCTGAGCCTGCCGCCACGACCCCGCCCCCGCTGCTCTAGCGGGCCCGCGTGCATTGACTGCATTGCTTGTATTGCCGTATTGCTTGTCTCTCCCCTCGTGCATGGACTGTATTGCTTGTATTGCTGTATTGCTTGTCTCTCCCCTCGTGCTTTCTCTCACTTTTCCTTTTTGTCTCCACCCTGTAGTTAACCGTTCTTTTTCTCCCCTTGTGCCATCTGCTATTTTGTCCTTGTCCCATCCGTGTTGTAATGGTCTACCTTGTGCCCGGTGCCCCCCGCCCTGCTCCCCGCTTCCCGCAGCCGTGCTCGTGGCCACGCCCTTTTTTCTTCTGTACCCTCCCCGCTCCCGCCTCCCAGCTGCTCCTCCCTCCCTCCCACTTCGCCATAAATGGCGACCGGGCGCACGCGCAGCGTTGACGCGCAGCGGGCGTGCCGATTGTGCGCCGAAGGTGCGCCAAAGGTAAGCCCGTCTGCGCCTGGACCGCGCCCAGCGCCAGACCCCCTGGCACCCGCAGAGCCCACCCGGCCTGCCGGACCTACGACGCATCCGACCTCAACGCACTCAACGCCGGCTGGATCCCCGGATGCCACCAAGCCACGCCGTGAGGCACTCATGGACCCTTCAGCTGCCACTCCTGCAAGTTCTCCTGCATCCGGTCCTGCACTGCACCCGTACCCGCCAAACCAAGCACCAGCCGCAACCACCTGAAGTGCATCCTGCTCAACACCCGCTCCATCCACAGACACGCCGTCCAACTCTGGAACCTGATCAACACAACATCACCAGACGTCGCCTTCCTCACGGAAACCTGGATGAACGCCTCATCAGCACCCGACATCGCCATCGCCATCCCGGACGGATACAAGATCACCCGGAGGGACCGCGTCAACCAGACTGGAGGAGGCATCGCCATCGTCCACAGGAACACCATCCGCATCACGACCAACACCGACGACACCCTCACTGCCGCCGAACACCTGCACTTCCAGATCCACACCGACCCCAAGACCACCCTTAGAGGCACCCTCATCTACAGACCCCCGGGACCGCGCACACAATTCAGCGAAGACATCGCCGACTTCATCAGCCTGCACGCCCTCCCCTCCGCTGACTACATTCTCCTCGGGGACCTCAACTTTCACCTGGAGAACAACAACGACCGCAACACCACCACCCTGCTGGACAACCTCGACAACCTCGGCCTCAAGCAGCTGGTGACCTCCCCCACCCACTACGCCGGACACACACTTGACCCCATCTTCTCATCCAGCAAGCACATCACCTTCAGCCACGCCACCGGACTCCACTGGACGGACCACAGCTGCGTCCACTTCAGCTTCAAAAAGAACACGATCCACCACCACCAGCAACAGGTCGCACGTAGAAACTGGAACAAGATCACAGCCGACCAGCTCGCCGCAACCCTGAGCCAAGACCCCCCCGCCAGCTCTGCGAACCCCAGCCAGGCCGCCAACAACCTCGCGAAATGGATCAGCAACTGCGCAGACTACCTCGCCCCACTGAGGACCCCACCCAGCAGACCAGGCAGCAAGAAAGCACCTTGGTTCACCGACGAACTCAAGAGCTCCAAGAAGAACTGCCGTGCCCTCGAGCGAGCCTGGCGCAGAGACCCCACACCAGACAACATGACCACCCTCAAGCTCACCACCCGTAAACACCACCAACTGATCCATACCACCAAGAAAACCGCATTCAAGGTACGACTGGACAACAACGCACACAACAGCAAGGAACTCTTCAACATCGTCAAAGAGCTCTCCAATCCCAACGCCGGAAACAACAACATCACCCCATCACAAGACCTCTGCAACTCCCTCGCCACCTACTTCCACAACAAGTTCGCAGACATACACAACAGCTTCAGCACACAACCGACGCACCCCATGACCACACCAACGACCCTCTGCGCCTGGACTCCGATCACCTCCGAAGACACCATCCGCACGATGAACTCCATCCACTCCGGATCTCCAACCGACCCCTGCCCTCACCACGTCTTCAACAAGGCCGACGCTGTCATCGCACCCCACCTGCGGGACATCATCAACACCTCCTTCGACACCGCTACCTTCCCAGAGAGCTGGAAGCACGCCGAACTCAGCGCTCTACTGAAGAAACCATCAGCGGACCCCACCGAACTCAAAAACTACCGCCCCATCTCGCTCCTCCCGTTCCCGGCCAAAGTCATCGAGAAGACCGTCAACAAGCAGCTGGCCGCCTTCCTCGAGACGAACGGATCCCTCGACCTCTCGCAGTCCGACTTCCGGGCCAACCACAGCACAGAGACCGCCCTCATCGCAGCCACCGATGACATCCGAACCCTGCTCGACAACGGGGAAACTGCGGCCCTCATCCTCCTGGACCTCTCCGCGGCATTCGACACCGTCTGCCACCGCACCCTAGTGCAGCGCCTCAGCAACGCGGGAATCCAAGGAAAGGCACTAGAATGGATCATCTCCTTCCTCGCCGGAAGGACACAGAGAGTCCGCCTCCCCCTGTTCAGATCAGAAGCCACCGAAGTCATCTGCGGCGTTCCCCAAGGCTCCTCGCTCAGCCCCACCCTCTTCAACGTCTACATGAGCCCCCTCGCGGCCATCGCACGCCAACACAACCTCAACATCATCTCCTACGCCGACGACACCCAGCTGATCCTCTCCCTCACCAACGACCCCGCCACTGCCAGAGCCAACCTACACGAAGGGATGACAGACGTAGCCGAGTGGATGATGAACAGCAGCCTGAAACTGAACTCAGACAAGACGGAAGTCCTCATCCTGGGCTCTTCACCCTCCGCCTGGGACGACTCCTGGTGGCCCAGCGCCCTGGGCAGCGCACCCAAACCCACAGACCACGCACGCAACCTGGGCTTCATCCTGGACTCTTCCCTATCCATGACCAGACAGGTCAACGCCGTCTCCTCGTCATGCTTCAACATCCTGCGCATGCTACGCAAGATCTTCCGGTGGATCCCCACCGAGACCAGGAAGACAGTTACCCAGGCCCTCGACACCAGCCCACTGGACTACGGCAACTCCCTCTACGCCGGAACCACCGCCAGACTCCAGAGGAGACTCCAGCGGATCCAGAACGCCTCAGCAAGACTCATCCTCGACATCCCCCGACACAGCCACATCTCCGGACACCTGAGAGACCTGCACTGGCTCCCGGTCAACAAAAGAATCACCTTCCGTCTCCTCACCCACGCACACAAAGCCCTACACAACCAAGGCCCAAGATACCTCAACAGCCGCCTCAACTTCTACACTCCCACACGCCAGCTTCGATCGACCAACCACGCCCTCGCCACCGTCCCCCGCATCCGAAGAGCCACCACTGGAGGAAGGTCCTTCTCCTACCTGGCCGCCAAGACCTGGAACTCCCTCCTGACCCACCTCCGCCTGACCCAAGACCACCTCACCTTCAGGAAGCAGCTCAAGACCTGGCTGTTCGAGCAATAGCGGACCCCCCCTCCCCAAGCGCCTTGAGACCCTCCGGGTGAGTAGTGCGCTATATAAATGCTCTGATTGATTGATTGATTGATTGATTGATTGATTGGCTGGAAAGAAAATTTGCAACGGAGCCTTAGCTCCGCGCGGCCATGATGGGAGCTGGCTCCTCCTCTCTACCTTCCTTCCATCCATCTCTTGTGAAACCAATTGAACACCATTGTCAGTTAAGATGGTGTTTGGGTAACCTTCCCTAGCCATGAGGTTCTCTAAAACTCAATCACATTTTTAGTTTCAATTCCACTTGTGAAGCAAACTTCAGGCCATCTCGAAAACATGTCTATGACAAACAGCTGTTGCCCTTCAGAATGAATTGGGCCAAGAATATCCAAGGGTATTTCCTTCCACGGTCCACGAGGTAATTCTCTGACCACCATGGGTTGTACTCTCACAACTTTTGACTTCCCGCACAATGCACATGCCAAACAATCTCTTACCAGACTTTCTACTTGCATGTCCATCCCAGGACACCAATAAGAGGAGCGAAGCCTCTGCTTAGTTTGAACATATCTAAATGAGAAATATGCGCCAAATCAATCAATTTACTGCGGAGCTAAAGAGGGGGTACCAATCTTGTCCCACAAACAAAAAGATCACTACACACCCCCAACTCATCTTTCACGCCCCAAAATTTCCCAGCTTCCTCAGAGGCCTGCTTTTTGGAATGTCACCCTTTATTGACCAGAAGCAAAACTTCAGAAAGCACAGGATCAATCAATCAATCAATCAATCAGGGGTTTATATAGTGCGCTACTCACCCGTGAGGGTCTCAAGGCACGCGGGGGAGAGGGGAAGCTCCGGATCAGTCGAAGAGCCAGGTCTTGAGGTCCTTCCTGAAGGTGTGCAGGGTTGTATAGCGTCGGATGTTGGCTGCGATGTAGGAGAAGGCTCTACTGCCTGTTCTACTTCTGCGGATGTGGGGGACTTCTGCAAGGACGAGGTCGGCAGAGCGGAGGTTCCTCTTGGATACGTGTCAGGATAGTCTCTCGTTGAGGTATTTGGGTCCGATGTTGTTGAGCGATTTGTAGGCATGGGTGAGGAGTTTGAAGGTGACTCTTCTCGACAGGGAGTCAATGGAGGTCTCGTAGGTGTTGGGTCACGTGTTCGCGGTGTTGAGTCCCGAGGACGAGTCTGGCGGTGGCATTTTGGATGGTCTGGAGTCTGTGTAGGAGAGATCTGTTGATTCCAGCGTATAGGGCGTTGCCGTAGTCCAGTCTGCTGGTTATGAGCGCGTCGGGGGATCCATTTGAAGGACTTGCCGAGGATGCGCAGGCAGTTGAAGCTGGTGGAAGCGACGGCGTTGACCGGGCGGTTCATGGAGAGGGAAGAGTCGAGGATGATGCCGAGGTTGTGTGTGTGGTCTGTAGGAGTGGGAGGGTTCCCGACGGCGGGGGGGCCACCAGGACTTGTCCCAGGCGGAGTTGCAGGGTCCGAGGATGAGGACCTCGGTTTCCTCTACGTTCATCATTCCCTCCTGGAAGCAGAGTCTGGTGTCTTCGGGATTCTCCGTGAGTGAGAGGATGAACTGGGTGTCGTCTGTGTAGGATACGATGCTGAGACCATGCTGTCTGACGATGGCGGCGAGGGGGGCCATGTAGATGTTGAAGAGCGTGGGGCTTAGTGATGAGCCTTGGGGCACTCCGTAGTTGATGTTGGTGGGTTTGGAGAGGAGGGGAGGGAGTCTGATCCTCTAGGTTCTGAAGTTTGAAGTTCATTGGTTTATATAGTGCTGAATCACCCCAAGGGGGTATCTCTGTGCTGGGACGGTAGTCTAAACAGCCAGAACAGAGAGCTAGAAAAGGTGGGTTTTAAGAAGTTTCCTGAACTGAGAAAAGTTCGAACAGTTGCGAAGCTGAAGAGGTAGCTCATTCCAAAAAGCAGGGGCAAGATGAGTGAAAGCTTTGCCACCACTGCGCGCTTTTTTAATTCTGAGGGTGCATAGTAGGAGTTTAGAACCTGATCAGAGAGAGCGTGAGGGGGTGTCCTTGATTAGCTTATTAGAAAGATAGGAAGGGCCTAGGTCATTTAGGTCCTTGAAGACAGTGCAGCCAATCTTGAATTTCACCCGCTTTCTCACGGGGAGCCAGTGGAGTTTTTTGAGAAGAGGAATAGAAGAGGTTCTAGGTGGGGCGCCCGCTACCAGGCAAGCGGCCGTGTTCTGCACTACTTGTAACTTGTTAAGGGAGGCTTCATTGGCCGATAGAAGCAAAGCGTTACAATAGTCCAGTCTACTTAGTATCAGGGCTTGCATCAGCGTTTTTTTAGTGGAAGGGGGTAGCAGGGGAAAGATCCTTCTAAGTAGACCTAGAATATAGGAGCAGGTGCCAGCAGTGGTGTTGGCATGAGCGTCTAGAGTGAGGTTCTGATTGAACTGATAACTAGGTTCTTGACTACTTCCTTAGGCGACGGGGCATTACCCAGCTCCTCAGGCCACCAGCTGGGCGACCAGCATATGGCAGCTCCTCCAAACTGCCAGAGAGAAAGGATCGGATCCAGTCAAGGGTGGCTCCTTGTATCACAGCGTCGTGAAGTCTGGCTGCGAGGGTGCAATGGGAGACGGTGTCGAAGGCTGCAGAGAGGTCTAGAAGGATGAGGGCCGCGGTGTGTCCTTGGTCGAGTAGCAGGCGCATGTCGTCGGTGGCGGCGAGGAGAGCAGTCTTGGTGCAGTGGTTGCTGCGGAATCCGGACTGGGAGGCGTCTAGCATGGAGTTCTATTCGATGAAGGTGGTCAGCTGAGTGTTCACAAGTCTCTCTGACTTTGGCTGCGGAAGGGAGGAGAGAGATGGGCCAGTAGTTTTTAAGGTCCGTTGGGTCGGCCGTGGGCTTCTTGAGGAGGGGTTAACCGCCGCCCACTTCCAGTTGTCTGGGAAGATGCCGGACGTGAAGGAGGCGTTGATGGTCCGTCTAAGTTCTGGTGCAATGGCTACAAGTCACAGTGTCCATATCCTGTATCTCTATTTTATCTCTTATCCCAGTCCTCTTTCACTGGGTTTACTTCAGCCAGATATAATGAAAATGGTTCCCTTACAAAATCTTGGGAGGTTAAACGAGGGGTGAGACAGGGATGTATTTTTGTCCCTCTCTTATTTACCTAATACATTAACAATCTGTGGGCTGCCCTGTCAACGGCTGGCAAAGACATCCCTACAGCAGGCTCTAAACCCATCCCTGCTCTCTTATATGCAGATAATGCAGTTTTACTTGCTAGGACACCAATGGGGCTGCAACGACTTGTAAATACTTTTATTGATTTTATAGTTTCACTTGACCTCTCTATTAACTTTTCTAAGTCCCATATAATGTCAACTGGTAACACAAAGCGTGACAAGAGTACGCTTATTTGTTAAGGAGGAGAACTGACAAATGTTGCTACATTTCCTTATTTGGGTATTCTGTTTGATGAAAAGGGGTCATGGGTGGCTCAGCGAATACTCAAGAAAAACACCCTGTCTAGAGTAGCAGAAGCGACTATGGACTTTGTCAGGAGACTGGGGAGTAAACCATTACGACCACTATTGAAGGTCTATAACGAGAAACGAGGTCTATAACGAGGCCGGCGATCTGCAAGGGGCAAAAAATAAATATCTGCAGAAAACATTAGCTGTACCCCCAGCACCCCTTCTTATATGGTGCACGAGGAACTAGGGCAGGGTTACATTTCTGACCGTATAGCAGTGGACCCTTAATATGGTTGTTAAAAACATGGTCTAGCCCCACTCCTTCTTTGGACCAATTCATTTTAGAAGATTGTATGAGGCAAGATAGAGCTGGTGACGTCCCCGGCTAGGTTACATCTCTCAGCAGCTAGCGAAAATAGGGCACCCTGAGCTCTTTACACATCCCAGACAAATGCACCCTGGAGAGCTGATGGATATCAAAAGACAATTTCTAAACAGGAGGATGGTGGAAAGGGAAAATAGCGAACTTAATAAACCCACGATAAGACAACATATAATATTAAGTCATAGGACCCTAGAACAACACTTTTTGTCTTATATTAAAAGTTTTCACTATCGTTTTCAGATTTAGGTTTAATGACATCCACTGCGGTCTCGCGGTCCCCGAGGGTTTGTCTAAGCCAGGGGCCCCAAAGCCCTGCTTTTGTGATGACTTCTCGGACCAAGATCTTTTACATTTTATGTTTCATTGTGGTTTTTAGAACGATCCCTGGATAAAATATATCCTACAACTTTAAAAAAAAAATCCTTTTGCACAAGTGAGACCAGCTCTGATGCATCTGCAAACGTTGCCCTCAGCTTTGATATGTTGTGGGGTTACGAGTTTTTTAGCAGGAGCCTTACGACGAAGGAAACTTTTGATCATGCACTGAACCGGGATTAGAAATGTCATGTTCTAGCGGGCATTGTTTTTAATTACGTGTTCGTACTGTATAAAATGTACTTTATCTAGGTCTATGACGGTGCAGTAGTCCTAGCTCGATAATTCAAACATATATTAGGGCTTAGAAACCTATACATGGCAATTGCCATGTATAGGTCCAATATGAAATATGTGACCTGCCCTTTTAATATGCATTGCATAGTTTTTATCCTTGGTGTGTGTAAATGTGCTTTTATAGTCAAAAATGGCCAAATAAAGTTTTATTTGACTTGACACTGGGTTTACTTGTAACCAACACATTACTTTGTGTATGTTTTGTAGTGGGTTCAGAGAGGTGTGGAAGCATGCATCGCTCCCACTAGATCCGGCTTACAATGTTGGCACTTTCTTGCACTAATGAAGGTTTGCTGATCTTCATGGTCTCTAGGTTTATAACCTTTTCTTACCTTCAATAACTCCACATCCTGCTGCTGACACTTCAGTTCAATCTCGGTAATCCAGCTTCTTAGGACAAGTTGCTGTTCTTCTAATTTTGTTACTGTCTCCTTGGTGCTCTGCAGACTTTTCTTCTCTTCTTCCTCCAGGCTGCTGAGGTGACGACATTTTTCCTGCTCCAAAAACTGCTGGAGCTTCTCAAACTCATTAGTGATTAGCTCTCTCTGGCTCTTGAACTTGGCCTAAAACATAAAAAGAAATCATATGTTCACAATGCTACCACCTCAGAAAGATGCACTAGGCTTATCAAGTGACTCTGGGGCTGACATAGGTTTTCTTGTCATTCACTGGGTGATTGAGGCCCATCATATATGTCATAGGAGAGACAGGGGTGTCCCGTAGGACAGCAGAAGGCGTAGAAGTCGTTTGTTTCCTGACATGGACATTCCCTGTACTACTATTTGATGTCTTTGTGGAGCAGAGGCCGAGCTGTGTTGTCTGAGAGAGAATGGAAGGACTGTATGTCAAGCTTCAACAGCAAGCTTTATGGGTAAGTTGTAATTGCGCCACAGCACTGACCCTTTGTCTTGAGTTGCACTGGGGCAACACAGGGATCAGATGCTGATCTTAGGGTGCGGTACGTTGTCTATTTGGTGAAGAGGTTGAGATCATGGGAGATGCTGCAGCTTTGTAGCCAATAAAGGCGCTTTAGCTTCAGCATCTGTTGACTGGAATACGGAAGACAGATGTGGTGCTAGGGCTGGAGACAGCAGATGCCTTTGCAGAGAAGGGTACTCCTTGTGTAACCTACAATGGCATGCTGTGGGAGCCCCAAGAGCAATGGAGGAGAGACTTAACGGGACACTGCTTGGAAGTGGAGGAGGTGATAATATTTGTAGTGACTGTAGCCTATGAAGGCATCTAGCTAGAGCTGGGTCTGAAAGTCTGGAGAGAGATTTCCTACCCACAGAATGTATGAAGCAAAGACAGTCTGGTCCATCCAACAAGAGTACGAATAATGGAAAAGGAAAGAGTCCTTTAGGGAGAGGTACATTTGGCGTTCCTCAACATACATGATGCTCAGCAGTACTGCTCTTGATACACACTTTAGAGTACATGTTAAATGCAATACAAACTGACTCGAGAATGCAATCGGTTTCCTAAAAACCTCACAGCCTATGTATGTGCACAAAGCCACGCCTGGCAAAACCTCAGATCAAATAGTAAACAAAATATATCTAACCACTTGGGCTACAAAATGAATCCCCTAAACTTCCATCCACAAATCTATGTGACAGACAAACCTGAGCACTTGGTACTTGAGGCAGGAATGAAGAAGTCGAATAGGCCCTGCACTGTAGAAGAGGGTGTGTACTATTTGTTCATGCTCAGCTTACAATGAAGGCCTTCAGGTCCCATATCAAGGAGCTTAAATCACAGCAGGGAGGAGTCTCTTTATCATTTAGGGTAAGCACCTCACTCCTTCCTCGGCACCATCTAGAATCTTGCTCCTGCATGGAGCAGCGCAGGCAGTGCCGTGCCTACTCTATCCTCCACCACTCCCTGCTGCATTCAAAATGTCAGTAGAAGACACAAGAGAACTGTTGTGTTTTATGCAGCTACTGCTTGCCGCAGTCCTTTGCCTGTACTGCTGGAATACAAAGTCTTCATGCGTAAAACTCCGAGACCTCGGTCAGTCTAACTTTCATGCAGTCAGGGTGGGCCACAATACGTCTGGTGAGGCTGGGCAGTGATCATGGGTCACTCAAGGTCTTATAGTTTGGTAAACTTAATGTGTTCGAGGCCCGGATGGATCAACTATAATATCCACCCAAAGAACAGCAGGTCAAGGTGCTGTGCCACAGACGTGTAAACGTATCTAGACTGTGTGGAGTTTCTCAGAAGTCTGAAGACGTAAGGCCTTAAGCGGCAAATGCCACTTGCAATTCTCTGATCTGATACCACCTCTGGAGAATGTAAATAGGTGAATCCAGCAATTGTGAAGCCCCTCTGAGGCGTCCCTCGGTGGTACACCATGAAGAAATGACGGCTTCCCAGAATTTAGAAGCATTAACATTTTAATGAGAAATGTTTTACAAATCAGCAATAGCCATTTACCTATCAATGAGAGGGGCCTGTTTATTATATTTTAGAGTAAACTAGACTGCCATCCCTTGTGTCATGCACAACCGGACTGAATTGCCAGTCTGGTTCCTTGACTTGCAAGAGTTGTTTGTACTTGGCTACTGCAAAAGGGAAAGACACACTGGTGCCAAGTGTGACAATATAAATTGTAATTCCAAAAAATACTCTTTACAGCTTGTTGTCCAAATGTATCTTCTTTAGACTTTTGATTCATTCAAGTAACCGTGAAATTGAAAGCATTCCAACTGTATCGATTTGCATAAAAATGACAGTGGACTCTCACAGTGAATTAATCCCAATATATTTCGGGCTGTTGCCCTTCTTCAGGGGATATATATCTGTAGATAAAGATCCAAGCATGTATTTTAAGCTTGCTGAGGTAACATGCTCGGCGTCACATCCAGTGTCCAAGTTGTTATCAGTGATTCAACAAATCTATAGACTGGTGCTGACGGAACCGTAAATGTATTATTCGTGTCCGCTACGAGGTGAAACTATGAGGTTATCACGTGCAACGTCTCCGTTAGTTCATCGACCTGTGTGAAAAAGTATGTGGACATCATCTGTACGTGCACTGTGAGTAAGATGCAATCAATTATAGAGCAGTCCAGAGTATGTAAGTATCGGTAGAACATAGCAAACACAAGGAGATGATGGATGGAGCACTGAAACTTTTCAGACACTCAACTCCAGTTTCAGATCTCGGTTGAATCCATCATCATTCTTTAGCTCACTTCGCCACCCCAGTTCAGACCAAACCATATGCAAATCAGTCATGACCCTGTTCCTCCTGCACGCCTGTTTTTTTAAAGCCCCCCCAGGTGGGCCATATCCGGGGAGCACGAAGCAGGGGGGCTCTTGGGGCCCCTCTCGGACCACTACCTCCCCTGGGCTGTAAACAGCGGGGGACCCGCTTGGGACCCTGCAGCCTAGCCCTTTAAATTAAAAAAATATTTAAAAAAGAAAGGCTGGGGTGGGAAGGGGTCCCTGGGACCGAAATAATATAAAAAATAAACAAAAGGGGCTGGCTGTTATGTGAACAAGTTGCCTTTGTCTTTGTTAAGGACAACTTGTTATTGTCCCTTGCTCCCGCTTTGGAGTACAAATGTATTTTTGTGCTCCCGCTCAGGAGCACAAATCTATTCTTTTGAAGTATGGCTCCGGTTCCGTGTCCATGGCCTGGGTGTTCTGCTCAAACAATTTCTGTTGGAGCAGTGACACCGGAGACATCGGAAGAGCGGTCGTGGGCTCATTACTCTCAAGTTTACTACTCACTTGTGGCTGGAGATTATATTTATTCTACCGCAACACAAGCCCTTGTGGATGAGGCCCAAAATGGTCCAGGAAAAGGGTGCCACATGGCCCCTCTTCCTAAAAAATTGAACTAGAAAAAAAAAAAAGCCCCGCCTCCTTTCTCCACCACTCGGCAAACGCTACTCCTGGTGCGCACATGGTTGGGGGTGAAGTCCCCTTGGCTGCTGAGGGTCCTTAGGGGCCAACCAGTCCTCCAGTTACCTCCAGTAAGCCCAACACAGTGGGATTGCTGAGAGGTGGTTGAAGGCCACGCCCCCTTTATCCATAACTCAGCAAACGTACCTCTCGGAGGAGGAACAATCTATTACTTAAACAAATTTGATCTTCACATGTGAGCTCTGAGGAGACCTGCCCAAAGCCCTTAAGTTCATTATCCACGCTTCTGAAAGGTGACCACCCTTCCTTTATGAATTTCAACACTTTGTGCAACACCACAGGAAGCTTCAATACTCCATTCTTCCTCGGTGATATATTGCTTTTATTCAGGAATTGCATCAATCACAGCCACCACACAGTCAAACAAATCCTGATCAGGGAAAGGTAAGCTAGAAAGGTAATCTGCCCTAAAGTTTTTTCCATCTTCAATATATTTAACGTACATATCATATTCCTGTAGCAAACATACCAGACTTGCAGAAGCCTTGCCCAAGCCATTTCCACTCAAAATATAAACCAAAGGCTTATGATTCATAAACACATCAATTGTCCTACCCCAAATGTACTTTTTAAATATCTGCTCCGCCCACACACAAGCCGAGGCTTCACGTTTGATAGGATTGCAGTTGACTTCTGCATCGTTGAGTGTTCTATACACAAAGGCAACTATCATTTCTCTGCCATTCACAGTTTGCTTAAACACTGCACCTATTCCATTCAAACTCACATCAACTGTAATAAAGGATCTTCCCGTGGGTACATATGGACGAGGTGTGGGTGCATTCACCACCATTGCTTAATGTTTTCAAAAGCTTGGTTAGCTTGACCTGATCGAATTTTGCACCTTTCTGCGTAAGTGAATGCAATGGTTGCATAAGTAATGCATACCCTTCGACAAATCCAGCATAGTATTCACATTATCCCAGAAATGAGTGTAAGGAATCTTTATCACCAGGTTGTGTGCTTTCTGTATAGCTTCTAGATTGCAAAACCTTAGTTTAATACCTTCTATTGAAATGGTATGTCCCAAATAATCCACCTGTTGAACCAGTAATTTAAATTTTTCAGGTTTGACGGTCATCCTTCACTCCTCCAAGTTACCCAACACCTTTTCAAGCATTACCATGTGCTCCTCCAGAGTTTCTGTGAAAACAAGAATGTCATCTTGGAAAGTTTGTACCCCTTCCAGATCACCAAACGAAACATCCATCATACGTTGGAATATGCTGGCCGCTAATACTAAGCAAAACGGTAAACGCAAATACTTATAAGCACCAGTGTCACAAACATAGTCAGTTCCTGCGACTTCGTGCTCAAGGGAATATGATGGTATGCGGAATGCAGGTCTATAGTGGAAAAATACTGAGCATCACCGACATTAGCTAAGATCTCCTCAATACTTGGCAGAACGTGACATTCCACCAAGGAGTTCCGATTTAAAGATCTCAGATCCTCACGCATAATTCTCCTGTCCACTTACATGTCAAGACTACTGGGGATACCCATTCTGAGGAGTCAGTAGGTTTGATCACTCCTTCAGCGTATATTTTATATAACAGGATTTCTAAATCCGTTTTTACACTTAACCGTACTGGTCTAACCTTATGTATATTTGGCACAGCTTTCTCTTTCACCCTAATCTTGTGCTCAAAGCCTTAGATTATACTCATTTCATACGTAAATACATCAGGATACTTAGACATCTCTTTGCACAACATCTTCATCAGGACTTACCACCAAAATGGCAATGTCTCCCAATACAATGGCATTCTCATAACCTGAAATGATACTTAACCATGCTAAATCTTTCCATCCCACAATGTAACAACCTCACAGCCACATACATCTTTGCCCAAATTGTTGTGCCCAAACATCCAAAGTTGCTTCAAAATACCCCAGCATATCATATCCTAATCTCCAAACTCTTTGGGGTTAACATCAGTAGATTAAAGCCATGACTTAGACCAAAACTGTAGTTTCAGACATAATGGTAACTGGAACCCCAGACTCTGCCATAAATAACCGTGAACTTCCATCAACAGGTGCTTGACATAATGGTGCCTTAATGTTCTTACTTCTGCTAGAATCTTTCACAGTACCCAATGTCAAAAGAACATCGTCAAATTTTCCTACACGCATGTACGAATACGCACCCACATATTCTTCTCGCAAGGTCACATTACCATTTTCACATTGGTAGGTACATTTAAAGTGGCTCTACACACCGATTGGAAATGTCCAATCTTCCTCCAATTATTGCATTTCTTACCAACAGCTGGACAAAACATACTGTTACCAATATGACTCCTAGAACCGCACCTATAGCTAGTGATTTTGGATTTCCTATGTTTCCCAGTCTGAAGATTCCTTGCACAAACAGAATGTTCTGTAGAAATGCAACTACGGGAGATAAACCACCTCGATTAGGCAAAGCTTACGATCAAACAATATACCTTTCTACGCTTCTGCTATGTCAATAACTTCTAACAGAGTAGGATTGCTTCATGTCAACAGACGTTCCTGTGTTTTCTTATAATAACAGTTAAACACAAACTGTTCTCTTACATAGATATCTTTGTTGGTTTCAAATTCACAGGTAGAGGCTAAGACTCGCAAAGCAACAAAACCTCCTCCCCCGATTCTTCACTAGACGGTTTCCATTTAAAGAAATGATGCCTCTCCAACAGACATTATATACCTTTCTTAGATCAGAATAAAATATTCTACACTACCTTACTACAAGTACACTCGACTCCTCCGAATATTGTATCTTCATTCTCTCCTTTGCCTCAATGTAAACATTACAAATACAATTTTCCTCCTTGGGAGCAGCTACTATCAGAAAATGATCAAGGCTTTTTGGCCCACAATGCCCAAATGATTAAACACCAAGGCTAATTTCCTTGGAGGCTCATAACCCCTTGCATCAATTGCCGTTAAGTAAAAGTTTTAAAAATGCGTAGCCACTCCTTTCATTTAATTTCTGGCTTGCCAGCCCTCTGAAGAAAAGTGCTGCTTTTTTCACCAAATTTGGTAAGGATAACAAGAAAGAAGTGGATAGGGCAAGGGCTAACTGGTACGATAGGATTTTCAGTACAGTTCTACACTTCTGGTCACGTGGTTGTAAGCACCTATATGACTGAACAAGGCAGGCCGCTTCAGCCACATTAACAGTGATAAAACGGCACTGTTGATATAGAGTGATCAATTGTTTAAATCCGATTACTGAAAAAATCTAGTCCATGTAAGTAACTTTTCAAAATTGTATACATGATAAGTAATATGAGCGGATGGCTGATGATTCTGCAATTCCAAATAATAGTACACAATATAATTAGAAATATTTTTCACTGAAATAACAGGTGAGGTGGAGATATGCCGCGATTGCTTACGTTCTGTAAAGAAAAAAGGTAACTACGGCATCTGGGTTTTAGGATTGCTCGTCTGCCCTACCTAGCACCCATGGGTGGATTTACAGCACCGGAGGATGGACCCATCCTTTGAAATCCCAGCTCTGCTGGACATCAAAGACAAACTCTGGATGTCATGGTGGTAAAGAACAGTAATGAAGGGAAGTTGCAGTGGAAGCTGGAGCCATGCAGACAGCCCCTGTGACCACGGTCAAATTACACACACAGGAAAATACACCAAATACTAGGGGGAGCTAGACACTGCACGAGACACCACGTTAGCTACTGGTAGCTCGCCCTGGAAGTAGCTCTCTGTGCAGCCCAGGACAGTTAGTAATTCAGAGGGTCTAGCCACTTTAAGGACGGTAATTATTTATAGGGGCGTTTAACTTTATTTACATTCTTAACTCCACATCTAGTTTTTTTGCAGATATATGTAGACATGGAGTTAAGGATAGTAAATCTATACTTACTTACACCTACATAATTTCATGCTATTGTATTAATCAATATTCAATATATGTTGGAATGACAGGTGATCACTGCTAGTAATCTTGCAAGGTGTGGCCACTATGATGATTGTCTTTGATGCGGTTGATGGAGCAGGTAAAACAAAATGTTGTATACATCCTCTATTTTGCATGAGACTAATTATATAATCATTCTAAGAATTAACTTGTACTAATTGGTTTGAAGTGAAAAGAGACTAATCAACATTTACACTTTGATAAACACAAGATACACGAGGGACTAAATGCTAAATTGCATGGCAAAATCATTCAAATAACT
This sequence comes from Triturus cristatus, assembly GCF_964204655.1. Taxonomy (NCBI): domain Eukaryota; kingdom Metazoa; phylum Chordata; class Amphibia; order Caudata; family Salamandridae; genus Triturus; species Triturus cristatus. Next base: position 58,655,594 of record NC_140579.1, read on the forward strand.
AACGATGGTATGCAAGCTAACTCTAGAATGTGGTGAAATAGAGAATTGCACGATTCATGTTGCTTTTGTGATATTTGTGCTTAAAGTGCTGCAGAATGGTGAGTATTATTGCTTTAAATGTTGCTACCGGCTAGGAAATTACTAATATATCGGGAATAGAGTGGGTTTAAACATTAGAATCTTTATTTCTATATTCTAATTACCTTTATGTCTGTTTTTGCTTAAGTTGCCATTCGGGCCTGCTAGGCCGCAGTAATTAAGATGGAGCTCCGGTATGGCCACCGTCATGTGAGCGCGTTGACTACTGTGCAGAATCGGACGGCTATGGAGATCTTCAAGTGACCCCAACTCCTGTAAGCAGTATGTCCCTTGTCAAGGATAGGAGCATGGAGGGCTGCCAAGTGATGAACAGTATGAACTCTTCAATGAACAAAGCATTATTATAACTCCGGAACTTTTGCCTGTGAACCATGGACGAAAGAATACAATTACGCTTGGCCATGCCAGGTCTCATGGGAAACTGGTCGAACATGAGAAATCCTCGAGAACTTACAAATTGGATTGGATTAGCCAATCGGAACACTTTCTATCCCTAAATTTGTTACATATTGATCTGAAGTAATAGGGTAAAAGGGTATAAAAGACCTCATTTGCCCAGAGGGGGTGTGGAATTGGGCGGATTGTCTATGGCGTTGAGTCTGCGTTGAACGGATGAAGATTTCCTTGGTTTGCCTTGGGTTTCTTTAAGTTGGGGAAGCTATCCCATCTGATGATTGATTATTGCTGCGTTCGCACAATTTACCTTGGAGATTGTAGTGGGGACTTTGAATATTGCATCCATGCGATTCGAGGGTCACCAATTTTGAGATTGGATAACTATAAATGTAAATGAGATATATATATATATATATATATTCACTTAAAAAACCATAGGTTTCACACATGTTATAGTTAGCTGGACATTTCACTCGTAAAAAACCATTGACATTCCCCCGTTATAGTTAGTTCAGCTAACTATAACTCGCGCGCCCGCAATCCACTGCTCATGACGTCACATATTACATCACTAATGACATGGTCAGTGGCATCACTCATGACATCACTGATGACATCATCCTTGTGATAGAGTGGCGGTCGCGCGAGTTATAGTTATCTGAACTAACTATAACGGGGGAATTTCAATGGTTTTTTATGAGTGAAATGTCCAGCTAACTATAACATGTGTGAAACCTATGGTTTTTTAAGTGAATTTGCAAGGTTTTTTAAATGCTAATTCCTAACTATAACGTGTGTGAAACCTATGGTTTTTTAAGTGAATTTGTAAGGTTTTTTAAATGCCAAGTTATGTATGTTTTATTATATCTTTTTTTTTTTAAGGTTTTTCACCGTGCGCGCACCATGCGCGCACCCCGCGAATTTTTGTAAAAAAAAATAAAATGTTTTTTTCACCCTTCGGGGTCCTTCAGGGACCCCCTGACAAAGACTAGGGGGTCAGGAACTCTCTACCCTGCCCCCTTTTCACGTTCTCCACCTTTCTTTTTCACTGTCACACACAAAACACACAAAATGGCGGCCGACACTTCCTGATTTTGACCGATTCGAACGTTGACTGACATGTAACCACCAATCAGAATTATGCTCGCGCACGTTAAGGTGCGCGAGCACGGTGCGCGCACGGTGCACGCCTATAGATATTTATGTACTTTTAACTGCAATTTTCTCAGGAACTACTGAACAGATTGACTCCATATATGCAAGAGGCACATCCCTGACCTGAGGACTACCTCTTTGCCAAATTTCAAGTAATTCTGTTCAGCCGTTCGGGCTGTACCTTCGACTAAAGGTCCTATGGGAAAATGCATGGGGAAAACGCGTTTTGGGACCCCCCTTTTTTCTCAGCCCCCGCTTGACGAATCACCCCGAGACTTTCAGGGTAGGAGCTGAGCGGAGCGCTCCATTAGTTTTGAAAATTTCACGAGGATTCGTCAACCGGCGCCAAAGTTATTCAAAATAGAATTTTCAGATTTCCTATGGAAACTCGGTCCTAACTATAACTATCTACTGGCGACCACCAGTAGATAATATATATCTATATATATGCTTAGGTTTTAAGGTTTATTGTTCCCGGAAATAAATGGTCAAAATTTAAATACTGTAGAGCCTGAAAGCTAATGTAGAGGAAAAATTAATACAAGATAAATGAGACCTGAATTAATAAGAAATGAGTTTGTGATTCTTTAATGGAGTACTGAAAATTAATTAAATGTTTCCTAGGCTTTAACTGTGTTTTAACAGGTTCTAAATCACCATCAACCAGTCCAACTAATTGGTCCGTCGACCAAGTGGTGGAGTGTCTTGATGTTAAGCTCAGGATTTGATAGGCGCAGATGTATATAATGTATATAATGTATATAAGGTAAAGAAATGTAATCCTGATAGATAATAAGGTACCCACCATATTGTCCAGTGCTTTTTCTCCTGTGTGCGGATTCAAGTGAGGCGAGTGCATGTTGGTGTTATGGGCCCCACCAATGAATGAGTGTATGAATTAGTGTCTGTGACGACGAGTCTGTGACACAGGGAGAATATGTAAATTTGCCTTTCCCCCTGGATCATGGTCACTACTGTAACAATGGCGAAAGCCATTTGCAGCTTGGGAATATTTTCACTGATCAGAAGTAGCTCTTGTTATAGCAAAGGATGGAGACTTCTGCCTTAACAGGTAGTAATGCACTTTAATAATATCCTTGTTACCATCACCCCTTGGACAGTGGTCGCCTCTCCAGAGAAGACATCTAAGGACAAATCAGGATAACAGTTTCTCACCTTTACACAACATCCGAGAAAAACTCTTGAATACTCACGGGGTCTTAAAGTGACTTTATGCCTTTACATGAGTGCACGCTGCAGGTGATAGTTTCAAAGTACAGTCAAGAAAACCCAAATCTAGGTATGGCAGACCACCCCCCCCCCCCCCCCCCCGACACATATTCTTTGGTCTTGCTGTTAACTTGTAAAGCAAGACAATATTTAGAGTGCTTGCTCCAGCTACTGGTATATCAATTAGTTTTCTCTTACCTCCTGTTGTGTCACTTTCGTCTCCTCTTTGCGATGCAGTTCTAGCGTATCCTCCAGTTCTTTCTTCAAACATGCTAGATAACTTTGAAACTTCTCCTAAAAGAAGAAAGTCTATATTTTCAAAACCGTAAACATATTACGCAACTGCCTACATAGGTTCTCTGGTGTAGGAAGGGGGATGCGGGCCGCCCAGGGTTTCATCACTGAGGGGGGTGACAAAATGGCAAAAATATGTGTTTTAAAATAAAAAGCTCTCTCCCCACCCATTCTCTAGCTCAGTCAACAAATGCAACAAAACGCGGCTGTGTAGTGGAGAGCCTATGGATAAGGAATGGGATGGGGTGCAATGGGGGGGGCGGATGTGACAAGAAATTTTCCGCACCGGGTACCACCTGACCTTGCTACGCCACTGCATAGGTTGAGATACATACTTTATATTTGTCTTTTCATAAAAGTGTATGTTAGTGCCAAAGGTACATGAAGATGCCTTTTGCAGTTATCAGAGCAACACATCTAAATGCATGCCAGAAGGGTACACTACCTGGGCAGTAACTTTTAAAGCATGCTATTTTGGCAGTACATCTGACATTTTATCTGGGTACAGGATTTTTTAAAGTTACTGGCATGTTCTTAGGTGCCGCACTGTGATGATTTTATATTTCAGACATACGAATGCAGAAGTTTCTTCTCGCAAATGCACAGAATAAATACAACAGCCATAGCAGTATCCACCCCTTTAAAGACCTTGAAGCCTAGAAGAAACAAACCCACTGCCCCTTGGTTTTCTGAAAACCCAAGGCAGCAGAAACAAGAAGGCAGAAAACAAGACGGACTCTGCGGAAAGGGCTACAATTCCACTGAAAAAGACAAATATAAGGCCAGCCATGCCATGTATAATAAAAACCTTGTGCTTAAAGCAAAGTCAACATATTTTACCCAAAAAATAACTGATGCCAATAATTCTCCAAAAGAGCTTTTTAAGGTTGTGGTTAGCATGGCATCACCTCCCAGTACCCGGAACAACAACTTCCAGGACTTCTGTAACACTTCGGCTCATTTCTTCATGGATAAGAGTAGTCCAAATATACAACATTTTTGGAGAGAAGCATCAATCTAGGGGCCTATTAGCATAGCTGGCGGATCGCCACTGCCGGGCCAGCGGTGGCGATCCGCCCACCAAATTACCCATCTTCTCCCCCCGCCATATTAGTATGGGGAGGGGCATCACGGCGGAAAGACCGTCCGCCGCTTTTCCACCGTTGGATTCCCGGCCGGGCGGAAAAGGCCCTCAATATGGTGGTGCATTTTCAGTGCCTTTCCATGGCGGAGACTCTGCCATGGAAAAGAATGCGGAGTCCACTTCGGGGGGGCGTTGCGGGCCCCCGGGGGGGGGGTGGAGGTCTGCACTTGGGGGGTACCCATGGTACCCCCCAACATTGGCATATACAAGGTGGCAGGCACTGCGCGGTGCCTGTCACGTTGTGCATGCCAATGCACAACATGCATATATTGCATTGCGGCGGGTGCTGCTTACAGCACCGCCCGCCACAATGTAATATATGCGGGATGTCACCGCCAGGGTGGTGGTGGCATCCTAATTTCCATGGCGGGACCGCCGCAACTCTGGAGGTCGGTCCCGTGTACCGTTACGTTGGCCATTGTAATGGACCAGTTAGTCTGGACGATTACCCCCTAAATATGCCTATTCTGGAAAATCCATATTTTTCAAATGTATCCCCTCTTACTCCACAGCAAGTAACTTCGCTTATTAAAACAACTGAATGAGGCTCTCCCTTGGACCCGTGTCCTCCCTCTATCATTAACATGGCTGCGGAAATGGTGTCAGAATACTTGACCATGATTTTTAAAGCTATGTTGTCTTCTGGACTCTTCCTTTGGTCTGGAAAGAGGCCTACACCCATCCTGTGCTAAAAAAGCGCCAATCTCAATTCTGGGGATTCAAACAACTATAGACCTATTTCCCGCCAACCCCTACCTGCCAAGATGATTAAAAAAGCATTGAATCAGCAACTGGGTCAATTCTTATTTCATCATTTGTTGCTAGATACCATTCAATTCGGTTTCGGGAGTGGTCACAGTACCGAAACAGCCCTGATAAAGACTACCAATGAAATCTGAACTAGAGTGGGTGGCGGTAGTAGCGCACCTTTGGTGCTCCTTGACTTATCAGCAGCCTTTGATAAGGTCGACCTCAACATCTCGATCAACTGTCTCAGGGCTGTCGGTATCAAGGGGTCTACCCTCAAACTTCTAGGATCCTTTCTTTCGGAAAGGAAATAGATGGTGGCCCTTGATCCCTTTGTATCGGAACCCTTTAGTCCGCCTTGAGTGGTTCAGCAGGGGTCAGCCCTTAGCCCCACGTTTTTTAACGTACATGTTAAACCTCTGGCAGCCTTGATGAGATCCTTTGGTTTTGACCTGACCTCCTACATCGATTACACTCAGATTGTGGTTGCCATGTCTCCCGAAAATATTCACACTGGCGTAAATTTAAGTAATTGCATGGTAGCAATTGGTCACTGGATGAGCCAAAATTGTCAATAACGTAACTTTGCGAAAACTTAAGACATCTTGTTTGGGAATAACCAGATTTTATGGGCCCCAGCTTGGTGGCCCCAAGAAATGGGTTCCCTGTAGTGAGGGCTGCCCTTTACATACATAGCTAAGTTAGCATAACCGCGTTAGATGTTAGAAAGCCATCTTGCCACTTTTGCTGCTTTTGCACACGACACTGCAGTTAGATGTTATTTGAAATCTGCAGGCTCGCATGAGAACTGTCTGTTGTTCACATCCATAGCCGTGAGCTGCGACCTTGGTCTGAACATTGTGTACAGAAACAGTCTGGGTCGCCAGACAATGCATGTTTTTGAATTCAGGTTGATCGACCCACTATTTAGCCATAACACGCACGCAGCTGCAAATACCTGAAAGTCGAATGCTTTTAATATTGCCGTCTGCATGCTTTACACACATTCTGAAGAAGAGCTTTCCCAGGAGCAGAGCACACCTGATCCTGTGATGTGATCCCACTAAGCTGATCTTTACGGTATGGGGTTCCCCATTGAAGCCTAGAGACCTTTTATTGGTATAATAATATTAGTTTACTAGCGAAAGGAAGGTGGTTGTATTCCACTATCATTTGTATTATGATTTCTCCTTTCATTTTCTATGGTATTGTAACAATGCTGATGGTTTTGATTTTAATCGTTTGCGTGCTTATGTTAGCCAAAGTACTGCATCTTAGGACACAAGGTTTATAAAATAAACTCCTTAAACTTTACCGTGTCTTTGTTTACTCTTGTTGTGGACTGATATGAGAATAATAACGAACAGGTATTTCTAATTCCCACCATTCCTGAGAGTACTCTAAGTCGCTTGTTCTGGGTTGTCTATACATTGGGACCTCTGAGATAATACGGATAACGAATGGGACACTGATGCTGGTCGGATAGGGGTTCTGGGTTCTGAGGTGAGTTTTTGGTACACCACAATTCACTGAGGTCCTGGTTTCCTGCGCATAGTTCTGTGCATGAGCAGAATCCCTGCAACATGGCGCACCTAACGTTTGGTCTATTGATTTGAAACACCTTAGTAGTGCTTGTATTAGTCCATGACACCCTCACTCTTGTTTCCGGATGACGGGAGTGATGGATTTTAACCTACCTATTACTGACGTAATAGGTTCATTCAAGCTTGATCATTCAAAAGGTGTCTGAACCCTAGTGCTACTGATTAAACTCGTTGTAGATCATCTTTCTGTGTCCATATGGCGGTCGATATTCCGGCACATAGTCGTGCATCTCTACGACGTCACTTGACGCAGTATGGGGTGCCGGACGAAGGAATGGCTGTAATTTTTGTGGTTAGTGCCGACGCAGCGTTTCCTTATGAGTTGTTTTACTCTTGGGTGACTTTGCCGGCGGTGGATGAAGACGATGATACGTTTCATTCCTATACGGCCACGCAGCTACCTGCAAACTATACGCCATATAGGACTCAAGAAATTCCTATTTCTGCCTGGCAGCATAGTATTTGGTTTAATGGCGCCCTTTTCCCCATGCGGTTACACCGGCTAGAATGGGCCCTTTGTCCATAGCAGGAGCCACATGGCCGGTGCTAGCCGGATTTACGCCTCATCCCCGCTATCTACATGTGGCGGTGGCTGAGTGGCGTGTGCTCTACACAGCCCTTATTACAGTGCATAGGGCTTTAGTGCAGTACGTGTCACGCAACGTGCAGGTGGGGGCACCTGCTATTGCGGGACAACCGACTGATCACCACGCAGTGGTTATTAGTCCTGTTATGGTTAATTCGGTAATGGGCAAGCGCCACCAAAATAAGGATGAATTACCTTGGCTTGCTGAGAAATTTGACCAATTGGAAGCAGTTTTTCCGAATACTACTCCTGTGGAGAAACACAGGATACTCACCATTAGTTTGCCGAAAGACTTAGTCCCAGAAATGGCCGATTGCGACAACTGGGGCAAGGTCTTTGCTGCGACCTACTCGAAGTGCTTTGGCACTCCGTCTATGTCCGTGCTCCCCTCCGTCATTAAGCGCGTTCAAGACAATCACGGAGCGGAGGCAGCTGTGGAATTGGGAATGCGACTTGTCGGGATGTTCGATGTGGTTGCATCCATGGTAATGGGCAACCTCAATTCCAGGTGGCTAATAAATTAGATGCCGTGGACGTACTCGACAGACCCAAGCGATTCGCAAAAATTATTGCGGAAGCTTATAGAACTGTTGGTCGTAGTGCCTTGGGTGTTAAACCAACAGTGAAAGTTCCTGATTTGATACAGCAAACTACGGTGAGCTCGTCTGGTGACGACAAACGCCCAAATTTTCCGAAACAAAATTGGCGTTCAAAGAAACAGGGGAAGCAGCAACAGAAACATGGGTCTCGTCCTGCCTCACCCGTTCAGTCAACTAGTGAACGCACATATGATCTGCGCGATCGCTCTAGTATTAAGTCACCTGATAGATTTCAGGTTTCTGAACAACGTTCTCCTCGTTCTTCACAGGAAACATCGGCTTCATAATCCGGTGGCGGAGACCGTGGGAAAAGACGGGGTGCCCAACAAGGACGTGAGCAACCCCGTCAGACTGACGGTAAAGGCAAGCAAGACTAGTTTGCACATCAACGGCCCCCGTTTCAAAAGAAGAAGGTTGCTCCACTAACAGCGAGGTATGCCACAAATAGTGCGGACGCAGCTTCTGAAGCTGACATGGGCGATAACGCTGCTCGACAGCGCGGCGGAAGTTACAGTAGTGCGACAAGCACTGCGTCCATGTCTGGAGGCGGCAGCAACTGACACGTTCATTACTGTTAATACTTCTGACACTAGAGTGGCTCCCCCTGACCGACTATATGACATAGTCCTCTTAATTGAAGGTGACATATGACGTACAATTCAAGGGATTTTTTTGGATAATCTGACCTCTTCTTATGACATACTCTTAGCGGAGGCAGACTGGCCCCCGGCTTTCATTTTAGATGCTCCTAGAGGGGAGGAGGTAATCCTCCCGTCCTTTGCGCACACAGTGCCAAAGGACCAAGCTAAAAAGTTCGCTGAGGAGTGGGCTCTGGTGCTTGCACCAGAGTTATATCGTACTCAAGTCGGCTGGGATAAATTGTCCCCCCAACCATGAGATTCCATTGCGGTCTGAGCCCCAGCCACAACCCCAATATCCCATGCGCCGAGAAGATAGACCTCACGTCGCGGAAATCCTTGAACAATTGGAATATCAAGGAGTTATTGAAACATGTGTGTCACCAATGAATAATCCTTTATTCACTGTGACGAAGCCTGATGGGTCGTACCGCCTAGTTTTAGATTACCGGCATTTAAACTCTCATTGCCGGACTTGTGCGGTACAGAATACTCACAGTTCGGCTCTCGTCGATAGTCTCATGCAAAAAAGGTTTAAAACCACACTTTAAAAGCCATAACCGGTCCTCTATTAGCAGTCAGTGGACAGCGTTTACTTCGGGCGGCAAACAAAAACAGTTTAAAAGACTAGCCATGGGCTACAAAAATAGCCCTGGCGTCTTTGCCGCACGTGTAGTCTCTCTTTTAGAGAGCATTGACCCTGATGCGTACTCGTATGTCGACGATATCTATCTCACAGACGACGAGTTTTGGCCGCATCTGAGTCGCGTTGATCGCATCATTGTTATGTTAGCAGACTTCGGTTACAAATTTAACTTTGCGAAGTCTCACATTGCAGAGTTTACAGTGCTGTTCTTGGGCTATGAGCTCAACAATGAAGGTCGAGGTTTGGCTCCTCACTTTCTAGAGAAGTGCGCATGCCTGCGCGCTCCTACAACACTGAAGAAATTGCAATCTTTGCTGGGCTTTCTGAATTTCGGTCGTACATACATTCCTGATTATGCCCAGCGTATCAAGCCGCTTTATGCCTTGGTACAACCTACTTTTTCCAAATCGTGCTGGCTGCCGGCGCATTCAGCTATTTTGCAATTACTGCAAGCTGATCTTCTTGCTTCAAAATACTTACTGACACGTGACAACTGCACTAGCCTGGTGATAAGAATTGTGCCAGGCACAGTGGGTTTCACGTACTTAACGTTCAATGAGGGCGATACTGTCCCCATTGTCTACAAATCACACCTGTACAATTCGACTGAAACTGCGTTTTTCCTCTGTCGAGAAAGTTCTAATGGCGGTGCAGATGGCGATTCTTAAAGAACGAGCGCTGTCGCAAGGAAAACGCATGTTGGTTGTCACACCATATCCTGCCCTTGAGGCAGTGACAAAAGCGAGTGTACCAAATTCTAAAGCTTTGCATCCACGGTGGATACAATGGGCCACTTCCTTGACATCGCCTGATGTCACCTATATCTTTGATGCCTCATTACAGATTCAGGAGTACTTGCAGTATGAATTCGTTCATCCAGCTCCTCTGTCTTTGCGCCCGCTCGAAGATTACCATTGTGTCATTTACACTGACTGTTCCGCGCAACCGGCGACTGGATCGAAGCATGCCTATTCAGCGGCCTGCGCAATTGTGGTGGGTACATTCGTAAATGGTGAATTCCAATCTGATGTCGTGCATACGCAGTCATTGGGTGATTGTACCGCACAATTAGCGGAGCTTCGTGCTCTGGTGCTTGCACTGGAATTAGCTGACCCTCGTGTGACTACTCTTATAGTAAGTGACTTGTTTTATTGTGTTCAATCCTACAACGACAATCTACATTTTGGGTCGAAAAATGAATATCGGGATTCGAAAGGTAGCACTATTAACCATAAAATGCTTTGGGTTCGAGTGGCAGAACTTAAAGAACGACTGCCACTCGTGAATGTAATTCACACTCTTGGTCACCAAAAATTTGGTGCCCATGCTGTCAGAAACAGCTTGGCTGACGAGGCAGCAAAAACAGCAGTGGCGACGTACTTAGTTGCAGCAGTTACAAGATCCAAAACTAAGATCGATGATGACTTCTTGGCAGCTATCGCTGCTACGGAGAAGGGAACTAATTACCCGAGAGGTTTCCCTTCTCGTTACCATTATCACTTAAGTCCTGATAACGTCCCGTTAGTGAGGATTAACGATGTTGGTGACAGATTGATTCCCAACGCGGACTGCAGACCATCTTTGATATTAGCAGCTCACGAGGGTATGGCCTCTGCCCACGCCGGTGTTGCAGCCACTGTATATCTGTTACAACGTTACTGGTGGTGCAGTTTATATAAACAAGCTCTCCCTTATGTTCTTATTTGTGACATTTGCCAGCAGATTAAACCTTCAACTGCTGCGCGCCCACCACAAACTCAGTTGTATATATCTAATAAACCACTTGGGTGCGTTTATTTAGATCACTGTGGTCCTTTTTTCTCTGATACTGCGTACAAGTCTGAGGTTCTGTAATTCTCAAGTCTGACTCCATTTTGTTCTGTGCCACCATTTTGTGTTGCCCTCACGTAGGCCTGTGAAGGTAGCCTGGCGAATAAAGTGGCCTGGCCTTCTTAGTTCATGTATACATTAACTAGGTTTCTTTTTGACTCTGAAATAAACTGTAAGAAACTGACCTCTGCACCTTAAACTGACCCCCCAAAGCCAATTTCCCTGATCGATCTTTGTCTGAGATTGCCAATCAATGTTCAGGACATCGTTAACTTTTAGTTTCCTTGCACATGCCTTATCTTGTTCAGCATCTGTTACCGTTTCTTTTTTATGTTTCTTCATTACATGGGTTATGCTTTCAATTATAGGTTTGTCCGGCTTGTGGAGATTGAATTTGGGACATTCCTAATAATCAACTTTTGGGTTGGGATACTCTAAATTGAGTTTTTGTTATGTGACACTTTGTTTGAAAATGTACCTTATTGGCTAGAATTTTGTGCAGTGGGTGTACATTTATAATGTGAATATTGGGTATAAAAGGAGACGTCTCATCTTAGTAAAATGAGCAGTCGCCTGAGAATTTACACCGTGATGTATTTCTAGGATCACTGTTACTAGCTTCGTACCATAGCGCTAACGCGTACTCGTGTAGCTTTATTCACGAGATTTTTTATCTTATTTTAAATATACTGTTATTCGCGCTGCTACTCCTGGCGCTTGGCGCTTTTGTTGTTTATTGCTTGGGGGATTTAGTTAGCTCTAACTTGCATTATAAAATCTTGAAAACTCACCTGCACTTTGCGGGATTTAGTTAGAACCCAGACTTCGGGGGGATATTGAGGACGTGATCGCGGCGTCCCGGCCGCCATCTTGGGTGAGGCTCCTGGATCGGGCCACCTTCAGGTGACATCTTTGGTGGGTCTAGAGGTTTTTCCTCGTAGGACTCCCGCGCGGTCTCTTCACCACAGTATATAAGGGATGTGTGTACCGGCGCGCAGCGAGCGCGACGGCGGCGCGCCGGAGGTGCACCAGAGGTAAGCCCGTTTGCGCCCGTTCGCGCACAGGTCGTGCCGGGAGCCGGGGATTCTGCCCCATCGTCCGATGTCCGGTTAATTTATACTAGAGACATGCTGTTACACCTGGACCCAGGTATGGCTATGCGGCGCCAGCCCCAAGCCACCACTAGGTGTAGGCAATCCCTGTCGTGTGGTCTGCTGAATGTGAGATCCCTTTGTAAACATCACATGGAAATTGCACTGCTCATAGAGTCCTGCGAGTTAGATGTTCTCTTCATGACAGAAACGTGGACTAGAGTGGACTGTGCGGTGGAATTGGGGCTGGCGTGCCCTCCTGGTTATAAGATCAGACATAATCTGCGGGAGGGAGCTAGAGGAGGCGGCGTGGGTTTCATCTGCAGGGAATCGCTTAATGTCTCACTACTTGAGACTAAGAGTACCCAGGGCTGTGAGACTATGGGCTTCTCCCTGACAGATCAGGGAGGTACTCTCTATTCTGGCCTGCTGTGCTATCGACCCCCTGCCAGCACTCTGTCAGCTGTATCTGAGTTAATTGATACCATCTACGAGCTTTCTAACACCCATGCCAGGACTTTGATTCTGGGAGATTTTAATCTACGGCCAGATGGATCCACAAGGTCTGTCCTCTCAGATCTGGTCCAGGCCTGTAGTAACATTCACTTGCAGCAGCTGGTGCACTCACAGACCCACACTAAGGGACACACTCTTGACTTGATCTTTGCTGATGCCAAACAGGTAGTGGTTTGTGACATCCTCCCTCAGTGTTGGACGGACCATGCCCTAGTTCTCTTTTCCATCGCACTACCTACGGTAACATCTGGGAGTGGAAGTATCTGAGCTAGGACCAAGACGGGTAGGCAGTGGTCAAGGCTGCTAAAACAATCTTGCCTTCCGTCTCTGTTGGGTGGGGAATTCCCCCTAGGAGACAGTGTGGATGCGAGTTATGAGTGTCTCAGCCGTAATATCCTCAGTTCCCTGGAGGCGGTGGCCCCCCTGCGGAAAAATCAGGGATAGATCCAAGATCGCTATGCCTTTGTCTACAGCGGAGTTGTCACAACTGAAGCTCTGCTGTAGACGAGCAGAGCGTGTTTGGAGAAAACAATACCTGGAATCTGAGAAAGCCCTTTTTAAAAAGGCATTAGTGAATTACAAGACGCAGATTAAGGGCGCCAAAGCGAGATTCCTTGAGGAATCGCTTTTAAATGCAGCCAATAAAACGCAGGCCTTATTTAAGATCGTTAGGGATCTTTCTCGACCTGCTTGTGCTGCTAATGACATCCTTGCCTCCCAGGCTTTATGTAACTCTTTGGCGCAGGCCTTCGAAGACAAGATCGCTTTGATCTTAAGCAAGCTCGCCCCGGTGTCTTTGTCTGCTACTCAACCTATGCGTGGCCCTGTACCTGTGATTGACATAGTGACGACGGGGGTAGATGACAGACAGGCACAGTTAGATAGTTTTCCCCTTCCGTCTTTGGAGGAGTTTTGCCTGTTGGCCAATAGCATATCCTCTGGCTCCCCTCGGGACCCATTGCCACACAAATACTGGAAAGTATTCCAGGCGGAGCTTTTTCCTCCGCTGCACGCTATCTGTTGTCAGTCTCTCTCAACGGCACGAGTTCCGGAGTGTTGGAAAATAGCAGTGGTCTCCCCATTATTGAAGAAGGAAAATCTGGACTCCACCTGCCCTGCGAACTATAGACCTATTTCGCTGCTCCCTTTTCCCATTAAGATTCTGGAGAAGCTGGTTACTAAACATCTGTCCAGTTTTATGGAGACCAATCTCCGTTTGGATGTGAATCAATTTGGTTTTAGACCGTTTTGGACGATCTTCGTTCGCGAGTCGACACTGGACGAGCAGCCTTTTTAGTGTTGCTCGACATGTCGGCCGCGTTCGACACGGTTAACCATGACATTTTGGTCAGAAGGCTGGAGGAGGCAGGTGTGAGGGGTTTGGCCCGTGATTGGCTGGTCTCCTACCTGGGAGATAGACGTCAGGTAGTGGCCCTGCCACCGTTCCAGTCTGACATCAAAGTGGTCGAGCAGGGCGTCCCGCAAGGGTCTGCCATCAGCCCTATTTTGTTCAATCTCTACCTTCGACCTTTGGTGAGCTTGATTAAATCATATGGCATCTCGTTCATTAATTATACAGATGATACGCAGCTCATCTTTTCCATCGAGGGCAAGGATGCAGTGCCTTTGGAGACTTTTCATCAATGCATGGCGTCTACTGCGGATTGGCTGAGGCAAAATTCCTTGCAATTTAACAGCTCTAAAACAGAGGTACTGCGTTGTTCGATGGATTGTGTTCCTCGGCCATTACCTCCTGACTTTTGGCCTACTTCCTTCCAGGACGCCCCTCCGGCAGCAGCCTCCGCCAGGAATTTGGGCGTGGTGCTTGGCCCTAATCTTCAATTGGACCTTTTTGTAAACAAAACTGTGGCCACTTGTATGGCGCTGCTTCGTATGTTGTGGAAAATTCTTCCGCTACTACCGGCCTATGCTCGGCCAGAAGTGGTGCGGGGCACCATATTGAGCAGGCTGGATTATTGCAACGCATTATTGCTAAGAGCACCGGCTAACCTGGTGGTTAAGCTGCAGTGTGTGCAGAATATGGCTGCCAAACTGGCTCTTTCTCGGCGCCGCTCTGATTCATCTTCTATGGCGCTGGTGAACCTTCACTGGCTGCCCATTTCACAGCGGATTATTTTTAAAGCACTTTGTTTAGTGTTTAAAGGACTTTATGGCCAAGGACCTGCTCCGCTGCAGGAAATGTTTACATGGTATGTGCCCACACGCTCCCTTCGTTCCTTGTCAGCACATTTAGTGGTAATCCCGAAGGTTTTGAGGGCCCGGATGGGCGGGCGGTCATTTAAATTCGTGGCAGCCAAGTATTGGAACTCTTTACCCTCGTCGTTGAGAAGCTCGGGAGATTTCTCCTCTTTTAGGAAGGGATTGAAAACGTATCTTTTTCCTAGGTCAGATTAATCCTTCTGTCTTTGTGTTTTGTGCGTTATTGGTAAAATGTCTAAGCGCCAGGATACCCTTCGGGTGACAGTCTGCGCTATACAAATACGCGATACATACATACATACATACTAGTTGCAGCTAATAAACTTGGTCACTGATGCCATCCAGAAGTATTCCGTGTCTCTGTATACCAAGACAGGTGAACTCGAAGATCTTAGGCGTGCCCCTGACGCCGCTGGGTTAAACCCCGGTTCTTCAACTTCAGCGGTACTGGTCCAAGCCCGAAGATTGTGAGGAGCCCCGTGAGGAAATTCTGGAGGACGGCCGCCACTTCAACCACCCCTGCATGTCGACGTGGACCGAAGGTTTTTTTCTGCAAGGCTTCCCCTTTCCGACGGCTGCAAAGGACTGCTGCCCTGACTGTCGCCCTGTCTTGGACGCTCTTGTGATGATTTGTAAGGCGAGACGTTAGACGGTCTTCACGTGGCATGACAGACATTTTGGTTAAGTATAAGTGGGTCGCTCCCACGACTTTGTTTTGTTTCTTGGTTTTGATTCGGCCATTGCAATAGTCGAAGCCGGGGGGTTCGTATATTTGCGAGTGTATCATTTTTGATAACCCCTTGAAGTTTGAAGCAAGACTAGTGAGCTAAAAGATGCCTGGTTTTAGCAAATTTAGGAAATGGTTTTGTTGTAGTTGTAATAGGGATTCCCGATTGGAGGACTCGTGTCCGATACCTCCGGTTGGAACTCCAACTTATGAGGTCTATTCAAAGCATGGTGTAGGTCCCATTACCTTTAATGAAATATGGGTCCGTTATACAAGGAAAGATGGTGTTTTACGATGGCCCCAACATGGTAGTTTTGAATCAGATGTTTTAGATAACCTAGAAGTTGCACTATTTAAGAAGAAAACCCGGCCGGCGATGTTTTACTCTTTCCGCCTTTGGCGTAAGGAAGCCAAACAGGGAGAAATTAAGCAAGCTAAGAGAGATAGGAAGGAAAGGAATATATCGGTAATGCAAGCTGCTAGGCAGTTTGAGGAAGATGAAGAAGATCGTGCGATTGAAGTGTCAGATAGACAACATTGCATGGCCATTGACAAATGTTACCCGGCTTTGCCACCTCCCCTTTCAAATGTGACTGTAGACCTTGAAAAGGATCCTTTGATGTCACATTTACTGAGATTACCACCCCCTTATGTGCAGGGTGCTACTGCACCTCCGTTACCTCCAGTTGTTGCACCCCTTGTTGTCGTTCAACCCCCTGTTGTTGTTCAGCCACCCGTTGCTTCACAGGTGGTTCGTCCTCCCCCGGCGCAGCCCCCTCCAGGGCCGCCAGCCTTGCCACCAGCCTTGCCTCAGACTCCTTTACCTTACACTCCTTTATCTTCGACTTCTCTTATTTCTGTCCCTACGTCTCTGTCACCTCAAAACACTTTGTCTCCTGTCCTCATGTCAACTTCTTCTCCTTCTGCTCGGCAACGAATGACTGAGACTGTCACTAGTCTTTTGTCTCCTTTCTTTGGGTCACTGAATATGACCCCTGTTTCTGAACGTAAGCAGAGACGTAGTTAGCTCCCTGGTCCCGAAGAGCGGGCAGTGTTAGATCTCCTTGCTCGTAGATGGGTTTCGAATACCTCCAAGTACAGTCCACAAGTGGTTATGGATATCTTCCTACAAAAGGTATGTTTTTGATGTCATGTGTCCTTCCTTCGTCAGGAGTGGGAAGATAATGAGTTGGGTTCAATTCCACTGGAATTGCTTAATGTTCAGTCTGAATTTGCTAAAGGGACGATAGTGGGTTCCGATGTTGAGGAAGCGGTAGAGACACTACTCACTTTAAGGTCTAGACTTCCACCTCAGTCATTGTTCGAACCTGACCCTTCTATTAGGAGAAAAGTGAAGCAGTATCCTATGAGAAAGGTTCCCCCTGTATGGAGAGAGGCAGTTTTGGCTGATGCCGCTCATGGTATTGCGGCTGCACCGGCTCATTTTCAGCGAGTGTGGGTGCATGTCCCTTGGAAGAGAGCTGAGGTCCTGGCTCTTAAGCAGACTTTGCCTGACCCCCGTAAAAATCCTGCTGGTTATTATAAGGAGTTGTCTCAGACAGTTGATGCGTGTGTTATGAATTTAGCTGACATAGATATGTTGATGGGTGATATAGTTCCTCAACCCTTGTGGGCGAAGATCTGTCACGAGGATCACGCGCCAGAGTTAGGAGATACGTGGGTTAATATTACTACTGCAGATGGTCGGCAGGTAGGAGGTGCCAAACCTAAACCCTTAGTTGCAGAACTACCTGGTAGGATTATTAATTTAATGAAAACTATGATGCCTCCTCTGCGGGTGAATTGGGACAAGTTAGCAGCATGCAAACAAAAGAAAGACGAAAGCGTGTCTGATTTCTTCACTAGGTTTGAGGAAACATTCATTGATCATAATGGTCAGGATATGAGTACAGAAGGTGGTCAGAGGTTGTTTGTAGATAAGTTTGTTTTTAATTTACTTCCTGAACTTTCTAATAAGTTAAAGGACTCTGAGAGTTCATGGGCTGTTTCTTCTTCGGCTCAGATATTGGTTACTGCACAATACTATGAGAATAGAGATAAAGATGAGAAGGATAAAGTAGAGAAGAAGACTAGAGAATTAAAAATGAAAGTTCTTCTGCAGCAGGCTTATCCGCCTCGCCCTAATCAGCGTCAGTTTCAGCAACCTTCCCAGTTTCAGCAACCCCCACAGTTTCATAAACTGTTGCAGAAGCCTGAGTCTTTTGCTTCCCGACTCCCGCTTGGCCCTAATCAGTGTGCTTATTGTAAAGAAGAAGGTCACTTCAAGAATAGTTGCCCGATCTTGCTACAGCGTGCGAATGGTATGTCTGGTCTGAGAGGTCGTGGTGGTTTCCAACAAGTACCTAGGGGTAGGGGACGTGGTACGTTTCCCCAGAATGAACGTTCCTTTTCCCCTCAGAATTCTATGAATTATTTTGACCAACAGAATGTTCCGACCGTCCAGTCCGCTCAATACTACACTGATGATTATTATGTTGGAAGTGAGAGTGCTGGTTTTAATGATAGTTAGGACAGCCATGGACAAAGGGAGGGAGTAGTGTCAGTTCCAGTAGACCAGAGTGGACCTTATGTTGAAGTGATTACATCAGGTGTGGCAGAACCTTTTCTTTTGGATACTGGTGCAGCAAAGAGTTCTATCATGCACTCTAAACTCCCCGGCGCACCTTTGTCTGGCTTGACCAATATTTCAGTAGGATTTTCTGGCGCCCCAGTTCGTAATCCGGTTTCTTGTCCTTTGCCCCTTTCTATTGGTCCCTGTGAATTGGAGGCTCCCTTTATTCTAACGACGGGCTGTGGCGAGAATCTGTTGGGTTTGGACTTGTTGAAAAGATTGCATACAACATTACATTGTTCTCCTTCAGGAGTACATCTTACGGTGGGTAAGAAAGTGATTTCCCCGATGTATCTGTCTGAGGATCGCCTTCCACTGGAACTGCGTTCTCTCCCTGATACACTTTGGGCTACAGGTCCCAATGATGTTGGTCTCTTACAGATTCCACCCTACGTTGTTACCCTTAAGTTGAATGCTAAATTACCTCGCATTCCCCAGTACAAAATTTCCAGTGATGGCGAAAGAGCTCTTTTAGCGATTATCTATGATTTAGTTGAGAAAGGTGTGGTTGAAGAAACGAGAGGTAATGTGTGTAACAGTCCTGTTCTGCCTGTCCTTAAGCGTACTGACTCTTCTCAGCCACCTGTGTATCGGTTTGTGATCGACCTTCGAGAGGCCAATAAGATCGTTGTGCCACAGTTTCCTGTTGTCCCGGACATTACTGCTTTATTGACTATGATCCCTGCCTCAGCTGCTTGGTTTTCAGTTATTGATCTGAAGAACGCTTTCTTCAGTATTCCGATTGCTGAGGAAAGTAGGGATATTTTTGGCTTCTCTTTAGGAGGCCGCAGTTTCCGGTTTAAGCGCGCTCCTCAAAGTTATTGTGAGAGTCCCTCCATTTACAGTCAGGCTTTGAAAACTCAGCTTGATACTCTTGCATTGCCTTCTGGTGTTAAGCTTATCCAGTATGTTGATGATCTGTTGGTTGCTGCTGATAATGAAGAGATTTGTAAAGAAGTTACTCTTTCTTTGTTGCGACACCTGTCTGACCTTCATCATAAAGTGTCACCTTTGAAGTTGCAGTATTGCCGCCAAGAAGTGACCTACTTAGGTCATCTCTTGTCGAAGGAGGGAAGGCGATTGACCCCAGAGCGTATTCAAGCGATTGCCCAAATGACTGTGCCATGCACACAGAGAGAGGTGCGTGCCTTCTTAGGTATCACCTCGTATTGTAGACAGTGGATTCCGAATTTTTCTTTGCTATTGAAACCTTTGTTGGCACTTACTCTTAAGGACACACCACACCCTCTTCCTTGGTCTGACGAATGTCAAAAGAGTTTTTCCGAATTGCGTGATGCATTGTGTTCTGCTCCGGTGTTGGGTACCCCCGACTACAGTAAACCTTTTACACTTTATGTACACGAGAGAGAAGGTTGTGCGTTGTCAGTGTTGACGCAACAATTTGGAGACAAGCAGCGCCCATGTGTGTATTTTTCAGCTACTTTAGATCCGGTAGCTAGGGCGTTGCCTAGTTGTCTAAGAGCTACAGCGGCAGCGGCTGTTTCTATCCGACAGTCTGCTGGTTTGGTATTGGATAATCCATTGATTGTGATGGTCCCACATGCAGTGGATACCCTATTGAATAGAACGAAGACTCAACATCTTAACAGTGCGCGTTTGTCAGGTTATGAGTTGACGCTTTTGGCTAGCCATGTGCACATAAAGCGGTGCAACACATTGAATCCAGCTACATTGTTGCCGATTTTTGTAGAGACAAATGCTCAGGAACAGCATGACTGTTTTCTCCCGACAGAGGAGGAAACGAAGGGTAGAGTTGATCTGAAAGATACTCCTCTTTCGAATCCTGATGGTACCCTATGGGTAGATGGTTAGTGCTTTAAGCTTCCGAATGGAGAGACGACTGCAGCATATGCTGTCACAACTTTGCACACGATTGTTGAAACAGCACGTATTGCACAGAATTCAGCGCAAGCAGCGGAGTTGATAGCATTGACTAGAGCGTTTGTGTTGTCAAAAGGAAAGAGAGTGAATGTTTATACTGATAGCCAATACGCATTTGGCGTGGCTCACAGTTTTGGTCGCTTGTGGAAAGAGAGAGGATTTCTTACTTCCCATGGTACGAAAATTCAGCATGGACAATTAGTGAGTGAACTTCTTGAATCACTTACTTTGCCGACCCAAATTGCGATAGTGAAGTGTAGTGCGCATAAGAAGGTTACGGATGATGTGGGTCAAGGGAATGCGTTTGCAGATGAAGTAGCGAGAGAAACGGCAAAAGATGTGACGAGTCGGATGTATGTTGCAGGTCCTGCCAGATGGGTTGTGGAAGGAGGAATGTGTGAAGATACAACAGAAAGTGTGAAGATGATTCAGGCAGAAGCTACTGAGAAAGAATTGAGTATGTGGAGAGAGAGTACGGGAATGTTGGATTCAACAGGCTGTTAGGTTGAGTTGTCAGAGCACCAGCGATGGTTGTTGCCGGATGCATATGTGCTTCCGGTGGTTACTATGGCTCATGGGTCGGCTCACATTAGTTCAAAAGGGATATGTAAGTTGTTGGCTCCGGTATGGCAGAATGGTGGAATTCCTAAGTGTGCTGAGAATTTGGTTAAACACTGCATGATTTGCTTGATGCATAATCCTGGAAAGGGAACCCCAACTCCAGCGGGCCATTTTGCTCCTCCAACGTATCCGTTCGAGGTGCTGCAGATAAGACTATATTCATATGGAAAGATGCAATAACTTGAAGTATGTGCTTGTGGTTGTTTGTGCCTTTTCCAGATGGATAGAGGCCTACCCCCTAAAGGATAATACTGCCTTGTCTACAGCCAAGGTTTTGCTCAAAGAATTATTTCCCAGATATGGCTTGCCGAGGATGGTATAGAGTGATAATGGAAGTGAATTCGTGGGTCAGATTATGCAGAAAGTATGTGCGGGTCTGGGTATCAAATAGAAATATCACGCTGCAAATCACCCCCAGTCAGCAGACCTGGTCGAGTGCTATAATGGCACTCTGAAGCTGAAGTTGGCCAAGGAGCAAGCGAGCTCTGGTCTTACATGGCCCGATGCCTTACCATTGGCACTTTTGTCCACGAGAACGACAGTACATTCTCGCGTGGGACTTAGCCCATACTAGATTGTTTTGGACGCCCGGCGAAGGTCTGGGGTGTGCCGTGGCCTAAGAAGTACAGTGATATCGAGTACCCTATGTTGGTTGACTACTTACATGATTTGACTGCTAAATTGCGTGTTCTTCACCAACAGGTCCATGACACTTTGCCTTCAGTTTCTGTAGACGCAGGCCACACGATTCAACCTGGCGACTGGGTTCTAACCAAGAATTTCCAGAGGTCAAAGTACTTGGAACCAAGATGGACCGGTCCATACCAAGTCCTGTTATCAACTCGGACTGCTATTAAGGTGTTCGGCAAGAAAAACTGGGTACATGGTACCCATTGTAAGAAGATACCTTTACCCTTACCGTACGATAAGTGGGTCCGGGAAGGTGTTGCCGATTCCGAGAGTGAAAGGGTTCCGAGATTTGTACCTTTTAGCGATACACATCTGGAATGGACTCAGTCAGAACGTGCGAATGATAAAGTGTTGCAAGAAGCTGTGCCGCCGTGTTTGAGACTTGATACTACGCACCCAGAGACACTCTTTCAGGATCAAACTGTGCCTGGTAAAGAACGCTACAACTTAAGGTCTAAAAAGGACAAATAAAATTTGAATTTTTTTTTGAATTACACTCTTTCAGACAAGAGACTATTTTTCTTTTTCTTTTTCGAACCACCATCCGGGTTCAGCTGCAGGGTCGCGGTATAAGAACTTAAGGGGTGGCCCGCGTATTGACGAAAGGTCTGCGGTTCTAGGGACGTCTAGGACGCCTGGACGCACACTTGAGTGAAGAAGGAAAATTGCCGCGAGCAGCACGTTAGAGGATGGAGTCTGTTGTAACTGAAAGAGATGTTGTGAGAATAGATCTTAAGTCAAGATTTTGTACATTGATACATAGCAAATGTTTTATAATATTGTGCTTTTTGACGTTTTTAAATATCACATTAGCTTGTGTGGGTTGGACTGTCTATGCTACACAACAGACATCTGCACCCACCTCCCAACCTATGCTTTCTTTCACTACTGTTTCTTTGCACCAGTTTTATATGTTGCCTGAACATGAACAGACAAGGAGATCAGAATTTGTCAACAACTCGTTTATACAGTTGTTGCATCAGCATCAGTTAGTAGTAAATACCACTAATTGTTGGGTTTGTGGTCTTATGCCTCATACGACAGATAAAGGTATGCCATATTTGGTTTTGCCTTTTTCTTTTAATGGGTCTGTGTGGGCTTTTCAGACCATGTTTATCTATGCAAATGAGGTACGCCCCTCACGTTCCCTTAAAGATAACTCGAGCAATAGTGCCTTAATAAGGGGAATAGTAGCTATGATCCGAGATATTGATGCATATAATGCTATCCCTAAGGATGAGGTGCAGGCTTACGTTGGTTGGAACGTGACTGGATATAGTACCAGCTTGACAGAGAAGGAGAGACGAAAAAGGTCTCCCCCTATTTGGATTGTACCCCACCAAGGCCACTTTTGTTTTCAAGGTAATGGTCGGAATCCGAAAGCTCAGCTAGGTAAGAGTGTGTGTGCTCAAACCTATGTCTATTCATCTCGGACTTCTCCACCGTTTGTGCCAGCTAAAGGCACATATATTGTTTGTCATGACAGAGCCTACACATGGTTGCCACCTGATTTTTCAGGAACGCGTTATGTGGCGTTTCTACTTCCCCCTACATACACTACTGCTTCAGACTATCATAGAACGAGATATGGTAGAGGTGTCTTCAATAAGGAAGATACCGCAGCACACGAAGTAGGAGATTTGTTCAAGGGCTTCTTACCCTTTTGGGGTCCTATGATCAATAGTAGACATATTCGACAGCTTGTCCGCGTTGTTGAAGCTACTATTAATGAGACAGCAGGTGCTCTTAGTAATGTTACAGCTGAGCTTCAAGCGGACCACCCTATGACTTTGCAGAACCGTATGGTATTAGACATCATACTTGCAGATCGAGGAGGAGTATGTAAATTGATTGGATCCAGTTGCTGTGTTTACATACCAGATAATGCCCCTACAGTGTACCAAGCCATCTCTAGGTTGTATGAAATCTCTGAGTCTATCCATGTAGACGAAGGAGACTGGTCATTGACGGGATGGTTTTGGGGACTGCTGTCCAAATGGGGATGGAAGATTTTGACATTCCTTGGTGTGGTTTTAACCATCCTTTTCTCTTGTTGTCTTTGCATCCAGTGTGGTCCCACCATTTGTAGTCTTTGTGCTACTATGTGTGTTCGGAGACCTGTCCCGAAAGAAGTAGAGAATAATAAGATGATCCTACAGCAACACCTTGATGACCTAATGAATACCGACATAGACCTAGATTCAGATTGACATGAGTCTTAGGTTATTGCCTACATAATGGCAAAAGGAGGGTCTGAGGTTCTGTAATTCTCGAGTCTGACTCCCTTTTGTTCTGTGCCACCATTTTGTGTTGCCCTCACGTAGGCCTGTGAAGGTAGCCTGCCGAATAAAGTGGCCTGGCCTTCTTAGTTCATGTATACATTAATTAGGTTTCTTTTTGACTCTGAAATGAACTGTAAGAAACTGACCTCTGCACCTGAAACTGACCCCGCAAAGCCAATTTCCCTGATCGATCTTTGGCTGAGATTGCCAATCAATGTTCAGGGCATCGTTAACTTTTAGTTTCCTTGCACATGCCTTATCTTGTTCAGCATCTGATACCGTTTCTTTTTTATGTTTCTTCATTACATGGGTTATGCTTTCAATTATAGGTTTGTCCGGCTTGTGTAGATTGAATTTGGGACATTCCTAATAATCAACTTTTGGGTTGGGATACTGTAAAATGAGTTTTTGTTATGTGACACTTTGCTTGAAAATGTGCCTTATTGGCTAGAATTTTGTGCAGTGGGTGTACATTTATAATGTGAATATTGGGTATAAAAGGAGACGTCTTGCCTTAGTAAAATGAGCAGTCTCCTGAGAATTTACACCGTGATGTATTTCTAGGATCACTGTTACTAGCTGCAGCTAATAAACTTGGTCTCTGATGCCATCCAGAAGTATTCCGTGTCTCTGTATACCAAGACAGGTGAACTCGAAGATCTTAGGCGTGCCCCTGACGCCGCTGGGTTAAACCCCGGTTCATCAAGTTCATCTTGGTTGCAGTGGATTCGTGCACACGTTTTCTGTGGGTATGGCCACAAAGGAGTGCTGATGTCCGTACTGTCATCAGGGATTTGCGTGTCTTTGTGGGAAGTTTTGCGTGTGGTACCTTTCATTCTGATCAGGGCCCTGCGTTTGCCTCGAAGGCGTACAAAGAAGCCATGAGAAATTTGGGGGTCCAAGTCAAATTTTCGTCTCCATACCGGCCTGAGGGCAATAGTGTGGTGGAGTGAATGAACCATGACTTAAAGCAATCTTTGACAGCTAGGGTTTTAGGCACTGGCCGGAACTGGCTAGCCCATTTGTATAACGTCCAACGTGCACTTAATAATCTCCCTAGAAGGTCTCTGGGTGGGCGGACCCCATACATGATGCTCTTTGGCATAAGAATGTTTGTCCCGGACATTGATGGTCTAGACATGGCGGCGTCAGCCGCACCCTTTGACGTAGATGATCACTGTGCTGTATTGCAGACTCTACAAGAAGCCAGAGACAGTCTCGCGAAGGAACATATGCCCTCCACATCTGATGCTGCGCTTCAGATTCCGGTAGTCGGCTGGCTACCTCGAGTTGGTGACCTGGTCCGTGAGAAGGTGGAGAACAAGAAGGAGTTCGGCCCCTCCTATCGTGCCTCGGTTCCAGTGCTTGGCGTGCAGGGTACATGAACAGTCATATTACCTCCACTTCCTGGTCGCAAGGATAACAGGTACATCTCCATTGACAATGTCAAACTACAGCGAGTGGCCGATTCTTCTTAGTACGACTCCAGCTGTTTCTTGCCCTGCGATGCTGAGAAACTCTGTTTTGGCTCCAGCTTCTACCACCTTGTCTGATGTTGCCATCGAGATGCATACAGTTACTGATCCTTTGTTACTACTACCAGCTGGTGGTCTGCCTGAAGATACTGAGTATGCTTATCCTGCGGATGTACAATTGCCTGTTTTACAATCCACAGCAGTTAATCAGTCCCGTTTCTCCTTTGACACTAACTCCATGACTTCCAATGCCCCATCGAAAGTTTCTATTTTTGCTGTCTGGTTTAAAAGACATTTTTTAATTCCCCCTTGGACTTACATTTGGCTGCTGCTCATATGTATTTTTTTGTTCATGTCCATTGGATTTGTGGTGGTCTTTTTTCAACTTGTGAATGGACACTACCTCAAAGAAAGATCGACAATTAGACTAATTGATGGAACTTTGGCCCCCCACTCCTCATCACACATCATGAAAAGGGACCAGACTTTTGTGAACATTACTGCCTGGCCAGTGTTAGATGGGATTGCGTGGGATGCTGTTAAATTTCAGATACATGGTCCAACTGAGGTTATCAATGTACCAAATGTATTTCGTGTTTCTATGGGGGATGTAGTTACACAAAACATCCGTTCTGATGATTGGGATGTTCAGGCCATAGAAGCACTATTTTCTGATTTGAAATATTGTGCTGCGTTTGAGGCAGAGGATTTGTATTTAGACACTGCTAATTACGGTGAACAGTTTTTCTATCAACATTATGGCAATCATTTCCTATATAAAGCCAATACGTTTCGAAATTTTGTAAATTTTACCCAATGGGAACATTGTCCAACGCCAATCCAGGGTAGCTCCACCACGTTGGTGGACAAATTCACATATTTTTCTGATTTCAGTGTTTCAAATCCTGCCTCCTTTTATTTCAAAGTGGCAGCTGAATCTGCCTCAAAGGTTAGACTGACACACACAAAACTATTATATTCTAAATCCTTTATGGATGATTTGGCAATCAGAGGTTATGATCTGTGGAAGGCTGCTATTGATCTTAAATTGGTTTGGGGCTCCAAACCGTGGCAGGTACAAGGAAGAGAAGCTTTGCATCGTGCCTGCCTTATACCAAATCACATTTTGTTTTTAAATTCAACAATCTTCCAAACCACCTGCCTTGGATTGGCTACATCGAAAAAACTAAATTTTCCCTCTACTCCGGATCTGGGTGCTTATCCGAATTGGGATAATCATACAGATCTGTCACTTAATGCGTTGCAGTCATCTATCTCTAATACATCCTTCAATATTTCCAAATTAGATCCGGAAGGATGGTTAATATGGCAGACGAGCTCAGATTCCTGTCAGCATCGTTTTTTGGGTTTAAGACCTGGATATACGCAAGTTCGGGTGGATCCTCGTTTTGAATCTTCTCATTCAGTTACTACCTACTCTGTAGGGAAGTTGTGCCAATCTTGGCTGCAACATTCCGCCCTGGCGTCTGTTAAACTTCATTTATCTAAATTACATGACAAAATAGATTTGAATGATTTTGTTAAAGGTCCTGTGGGTGGCAGGTCCAAAAGATGGGTGTATGCTGTTTATAACGAAATTTTGAAATTGTCACAAATTGAAGCTGCTTCCAGATTGAGGGCTATTGATCAAGCCAATATGGAAAAAGTACTAGCTGTTATAGATAATAGCATTAACACCCTTTCTTCCAGAATTTACACTTTAGACAATATTGTTTCTTCTGTTGTTGATATTGTACAGGACGATGTGTCTGTTTTGTATCATGGTCAAAATCAATTTCGTTCTGTAATGCAGTTTGCATGGACATTGCAAACGTTAAAGGCTGGGAAAGTCCCATGGGACTACATGAATACTTCATCTTTGTTTCTTCCCTTTAATCTAACTGCAAAACAACAATTTATGTCCATGAAAGATGCAACATACTCATTGCTGCATATTGAAAAGTTAGAACCTTTACCTTTCTCAGTAGCCAAATTGAATTCTGCTGTGTGGCTTATCCACGGGTTAATCACATTGCCGTTTCCTTTGTTTAAATTCAGTTCATGCATGAAACATTATGCCGTAGGTAGATATGAACAACTGGGTACTGCCTTCCTGCATGAAGTTTGGTCACTCCCATTTACATACAGGTGTACTAGAGACGGTAAAGAAGTCTACTTAAAGGGTGAAGAATGCACTTCCACACCTGATCACTCTGTGGTGTGTAGGCACATTCAATTGCATGGCGCATGCAATGTGCACGCTCCTAATTTAGCTTGCGTCCTGAAAGGGATTCCTGTACCAGTTATTACACCCTCTTTCACATTGCTGGCTAACGGTAGTTATTTACTCTTAAATAATGAAGCTTGCTGTGGGATGTTAGTGGGAATTCCCTACATAGTGACTGTATCACAGAGAGTGGTCTGCTGTAACAACGTCCTTTTCCCACCCCCGCATGGACGGCTGGATGTATCCATCTGGCCTTCCATTCCAACCTTGAAAGCAGAGTTCAACAAGATGAGCAGAATAAGGGCTCTATTGTCTCAAAAAGAAGTCGCGCTGACTTCTTCCCGAGAAACATTTGTCCTTCACGTAGCAAATACGCGCACCGAGGTGCAGGCGCTTTTGAATACTGATCTCCCCCTGCATTTTGGGGCCCTGATCTATCTTTAATGCCTTATCAACAAGTGGCTTGGCACATTTTTTCAAAATTGTGGGCTCTGGCCTCGTGGCCTCCTTCCAAACTATTTTTGGTGTGATCCCGGCATTTTTTCATTCTATTTTTTCCAGCGTCTTTGGCGGTCTCCCGTTGATTCTGGCCCTCGTAGCAGGAGTGCTGTTGTTAATCTGCTTACTTCGCAATGGATGCACGATTTGTGTCACACGACAGCCTGCCTCGGCTGCTACATCTCCGTGACCGGATGCTTCAATACTATGGTACATTACCATTGGCAACTTTAAGCATAGCCTATGGATTGTCCTTCCGGTTTTCCTACTTTACGTGTGTACAACCTGTCTTTCACTGCCTAGATTGTCCCTTCCAATGGGCTCTGGATTTGTGCTTGTCAAACTCGGTGTCTCCCTTCCCGGATTATGATCGACTAATGAGTCCCTTAGTGGCTCATGAGTTGAACTGTTCTGGTGTCAGGATTATTGCCTGTGGAGCGGCACATGGAGTCCTAGGAAATTGGGACATCGGTACGGCTGCATATGACTTTCTGGCAAGAAGTTATCTTGAAGTACACGTCGGTTGTCCTCTGATGGTACTAGAGGCTCCGATTGTTGAGGAACATGTATGTTCGTTTCCCTTATTGAATTGGATGGCAGACACTTTTGCAGAACATTCCAATGATTTCCTCTTGGAAGCCGTTGCTATACACGTTGATGGATTAACTGGAGGTCATCCGACTTTTCGTTGCACAGATTTTTTTCTTTACATTTTTTTTCCGTCATTGAGGCTCTCTGAGCCTGGCCATTAATCTTCCCATTCGAATTTTTTTTTTCCTTTTCTTGGTTTTTTCTCTTCAAACTTTCACTGCCCTTTATATGGATTTCCAACTAGCGCACTTGATTCCGTTCTATCGAACTTGAACTCTGCGTTCCCTGATTGTATCTCTATTGGCTAGTGGTCCGATCAAAGGGGGGTGTAGTGAGGGCTGCCCTTTACATACATTGCTAAGTTAGCATAACCGCGTTAGATGTTAGAAAGCCATCTTGCCACTTTTGCTGCTTTTGCACACGACACTGCAGTTACATGTTGTTATTTGAAAACTGCTTGCTCGCATGAGAACTGTCTGTTGTTCACATCCCTAGCCGTGAGCTGCGACCTTGGTCTGAACATTGTGTACAGAAACAGTCTGGGTCGCCAGACAATGCATGTTTTTGAATTCAGGTTGATCGACCCACTATTTAGCCATAACACGCACGCAGCTGCAAATACCTGAAAGTCGAATGCTTTTAATATTGCAGTCTGCATGCTTTACACACATTCTGAAGAAGAGCTTTCCCAGGAGCAGAGCACACCTGATCCTGTGATGTGATCCCACTAAGCTGATCTTTACGGTATGGGGTTCCCCATTCAAGCCTAGAGACCTTTTATTAGTATAATATTAGTTTACTAGCGAAAGGAAGGTGGTTGTATTCCACTATCATTTGTATTATGATTTCTCCTTTCATTTTCTATGGTATTGTAACAGTGCTGATGGTTTTGATTTTAATCGTTTGCCTGCTTATGTTAGCCAAAGTACTGCATCTTAGGACACAAGGTTTATAAAATAAACTCCTTAAACTTTACCGTGTCTTTGTTTACTCTTGTTGTGGACAAATATGAGAATAATAACGAACATGTATTTCTACTTCCCACCATTCCTGAGAGTACTTTAAGTCGCTTGTTCTGGGTTGTCTATACATTGGGACCTCCAAGATAATACGGATAACGAATGGGACACTGATGCTGGTCGGATAGGGGTTCTGGGTTCTGAGGTGAGTTTTTGGTACACCACAATTCACTGAGGTCCTGGTTTCCTGCACATATTTCTGTGCATGAGCAGAATCCCTGCAACATCCCTTCCCGCTCCAGTAAAGAACGTCAGAAATCTGGGTGCGGTTTTGGACACTAACCAGACTTTCAAACCACAGATCAGGGAGGTCACCACATCCACTTTCTTTGTCCTGTGAAAGCTTAAAAATATACTTGGCTGTATTCCAATCTGTGCCCTGAGAACAGTTATCTCTGTTCTTGTATTGGCCAAACTAGTTTACTGCAATGCTCTATACCTAAACATGCAGGAACAACATCTCAATAAATTTCAGGTATTACAAAATGCGGCAGCCAGAGCCCTTACTAGGATACCCAGACACAATTCTGTTGCCCTTGCCATCAAACAGCTTCACTGGCTTCCTGTCAGGCAAAATGCAAAGCCCTCTGCGTGGCCCATAAGGCTCTCCATGGGATTGGCCAAGACTGTCTGCAAAAATCTTTCAAGTGGTACCTTCCAGGCAGGAACCTCCGGTCCAGTGGCTGTGGGCAACTGGTAATCCAGTGGTATAAAAGGCCAAATTGGGGATGCAGACATTTTGTCAACACCACAGCCAAGGAATGGAATATGCTTCTGCCCCACATCAGATCCATTTATAACCTACTAAATTTCATAAAAGCCTTAAAAATGTGGCACTCCGTAAGTAATTGCCATCAGGTTTCCTTGGTTTCCTCTTCCATGGTGCCAGCCCCTTGACACCATCGGGTAATTGTTTGCGCTTTATAAATTCAGGTAACGTCCCACAACATAATGGGCATTTTATAGGGCACATGATTGATCATGACATGTTGGAAAAGGAATTTTGAGGATTAGTTCTCTACAGAATTTATGATGATTGATGTGTTACCATAGATCGTCTGCTTGAGTTGACCTGTAAATATTGAGTGTAGGATTGCCCTCCCTCCAGGAGTCTGGTATTTGCTCATTTTCCAAGACGCGATTATACATCAACACCAATTTTGACGACCAGAATGTAGGGTTTGTTTTAAAAGAACTTGAGGAGGCCCATTGGATCCTGGAGCTCCCTCTGCACAGCTTTTTAGTCTTATTTTTGTCAATTGTCTTTCTTTAGAAGCCATCAAGACGTTGTTATTCTGATGTGCGCAGAAAATACTTCTTGTCGTTGACCTCGCTCCTAAAGAAGGACTAACTTTTCTGGAGAATGACACCGTTTGTCTTCTCTGCCAGCAAGAACATTGGTATCGTGCTACTCTGGAATGTACTGCGAGCGGAGGTAAGTTACCCCTGTAAAGATGTCAGAGTTGTTTGCAGAGAAACTTCCTCTTTCTATAGGGTTGATAGTTTTCCAAACTTCCTTCAAACATTTACTGTGGCTTGCGTATACAGCTCAAGCTGAATTGATCATAGCATTCCTTTTTTTTTACTGCCCAAACCTCTTTTTTGTTTTTTTGTCTCATCTTCTTGCGTTTCACCACTTGTGGTAGATGACATGGATTTTTCTTTATCACTCGTAATTCTCAGTTGATCTTTTTTTTCTCTATTTGAGGACCTGAGTGATTCATTGAATTTCATTGTTTGTCGAACAAGTAAATGGTGCTGTGTTGGAAGTGGTGTTAGGATACAGCTGAAGAGGTTTCTTGTTGAATTTCTCCCAATCTTGTATACGATTACCAGCAGAGGAGTGTGCACTGCACCTGGATATCCTTTATCAGCAGACCATTCTATCTCTTACACAACTGCTGTGTGTGAAGGAGGAATTAGATTCTTTGCTTGAGGACGGAGAAGAGTCCTAGTGGATACCAGTCACCTTGAGAAAGTGGTCAATATCCGAGCAGCAATCAATTTTGAAAAATGAAATGTGTTTACACAAGGAAAGAATACTCACATGTAGTAAATTATGGAATTACTCGTAATGGAGATGCCTCTGTCTCTATCGCGGTCTGTCTCGGTCTCTATCTGTCTCTGCCTCTATCTGTCCATGTCTCTGCCTCTATCTGTCTGCCCACCTCTATCTGTCTCTGCCTCTATCTGTCTCTTCCTCTATCTGTCAGTCTGTCCCTGTCTATCTCTGTCTCTATCTCCATCTGTCTGTCTGTTTCTAGCTCTGTGCCTCGGGCAGTGCACACGTACTGCGTCTAAATGTCACTGTCAGCAGCCCAAAGACAGCTCCCCCCCACATCCCCCCTCTCCCTGTACAATGTAAAAGCAAACTCGTTTTCGCTCTGAATTTGCTGCTTCGTGGGGTGTGTGTCCCACCACTGGGCCTGGGGTCACATCTGTCGCTGGCTTTAATTCTGACTCTCACCCCCGAGCTGTCAGATCAAAGCCCCCCTTTGGCGCCAGTCACCCGTCCGTGTAGGTATGCATGCATCAATTACATATAGCGCCAACCTGGCGGCGAGCATTTGTGCGCTGTGCTGCGAGAGCGGAGACCAGGCCTGAGCTCCCTGGCCTTGGCTCAACCCTCTGACTACAGACCGGCGGGAAACATCACATCACAGGCACACACACAGCCACACCCGAGTACTTCACAGGTCTTTAAAAGACCATTTACTTGTTAATAAGGCTTTGTTGTATTTCACCTCTTCTTAGAGCCCCTGCAGCTCCACTCTGACTATTGCTGGAATCGCCCGGCCCCCAAAGAGCAGAGTCTGTGTTTGCTGGCACTCTTTAAAACAAACATTTGCAATGTAATAGGTCTCGCAATTGCGAGATTTTAACCTATTGGCATTCTAAATGACAATGCCTTTTGTTTATGTGTTTAAAACACACCTAAAAGGCCATTTCATTTACAATTCCAATAGGTCAAAGTTTCTAAAATGCAAGACCTGTTGCATTGCAAATTGCAGGATGGTGGGGCCGAGCAACGAGGCTGGCCAGAGTGTTGTAAAAGTAATATGGTGGGGGGGGGGGTCAGCGTTCAGCTGGATGGAAAGCAATATACAGGGCAGTGGGGGAGGAGAAGGTACGGACAACGGAAAGAGAGTGTGGGTCGGAGGAAGTAACAAGGAGGACAGGGTGGAGGGCAGCAGCAAAGAGCTGGAGAGCGATGTAGAGGCAGATGGAGAAGCAAGTTTTCCTCAAAGCGGGTTCATTAAAACCCAGTGTCACTAAAAAAAAATGTAAAAAGAGATAACATGGTTTCAGTATTGTGGGGTATGTTGTTAACTCTGTGTGTTTTAAATGCCATCGTTTGTTTTATGATTATATACTAAAGGCTGTCATGAAAAATTACACAAGGGTTGCTTTATAAGTAAACAGTAGTTTGAGATCCCCTAGTTTGAATCCGTGTTTGACATTCCGGTTGACCAGTTGCGTTTTAGATGGTATCTTAATCTACTGAATTTAGTTTCGTTCTGTGCCGTTTTAGTGGCCATTTCAATTGGAAACATGCTGTCTTCATGTGACAGCACACTACCACCCCATGCTTTAGTAATATATTTGTGACAATGTGCTCCAAAATGCACCACCAGCTACACACCACACCCTTACCACTCCCCTGCTGAATGGGTCTGGCTCATTTGCTACACTTGTTCTTTGTGTGAAGCTTGGCTTTTTCACAATCCCTATGACTTTAGTGATGAAACATTGATGGGAGCA
Source organism: Triturus cristatus (assembly GCF_964204655.1). Classification (NCBI taxonomy): domain Eukaryota; kingdom Metazoa; phylum Chordata; class Amphibia; order Caudata; family Salamandridae; genus Triturus; species Triturus cristatus. The sequence continues at coordinate 58,688,815 of NC_140579.1, forward strand.
CCCCCACTCTGGATACTGTTCCAGCACCACTGAAGGGAAGTACTGTGGGAGTAAGGGCAGGCGGTGAACTCCGCTCCGCCAGCAAAGTTTGCAGAGTTTTAGTAACTCCGCACTCTGTTTGGAGTGCAACGTTTTCCCAAACTCCACCTACGCAGTGGAGCGGAGTTCACCGGTGCAGTAGTGGTAGACTTACCTTCATCCCAGATCAGTGTCCCCTGTCCTGCTCCTGCTGCTGGGCCTGGCACCACTTCCGCTGCTCCGGGAGAATTACAGTTCTTCCTGCAATCCTCCCGGAACAGTGTAATTCTCCCGGAGCAGCGGAAGTGGACAAGGCCCAGCAGCAGGTGCAGGACAGAGGACACCGATCTGGGAGGAGGGTAAGTTTTCTTTAGTTCCTTACTTAGACTATGCGGGAGGGGGGGGGGGTGAGGGGCTGGGGCTTTACCTGGACGGGGAGGGGGGGGGGTAACTCCGCCAGGTCACGGAACTCCACAGAATTTCTCTGAGTTTTCTAGTATCTCTGTGAAACTCCGCGGAGTTCCACTTTGCAAGCTCCACCCAACCTTATGTGAGAGGCGGATCTACACCTTCCCCAGACGTATTGTATACACACGGTGTGCTCCTCTGCAGCCTCTGGAATGGGGAGCACTGAGTATCCTTCCCCAGCCTCTGGCTCAGACTAGAAGCACACACTCCTTATACTCTTGTGCTCCAGTGGGGAGCGCTGCGTATCCTTCCCCAGCCTCTGGCTCAGACTAGAAGCACACACTCCTTATACTCTTGTGCTCCAGTGGGGAGCACAGTTAGGGTTGACACCTTTCTCAGAGAAAAATACCGGCCATTTGTTCACGTTGTAATATTCTGCAAAGGCCCACACACACCTTGATAGAAAATAGTCTGTGTTCAGGGCCTTTCTGTCTTTGTTTACTTTTATCATCAGTCAGGGATCATTACAGCAGCTGTGTGACATTTTAAAAGCGCTGTCGTCTCATATTTACTGGTTAAAGTGTGTACTGAGACGGGGTAAAACAAAAACACACACAGTAGTTATTTTCTCAAGTTCTGTACCGGCTGGGATAATAAACTATTGGTCATGCCAGTTGGCAACCAGAAGCACAGTATGAGGCTGGACTACCCCATCTCTAGAACTAATGTATACTCACCTTGTGCTGCTGGGCAGCTTCTCGAATGGAGAGTAGCACGTAGCTTGTCCCGGCCTCTGACCAGGCGCACAACACCCATAGGGCTCAAAGGGCTTCAGCCACCCCCACCCCTCTTCGTGGGTGTCAGCCCGGGCTGAGACAGCTTCACGGGCACACACAGACAGTTTTTAGATCTCGGCCTGGCGAAAGCAGCGCATGTGCTGCTCTGCCATGCAGAGGCCTTTTGGAATCGATACGATTCCAGCGTGCACGCAGGGAGACAAACGAGACAGAAGATGCGCATGCGGGGATTGGATGCTTTACTGGCGGTGTGATACACTGGGGACTTTTTTTTTTTTTCGCCGCCAGTAAAGGCAGTCCCCGCGTGCACATCTTCTGTCCGTCCCATGACAGGCCGCGCTTGTTCTAAAATGTTATGCATAAATCACCTCATTGGCGTGCACGTATAATAATGTACCGTTGCATTTGCTAGAGATGGTGCATCGTAAGTGCTCTTGCAAGATCGTGAATAGCCACTTAAGTGGGATATCCGTGCTCTGGTTGGTAGATGTGTTTGTGAAGATTTGTCTGATGCAGGTTTCCGATGTATAAAGACCGGGTACGCACGAGTAATCCACAGTGTACTAAAAGGCTCGTGCGAGTTTCCTCGGATATCCGTGTAGGCGCGAGCCTTGCACAATCGCAGCGTGTCCGGCAGCATTGAGTACTTTCATGCAAAAGACACTTTGTAAATTCCAGTTCATTGTTACTTCCCGAGTGTACGCGGTGCACTACAGGCATGACCCTTTTTGACAAGTGTGGAATGGCAACCTATTCAACTCCTGCCACCCTCAAGGCTACAGCGGTGTTTGCAGTTAAATACCTCACACTTCCTACCTGTCAAAGTGAAAATCCATTTAAAGCTACTGTAATTTTGTTGTTTAACAAATGCAACCGTTTTCCTCGGGTGACTAAACGCAGCAACAATAGTACTGTATCCTCTACTACTGTTAATGTTTTTCGACGAGCACACATTAGTACGTGGATTTCCGCAGATGTGGCCACGAGCTCAGCACGCATAGTTTAAGGAATAACGGAACATGTCCATTATAAAACAAGCGCAACCAAGGTTGTGCCCAAGGGGTCTTACAGAACAAGAAAGCTCCTCCTGGCCTGGTGCCTGCTCACCCTTGAAGGTGCAGGAAGCAGAGATCCGTTGTTTTTCATGCAGGTTTACAAAAGCAGCCTTTAACTTATACAACTTTCCCCTCAAATACCATAAGGCATTCTAAAGGCAATGACGTTGCAATTGACAAGGTTGGCTTGAGCCACAGGATTTTTAGTTGGTGGTGTGTGCATTATTAAATTAAAAACCAGCACTGACAATGCCAATAAATGTGACGCTTGCATTCGAGTCCTGACAAAAGCAACTCAAAAATGCCGCTGCAGTGCAAAACCCCCCAAAATATTATTTTGTTTGTACAATGCAAGGAAAAAATATGAAATAAGTGTGTGATGACAGAGTGTACTTTTCAAATGTCATGAATTCCAGTGGCCTTAGAAGGATACACCCAAAAAACTAATAGAAAGCAGCTAAAACTAAACTATTCTGAGATGGATTAAAGATGCAAATAACAAAGCGGAAGCCAAAGAGCTAAGGGTTCCAAAGCCAGAGTCATCAATGGCTGAAGGACCCTGAATAAGGGACAATAAAGTATGAGTGGAATGTATATGTGTTCGCCATCAATGGTTCAAGCACCAGAGGAGCAAAATCGGACAAAATCCCAAGTATGAGTCTCCCTGGTTTGGGTCTTACTCTCTAGCATGGTTTTCCTCCCACAGAGGGGCTGCGTTTCATCCCAAATGCTAGCTAGCGCTGAAAAAGGGGTGCGCGGTTTCCTCCTGAGGTAACTTTAAAACTGTACGGATACTGGTAACTTTTTTTAACTTGAAACAATTTAAAAGCTGCCCAAAATTCCAGATTTTGATGCTAACCAGCGGGCATATAACTTCACAAACTAGAGACATAACCACAGTGTTCACAAGAATCAAAGGAAGTTAACAAAAGGAAAAAAACAAAAAAAACTTTGCAAACTCAAATGCATTTCCCCATTTACAACTCAACTCCCATGTGCATGTTTAGTTTTGTGACTGATATGAGCCCTTGAGACATATGTCAGCCATTCGGCTTTCTAGAAAAGGAGCTCAGAATCCAGAACATGGACGGCTAGGAGATACTTATAGTGATGCCTTGAACATGGACGGCTAGGAGATACTTATAGTGATGCCTTGAACATAGACGGCTAGGAGATACTTATAGTGATGCCTTGAACGTGGACGGCTAGGAGATACTTATAGTGATGCCTTGAACATGGACGGCTAGGAGATACTTGTAGTGATGCCTTGAACATGGACGGCCAGGAGATACTTATAGTGATGCCTTGAACATGGACGGTCAGGAGATACTTATAGTGATGCCTTGAACATGGCCGGCTAGGAGGTACTTATAGTGATGCCTTGAACATGGACGGCTAGGAGATACTTATAGTGATGCCTTGAACATGGACGGCTAGGAGATACTTATAGTGATGCCTTGAACATGGACGGCTAGGAGATACTTACAGTGATGCCTTGAACATGGACGGCTAGGAGATACTTATAGTGATGCCTTGAACATGGACGGCTAGGAGATACTTACAGTGATGCCTTGAACATGGACGGCTAGGAGATACTTATAGTGATGCCTTGAACATGGACGGCTAGGAGATACTTACAGTGATGCCTTGAACATGGACGGCTAGGAGATACTTATAGTGATGCCTTGAACATGGACGGCTAGGAGATACTTACAGTGATGCCTTGAACATGGACGGCTAGGAGATACTTATAGTGATGCCTTGAACATGGACGGCTAGGAGATACTTACAGTGATGCCTTGAACATGGACGGCTAGGAGATACTTATAGTGATGCGTTGAACATGGACGGCTAGGAGATACTTATAGTGATGCCTTGAACATAGACGGCTAGGAGATACTTATAGTGATGCCTTGAACATGGACGGCTAGGAGATACTTATAGTGATACCTTGAACACAGACGGCTAGGAGATACTTATAGTGATGCCTTGAACATAGACGGCTAGGAGATACTTATAGTGATGCCTTGAACATGGACGGCTAGGAGATACTTATAGTGATGCCTTGAACATGGACGGCTAGGAGATACTTATAGTGATGCCTTGAACATGGACGGCTAGGAGATACTTATAGTGATGCCTTGAACATGGACGGCTAGGAGATACTTATAGTGATGCCTTGAACATAGACGGCTAGGAGATACTTATAGTGATGCCTTGAACATGGACGGCTAGGAGATACTTATAGTGATGCCTTGAACATGGACGGCTAGGAGATACTTATAGTGATGCCTTGAACATGGACGGCTAGGAGGTACTTATAGTGATGCCTTGAACATGGACGGCTAGGAGATACTTATAGTGATGCCTTGAACATGGACGGCTAGGAGATACTTATAGTGATGCCTTGAACATAGACGGCTAGGAGATACTTATAGTGATGCCTTGAACATGGACGGCTAGGAGATACTTATAGTGATACCTTGAACACAGACGGCTAGGAGATACTTCTAGTGATGCCTTGAACATGGACGGCTAGGAGATACTTCTAGTGATGCCTTGATTTAAGAATCTCAACAATCTGGGAAGAGACGGACCAGACTCTAGGACTGTATGCCACCCCCCAGCAGTCACAGGATCCCACCTCAAAAGAACAGGGAGGCTGCTGTCCGTCCAGTGGCAGCCACCATTCTACAGCCCTTTCCCCCATAAGGCCGCTGCAAAGAAAGGAGCGATCTTTGTCCAGGACTCTGGAGTTGTATCAAAGATGGGACTTCACCGGTTTCCCTGTTGTCAGACTCCAGCTCAGCCTGGCAAGGTATGGGGCTCGTGTGGCGACACTGGCACGCAGACGCAAGGCTGGCAGGGGTCCATGTGTACATCATGTTGAGCCAAATCTAGGGGGGTGTAGGGGGCCTGGCAAGGTATGGGGCTCATGTGGCGACACTGGCACGCAGACACAAGGCTGGTCGGGGTCCATGTGTACATCATGTTGAGTCAAATCTAGGGGGGTGTAGGGGGCCTTACAAGGTATGGAGCTCGTGTGGTGACACTGGCACGCAGAAGCAAGGCTGGCAGGGGTCCATGTGTACATCGTGTTGAGTCAAATCTAGGGGGTGTAGGGGGCCTGGCAAGATATGGAGCTCGTGTGGCGACACTCTGGCACTCAGACGCAAGGCTGGTAGGGGTCCATGTGTACATCATGTTGAGTCAAATCTAGGGGGGTGTCCGGGACCTGGCAAGGTATGGAGCTCATGTGGCGACACTGGCACGCAGACGCAAGGCTGGCAGGGGTCCATGTGTACATCATGTTGAGTCAAATCTAGGGGGGTGTAGGGGTTCTAGGAGTTCTGGGGGGTTAGACAGAGGTGTTTGCCATATTATTAAAAAGTTACAAGGTGGTGCTGGAGTGTTTCCCTGCAGACGTCACTGCTGCAGGGTCTCCTCGCCTGTACATTATTGTGGCAGCAGTCATTATGCGCAGTATCTGGCGTGTGGTCACTTTAAGGCACAGGGCAATCCTTTGCCATCCTCTGGACTTCTTGGAGTGGACGAGAAAGTCAGGTGAAAAAATACACATGAGAAATAAAGGCAAGCCAAGATTAAGCAAGCAGGTTTGCACCTCCAAATGTTGCCTGGGAACAGCAGAGTTTCTGCTCCAGGACAGGAAACAACGCGTGCACATTCCTACACTGTAGCCTTCTCAAACAAACATTGAAAATGCAATAGGTCTCGCCTTTGATTAAGAAAGCCATTTGCTTTGCTAATGGTATTGTATAGCAAAGCAAATGGCTTTAACTTAATCAAAGGCGAGACCTATTGCATTTTTAATGCTTGTTGAGCTGGCAGCCGCACCCGAGTACTTCACAGATCTTTAAACGACCATTCACTTGATAACGAGGGTTAGTTGTTTTTTCACCCCTTCTTAGAGCCCCTGCATCTCCACTCTGCCTATTGCTGGAAGAATTAGCCCCCCCTGTCCCCTGAAATTTGGCTCTAGTTGAGCCTCTGTCCCACCTCTAAAGCACACATACTTCGTACTCTTTGGCTGCCTCTTGGAGTGCCATGTGTACTGGGTCCACCCCTGCCCCAGCTCTGTAGCACACATACCTTGTACTCCTGGGCAGCTTCACGAATGGGGAGCACCGTGTGGGGCTTGTGATCACGTGACATGCTGCAGACCACACAGATGGGCTCCTGGTCATCTTCACAGAACAGTTTCAGTTTCTCCTCGTGTTCTCGGCACAGATTCGCCTCCTGGGGGGTCGCACTCGGTACCTGAAGCTGTTTCAGGATTTCTACCATGTTCGCCAGGTGCCTGTTGGGCCGGAGGGATTTACTTTGAGACGTTTCCCTGCACTGGGGACAGGGGAAGTCTGTCTGCAGCCCCTCCCAGCACCGAGTGATACAGGACAGACAGAAGGTGTGTCCACACTCCACGGACACGGGGTCTGTGAAATATTCCAGACAGATGGAGCAGGTGGCCTCCTCCTTCAGGCTCTGGACAGGAGCCGCTGCAGCCATGTTCCACTTCCTGCCCGAGAGGACGAAGTGAAGTTAAGTTTCGTTTCTCTCAGTTTTTGAAGTGGGAGTGTCTGTCTCTCTTTCCTTACACGCCCTCCCTCTGCACAGAACAGCTGGGGGTGTCTGCAGCAGAAAGGGGAGTGTCTGTCTCTCCTTCCTTACACGCCCCCCTCTGTACAGAACAGCTGGGGGTGTCTGCAGCAGAAAAGGGAGAGTCAGTGGATAAACTGGGTCGTGTGCAGCAGAGTTGAACTGTCTGCCTTTAACCCAGGAGAGCAAGGAGCGTCTGCAGCGGAGCTGAGATTATCAATGTATGACCTGGGATTGTTTGTATCTCAGCTGGGACTGTCAACAGTTTACCTGGGAACATAAGAAGCTGCACTGGGGGTGCCTGCAGGGGCGTAGGCCAGGCCACTGAGGTACAGGGGGCCTCTTTTAGGAGCCACCTAACCATTCATAGGGGCCCCATTCAGTCCAATGCCTCTGAATATCCGTCAGGTATGGGAAACTCGGGGGCCCTCTTTACATTCTGCAAGTGGGGGGCATAATTATGTGTAATGCCCCTAGATGTCGGCAGGTGACCCTACATTGTTTGAGCCTGTACTTGGGGTGTCTGCAGATAACCCTAGAAAGTTCGAGCCTGTACTTGGGGTGTCTAAGATAACCCTAGAATGTTTGAGCCTGCACTTGGGGTGTCTGCAGGAGACACACGAATGTCTGAGTCTGCACTGGGGAGTGGGGGCGTCTGCATCTTGGGGTGCCAAATTGTGTGCTGTGACTGGAAAGGACTGGAACACATTTGTGAAAATGAAACGTTCACTCAAGAGGACACCTTGGCGCTAGGAATAAAACTAACTTAACAGAGGAAACAAGCATCAGGAGGTGGGAGTAAGTGCAGCAGAGCAAGGAGTGTCTGCCTGTGCGCCGGGAGTGTCTGATTGTTTGCAGAGAGCGCCACCATCATGAGGTTTGCATCAGCTCTGATTAGTGACTCCATGTCACATGACACCTTTTTACAGTCTTGACCTTTTACTGAACTGGACCTTGCACGCTGGGATAGAATGTGGTAAAACAAAACTACAAGTCCCAGAATGCAAAGCAATGTTAGCTAAAAGGTCAGGACAGGCTGACAGTGTCTTGGGGTGTCTTCTCAGCTCTGGTTCCGAGTACCTTACCCTGTGGAGTGAGGGTGTCAGTGTCTGCAGTCTCTGCGCTGTGATCGGTGGGTCCGTGACTGAGATGGGAGTTCCCGCTTTCAGCCTGCCTGCCTTACCTGCTCTACCTGCACTCCAGCATCCAGCGGGCATTGCAGCAGGAGCCGCTAGAGTCATCTGAAAGGACCTGGAGGCGCTATAAAAACAAGCGCGGGCTCCCCCGGGCCGCGCCCGGGCAAAGCCCGGCCTAAGGGCGGGCCCATCCACGCCCGTCTGAGCCCGAAGGAGGCTGGGCCTACCCTCGAACAACAGGCCCCTTGTCACCACTCTCAGACTCAACTCACTCCAGGTACAGCAGTGTTTCCTTACCTTCTGCCTGTGTGATCTGAGACTTGTAATTATTCACCTGGTGGTGACGCACATTGCTAATCCAATCATAAGTAACCCAGCAGTGAATAAATTTAAGGGAGCCAAGGGGACACTGGATGCCAAGTGGACACGAGGGCGGAAACATTACTTTGCCATGAGATTGAATTAACGGAGAGGCGGCTTTCCCTAGATCCTTCATCCTTGCAGAGGCGATCCTCACTAGGCATGGTTACCCCGGGTTGTATAACCCAACATCAAACTTGTTCACTTCCCATGATTCAAGGGAGAGCACCGGTTACCCCGGATACTTCGGTCCCCGCACAGGATGAATTAATAGCATCACACATGGAAACTCCCAGCGGGTTCAGTATAGCCTCTAGGACCCGGACTTCCAATCTCCCCTTAGTGGGCACAAAGGCAAAAGCACCTGTGAGCCGCAAGAAGGGCGTGGGTCCCTAAAAGTCAAAACAACAAAAGGGGCCTTGGTGCAACCATGTGGTGGCGACCTGTTCCATTGGCACTCAGACTACGGACGTCCCCCACTCAATGCCGTTCTCAATGCGGGAGGCTAAAACTGCTACCATAATTGCTGGTGTGACTGCCCTGGACACTGTTCTTTGAACGGATCAAAGAATCGATAGACAAAAACTTTGCTCTATTGCATGGTCGCCTAGAGCACTTGAACGGTGCAATGATCAATTTGTCTGGACACACTGAGTCTCTTACTACCCCTGAAAACCCCAAGACCTCGAGGGAGGGCCTAGAACCTGACAATCTCCCCAATCATCATAAGTCAGCCCTGGTTCCTCTAGAGAAATTGCTGGCTATGACATCTGTTATTGAGGACTTGTTGAGTAAAGTACAGGGTGTAAGCTCTATTAATACCTGGCAAAATTGCCCAGGAAGTGTATCAAACGACGGTAGGGTACCTCAGTCCTCCCAGGCTGATATTTCACAACTGGTTCCTGGGGAATGTGTTCGTTCTAAGAGCATTCCCAATTTAAACCAAAAAAATGTGCCATCCCAAATGGGGCCTAGAGGTTTTTCACCGTCACCCAATCCCCGTGTAATTCCAAGGGAGAGGGAGAGGGAAAATGGGGAGGAGCCACTCTTAAGCTTGCCGCCAGAGGCCACTCCCTACACAATAATATTGACAAATGTACTGCAACTTACTTTAAAGTCAATCGAATCCTGGGAGTCCTTAAGAAGTAAGGCCCTTTATTGGCTTGGATCTAAAACTAGCTTAACAGATGCTTTATTCAGGGAGTTTAAAACATGGAGAAGAGTGAGATGGGTGGGGTAAAGAGAAAAAACCGCTTTATATAGCTTGCGTTGTCCTTACATTTAGAATGCCAAGCTTGACACAAGGGATTCTGCGTAGACATCGCTCCAATTATGTGATCAAACATTAAATAAATGTACTGCCTCTGGGCTATTTTTATCCTCCAATAAATTACAATTCCAACGTAACACAGCAGAGTTATACTCACCCCATGAACAACTCCTACTTCAGTTTACCTCTGTGTAACAGATATGATATGCTTTCTTCTTTGGAGGATATTGATTGACTCGTTAAATAGAAGCAACTATGTGGCCCAAACTCAAATTTCCAGAAATAATTCGCCTGGCCTAACTTCGCCATGCATAGTGGCTTTGGCTAATGTCCAACAAGTTGATGCTGAGGTGGGAGATACTCCTGTTGACTCCAATACCGAGAATGGAATATCCCAACACATTATAAATACCTCCCACGCATGTCCATCTAATGCTTCAAGCCCAATGTTAAGTGCCGAGATTTCTATATTAACAACAGGAAACTCAATTTTACTGATCATATTTCTTATTTGGGCATTGTATTCAAAAGAAGGGGCCTTTGGGCTAAAGCTATTGAGTCAAGAAAATTGCTATTTTGCAAAGCAACCAGTGCATTGATACATTTTGCTAGAAAGCTAGGAAAGTGACCAATTGCTGATTTACTAATCATCTATGAAGACAAATGCATACCAATTGCACGGTATGGAGCTGGCATCTGGTGTGGGAATCGGAAATAATTTCTGTTAGCATGAGCTGAAGCCATCTTGTTTGCAGCATCCATTTTGTTAGCCTTATGATTCCTCCGTCTTAACTGTTGCCTGCTTTTCTATTCTGCTTGAGTCATCAGCTTTAGTTAACTCCTTCTGTACTGAGCCAAAGCAAGACGTGCTGAGTAAAGGCCTGTAGCTGCTAGAATGCACCTGGCTAAAAATGTAACTGTCAACTGTCTTTTGACTGCTGTAAGCAGTTCTGTTTCCCCTCCCACTTTGCTGACTAAGTGATATCCATCTGCCCATGTTTGTTCGTAGTTATTCCTGTGTATGCTGTACCTTCTATTTGTAACTACATGCTTACTCTGCAACAAACTCAGTATAACAGCACCATGGTCTGTGACTACAATGACTACCTCCTACAGCACTTGAGGGTGTTGTATTGATGTAGTCCCACTCATGAGTGATTAACTTATTTGAATTCCAGCTTCAGTGCCAATCTCTTCTTAGTTAGTCTGAGGACCCGTGGAGAAAGATAAGGGTGAACCCTGCACCGGTGTGCCCCTAAAAAGGCACATTTAAACAGTTTTGGCGCCCGACTCGTGGGGTTCATCGGAGACGCGGCCGCCCGAAGGAGTGGTCTTGATGGAGGAATGGAATTTTGCTGAGGAGACATCCTGCATGAGGAGACCTTTGTCTTTGCAGACCAAAGTGACTTTTCCGGTTTTCCCAATTTGACTCTCCAGGTGGTGGCCGGTCCCGACTGAGACCTCCTTTGGCGCAAGTTTTGCAGTGACCAAAAAATTGGCAGTTGGAGGTTGGAGACTTATGTTTGATTTTGGATTTGCTTGGCTAAGATTCTGGTTTTGTTTGTTTGTTTGTTTATCTGTTGCAATAGATAACAATAGATAAAGCCAGGTAATGTGGAGATTTTTCCTACTTTGGAAGATTTTTTAATAGTAATATTTTACTATAATTTGGTAGCATGCCTGCTCCTACCACACTATGTAGGTTGTGTTGCTGTCTTGGTGGTACCAAAATGGATTCAGAAAGAAGTCAGCTGGCTCCCCTATAGGGGACACCTAATAGGTACATGTATAATAAATATGGTATTTCTTACATAATGTATAGTACACCTTGGAACAAATATACGAAAAAGGATCCTGATCTACGATGGCCAGTAAATGGGTCATTTGATTTAAAAAAGATTCTGTATGTAGTGCAGTGTCTGTTTAAACGAAGGAGTCGACAAGATATGTTTGATAGTGTATGAATGTGGGAGAAAGAAGTGCATTAGAGAGTGAGGAAAGAAGAAGCTATCGCAGAAAAAGAACAGCGAAAAACTATATATAAAAAAGCATTGGAAATGAAAAATAAGGAAATGAAGGAAATAAAAGAAAAATAAGATAGGGAGCGTCGTTTAGAGGTAACTGGCCAGTACCCTATTAGGCGCCCCATTTATCCCATCCTTAATAGACCTCAAGATGATTCCATCTTGTTAGATAGACCCCCGTCCCTGTATAAATTACCTAGTGCCCCTGTGAATGAGAGTTCTGATGAGGGGCATTTGTCTTCAGAAGAAAAAGGTGAAGATAAGCAAGATGGGCGCAAGACTCGCTCTACTTTGACTACTGAAGGCAAGGCCACTCTTCGATCTGCTGCTCGTAAAGCAGCTTGTGGGAGTGCTTCTGCTCCAGAACTCGGAGCAATGGTTCAGTAATGGATAGATTTAGAACAGTTATATTTTGTAGAGACGTTTACTTGGGAAGTAATACTCAGTTTTAGAAAACATTCTGATGATCTAGAGCCCTCTGGTATAAATTCTGATTATAAACAATTAAGTGATGGCACCTTTCGTCCTTCACGGGTGCCTGATCTAATTAGGCGAGTGGTTAAATTGCGCACTGAGACGTTCCAGCTGCGAGAGGAGAAAAAAAGCAGCTGGTAAAGCTCCAACTGAACAAACAGTACAGTCCCCGGAACAACAAGAGGGAGCTACAAGTAATACTGTATTTGCTATGAAACCCATGCGTGAAGCAGCACCTCTGTTTGTTCCCCCAAAGGGAACGGGAACGAATGACGATAAAGATTCAGATGATGCACAAGGATATTTTTTCTATAACTGGGTCTATACTCCTTGGAGTAGAGCAGGCGTTATGGCTCTTAAAGCTGCCTTGCCCGACCCGCGGAAAAATCCGGCCGCTTTTTATGAAGAAGTGGAAGGAGCTATTAGCTCCTGTACTATGACTCTGCCAGATAATTTTTGGCAATTATTTTACCCCCTGATATGTGGAGATCAATTCGGAAGGTAGATGATAATGTAGCCTATGGTGATACTTGGGTGCATTTAGAGGAAATAGATGCTTCAAGACAGCCTACGGATAAACCACGACAGGAGATATTAGATCTTCCCAAAGCTAATGTGACTAAATTGAAAACTCTTATACCCCCTAAGAAAATAGATTGGATTACATTAGCGTCTGGTAAACAGAAAGTGGATGAGTCCGTTTCTGATTTCTTTACGCGATTTGAAGAGACATTCCATGACTTTAGTGGGCAGTCATTGACAGATGACACGGGTAAGCATCTGTTCGTAGACAAATTTGTCACCAACATGTTGCCAGAAATAGCTAGTCACCTAAAGGCCTACGAGAGTTCATGGACTACGTCTTCCCCCGTCTCCCTTTTGACTATGGCCAGTATTATGAGCGTCAGGAATTGGAAGCAAAAGGTATGGAGGATAAAAAGGTTAAGGATTTAAAAACAAAAGTTATGTTGGCTCAAGTCTATGGTCAACCATTTAGAGGTGGTGGAAGAGGTGGGCGTGCGATGTATCCCCCTGGTGTGCCCCCTTTCCCTCGTGCAACTTTGTCTTCTGATCAGTGTGCTTATTGTAAAGAGATTGGACATTGGCGTTCTGAGTGCCCCCTTTTGCGAGATCAGCAGTATCAGCGGGGTAGAGGAAGTATGAGAGGCCGCCCAGGGAACTCAGGAAATAGGGGAGGCATGGATAATCGTATCAGATTTGAGACACTTGAAAACAATCCAAATTCTTCTAATACCTTTGATAGACGAAACCAATATACAGGAAGATACAGGAAGTTCCTTGTATTAGGGGATCTTAATCTCCACTTCGAAGACCTCAACAATTCAGCTGCTCAAGAATTGCGTCAAGAGCTGCAAACCATACAATTAGAAACAGTCTCCCTCCTCCCGACCCATCGACAGGGGCACCAACTTGACCCCATCTTTAGTAATTTGGAGGATCTGAAACAGGACCCTCCCATTCCTTTGCTGTGGACCGACCACCTCCTAGTCCCCTTTCACTTCCTAGTCAAGACTCACCATAAACAAACCCACCATAGCGCCAATAAACAACAAAGGAAATGGGCCCGTTTCTCCATGGACTCTTTTGAATATCACTTCCTACTGAATGGTTCCCCCACAGACTTAGGAGTAGATGTTGACAAGGCTTGCATGGCCCTGGACGGACACATAACTAAAGCCCTAAACATCACTGCCCCTTGGGCCAATAAGGGCCCGGAGCGGCAAACTAAAACTGCACCTTGGTTCAGCACAGCTCTTAGAGAAACCAAGGCAGCCTGCAAGAGGCTCGAACGTGCCTGGAGAAAGAACTATTCACCAGAGGCAAGAGATGTGTACAAAGCTAGCATAAAAAAATACCACTTCCAAATTAGGAAAACCAAAGCGACCTTCTACGCTGACCGTATAGATAGTGCTAACTGCTCATCCAAGGAGCTCTTTAGGATCTATAAAGAGATCACTACACCTCCCCCCTCTTTAGAGCAGGCCGATACCTCAGTACAATCTTGTAACGTCATTGCGGAATTTTTTCACAAAAAAGTACGCGACATTTACACCAGTTTCCCTGATGATGCCAGAACTGGCTCCAACCTTCTACCTCCTCAGGAAGAAGCGACTTGGGAGGCAAAGATCGAAGACTGCCTTACAGTATACCAGGTTCCGACGGAGGACCTTTTGATAGCCACTGCTAAAGGTATCAAATCAGGCTCCCCTCACGATCCTGCCCCTGCCAAATTCCTGGCCAGTGCCATGAGTCTTCTGGCACCGTATGTAGGCCATATATTGTCTACCTCTTTTAACACTGGCAAGGTCCCACACGGGTGGAAACAAGCAGTCGTACTGCCTCTTAAGAAAAAACCCCATATCAGTGCGTCCCAGCTTAGCAACCTGCGCCCCATTTCGCTCCTACCCTTCTTCTCAAAACTGGCGGAAAAGCTGGTCAACCAACAACTCTCAGCACACATAGAGTCCAGAGGCCTCCTGCATACCAATCAATCAGGCTTCCGGGCCCGCCACTCCACAGAATCAGCCCTCCTTTTTTCGACTGAGGCACTGAGGAAGCACGTGGACGCCGGGTATGTGGCGGCACTAGTGCTCCTGGACCTCAGCGCAGCCTTCGACACTGTAGCACATCATACGCTGCTACAGTGTCTGAAGAAAGGAGGGGTGACAGGCACGGCCTGGTTATGGCTGGAATCTTTTCTTACTAACCATAGCTTCTCGGTGGAGCAAGGAGGAGCACGCTCCGACACCTTTGACCTCGGTCAAGGAGTGCCTCAGGGATCAAGCCTCAGTCCAACCCTTTTCAATTTATATGTCACCCCCGTGGCTACTACTGCGGAACGCTATGGGGTGGAAGTAGTGACATACGCAGACGACACTCAGCTGGTGGTCGCTCTGACCCAACCTGCTGAACAAGCCGCCGCGAACTTCTCATCATGCCTCCAAGAGCTGGCTGGATGGATGGCGAAGAACTGCCTCCGTCTGAACGGAGACAAGACTGAGGTGCTGATTGTAGGAAAACCCCCCTCAGTCTGGTCATCTGCCTGGTGGCCACAGACCCTGGGGCCTCTCCCTACCCCCAGTGATCAGGTCAAGAACCTTGGAGTATGGGTGGACTCAAAGCTTAATTACGACTACCACACCAGATGGGTCGCTGGTACGTGCTTTTCGATTCTACGGAAACTCCGTAAGACCCTGGACCTGCTCCCAGAATCCTCAAGGAAGACCCTGGTCCACGCTCTTGTCACGTCGAGACTGGACTACGGCAATGCCTTGTATCTAGGCGCCAACGCCACTAGTCGGCGTCGACTGCAGACAATCCAGAATGCTGCCGCTCGCCTGGTCCTCCGGCTGTCCAGAAGAGCCGCCTCTAAAAAATCTCTACAAATACTACATTGGCTTCCGATCAATGAAAGGATCGACTTCAAGGTCCTATGCATTGGTCACAGGATCGTACATGGCAAGGGCCCGGCCTTCCTTCGGAACATTCTCTGCCCCTATACGCCTACCCGACAACTCCGCTCATTAGGAGCAGGCCTCCTCGCTATCCCCAGACACAAGAGAGCCAGAATGGGGGGGTAGATCCTTTCGTACTTTGGCGGCACATAAATGGAATTCTCTCCCCCTGAGCTTAAGAGTGGAAACATCGGAGCTCATCTTCCGCAGGAAACTTAAAACATTCCTCTTTCCTAAGGAATAGCCCCGTCTTGTCTGACTGACGGAGCAACTAGCTCTTCTGACAGCGCGGGGACACACTGACAGTGTAACCAGGCGCTATACAAAATCAGAAATAAATAAATAAATATCAAATGTCTGATTATACGGCTGATGGTCCTAAGGATTCTGATTATGCATAGGAATGCCTAGGATGGGGTAAGGGATCGGTTTAGGTCCCAGTAGATCAGAGGGGTCCCAATGTCGATTCTACTGATCAGTTTCTGGTTGATACAGGAGCTACTCGTAGTGCTCTGTCTAAACAATTGGTTCCTAGGGCTCCCCTATCTGGCACAACGCTAACATTGATAGGATTCGATGGGAAACCTTCCCCACTGTCACATCCACTTGCATTTAGTCTTGATAAATTCACTGCAACATGTCCATTTCTGCTTTCCCCTAACACGCCGGCTAACATTGTGGATATCGATATGCTTAAACATTTTCGTGCCACAATACGTTGTTCCCCAGAGGGTGTGCATGTTATTTTAAACGATAACTATCCAATGGTTGAGAGGTCTTGTCTTATTAAAGAGGATATTGCTTTGGCATCGCTACCTAGTACCTTGTGGGCCACATCAGATACCGATGTGGGACAAATGGTTATCCCACCAGTACATATTCAAGTGAAGGAAGGTGCTTCTTTGCCTCGACTGCCCCAATATAAAATATCTCGGGAGGGCGAAAAAGCATTGATACATATTGTTCAGGATTTCATCAGAGTGGAGGTTGTGGAAGAAGTCCCTTACAATACCTGTAATAGCCCTATTCTTCCTATTTTAAAAAAATACACTGATTCTAAAGTTTACAGATGCTTTATTGTTTTGCGTGAAGTTAATAAAATAGTAGTGCCCCAATATCCGGTAGTCTCTGACATCACAACACTTCTTACTAAGGTTCCTCCTACGGCAACTACATTTAGTGTAATCGATTTGAAAAATGCATTTTTCTCAATACCTATTCATCCTGACAGCTCTTATTTGTTCGGCTTCACTTTGAATAATCGATCATTCAGATTTTGTAGCGCTCCACAATGGTATACAGAGAATCCTAGCATTTATAGCCAGGCATTGAAAAGGCAGCTTGATTCTTTCCCTGTGCCAAAAGGGGTGGCTCCTATTTAATATGTCGATGACATCTTGTTGGCTGCTGATACCCCTGAACAGTGTGAAGAAGGAACACTGTTATTGCTATCATTCCTTGCCTCTCATCATCACAAAGTCTCTCGGGAATAAATTGCAATATTGTAGACAGCAGGTTACCTACTTAGGTCACCTCCTGTCTAAGGAGGGACGTGCACTTACACCAGACCGCATTCAAGCTATTTTAGACACGCCTGTGCCCCGTATTCAGAAGGATGTTCATGCACTGATTGGCCTTACTTCTTTCTGTAGGCAGTGGATCCCTAACTTTTCTTACATTGTTAAACTCTTGTTGGCTCTTTTGTCTAAAGACACTCTGATGCCTCTCCCATGGACCACTGATTGTCAGAATGATTTTCAACAGATACGTCAAGCTCTTTGTTCTGCACCAGTATTTGGAACTCCAGACTACACTAAGACTTTCACACTCTATGTACACGAGAGGGATTGGTTGCGCTCTCTCGGTTTTAACACAGATACACGGTGATAAGCAGCGCCCTTGTGCATATTTCTCAGCTGTCCTTGATCCAGTCGCCCGTGCGCTGCCTGGGTGTTTTCGAGCAGTGGCGGCAATGGCTGTGTCCATACATCAGAGTGAGGGAATAGTCTTGTCACATAGATTGCTTGTGCTAGTACCCCATTCACTTAAGGCTCTTTTAAATCAAACGAAAACACAATATTTGACTAGTGCTCGCTTGACAGGCTATGAATTGACACTTTTGGCTGCTCATATTTCACTGAAAAGAAGTTTGACTCTAAATCCTGCTACATTAGTGCCATTTCCAGCTACTCAGTCTCTGTCACACGAGTTACATGATTGTATACCCCTTACTGAAGAACAAACAAAGGGTCGTGTTGACCTACAAGATACACCTCTTTCTCGTGTTGATGGGGAACTCTGGGTTGATGGGTCCTGCTTGAAGTTGCCTGATGGTACGACATCCGCTGCCTATGCAATTACAACACTTCAGACAGTAGTTGAGACAGCTCACATTCCACAGAAGTCATCTCAAGCAGCCGAGTTGATAGCACTGACAAGAGCATGTGAGCTTAGTACAGATTTGCTTGTTAACTACTACACTGATAGCCGATACGCCTTTGGAGTGGGTCATAATTTTGGGCAACTCTGGAAGGAAAGAGGCTTTCTTACTTTACATGGGACAAAAATAGTGCATGGGGACTACACAGCTTGTGAGACTGCAATGCAGCGAAGTACTACATCTATGTATGTAGTTAAGTCACAGGCTGAACGTTGGCATAATGCTAGACAAGAGGTGCTGGACACGCAGCGATCTGCTTCTGTTGATGAATTAGACCAATGCTCTAAGGAGGGAACACTGAATGATGAGGGCTGTTGAAGGAATAAAGAAATGACAAAATGGAAGTTACCCACAGCCTATTTACATCTTATGATTCACGTGGCACATGGGTCGGCACATGTTGGAGCGTCCTCAAAGGCGAAGCAACTTATACAAGTTTGGGATCATCCAGATATTGCCAGCACAGCTAAAAAGATAGTCCAGTCTTGTCTGATCTGTCTCCAATATAATCCTGGAAAGGGAACACGAACTCCAGCAGGAGGTTTTGCAGTACCAACTGCACCTTTTGAGGTCCTGCAAATGGATTACATCCAGCTTGAACGCTGTAATAACCTGAAGTATGTCTTGGTAGTAGTTTGTGCCTTTAGTAAATGGGAGGAGGCATACGCCACGAAAGATAATACAGCTCTTACTACAGCAAAGGTGCTCCTAAAGGAGTTCTTTCCCCGATTCGGCATTTGTCGAGTTTTGTGGAGTGACAATGGACCTCATTTCATTGGGCAAGTTGTTGATTTCCTCATGAAAGGGTTAGGAATTAAGCAGACTTTTCATGCTGCTTTTCACCCACAATCAGCAGAGTTAGTGGAACGTTACAATTCTACCCTAAAACTAAAATTGGCCAAGGTACAGGCTTCCGCATCTTTGAAATGGCCTGATGTACTGCCCTTAGCTTTGCTTTCCATTAAATCCGTACCACATACATGATCTGGCCTCACACCGTATGAGGTGGTTTTCGGAAGGCCAATAAATATTTGGGGGGTTCCTAAGCCACGCCCTATACATGATGTACCCTATGTATTGATGAACGACTATTTGTCTCAGTTGACTGACAGTTTGTCTTCTATTTATCAACAGGTTTCGGAGACTCTTCCAGACAGGTTGCATGGTGAGGGCCATAATTTACGGCCTGGGGACTTTGTCCTAACAAAGTCCTTCCGGAGAGCCAGCTCCCTAGCACCGAGATGGCACGGACCGGAGCAAGTCCTTCTGGCTAACAGGGCTGCAGTGCGAATGACCAACCGGAAGAACTGGGTGCGCGCAACACATTGCCGGAAGGTGTTGCAGGTCCTAGTGAGCCCAGCTGTGTTGGCAGATAATCGCAACATCCTGGACACAGAGAAAGGACAAGCCACGTCACCTGAAGGACCTGAGGAAGTCTTCCCGGACCACACGATCCCTGGTATAATCTCTATATCAGCTGCGACCCCGGAAGAGAGACACTTCGTTGCTGCAAAAGACTGTTTGATCCACTGTCCTGGTTAGTGAAAGACTGAGTTACAAAGGAGGGTACTCTTTTAGTGGCTACTCATCTGAACCTCAGCGAAGAAACCAACGTCTGCCCAGGACCTTAGGGCACCATCTGTTTTGTCGTCTGACACGAGATGAACGTGTCTGCAGAAAAGAAATCAACTGCTGCACGAGTTTGTGATCGAAAGAGTATGTTCATTATTGGACTCACTTCGATTGTTGTACTTTTTGCTACAATAACATGGGTTGTAGAGGGAGTAGCTCCTGCTCGAAATCTACTGACTGCTACTACTCCTGTCCCCATTGAGCACCACCATTTCACTCTTCCCTATCTTGAGAAGAAGCACAGAATGTCCTATCTCACTAACACTGTCATTCAGATGTTGCATCACACCCATAATGCTACGAACATTACCAGCTGGAGGGTGTGTGGAATGATGCCAGCTCATCGGAAAAAGGGAGGAACGCCTTTCATTCCTTTGCCGTTTTCACACAATGGCTCCTGCAGAGCCTGGTTTGCATTGTTGTGGGCTTCTGAAGTTGCTAATATCACCTATGCTGATGTAGGAGACTAAACGCTCAGTTAAACAAAGATTGTTACCCTGATAAGGAAGGAGATCTACAAGCTAAAGGAACTGTATGGGAATTGGAGGAGTATCGCCGAGGGAAACTCCTCTGTGCGCTGTTTTCCCCAACACTCGAACCATCAAGGGAAATGGGCCCCCTGTTATTGTTGTTACACTTCTCTTAGTCCCCCAGAGTTCCTCTGCCTCTTTTTGTCACGAGGAAGTCGGTCTGAGTTTCTTGAAAGACTATATTGCACCACAGCCATTGTTGCTATGGGCGAGAACTTGGAACAATCCAGAGGCTGTTCTTTATAGGACAATACTTGCAGACTGTATGAAATTGGATAACAGCTTAGATATACCCTGGTTAAGGTTTATTAAAATGAGCTTTGCCAAGCTGGGGGTCTCAGAATACTATACAAATCATGATACCCTTAGAAATGTTTAATCTGCCACATTCAAATCACTTTTATATCAAAGCCTTGAGCGGGCAAGCCCAACGTGTAATTCTACCGGACACTCAGAGCCTTTTCTTAGCCACAAAGGCAACTCGCCTCTATCTGCAAATAGACCTGAATGAAAGGTGGACATTTTTGCTGACCAGGCTCTGTTTAAAGCTATACATTTTTCAGTTGCTTTTCCTATTCAGGGCTCATGGTTTACATCACTTCTTGTCTGCCCCTGTGACAGTTTTTCATGTCAAAGCACTATGCACTTTATTTTGTTGATTTTATACACCTCAGAGGAGGTAGTTTATTCATCTATTACTATTTGCAGGAGGGATTAGAGCTCATGAATTGGCAATTGAATTTTACTCTCCCTAGGAACTTCAGAGATTATACATGGTATTTTAAACCATCTTTTTACTGTTAGGCACGTTTAACAAATTGTATTTTCTGCTGATACCTAGCTGTTTTTTTTAAATGCATGTATGTGTGTAATCTTTTATGGCTCTTTTTGAGTCGAATAAAGTGTATTGATCTGATCTGGATGGGACGTGGATCGGCAGGTAGACTGCATCCCGATGTGGTCCAATCTGCCGCTGTCGATGGCAGGCCGCATCGCTCTCGCGAAAATGGTCATATTACCCAAGTTTCTTTATCTATTTGTGAATATCCCAATCCCCCCTACTGTTAGCCTCCTTGAGCGCCTGCTGGTTTGGACTGGCTGACAGCCCCGGGCTACATATGAACTTCTTACATTGCCACAATCGCAGGGTGGGGTGGGTGCCCCGGACTTGCATCTCTACACTCTGTGCGCCAAAACCCAGTTTTTGCATTACAGGATTCACCCCACACCGTTTCAACCACAAGTTACAATGGAATTAGACAGTGCTTCCCCTTGGCCACTCACCATGGTCCTGTTCCTCCCTCACAAGCTGCCCTGACCCGAGATCGACACTACGCAATGTGTTTGCTGGTTGTGGGCTGGACTAAAAAAGTGCCAATTAAAGTCCTAATATTGTCATAGGTTCTATATTATTGGATCGTTCCATCCACTCACCATAATCCAAGTATGGTGCTTCTTATTTTCATGATACAAGTTCGGTATTAACAGTCTTTCAAGCGACCAGCTCGTGACAAACTTCTCCTTCTTTACTATCTCCTAACACAAAGGAGACATACATATTATTAATAAGAAACTAAGGGCGTCTCCTCCCTTAACCAAATTACTTAACATTATTGCGTAGTTCGATCTATCATTGCACTTTAAACCTCATTTGTTTATATTTTTTTAAATAATATTCGTACCCAAATACAACATAGAACACTACTCTAGTACACTAATCTTGTTCTCCATCCCATAATACCATAATTTCATACATTGTTTTGCCGCTATTATGTTTAAATGATTATCCTTTTAACGCAATCTTCTAAAACAATAATTCGATGCCTAACTATATTATTCAAAGCCTCACCTCCAGTATCGAAGAGAAGCCTTCCAGTGCGTATTGCCGCGAGGTGTATATGGCATGTTGCATCAGCGCCATGTTTACAGCATTATTTATTTCAACAAGACCAAGTAAACAACAAGGACGGACTTACCCGCTACCTGTTGCGCTTTCACTCCTCACTAATAGGCGCCATAGTGGAACGGTATAAAAGATTTTCGCAAATACTATTTCCTCATTTGATTATCAACCTCTCAGAATATCAATCATAAACCAGAACATCAACTTTATAGGCATGAATTGACCTCATTCAATCATGTCCTTACAGAATTATAAAAAAGTAACAAAAACAACTACTCAGTCAATGTAACACACGTAATATGTCTCAAACAAAGCGATTCATGTGCCTGGATTAGTCACAAGACTAACCTAAATAATAAGGCAGACAGATCCGAAAAAGAAGAAGAGAACTCAAAAGACAACAAGAGAGTAGGAGAGAATTATTCCAAACCTAACATACTAAGGCATTAACATCACTCAGCAATAGACGGCATTTTCCCATACTGCTATTATTTCATTAATGTTTACAAACATCACTTAATCCACGTTATTCATGAGATTTGATGGAAACGTATCTCATGATATAAATACAAAGTCTTATCAGCCAGTATACAGTGTTATCAATTACCTAACTTCTTGTGAAACATATTACAAGGTAATTTTCCATACTGTCATCATACAACCCATGACATCTTGTCTCATCTATATACTGTTAAGGGATATGAATTAAATTCTTCATGCGGCCATTAGATCTATTTTTAACATTCCAAAGATTATAAATGAGATGTTACATTATATGGGCAACTATATTATTATAATAATGCATTGTTTTATTAAATCCCAATATTGGTACAGTTTTTCTCTCTAATTACAACAGTTTCATACATTTAGCACCCCAGAAAGTATTGCAGCTCAGAATCAACATTAAGGCCCCGTTCTACGGCACGCAATTTCAATATCCATCGTGCCTCGCATTGACGGACCCTGAGTTCCCTATTACCACCACGGTTATCACTCAGTATATTCTCTATACCGTGGAAGGAAAAGGATAAATTACCTCTCTGACTTGGACAATTACTAGCATGGTTAACAAGAGGATACCCCTGGTCCAAGTTTTTCAAAGCTCTAAAATGTTCCGCCATTCTTCCCTTTAGGCACCTAATGGTGCTACCAATGTAGACCTTTCGACATTTGCATTGGATAGCATAAACAACATATTTTGTTGAGCAATCAATATGTTGGTAAATCCTATATTTAGCAGATCCGTTGTATTGAAAATCCATTATTCCGTGCTCAGCAAACTTGCACATACTACAATGCCCACATCTAAAAGATCCTACATTCAGTTTGTGTAGCCATGTATAATCAAAGTTCTTCGTTCTAGGATAACTGGGGCTGATCAGGCTACGAATTGTAGCACCCTTCCTATATGAGATGCTAGCTTTGTTATAAATGTGAGCACATATGGTTGGATCTGATGTCAATTAATGCCAGTGTTTCTAAGTATATTGTCAATCTTATGGGACCAAGGATGGTCATTGGTCACTAGCCTTACACACACTGTATTTTACTACTATCCCGCTGCACTTTAGGTTTCAAGGTATCCCGTCTACGTAACTTGAATGATCTCTGTTTTGCTTTACAGATAGTGTCTTTGTCATAGCCCCTACCCATGAAACGCACTTCCATGTCTCTAACACAACTGAAAAAATCTTCATTCCTGCCGTTGTTTCTCCGTGCCCTATACAGTTCACCATAAGGTATCGCATTTACCTGAGCTTTAGGATGGGCACTCGTTGCATACAACGTTGAATTACAGGAGGTGCTTTTTCTGTACAGTCTACTATTGATTTTACCATCTGCCACAAATAATTCTGTATCCAGGAATACTATACTCCCCTGACTAGATGACATAGTAAATGACATATTATATCGGTTATTATTCATGTAATCAAAGAATCTTAGTAATTCATCATTGCTCCCAGTCCAGATGACAAGACAATTGTCTATATACCTTCCATAATAAACAGTATACTCCTGCCATTTTGCACCACCAGGGCCCCAGAGATGCGACATCTCGAACATCCCCATGAAGAGTCAGGCCAGAGACGGCGCAAATCTTGAGCCCATCGCTACTCCGCATCTTTGTTTGTACCATTCTTTCTTGAACAAAAAGATGCCCAGTAATAAAATTATAAAGATGGCACAGAGACCAGCCTCCCTACAAGGAAGGCAACTGTAGCTGAGTCAGTTCTAACCGATCTCTTTTATGGATCGATATAAAATGTGACCAAGGTGAGTCTATCTTCTGAAAAAAAGAATTTGGTATCAAAACAGGTAGTACCTAAAACAAAAAAACTAAGGAGGATTGTCATTTTAATAACATTACACCACCCAGCATACTTCAAAAGAGTCTATCCTGCTAATCAAGACTGCTAAGCATTTTTTGTCTAAACGGGTCAAAATTCAAAATAAAATATATATTGTTGAGATCTTGACACCCAGAAAAGTGATGAACACCACATAACAAGTATCATGCTGGCCATGCTGCTCATTGTTATATAAACTGTGAATCTTATTTATATTAAGAAGATACCCTGACAAAAACTCCAAATTTAGTTGCTGCCGCCTCTGTTGGGCAAATGACCTTTACAGCGCGGTCGTTACACCGCGATACGTTTACAACGTGGCCATTACAACGCAAGTCGTTACAACGACTTGCGCTGGATGGCGCTATACACTAAGGAATAGTATGATTTACTATTCCAACGCCTTCCCTACTGTTACGTAGACTGGAGTTGGAATAGTAAATCACACAATTCCAAAGTCCAGCGCCCTCCAGCGCAAGCCATTGTAACGACTTGTGTTGTAATAACTGCGATGTAACATACCGCGATGTAAATCATCGCGTTGTAACGTCACATATTCCCTCTATTGTAGTCAGAGTGGTCGGAGGATGAGGCGTGAAGATAGAAATATCATCTTCATAAGCAGCTCGTTTCAGGACAGACTGCTGAGTCCTAGTGGAGGACCATCTTGCAAAACATCCAGACAACTCCGATAGGGTTCAAGATATCAAGCAGAAAGCAAAGGAGAAAGAGGACATCTTTGGAGAGCACCTCTTTGAATTGACCAACTCTTGAGCTTGGCACGTGAGATCATAAGCCTTGCCATGAGAGCTTTATATAGGATATTAATTCTGTTGAGAATAAGGGGTGAATCGCATAATGAATCATGGCCTGCCAAAGAAATGACCAAGAAACCCACTCAAACGCTTCCTCAGCACCTAGAAGTATCATACAAGCGTCCACTTGCTAAACAGTGGCAATTTAAAATATGAAAATGGCCAGACTAGTGTGATGAGCGAGGTCCCTTTTAGGGACAACCCTTAGTGCATAGGATTAACACAATGTGCGACTGAAAGGGAGATCTGGTCCACCAATATCTTGGCATAGATCTCAGACTCACCATTAAATCAGGCTAGCCTCTCTGAACTCTGCTCTCTGCCGCGTGGCGTCCCAGGATCCTTTACCTGGAATCGGAGAGAATTTGACCGAGATTAGTTCGGCCGAGCTCAGATACTTCAGTGTTGGAATATGTTGGAACAGGCACAGCAAGTTACTTTTGTGAAGTCTATCAGGGGAGCCCTTTGGATGTAATATGAGATGAACCCCAGTTCCCATTGGTCTTTCCCGGTCAGAGAGGGGGGGCCTCCGCTGCCCATTGGTGCTGGAGGAAAGGGGGTCTGAGTGCACCTTGGAGGTGGCTCGAGTGCTCTGATTAGGACTTGCTTGTTGGGTATTTTGGCCCCAGGGGTTTGACAATTGATCTTGGTGTTGACTGTAGCTAGTTATCCTCCCACTTTGCGTCCAGGTGTTTGGACGGATAGTCTTGACGTTGGTTGTGACTAGTTGTCATGCGCTCTACTCTCACCGGGTTTGGGGTGGGGCCACTGATTACGTTCCGTGTTGCCTTTCGGCTTCTGTCGCATGCTTATTTTAGCTGGGTTGCAGGGTGAGGAAGCGCGGGGAGATGGATATTCAAGTTGTTACTTTCAAGGACCAAGGGGCTTTCAGTGAGGAATGGGGTATTAGCGGGATCGATACAACTAGCGTATCTTAGTCGTCATTTCTGCTATTTGTGCCCTTAGAGCGGTTGTGGTTGTGGGAGCCCAGGGCTCCTGCCCTTAAGGCACTTGTGGTGGCGCCCCGTGGGCCCTGTGTGTGGCCCCTATGGTTTTATTAGGGCTCTTTGGAGTGATGTCTATTCACAGTTCTACCCATGCTGTATCGTGGTGGGTGTTGTTTTCCGTTGTTTCTGGTGCACGGCTCAGTGTGCATGTGCCTCCCAGGGGGGTTGTTCTGTGAACCACTGTCGACACATCGAGTATGGCCCCTGATGCATGGGTACTGACTGTTGTTTCCTGGGCCGCATTGTGCTCTTGGCTGTTATTGGTGGATTGGTTTCAAGACCATTAACAGTAGTCAGAACTGCTACTACATTTTGTGCTCCGTTCGGCACTGCCTCTTGGAGGATGCAGGTGCTCGATGGATGTTGCCGGCAGATTAGTGGGCTAGTGTCCCCGTGTGTCCTGCAGTTGATTAGGGAGCTAAGTTAAAGATAGGAAAGAGCTCGGGAGGCCCATCCCCTGGGCTGCATGTGTGCTGGAAGAGGTCCCTACAATCAGTGACCGCCGCTTTGTAAGCCACTGTTTGTTTTTTCAATTTCTTTTTCACCTTCCGCACAAGGTTGCTTGTTTTTTTAGGGCCTTCCAGTGCTACTACCTCCCGTGCAGGTAAGTCACAGGATTGAGCTTGTGCGATCCCTTCAGTCAGAACAGGGGAGGGCGAGACCACAGGGACACTAGAGTTGCAAGTGGGCTGTTTTGTTAGAGGATTCAGCCCCTGCTCGGTCTCTGATATGCCAATGTTGGAACAGCCAGGGAAGGTGCATGGTTCTTAATTTGTCAATCCGTGGAGAACACAAGCAGGGCTGGTCCACTCCTACCTGCCCGAGAGAGTCTTCCAGTGTGGTTAGTCGGTGTCCCAGGTCCAATAGTCTTGAGGTAATGGACTGAATTAGGTCAATCTGCATCTCCATCTTTTGAGATTGCCATAGATGGCAATTGTGTCTTGTTTAATGCTGATAGAGGACAGGGAGGCCAAAGGTGGGGTACAAGACCCTGTAAAGAGGGACCCGGGTGCCCCTAATTGTGGGGGACTATTAGGTCTATGTTTATGCTCGGATCTGGGTGCTGGACTTTCTACCAGCGAAGCTTCAATTTGGGCGTCAATTTGGGCTTCCAGTGTGGCGAGAAAGCAGTCCGATAGATTGCCCAGTTCCTGGCCGGATACGCTTTCCCTCTGTGCGTCCTCTACGGGAGATTGAGCAGAGCTGACCTCTGGTGGGTTTTTTAGTAACTCAATTTCTGGGAGATAAACTGTGATAGCGGAGTAGATAAAGAGGAAGTCGCACTGTTATGCACCTGCAGCATCACTGTGATCTCGCTCGGGCGTTGGTTGCTAGCCAGAGCTTCTCGATCCAGCCCTGGTTGTCTGTGCTCAGCTGATTTGGGGGGTGGTTGTCTCCTTATCTTTTCGCTCTCTTCAGGGCTGTTCCCAGTGTTCCAGGTGAGGGGTTGGAAGGAGAAGTCTCCTCCCCATGTGGCCCTGGGCAGGAGGTTGACCTAGGAGATGGTCCAATATCCGCGGCTCCAGTGACCTTCACTGTGTAAAGCATTGATGGCTTCTTGCATTCCCTTGAGCCCAGTGATGTGGGTGAAGGAGGTCGTTTAAGGGGACCTTTGAGAAGTGTTCATTTATCCGCCCTGGTGATGATGGTTGGACTCCTTGGACAAGGGTCCCTTTTGCGGACATGCGAGACATCCCCAGGTGTTTCTTTGAGTCTGATGGTGTAAGCGTTTGTTGGTAGTTGGCGGGCTTTCTTGGTAGTGCTTCTCTGCCCTACTTTCCTTTGCTTTTTGATTGGACTACCATCAGGCTCAAAGTCCTGAAAGGGGACTGGTGAAGGAGGGTCTGCTGCGAGTTTGTTGACTTTCCTTTTGGTCATGACGCCAGGCCTTTGTTGCTGTTTAATGGCTGAATCCAAGGAGTGCTTGGAGGGGTAGAAGTGCTGTTCAGTGGAGATTGACCAATAATGCTATGGAGAAGGGGGTGGGGGCACCGCCATACCTCCCAGCCAATAGATTTGCCCTGCAAGGGGCCAATAGGAATAAAGGGAGAGGCACGAACACGCTCTCCAGAAGGGCTTTCCTGACATTTCCCCCCCGCAGAAAAAATGTCAGTGGCTGTTAAGATGGAAGCTGGAGGTGGATTGAGGAGGGCGGGGATTGCCCCGATTACTTACCGGTAATCTTCATTACTCCAAGTGTAGTCTTCCTCGCCACATGACTAACAAAGTGAGCTTCAGCTCCACACCAGAACCCTCCAAAGCAAAAAAGTCAGCCTCCCATGCCTCCCATCCCCTCCCAATATGGCCGACCCAGTACACCCATGACCTCTATAAGAGGCGGGCCGGCCCAACCCATCAGCCTGAAACTACCAAGCCTAAACATGAAGCCGATAGCCAGACAGGGAGGGAGGGATGGGAACTCATGTGGCGAGGAAGACTACACTCGGAGTAATGAAGATTACCGGTAAGTAATCGGGGCATTACCTCCTCGTTAGTCTTCCTCGCCACATGACTAACAAAGTGAGCACATACCAAAGCCAAGCGGCTTCATGGAAACTCACAAGGAACCAAAGGACCAGAAGGGAAACCCACGAGAGAGGGCAAACCCAACAGCCCAACGAGCGGAGAAACCACCCAAGAGAGAGGCACCCACGGGCAGGAGGAACCAGCCCGGGACAGAAAAAAAACACCGGAAGGACCGAAAACCCGGACCCCCCCAGACAAGAAGTGCTGCCAGAAAATCCGCCCACCAAGGAAAAAAAGAAGGACAGAGAAAGCAAGGCACCAGACCACACGGTACCAAAAGGCAACCGAAAACAGGCCCACAAACAAAAAGCAGCAAGCCTAGCCAAGACCGCCCAATGGACAGCCCAAAGCGAGGGGGGACCCAAATGGCCCAGGAGCCACCGGAGCCCCACAGGGAAAGAAGAAACAGAGGGCAGCCACACCACAGAGACCCAACAAAAAAGGCCACAGCAGCAAGAGACCCAGGCCGACCAAAGCCCAGCCACGCGCACGGTGGACCACCAACAGCGAGAGAGACGAACCACCCCCAAACCGAGGACCGGAGGGGAGAAGAAAACAAAAGCCACCAGAGCCGGAGGCTAACAGAGGCAGATGCAAAAGGACCGACAGGAGCCGCAAGAACGGGAGGAGGCACAGAAAAGGAAACCAGCACCCCACCCGAACAACAAAATGAAAGGCACCCAAGCCCCACCAGTAATGAGAGACAGGAGGGACAAGGACCACAGCCACCCAACGGAACCCCGGAAGGGAACGCGACAACAACGAGAGAGCTCAGACCGATGCAAGGCAAAGAGCCCCCGTCAGCAAGGCCACCGAAGAAGACCAAGGCCAAGCCCCAAACAGGAAAGCAACCACCCACCAGGGGACCCAAGCACAGAAGCACCATGGACCCGGAAGGAAGGGGAAAGCTGAACGCACGAGCAACACAGCCCAGTGCAGAGGACAAGCAAAACGCCCCAGCAACAGTCCACAAGGGAGCCGACGAGGCAAGCACACGAGAGGCCAAACCAACCAACCCCGGGACACAAGTTAAGATCAAAGGCAAAATATATCCGAAACTTACTGAAGGAAACACCATAAATACTCTCAAGACTGAGCAAACAGTGACATTGAAGACCAGGGAGAGAACACCTAACCTGCAGAGTAAGAGGCCAAGACATTCACCTTCAGGCCAGAGTGACTCTTTAGAGCCCACAAGGCCAATAGCAACACAAACCAACCCCCAGGACCGCCCCAGCCGAAAAACGGAGATCCAACAGGGATCGGAGCGAACACAAGGGCAAGGCCACAGGCCGCAAGCCACCAAAGGCGAGAAAGACAGAAGAGCCGGACGGAACGGGGCCGAGAAAACCCAGGGAAAAAAACCCGAGTCGGAAGGACCCCGTACCCCCTTCGAAAGAAGGAACGCTGCACGAAAAAATGCATGTCAACCCTGCGCAGGGGCCACACCAACCACACAGAAGCGTTCCAACGAAAGGAGATGAGCCGCCGAAGCGAGCACACCAGGGGCAAAGAAGAACAGGAGCCAAACCGCACAGGGAGCGTCGAGCCCCAACGGGAAAGAGAACCGGGAAAACCATCAGCCTAGGCGAGCCCCACCAACAGGAGAAACATCCCGGCCGAGCCAACAGGCCCAGGCGTGAAACAGCCCAGGGACTCTGGCAGAGAATGACCGAGGCAAGAGCCCCAAGAAGCCCCCGCAAGGCAGGGGCAAAACCAAGCCAAGACACGGCCAACCGAAGGCCCATCCGGCAGAGTAATAATACGTGCAGAAGAGCCCAATGGAACAACTCAGGACAAACACCTCGTACAAGGAAGCAAGCAGCAATGACAAGAAACCACAGCTGCAAAGCGCAAACAAGCACCTGCAAGGCACTCCAGGCACCAGAGGCCGACAGGAAGAACAAGCAAGCAAGAACACAGCTGTGCGGCAAGTAACGTACGGACGAGGCCAGCACAAGGGAACAAAACCACCGGACACCAAAGCACCCCACATCACACCAGCGTAAAAAAACACCCACACCAGAGCCCATGGAAGGACTCAGGAGAAGTGAACACGCAATGAAGAGGAGGAAGGTGCAAGGGACGCGCACCAAGTCAAGGAGCAGGAGGAGGACGGGACACCACCGCAGCAGCCTGAGGAGGGCAAGCCCACTGGCAACAACCAGAGCAGAACAGGCAAACAGAGACCCAGCAGTCAAGCCGGCGTGCACAGCCCCCTAAAACCCCGAAGGCCACAGCAACCAGTACAGACCAAGGTCAACAGCGGAGAGCCGGCAGGTACAGGAGAACCCAGGAAGGAAGGCAAAACCTGGGAACGGGTCCCCCCGGCAAACAGCCCAACCCCAGGGCCACAGCACCAGGCACGGCAAGGCAGAAGAAGAAACCGTGCCGAAACCCCAGAAAGAACCAGGGACCGAACCAGGGACCCACAGACAACGCTCCCAAACACAGGAAACGCATCGCGGAGGGGCGTGACACCCTCGCGCAGGGGCCATGCAAGTCCTCCCCGCATCGTTCCAAAGTTAGAATAAGTGCTGCCGAAGCGAGCACACCCAACCGAGCAACTACATCCAGGTGGTCCACTAACCAGGAACCAACCAGCCCGCACCCGAGAAAAGACGAGAGCAGGAGCTACAGGGAGGAACGGCCGCAGGACCAACGCGACAAGAAGAGAACCCAGGGAAACGATGAGCCAAAAAGGAGGCGCTGCCACAGAAAATCACAGAAAGAAGAGTCTGAAATATAGCCAACAGATGACAAATAGACAGCGTATGCGGGACACGAACTCATGTCCTGTGAGACCCAATATAACCACAGGGACAAGACTTACCATAGAGCCAGAGCACCTGGACAATACGGAACGTCACACGAAGCCGCGCCGGGGCCAGGGGAAAGACAACAGCAACGAACCCAGCCACCCATTCCCCGCCGCCCGCACGCAAACAAAGAAAGGCGGGCGGCGAAGGCAACGGTACAAGAGACGCGACGACCCGGCACCGAGTCCAGGGAAACACAGAAGGGGACCGGAAAAGACCGGCCCCCACGCAACCCCCCCCCCCACCCTGAAAACCCACGGCTCGCTAAAGCAGAGCCTCACCGGCACCAAGGAAGCCGCAATCGCCACACACACCGGGGGCAACAAGCAGGGGAAACAAACAAGGACCAAGCCCCAAGGGTCCGCTACAGCAGGGCCTCCAACCCGAGACCCGCAACAGCAGGCACCACGAACCTGACGCACTCAGGAGAGACGGAGCCGACAGGCGAACCGAGGCACACAGCGACAAGGACGACCAACCAATGCCAGTAAACCATATAGTAGGAGACAAACACAGCAGCCAAGAGGGCAGAGCGACTTCCACCTTGCAAGAAGCGAGCGAGGCCCAGGGCCGGAAACCCTGGAGAGACAGGAGAAAACGAAAGCGGACACAAAAGTGGCGCATACATGCAGTCAAGGTGGTCCCATCACGCACAATACCAGCACAGAACAGCCGTGCAGACAAGAATGGCACTACACATACCTGAGGAAGCGCACCCGCTCAGCGCAAAGGAGGCAGCCCGGTCACCGGACCCCCGCACCTGATGAAAACAGAGACCGAAGTCGTGGGAGCCAGGCCCCGCCCCTCAGAGGCGGTTGTCAAAAACTTGAACCCTGAGAGCCTCGACAACCATAGTGACAGCGATTGCGGGACTCGAACGCACAGCAAGCCAGGTCCCCCAGCCCCCGCCCGCCACGCAGCCATGCAGAGCCGCCTCCCGTGCCGATTTTAGCGGGAGGCGCACGCCGCAAAACGCGGCACGGAGCTGAAACAGCCACGAGAACCCCCCGCCCGAGCAAGAGACCCGGGGGAGGCACGGACAACGCCCTACAGCCGCCGCCCGCACGTCAAGGAAAGGCGGGCGGCGGATACCACTCCATCATTATGTTGTTTTAAAAAAACACAAAGGGAGCGCCCGTAGAAGGGGGGCTGACACAGGCGAGGCACAGAAGGCACGAAGCCACACAAACGCCCCCCAGGGAAACACAGAAAGGGGCATGGAAACAACTGCCCCCACGCATCCCCGCCCCCCCTGAAAAACCCACAGCTCGCTAAAGCAGAGCAAAACCGGCATGAAGGAGGAAGTAAAGGAAACCTAAATCCAACCTCCACACCAGGGGCCAACAGCAGGGGGAAACAAACAGAGTCCAAGCCCCTAGGGTCCGCTAGAGCAGGACCTCCAACCTGAGACCCACATACCTGCTACAGCAGGCACCACTTACCTGACGCATCTGGAGAGACGTGCGCAGAACAAAAAAAACAGGCTGATGGGTTGGGCCGGCCCGCCTCTTATAGAGGTCATGGGTGTACTGGGTCGGCCATATTGGGAGGTGATGGGAGGCATGGGAGGCTGACTTTTTTGCTTTGGAGGGTTCTGGTGTGGAGCTGAAGCTCACTTTGTTAGTCATGTGGCGAGGAAGACTAACGAGGAGGTAATGAGGTCTGCGTGGAAGCTTGCCGGTCCTGTCTGGTGCAGGGGCACAAGGGTGCGAGGACAGACTGCGACCTCCGGTGAACAGCTTGGTTACTTATTTCTTTTATTTAAATGTTTTTATTTATGAACAGTTGGCAGTACACAGGTAATCATCGTAGTGAGCAATAATAGAGGACCGTACACGTCAAATTTGGTGGCATTATTGGCACTTGATACACATCATAGGACAACAGACCACACAGAATACAATTCCAAGGTATGCATGCAGTCTGGCGGGGCAGCCGCCACATGTCCTGCTATCTCCGTGGTAACCTGGTACCCCTCATCACAGTCTGGCAGTGACGGAGGGAGCCGGTGAGTAACTTGCCATGTGAGTGAGGGATGTTCGGCCTCCGCAGTTGAGGCGGTGTCTGTGCCCCGGAGGAAGGAAGTAAAGGGTTCCCAGATGTCACGGGGTGAGCCCCAGGGGCATCAGGTGCCAGTACACGGAGAGTTGTTCATGACTGTATGCTATGTATGCTTTTAGGGGCACAGGCTTATCTGCAGGGGCGCGGGTGCCTGGGCGAACACAAGCCGCTTCCGTGTACCACCAGGTACAACCATTAATAATGTTCATCTAAATATCAGCAGGCAGGGCCTTGAATGCAGCAGGTTTGGTGTTGGGATGGACTGAAGTTCCAAGTTGTTTTCTACCTAGAGGTCTCCCCGCTCTCTCCACCCCCTGCATTGTCGGGGCCAGGAGTGAGATGGAGGACGGAGGCTCACTGCCTCTTAGCTCCACCTCTGGAGCCTCGGGCCCTGCATGCTGGTGCCAGGGGGGGCGCCTTTCTGATGCCAGCGCCTCGTGATGCTTGCCCCTTACCTCACAGCGTGACTCGCTTCCATTGCACTGGTCCCCAGGCTGCTCTGCGGTGCTTTGCTCCCCCTCCCCCGTCCCCCGCCTCCCGCGTACAGCCAATGGCTGGTGCTGAGAAGCCCTCATCCCAGGACCTGTAGTAGTTCCGACAAGGTGACAGTCTTTTCAAGTGTTCAGAGTGTCTATTCACTGTGTTGCAGGTTGTGATGAGATGATGCGATTGCAGCTTTTGGTTGCGATGGACATTGAATGTGACCTCCCTATATGATGGGTTGGACTGTCTTACGACTCAGGGTCCCTGCCGCCACTTGTTTGAGGGAGAGCTTTCAGTGTCAGCCAATCGAATGGAAGGGTTGTTTGACCAGAATGGGGCCAGGTTGGATGAACTGACTCTACTTTGTCTCCCTGATTCGTGCAACCATCAGTCAGATTGTCTCTCTGTTTCTCTTCCCTAGTCAAAGGTTCAGTTGTTGGGTGACACAAGGTCCATCCTTTTATCAAATGGAACGTGTAGAAAATCAAAAGGGTACTGACAGCGTATGCGGTATATAGTCAAATTAGTTTAACTTTATCCAAGCCATGTTTGACCATTTGTAACGATTCGAAGTGCGTGGTTTGCGGGACAAAGATTAATTAAAATGAAGGAGTATAAACTGGGAGTGTTTCAGGAAATGATGGGGCATATCAGCAAGGGCCGGCGATAATTATCGCTCAATCGCTGAGTTAGCGTGCTATCAGCAACGCTTATCTCAACAGCGATAAAATTCCAGGCGCAAGCTGCCAAATGTGCGATTATCGCTGGAAATCCAGCGATAATCGCACAACATTTGGCAATAGCTTGTTGATAGGGCAGGTTGACTTAGCCATTATATGACAGCAGGCGTAAGGAAAGTAGTGATAACCGCGGTTAGTGCTACTTTTCTTATCGCTAAGCTTGTTAGCGTGCCCATTGATAATTGGAGATATGTCGGTTAGCGACATTTCTCCAGTTACTTTGGGACGGAACGCCCACTTTCGATCTCATTAGAGACCGTGCTGATAAAGCGATAAAATTACCGAAGACGGCCGCAAAAGCGGCGATAATTTTATAGCGCCGCCTTGATGATATGCCCCCATAAGAGTTGAGTCTCATTACTGATAAGAGGCTTGTCTAAGGAGGCGGATGGAGAACAGAGGGGCTACTTACAGGGCACTGGGGGCTCTACCAGCCGCCATGTTTATCAGCCTCTCAACTGAGGCACGAACCGAGGCTAGGCTCGAAGTTTCAACGTTTTTAAAAGATTGCACAGACTTTTGCCATTGTGCATGCCGTATTTTCATTAAAATCTTGATTTTTTTACAACAGATGTTGGATGTATTCTTATTTAGACAAGAAGGTGTTTAACATGTATTTATTAGGTACAATAATATGGCTTATTTCAAGTTTTGTTCAGGAAATGAGCATACCGTGCAGAATGTGCTTACTGCACAAACCTCCGCGTTTACCAGCATTTATAGTGCATTCAATTCTGCCTGGCCCAATATGCAGGAATTTAGAAGGGGGTGAACTGAGAATAACACCCTTGTAACTGCCGTTCCTGCGCGGAGAGGTGTCTCAGGGTCATTTTCCTGCACGAGACAGTTGCACTTGGAAACTATACAAAAGGAAACCTTGCATAGAAAAATCCTGCATAGTTGTTTTAGTCTAAAGATTATTTCTAGCTTGGCTAGTTTTGATTAGTGTAAAACAGTCCAAGTATGAGATGACAGATATCTCGCCAAAAATCTTTATTTTCGGAATTAATGAAAATCGAAAAGTTTCTGGAGTGCAAAAAATGACCAAGATTTGCAGGTCAAATAGTGAATCATTTTACTCCAGACTCTGGGAGAATATGGCCGAGAGTCACTAGACTGGATGGCCACATGGCTCAGCCCCGTGGTCCCTTGGTGGAGCAGTCTACCACGTGTCATCCAGTCACGTGACCCTCATATCCCCATATGATCTTTCACGCTGGGGTCGGTAAGAGTAGATTCAGGGCGGAGATGCCCATCTGGGCTGATACTGTGTGCCATGCACGATAGGCTGGCCGAGCTCTTGGACACACCTGGCATCACTGAAAGAAATTAAACTCCTTAGAAATCAATAAAGAAACATACAAATGCTGAGTAGAAAACCACTGCCAAGAGGCGTAAGAAACTGCAGAGAATTCAGCCCTCGGAGCAGTGCTGACCAGAGCCTGGAGGGTCATTCCTTTGGAGACAGGATGACAGTAAGTGCGGCCCGGCCCATCCTTGAAAACCTGTGCTTTGAGAGAAGAAGGAAAAAGATTTATTTGGGAGACCAACGAGGCCAGAGCAGTGGCGTAACGAAACTTGAGGGGGCCCCCCTGCAAGATACGCAGAGGGGCCCCTCCTGCAGTGGTGGCTGGTGACATTTGAAAGAGGTGCGCGTAAAATTTGTTTTTTTAATGCATGGCGTCAAGCGAGAGCGAAACGAGTGAGCCCGAACAACCTAAGGCGGGTCCAGAAGGGTTCTTCCCCTGAGAAAATTTTGAAAAAAGAGTGGGGAAATGGTGCACTTTCAAGCAAATTTGAGAAAGCAAGAAGGTTAATAAAGCAATTGTGAAAGTGCAGTTATTACATTAATAAAGAGATATCATATAATAACATATTCAGTATAACAACAGCGCTTCATAACAGACTTCGAAATACAATGTTAAATAAAAAAAATCTGTGAGGTACTCAGCAAACAGCCAACTACACAGGTCACAAACTAGCAGCATTCAAGAAGAAATTTTAGGATAAACGTATTGCCTGCCTGGTGGTGATGCTGATATGATATTCTACCTGGCAAATCCCATGCCATGTGGGGGGGGGTTGGAATAAGAGAAGATATGCATATTGTGGACTCATTTAGTTCACCATTCAAAAGACCACAGCAGGAGTCACACATCCAGACCAGAAATATAAAAGTGTACAAAACTGATGCAACGACTTGAACATCTAAGCATTGAAACCATTGTTGTGGACTTTTGGAGTCTGGGTATTGTAATGATTGTGACAGCAGGACATGCATAGGTTAACGTACCATCAGTCTTCACCTTTACTTCACTTTGAAATACATAATGCCTTAGCAGTCGCCTTAGCCTACACTACAACTACAGTGCACACACTACACACAGCAGTATAAAACAGAATTGCATGAGAGAAGGGCTATGGAGAGATAAGGGGCAATGTTGGAGTGTCAGTGTGGTAGTGGGGGGGGAATCTGTGGAGAAGGGTTTTTGGGGGCGGACCATGGGAAGGGACGGTGCCAACACTTATGCGCACTGGGATTACCTGACAGCATTTTCATTATTGGTAAATCCAATCAACAAGTTCTGTATTTCCCAATAAATGCAAATATGAAACATACGAACAAATGGAGTTTAAAATAGGTGGAGGACAAAAAGCAATGAGGGTTGACAGTTCAAGGGTGCTAGTGGAGAGTCGAGGAGGTCATGAGAGATATGAAGACAAAAACATGGAAGGAAAATAGTTGAATAGAGGATGGAGGGGATATTTAACAAATACATTGGATGCTGGATGGGAAGGAGAACTGGGATTCAAAGTGGGCAAAAAAGCAGATGTGTGGATGTAGGATCAAAGACAAAGAGGCATATTACCAAGGGCCTTATCGCCGCTTTAGCGGCACATTTTGCCGCCAAAGCGTCGATTTTTTTTTTTTTTTAATCGCCCTATCAGCAAGCTGTCGCTAACAGCAGTTAGCGACAGCTTTCTGACGAAAGCGACCGGTTTGGGTGCCGCTTTGCATGTCAGCGATATTTATTGCTAATGACATGCAAAGTAGGCGTTCCCGACCAACAGACTGTCACTGGGCTATGCTGAGCGGGAACGGACCGCGTCAATAAAGAGTGAGGGAGGGTATCTTTAGCTGTTACTTTATTCGGAATTTTGTAAGCAACAAAAGTTAAACTTCACAAGCTCTGACTCTCATAACGGGTTCCCAGTTCAGATAGACAGTGGTATTTTAGGGTTCCCTTCTTCCTGGTCCGTGGGTTGATGTTGAAGTCTTTGGATCGGTGGCCTTCTCAGGGTTTCTCCCATGCGTCTGGGGCGTCTTCTCCTTAGGGCTGGCTGGGTCCACTGTGTCCTACCCACATGGAATGGAACGAAAGGAAAAGATGGTCAGTATCATGTATATCGGCGCAATACAGGGGTCCCAGGGTAGGAAGTGAGGGAGGGGGTGTCACCTTCGTGTCCGTGTTACGAGTAGTTTACAAACAATACAAGAAGTGCTAGGGGTGAGGTGATCGGGGCAGGCGAGAAAACGGGGCTAGCGCTTAGCTTTCGCACCCCATGCCGGCCTCCCAACCCAACCCCCAATGCGGCTCCGTACCTGCGAGAGCCACACCTCTCCAGAGGTGTGGCTGGGCGAGTCGCCGGACCGTTGGCCTCCTGGCTCTCCTTCCACCGGTTGTAGTCTGCAGGTTCGCGGCCGTTGTATAAACTCCTCTGCTCCTCGTCTCCTTCGGTCCACGCTTGCTTCTCTCTCCGCCTCTTCCGGGTTTCCCGGCTCTCCCTGTTCGCCTTCCCTTTTTCTGGTGACGCCCAGCTCCATGATTGGCTCCGCTTCCTCGTCATCATTCGAGGGGGCGTTGTCTCCGAAGGAACGATGCCAGTTAAAGGGGACACTGGTCCCTGCATCCTCTTCCGTCCTCCACTCGGATCCTGCCGTATTACGCGGACCTGTCTGAGAGAGGGAAGACAGTTCAAGACGGTCATTGGTAGGTATCCACCAGTCCATGGGGCCCGTTTCAGTCTTGAGGGTTTGTTGTTGTTTTTCCTGGGGCTCCTGGTTACACAGACCTGAGAAACAGCCGCTAACAGGCCTATCGCCTATTAGTAAGGAGGCCCTGGCCCCGGTTAGCGACACAAAAAGTCGCGCTAACCGGGGTCATCGCCGGTTTTTTAACACCTGCTAATTTCATGACTTAGCAATACTACCCAACATGGGGGGGGGGTGGATGATGCTGATACGACCACAGGGTCGTATCAGCAAGGTTTTCCACCTTCCCCATGCAACATCGCTGGTTTTGTCGCGATGTTGGCCCGTCCCTCCCACTATCGCTGGAATATATATCACCATAGCAGTAATTGTGGCTAATACAGCGTTAGCGTGGCAATATATTCCAGTGATAGCTGGTGATGAAAATGTTCGCGCTAAGCTCTGCGATATTTTTCGCAGTTTCTTGCTAATATGGCCCAAAACATTTTGAGAATATTCAAGGAGGACTGGTTTTTAGATTAAACAAAAGGCATGCATATAGTCAAACGTTGAGGGTGGCTGGAGAAGAAAGAAGATAGAATTCAAAGATGAAAGAGTGTAGAGTGGTTAGTGTGTAGAAGCATGAACAATGGTCAAGAACTTACATGGCTGTTAATTTATTCTTAATGAAGGGAGCATAAAAAAAATGTCCACAATGTGCCTTGCCTTTAAAATGTGCCTTCCCAGTTTTGGTCATGTTTGGATGAGACATTACCAGTAGAGGTTTGCCTCAGCTTCACCTCATCCATTTATTTAACTAAGCTATATGAAACAGTGAAGGGCAGTTGCCTGCCAAGTACACAGGTCTTGTCTAGTGTGCTGGTCCTGGCTTTGCCACATGTCGTGGTTGGTTTCATAGCTGTAAAGAAAGCAGACAGCAGGAAGCTTTGGATGCAAACCTCACATGTGCTGCACGTGGAGCACCATGGAGGAGGAGTCCACTCCCAAAGACCGTTGTGTGACATGTAGCTCTTTATGCCAAATGCCATTGGACTGCAACATTTGTTACCTTCCCACACACAGTACACTAATTTTATCGCTCTTGGGAGGATGAAGGTCTAAGTCTGTCCTGAAGGTATTCAGACCCTAGCCTGTAGGTTTAATGCAGTGTTCTGCTGATACTTTAACCCACTAAGTTACCCTACAAGAAAAGCAAGGGACACCTGGAGTTCTGGTGACACCTAATTCAAAATGGAGCCAATGTGTCTGTAGCGTTAAAGAAGCATGTCCCTGGAAGGAATTCATTAAGTGTTACATGACACCACCTATAACACAAGCACAAGTATCAGCACTAGAAAAACTGTGCCAGTGCAGGGATTCTCAGCTTCAGTGTGAAATGTTTTACGGAGCACTGCCTCCCAAATCAATTCAGTCCAGGAGCGATTTGTAACACAGCGAGTGGTTTGGCAGATGGGAGGAGG
This sequence comes from Triturus cristatus, assembly GCF_964204655.1. NCBI lineage: Eukaryota > Metazoa > Chordata > Amphibia > Caudata > Salamandridae > Triturus > Triturus cristatus. Next base: position 58,729,205 of record NC_140579.1, read on the forward strand.
AGGTTTGCCATGGCAGAGTTTGAGGGTGAAAGGCAATGCAAAATGGGACAGGAGGGATACCTGTGAGACTGTGACTCCCGAATTTTCACGTCTGAAGTCCAGGCAATTTCTTTTTGAAATGCATAGGTGTTGCACACTGAGCACATGTGCCTAGGTGAGAGTTTAGGAAAGGCCAGAGTGTAGCAGCAACATGTATTTAAAAAACTCTGGGCCTTCACAGATTTTTTTAAAATTTACAATCTCCAGAAAACTATGAGACTTTTAATTGTGAACCTTCGATGTGCCTTACAGTTCCATATTCGAGCTCCACAGCCCCATACAGTGCGGAAGCCCTTTCTGAAACAGGCCCAGAGTTCTAATACTGACTTCACCCTGCCACCCTTTCTGCACCCAGAATGTCATGTTACTGCCAGGGCTGCCTATTTAGGAACTAGGGACCCAGGTTTAATTCTTACTTGAATTGTCTGCATTTCTGGTCATATCAGTTTATTTCACATGTGTCTATAAAAAATACATGTGACCTTGTGAAATGTAACTGGTGCTCATAAAGCGTTCTATTACTTCGGGTCGAGTTTGTGGTATATAAAAACTGCAAAAAGAGGTTGAAAACAAAGCCTTAACATAATGAATGACAAATAGATACTCATTTAGTGGCTGATTTGTACAAAGCAAAACCAGAAAATATTGATAAATCACGGCTACCCCACTTAAATGGTGTGATCTTAGGCAAATATTTTATTTTACCAAAACTCAGTTTTCTTCATTATCACGTATGCATGCACTTTTAAATACGGGAGTTCAGAATATCAGTTGTACAAAAGGTGTGGCTAAAAAAGCCAAAATATTATGAAAGCTTTACTGACAGGTAGCTACACATAAAATAACTTGCTACTTAACCGCATCGCTGCTCATGACGGAACCACTCCGTCATGAGCCACGGGCGCCGTGTGCTCATGACGGAGTGGTTCCGTCATGCTGCGGCCGTTGGCGGCCGCTCCGCCCACGCGGCGCTGATTCCCCGCCTGTGCGGGCGATTAGCGCGAGTGGGCGGAGTTGTGACGGAACCACTCCGTCATGAGCACAGCGCGCCCGTAGCTCATGACGGAGTGGTTCCGTCACGAGCATGGCGGCGCCGCGCTGCCCCCAAACCCCCCCAGCGCTGCGGCAAAATTCGTGCCGCGGCGAAGGGGTTAAATGTTTTTATTTTTTAAATGATAGTGGCAAGTGCACAGTAGTACATTATGAAAGCCTATTAGTTAATACACTGCCGAGGTCTGTGTGTAACCAGAGAGCCACAGAATTACATCTTAGTGCTGTGGAGAATAGTTACTTGTGTATTTCTAGTGCCACAAGGTCAGTCTGAGACAGAGAGCACGGACATTATGTAATTCACTTTTTTAAACTTGCAGTAAACACAGTAGAAGGTATACTGCTACAAAACGCTTAAAAGGTTAGGATAAAATGGTGTTTCCAAAATATATATTTTAATAATACTGAGACTGTACGTAATTATTTTTTTTTACATTACTATCCCTTGAACACAATGCCAATTTAAAATACTCACTGCACAACTCACTTGTTAACTCTTGGCACTACCACTCAAAAAGAATGTATTTTGCCATTACAAACCTTTGATCAATTAAAGCCAGTACACCTACTAACTCCCAAGCATCCTTTACATTTGCAGATTAACTAGTAGGCCCCATTTGCATTTCTTTCAGGCAGAAGGCGCACTGTCTGCCAGGCTTTGGGGTTACAGCACAGGAGACGCGCTCAATGACACTTCAGGTAAAGCACTTAATTCAAACTAGTTGAATGAATCGTCCCCACTGCTGCTACTCGAGAGGGAATAGAGGTTAAAGTAGAGAGCGACAGGCCAAGGGCAGTGGGGTAAAGGAAGAGAGGAAGGGGTTTAGGGAGGGAAAGTGAAGCAGACACTCCGACACCCAAGGAGGACTAACAGGCCTCACCCGTCACTAGTAGTCATGTTGCCAGGTGTCGGTGTCTCATCAGAACAGTCCACGGCGCTTCCTTTTAATGAGGCCCAGCTGCAAGTCCTGAAATCGCCTCCGAATTACAGCTCTAAACTGAATACACGAGCACAGAAGCATGCACCGTGTAAGTGTTTAGAGCACATGACCGCTCTGACGTCAGGCCATTTTCCAAATGCTGCAACCCCTCCCTTTCCAAGACGCCACGCTGTGACGACTTAGCCTGACGTCTATCGATGCTTTTGATATAATTTAAAATAGGTTGATAATTGCTTTTATAATTACCATCCACATCCATAAAGCGCATCATAGCTGCCAAGGTTTCAGATTGCTATGTGTGACATTTTCATAATTTCAGCGGAATTATGAGTGACATTTCAGCAACTATGAGTGACACTTTCCCATGTGAAAAGTCAAGCAATTAGGACAAGTGAAATATATTAATTAAACCAATTTGAGCAATGAGGAACGATGAGTCACTATGAGTTATATGAGGAATGATGAAAGAGGAAAGATGTTATATGAGGAACGATGAGTCACTATGAGTTATATGAGGAATGATGAAAGAGGAACGATGTTATAAGAGGAACGATGAGTTACTATGAGTTATAACGAGGAATGATGAAAGAGGAGCGATGTTATATGAGGAACGATGAGTTACTATGAGTTATAACGAGGAATGATGAAAGAGGAGCGATGTTATATGAGGAATGATGAGTTACTATGAGTTATAACGAGGAATGATGAAAGAGGACCGATGTTATATGAGGAACGATGAGTTACTATGAGTTATATGAGGAATGATGAAAGAGGAACGATGTTATATGAGGAACGATGGGTTACTCTGAGTTATATGAGGAATGATGAAAGAGGAACGATGTTATATGAGGAACGATGAATTACTATGAGTTATAACGAGGAATGATGAAAGAGGAGCGATGTTATATGAGGAACGATGAGTTACTATGAGTTATAACGAGGAATGATGAAAGAGGAGCGATGTTATATGAGGAATGATGAGTTACTATGAGTTATAACGAGGAATGATGAAAGAGGACCGATGTTATATGAGGAACGATGAGTTACTATGAGTTATATGAGGAATGATGAAAGAGGAACGATGTTATATGAGGAACGATGAGTCACTATGAGTTATATGAGGAATGATGAAAGAGGAACGATGTTATATGAGGAATGATGAGTCACTATGAGTAATATGAGGAATGATGAAAGAGGAACGATGTTATATGAGGAACGATGAGTTACTATGAGTTATATGAGGAATGATGAAAGAGGAACGATGTTATATGAGGAACGATGAGTTACTATGAGTTATATGAGGAATGATGAAAGAGGAACGATGAGTTACTATGAGTTATATGAGGAATGATGAAAGAGGAACGATGTTATATGAGGAACGATGAGTCACTATGAGTTATATGAGGAATGATGAAAGAGGAACGATGTTATATGAGGAATGATGAGTCACTATGAGTAATATGAGGAATGATGAAAGAGGAACGATGTTATATGAGGAACGATGAGTTACTATGAGTTATATGAGGAATGATGAAAGAGGAACGATGTTATTTATTTTTTTTTTTTTTTAACAAACAAGATCTTTATTGGTATCATCAGTCGTACAGCTCAACCACTGCCTACATCCCTTCGGGCCGGCAGGGCCAAAGTAACAGTGCTAGGTGGCACGTAGGGGGGGCGGGGTAAAATACACAGCAAGCCGCCTACAACCCCATGTGGGGCCGGCCGCGTCAGGGTGGGGCAGCGGTAACGACACAGGGTGACTTAGATCTCGTTTTTTTTAGGTTTTTCTTCTGATATAATCATTTAACAGAGACAGAACTAGGGAGGGGGAAACCACAAACCGTGAAGTGTGTGCCAGGGTATGTGTGCCGAGGTAGGTCGTGTTAGTATACGCCGTGGGGATGTAGACTGGGGGCGGGTCGGGGACGTCGTTGCTCATGCAATCCTGTTGTGTCTAACCTGGAAAAGAGGAACAATGTTATATGAGGAACGATGAGTTACTATGAGTTATAACGAGGAATGATGAAAGAGGAGCGATGTTATATGAGGAACGATGAGTCACTATGAGTTATAACGAGGAATGATGAAAGAGGAGCGATGTTATATGAGGAACGATGAGTTACTATGAGTTATAACGAGGAATGATGAAAGAGGAGCGATGTTATATGAGGAACGATGAGTCACTATGAGTTATATGAGGAATGATGAAAGAGGAGCGATGTTATATGAGGAACGATGAGTTACTATGAGTTATATGAGGAATGATGAAAGAGGAGCGATGTTATATGAGGAACGATGAGTCACTATGAGTTATATGAGGAATGATGAAAGAGGAACGATGTTATATGAGGAATGATGAGTCACTATGAGTAATATGAGGAATGATGAAAGAGGAACGATGTTATATGAGGAACGATGAGTTACTATGAGTTATATGAGGAATGATGAAAGAGGAACGATGTTATATGAGGAACGATGAGTTACTATGAGTTATATGAGGAATGATGAAAGAGGAACGATGTTATATGAGGAACGATGAGTCACTATGAGTTATATGAGGAATGATGAAAGAGGAACGATGTTATATGAGGAACGATGGGTTAATCTGAGTTATATGAGGAATGATGAAAGAGGAACGATGTTATATGAGGAACGATGAGTTACTATGAGTTATATGAGGAATGATGAAAGAGGAACGATGTTATATGAGGAACGATGAGTCACTATGAGTTATATGAGGAATGATGAAAGAGGAACGATGTTATATGAGGAACGATGGGTTACTCTGAGTTATATGAGGAATGATGAAAAAGGAACGATGTTATATGAGGAATGATGAGTCACTATGAGTTATATGAGGAATGATGAAAGAGGAACGATGTTATATGAGGAACGATGAGTTACTATGAGTTATAACAATGAGTTATATGAGCAACTGCTGGCATTAGCATTACTATTAGCTGAAGAACAGGTATCTTGTTGTGGGGTAGAGGGGGATCTCCCAATGGCTAGACTCTACGGTCTATTGTATGGAAGTGTTGGAATTCACATAGAAATAATGCCTCCTGCATCTATAACCTGAGATGTATGGTCCCCTTAGGTGCCATAAGTGCATATCTCCTTCCAGGGGAGGACCCCCATCAGATACTGGCTGCCTGCACGGAAATGATCTATGACGCTGTTTGTGACATACTGTTGATACACTGCACTTAGCTGTGATGCTGTCTGTAACATATTTTCGATTTACTGTTTTCGTCATGCAAGTATAGTTGCTACTTTTGTGTAAAAATACTTCCTGCCAGGATTCTATATCCAATGAAGTATACAAGTCTTGCAGGGAATCTAGTCCTCGCATAAAATGTTTCTACTGAGTAGAGCAGAGATTGCTCTATAGAGCAAGGCCATTATCTATGAATATCTGACAACTGCTGTTACTGTATAACTTGCTGTCAAAATATTCAATTTAAAAAAGAACATTGTCCATTATCTATCCATCTATGCTTTAATTCAATATTACCTTAGCTTTGACAAACTTTGTGAATTTCTTCCGTATTCTATCTCGCTACCGAAGAAGGGGTCTTTTCTGTAGGGAGAGAGTTTAACACTGAGCTGCCATAGTTAAGCAGTGGTGGGAGGAGGCTGGGACATCTTTCCATCAGTGTGCATGTGGTGAGTTTGTGTCCGCACCTTTATGGATAAGTGCATTAAATTGTAAGACTCAATCCCATGGGTGGCTAGTGTGTACCCCCACAGGGACTGTCTGTGCCTCAGAGAAGTTTAATGCAGGTTAGGGCTGTGATTGGCTTTTACATTGGGGTACCCTCTGCTTCTGTTTGATAAGCTTTGCCTAAAATGAGTAGTCTGGCCTAAGAGGGTTTGTCTGGCCCAAGAGGGATAGTCAAGCCTGAGAGGGGAAGAGTCTGGACTAAGAAGGGTACTCTGGCCTAAAATCAGTAGTCTGGTCTAAAATTAGTAGTCTAGTCTAGACAGGTAATCTGACATTAGAGCTGTCCTCAGAAGAATATTCTGCCTCAAAAAGAGGAGAGGATGTAGCCTTACGGCTAGAACAGTTGACCTCAAAGCTGGGGAACCGGGTTCGAGTCCCCGGCAATGGCGCACAACATCCTGTGATTCTGGGCAAATCCCTTAATCTCCCCGTGCCTAACAAAAAAAAAAAATTGAAACTGGTGCTCACGTAAAGCTCTCTGATACCAGATTCCTCGGGTCTAGTTCGCGCGATATAAAACTGCACACAAAATAAAAATAATAAAACAAGTTTTCTGACCTAAGGGGTGAAGTCTGGCCTGTGAGTGGTACTCTGGATTAAGACAGGTAGCCTAACATGAGCTGGGTAGCCTGGCCTTAGAGACGGAGCCTCGCCGCAGCAGTGTGTTGCTCTCGGGGGTCGTGCCTGTGTGTAAGTGGGATGCATTTCATCGGACGTCCTCGAAGGCCTGACAGAAGCGCCCCCATTGTACTTGGGGTTGGTGAAGATTAGAGAAGTGATCAGGGGTAGGAGGGCGCCACCGGTGCAAAGCTAGGAGGGCGCTTCCAACTGAGCAGAGAGTAGTAAACAGGGGCCGCTCCGCTGCGCTCCCCTCCAGTCCTGGTGCGTGTCCTATATTGGAAGCATCCTGCGGACAACAGTTCATAGAATTGCACTGGTTGGGGGGTTACTGGAGAGCAAACATGCACACTTTTCACCAGAGAGTGGGAGGCTTTAATCCCCCTAAAATACACTGAATCTCGAAATATTTGTGCACAGACATTTTTTCAAAAGGCCACGTGGGGGGGGGGGGGGTCGTTATGTGAGAGCGAAGGCACGAGCGTTCTGTGTTTCTTGCTAATGCACCTTTGTTTCTCTCCTTTGTTATTGCTCTGTCTCAACGTACATTTCTCCACTTTGCATAACAATTTTCTACAAGTGATACAAGTTCCAAGCTGTGCTATATGACTCCTACGTCAGTGTCAGTCATTGCCAGGCGCAGTCAAGACAACCGCTTACCCCTTTTGGCAATGAATGGAATGCCGCTGCCCGCGTCCCACGCAGGGGGACATCAGCAGGGCAGCCTTCTAGTGGCCGCCCGTCGGAGCCCCCCCTCGCCCCCCCGCTCCGCCTCGCGTGAAGCCGCACCTCGGGGAGGGGAGGCCCCCCCCCAATGGGATTGTCTGGGGGAGGCGTGCCACTAGGGTGGGCGAGGCTAGACCCCCTTTTTAGGCGCCTCACCCCCTCTGATCTTCCTCTGCTTCCTGCGCCGCTCCTCCTGGCCACGCGTATTCGTCCCGTGCTTCCTGTGTCCACTCCTGTGCCGCGCGAGATTTCTTTCCGCGCCGGGTCCCGGGAACATCGCTGTTTGTTTACTTTTGGATGCTGACGTCGCCATTTTGAGGACAGCATTTCCGTGGGACAGCGTGGACAGGAGTTCGCGCACATCGCGTCGGTGCAAAAGGACAGGACTTGCCGCGGGACCTCGCGTAGTCAGCCCGGGAGAAGAGCCGTGCGGTGCTGGGGTTAGCAGGCTGGTCCCCGTGTGGACGGAGGTGAGGTGTCGGGGCTCGGGCGGGTCTGTTGGGCAGCCCCCGTGGGGTTGAGCGTGCGAATTTAGACCCAGGAATACTTTGGGCAATGAATCACATCGCAGACCGATGGGGGGTAAAAGGTCGCTTTTATTTCAGCAACGACAATTCAATACAATAATACAATCAATGAATTTGCATGTAACCCCACATGAAAATATCCCCACTGAAATTTCCCCATATTGATCCCCCATGAATTTTCCCCCGTATCGATCCCCCATGACTCAAGACTTTTTCCCCATCTTGATCCCCCATGACTTTTTCCCCATCTTGATCCCCCATGAATTTTTCCCCCATATTGATCCCCCATGAATTTTCCCCCACCTTGAACCTCGACCCCAACCCCTTAGTTTGTCCACCTTCCTACCTCCTGCCTCATTCCTCTGTTTTCCCTCTGTCCTAAGCTATTCTGCCTGCCCTAACCCTTCCTGCCTGCCTCAATCCCGTCCAAATCTGCCAATAGGTAAAGGAAACCCAGTGATAACCCGGGAAGCTAACCCCAAAATGATGGGCAACTAAATGAATAAAAGGGGAGGGAGGGAGGGGCACAAAAACGGCTGCGCTGCCTCCTACCTTAACCTAGGACCCCCAACTGGCACTAATTAGAACGCGGCGTTTGAAACCGCCGCGTTCTAAAGCAGGCTCGTGCTCGGTCTGGGCACTACCATGCCCGAAGCCGCCCGGGGGTGGACATTCTTCGAATGCCACCCCCAAGCCCCCATCGGGCAATGAATCACATCGCAGACCGATGGGGGGTAAAAGGTCGCTTTTATTTCAGCAACGACAATTCAATACAATAATACAATCAATGAATTTGCATGTAACCCCACTTGAAAATATCCCCACTGAAATTTCCCCATATTGATCCCCCATGAATTTTCCCCCGTATCGATCCCCCATGACTCAAGACTTTTTACCCATCTTGATCCCCCATGACTTTTTACCCATCTTGATCCCCCATGAATTTTTCCCCCATATTGATCCCCCATGAATTTTCACCCACCTTGAACCTCGACCCCAACCCCTTAGTTTGTCCCCCTTCCTACCTCCTGCCTCATTCCTCTGTTTTCCCTCTGTCCTAAGCTATTCTGCCTGCCCTAACCCTTCCTGCCTGCCTCAATCCCGTCCAAATCTGCCACCAGGAAAAAACCCCTGCAAGGGCGTTTTTCCTGTCCCCCCCACCACCGCTAAGGATTTAAAATTGTGAAAGTTCCCCCTTTCAGCAAAGATGAAATCAAAAATCCCAAATCAATTCAGTATCAATGGCCAATTTAGATGAAAATGCCAGATCATAAAATCTTGTTGTCAAGACACAATTAAGGGACTGTCGCCAATACAGCCCTCAACCCCAAGTTGCCATCCCAGTAGATCAAGGAACTTTCTTCAATATTCGCCAAATACATTTTTTTTTTTTTTTTTGGTATCACCAAAAAATTAAACCCCCCCCAGGTTTGAAAAATCTGAAAATCAGGAACACAAATTCAAAAAGTAGTACCAAGGTATTTACCAGTTATCCTAATAAACTCAAAGCTAAAAACTGAAGTTAGATCTAAGACAACACGGATCAGTCATCATGATTGCCAACTTAAGACAGGAGTGTCCCACGATCCAGAAGCTTGTCATGTGTGCCGGAGAACAGATTTGACAACCTGGAAAGAAAAAAGATGTTAGCAAGACCAAAAAACTATGTCTAAAACTCATTCAAATCTCTAACATATCTTAGCAGTTTGCTATCCAACGGCCTAACCTTGCGGTTGCTGCACAGAAAAAACCCCCTCTGACCGCTTCCAGACCTGTTTCTACTCTAATAGAATGGGTACCAAATTCTAAAAGATGTAAGACTTAACAAAAGCAAAATTTTCTCGAGACCCCTAACAGCTGTGAACCTGTTAACGCAGACCCAACCTAATGCTGAATCAGAAAATTAGTATTTGGATAACTTTCAAATTGGAACCAAGCTGATCATGGGCATAGCGGACCGCTAAGCTTCCGCAATACCACCGTAGCCCCTGGTCTTCGTTGGCCTGTTTTAGATGATTCTAAAAGAAAATTTAAACAAATTAGGTGTAGTTGATACATTGGAATATTTTAGCCCAGGAAAAAACTGATTTTCTTAACAACTCGGATATCCTAAAAGCTCTAAAGAATAACTATAACATGCAGACTTGAAATAATGACGCTTCCAATGTGGAACAACAAGGTCTAGGCAGTGTTGGTACAAATGCCTCCCAGTAACGGAAAACATATGTAGGTTTGCACAGCACAGTGCCACATCCCTGTATACAAGGCCAACCTAGGAAAAAATGTTAATCCCCAAATCATCTAGAGAGGGGTCATAGCCCTAAAAGTACTTACCAGAGAGAAAAGCCTTAAAGCTTCCCCGCAATGGTGGTAAGGGATACATACTTATCAATGTTGCTCAGAATAACACGCAGTATGTTGATGTTACTGAGTAAAGAGCCTACTTGATCATTGTTACAACAAGCCGTATATGACTGGAGAAAATTCGCACAAGCCCTTATGTAAGCTAAGCATACGCTGATAACAAAAGAGAGTCCCACCAACATCTTTATCTTCATCCCGCTAGAAACCATACCGCCTGAGGAATCAAATCCTTCCTTGGTCTGCTTTGGGTGCCAAACACAAGGAATGCTATTACTGAAAACGAGATCACGCATCTACTATAATATTGTCCAGACCAGATATATGCCGAACTGTAAACTTTATATTAAAAGCACGCAACACAGCATGACACAGCACACAGCATGAATCTCTGCAACCAGTCAAGCAGACGTTTTGCTTTTGCCTTCCTACCAGTTACCAGATCCACTTACAGTTCGCTGTGGATATGAAAGGCACTGATTTGCTGCCAAATACTTAGTCAAAACTGTCAACACTACGATCAGAGGAAAGAATTCAAAGACTGAAATACTGCGATTCTCATTAATCCACGCACCCTTTCCTGTCTAAATATCCCAATGCCAATATCTCCTAGCGCGTCATCTTTTTATTTTTATTTTATTTTTTTAATATTTTTTATATTTTACTAAGCATACACACTTTCGCCCAGAGACCTGGTACGAAAAAACGTCAAAAAACTTTAAGAAACATCATCTCAAACTCTGAATCGGATCTCATGGACAGAGACGTTCTAAGCCTGTGATGAGGAAAAGAAACGGCAGCCATAGTAACGCCCAACCTCTAACAGAAAAATCTCTCAGCATTTAATACCCTGCGAGCAAAATTGAGTTGACCTAGTAACCACTGTACTCCAAAAAGAGTAAGTTTGGTGACATCCTAGCAGGCATCAGCAAATGCGCAATTCCCTGCACTTTAGTAACTGGTCACCTTACCTCCATTTTCACTGCAATAAACTACATACCGAAAAAATATGAGGCATGTAGAAGATACTTTGACTTCTATTTAGCCCGAGGCCCGCCTACTCTTGCATCAAAGATTAAAAGAAATGGATTGCCCTGACACACTTTTGTGATCCTTGTGATCGAACAAAAAGAAAATTATCCATATAATGGGACACTTGGGAATGAAAAGATCGGAATGAGAAAATCCCTTGCAGAAAAAGAGCTTAAATCTCCGAACAGCTGACTAGAGACTGCACAACCCGTGGGCAGAACTTTGTTGACAAAGAAATGTCCTTGAAAGTGTATGTCAAGGAATTCAAAGTCTTGTTGATGAACTGGAAGTAACATAAAAGCAGATCTAATGTCACATTTTGGCTAACTCCGCTCTGGAGCCGGCCTTCTTACCAGACCAAAAGCTACCTCCACTAAAACAAACTGAACCACAATGTCTTCCTTGGTGATAAAATCGTTCACAGACAAAACTTGTAGCCAGGAAACTGTTGTATCAAGTGAAAATCTCCCTAAGTCTTTCTAGGAACCATTCCCAAATGAGAATTGATAAGGTTGCGAAGAGGCCAAGAAAAGAAAGGGGGCCAGCCAACCTACTCTCCGCAATTTCAGAGTGTATTATAAGTTATAACCTGTGGGGACTGTTCTGCAGATTTTAAATTTAGAGCAAACCTGCTGTGTCTAGGACCTTAATAATTTGAGCTGAAAACCTTCTTTTTTTTAAAAATTCCCCCACTCAAAATTCGCAGCTTTTTTTTTTTTTTTTTTTTAAATGAAGATAAAGATTTGAAGCTATTTACAAAGCGTGGAGATATAAAATGTTGATGGACTGAACAGTACAAAATGCCCATGTTAATGTTAACTACAATTCAAAGGCATCACTGACTATACTACAGCATAAAGACAATACCACTGCATTATATAGAAATATAAGCCTACTGCCTGACCTGCAATATAAACTAACACCACTGACTCACCAAAGCCATTGCTGCTGATTGACCTACAGTAAGTAAACATTACAAACGTAACTGCTTTTTTACGTAAGGCTGTAATGGGGCTCCCATCCCTCTACCTGGACTAGTAGGGAAACCGAATCTTTGGTCACTAAAAACATTGCAAAAAAGGGGGTGTTGGCCACATTTGGCTATATTTACATGGATCCTTCTGTTAGAAACCTGTTAGAATTCTAGCAGGCTCCTGTAGCGAAATCTTGAGATTTTGCCCTAGTGCCCACCCCACTTAGGGTGTGGAGCAATAGCAAGCCCACTAGCAGTATGCATCGTATGGAAAGGTCTCCGAGAAATACATCTGTTGCACCCTTGGTTATCCACGTCACCCCCCAAGGCTTCTCTGTAACTAGGGCTAGACGGGCTAAAAAATCTTGCATAATGTAGTCGGGCAAAAAAAAACCAAATCTTGACTGAGCCTTTCTAATCGAATCCAAGTATTCATAATTGAGATTGAACATTCTGGAAATCTTATACCGCAAACACTTGCAAAAAACAGAAAATTTGTGGTCCAGAAATCCATATTAGGGGGAACCCTAGGTCTTTAAGGTAGCTCCCCGGCCTCCACCCTAGAGCCTTCTTTGGATTGAATCTCCCTGTGCACTAACGTGAAACGCCACCACAAACTCTCCATCCCAAATCTTGTCTTTTGGTAAGCTTGCCAAGACATGACCCCAAGAGCATCGACATCCCCGTATATGGAAAAACTTTTAAGACCTATGACTCTTGTCCGTACCATCCTTTTCCTTAGCAAATTTACAAAATTAGCTTCTGTAACAGTGGAGGTGCCTCACTTTGGCAACAAACCTAGCCTCCGCGGCCTTACCAGCAACTCCAGTTGCTTTACGTTTCCTAGAAACTTTTTGAGTAATGAATATCAATCAGCGGCTCACCTGCTTTACTGGGCTTGATTGGTGTTGAAAGCTTTTCTTGCTGGCGCATCAGATGCCTTGGAAAAACGCTCCAACTCCTCCAAATCCCTTCAGATTCCAGAGTTAACTTCTGGAACCTCCTGAGGCTCAGCCGGGAGTAGTCAGACTGTTCTAAACTTCATTATTTTAACTATTGGTGAAAACTTCGTTTTTAAAACACTTTACTTACTTTCACTGTTATCCCGCTGCAGTGTGCAGGTTCCTCTTCGCACAGCACAACGAGCACTGCTCAGGGCGAAACTGACGATCTTCGTTGACCGCCATTCTCCACGCCCTCACTGGGACACACCCACCCCGAGGCCACGCCCCCTGCAAATCGTTAATAAAAGACGCGCTTGCTGGTCTGAGTTCAGTTAACTTCTGGAACCTCCTGAGGCTCAGCCGGGAGTAGTCAGACTGTTCTAAACTTCATTATTTTTGGTGAAAACTTCGTTTTTAAAACACTTTACTTACTTTCACTGTTATCCCGCTGCAGTGTGCAGGTTCCTCTTCGCACAGCACAACGAGCGCTGCTCAGGGCGAAACTGACGATCTTCGTTGACCGCCATTCTCCACGCCCTCACTGGGACACACCCACCCCGAGGCCACGCCCCCTGCAAATCGTTAATAAAAGACGCGCTTGCTGGTCTGAGTTCAGTTAACTTCTGGAACCTCCTGAGGCTCAGCCGGGAGTAGTCAGACTGTTCTAAACTTAATTATTTTAACTATTGGTGAAAACTTCGTTTTTAAAACACTTTACTTACTTTCACTGTTATCCCGCTGCAGTGTGCAGGTTCCTCTTCGCACAGCACAACGAGCGCTGCTCAGGGCGAAACTGACGATCTTCGTTGACCGCCATTCTCCACGCCCTCACTGGGACACACCCACCCCGAGGCCACGCCCCCTCCCTCTGTCTCACTTCCATTATTATGTGCCTGAGCCGGAAGCGCAGCGCACGAGCGCAGCGGGTGCGCCGATTGCGCACCGAAGGCGCGCTTAAGGCAAGCTCGTCTGCGCTCGTCCGCGATCAGGACGCGACCGGGGCCGGTCTCCCTCTCCGATTCACTAGCCATACTACCGTAACATACTCCCGGACTGAATTGATGTCTGCGAGACCCCCCCTATGTGGGACCTGCCCGCTACCTACCTCAGACGCTCGGAGTGAGGTTTGTTCCTGCTCTGTCTGTAATTTTTCCCTTCCTGTTTTAGACCTTACCATCAACACTATACACTCATCGAACCCTCCTTCCACCCATGGAGCTCAGCCCTCCCTGACCCTCAGAGCTGCGCTGATCAATTGTCGATCATTGAGCAAACATGCCATTGACATCTGGCAGTCCCTCCGTGATAACAACTGGGACCTGCTCTTTTTAACCGAAACATGGCTGAACGACACTACAAATCCTGCAATCACCCTAGCCTTGCCTGAGGGTTATAACATTACCTGTGCCAATAGACCCAATGGCACACCGGGAGGTGGCATCGCTTTAATTCACCACTCCAAATGGGCGATTACCCTCCCTCCATTTAATCAAATTGATTGTATAGAAGGCATGCCTTTCATTGTTCAACTCTCCCCTTCCTCCTCTTGCTCTGGAATTCTTATCTACCGCCCCCCAAATTCCAATTCCTCTCACTTACCGGCTTTAGCCGATTATGTTATTCAGCTTAGCACACGATACGCTAATTTTACTGCTTTAGGAGACTTCAATCTCCATGTTGATAACGACTCTTGCCCGCACAGTAATCTCTTCATCTCTACGCTTGCAGCATGCAACCTAGTCCAATTAATATCTCTGCCTACACATAAAGCGGGTCATACTCTGGATCTGATCTGCTCCAACCTACCATCTATCCGGGTGACCCCCCCCTTCCCGGTCATCTGGTCGGACCACTTCCTTATCCCTTTTGAGATCGACATCTTCTGTCACATCCGACCCGTTATCACTCCTAAATCATCTGGTCGAAACTGGAGTCGCATTACCCCGGAAACGCTCCTGGAATATTTAAAAAATACTCGACCCTGCTCGTCACTTGATCCAAACTTACAAATCGACCACCTGGACACATGGGTCAGGCAGGCCTTAGATGCTCTAGCCCCCCTTAAACCCATTAAAACCTACAGGGCTGCACCTTCCGCACCCTGGTATTCTGACAAACTTAGGCAGAAAAAGGCTTCCTGCAAATCCCTGGAACGCCTCTGGAGACAGAACTATACCATGGATAGCAAAATCTCGTATAAACTGGCCCTTAAAGAATACCGGAGATTAATTGTAGAGCACAAACGACACTTTCTGGCCTCCCAAATTATGCTCGCCAGTAATGGTGCAAGGGAGATTTTCAACATAGTTAGATCCTTTACAGACCCCAATGCGCTGACCCGCACCCAGCCTGCTTCACAGTCCTTATGTGATAAACTTTCCCAATTTTTTGAGGATAAAATAGAAATCATCTATTCCTCTTTCCCCACCCTCAATACAGCAGGACGGGAAGAAAAATCCACTACTCCTATGCCTCTATCGCCCACTCTAACCGAATTTGCAGCCATCTCTGAAGCTGAATCTATGGCAGAGCTACTTAAATGTAAATCAGGCTCACCCAATGACCCCTGGCCAGCCAAACAATACAAAAAACTCGCACCCCTACTCAACCCTTACTTAAATCACATCTGGAATAGCTCCCTGAGATTGGGTTGCTTTCCTGCTAAATGGAAACATGCCTCTCTGGTCCCTATCCTCAAGAAGTCCAACTTGGATCCAGACCAACCCAGCAACTACCGACCCATTTCCCTTCTGCCTGCTCCAGCAAAGATTTTGGAAAAGCTGGTGCACTGTCAGCTGGCGAGCTACATTGAATCCAATGGACTTCTCCACGACTCCCAGCACGGCTTCCGGTCGGGCCACAGCACGGAGTCGGCCCTTATTGAAATGGCGGACTCGGTGAGGTGGACGCTGGACCGGGGGTCGAGGGCGGTGTTAGTGCTGTTGGATTTATCAGCAGCATTTGACACCGTCTCTCATAAGATCTTGCTGAAAAGGCTTGAGGACCTGGGTGTGGGAGGTACCGTGTTAAGATGGCTCTCATCTTTTCTTTCGGGCCGCACACAGCAGGTTTTTACCCCTCCCTACACCTCCCTTGCCAGACCACTCAAATGGGGAGTCCCTCAGGGCTCCTCCCTGAGTCCGCTCCTCTTTAATGTTTATTTCACCCCTTTGGCCAAGCTAATCGCTCAGACCGGGATTACATCCACCTCCTATGCTGACGATATTCAGCTTCTTTTTACTTTTGACACCCCCTCTGTCTCTGCCTTTGATCCGCTGAAATCATGTCTTAGGGACATCTCTAGTTGGATGGACGCCAACTCCCTCCGACTTAATGCAGGAAAAACGGAGGTCCTGTTCTTCAATTCACCATCCCCTTTGGATTCCAGCCTGTGGTGGCCTGACGACCTGAGCCAAGCACCCATCCCTAAAGACTCGGTGAAAAATCTAGGGGTACGATGGGATAACCATCTTAGCTTCAGCAATCAGGTACAAACAGTTGCAGCCTCCTGTTTCGCCAAAATCAGGACCATTAAACGCCTTATCAACTATCTACCCGCGGACTGCCGTAAGACTGTGATCCAGGCATTGATAATCTTCCATCTTGATTATGCCAATGCCCTCTATCTTGGTATCACAGCAGGCTTATGTCATAAACTTCAGACAGTCCAAAATGCTGCTGCTCGACTTGTGGAGAGAATTCCTGCTAGACACCATATCTCTCCACTTCTCCGCAAACTGCACTGGCTACCCATTGCTAAAAGGAGTATCTTTAAAGCCATGACGCTCGCCTTTCGAGCCTCAAAAGGCACCGGATCGGCTCATTTGAAAAACGTCCTGCGACCATATGCCCACTCTAGGACATTGCGTTCCAACTCTCTATTTTTTCTCGACACCCCTCGATTCAATTGAGTTCGAGCAGGTGGAAAAACCTTTTAGTTTTGTGCCTCTCAACTTTGGAATAAGCTCCCGCTAGCTCTACGTACCTGCCAATCAGAATCAGTCTTTCGCAAATCTCTGAAGACCTTCCTTTTCTCTTCCTAAGATAGGTCCCCTGCCCTCTTTTCTTTTTCCAGAAGTTTTCAGCGCCGGGATGCCCCGTTGGGGCAGCTGTGCGCTTTATAAAATACACAAATAAATAAATAAATATCTGCAAAATATTACTCGGAAAATCTTGTTAGTAAATCCCCCCCCCAAAAAAACCCTCCCCTGTTATGAGAGAGAAAAAAGACTATTAGACAAAATCATTAACACTAGCAATCTCACCCTCTCCCGAATCAGCTAATTCATCACCACCAATAGCATGAAACCCCTTGACGAGCCCCACTGCGGGCTGGTTGAGCCCCATCGCCCACACCACCATCAAATTGTCGGCAGAACACCGCTTTTTTAACTGCATTTTTGTGAGTGGATGAAGGCATTAGAAAAAACCCGCTCAGAGATTTCCCTTTTGCTGATGAGTAGATGAACAGGACGCTTGATACCTATTCAAAAGAGTATTTCTGCACCTGATGCCCTTTTGCAGATTTTTTGGGTTGGCCTGCAAGACACTAGAACTCGCAGACATGCGGTAGGAAAACAAACAGGACGCTTGATACCTGAAAAGAAACAGGACGCTTGATACCTGAAACGAACAGGACGCTTGATACCTGTGCAAGGCACATCACTGCACCTGATGCCCTTTTGCAGCCTTTGTATTATGGTTGGCCTGCAAGACGCTAGAACTCGCAGACTCGGATGAAATAGCAATTTTCTTGTCCCTCACCGCTAACCCACATCAATTTTTTCCTACCCTTTATGCTCGCCATTAACCCTAACTGAAAAATTCACTTACGCTGCCAACCTCAAAGCAGTAAAAAAGGGGGGGGGAGGGGGAATAATAGGAATACCCTACTTAATAGTAGAACTTAAGAAAGCAGTGACCAGAACAACAACAAATTTGCTATATGTTAAACCCCCCAAAGGTAGCGCCATTACCCCATTTCCTACCAAAAATATATCGTGTCAAAAACTGACCCAGCAAGCCTTGGACCAATAAACCCTTCTACTCTGCGTAACAAAGCAGCTCAAAACAAACTCCAAACGACAGTAAAAACTCAGCCATGATCCCTACACCACATATGTAAACTACAAAATAATTAATTGACTGGTATAAAGCCAATTGTATAATCCCTATGTCGTAATACATTCGCAAGCACTTAGAAATCCCCAAATTAACACAAAACATAACAATTTTACCTTCCCGCTAGAAAAATTGAAAAGGCTCATCGGTAACAAAACCCCAGAAATAAAGATTAAGTCATCTAAAGACCTTTGAAAAGCATTTTATATTACTTCAAAAATACTTTCACCATTTTAGCACAAAAAGCTTTTAACCACTAGATGGCACCGTTACACTTCTAAACAGTTTACCACCAAATTGAAAACTAAAATAAAACAAGCTCCAAAACGCCATTTATAACACAATTCATTTAAATAAACAGTCTCTGAGGCTCAAAAACGGCTGCGCTACCTCCTACCTTAACCTAGGACCCCCAACTGGCACTAATTAGAACGCGGCGTTTGAAACCGCCGCGTTCTAAAGCAGGCTCGTGCTCGGTCTGGGCACTACCATGCCCGAAACCGCCCGGGGGTGGACATTCTTCGAATGCCACCCCCAAGCCCCCATTCTGTGCGTTCGTGAAAGCACAGTACTCTTTCAAACCTTCTCAAGCGGTCGCAAGTGTCCCGGCACCATTGAAAGTGAAAGGGCGCACAGCGTGCTGAATATAAACAAAGCACGTTGCAGTTTTTGCGCGCATGACTATGTAAGGCACTATTTTAAAAACAAGCATTTGCAATGCCATAGAACTCGCATTTACGCGAGTTCTATTGCATTTTAAAAGCAAGTAGGGCAGGCAAAAAGGCACGATCGCAAGTGGGGGTGGTGGGCTGAGAAGTCACAGACTGCGGGAGGGGAAGGGGGGAGGCACGGGAACAAAATAGTGTTTCCAGTAAAGGGGCCAATAGCCGTGGAAGGACACAAATGACAACATGGCCATCAGGAGGAGGGACTAACAAGCCTAAAACCAATGGGAAGGCTGCATTTAGGACCTAAGCCAATACAAAAGATGGGCGGAGAGTGGGCGGAGGTTAAATGAAGCTTCTACGCTGCAGTATATACTGCATGTCTCAACAAGACAGTGCAATCGCTGCCTAGGCGAGACCTACTAAAAAGGGGAAAAAGGTGCAGTACTAGAGATAGTGTGTGCTCTTTGTTATGTTATGTTATGTTATGTTAATAGGAGCTTATAGAGCGCACAGTCACCGAAAGGTTTCATGCGTTTACAATTATTTTGCTGGCACACTCACATGTTGGTTGTTGTTTTACGGTTTTCTTGGGTAGGACGTGTTTGCTGGTTGAACAGAGAACAAAGACACCGCACCGCCTGGGGATTCCGGCTAGCCTTTTACAGAGAGTAATTAGTTTGCATGTATACAGTGCTTGTACTCACCTAGGATAGACACTCTGCACACTGCCTTCAGACTGCTTTCTCAAGGCGATCAATTAATGAGGTGATCTCACTCACCAGGACAATTTTGTTACAATTCTGCTGTGTGGTTTCCTCAAGTCAGATGCGGTATGTTCTCCAAACAATGAGTGAGCAGAGAGAAAGAGGGGGAGGAGAGGAGGGGTTATCAGTCGATCGGCAAGATTTTCTAAGTTATGAAGCTGGCGTTCTTTTGTGCGCTATTCTTTCAAACATGCACAATGTTGGACTGACTAACTAGTCTTTAATGGAATGATGAAGAGACACTGTACACTGGCTTCACTTCCTACTGTGTCTTTTTTTCTCAGAAATGTACTTTTTACTCGATTGCTAGAAACTGGATTTAACAAATGGCCAAGCTTGCATAACTATTTTATTTATAGAAGCTGCACCTAGCTCTTGCAGGAATTTGCAAGCATTTCATATTTAGCAGTATGTAAATTGACTGGGAGCGGGAAGAGGGGAGACGGGATGAACGTGGGAGAGGATGGGTAAAGCAGAAACACAGTGCCGACCCAAAGAAAACAAAAGAGTTTGCTGTCAGGAACAAAGATTACACGCAAGCACAAACGTTTCTTTTTTAAAGCCTGCACAAAGTAAACAAAACACAGCACTACAATGTACAAGCAGAGGCAAACAAATTATTGTGTTTTAGTAAAAGACTTTACAGACAAATTAGAAATAGTACCTCAATCAGAGTTCTTGCAGGGGAGGGACACTAATTAAGTTTAATCAGTCTGTAGTTGAGCGGTGCTCCACATAAGCCACAGGAAGTGACGTATCGTGACTTCTGTCATATTATAAGGCAGCAAAGGAGAGTGATTACGCTATTGACCAATGGTGAGTGTGGGAGGGCTAAAAGCCTCTTCAGAGTTTTTTTTTAAACACAACAGATCGTTTCCATAGCAACAGCGCTTGGGCGGTGCCTACAGGCTCGACCTGAAAACCATAGAAATTGCCAGAAAAAAACAAAGGTTACAGGGATGTTCTAGTTAGGAATTAACATATAAAAAGCCTTAGAAATTCACTGAGAAAAACAAAGATTACAGGGATGTTATAGTTAGGAAAAGAATTTTAAAAACCTTCAAAATTCACTGAAAAAATCAAAGGTTACAGGGACGTTAAAGTCAGGCTGTCATTTCACTCGTAAAAAACCAGAGAAATTCAGCAGTTAGCTGAGCTAACTATAACTCAGCCCTGCAATGTACTGCTTATGACCTCACATATTATATCAATCATGGCATGGTCACTAACATCACTGTGACTGGCACTGGCAAAGCCAATAGGTTTGGCTTCTTTTTATTGGAATCACAGCAAGGTTAGATAGATCACAAGTTAGAATTAAGAAGATAAAGGCAGATAGAGCCAGTCGAAGATAGGGAGACAGAACAACAGGTACAGAGGTAGATGAAAACAGCGACGGAGAGAGCTATAGAAAGGCAGATAGGTAAATAGACAGATAGGTACATAAATATATGGATAGTATAACAGACAGATCGACAGACAGAGCAACAGATACGAGGACAGAAAGATAGTTGCGGACAGAGAGTTAGACAGAGACAGATTGACAGATTCAAAGGTACACAGGCAGACATATATAAAGACAGAGATATATGTATTGAACTTCTGTTTCCACATTTCACAATAATGCACCGTTTAATTAATTACTTCAGTAACACATTTTGAAATTAGCTTGCCCGCAGGCATACTAGTTGTAGGATGAATGTGAACCAATCAATAATTGTGATCTTTCCTAAAGTCGAAAGTGTGTAGATGAAGTAGCCAGTACTATAACTCTCAGCAACCACAAACATTCTGTCGCGGAAGCGTCAGCGTGTCAGCAGGATACACTACCCACTAACCTGAGCCAGCCAGCAGGAACGATGCTTGCGATGAGAATCCCCCCTCTTCTCCCCTTCGCTAACGCTCCCCCCAGAAAGGCCACCAGAGTAGGGAGAGAGAGCGGTTGGGAGAAGGGGGAGGGAACCAAAGATGACCACCGGAGGAATTGCAGTGCAACCTACTGTCCAGTAGGTGGGTCAGGTAGAAGTTCAAGGAGGGTTCTGGCGTTGGAGACTATGGACAAGAAAACAGAGGACACGTAAGCCACTACCGTTACCATGAATATCCCCACCCCCTGTCCCACTTTCTAGAACTCACGGTTTTCAAGGAGGTTGGTCCTCTAACTGGTATCGTCCTCTGGGAGTAATGGGTAGTCGGTTGTGGTTCCGCTTAAAACGTACAGAGTCTTCTGTGGAAGGGTAGGTTCTGGCTCTGTGTTCTGCGCGGTGAAAATAGATATGGAGTTACTGTCTGAAGGGAGACAAGGGAGGGCTCGCTGACCCCCTACAATCCTGCGTCTTGTCTACCTTCCCTCCCAACGTCCTTGCGTAAATCAAAAAGAATGTGTGTGCTCCACTGTTATGTCACAGCAGGGCACCCTGGTCATGAGGAGAGAAGTCCCTTCTCCTTATGTTGGCACAAGCTGTAGCGCTATCACGGCAGTCGTGCTCTGTTATCTCGGAACCATAGAGCTCTGCCAGGTCTGCTTGCTTCTCCGCGGTTTCGTCACCGCGGGAGCCGTCTCCGAAGTTAGAGGCTTTAGGGAATACTTACTCTGGTTCCTGTTGATCCGGTGAATCTAGCGGGACGCCGTAGTTCTCCCACACGGCTCCTGCGGTTGTCGGCTCGAGGGGTGGTTTCTCCGGTGTCGTGGTATCCGCGATGTCCAAAGATTAGCGCGCACACGGCGCTCGCTGCGACGAAGGTCTCGGGAACAATACCGGAACTGGGGCGAGATTGTCAAGCGCCTCCTCTAGGGGGAGGCGGTCTTTTATTGCTGCGAAATATGCGACCCTGGCTGCCGCGAGTTCTCTTCGCCAGCCCCAGGGTGTTCTGGGCAATGTAGTTCCTGGCCGGTGTTCGTGTAACTGCGACAGAACCCCCTCTCAAGGACCGCCGTCCCGGCGGACGTCCTGGCTTCCCCGGGTGTGCTCTATGGAAGGAGTCCACCAGGTCGGGGCAATGGAGATTGTGCGCGGGTTCCCAGGTCCTGTCCTCCACTCCAAACCCTTTCCAATCCACTAAGTATTGGACCCTTCCTCTTACTAAACGAGAGTCCAGTAGTTCCTGCACCTCATATTCTTCCTGACCATCGACCTCTATGGGTGGAGGTTTCTCTGGGAGTCTCGTACTGATAGGGCAGGGTCTTAATAACGACACATGGAACACGGGGTGTATATGCCAAGAGATGGGAAGGGACAGTCTCATGGCCACAGGGTTTACCACTCTCTCTATGCTGTAAGGTCCTATGTACCGGGGCTTCAGTTTATCAACCCCTTTTAACTGGAGATTGCGTGTAGAGAGCCATACCTTGTCCCCCACTTGATACATTGGTTCCTCCTCCCTTCTCCTGTCGGCCCATTTTTTATGCGCTGCCTGAGCAGAAGTTAAACTGTTTTTTGCTTCGAGCAATACTGCTCGGAGGTGCGCATGGTGTTCCTGGATACTGGGAAGTTTGGATTGCACAGGCCATTCAAAAGGGAGCATGTTGGGGTGGTGTCCGTAGAGGCAAAAGAAAGGGGAACAGCCCAACGTGGAATGCTCAGCGTTATTATACGCGAATTCCGCCATCCATAATAAGGGAAACCAGTGGATGGGATTCTGTAAGGTAAAACATCGCAAGTATTGCTCAAGGGTTTGGTTTAAGCGTTCTGTTTTTCCATCGGTTTGAGGATGGAAGCTCGTGGATGTTCGTGCGTCAATGGCGAGAGATGTACAGAGAGCCTTCCAAAACTTAGATGTGAACTGGGATCCCCTGTCCGTAATTAATACACTTGGAATTCCATGTGCCCTGACAATGTGCTGTAGAAAAACAAGAGCTAGTTCCGCAGAAGTGGGGAGTTTTTTCAAAGGAACGAAATGCCCCATCTTTGTTAGATGATCCACCAATACTAGTATTACTGTATATCCCTCACAGGGAGGCATTTCAACGATGAAATCCATCGAAATGGTGTGCCAAGGTCGAGGGGGAATAGGAATAGGTCGTAGGAACCCCGTAGGCCTTGTGTGACTCGCCTTACTTTGTGCACACACGGAACAGGTGCTCACATACTCGTGAGTGTCTTTTCTCAGCGTATCCCACCAGTAGGATCTCTCTAAACAGGAGATGGTTTTGTAAATACCCAAATGACCCCCTAAAGGAGTATCATGCGCCCACGCAAGCACTTGGTTTCGCAAAAGAGGATCTGGAATGTACAATACTTGGGAATGATACAGGAGACTGTCTTTCTCTGTTCTTTTTTCTGGGCATTCAGCTATCCATTCAGGAGCATCAATATCTGCCACAGCTACTCTCAGGTCTTCTAGGAAATCTTGCGAGATTGTTTGAGCTATGAGTTTGACGGGATCCTTCTTAGCAGGGTGGATAAAAGGAGGTTCTTTCTCATCAGCTTCCACGTTCTCCTCAGTGTCCTCCACTCTAGACAGCGCGTCTGCCTTCCCATGCTGAGGTCCAGGGCGGTATTTAATCACAAAATCATACTCAGCAAAAAAAAGTGTCCATCGCAACTGTCGGGGCGTCAGAGCCTTCGCCGTTTTCAGGAAGAGGAGATTGCGATGGTCGGTGAAGATTTCGACAGTGTGACGAGCGCCCAAAAGGTAATGTCTCCATTCCTCACAAGCCCTTTTTATCGCCAACAACTCCTTGTCAGTGACGGAATAATTGACCTCACAGGGGGATAGCTTTTTGGAGTAATACGCCACTGGATGGAGTTGTCCTGTTGCGGGATGGCGTTGAGAGAGAACCCCTCCAACGGCATACTGTGAGGCATCCGTCTCAACGATAAACGGGAGTTGTGTATCCGGGTGCCGTAAGATGGGAGCTTGCGTGAACCTGTCTTTCAGGGCCTGGAATGCTTGTTCTGCTTCGGTTCCCCATCGAAAAGGTGTGTTCTTTCTCAGCAAGGTGGAAAGAGGGGTGATTAGTCTTGAAAAGTCCTTAATGAATAGACGGTAATAGTTTGCGAATCCAAGGAATCTTTGTACTGTCTTGACGTTGTGGGGTGCCTTCCATTCCGTGATTGCTTGAACCTTGCCCTGCTCCATCTGAAATCCACGGGAGTTAATTATGTACCCCAGAAAAGCCACCTCCTCTGCGTGAAACAAACATTTCTCCAATTTGGCATATAAGGAATGCTGTTGTAACCTGTCCAATACCGCTGTCACGTGCTGCACATGGTCCTCTAGCGTGGTGGAATACACCAAGATGTCATCGATATATACCACGCAAAACGTCTCCAGAAACCCTCGAAGTACCTCGTCCATAAAATATTGGAAAGCTGCCGGGGCGTTACATAGCCCAAACGGCATCACCATGTACTCATACAAACCGAACTTGGTTCGGAAGGCGGTTTTCCACTCATCCCCCTTTTTGACACGGACCAGGTGGTAAGCTCCTCTTAAATCGAGTTTTGTGAACCATCTTGCTCCCTTGAGTTGGTCCAAGAGCACGGGTATTAAGGGCAGGGGGTAGCGGTTTTTTATGGTGACTCGGTTTATGGCACGGAAGTCTATGCATGGCCGGAGCTCATCGCAATCCTTCTTAGGTATAAAAAAAAGTGGGGAGGAAGCAGGTGAAGAAGAGTGCCTGATGAATCCGGAGGCCAGGTTGTCCGCAAGGTATTTTTGTAGGTACTTTGTTTCCGGCTCTGTGAGGGCGTACACCCTACTACATGGAATTGCGGCTCCAGGAACCAGGTCAATGCGACAATCATAAGTGCGATGCGGAGGGAGGCGTGTGGCTTTCTGTTTGTCGAACACTTGCAAGTACGGGTGATAGACTTCAGGTAATGTAAGAGAACAGCAGTACTTTATTTCTTCACACCCGGAGGCCAGTAGGCTTGCTTGTGTCTTTTCTTCCCCTATCGGTGATAGGGGTTGGTGGTTGCAATGTTCTAAACAGTACGCGGAAGTCAAAGAAACGGAACGTGCCGCCCAATGTATGACGGGATCGTGCAAGGTTAACCAAGGCATACCCAATATAAGCCTGAAGTGCGGGGCATCGATGAGGTCAAACCGTATGTATTCGTAGTGGTCACTCCCCATTTTCATGAGCAAAGGAGAGGTGTGACTTATGACTGGCCCAGAGGACAGGGGAGTGCCGTCCACGGCCTTGACTTCTTCTGGATGTTTCTTCATCTCTTGGGGGACCCCTATGGTATGGGCATAGTTTAAGTCCATGTAATTTCCGGTTGCCCCTGAATCCAACATCGCGGATATGTCCACGGGGATGTCTGGTTTTATCCAAAGCGTAATCCCTACATTGATGTGGGCCACGGCTGGTTGGATGGTGTTTGCAACGGCGTGGGAGATCACTGTATGCTTCTCACCCGGTTCAGGGATCTCCTCCTGACTCGGGTGTGCTAGTTTTCCGAGTTCTCGTCCTGGTGCACAGTGGAGACATGCAGTCTCGGGATGTTGGTTTTCTCTGGGAGTCGGGTACGTGCTCGGCATTCCCGTATAAAGTGCCCACTCTTACCACAATAGAGGCACAGTCTCATCTTTCTTCTTCTTTCCCGTTCGTCGTTTGTTAACGGCCCCTTGACTCCTCCGATTTGCATCGGTTCCGTGGGATCTGCGGATTTCGGTGATTCCTCAAGGGTTTGGCGAGGTCTTACATAAGCCATGCGAGGGTCCCCTTTGCTTCTATCTCCCTTTCGTTCAAGAAGACGATGCTCCAACTGCACTGTGAGCGTGATGAATTCTTCGCAAGTGGGAGGGAGTTGCACTACCTGGGCAAGAACGTCCTTCAACTCTCCTCTCAATCCTTGATAGAAAAGGGAGGTGCGCTTCTCTTGAGGCCATTGAGGCCAATCAGTCTCCACCACCAAGCGATTGAAGGAAGTGATATATGTAAGGAGATCCTGAGATCCTTGCTTCAGGGTCATTAATTCTTTATCCAAGGTAAGCATGTGCGATTTTCTATCAAACAACTTCCTCATTTCAACGCAGAAGTTGGAGAAGTTATGTAGCACAGGATCGTCCCTTTCCATTAAAGGGATGGTCCAACTGGCCGCGTTCCCTCCCATGTAGGACATAGTGAACGCGGTTTTTGCAGCCTCGTCTTGGAATACCAATGGCTTACAGAGAAAATGTAACCTGCATTGGTTGAGGAAGGTCTCAAACTTTTTGGGCTCTCCGTAGAACCTCTCAGGGGGAGCCAGTGGTATCCCAGTGTTTTGCAACACATGTACAGTAGGAACAGAGTCTGTGACCGGAGTAGGGCCTGGGGGGGAAAAGACCCCTTTTGGGGGGTCTGGTCGATGCACCATACTAGGAGGAGGGAGAGTCCAGTCTTTTATGTAACCCCCCGCTCTTCTGGATTCGGGTTTGCCTTGACGAGATAAGCCCGCTACTTCCCTACGGAGGGTGCCTGCTTCATTTTTCAGGTCTCGGTTTTCTGCGCGGGAGGCTTGCACCTCTACCTGTAACGCGTTGAGACTGTCAAGAAGCGTGGCCAGTACTACATTGGTGTCCATCGTTCGGGCTGGGGTACTATCTTGGGCTTGACAATCTGTCGCGGAAGCGTCAGCGTGTCAGCAGGATACACTACCCACTAACCTGAGCCAGCCAGCAGGAACGATGCTTGCGATGAGAATCCCCCCTCTTCTCCCCTTCGCTAACGCTCCCCCCAGAAAGGCCACCAGAGTAGGGAGAGAGAGCGGTTGGGAGAAGGGGGAGGGAACCAAAGATGACCACCGGAGGAATTGCAGTGCAACCTACTGTCCAGTAGGTGGGTCAGGTAGAAGTTCAAGGAGGGTTCTGGCGTTGGAGACTACGGACAAGAAAACAGAGGACACGTAAGCCACTACCGTTACCATGAATATCCCCACCCCCTGTCCCACTTTCTAGAACTCACGGTTTTCAAGGAGGTTGGTCCTCTAACTGGTATCGTCCTCTGGGAGTAATGGGTAGTCGGTTGTGGTTCCGCTTAAAACGTGCAGAGTCTTCTGTGGAAGGGTAGGTTCTGGCTCTGTGTTCTGCGCGGTGAAAATAGATATGGAGTTACTGTCTGAAGGGAGACAAGGGAGGGCTCGCTGACCCCCTACAATCCTGCGTCTTGTCTACCTTCCCTCCCAACGTCCTTGCGTAAATCAAAAAGAATGTGTGTGCTCCACTGTTATGTCACAGCAGGGCACCCTGGTCATGAGGAGAGAAGTCCCTTCTCCTTATGCTGGCACAAGCTGTAGCGCTATCACGGCAGTCGTGCTCTGTTATCTCGGAACCATAGAGCTCTGCCAGGTCTGCTTGCTTCTCCGCGGTTTCGTCACCGCGGGAGCCGTCTCCGAAGTTAGAGGCTTTAGGGAATACTTACTCCGGTTCCTGTTGATCCGGTGAATCTAGCGGGACGCCGTAGTTCTCCCACACGGCTCCTGCGGTTGTCGGCTCGAGGGGTGGTTTCTCCGGTGTCGTGGTATCCGCGATGTCCAAAGATTAGCGCGCACACGGCGCTCGCTGCGACGAAGGTCTCGGGAACAATACCGGAACTGGGGCGAGATTGTCAAGCGCCTCCTCTAGGGGGAGGCGGTCTTTTATTGCTGCGAAATATGCGACCCTGGCTGACGCGAGTTCTCTTCGCCAGCCCCAGGGTGTTCTGGGCAATGTAGTTCCTGGCCGGTGTTCGTGTAACCGCGACACATACTCAGAAAAGCAGGGCTCGTAAATCACAAATTATTAGTCATTTTAGATTATAATGAATCAGTTTGGCGTAAACCACGCAGGAATGTGTTACCGATCGAAGTGCTCTGTCACTTAACCCCTTCCATGCTCATGATGGAATGGTTCCATCATGAGCACAAATTCAAGTGATAATGTCTGATACAGGACAGGGTGAGATACAATATCAAAGTCTGTGCTAAGATCGTGGAGAATGACAACTGCAGTGCCCTCAAAATCCATTTGTTTCCTAAGATGTTCTACTGCCCCAAGGAGTGCAGTCTACGTACTAAAAACGGAAAGGTAACCAAAGTGGGAGAAGTGCAGCAGATTTCGATTCTCCAAATATGGTGTAAGCAGACTGTTAACGTATTTTTCTACTATCTTCGCCCAAACTGGTAGGAGCAAGATTGTCCGTAAATTGGCCCATACCACTGCATGAAGAGTGGGCTTTTTAAGCAAGGAATAAAAGTTGCATGCTTCTAAGTAGAGGGAACTCTACCTTCCTTAAAGGACGAGATAAGGAGATTCAAAAGGAGTATAGTATTGTGTCGAATTTCCTCAAAATCTCAGGAGGAAGGGTATCTCGAAGAGAAACTGATTTAATGGAATTCAGCAAGGTTTTAAGTGGGAAAGAATTGAGCAAAGTAAAATTTGAAAGTGTGGAGATTTCAGAATAGTTTGGAGCAATACTCTACCCTCAGTCTCCATGAACTGCCAGGAGAGAATAGATGTCTGCAATCTTGTTATGAAAAACTTGCCAATGTCATCACAGTTAGACTGCGAGAGAACAATGAGCGAGGCTGCTTGTACTTGATCTAACAAATATTTAACTATCACAAAAAGTTCCATAAATGAATTATGGGTGTTGGGAATTTTATTGGAGTAGTAGTCAGCCCATGCTTTGCAAAAGGTTTTCGAATATTCCTTTGGAGCAATTTTAATTATAACTTTCGCCTCCTTTTCATTAGTCTATTATCAAGCATGTTCAAACTTCTTACATTTTTTCTTAAGTAATGCCAAGGACTCATTAAACCAAGGGGCAGGTGCATGACAGTTGATGTTAATACCTAACTTATATGCTAAGGCCCTGTCAAGCAAAGCACATATCCAAGAGTCGATGGCAGTGGCATCATTTTCAAGAATCCCCGTAATAGTGGGACACACCTTAAAATGACTGCACTTTTATATACAATATATGTCAAAATGAATATAAGCCACATTGAAACAAATATGCTACGTTCAAATTAATATGAAATTTGCAACTTTAACACTTGATATGTTGAAATGAATATGTCACATTGAAACAAATTTGGCACATGTTCAAATTAATATAAAGTTCGCTGAAATAAGTACTACCAGTGTTAAAATGATTGTGACTTCTGCTAGAATGTATGTGTCATGCACTGAAATCAGTATGGAATGGATTAAGAGGAAAACAAAACACCATGAAATTAGAATCACATTTGTTGAAATGAATATAAGATGCATTGAAATGCTTTAAAATAAATAAGACTAATGAGTAAATCAATATGATCTACACCTAAATGAATCTGACGTTATGAAATGAATATGACCCAAGTTGAAACAACTATGACGTATATGAATTGATTGTGAAATGTATTGAAATTAATATGACCATCTTCAAATGACAATGACATAGATTAAAATAAATGTAGCTTATGCTGATATGAATATGACATGCGGTGTATTAAATATGGCATGCTTTGAAAGTAACAGGATATCTGTTAAAAAAGAATTTAACATGCCTTAAAATTAATATGACCTACACTTAAATAAATATAACATCTGAAATGAATATGTCATGCACCAAAAATAATATGACATGCTGAATGGAATCTAAAATACATTGGGATTAATATGACAAGTGTTGAAATGGTGGATCCGTAAATCCTTATGAATCTTTAGAATCATATAAAGGCTATGGTCTTCGTGGGTTGGTGACTGTTAGAAAAGACTTAGTTGTGGAACGTGTCCATCCCATTTCCATGGCTTTTTCCAATATTGTATTCAGCGTGGTTATCAGTTGCATTGTGGGATCTCGCTCCAGCAACATGTACTTAGATTTGTCAGAAACATGTTGATTCACTTTGGTCTGATAATAAAGTACGCCCAGGACTACCAATGCTCCCCCTTTGTCAGCAACCTGAAAAGAGATGTGTGGATTGTTTGCTAGAGATCTTATCACGTTTCTTTCCTATGCAGACAAGTTCTCTCCTCACAGGCCTCATTTAGCAGCACTGCAGGTTAACATTCAGTAAGTAGAGGGGAAGAGCTTGGTAACGGCAGGCACCATCACTGTTTTGTTGTCAAAAGTATTGGTTGTCGGTGTATAACTATTGGGTCCCCTCAACCCAGGGGAGGACCGCAGTATGGTCGCTAAGGCACAGTGGAGATTATGAGTAGTGACTTGCCGGATTGCATGCAATGTTTCACAGTTCTGCATTCGCATAATAATTTGAACGAAGCACAAGTTATGATTGTGGTCTTTTATCTCCACTTCACTGGTATCAGTGTATGGGACTCAGAGTATCACGTGAGCTAGGTGATCACTTATGAGAGGTTGGAATGCACACAATTGGTGTTCTACATGCAGAAATAATCAGCTCATCTTGAGATCAAAGTTATAGATCGAACCCTTGTACATTATTATATTTTCTTTTACAGAATTGCCCCTCAAGAAGGGACTAAATCCCGAAATGCATTGGGCATGAAGATTAAGATCATTTTTATCATTTTGTTTAATGGTTTTGCGTTCAAACAGAAGTTTGTTTTTGCAATGTGTTAATTAATTTTGTGTATGTATATGAATAGAAATGAACCACAAGAAGAATCATTTAAATAACTTAGACAGTAAATAATGGAATGTAGCATGATGATGATAATGATATTGTTGATTTTGTGATATATTATATTGTATGGTGCACACTGAATTCAAGTTCAACCACTTGATTACTAATTCATATGCATTTTAACCATTGTCACATTAATTTCAACCATTGTCATATTCATTTCAGATTCTTTTCAAAAGTGCCATAAATCTTTTCAAAGCATGTCATATTCCTATCTGCATATTCGTTTTATTTTGGTGTAGTTCATATTCATTTTAGGGCACGATAAATTCTTATTAAAGGAGGTACTATGACTTTTAAAGCATGACATTTAAATCGCTGCATGGGATATTCATATCTGCATAATCCATATTTATTTTAATGTACGTCATACTTCTTTAAAGAGGGTCATATTAATTTTAATACATATCACAATTAATTCAATGTATGTCGTATTTATTTCAACCTAGGTCATGTTCATTTCAACATATGTCATATTCATTTAAACATAGATCATATTGATTTTAGCACTGATCATATTTGTTTTAAGTGCTGCATATCATTTCAATGCATTTCAACACATGCCATATTCATTTAAAGATGTGTCATTTTTCACTTAATGGATTGCATATTGATTTCAATGCATGTCACATGAATTTCAGTGCAGGTCACAATCATTTTAACACTTGTCATACTTATTTCATTTAATATCAATTTTCTTTTATACAATCATCATATTTGTTTCAGTGTGGCTTATATGTATTTGTACATGTCTTTCATTAATGCTCATGTGTGTTATTGTTATTTTAAAGTGTGTCAGATTCATTTCAACATCAATCATATTAATTGCAACAGGTGTAAAGTTCATTTGAAAGTTTGTCATATTCTTTTCAACTTGCATTATAATCATTTCAAAATGAAATGTATTTATTTTATCATACTCATTTTATTGAAAGTTCTATGAATTTGTGTGTATCATATTTATTTCAAAATGTGCCCTATTTCTCTTAAGACATGTCATTCACTTCAGCGAATGTCATATTCTTTCAATGCATGTCATATTCATTTTAGTGCCTGCTATAGTCTTTTCAGTGAGGGCCACATTCCTTTCAGTGCAGTTCACATATATTTTAGTATATGTTTTATTCAACTTAGCACGTGTTATTCATATGATTCACTAACTAAAGTATTTATGCTACTGTGTATCTTATTTCTTTTGCTACTTGGCATATTGATTCTGCCATGTGTCATACTGGTTTTGAAATATGTTATATTTATTTTGTTTGATGTTTTATTCAATTCAATTCAATTATAAACTTTATTCGATATGTAAAAACAATATCACAAAAGTACACATATATTAAAAGAAATAAAATAGAATAATAAGATGCCGTGAAGGCACGTAAAAACATTAAAAACTTATTCGGAAGAGTA
The DNA here is from genome assembly GCF_964204655.1 of Triturus cristatus. Taxonomy (NCBI): domain Eukaryota; kingdom Metazoa; phylum Chordata; class Amphibia; order Caudata; family Salamandridae; genus Triturus; species Triturus cristatus. The sequence goes on from NC_140579.1 coordinate 58,761,676, forward strand.
CAGTAGGCATAATTACAATGATTTAACAGCAATCATGCAGTCATTTAAGTAAGAAATACACAACAAGCGTTGAATCTTATATCATCTAAGGTTGCATTGAAACCCTCACTCTCACGATCACTTTTAAGTAAGAGGAAACAACAGCAATGGCTAAGGGATTGTCCAATGTTTTTAATTTGTAATAGGCCGCCCTGCACGATTGTAGTCTCCATGATTTAGGTATGGGTTTCAAATAGGTTGCCCTCGGCAATTGATAAAACCTACAAAACAAAATGCAGTGGATGTTAGATTGTGTTGACAGACCATCGCAAGGGCATTTCTCCAGGTTGCTGGACCAACAATTTTGATTAGGGAATGTTAATAGTCTGAAGAAAGTATCAGTACGAAGACGAGTTACGAGCATACGGATAAAAGGAGATGGTATTAAGAGTAAATACTGCTGGGTCCCTTGTGTTATGGTAGAATGTTGGTAGTCAACTACCGTGCTCTTATGTTTTTCAGATAACCAGCGTCGGCTAGTCAGATGGCTTAAGACTAGTCGTTTTAGTGTAACTCTAGGTATTTTATTCAGAGTTGAAGGATCAGAAAAAAATTCAGGATGCCCTAGGTCAGATGACAGGTTTCTTACATATTTCAACCACTTGATGTTGTCAGCCTCGTTCAGGCTAAGGCAATCTGTGATGATTTCCCTATTTAGATTGGTCTCTTGGTTGGACCAGACTTTATGCCATAGGATAATGGGGGAAGAATTTATGGTGTCCGTGATATGTGTAAGACCGAGTTCATTATGTACCACGTATGTACATGTACCGCGTGGGACAGCCAGGAGGTAGAGTTCTCAGAGCGTTGAATATGGTCAACGTGCTCAATTCCCCAAATCCCAGATCCGTAAGTGCCAGTCGAAATGCATTTGGCCTTGTAGATCTGTATTAAGGGGTTAATCGGACGTCCCCCTAACTTTTTTGAGAAGTTAGACAACGCACCTATAGCTTTAGAGAACGCGATTCCCCTAGCTTGGGCGGCAGCCCGCCAGGAGCCCCTCTTATCGAAAGTGATGCCCAGATATGGGAACCTATCAGTGCTTTCCAACTTTCTACCGTTTAAAGAAATGGTGCGTTGTTTCTTTCCAATCCCTGAGCCACAAGACATGGTGAAGGTTTTGGAGGCGTTGACATTTAATCCTCTTTGTGACATAAAATCGGTGAATTCTCCTACTGCCCTTTGTAGCCCCATGCAAGTCTGTGACATTATTGCTGCGTCGTCCGCTTAGAGAAGTATCGGTATTGGTTTCCCGTTTATGGTGGGGTAGTCGTGGTAAGTTCTATTGAGATGGTGACCAACAGAGTTTATATAGAGTGTAAAAAGTAAAGGGGCTAATATACATCCCTGTCTTACACCTCTCCTAATATAAAACTTGTCAGAACATTCTCCACATCTACCATATCTAACGCGGGCTGATGCTCCCCTGTAGAGTTCTTTAATAAATGAGAGGATAGGGGGCTCTAGGCCAATCTCTACAAGAGATTCCCAGAGCAGCTCATGATCAACGCAGTCGAATGCAGAGCTGAGATCTACAAAAGTCACAAAGAGCTTTCCCTTTTTTGCCTGGGTGTATTTGGCAATTATAAGGGCCAAGTTCAAGCCTTGTTTAATAGTGCCTTTACCCTGTCTAAAGCCATATTGTAAGTTGGAAATTATATTTCCCTCGCTTAGCCAGTCCTGGGTTCTGTTTAAAATGATTCTCCCTGCGACTTTCATCAGGGAGTCAAGCAGCGAAATTGGGCGGTGATTGGAGGGATTATTCCTGTCACCTTTTTTAAAAATCGGCACTACGACCGCTCAGGCCAAGTAGGAATGAAGCCCGTGACATTCAGGGAATTTAGGACGTTGGTGAGCAAGGGAGCCCACAGGTCCGGCTGTGATTTAAATACATCTATTGGTACGCAGTCCGGACCGGGAGCCTTCCCAGATGGGCTTTCCTTCAGTGCCACAAGTACCTCTTCACATTCAAAAAAGATGTCCAGAGGAAAAAGACTAGGAGTATTTGACTCTGGCTGGGGATTGAGATGACTTTCCAATACATCCGCCGGTTCTTTGGGGTCAGATATATTATATAAGGTTCCAAAGTGTCTAACCCAGGTTTCGGCAGGTATGGCTAGATCAATCTTTGGGGGCTGGGTGCACTGCAAGAAAGGGGCATTTACTGCCTTCCAAAAGGCAGTATTGTCTCTTTTGCTAGAAGCTTCCTGTAAAGCTAGCCAGGCCTCTGATTTCAGCTGGTTTTTCCTAGCCAGTCGAACTGCAGGATAGTTTTGTCTAGCTTGCCGTATTTCTATCTGGTTTCTTGGGTTAGATTGTAGGGCCGTTTTTAAAAGTTTCAAAGCTTTAGTACAGGTCCTATTAAACCAGCCTTGGCTGCACGGTGGGGCTTTCCTTGGAGCTCGTGCGAGTAATCTTTTGATCTCCATCGCAATTATAGAGAAGGAATGGCTAATTGCCTGGGGATTTTCTGTTGTTGACAGGCATGTCTGAATATGGGCATAGGTGTTTTTAACCAGTGATTGGAGGAAAACTATGGGGACTACTTTATCCCATTTTAAATGAAACACATTTATAGTTGCCAACTTATGTGGCGGGGTATGGGAAGGATTCTTCCTTACGTTGGAGATAACATATGGATTTAATTTTAAGGTCACCACAATAGGGTAATGATCGCTGAGAGCAATATCGAGAGTCTCCCAGTTAAGTATAGTCCCTGAATACCTAGAGGATAATAAAATGTAATCAATTATAGAGTGGCAACCTCTTCCGTTATAAGTTGGTTTAAAACACTTCGGTGGGTAACACAACTCATTCGCATATGATAAGTTAAAATGAGATGTTAGACCATTTAATAAGGCTCCTAATTTAGTATGCGAAAAATGGGTGAGTGAATCATCCCTGCCGGTATCCAGACCACAAATGCCCTTGTTGCTCTGTGTGCACAGGGGGCAATTAAAGTCCCCCACCCAGATAAGCAGCATGTCAGTTTTGAGCTGATCCTCTATTTTTATTAAATCGGCCTTTAAACTATTGAGGACCGATTCATGAAGGGGGCTTGGAATGTTATTGTAGAAATTAACCAAGATGATATTTTTAAGAGCTTCACCTGTTAGGGCAATAATTTGATAATTTTCAGTCCAGGTAAAATTTACTTGTGTTAGCCCACATTCGACAGATATGTATGTCGAAAGCCCCCCCTTATTTCTGCCATGTAGGATAGGAAAAGCTGGGGTATGTAAGGTCTTATACCCTAGAAGATGAAGCTCATTAATGGTCCAAGTTTCCTGCAGGCAGATAATACTATGGCAAGATACAGTTTGGACCCATAAGGGATTGGTCAGTTTGTCAAGGAGACCTGCCATATTCCACGATAATAAACTATCCCCCAGTGTAAGCTTTTTTTACAGGTGTTACCATTCTTAGTGTCCTTCAGGATCTCATTAGTTTCCTGGGATGAAGGGGGGTGTTAATGAAAGCGAAATGTCGCTAGATAGATGTTGGATCGAAAGAGTGTTGGCTATTAGACGACCAATTGATCTATCAATTTCAGGAGTTAGAGGGAGACAATCAGTGGCATAGTTTAACTTCATCTCTGGCTTGCTAGGGTTCGTGGGGTTTGTCTTCTGATTAACATAATCAGAGTCTAATATGGCTTGCAAAGGACTTGTTTTAGGGGGATTGCCAGCCTCATTCTCAAGGTTTGAAAGTCAGTCTAAATCATCCAGACCAGAAAGAGTGGCAAATTAAGATGGTGGCCCTCTGTGTTAACCGTGTGTGGTAAATGGGGTTTTGGGGGATTTGACAAAAGGGGGCGGGGATAAAAATAACTTAGGTCGTGCGTCAAAATCCCCGCGCCCCTTCTCACGTTATACCAATCCACTATGTGAGGTAATACCTTGCGATCCCTGAAGTTAATGATAATAACATCTCCCTGAATATCCTTTGGTCTAGATCCCAGCCAACCTAATCTTCTCACATGGAGTATTTTGCCATCAATATCGGGGGGAAGTGGCCTATTTTGACTTAGCCAATGTACTACCTTGTTTTTGAGTTCCTGATGTCTTTCTGTTTTACCAGGAGCAAGCTCCGGAACGCCTGTAAGTATCACTACGTAAGGAGCTGCTTCTGGGGGTAGATCGATGTGATGAATCGTTCCCTTCCTGTTATTCGAGGGTAGCTGCGTATTGGCATTATTGCAATGGGGCTCTACGGGCTTATGGGATTGGTCGCCTCTTCTGTCCCTTTCACCAGTAGTTCTCTCCTCTGTTGTGAGCGTGACAGCGTGTGTATTCTCCGAGCGGACAGTTGGCATGGCCTGACTAGCTGTTTGGTTAAGTGAGGGGGGCCCTACATCAGTGATGGGAGTAGACTTTTTCAGCAAGCAAGTATTCAGTTCCCTGTTTGATGCAATGATTAGAGCAGTTGAAGCTTCTAAGGACGTTAACTGTGCTGCAATGTTTTTGACCATCTCCACCAAAGGTAGAAGTAATGATTTTACTAAATGCTCTATGTCGCCCAATAAGTTAGAGGGAAGCGATGTTGGTAACTGAAGACAGTCTTTCAGGGACTTCGCAGGTATTGAAGTCAGCGGAATTTGGGGAGTGACTTTGGAAGTCTCAGGGTGGCTGTCTTTCCTCCCTTTTTTCTGGCGCGATCTTTTCTTTACTAAGGGCTCCGAGATGATGGTTTTGTTTCTTACGACCTTTCTCTTGTTGTTTTTAGCAGTTTTTATTGGAATCGGATCCTCTGAAGAGATGTCTAATGTTGATTGTGTGTTTAGGGTATGTATGTTAATAGCCCTTGATGTATCAGATATGTCTGTTAAATCATGCAGTTGCAGAGGGGAGCCAATATCATGTGCAAGATCGGTACCCATGTTAGGCGTTGGGGGTGAAAGTGCATGCTGTATGTGGCCTAGAGACGAGCACTTATGGTACAGGGGGTCCAAAGACAAGCGGCGCTCTGTAATGGCTATCTCTTGCTCCAGCACTGTTGCGGCCCTGGTGATGAAATGGTCTAGTTTCCCCCTAACAGAACCCCCCACCAAGGATTTCCTGGCTTTGCTAAGGTGAGTAGGCATAATGCAACTATATAATTGATGCACTATCGCCTCATACGCAGTACAACAATATGAGCAGCTATTAATATGTGGCAAATAAAGATCAACAGAAAGTTACTTGAAGTAGGTCCAACCAAATGTCCGCATAGATGGTCCAAATGAAACTCCCACAGGTGAGTCTTATAGGGACATCAACAACCAAGCTAAGGGGGGTGGCCCAGCCTCGGTTGGCCTTGGACGGCCGTAGACGGCCCGCCCTTTGCCCGGGCTTAGCCCGGCGCCACCCGCGCGCGTTCCCGCGACGCGGGGGCTCTCCTCACATTAAATGCGCCTCCGGGCGCGGAAGAGGCGTGAGCGGCTTCCTGCCGCTAAGGATGTTGGAAGGTGTAGTCCTCCCCTCACTGCGGCCGCGCTGATGTACAGGTACGGCGCCGGCGGCAGGGGAGGCAGGCGGCAGGAATGCAGACCAGGGAACTGTGGCAGGATATGGCGAGCTGCAAGTAGTTTTATGCTGATGCATTTCAAGAGGAGTCATATTTGTAGAACTATAATTTTGAGTGGCTTCCCATAAATAATATATTCAGTGTTGTTTTTATTTTAACCTATGTGCACATTTACTTTAATATGCCTGCAAAGTGTTGTTTATTTGAGCGGTCTAGAAGCCATTTTATTCAGCGTTGTACAATTTCACATTTCCTGCACTGTGAATTAAGCACAGCTTCGCTCTGAGGATTGGTAGCATGAAGAGTAAATTATAGAAAAGCAGTGGAGACAGCATTTGTTTATGTATCTGTAGGAAAGTGGGTTATTAGTAGGTGGGGATAATAATAATACCACAATTGCCAATAGACTCTGACAAGTCTCAGTAAATTATTCCTTGCTCAACCCTTTGTAGTTTGGCAAGTGAGCTGTCAGGCTTAAATTAGGAGACTGGTATGTGTAAAGCATTTACTATCACCAAAACAGTAAATAAAGACACAATTACAATACGAATCCAACAATGTTTGTGGAGACTAGTCAGCAGGGGTGTCCTCTCTTTGGTCTTTGAGGGTGCTTGCTTCCAGCTCTTTTGTACCTATTGCTGTTCAGGGAGTCCACTCCTTTTCCTTTGAATAAGGCACAGTCCTTTTCTTGTGAAGGCTTGAGAGTGCAGCAGGTGCAGTACTTCAGAGTGCAAGTCTTCTTAGAGCAATCCAGGGGTCCAGCAGGATCCCATTTTTGTTCTGTGCCAGGCAGTGATCTGAGGAGCTCCTTCAGCTATGCCATATTTATCCAACGTTTAGGCTTGCAGGAAGAGGGGACACTCTAACCAATATGAGTACAGCTTCCTCCCTCTGCTATGACCACTTCCTGTGAAGTGTTGCATATTTCTGGCCCAGAATGCGATATTCTCCCAAATGGAGAGAATCTCTCCTTGGTGTGTGTGTCTGTGTAACCCAACCAAGAGGTGTGGCTGCCAACTGACTACACCCCCCTTACAGCACTTCTGCTAATCCAATTAGGCGACTAACAGCTGGCTAGTGACCAAGGAAGTGTGCTGGTTATTTCTAACCTAATATGGCAGCCGCGGTTTACAGTCTAGTCCTTCCAGACACGAGACAAGTAGTAAGCGTCTCATTCTTGCTGATTCCGGCCACAATGTTTCCCGATGGCGGGGAGTGGAGATGGATTGTTTGGCAACGCGCTCTACTGAACAAGTAGGTTTTAGAAGAGTGGTCTCATATAGGATAGAAAAATTGCATCTGTAAATTTGGGGACTAGAGGCTGATGCTCACCTGATAGTAGGACACAATATTTCAAAGGAGAAATTTGAAGGGGTGCACACAAGGTAGGAGTGTTTCTCCTAAGGTGAGACCCCCACAATAGGAGCCCTATACTAGATTAGCGAACCTTGGGCACACACTATATACAGAAATGGTTAAATTCCATGCAGTTGTTGCTATTGATTATACAGTGGCATAGAAAAGAAAGTTTGTTTCATATGAAAAATACAATCATATAATTATTTGACGTCAGCAGAGATCATTTATTTGTAGATCCTGTTCGCTGTTCATGTAGCCAACACGTGTTTCGTCAGTTTAGCGACTTCGTCGGGGCTGTAAATTGCAGCGTTAAATCTGTTAAAAGGCACACTAAACTGCTGGTCAATAAGCCACATGTGAATTATTTCCGCCGTACCAATTGGGTAGATAATACTGGATTATCAAAATGTAATAATCACAATAATACCCCTTGTAGTCATCGTGATTGTATATATTAAATGAAAAATGTCCAAGGGTAATGTGCTATGTAGTCAGTAGCATTAGAGTCAGTGGTTAGTAAGTCCAGGCTCTCCCAGCGTATTAAAGACAGTAAGCCTCGAGAGTCCGAGTTCGGTCCCTCCAAGTTTTTCTTCGAGACATGACCCTTCGGTGTCCCAGGCACCACATGGTGCTTGGCATACAGTGCATGGATGTGCACAAAGTGCTTTTTAGGTCTCGCCTGGTGAAAGCTCTCTCTGCCATGGAGAAGACCTTTTGTAATCGATTCAGCCAAAGCTGAATAAATGCACGTCCAGATGGACAAACATGGCTGCTCTCGCCGCCCGCAAAGCTAAACATGCACGCGTAGGGACAAATAAATGCACGCGCATGTGGACAGCCCGACGCCATCTTTGTGCACACGCGCGGGCATTTTTTTGTCCCTACGCCTACGCTTGCATGGTGGTGTGCTTTCGCTTTCGCAGACAGTGCTGAGGAAGCTGCCGCGAGGCTTCCCGGAAGCATTGCTTGTTCAAACCGTCTCGGCTCCTCCACCGAGGGCAGGCTATGCGAGTAAATATAGGGACAGAGGCAGGAATCCAGACTACCTTTTCCCCAGCTACCTGTACTGCCCCAAGTAAACCCCCCGCCCCCTCCCCGCCCCAATACCGCATCATACTTGCCTCTGCCATATACGGCATCTGGCTCCCGTGGCACAACGGTCTATGTCTCTGCTGCAGAGCATAGACTAGTCTGTATGCACCTCAAAACCTCTCTGAAGGAAATGCGTGGGGGGGGGCTTCTCCGGTTGGAACTCCTTACTCCTTCCTCGGGTCAAGTGATCTCCGCATACCTGCCCTCCCTATCCCCAAAACACCTGTGTTTGGATCTTACGCCCACCCACCCCGTGGTAAGCAACACTTGCCAGTTTACATTTACTGTCTGCGAGATACACACCTCCTGTAAAACAGTTCCCACACTGAGAGAACCTCTGCCCTACACCCCGCCAAAATCTGGGGGCACATATGTCAAGGAGCACACGTCATAGGACGCATACAGCTGGCAGCATGTAACATATATGTCCAGGCGTACATATGTTGGGGAACACATGTCCCAGGGACAAAATATCCCCGCCAACTCACGCTTTTCTACTCTCCACTATAACCCTCTAGTTTACCCTGTTCCCCCGCGGATGTCCAACAAGCTCTCAGCCTTTGCAGACCCCTTGTCTGTATGCACTTTTCTGTTCTCCGCTCTTCACTCCCTCCATTCACCCGACACTTCCTGCCCTCAGACCTCCGTCTCCGGCTGACCTGCCTTATAGAAATTGAGACCTGGTCCTCCGAGTGCCGGTGAGATTGTGTTCACAGACATTTACAACCCGTGCCAACTCTATTTGCTTGAACAGGAGGCAGTGCTCAAAGGAACACATCCTAGTGGTTAGTGATCACATAGCGATACAAACCGCATCTTTCCCTCATGAACCCATCTAATTAGCATACATTAAAGAAGCCATCGCCTTATTGCACAGCCGTTGACATGTGAACTCGCATGGCTCGCCACAACCTACCTATCAATCAAAGAGAAGCTGCACACCAACAGTTCCCATTGAGGCCCGAAATGCACATGATGCATGTGCCCAAGGTCACAGGAGGCGTCAGATGACAGAGCAGAGAAGACTAAAGCGACGGATCACGCAGTCCAACCCTTAAATGCTCTTTAATGAGTAATGTGAATAAAAGACTATGGGGCTTATTTACAAGCCCCTTGCGCTGCAGGTACGTCACTTTTTCACATATTAAAAATGACTCACCGCCAGGGCAGGAAGATTGTAAATAAGTCACTATCAGCGCGCTTCACACGCACTTATCTTTAATATTCCCACATTTCGAGTCCGTACTTGACGCTGCACTCCCTGGGACCCAGCGTGTCGTTTATGAGTAGTCTGCAATAAGCATTGGCAATTATTGTTATAATCAACAATAGTCATCGGGCGATAATAATGACCGTAAGCCAAATAAGTGGGGTAAAAGGCCGCTTTATTGGACAGGTGGCAAATATATACATCATTATCACAAAATACATATATTTTTCCTATCACCCCCACCCCTACAAGATTTCCCCAACAACCAACTTCCCCAACGTTGTTCGGCCTAATCCTCCTCCCCAAACCCCTATCTACCCCTCCTGCCTACCCCTTGCCTCCAAGCTCGCTCCCTTGCTTCCCTCTGCCCGCAACTATTCCTGATGCCCCCGACCCTTCCTGCCTGTCTTGCTCTCCCCCAACTCTGCCACCTGACCAAGCGACAACCACCCAAACAGTAAAATATACTTTTTTTTTTTCATATATATATATATATATATAGTAACAAATTTGTCATTTCAAAAAAGGGGAGGGAGGGTGGTCCCAAAAACACCGCCGCCTACCTCACGCCCCTCAGCCACAATGCGCGATGTTTGCTACGCAGCTTTCGCGCTCACGCCGCTGCCAATCAACAGGCAGAGCGCGCGCCACCTGTCCGGCCGTACCACCGCCCGAAGCAACCCGGGGGTGGACAATCTGCGATTGCCACCCCCAGGAGCCCCCATCGGGCGATAATAATGACCGTAAGCTAAATAAGTGGGGTAAAAGGCCGCTTTATTGGACAGGTGGCAAATATATACATCATTATCACAATATACATATATTTTTCCTATCACCCCCCACCCCTACAAGATTTCCCCAACAACCAACTTCCCCAACGTTGTTCGGCCTAATCCTCCTCCCCAAACCCCTATCTACCCCTCCTGCCTACCCCTTGCCTCCAAGCTCGCTCCCTTGCTTCCCTCTGCCCGCAACTATTCCTGATGCCCCCGACCCTTCCTGCCTGTCTTGCTCTCCCCCAACTCTGCCACCAGGAAAAACCCTCACACAGGAGTTTTTCCTGTCCCCCCTCCCCTACCACCCGTAAAACCAACATTTCTATTGACTGGACGCACGTCCGCAGCTGATATAACACATGCCACCAATGTCGCCAAACAGGTGAAAACTTTATTCAGACATATAATCTTTGCCATATATCTCCAAATTTTCTCCATAATATTGGAAATTTCCCAAAACATTGAAATGTAAAATCCCCCAAATGCAAAAACATTAAATAAAAACACGCTTTTAAATTTTTTTGAAAGGAGCAGGGAAAATTGCGTATGTGAAGCAGAACGGACACCAAGGAAGTGGGTGAGGGGGAAAAAAGGGGGAGGGCGGATGTTCGGAGGGGTGGCACTGGCTTGTGGGATATGAAGGAAAAACCATGTCCCTGTTGAGACAAGAAAATACCAAAACATCAGAACCTTTGTTATTTGACAGGAAAACAAGCTGTCGCTAAAACAGCGTAAAAACTAACACCACGTGCTAATCCGAAATTTTTTTGAAACCTTCTCCCTTATATTTAGCAAATAAATTTCATTACCTATAAACGATAAATGAACACCATCGTGTCTGAAAAATTGATAGTCCTCTTTCGTAATTGACTCATGAGTCAACTTACCTATTCCAGCACTGTGACAAAAACGATGAAGGTCTCTATTTAATTTCCTTCGTGCTCTTTCTATTGCCGTAAACCTTTCAGCTCCTCTCCAAACTCTTCGGGGCATTAACGCTGTTAACACCATATGTGTTTCAGGCCATGTTTTTAAAAGGATTTCCAGATCTGTTTTCATATCGATAAGTAAACCAAGACCTGACAATTGCACGAGATCATTTTCGCCGAGGTGGATCAGCAACATTGCCGGTTTATCTTTACAAGACAGTTCGCTGAGCAGAGGCAAAAGCTGACCCCACTTCATGCCGCTCTTACCAAACCATGACAGCAGGATCTCTTCGGAGCGAAAACCCAGATTTCTCCGAAACTGCCTTTTCTCCGCTTGCTTAGCGGCCCACTTAATAAAAGAGTGTCCAATGATCCACACTCGGCGTTGAGACAATGTGTCACTGGCACAAAAACCTGAAAAGGAAAGGCAATTAGTATTCTGACTTATGAACCTCGCCTTCCAAATCCCGGATATACCGCAAGCAACAATCAGAAGACCATCGTCCCAATTTTTTCACTGAGGGAAAAACCCCACCTGGCGGCTTCTGAAGCCGCTCCTATACGGAAGGAGTGTGTCCCAAAATTAGCGGGGTCCTCACCCACCCGTACTAGCGCCCTACGCATAATCGCTAATGCTTGGGATGCTGTGAGTCGTGAACCATCCTGATGTCTAAAATAAATGTTGATGTGGCCCCCCCCACTAACATAAATTCTGACCATGCTTGCTTGGGGCACAAAGGGCCCTTTACAGCTTGCAAAACCACCTTCGACCCTTTCCCCATCTGGTCCGTTTTTGACTGTTCTAAGAAGATAAAAATAGAAGAGTGAGACATGGAAACATTATGAACTTTGAGGCCCTCATTGTGGATTGTACCCAACAATTCTGAAACCCTAAATGCTCCAAAAAAGAGCCAAATCATACATAATTTCAGCAATTGATATTCAAAATCAGAAAAACAAATCCCGCTGAGGACACATACAATCTTGTATAGTAGTTTTAACGATATAGGTTCCCTTTTGTACAGGCCCCTCTTTTTCGTCTTAGCCCAACCTTGCAATATTCTGCGGCCCATCTCACCTGCTGAAGGCTCATAACCCCAGAAAAATTTACCATAGAATGACACCCCGGCCAATTTGCCGGCTATAGTGGTGGAAGATATATTCTTTTGGACATTGCTCATTATGAATCTAATTATGTTGTCATTTTGCTGCTGTGGGCCTGACTCAGTAGGAGATCTATAATTGGCACCTGATTCTAAAAATTCCAGCCAAGCACGTCTGTATGCCAACTTGGTGCTGGTGGCTAAGGAGCTCTCGATCAGATGATGAGTGGTCAACTCGCCAAATCCCACACCTCTCGGGGAACCGGTGTCTTCTGACAATCCGCTCCGGGTGCCAAACCACGGAATCTCGCCCACTGGAAACGAGAGAGGGCATCTGCTATGTTATTCGCCACTCCCGCCACATGTTTAGCCTTGAAGATCATATTAAACTGTAAGCATTTCAACATAAAGAGTTGCAACAGCTTTAGTAACTTTGTATCTCTGACTCTTTGCCCATTTACTAGATCAACTACAGTTCGGTTGTCCACGTTGAAAACTACTGCTCTGTTTGCTAACCGTGGCCCCCAGATAGTCAATGCCACTATAAGAGGAAAAAATTCTAGATAAGCTATGCTTCTCTTTTCAGCAATCCACGTTTTCGGCCACTGCTCCGCACACCACTTCCCCTCCCAAAATATACCAAAACCATGGGCACCAGATGCGTCAGAATAGAACTGTATGTCCCAAACAAAATCCACGTCCAACGACCAGATTGTAACGCCGTTGAATTCTTTCAAAAAGTGTAACCACACTTCCAAATCAGCCCGTATGTTGGCAGTAACTCTGATCCTATGGTGTGGAAGCTGAATGCCTGACATGGCAAACCCCAAGCGTCTGCAAAAAGCTCTTCCCGCTCGAACCACCCTACAGGCAAAGTTCAAGTGACCAAGTAAACACTGCACTTCAAGTAATTTCAATTTCTCCGCTCTTATGGCTTGTTCTAAAAGCCTGGAGATCTCAAGGACCTTTTCCACTGGCAGTCTAGCCTCCATCTTCCGAGTATCGACTTCAATACCCAGATAAGTTAAACAGCAGCTGTGCCCTTCTGTTTTGTCTGGCGCTAAAGGGACCCCCAACTCCTTAGCAAATGATTGAAAATCTTTCAACGCTGTGCCACATTGATGGGAACCTGCAGCTCCCATGAAAAGAAAATCGTCCAAATAGTGTGTTACACCCTCGTGGCCCGTTACCAATGAAAAACACCACTGCAAAAAGGAGCTAAAAGATTCGAAAAGCCTGCAAGATGTCGCACATCCCATCGGCAGGGCCTTGTCCACGAAAAATTGTCCCTCAAAATGAATGCCCAGCAAAGAAAAATCGGAAGGGTGAACAGGCAATAACCGAAAAGCCGACTTAATGTCGCATTTTGCCAGCTCGAAATCTTGCCCGTAAAGCCTTATCATGCCTAAAGCTGTGTCCACAGAGGCAAATTTTACCATAGAGTCCTCCCTGGCAATGAAATCATTGATGGATGCACCCTGAGGCCAGGAGAGATGCTGAATCATCCTAAACTCCCCTTCTGTCTTTTTCGGGACTACGCCCAGGGGTGATACAATAAGGTCCTCCAACGGCCATGTGACAAAGGGGCCTGCCATCCTGCCTTCTGCTACCTCAGTCAGCATTTCTTCCTAACCACATGTGGAAACTCATCTGCAGACTTCAAATTTTTTGCAAAGCGGCGACACCTGGGTCCTTGATATCCCAGCTTGAACCCTTCCTTAAAGCCCCATTCAAGAAGTGATGCTTCATTGCTATCAGGATAGAATCTCAAATATTCACACAATTTCTCTATCTTAATTGGTGTAGAAGCCCTTGACGCCAGATTGAAAGCCTCCCCCCCCAACCTCTCCCAGGCAACCCAACCCCCGACTGCCATTGCTCCCCGAAACATTGAGTGACGGCATGTCTCCCTCCTCAACGGGAACACTCATGCTTGTATTTACATGGATTTCTTGTGCAGAATCCCTTATTAAAATTCCAGCATGCGCCAGAATTGGGGGTCTGCTGTCTGTTCCAACTGCCCACCCCCCCCAGGGTGGGCCTAGTCTGAAAGGGCCGGCTGTGTACTGCTAGACCACTCGCAGTATGCATGGCAGGGGGTGGCCTTTGTGGATACATCCATTGCACCCAAAGTTCATTGTCCACTTCACCCCATGGTTTCTCAGGCAAAAGAACTAATCGTGCCCTAAATTCTTCATCGTAATGCAGCCATGCATACCCACCAAATTCAATGGCCGCTTTCCGGATGGTGTCTATATATTTAAAAATCGCCACTGACCTGTCAGGGAACTTCTCACAGTATATACTCGCAAAGATGAGAAACGCTGAGGTCCAGCTGTCTATATTAGTTGGTACCTTAGGTCTCCTAGCCAGCTCCCATGTCTCTTCTTTGGAACCCTCCTTTGCCTGTACTTCTCTATGCAAGAGTTTAAAAACATCAACAAAATCCCCCTTCCAGATCTTTTCTTTCGTGGCTTTGGACAAGTGGGTCCCCAATGGCATCGAGAAACCCATATAAGGTACACGTTTTAGACCTGACTGCAGTGTGCTACCCTCCTCCTTTGTCCCCTTCTCTGTATTTACGGGCTCCTGCTGTTTTTTGTCTGAGCGCACCGTGCCTGTGACTGCCTGACTTGCTGCCTCCTCCAGTGTTGCCTTGACGCCACCACCCTCCGTGCCCAAGCCTTTATCCACACCTGAACATTTGCGACGAGCTTTAAAGAATGCCTCACCTGTCCTCATGGCCAGCCTTTCTTCCGACACTCTTCTCCTCTTCTTCCCCTTAGCATCCTGACCGCTCTTGATCCCCTTCCGTGCATCATCCTTTGGTTTATCCTGCGAAAAATAATGTCTGGAAATATCTTTAGTAGACCCCCCTGCTCCCCAAAAGGAAGAGAAAAATCCTGCACCAGGGCGTCATCGTCCTCAATTTCCCCATCCTCTAAGGAAGCAGTATCAATTTGAACGGTCGTGTTTTTCTTCATCCCCTCCTCGCCTACTCTACCACCCCTTCTACTACAACCAGGTAACTCCCCGTCCCCAACACCCCCATCGTAAATGTTCCATTGAATTCCTTGCGTAAAACGAGACGCTTTCTTGGCATCCAGAGGCGCGGGAAATTTCTCTAAAAAATTTCCCTCCTTTGAACTTCGGACGTTGCAGGACGCAAAAAAGCCTGGCCGATGTATCCCCACTGCCCTTTTTTGTGCATGGCAGCGTCTCGCCCACGGGGGGCTGCAAGGCGCTTGAACTTGCAGCAACATGTGTTCTGCCCTCTTCCAACTGTGAAAGACGAGCTGAATCCATAATCTCTTTGGGCACCCAAACCCACTGCCCCTCAAACCTTTCTTCCAATATATCCCGTGCCTGACCTCCTACTGCCCTGTCTGAAAAAACTGAAGAAGGATCCCCCCACCAGCCCCCCCCACCTGATCCACATGCCAGCAAATCCCCATCATTACTCTTCTGCGACAAAAAACTGCGTTTTTCTTGCATACTAGTTACAGGTACAGTTTGCGAGATTAAAACGTCCCCTGCGCTGGAAAACATTGGTGACAAACACCTTTCTGTTGATGGCTGTGTAGTACAGCTTGAACTACTAAGCTGTCTTTTATTAAAAATACAAATATCGTGATTTGGCTTTAACAATGCTTGTTGTTTACGTGTTACCTCATGCAATTCTCGTGACAAGCCACTAGGTGGTGTATTTTCCTTCCCCAACACTCCTTGAACAGTCTGAGGAGAAAGCGAGTCTTTCACGTACTTCTCATGCTGCTGTGTAACCAATTCTTTAGCAGCCCATGTGTGTGGCCTGCCCCTCCCTCTCTTTGTCAGAGCCGGTCCTGACACCAACCCTGGCGCCTGAGACAGAAGCGCGCTACTCGCCGGTAATGTGTCACCCTTTAAATTGCTGGCGCCGAGTGAAGGCACTGGAGAGCCTTCACTCGATATACATGCTGCTACAACAGCTGCCACCCCTCCTGCTGCCTTGCGTGGTTACTTTTCCAGGCCCACCCACGCTTGTGACAGGACCCCAGGCATCACTAAATCCTCCCTCCCTGCCTCGCATAGAACCCGCAGCGCTTTGCGAACCGAAGCGGCTGCATCCATGACAAAAATTAACCTTCTCAGTAAGCGAGCCCCCAAAAACACCGCCGCCTACCTCACGCCCCTCAGCCACAATGCGCGATGTTTGCTACGCAGCTTTCGCGCTCGCGCCGCTGCCAATCAACAGGCAGAGCGCGCGCCACCTGTCCGGCCGTACCACCACCCGAAGCAACCCGGGGGGGGACAATCTGCGATTGCCACCACCAGGAGACCCAATTTTACTGTAGCACATGTACATCTGTCTGACGTAAAAACTCAAAGCTGTTTCCTAAACGACCTGCAAGCAAATTAATACAGCGAACTGGCATTTATCTGCAATATGAAACTACTCGAAGGCAATTAGGTGTTTTTGGAATTCTGGATTTAAATTTAAACTCAACATCTGATTATGAGGATAAAAGCACTTTCCATCAAATCACAATTTTGATTGTTAAAAGGTAACATTTTACTTTTCAAAATACAATAGCGGCACAAAATAAAATAACCGTTTGAACCAAAGAAGCGCCCAACCTTGCAACATTTTTCAGGAAAGATTTTCGGGTCTAACCAGAGCAAAGAAAATGTTCCATAATTGAGTGGTCATGTCCCTGCATTTTTCTTGGTAGAAATCGTACCATTCAATTAGCGAACATTAACCATGCTGTCATCCGAGAATTATGCCTTCCATGGGTTTGGCACACTTGTGCACAGGTGGCAGTCCAGGGTTACTGATGATGTCATAGGGACGAAGGTCAAGTACGCCCTAGTGTTTAGAAAGGGTTGTCACCAGAACCCTGGGAGGGCATTATTTGACCGCAATTCATATGTTAACATAAATATTTTTTTAACATGCAACACCTTTTTATATGCATTTGGGATTCCAGTTTGTGTTAAATCCAGAAATTATTGTACTGCTAATATGCTATTATAGTGATTAGTAAATCGCATCAAAATCGAGAAATAACATTATTGGGACATAATCCATATTTACATTTGTGTGGGGAGCGATTGGGTATGGGGTGAGGAAAGGGCTTAGGCAACTGCTGGAGCGGGTAATTCAGAACATTTTTGTATACCCTCTCCATTTTGCATGTTTATATTAATTTGATTAATTAACTAATAGTAATCTTATTAATTGATTTGCCATGAATACTTACTAACCTTACTAATATATGAAATACACGTGGGATTTGCAATTGCATGGCCTAATTAATATGTAAACTTAATTATGTACGCGTATTAATAATAGACAATTAGAATATTGCATGTTATATGTTGCTTTTGTGGAGTATTTGTGATTTGTGCTATATAAGTGAGTATAACCCGCATTGAGTGTTGCTTTTGCTAGATAAATACACACACATATGGGTATTAGTGAGGGAATAACATTTTATTAGTCATTTCTATGTATTAAATACGTTTTTGTGTTTCTTTGCTTAAGTTGACCATTCGGGCCTATCGTAAAATGGCCGCCTTTTGTGTTCGACGTGACTTAGGCCGCGCCATGAGGTTCTGGGTGAAGTGCGCCTGCACTAACATCAGCAACTGTGGCCTCGGCGGGACCCTAACCCGACTACCCACAAAGGACGCCCCGGGAAACAAGCCAAATTTATTGAAAAACCATAAGACGCCTTTTAAAACCGGAACAATCAAGACCAATGACCTAAGACACATTATTTGGTGTGAACCCTGTCATGCGATGATGGACTGTCCAATCAGGAGATGCGGAAACAAATATTTGTTACAATATAATGTCGATTTTCCCTATAAAAATAAGTAGAATAGAGAGGAAGTAGTCGAGCTCTTTCATTTCCTGACGGTATGCTGATGGAGAGGACGGTGACACTGCAGGACAGCTGTTTCCCTGAATCTTTGATGGACTGATCTGATGCCCAATTTCCTGATGAACTGAACTCTAAAATGTAATGGGCATAGAGTGACAGAACGACTGAATTTGACTTAAAGGACGACAATTAGCCAGAATAGGTAAATATGATGATTGCCTGCTTGAAATAACCAATGATTTAATTTGCATTAACCAGATAAAGATTGATTTGATTCATTACAGAAATGAGTTGGGTCGTTTATTTATGGAAAATGTATTAATGTAAAGTAAATAGAGAATTAGAAAATCACCCTAAACTAGCAACTAGCTGATCTATCCCCAGTCTATGAAAGGAATACCAAAGGTGGAATTTAGAGCCTAATGAGTTATAGAGGGTTATGTAAATTTATTGCTTATTGGGGTTAAGAGGTATTTCCTTTCATATCAGCGTATGGAACAACCACCTCTCTAGATGACAGACCGATGGAGAATGAATGTTGGTGTTATGGGCCCCACCAGCGACTGTATTGATTGAATGTGTGAGTGAAATCTTTGGTCTGTGACGGAGGGAGGGATTTTGTATTCCACGCTGCAACAGTTTTTCTGGTAGCAGAGTTATGGTTAGTTATTGTTTTGGTTTGGTGATTAATGCTTCTATCTTGCTTATTGATTATTGATTGGTATTGGTTTATGTACTAACAGTCTATGTTGAGTCGCGTTGAGTTTTATGTTGTTAGTACGGCTTCTGGGATGTAGGAAGTTGGAAGTTTGTGACGGTTCCGTAGTAGAGCAGAGGTAAGCGCTGCTCTCAGGAAAGACGGAATTGTTGTTACCCTGTAGGTACACAGGGAAAAACGTGTAATGATTGAAGTTGCACGGCACATTGTCTGGGATCGGTTCGGTAGCATCGTCGTGTGTTGCCATTAGTGACATTTCCTTATGAGAGAAGAGTGTATGATAGCAAAGGTTACCTGTGAAATATTGGTCTTAGGTACCAGGAATCCAAATGGCATTCCCATAACGCTTATCACTAAGAAGGTAGCAGGTGTTCTCTGAGCTTGCTAGAAGGACAAAGTAGAGGGAAGCGCTGCTTTGTTAACGAGTGTTATAAATCTGTAGCAGGACAGAATGTTCGCTGTTCTTGGGAAAGACAGAAAATTCTGTATGAATGTACTACATTTTTCCGTGTGAAAGTGCACGAATGAAAAGGCATTCCAATTAATTGCGAAACTCTAGTGTTATTTCTCAGGAGCATTGGGTCTCCAACTAGGGAGTCGATTCCGATCCTGGATAAACCAGGTACAAACCGTCGGACGGAGCGTTTTCTCCGTCCGACCCGTACCCGGTAGAAATACCTTACAAACATGCAAGTACGATTCGTACGCAAACACCATTTGCGTACGAATCGTAAGAAACACTGACCCAACAAAAAATACCCACAATTCTGATCCGTGACACCGCGGACGTGACGTCCGGACGGAGTCAGGCAGCGTTTCACGTACCAGCAAGTACGATTCGTACCGACGTCACTCCGCACGGACAATATTTTACGGGAGCCAAAAACTGCCGGGAAATCAGGACGACGCGCACAAGGAGCACCTGTACGCGACGGACAGCCATGGACCCCAACCTACGTGTCATCCCGGCCCTCATTGCAGTCCACCGGGTGTACAGGAACCAACGCAGACGCCGCAGAAGGTCAGAACAACACCCAGGGTCAAAGGGGGGGCAGGGGCAGGAAACATAACCCCCACCCAAGTCCAAAATCAAACATGCCCTGTACATACCTGACCCCCAGGGCCTGGTCACTTCGGGGGTGGGGGCGTCTCCACCAAGGCCTGTGTCCGCCACAACGGAAGTCAACATGGATGCGAACTGGCAACACAACAATTGTGGTACGCACCGGACCCACGCCTTAAGAGCGTGGGTAAGGGTCATACCACGCCCACCCCTACGTCACCCCAACAATGGCCATACCCACGTCTCAAAGGCATGGGTACGGGCCGTACCGCCATTCTTGGGGTGACGTAGGGGTGGGCGTGGTACGACCCGTACCCACGTCCTAAAGGCATGGGCACGGGCCGCACCGCCATTCTTGGGGTGACGTAGGGGTGGGCGTGGTAGGACCCGTACCCACGTCCTAAAGGCATGGGTACGGTGCGTACCCCTGCAGCACCCCAACAATGGTGGTACGGCCCGTACCCACACCCCCCGAGCGTGGGTACGGCCCGTACCACGCGTACCCCTACGTCACCGCCACAATGGTGGTACGGCTAGTACCCACGTCCCACAGGCATGGGTACGGCCCGTACCACCATTGTAGTAGTGATGTAGGGGTATGCCTGGTACGACCCGTACACACGTCCTAAAGGCATGGGTACGGTGCGTACCCCTACGGCACCCCAACAATGATGGTACGGCCCGTACCCACGCCCCCAGAGCGTGGGTACGGCCCGTACCACGCGTACCCCTACGTCACCCTAACAATGGGGGTACGACCCGTACCCATGCCTCAAGGACGTGGGTACGGCTCGTACCAGGCGTACCCCTACATCACCACTGCAATGGTGGTACGGGCCGTACCCAGTCCGTAGGACGTGGGTACGGGTCGTACCACGCCAGTGGACAGACACATAGGGGTGTGTGGGCATCAGCCCCAGCAGTGCCCAGACACATGAGGGGTGGGTTCAGAGTCCCCCCAGCAGTGCCCAGACAAATGAGGGGTGGGTGGCCATCACTCCCAGCAGTGCCCAGACATTGGAGGGGTGGGTGCCTATCACTCCCAGCAGTGCCCATACACATGAGGGGTGGGTGCAGAGTCCCCCCAGCAGTGCCCAGACATAGGAGGGGTGGGTGCCTATCACTCCCAGCAGTGCCCAGACATAGGAGGGGTGGGTGCCTATCACTCCCAGCAGTGCCCAGACACATGAGGGGTGGGTGCAGAGTCCCCCCCGCAGTGCCCAGACATAGGAGGGGTGGGTGCAGAGTCCCCCCAGCAGTGCCCAGACATAGGAGGGGTGGGTGCCTATCACTCCCAGCAGTGCCCAGACATAGGAGGGGTGGGTGCAGAGTCCTCCCAGCAGTGCACAGACATATGAGGGGTGGGTGCCTATCACTCCCAGCAGTGCCCAGGCATAGGAGGGGTGGGTGCCCATCACTCCCAGCAGTGCCCAGACATAGGAGGGGTGGGTGCCTATCACTCCCAGCAGTGCCCAGACACATGAGGGGTGGGTGCAGAGTCCCCCCAGCCGTGCCCAGACATAGGAGGGGTGGGTGCAGAGTCCTCCCAGCAGTGCCCAGACATATGAGGGCTGGGTGCCTATCACTCCCAGCAGTGCCCAGACATAGGAGGGGTGGGTGCAGAGTCCCCCCAGCAGTGCACAGACAAATGAGGGGTGGGAGCCTATCACTCCCAGCAGTGCCCAGACATAGGAGGGGTGGGTGCAGAGTCCCCCCAGCAGTGCCCAGACATATGAGGGCTGGGTGCCTATCACTCCCAGCAGTGCCCAGACATAGGAGGGGTGGGTGCAGAGTCCCCCCCAGTAGTGCACAGACAAATGAGGGGTGGGTGCCTATCACTCCCAGCAGTGCCCAGACATATGAGGGGTGGGTGCCTATCACTCCCAGCAGTGCCCAGACATAGGAGGGGTGGGTGGAGAGTCCCCCAGCAGTGCCCAGACAAATGAGGTGTGGGTGCCCATCACTCCCAGCAGTGCCCAGGCATAGGAGGGGTGGGTGCCTAGCACTCCCAGCAGTGCCCAGACACATGAGGGGTGGGTGCAGAGTCCCCCCAGCAGTGCCCAGACATAGGAGGGGTGGGTGCCTATCACTCCCAGCAGTGCCCAGACATAGGAGGGGTGGGTGCCTATCACTCACAGCAGTGCCCAGACACATGAGGGGTGGGTGCAGAGTCCCCCCAGCAGTGCCCAGACATAGGAGGGGTGGGTGCAGAGTCCCCCCAGCAGTGCCAAGACATAGGAGGGGTGGGTGCCTATCACTCCCAGCAGTGCCCAGACATAGGAGGGGTGGGTGCCTATCACTCCCAGCAGTGCCCAGACACATGAGGGGTGGATGCAGAGTCCACCCAGCAGTGCCCAGACATAGGAGGGGTGGGTGCAGAGTCCCCCAGCAGTACCCAGACATAAGAGGGGTGGGTGCCTATCACTCCCAGCAGTGCCCAGACATAGGAGGGGTGGGTGCAGAGTCTTCCCAGCAGTGCACAGACATATGAGGGGTGGGTGCCTATCACTCCCAGCAGTGCCCAGACATAGGAGGGGTGGGTGCCCATCACTCCCAGCAGTGCCCAGACATAGGAGGGCTGGGTGCCTATCACTCCCAGCAGTGCCCAGACACATGAGGGGTGGGTGTAGAGTCCCCCAGCAGTGCCCAGACATAGGTGGGGTGGGTGCAGAGTCCCCCAGCAGTGCCCAGACATAGGTGGGGTGGGTGCAGAGTCCTCCCAGCAGTGCCCAGACATAGGAGGGGTGGGTGGAGAGTCCCCCCAGCAGTGCCCAGACAAATGAGGTGTGGGTGCCCATCACTCCCAGCAGTGCCCAGGCATAGGAGGGGTGGGTGCCTAGCACTCCCAGCAGTGCCCAGACACATGAGGGGTGGGTGCAGAGTCCCCCCAGCAGTGCCCAGACATAGGAGGGGTGGGTGCCTATCACTCCCAGCAGTGCCCAGACATAGGAGGGGTGGGTGCCTATCACTCCCAGCAGTGCCCAGACACATGAGGGGTGGGTGCAGAGTCCCCCCAGCAGTGCCCAGACATAGGAGGGGTGGGTGCAGAGTCCCCCCAGCAGTGCCAAGACATAGGAGGGGTGGGTGCCTATCACTCCCAGCAGTGCCCAGACATAGGAGGGGTGGGTGCCTATCACTCCCAGCAGTGCCCAGACACATGAGGGGTGGATGCAGAGTCCCCCCAGCAGTGCCCAGACATAGGAGGGGTGGGTGCAGAGTCCCCCCAGCAGTGCCCAGACATAGGAGGGGTGGGTGCCTATCACTCCCAGCAGTGCCCAGACATAGGAGGGGTGGGTGCAGAGTCTTCCCAGCAGTGCACAGACATATGAGGGGTGGGTGCCTATCACTCCCAGCAGTGCCCAGACATAGGAGGGGTGGGTGCCCATCACTCCCAGCAGTGCCCAGACATAGGAGGGGTGGGTGCCTATCACTCCCAGCAGTGCCCCGACACATGAGGGGTGGGTGTAGAGTCCCCCAGCAGTGCCCAGACATAGGTGGGGTGGGTGCAGAGTCCTCCCAGCAGTGCCCAGACATATGAGGGGTGGGTGCCTTTCACTCCCAGCAGTGCCCAGACATAGGAGGGGTGGGTGCAGAGTCCCCCCAGCAGTGCACAGACAAATGAGGGGTGGGTGCCTATCACTCCCAGCAGTGCCCAGACATATGAGGGGTGGGTGCCTATTACTCCCAGCAGTGCCCAGACATAGGAGGGGTGGGTGCAGAGCCCCCCCAGCAGTGCCCAGACAAATGAGGGGTGGGTGCCCATCACTCCCAGCAGTGCCCAGACATAGGAGGGGTGGGTGCCTAGCACTCCCAGCAGTGCCCAGACACATGAGGGGTGGGTGCAGAGTCCCCCCAGCAGTGCCCAGACACATGAAGGGTGGGTGCAGAGTCCCCCCAGCAGTGCCCAGACATAGGAGGGGTGGGTGCAGAGTCCCCCCAGCAGTGCCCAGACATAGGAGGGGTGGGTGCCTATCACTCCCAGCAGTGCCCAGACATAGGAGGGGTGGGTCCCTATCACTCCCAGCAGTGCCCAGACACATGAAGGGTGGGTGCAGAGTCCCCCCAGCAGTGCCCAGACATAGGAGGGGTGGGTGCAGAGTCCCCCCAGCAGTGCCCAGACATAGGAGGGGTGGGTGCCTATCACTCCCAGCAGTGGCCAGACATAGGAGGGGTGGGTGCCTATCACTCCCAGCAGTGCCCAGACACATGAGGGGTGGGTGCAGAGTCCCCCCAGCAGTGCCCAGACACATGAGGGGTGGGTGCAGAGTCCCCCCAGCAGTGCCCAGACATAGGAGGGGTGGGTGCAGAGTCCCCCCAGCAGTGCCCAGACATAGGAGGGGTGGGTACCTATCACTCCCAGCAGTGCCCAGACATAGGAGGGGTGGGTGCCTATCACTCCCAGCAGTGCCCAGACACATGAGGGGTGGGTGCAGAGTCCCCCCAGCAGTGCCCAGACATAGGAGGGGTGGGTGCAGAGTCCCCCCAGCAGTGCCCAGACATAGGAGGGGTGGGTGCCTATCACTCCCAGCAGTGCCCAGACATAGGAGAGGTGGGTGCCTATCACTCCCAGCAGTGCCCAGACACATGAGGGGTGGGTGCAGAGTCCCCTCAGCAGTGCCCAGACATAGGAGGGGTGGGTGCAGAGTCCCCCCAGCAGTGCCCAGACATAGGAGGGGTGGGTGCCTATCACTCCCAGCAGTGCCCAGACATAGGAGGGGTGGGTGCAGAGTCCTCCCAGCAGTGCCCAGACACATGAGGGGTGGGTGCAGAGTCCCCCCAGCAGTGCCCAGACATAGGAGGGGTGGGTGCAGAGTCCCCCCAGCAGTGCCCAGACATAGGAGGGGTGGGTGCAGAGTCCCCCCAGCAGTGCCCAGACATATGACACATGCATACCCACCCCTGGTGCTGGCAGCGCAATACACACAATGAGAGCATGCAACAAGACTGTATACTCATGTGCCACCCTACTAAACTAAGAGACCCAAAGGGAACACACACTGTCACGCACATTCCAGGACTGATAGGAATGTACAGGTGCTGGGGCAGCCAACAAGTTGTTGCCTCCCATGGAAGGAAAAGGGTGGAGTACCCACAGATACAATGCCCACAATTGTCAGTCAGGTGCCCAAATACCCTGCAGAACAAGTAACACATGTGTGCTAGGCTGGGAGTACACACATGCATAGTGCGGAAAAGGGACCATGTCCACATTAGGCCATGGCAACATACTCCATACACAAGCACAGGGACTACCAAGGATGGCACAGATGATGCAGGCGGAGACATTGCTGAGCAGGCATGGGCAAAGTTGAAGGGATCCCTCACACAGCAAGGAACTGTAGACACAGGTCAGCACAACAATTGGGAAACACCCTGCCGGGAAGAAGTCAGGTGCCACAGAGGAAGGAACACTCCTTGGGACAATGTCACCATACAGTAAGAGCTTACATGACCAAAGATTATTTGCAGAGCCCTTGTGATGGCACACAGATACCAGGGTCCACCCCATGAGCAGCACACTATAACATTCCCCAGACACCTAACACATTATCACCAACAGCAAGTCCAGGAAAGCATTAGTGTGCAAAAGAAAAAAAAACTGCTTTATTCAGCAATCAAAATAAATTGTTTTAAATGTCCACTATTTACAAGGCCCATGGGCCAGGCCAACAGCAAAGTCCTGGGGGGGTACACATCGGGACGTGTGTCCCCTAGCTTGCCTGCACAGTTCACATGTCCATTTCATCCACAGAAGGGGGGGCATCATGTGGGGGGGAAGGACCAGGCACCGCAGGGACAGCAGGGGCAAGGGTAGGTGTTGTGGGTGCAGGGACGGACGACTCCACCACAGGGGGTGGGGCAGCGCCAAAGGTGGATTCCAGCACGGCGCTACACACTACTGCCAGGTCGCCCAGCGTCTCCCCTGCACCCGAATGACCCACAGGCCCCAAGGAGGGTGTGGGGGGCGGAAGGTTGGGTTGCAGCGCTGCCGGGGGAGGGTGTGGACAGGGTGGGACTCTACTCCCGTGGCCGGGCACTGCCTCCACCGCTTGCGGGGGGGTGCCACACTGGGGCTGAGGGACACACTGGGCACCAAGGACTCATTTGGTGACAGTTGGCCAGGAGAGGTAAGGGGAGTGGTTTTGGAGGAAGTGGGTCTTGAGGAATGTGGACTCCCACTCTGGCTGCGTGGCTGCCGTTTGCCCCCAGACCCAGTGAGTGTGCCTACTTCCCCCTGTGTGTGCATGACTGGAGGAGTGCGCTTTGCCTTCCCTGGTGGTGTGCTGCCTGTGTCTGGTGGGGTGCGTGCATGATGACGTCTGGGTGTGCGTGGGACAGGCATGGGAGTAGGAAGTGTGGATGGTGCAGGGGTAGTGGGGGGGACGGAGCGCTGCTGGAAATACACTGCTGCAGTCAGTGTGGAGTCTATGGACTTCAGCAACATCCGTTGATCAGACATCGCTGCTGACATGGCCTCCATGTATGACTGCATCTGTGTTAGCAGTGTGGTGTGGCCATGGAGGACAGTAAGCATCGATGCCTGACCAACCTGCAACTGCCGCAGAATGTCCACAGACTCGGCATTGATGGCAGCAGGGGAGACAGGGGCAGGGGGTGCGGTGCCTGGCACGAAGGAGACCTGTTGGCGCCTAGAACGGTGGGAAGGGACCCGAGCAGGTGGGAGGCGGGTGATGGGAATTGAGGGGACGGCGACAGATGGAGTGCTGCTCTCAGCTCTGGTAGCAGCGTCCGCCCTCTCAGGGAGCTCAGCCTCGGACCCGTCAGCATCATAGTCGGTGGTGGGACTGGACAGGTCCTTCGCCGTACTCCCCTCCGCCTCCGTGCCACTCGCTGAGCCAGACACGCCAGCACTGGTGGCACCGCTGCTGGATCCCTCCTCAAATTCCATGCCAGTGTCTCCCTCGGTTTCCCCCGACGATGCTGTGGGCAAGGTGAAGAGACAGGAAATAATCAGACACCTGTATACATATGACACATGATTCAAAACTACATAGGTCACAGTGCATAGCATGAAAAGCAACATGAGTAACATCTACAATACTACGCACATATGTAGGCCCTGCACCACACAGTTGGTTGACCCACCATGCCACTGAGAAACAATGGAGAGCATGACACAACAGCATAGAACTTGAAATCTAATTAGACTGAGGAGCTAGACTCTGGGGACAGTCGAGTACAGCATGTGGACCACACACCGTAGCCAAAAAAGGGATGAGCAGGAACCATGTCTTGTAACTTTTGGCACATGCTGCTTAGCAAATACATTTAACCCTGCCCAACATGACTGGGTCACTGCATGTTGAGTGTATGGTCAGACAATCATCACACACAGGCCAGACCTGGCAAGGACACATACGGTTTGGACATGTAGACCTTTCCCGCACAAACCCCCCCTACCTGAGACAATGTGAGTGACACAGAGGAAGTACTTACACCTCTTACTCAGGGATTACTAAAATGCCCTTCAATAAATCCTGAATGTACACGAACTAACCCTCGTGCGCCTGTCCACACATAAAATTGACAAACAACCATCATCAGATAGTTGTCCCAAAACACACTGGCACCGGCCACTGTGAGTATGCACAAGCCAAATTGGGTCACCCTGTACAGTGGACACATGTAGCACACTTTACGTATATACACATTAGGCCAGGGTACAATGCCACAGAGCTCAACCTATGGTGCAGACACAGAGAATGTCCACATTGTTGAATGGCACACATGATACCTAGGAAAAGGTGCCCCAGGGGACTGTAGTGGCCACACCCCTCCATGGTCCGGGATGGATATGACTGCAACAGAAGCAAACATCCCTGCACTATGCACATCTCCCACTCATGCACATCATGTCTGAGGCAACAACATTGGTCATGCATGCTGTAAGGCAGTACACTTTTCAGACACACTCCTACGTCGGGACTCAGCATCAGTGCCAACTAACATGGACCCCACATTAACTGTACTGGCCAGGGCACAGGTAAGGTCCCAACACATGTTACACACCACCCCCACACATGATGCTGCAAGCATTGGGCACTTGGATTAACTGGCATCCCAGATGACCTTGTGCAAGAGTGACTATACACAGACCAGGGAACACGTGTCAAGGAGGGGAAGGGAGGAAGAACAGCACCGGTTTACTATGGGGAACAGGATATGTACTGCACATATGGACCCTGGCAGTGTATCCATGCAACTGTGCACTTCCAAAAGCTGGTGACACACAACAAACACACATGTACCTACCCCTTTCCTGCTGCTGCTTCTCCGCTAGGTGCCTATCCAAATCAGGGAAGACCACCGCCAGCACACGCTTCATCTGGTGGGTCAGGCGCTGGCGCCCACGGTTCTTTTGGCTCTCAGGTGAGTCCCCCAGCAGGACCGGGCTATCCTCCTGGTCCAGCACCGGATATCCTGCCAGCGTTTCCTCACCTGGGGCAGGCGCCGCCTCCGACCCTCCACCGACCTCACGGCACTGACGGCTTCCCTCCAGATCTCCCCCTTGGCATGGACGCCTACCTGTGAGGATGACAAAGTGAGACAACATCAATACACCTGCTACATGTCACAGAGACACACATTTGAACAATTTGGCTGGTTTGAACAGGGCATAGTATGCAGCAAAATCATTGCACCTTCATCATAGGGACATTATCCCATGGGGAAGGCCAAAGTCAGGACGTGGCATTGAAAGCACACAGTTGGAATGAGTGGTGCAACACAATCACTGATCCCGGCACACGCTGTGCATCACAAGCTACACCACGATTATGTACAGCACCTCAAAGCAGTCACATGCCCCTGGCCACTGGCGCAACCTCAGCAGGGTACACAGACACACACAGGCACAGGACAATCACCTGCCATTGGCAACTGCGGGTACAAACATCACTCTGCACATGTGGCACTAGACCGGGGGGTGTCACAGGTGTGGGGCAGGCTCAGCACGTCAGACACACAGCACTGCTCCCTGCTCACATCAGATGGGTAGGGTATATGCATCCCTCATGCATCTGGGGTGCAACACTCCACATAGACACTCACCCACATGACAGGGGACTTACACACACACCAATGTCCAGGGGACGAACACATCATTTGGACACTCTCACCACAGGTACACTCAACTCACACACATCTGTGGGTACAGTCACCTGTCACACTGGGGGGACCACAGGATCACATCAGGACTGTAGAAACCACATTCCCAAGAGGATTAGCCAGGCTGAATGTGGCATGCACCATGCAGTGAGTGTCACAGTAAGCACCATGCAAGTGAGGAGTTCAGACATGCACTACAGCATGCTCTGCATGGGAGACATGAGGCATTCCCCCCCCTGGGACCCACTCTGAAGAACATTGCATGTCTGTCACACCTGGACACAATGCCAGAAGTGACAGTCACAAAAAAGGGGCACAGTCTAAGCTAATGGAGTCTGCACTCACTTGCTCCCCTGGTCTCCCATACAGGCAAGGGTACTCTTGATCACGTCCAGCAGGGCCTGGTTCTCCTCCTGGGTGAATGTCTGGGCCCTCTCCACAGACCTGGACATGGTGCCAGAGGAATCACGAGCAGCAGCAGTGGTGTGGAATGAAAGGATGTGCAGGCAAGTGCTCTCTAATGGGGCCTGGCTGCCTTATAATTGCCTTGCTGGCCTGTTTCATTTACAGGAGTACAGAGTGATTGGTCAATCTCATTTGCATCCTATGTTTCTTCCAATCCCTTTAAACCTACCCCAGTGTGTGCCTTTGCATGTTATAAAAAATGAGCATGATGTCAAGTCAACAACCACTTTGCAACTTTGTATATTGTCTCCAACCGACTTCTGCTGGCCACCTTTGATCTTGAAACTGGGTCTCCATGACAACCAGCATGCATTTAGGCCCTTATAATTGTCCCTCATGTGTCCCCTATGTAATTTCACTATACACACACAGGTACGGGGCGTTCCACACCCCTAGGGCACCACTACTCCAGTGATACGGTCCGTACACGTGCGTGTAGGGTCCGTACCACTATGGTTGTGCAGCCGTAGTCGTACGCCATGGTGATACGGTCCGTACACGCGTGTGTAGGGTTCGTACCACTATGGTAGTGCAGCCGTAGGCGTACGCCATGGTGGTACGGACCCTACACACGCGTGTTCAGACCGTATCCCTATGGCGTACGCCTACGGCTGCACAACCATAGTGGTACGGACCCTACACACGCGTGTACGGACCGTATCCCTATGGCGTACGCCTATGGCGACACAACCATAGTGGTACGGACCCTACACACTCGTGTACGGACCGTATCACCATGGCGTACGCCTACGGCTGCACAACCATAGTGGTACGGACCCTACACACGCGTGTACGGACCGTATCACCATGGCGTACGCCTACGGCTGCACAACCATAGTGGTACGGACCCTACACACACGTGTACGGACCATATCACCATGGCGTACGCCTACGGCTGCACAACCATAGTGGTACGGACGCTACACACGCGTGTACGGACCGTATCACCATGGCGTACGCCTACGGCTGCACAACCATAGTGGTACGGACCCTACACACGCCCTCAGAGCGTGTGTACGGTGCGTTTCACATCTTACACTGGTGACAGGCGGCACACAGAAAAGGAATTGAGCTGTCATACTTGGCCGAGGCTGGACATCAAGTCATTGTCAGTGCAGTCCTACATGTCTCGGGCCTAGGTGTGTCAGGCTGTGATGTGGCACAAATCTCCTCATGTTTGAACCCAGTAGATGTGTGATGAGCTGTGTACACATGTCATGTGTCAAGCTGCACTATGTGCCACACATCCCCTTCACATCTTTGACATGTGTGCATGTAGTACAGACTTGTTGAGCACTGCGTCACTGGCATGGCACAGTCGCCAACACCCGCAACTGTCCCCTGATGCCAGGTACACGGATAATGACACCTGACATGTGACTACCGGCGTAGCACAATGTGAGTATGTCATGTGTGTGTCATGTGTTCCCATAAGCTTTCTGTTGGTGTTCTGTCAAATGCATCTGCAGTTGCTGCATCCAACATGTGCATGTGTGTGGATGGGCATGGCACACTATTATGCACACCAGGACACATGTGGAATCAGACGTAACGTGTGTATGTATGCATCGAACATGGACTTGCGAGACAAGGACATATCTGCGTAGTATCAATGTATGTGTGATCAGTTTTGACATGTACCCCTTCATGGCAAGGTGTGTGGTCTGTCCTTATTTCAGGGACATGTGACCTGTGCCTCTAGTGTTCCGCAACCTGTGTGTATGATAAACATCCTTCTTCTGCACACATGTGGATATCTGTCACTCCTGTAATGCGTCTGCCTGTTCACTTACACTGGCCCACAGCTAGTCTCATGCCATGTCATGTTGAGCTTGTGAATCCACATTTGTAGATGGCTCTTAGTAGGAGTGTCACCTGCCTGGCATACGTGTCCAGGATATATTGCACAGACCTGACTCTGCATGTAGCATATGTGTATTGGCTGTTCAACATGTGCTCAGTACATTGACAGTGTTGTTGTACTGTACTCACTCTTCGTTGTCCCTTCCTAATTACTGCAGGGCTCCGCCTCTCCCCCGACCAATCCCAGACTTGGCTGCCCTGAGGGAACGTGACTGTATACGCCGCTACCGCTTCACCCAACGGTTGATTCTGAACTTGACAGCAAGGCTGGCACCACACCTCCAACCGCTACACAGGTATCCTACTGCACTGACACCCAAGATGAAGGTGATGGCAGCCCTACATTTCTTTGCCACGGGTGCGTTCCAACATACCATTGCTCATGTTGGTGGCATGTCCCAAACCATGTTCAGCCGTGTCCTGCATGATTTTCTAGAGGCCATGTTGGTTCACCTGGATGAGTTTATACATTTCCCAACTCCTGAGCAGTTGACAGGTGTCAAGGGTGACTTCTATGCCCTGGGAGGGATGCCCCATGTCATTGGGTCTATTGATGGGACACATGTGGCTTTAGTACCACCACAGGCACAGGAGGTAGCCTATAGGAACAGGAAACATTACCACTCCATTAATGCCCTTGCGGTGTGTCTTGCTAACATGGTGATTTCCCATGTCTGTGCTCGTTTTCCAGGATCATCACACGATGCCTACATCATGAGGCGTAGCAGGGTGCCTGAAATGATGCTGCAGCTGCGCAACGACCGAACATGTCTTGTTGGTGGGTATACTCTGTTACTCCTGTATTTAGCGTCATCTTTCTGTCTTACTGCTTCTCCTGACCCACTTCTGTCCAAGTTTTTTCCATGTAGGGGACTCTGGCTATCCCAACATGCCATGGCTGATCACACCTCTCTGCAACCACAGAATGGCTGCCGATCACCGGTACAACAACGCCCATGGGCAGACCAGGCGCGTGATAGAGAGGACCTTTGGCCTCCTGAAGAGCCGATTCCGGTGCCTCGACAAGACCGGCGGCGCACTCCCATATGCACCGGTGAAGGTCTGCAAAATCTTCCTCGTGTGCTGCATGCTGCACAACATGGCAGTGAAGAAAGCTGTGCCACTCATCCTGGATCCGGATGATCAGGAACATCCACCCGTGGAGGACGAGGGGCTTGGTGACGAGGCAAGTGATGTTGAGGAGGAGGAGGAAGAGGACATCCGGAGTCGGCTCATATGCAACTTCTTTGCTTAGTGGTGAGTTGCAGTGTCTGAGTGTACACGCATTGAGCCTTGTGTGGCATGTGTTGCAATGTGTGGGTCCATCTGCATGTATGGCAAGTGAGTCAGAGGTGTGTTTGGATGTGTCACTCGAGTGATGGTGTAATGACTGTATGTCTTACCTGAGACACTATTTTCA
Source organism: Triturus cristatus (assembly GCF_964204655.1). Classification (NCBI taxonomy): domain Eukaryota; kingdom Metazoa; phylum Chordata; class Amphibia; order Caudata; family Salamandridae; genus Triturus; species Triturus cristatus. The sequence goes on from NC_140579.1 coordinate 58,794,217, forward strand.
ACTAGCATGTTGACAACCTTATACGTGTTGAGAACATGCCCATGCATGCGGATGTGCTTCTTTTGGCTCACTTCTTGTGTGTCTCTCATCCCCGCATGCTGTCTGCTGGTGGCATTGTTGTGCTCCTGCTATTCCTCATGAATACAGCAACGTGTGCTGAATCAGCGTAACATGCACGGACATGTCGAAAAATCACCTTAGGGTAAGGGATGCACCACGGCTTTTTGGGTGTGCTATGTGTTTGGAATGTGTGTGCACTGCTCCTGTTCATGTTTGGTTACTTAGCATACATGTAGAATCACCATGGGTCACATGACATGGAGCTGGATTCACCTGAATTGATAGTCACACTTGGTGACAGTCATCTGTAATGTGATTCTGGATTGTGATGAAGGCATCAATGTGTGTGACACTGCCCTCGGACACATACGGGATGCACCGGCTTGACATAGTGTGGGACATCCCCATTAGTGGTTCAATGGTGAATTGCAGCCTCTCCGTGAGCAGCACGGGGTGTTTGCCTCACACCTGTCACTTGTGTGCCAGTTCTATGGGTTTCCTGCATCTGTGGTGCAAAGGGGGGTGCCAGTGTAGGTTCCACAGGTTCATCCACATGACCTGTGCATCTGTTAATATAGATGCATTTGCCTTCCGGCAAACATGACTAATAAAGGTGTCCCTCAGCCTCCAAGGTGCCTCATCTCTGTCAATGCAGGTCTCTTGCCACTGTGCATGCGGCATGTCTGGCATAGTTGTCACAGATTGTGCATATGAGTCTATGTGTAGAGTAGCAAGATACAAGCTGTTTGTCAGGGATTATGATATGTATTGTGCATGATGTACATGGCTGTGTAGGTATTTTGCCATCTCAGTCCCCACAACGGCCACTTAGCTGCATGTGCATCCATTGTCTGTGTGTGTGCCATGTTGAACCAGACACTCCTCACTTCTCATACTCCTTTTGCAGTGGTCCATTCTGACATGCTTGCGTTAGTGTGCAACTTGTGGCATGGTTTCCAGGACATGGCGCCTGCTGCTGCAGGCCCTGCAGCAAGGGCACAAAGAGTTTATAGATTAGCCCTCCCACTCACGCCTCTAAGACGCAACCCCCTTCCTCCCTCCACCCATTCATTTTGGTGTAATCTGCTTGTGTGTGACACAGTTGCGGTGGCAAAGGCTGGACCGTCTGCACATGCCACGTGCACATTGCACGTGCCTCATGTCCTTGCATGTGCCACATCACGCTACACCATGATGTTGAGGCCACCCACCAAGCAATGTCCATCCAATACATCTGTTGCATGCACTCAGGCATGCACTCATCGCCCACACAACACCTTTGCATAATGAGTGTACAACTCCAACTGCCTACACAGTGCTGGCACGCCTTCCAGGCCCTGTCACACCAACCAGGTCATGTCCCTCCTACTCCCCACCGGCTCTGTACCCCAACAAGGCCATGGGAGTGGTACTCCAGGCCTCTGCATGTAGTATGGTGTCGCTGTGGGACACATGGCACAGGTATCATGTCTCAGCGTTTCAGTCTACAATGTGTCCAGGATACCCCTCTACACCATGACATGCGCACTGCATCTCATCATCATCTGGTGTCCCATTGCCAGCCAGGTGCTCCTCACCCTCCCCAAAGACGCAGTCCTTTCCAGTTCCCATATTGAATAATGCATGGTATCCATTGGCAGATGGCTGCACGTTGGCCACCTGATGCTGGACTTGTACACGACTGAGGTGATCATCTGCGGATTGTCCCCTTACAGCTGGGTCAACTGCTTGTGTCCCACCCGCAAGGGCCCTGCACAGGCACACAGTGTCCACGCACACGAGCTGGTGTGCATCATGGAAAGCTTGCCCGCATGTGCTATGCTGATCACCAGCATCTGTACCTCAGGCCTCAGCACACTCTGCATTATGCACAAGGTCCACTGTTCGACCCACCTCAAGGCAAGACAGACCATCCCCCAGGTCAACTTCGACATCCATGTCCAATCCTACCCTGCACTCTAGGGAGAAGTACCTTACAACTCCCATGACACTTGTCCACATCCAGGGTGCATCTGCACAGCTCTGCTTCAACATCCGGCAACCCAGCCACATCACCGTCCAACAGGGATGGCGGCAATGGATCACTGTCATCTGCAGGATGACCTTCACACTCAGGATGCAGCCCACGACCACGCCTCCAACACAACCATGTGGCACTGTCATCCAAGACCCCATTGTGCCATCTCCATGCATCCAACCTTGGCCTGGCCACCATTCTCCACATCCACCTGACTCCTGCTTGCAGGACATAGTTCTCCCACCTGGCTACACATACCTGGGACTCCCACCCCAGGACACTCCACATGATCCCTGACCGCTGCGCATGACTGTTGCTCTTCGAAATAGGTCTGTCCGCACAGTTGTGCAGGCACCCCCTCAGCTGGTTGGGCCCATCACGGGTGAGTATGGTGCTCCATGTCTGTATTGGATGATACATTGTGACCCATGTGTGTCCTGTGCCTGACTCAGACCCCAGGGTATGCATGGTTGGAGTTACTTCAAAACTCAGGCATGGTTTGACTTGCCAACACACACATGTAGTGGAATAATGCTAAATGACAGCATCATCTCGTGATTTGTAATGTTTTTATTGGTGGTGGGGTACGTGTGGGGGGGATGCAATTAGATGCTGTACCAGGGGTATAGAATCCAAAGTTCACAGGGGGAGATGGTATCCTTGCCATTGGAAGTCATCAGAGTCCATGCCACAGTCTTTGTCAACATTGGTCAGACAGTGACCAGCAAGTCCATGTGGCAGAGAAAGTCATGGGATGAGGTGCTGCTGTTGCGCCAGGGGGCCAGGTGCCAGGCCAGGTGACCTGGGAGATGGTCCGCTGACTCTCACGGTCTTTTGCGTGGACGACCCACCTTCCTCCGGGGACCCTCAGATGCAGGCCTTGACGATGCTGGGGACGCTCAGTCAGATGAATCCTCCTCCTCCCTCCCTGTGTCTGGTGGTGGTCTACGCCTGGTGGCACAGGGAGGGTTTGCCAGGCTTTGGGCGATCTGACGGAGTGATTGGCTCACGTCCCTGTGCACCGCCAGGAGCTCAGCCAGTCTTGCCTCCATCCGTCCTTAGTGTTGTTGATGACTGGCATGATGCTCGACCTGCAGGTTCTTAACCTCATCGAGGGTCCCATGCATCTCGGAGAGTGTTGACACGACCTGGTCGATGCCTCTGGAGTCACGCCGGTATGTGTCCAGGATGTTGCGGACGTGTGACATAACCGGGTCCTCAGCTGCCTGGTCAGGCTTGCGCCTCCGCCGTCCTCCACTCCCACCACCCCTGCCCACTTGAGCCTGGCCTGCCCTTGTGGGCACGTCGGGTCTCCGGGACCCCTGAGGGATGGCATTTGCGGGGTCGCCTGCCTCCTCCTGGGTGCCCGGGAGCCCTCGTCCCTCCTGGTCAGACTGGCTGCGTTGTGTGCGGGCAGGGCTCCTGTGTGTATCCTGGGATGTGGCAGGAATGGGGGTGGTGGTTGGCACAGTTGTACCTGACGCAGGTGCTGCAGGTGCTTGGGCACCAGAGGGACCAGGTTGGTCGGGGTCATCCACAGTGTGGTGAGAGTCGTCGCTGCCGGTGGGATCATCATCACGCCGAGACGGGTCCTGTGTGTCTTCCCCCCCAGTGTTGGGGGGAGATCGACGACGTTGCCCTGTGTGTGAGAGAGAGACAATTTAATGGTGTTACATGCGTCATCCATGTTTCATACATATTCAAGTTGGCACAGTTGCTCTTGGTAGTTGGATATGTCTAGCCTTCCTCTCACAGTGCACTTGTGGATGGGTATGTTGCGGGGGTCAGGTTGATATGTACTCCTGGTTATTTGGCCTGTCTGATGAGTTTTGGGATGCTTAGTTGGCTATGGAATGGTCTTGTCGTGTCACATATCCATTGTGGGAGTGCAAATTTGCGTTGTGTGGGACCGGCCTCGTGGCGTCGACCCCCCCTGACCATTAGTCCCTCCAACCCGAATCATGCCACCCCCCCTGATCCCTGGTTATAGACCCCCGGCCACCATGTCCCGATGTTCCGATGGCCGACCCAGGGCCCCAGCGAAACCTAGACCTTAGACGCGCCATGCCCGGCCAAGGGAGAGGGAACCCCCCCAAGCAGGACAGGGAGGAGTAGTCTCTGTCGCACCTCTGACCTCCTCTCAATGGAGGGTTTCGATCGCCCTCCGGGCCCCCAGGGAGCTGGCTCCCCGCATGCTGGGTGTCTGGAGTCCCTCCCGGCCCTACTTCAAAGGATCAAAGAGCCGAGCGACAGGAAATCCCAACACACCGCCCCCCGACGCCAAGACCCCTCTCTCTGAGGACGCTGGACTTCAAAGGGAAGAAGGCGTATAACAGAGGGTGCTGAGGGGACTGGGGGAGAGAAGACCTGGAACTACGAGAGCCCTGAGGACCTGGTCGCGGCTCGAGAGCACAGTGGTCCGGCTGGACCCGAGACTGCACCGTGTCCCCCGGCTCGAGGATTGAGAGCTGTGCGAAGGATACTCGGCAGTGACTCTGAACCAAGAACTGTCCCGCTACCCCAACCACCCTGTGCAAGAATTACCAAGCTTATTGTACCGACCAAAGACTACCTTGCGGATCATAAAGGTCCAACGAATCTTAGATAAAGATCTCCGTCTACTGAAACCTACTGTGTGGTGTCTCTTTGTCACGTAGTGCAAGCTCAGCACGTGCGAGGCCAAGTACGAGACCTCCCTTCCTGAAGGGGCCTCACTGCCGGTGCTCGGCCTGGTTCTGGGAGAGGCGGGTCACAGGGTGGTCAGGAACGTGTTCTGTAACCCCCCTGGGATCGCCCTTCCAACACGTTGGCTGCCCCGGGGGTGGGTGCTTGTGTAAGGGGGGGGGGTGTGTGACCGGGCATGCTGTTGGGTGTGGTGTGATTTGTCATTGGCTCTACCAGGTGATGTGTCTATCCCCTCATGGTGCCTGCTGGCATGACAGTGACCCTCCTCCCTCCCTCTGTCTGTCACCCTCTGTCGCCCTCTGCCTCCCTCTGACGCCCTTTGTCTCCCTCCCTCTCCCTCTCCCTCCGTCTGTCTGTCACCCTCTGTCACCCTCTGTTGCCCTCCCTCTCCCTCTCCCTCCGTCTGTCTGTCACCCTCTGTCGCCCTCTGTCTCCCTCTCCCTCCGTCTGTCTGTCACCCTCTGTCACCCTCTGTCTCCCTCCCTCTCCCGCTCCCTCCGTCTGTCTGTCACCCTCTGTCGCCCTCCCTCCGTCTGTCTGTCACCCTCTGTCGCCCTCTCTCTCCCTCTGCCTCCGTCTGTCTGTCACCCTCTGTCGCCCTCTGTCTCCCTCCCTCTCCCTCTCCCTCCGTCTGTCTGTCACCCTCTGTCGCCCTCTCTCTCCCTCTCCCTCCGTCTGTCTGTCACCCTCTGTCGCCCTCTGTCTCCCTCTGTCTCTCTCCCTCTCCCTCTCCCTCTCCCTCCGTCTGTCTGTCACCCTCTGTCGCCCTCTGTCTCCCTCTGTCTCCCTCCCTCTCCCTCTCCCTCCGTCTGTCTGTCACCCTCTGTCGCCCTCTGTCTCCCTCCCTCTCCCTCTCCCTCCGTCTGTCTGTCACCCTCTGTCGCCCTCTGTCTCCCTCCCTCTCCCTCCGTCTGTCTGTCACCCTCTGTCGCCCTCTGTCGCCCTCTCTCCGTCTGTCTGTCACCCTCTGTCGCCCTCTGTCGCCCTCTCTCTCCCTCTCCCTCCGTCTGTCACCCTCTGTCGCCCTCTGTCTCCCTCCCTCTCCCTCTCCCTCCGTCTGTCTGTCACCCTCTGTCGCCCTCCCTCTCCCTCCGTCTGTCTGTCACCCTCTGTCGCCCTCCCTCTCCCTCTCCCTCCGTCTGTCTGTCACCCTCTGTCGCCCTCTGTCGCCCTTCCTCTCCCTCTCCCTCCGTCTGTCACCCTCTGTCGCCCTCTGTCGCCCTCTCTCTCCCTCTCCCTCCGTCTGTCACCCTCTGTCGCCCTCTGTCTCCCTGCCTCTCCCTCTCCATTCGTCTGTCTGTCACCCTCTGTCGCCCTCCCTCTCCCTCTCCCTCCGTCTGTCTGTCACCCTCTGTCGCCCTCCCTCTCCCTCTCCCTCCGTCTGTCTGTCACCCTCTGTCACCCTCTGTCGCCCTCCCTCTCCCTCCATCTGTCTGTCACCCTCTGTCGCCCTCTATCGCCCTCTCTCTCCCTCCGTCTGTCTGTCACCCTCTGTCGCCCTCTGTCTCCCTCCCTCTCCCTCCGTCTGTCTGTCACCCTCTGTCACCTCAGCCCAGCTTCCTGGGCACACACACTTTGCAGGTATTTCGAAGTCCATTGGCTTGTTCATGTGGCTTTGTATGGAATCTCCCGCACCCCATTGGGCAGAGTGTCTCTGAGTCACAGTGTTGCCTCTTCATTGGCTGCTGTTATGTGCGAATTGGGCCTTCATACCCATGTCATCCTGCGACGCGGCCGCCATTTGCAGGTGACACAGTACAGTGTCGGGACACACTGTTTGTATAGCTCTGCCCTAGGCCATATGGGCTGAGGGCATTGGTGTCTGCTTCTGAGTTGCACAATGTGACTTTGGAGGCCCCACCTCCCGGCATCACGGACATCCTGTCTTGTGTTGGTGTTTTGTGTGGCCTGTGACTTGGCATGGCCTTGCTTGGTGCATGAGACATGGAGCCGATAGTGGCATGTACATGTTGTTGCAATGTGGTTGCGTCCGGTGATGGCTTTGGGGTAGTTGCGTGCATTATCGGGAGTTGGGTTGTGGATGCGGTTCCCCCCATGTGGGGTGATTTGTTTGTGTACTCACCAGGCTCGGCGGGTCCTTCTAGTCCGTGTACTTCCACCGGCGGCAGCGTGCGCATCACCTTCTCCTCCCAGGGATGGTAGTGTACCGGTCTGCGGGGCGGCCCACCTCCAGTGATGTTGGCCTGGTTGTGTTCGTCGGTCATTTTGCGGCGGACCGTCCTCCGCAGATCGTACCACCTGGCTTGGCATTCATGCCTGGTCCTTCGGATGGGCGCAACAGCATTCACCCTCTCGATGATCCTCTGCCACATGGCTGATTTTTCTGATACGCTGGTCTGTCTGACCAATGTTCCAAAGAGCTGTGGCTCGACTCTGATGATTTCATTGACAAGGATCTCCAGCTCCGCTGTTGTGAACTTTGGATTCCTGTCTGTGGGCATGGTGTGGGGTGTGGGTGTGGATGGTTGTGGGTGTATGTGTGTGGTTGTGAAGGTGTGTGTGGGAATGTGATGAGGGGGTGTTTGTGAAGGTGGTTGTGTGAAGGTGTGCAAGTGTAAGGTGTAGTAAAGGTTGAGGTCTGGTGCTGTGGGTTGTCTGTGGGGTCTGGCAGCAGTGGGTCTGTTGCAAAGGCTCATGGTTTGTGTGTGTGGGCCCTTTTTATTGGTCCATTTGTGGGTGTGGCTGTGTTTGAACTTTGGGTGGGTGTGTTATAAGGGGTGGTTGTGTTTTGGGCCTCTGTTTACCTGTTTGGCTGTTGCAGGTCAGTGTATTGGGTGTCTTTGGGCTTGTTGGACGTGTTTTGTGGTGTTGTGCGATTCGAATTGACTCTCCTTGTGGTGTTTTGCAGTGTCCTGGTTCAGTACGTGTGTTTTTCGCGTCTGTGCAGTGCGTACATCGGCTATGTTGTTGTACAGTGCTCACATTTGCTATGGCTTGGTACGACTCGTACATGCGCAGGGCTGGGTGAGGGTGCTGGTGTTGGGGCCTCGGGGAGGGTGCGTACAGGCACGGGCAGGGTGTGGGGGCCTGGGGGTACATGCCGTACATACGTGAACCCAGGGTACGACGCGTACATGGGGGAGGCTGGGGGTACGGCGCATACATACCGGGTGCTGGGGGTACGTTGTGTGCCCCCACCCCCGTATGGACGGTGCGTACCCCCACCTCCGTATGGACGGTGCGTACCCCCAGCCCACGTATGTAAGCACCGTCCCCCAGCACATACCCCCAGCACCCCGTATGTACGCGCAGTACCCCCAGCACCCGTACGTATGCGCCGTACACCCTGCCCGCCTATGTACGTGCCATACCCCCAGCCCCCCTATGGACGGTGCATACCCCCACCCTCCCCCGTAGGTACGGAGCGTACCACCACCCCCCATCGGTACGCTGTGGACCCCCAGCGCTACGCGCTGGGGGTCCGCACCGTACATAGGGGAGGTACGCTCCATACCTACGGGGGAGGGTGGGGTTCGCTCCGTACCTACGAGGTGGGGTGGGGGTACGCTCCGTACCTACGGGGTGGGGTGGGGGTACGGCGCAGACATGGGGGGGTGCTGGGGTACGGCGCGTACATGGGGGTGTGCTGGGGGGTGTTAGGCGCGTATGCGGACACATATTTGGATGTCTCCATAGTTGCTATGGGAGTTCGCACCGTACGGTGTTTTTTACATACGGTTGTGTATTCGGACAGACGGGACGGATCGTACTTGCGCGCTCGGACTTGAGTTTCCCGATTCGTAGGTAAAACTGTCCGGGGACGTGTTGGACACTATTTCCGACCTGAGGACGTGTGGGGCAATTTTCCCGATGCGATTCGTATGGATTTTTTCACATACGAATCGTACTTGCCAGTTTGTACGTGACTTGTACGATTCGTACGGTAAAAAAAACGGATACGATTCGTGCGGGGGAAATTTTTGACGGATCGGAATCGGCCCCTAGGTGTCTTAATTCTAGAGAAGTGGTTAGTTAATACTTGGTAGATGGGTAAGGTAGAGGGATGTGCTACTTTATCAATGGAAGTAATGATTGCGTAGTAGGGCAGAGGTAAGCGCTGCTCTCGGGTAAGACGGAATTCTCGTGAGAAAGGTGTTTTGCAGTTCTTTGGTTAGCGAAGCGGACAATGGAGATGTTTTTATGTTGTTACTAACAGATTTGTAGAAATTGAAACAAAACTTACGGAGCGGGTTTTGTAAAGGAGGGGTCAGTAGGAGCAGAAGCTGCCGCAGCGGCTGCTGACATCAGAACGACCGCGCTGGGATTGGACAGTCGGTCAGAAATGTAAAACGCTCCAGATTGGTGCGTTAGTGTGAGCCGCACTAGGAGTGGATAAATACAGGGTGACGTAGACACTCCCTATTGGTGCGTTAGTGTGAAGTCGCGCTGGGATTTGAGGACTGTGACAGTGATGTAAACACCCCTAATTGGTGTGTAGTGTGAAGTCGCGCAACGATTGGACGAAATAATAGTACAGTTGTGAGCAGAGGCTAGCGATACACAGAAGACAGGAAGATGTATTACGATCCGCCAGAAAAAGAGAAGAAGTCGTGGTTCAGCAAGATCAAAAAGTGGTTCAAAAAGGATAAGCCAATTGTGACTAGGGAAGGACAGTTACTTCCTCCACCGAAAACCCCTGCATCCTATATGGTTGCAAAATATGAATATCATACTTGTATCTGGTTAGACAACTGGGTTAGGTATACTAAAGATGACGGAGTTTTAGCTTTCCCGGAACATGGTTCATTTAATTTGGTCGTTTTGAGAAATTTGAGAGAGAAAATGATGAATTTAGAACCAAGACCTAGGCCGACACAATTTGAAGCACTGACAGAATGGGACGATGAGATGCATGATCGAGAAAGACAGAGAAATGGCAGAGGATATAGGTACATGTTTGGCAGATCATACGGACATGAAACGCATGATGATCGAATGAAAAGGTGGCGGAATGCTAATATGACTGAAGGTTTGTTCCCTGTACGAACGACAGAGACCAAGGAAGGACGAAAGTGTACTGACAAAAGACATAATGTAGAAACCAGAGAATATGGAGCAAAGGAATCTGAGGATGATGTTCTTGATGACATGTTTTATAAAAATCCACCACCGTATCGACCTGAACCAGAAATGTTAACACCTAGTGCCCCAATGAGAGAAGCCTTACGAATTATTAAGACAGAATCTATGTAGATTTAGAGAAAAGCTGTTCCATAAGAGAGGTAGGAAAAACGCCAGAGAATAGAACCAATGGTGAAAATTCAGCAGAGTTAGCAAAAACAACCTTAGAATTAACAGAGAAAATAAGAGAACTGACTAAAAATTTGGAAGCGGTGACTGTTCCGGTAACAATTGGACCAGTAGTGCCCATATTTGATAAACAAAAAGATAGCGAACATTGTTGCGGAGGAGGAGCCTAGCGCGCAACCAAGATGGCCACGTAGGTGCGAGGCTCCCGAGGACCTCCGCGACCTCCTACATATATCCTGACAATATCCTGTCCTAGATGAGGGGACTGTGTTGGTGAGCCCGAGCTGAGGTGGCACCCGCTTTCCGCTTCCAAATTGGACCTCGGACTCCGGCGGTAGCACCGATTGAGATTTCCGGCCTTCTCCACGCCGGGCCCCGGATTGGAGTTGTGGGGTGATCCGGAGGCAAAGTCAACAACAGCGGCGGGCTGGGCGCGGCGGCTCGCGTACCCCGCACTTTCACTTTCGCTTTTGCACCCTCCTTGCTGTTTCGGCGAGGTTGGGTCGCGGGGCACTGTGAGGTGGTGTGGCCCCGTTGGGGTGTCCTGCCGGCCCGCCGGCTGTGACTTGCCCCGTTGCCCTGTGGTGACCCCCCCCTGGATCCCGTGAACCGGCTTGCCTGCCCTTCACGACGTGCCTGGCACGGCCGTGGGACTGGAACCATGTCCACAAAGCAAGATGGAGATCGGGCAAAGGTGAAATCGACCCGACGTGGCGCAGTCCCCCAGTCTAACAGCATGGACCGCTACACCCTCCAGAAGGGATCTCCCAAGGTGCCGCGTAGGTCCCCTGAGGGCCCGACTGATGCTCCTGCTCTGCCCGCGGACTTGACCCTGCGAGACGTGATGGGCGCCATCGCTGAGATGAAGGCCTCGGTGGACCAGCGCTTTGATACACTGGCGCAGAAAATCGACTCGGTTCTTGTGGATGTTGGCCTGGTAAGGGCCGATTTATCCAAGACTAATGACCGGGTTGATTCGTTGGCCCACACCACATCGGGCCTCACGACGGATGTGGCAGCCCTCCAAAAGGAGGTGCGCCGGCTCGGCCAGGCGAGCGCGCTGATGGATCGTCGCCTGGAGGATTCTGAGGGTCGGGCCCGGAGGAACAATGTCCGTATTCTCGGGGTGCCTGAGGGACGGGAGGAGGCGGCGGCGGATTTCTTCGTGGAGGACTTGATTCTCACCCACCTCCAGCCCCGGGGACTGAGTAAACTCTTCGCGGTGGAGAGGGCCCACAGGGTTCCCGGAGGAAGGCCCAAGGCCGGAGCCCCCCCGAGGCCTCTCATCGCCCGGATTTTCAACTTCCGAGACAGAGACGCTATCCTGCAATCCTCCAGACTACAGGGGCCGGTCAGACTCGACAATATGGACATAAACTTTTATCCTGACTTCACCCCAGCGGTCCAAAAGCAGAGACTAAGCTTTCTCGGAGTTAAACGTCGTCTACGGGACCTAAATCTCAAGTACGCTATGCTTTTCTCGGCTAAGCTGCGGGTGTGGAGTTGGATGGCCGTACGCACTTCTTTGATCGTCCCGAAGCAGCCGGGGATTGGTTAGATACTTTGCCTGGGGATCGGGATCGGGGGGGTGGGGGGGGAGCGGTGGGGGGAGAGGGCCCGCCGGATCAGGACTGAGGGACTAATATTATGCCTCGCTCTGGACGAAATTGATGTCATTTTTGACTGTTCGCCGGTTCGAGTAAGTCTCCTCCTGTGGAGGTCGTGTGGGGTCTCTTGGGGGTTCTCCCTCCTCCTCTGGGGGTTTAGTTAGTTTCACCATCTATGGGGCGACAGGCACACTGCACTTTGGGGGGGCTGTTTGGGCTCATGCAGGGGTGCAGGGAGGGGGGAGTTCTGTTGGGGGGGGGGAGTTGGGGTGGGGTGTTGTTGTTCGTTTTTACCACAAGGCAAACCCTTTTCTGTATTGTTTTTAAGGTGCTCTCCGGGGGACGATTGATGGCTCCTGTGTGTTATGGGGGGTAGGGAGTTGACTTTGCTGTCTTGGAACGTTAATGGACTGGGGGATAGGATCAAGCGAGGTGTGGTATTTGAAACAAATCTCACCCGATGTAGTCTTCCTGCAGGAGACGCACCTTATTGGAAACTCTTTTTGTGCCATGAATCGGCGTGGCTATCGTTTGGTGGCCCATTCGGGCTTCACGTCGGGCTCACGGGGTGTGGGCATTATGGTGAAGAACTCGCTCCCGTTGGAAATTGATGAGGTGCGCCATGATGATAGGGGGCGCTATGCTGTTTTAGTGGGGAGAATGGAAGGCAAAGTGGTGGTTTTTGTATCGGTATACGTCCCACCGGGGTTGCAGGCGACCACTTTTGCAGACCTGGGGCGCCTCCTCCTGGGCCTTCCGGGGGGACTCCTAGTGGTGGGGGGGGACTTCAATGCGGTGGTTTCCGGGACTCTGGATCGTCACCCCCCTAGGGACCTCCCCCGGGCCCAGGCGTGGCTATCTGGCCTCTTGGACACACTGGGATTGGTGGACTGCTGGCGCCTAAAACATCCCACGCAGCGGCAGTACACTTTCCACTCGGGGGCACATGGTAGCCTTTCACGGCTTGACCATGTCCTTGTCCCGGCGGCCTATGCTGGGAGTGTGGGGGAGGTGCGCCATCTGGCGCGAGGTATTTCAGATCACTCCCCGCTCCTGTTCCATTTTGATGTCCTTCCGAGGGGTGAGGGCAGGGTAGTTCCCATCAATGCCTGGTACCTGCGCGACCCCACCATTCGCGCTGCTGTGATTAAATCCCTGCAGCGATACTTTGATGAGAATGTGGGGTCCGTCCCGTCGGCTATCTCCTTGTGGGAAGCCTTCAAGACAGTTCTCAGAGGGGAGGCCCTGTCCCTCATTTCCCATGCCCGGAGGCGCGAGCGGGAGGAGGTTACCCGGGTGGAGGCCGAAATTGCTGAATTGGAGGGTGATTTAGAGGGCGGAGTGACGGATGCGGCACTGCATGTCCTACAGCTTAGGCAGGCGGCCTACAGGGCCCTCGTTACGGAGGCGGCCAGGGGCCTCAGTAGGCAGCAGCAGGGGCGACTGTATGATGTGGGTGATAAGGCGGGCAAACTGATAGCGTGGTTGGATAAAAAGGAGAGAGTGAATCGTGTGGTCCCGCTGATTGAGAGGACGGATGGTGTGAGTGTCACCGAGCCAGAAGAAATTGTCTCCTGTTTCGCGGACTATTTCCGCGAGGTGTATTCTCCGGTCTCTCCTTGCTCGGAGGAAGACTCCCATTCCCTGCTTAGGGATATCGCGCTGCCTTCCCTCTCGGAGGTGGACAGGGTGTCGCTGGATGCCGCTCCTACATCCGACGAAATTGCCCTTGCCATACGTTCGGTTGCCTCTGGCAAGGCCATGGGCCCAAATGGCATCCCTATCGAGTTATATAAGTTGCGACCAGATGTATTGGCGCCCCACCTCCGCGCGATGTTCCTGGCGGCCCACTCGCTGGGCTCCCTCCCGCCGGACCAGCGTCTGGCTACTATCGTGGTGATCCACAAGGAGGGGAGGCCTCGGGACCGGGTCACATCCTATCGGCCTATCTCGCTTTTGAATGCGGAGCCCAAAATTCTCGCCAAGGTGCTGGCCAATCGGCTGGTCGGCGTGGTGGGCGACCTGGTTCACCAAGACCAGTCCTGCTTTATCCCCCATCGCAATACAGCCCTCAATCTGCGGCGCTTGCACGGGGTGCTTGCACGTGTCCCATTCGTGCGGGAGCCGGCCATTTTGGCGTCCTTAGACGCCACAATGGCGTTTGACACGCTTGAGTGGCCATACATTTGGGCGATGCTGGCGAAGTTTGGATTCGGCCCGGGCTTCATCAGTTGGGTCAAATTGTTGTATTCGGGCCCATTGGCGCAGGTGGTGGTGAATGGAAGAGTTTCGGCCCCATTCGAGCTGGGCCGGGGCACGCGACAGGGCTGCCCCTTGTCGCCGCTCCTGTTCGCGCTGGCCTTGGAGCCCCTGGCGGAGTGGCTGCGGTGGCACCCCTCCATCCGTGGACTCCGTTGGACCCCCGAATATGAGGACCGCGTGTCCCTATACGCTGATGACATCCTTTTGTACCTAGCCTCCCCACGTAAGTCACTCATAGTCCTGGTTGATGTTTTACGTTCATTCGGCCGGAACTCAGGCCTTGTCATCAACTGGGCTAAATCATGCGTGTATGTGCCCCCTGGGAGGCTCCTGTCCTTCCGCGGGGTTGTCCGATTCAGATTGCCTCTCAGGGGTTCCGATACTTGGGTGTCTACATTACTCTGGACCCAGAGGCTCGCTACGAGCGGAACCTGCTTCCCCCTCTCCAGCGCTTGAAGGAGGACGTCGTGCGCTGGCGGCGCCTGCCGCTTTCGCCGCTCGGCCGAGCGGCGTTGTTTAAGATGATGTCGTTGCCACGTTTCTTATACGCTCTCCAGAACACTATGGACCCGGTCCCGGCGCGCTACTTCCGTGAGGTGGAGAGTTTACAGCGCCGCCTGTTCTGGGACGGGAGGCCGCGCATTGCCCTGGCGAAGTTGACGCTCCCATGGTATGACGGGGGGATTGCCCTCCCGGACATTAAACGGTATTACTGGGCCTCCCAGCTAGCTGCAATTAACCATGGCCTCTATGGGCCCGCCTTGAACCCGGCGTTTGAGATGGACAAGATGCTACTGCCCGGTGGCGAGTACAATCGAGCGCTCTACTCTGGCGCGCCCGACGCTCGCTTGACGGGACCTACGCGTGTCATGGTCAGAGTATGGCATGCGGCTAATGCAGCTATGGGGTGGAAGGACCGTTTGACCCGGGCGTCACCGCTGTATGCGTCTGAGAAGTTGGGCTCTCTCTGGACCTCGAAGGGCTTCGCGAAATGGGACATGATAGGCATCAGCAAAGTGGGGGATCTCTGGTCGAGGGGAGGATTTAAAACATTCGAGATGCTGCAGACGGAGTTTCAGTTGCAGGGTAGTGAATACTTTCGATACCTGCAGATCCGTCATGCACTGGGCTCCGTCTTCCCAGACGTCACCTCCATCCCGGAGTCTTCCCCCCTGGAGGATAGAGTGCTAGATGGCCACGTCCCAGATAGTACGATCTCCCTTATTTATAAAAAACTGATTAATGATCGATCGGGCTTGCTGATTGGCCTTCGCGAGGCTTGGGTTGCCGACGGTCTGGAATTGGACGATGAGGACTGGATCTCCGCGGTGGCCTCTCCGAAGGAGGTGGCTATACCGGCTCGCCTTCGCTTCGTCCAGCTCAAAATACTCCACCGGGTCTACATGACGGGGCCAAGGCTTCAGCGCATGGGCTACACTGTGGATGGTTTGTGTAAGCGTGGTTGTGGTGCCGTGGCGACCTTCCTGCATATTTTATGGGAGTGCCCGAAGGTGGAGCGACTCTGGCGCGGTGTGCACGAGGTCCTGCGAGTGGTTACGCGTGTTGCGCTGCTGCCGGAAGCGAGGAGATGCCTGTTGAATGTGTGGGAACCGACTGACTACTCGGCTCCGCAAACGTGGTGGGTGACTCTGGGATATATGATTGCTAAGCGTGACATTGCGCAACTGTGGGGATCCCAGAACCCCCCTGGAAAGAGCACATGGACTGGTGCATGTTTCGAGAAAAGGTGGTATATGTGGCGAGGGGTAAGCCTGCGACATGGGTGAAAGTGTGGGGCCCCTGGAATGCCTACCGTGGGAGTATTTGCGCGCCACCATTGCTGCCTGCTGCCTCACCAGCCCCGTCCCCTTAGCTGACCCCTTCCCCTAGCCCCGGGCACAGGGTCCCCCCAGTCCTCGCTCTGGTTCCCTTCCCCTCTTTGGACTCCTCTAATAGTTGGGGTTCCCCATTGGGGAGCACGTGTTGCTATTTTCGACTGCAGGGTAGCCTTGTGGGTGTTGTTTGTTGTTTGTATAAAATGAAACCGCACTGTGACGTATTATGGCTGTGGCCCATGATGTTGATGACTCCTGCTTATGCTCCCTTGGAATGCCAAGGGTTTTATGAACGTATGCCACATGTTTCTGCCATTTCTAGCGGCCGGCCGGAAGGTTGTGGGCCCATAATTGTATATTCTTGAGATTTGTAATAAACGGTTTCAAAAAAAAAAAAAAAGAAACATTGTTTGACAGTTCCTTATAGGGGCTATAAGCAGGTTGAACAGCCAAACCCAAGTCAGAATGAGAATCCATGGAGACAGACGATGAGCATGATCAAGCCACATGTTTCAAATAACCCGTTCATAAGTCAGATTTATCCTGAACAGAGTAGAGTGGTAGAAGAACCATTGTTAGAACCACAAAAGAATCTGGGACAGGGTAACATAGAAAGCTCAGTGGGACCATCCGCAGAAGAATTGAGTGAATGGTTAAGAGGTTTGCAGAGAGAAGACAAAGAATCCCAGTCAATAGATGTGGCTAAATTACGAATGGTATTAGAAGAGTTAATAGTAGGAACTATCCCTACTGAAAAATTGAAAACTTATCAGGATGAGGAATTATTATTTTTGTGCAAAAGTGTGACATGGAGAGCGAAAAACCTACATGAAAAGTTAGAAGAAGTAGCAAATGAAATGGGAATAGACATTGAAAAGGTAAAAGCCTTGCAAAAACCCTATCAAATTGATTTCACTGAGAAAGATATTGAAAATCTGAATACCACAGGACGGATAAGTCAGATTAAAGATATCATTGTCTTGTTAAGAAAATGGGGAGATGTGGAGAAATGGAAAAGCAGGTGGTACAGGAAATGTGATGATGCCTTAGATAAGACGGTTGCAGCATTTCCTGTGAGAGAAAAAGAAAAGATAGTGACAGAATATCCTATGAGAGAGATTCCAGGAGGGGGATATGTACATGTCCTCTGGACAAGACAGGACATTTTGTCTTTTACCAATGATTTCCCTCGACTACGCGAAAAGCCTGTCGAGTGGTACAGGCAGGTAGAAAGATTTGTGAAATTGTCTAAAGTATTATGGATTGATTTGAATAGTCTATTTGATATAATAGTACCAGCAGACTTATGGACAGAGTGCAAGCTCATGATCAATTGGCCAACACAGGAATACCCTAGGGATCCAAAAACAGGAGCTCCAGACCCTGAAGTAATGAAGAAATATGAGCAGGTTATGGCGTTTCTGAAAAAAAAGGTACCTCCTAAAGAGACAGACTGGGTAAAAATTGACCGAACACATCAAGAAAGTAAGGAGTCAGTACACGACTATTACGAAAGGCTAATTTTAGCTTTTAAACAGTTTAGTGGAGATGAGAATCTGAGTGAAAAAGATTTGAGTCATTTTGTATACAGATTTGTACATGGTTTACGTCCAGAAATTAGTGAAATGATAAAACAACATACGGTTGATTGGTAAAATTAGAAAATAGATGAAGTATTGAGACATGCAAAATACTTTAGCGATGAGATTGAAGCAAAACAGCGAAAATTAAAAGAGAATGCTATGTGGGCACAGGTAAAGGTAGCAGAGAGGCAGGAAGCTCAATTAGTAGAACAGTCAAATAATACAGGAACAAGACAGAAATTTGGTTCCGGAAAAGGGAAAGGAAATTTTAATATTGAAGAAGCTAAGAAGAAGTTCCCATGCCATAATTGTGGTAGGATAGGGCATTGGAAATCAGAGTGTAAATTTCCCCCAAATACTAATAATGGAAATCAATCATTGAATCCACAGGTGCAGAGTGAGGAGAGTGGTCAACTGCAGCAACAGCAGCAGGTTGTTACACCACAGAATCAGGTGCCAAAACCGCCTTTTCCACAGAGCAGAAACACACAGAAGTATAGTAATGAATCGGGATTCTACGATGAAGAACAGGTAAATAAGCTGCCACGCGCTCGCGCTGTTTCGCAGTATTGGCTGCAACGCGATGTAAGCGACACAGAAGAAAGCTATTGACGGTGTCGAAGGGAGGAAGAAGAGTGCGTACTTGGTGCAACTCTAGAAGTTGATCAGACACGTCCATTTGTGGATGGAAAGGTTAATGATGAAAACATTACTTTCCTAGTCAATACTGGTGCTACTTGATCCACTATTTGATCAGCTGATGTTAAGAATCTTCCTCTCTCGGATGAAACAATCCAAGTAGTTGGTGTGTCCAACAGACAGATTAAAACTTATTTTACAGAACCAGTGAAAGTTAGTATAGGGAAATTTTCTGAAATGCACCGCTTTGTTGTGTGCGACAGCAGTCCTGTGAATTTGTTAGGTAGGGACCTGTTGTGCAAAATGAATTGCACCATATTTTGTACTCCGGGTGGAATAGCATTTGAAACACCAGATGATGATGTACTGTATAAAATGACAATAGCTAATCGAGAGAATGAGTTTACTGAAACCTATGCCGTATTCAATCCGGATGAATTACCTAAAGAATTGAAACAATCTGTAAAAGCAGAAGTTTGGGATTTCACTGGAGAAGATGTAGGATTAATGAGAAATGTGGATCCAATAAAAATAACTGTAAAAGAAGAAGTAAGTTATCCGAATATCCCTCAATATAAATTGACACCTGAGATAATTGAAGGAGTAACTTCTATAATAGAAAAAATGATTAAGCAAGGAATTTTGAGGGAAATAATGAGCAATCCATGTAATTCACCCATAATGGGACTGAAAAAGCCCAATGGAAAGTTCAGGATAGTGCAGGATTTGAGGAAAGTGAATACAATTGTTGTGTCATGTTGTCCAATTGTACCAAATCCATCAGTAATTTTATACCAGATTCCTCATGATGCAGAATGGTATACAGTGATTGATCTATGCTATGCTTTCTTTTCTATCCCATTGCACCATGACAGTCAGCAAATTTTTGCATTTCGTTTTGGTGAGCGTATTTTGGCATGGTGCCGAATCCCACAGGGGTACACAGAAAGCCCCTCGATATTTAATCAGTTGTTGAAGAAGTCTTTGGAGAGTCTAGAAATGCCCGAAAATTCTGTATTAGTCCAGTACATCGATGACCTCCTTGTGGCGTCGAAAACTCGTGAAGCTTGTGAGGTAGACACTATAGCATTGTTGAATCATTTGGCAGATGGAGGACTGAAGGTGTCACCATCAAAGTTGCAATTCTGTAAGAAGGAAGTACACTATGTGGGACATAACATTGAGAAAGGACTGAGGAAAATAACCATAGACAGAATCAGAATCATAAAAGGAATGAGAGCCCCCATGACCCAAAGAGAGGTCAGAATGTTTCTGGGAATGGTAGGGTACTGTCGTCAGTGGATCAGCAACTTCTCTTTGATTGCAAAACCTTTGGTGCGATTAACGAGAAGTGATGTGAAAGATCCCATTGAATTGCACAAGGAAGAATTGGCAGCATTTAAACGATTGAGTGATGGTTTGTGTGAAGCACCTGCATTAGGCATGCCTGATTATGAGAAAGAATTTGAGTTGTACTGCAGTGAGTGAAAGGGTTGTGCACTCTCTGTGTTAATACAGAAGCATGGAAAAATGAGGAGACCAATTGCATATTTTTCATCAATGCTTGACCCAGTAGCTGTAGCTTTACCTGGATGTTTGAAAGCGGTAGCAGCAACATGCCGAAGTTTGGAGCCGAGTGAAGGAATTGTGATGGGATATCCATTGAAAGTGTTTGTGCCTCATGATGTGGCGATCCTCTTAACAAGGAGTCGTACTCAATATATGACACACAGTCGGCTGACTAAGTACGAAAAGGTCATATTAGGTGCAACTAATGTAAGCCTTGCGAGGTGTTTGAATGTGAATCCTGCAACATTATTACCTGATGCTGAGAATGTGGAAGTGAGAGACGAGGCAGATCATGATTGTTTGGATGTACTTGATTTTTGCACAAAACCACGACGAGATATAAAAGATGTACCTTTGCCAGAAAGTGATTTTGTGATGTTTGTTGATGGGTCATGTTTGAGAACAGATGAAGGAGTGCTGAGTGCAGCATATGCAGTATGCACAGTCGCAGCAGTAATGGAAGCATCATACCTGAAAGGAGTAAAATCAGCTCAAGTGGCAGAATTGGTGGCCTTAACCAGAGCATGTAAAATTGGGAAAAGCGTAAGAGTGACTGTGATAACTGACATCCAGTATGGTTTCGGAGTTGTCCATGATTTTGGCCAACTATGGCTACAAAGAGGTTGCCTGACCTCAAGTGGAACTCCTATTAAGAATGCTGAAGTGGTTGGAAAGTTGCTTGAGGCGATACAGCGCCCTTGACAATTGGCCATGGTGAAATGTGCTGCCCATAGTCAAGGTAGTGATTACATCACCACCGGAAATAGATACGCCAATGACATGGCACAGTACTGCGCACGCAATCAGAATTCTGTCAATCGGGCAAAGGAAAGGGAAATGTTTTCTTGCTCCTTGCTGTTTACTAACATTGCGGGAACTTGGGAAGAAGTAAGACAGTTGCAAGAAGAGGCAGGAGATGAGGAAATGAGACAGTGGGTAAAAGCAGGATGTGCACCAAGAGAGAAGGATCATGTGTGGGTCTATCGAGATGGAAGACCAGTTATGCCTGATAGCATGATGTCTACCATGGCACGGATTTATCATGGCCAGGGACACATAGGGAGAGACGCCATGATCAGGTCATTTAAGCAGACCTGGTACAATCCAAAATTTAGACTTGTAGCAGAAAGTCTATGTCAGAGATGTCTAATATGTCAGCAATACAACCCTGGGAGAAAGACTGTAGTGAGTCTAGGAACAATAGGCCGAGAAGGAGGGCCTTTTACCAGAATGTAAGTAGATTTCATTGAAATGCCTCCCTGTAACAGATTGAGGTATGTGTTGGTTATGGTCTGCTTGTTCTCTAGGTGGGTAGAATCATTTCCAACAAGCAGAAATGTTGGGATGACAGTGGCAAAGCTACTTTTAAGAGAATTCATCCCTAGGTTCGGGTTCCCAGTGACAATTGAATCAGACCGAGGAGGACATTTCCATAATGAGGTCATAAAATTGATTTGTGAAGCATTGAATGTACAGCAGAAACTACATTGTGCCTATCGACCAGAAGCTTCTGGTGTGGTTGAACAAATGAATGGTACTATCAAAAATAGGATAGGGAAAATGTGTTTAGCCACAGGTATGAAATGGCCTGATGTCTTGCCTCTGGTACTCATGACTATTAGATCGATTCCAGATAGAACTACAGGGTTAAGTCCTCATGAAATCATCATGGGACATGCCATGAGACATGTATTCATACCAGTCAACAAGCTGATGACTATAACTGATGACATGGTGTTGGAATACTGTAAAGGCCTGGCTGATGTAGTTCATTCTGTGTTTCATTAGGTTGGAGCGGATGCCACCACCCTTGAAAAGAAGCCAGCCCATGATCTAAGCCCAGGGGACTGGGTAAGGATAAAAGTCCACAGAAGAAGAAACTGTTTGGTCCCAAGGTGGGGAAAACCGAGACAAGTCATTTTGACCACGACCACAGCTGTAATGTGTGCTGGATTGAAAAACTGGATCCATGCCAGTTATACTCTGAGAATTCCAAATCCAGTGGACAGCACAGAAAAGGAATATTTTGATGAATCAGAGATAAGTACTGAGTCAGAAGACGAAGAGTCAAAAACACGAGAAAATGCTGTAAGGGGGGAAACAGAACCAAGTTTAGCATTTGTCCCCAGAAGTAGCTCTCTGAGAAGAAGCCTGCAGATTTCTGATTCCAGTTCAGATTCTGAAAATGGACAAGGGACACAAGGCCCTAGAAAAGAACATAGAAAGAAGAAAGGGAAAAATAATGAAGAGACAATAACAGAAATTCGTGAAAAGGAAGTACCAGATGAAAAACTGAGAGAAATTCCACCTGAAATAACCAATTTAAGTGAACAAGGGGCAGGTACAGAGAGAGAGGGACAGATTTCTGCGGAAGACCCCCGAGGAGGTGTAGGGAACTGCAACATCCAGTTAGGTGAAGAGACAAGTAGTCAGCAGGAAGATTGCGTGTCGGAGACCCGAGGAGGGACAGAAGTAGGGAAATCAAAACAAGTGGTGGAAAAAGAGATCGTTGAAAAGAAAAAGCAAGTTGAGACAGAGTCTGATGAAAGTGAAAACGAAATACCAGAAGGTCGAGTTCTAGGAAAGAGAGCTTGGAGAGATAAAAAGAACAACAAAGGAGGTAAACTGAAAAGAGCTGCAAAAGATGATGTCCTGCTATCCTGGCTGATGACGGCTGATAGCCAGAAACCGGTCATTGTCACTGAATAACTTGTTTCACTTGCTCATTCAAAGCACAAAAACGCTCTCGCTCACCTGCTGGAAGCGCTGCTGAGACGCGCTAATTCCAGTCCCCCACCCTCGGGGAATCGCCATCACTGAGAGCGCGCCAAAGGCGGAGCCACGCCCCCTGCGAGGCCACGCCCACCGACCAACTCCTTAAACGCTCTCCCAGCGCATCGACTCCAGTCACTTGCAACCCTCTGAGGCGGAAAGCCGGAGGTTTCTTTTACTGTTCAATTTTAAAATTGTCACTGAATAACTTGTTTCACTTGCTCATTCAAAGCACAAAAACGCTCTCGCTCACCTGCTGGAAGCGCTGCTGAGACGCGCTAATTCCAGTCCCCCACCCTCGGGGAATCGCCATCACCGAGAGCGCGCCAAAGGCGGAGCCACGCCCCCTGCGAGGCCACGCCCACCGACCAACTCCTTAAACGCTCTCCCAGCGCATCGACTCCAGTCACTTGCAACCCTCTGAGGCGGAAAGCCGGAGGTTTCTTTTACTGTTCAATTTTAAAATTGTCACTGAATAACTTGTTTCACTTGCTCATTCAAAGCACAAAAACGCTCTCGCTCACCTGCTGGAAGCGCTGCTGAGACGCGCTATTTCCAGTCCCCCACCCTCGGGGAATCGCCATCACCGAGAGCGCGCCAAAGGCGGAGCCACGCCCCCTGCGAGGCCACGCCCACCGACCAACTCCTTAAACGCTCTCCCAGCGCATCGACTCCAGTCACTTGCAACCCTCTGAGGCGGAAAGCCGGAGGTTTCTTTTACTGTTCAATTTTAAAATTGTCACTGAATAACTTGTTTCACTTGCTCATTCAAAGCACAAAAACGCTCTCGCTCACCTGCTGGAAGCGCTGCTGAGACGCGCTAATTCCAGTCCCCCACCCTCGGGGAATCGCCATCACTGAGAGCGCGCCAAAGGCGGAGCCACGCCCCCTGCGAGGCCACGCCCACCGACCAACTCCTTAAACGCTCTCCCAGCGCATCGACTCCAGTCACTTGCAACCCTCTGAGGCGGAAAGCCGGAGGTTTCTTTTACTGTTCAATTTTAAAATTGTCACTGAATAACTTGTTTCACTTGCTCATTCAAAGCACAAAAACGCTCTCGCTCACCTGCTGGAAGCGCTGCTGAGACGCGCTAATTCCAGTCCCCCACCCTCGGGGAATCGCCATCACCGAGAGCGCGCCAAAGGCGGAGCCACGCCCCCTGCGAGGCCACGCCCACCGACCAACTCCTTAAACGCTCTCCCAGCGCATCGACTCCAGTCACTTGCAACCCTCTGAGGCGGAAAGCCGGAGGTTTCTTTTACTGTTCAATTTTAAAATTGTCACTGAATAACTTGTTTCACTTGCTCATTCAAAGCACAAAAACGCTCTCGCTCACCTGCTGGAAGCGCTGCTGAGACGCGCTAATTCCAGTCCCCCACCCTCGGGGAATCGCCATCACTGAGAGCGCGCCAAAGGCGGAGCCACGCCCCCTGCGAGGCCACGCCCATTACTTCTAGCACAAATGTGCCGACCCCCCCAGCGCAGCGGACGAGCGCAGCGGGAGCGCCGTTTGCGCGCCGAAGGCGCGCCTAAGGCAAGCCCGTCTGCGCCCGTCCGCGCACGACCGGGCCTAGGGCCAGAACCCCTGCCTGATTCCCTCCCCTCAAACATACGGTACTCCCGGAGAGACCTTTTGAGCCTCAGACCTCCTCCGCAGTCCTGTGATTACATCCATAATCCCAAGGGACCCTTCATTAGCTGCCCCTCATGCAAACCAACGCAGCTTAGGCTACCCGCGAGACCCAGCAAGCCTGTCACCCTCAACCTTGCCTCTCTGAACTGCCGCTCTCTTCCCAAACACGCGACTCAGATTGCCGACCTCATAGAGGACCATGAAATTGATATATTTTTTCTCACGGAAACGTGGCTCGGCCCTCATTCTCAATCTGACATGGTCTTAGCAACCCCACAGGGCTATTGTATTCAGTCCTTACCCCGTCCTCTAGGTAGAGGAGGAGGGATAGCCATTATCCATCGAGAACACCTCCACTTCAAAACCTACGACGCCCAGGTTACCGACGCAGAAAGCCTGCATTTCTCCGTAACTCTCAACCCAACCACCTCCCTTACAGGACTCCTCATTTATCGCCCTCCCGGCACTCCGGGCCCCTGCATCAGCTCGCTTCTGGACCTAATTACAACCCAAGCCCACGCCTTCTCTAACTACATGATAGTTGGCGACCTGAACATCCACCTTGAAGACCCGGCCAACTCGGCAGCCCTTGACTTGATTCAAGATCTAGCGGCTCTTGACATCCGGTTACTAAACTCCGGGGCCACCCACACCAAGGGCCACCTCTTAGACCCTGTACTTACAAACTCGCCTTCAATGTCAGCCAAAGAGGCCTTGCCCCTCCCCTGGACAGACCACTTTATGGTCTCCTTCCAACTACCTGTAACCTCCAAGAAAAATCGCACACCCCCCACCTTTAGCAAGGATAGGACCTGGCCCAGACTCTCCACGGACGAATGGACTCAGACCCTGGAAAAAAACATCCCTGCCCAGGCAGAAGACCCAAATACCGCAGACAAAAGATTCAGAGATTGGATTACCGCCTCCCTAGACCTTATACTTCCACTCAGAAATAGGGAAAATAAAAACGGCAAACGTGGCTCAGCTCCATGGTATTCCACAGAGCTAAGAGCACTCCGCAAAAACTGCAAAAAGGCCGAACGTCTTTGGAGAAAGACCTGGCAAAATGCCAACAAAGAAGACTACCAGGGTGCGGTCAAAATTTACAAAGAAGCTATCAAATCAGCCAAAGCTTCCTACTATACCACACGCATACAAGAAGCATCCAATTCAGCCCGAGAATCTTTTTTAATCGTCAAAGAGCTGACCAAGGTCCCCACCACCTCCTCCTCTAACACACCCAAAGTCGACAGAAGCAATGAATTAGCCATTTTTTTCAACGAAAAAATCACCCGTATCCTGGCTTCCCTCCCTCCCTCCAGCCTTCCCAGCCTTACGGAAAGCAGTCCGGTCCCCAATTTGTCTGAAAGCAGCTGTCGTCCTTCGCTTAAGACTTTTCGACCTGTCATCCCCGCAGAGGTTGAGCGAACCCTTGTAAAAATGAAAAGTGGATCGCCCCTGGACCCAGCCCCTATCAGGTTCCTTAAAACAGTAGCCCCAGTAATAGTTCCCACCATTACGGACCTCATCAACTGTTCGTTTTTACATGGCATCGTCCCCGACAGCTGGAAGAGTGCGGTGGTCAAAGCACTCATAAAAAAACCCCAGCTGGATCCAGCAGACCTGACCAACTATAGGCCAATATCCCTACTCCCTGGCATTAGTAAAGTCACCGAGAAATTGGTAAATATCCAATTATCTCAGTTCCTTGAGACAAACAAACTGCTCAGACAATCCCAGACCGGATTTCGCCCAGGCCACGGAACGGACACCGCACTGCTTGCGGTGATTGAAGAGGCAAGGGGCTTACTAGATTCAGGAGGATCAGTGGCAGTGATCCTCCTGGATCTAAGTGCAGCCTTCGATACGGTCAACCACCGTGTCCTTCTGAGCAGACTGGCGAAAGCAGGACTTACCGGGACAGCTATCGGATGGATCGAATCCTATCTTACAGGACGCACCTTTCAAGTCTGGGATGACAGTCACCACTCATCCACCCTCCCACTCACCAGCGGCGTGCCTCAGGGCTCTTCCCTGAGCCCCACGCTTTTTAATGTCTATATGGCCCCCCTCGAGGACGTGGTAACACCATTTAACATCAAAATGGTGAGTTACGCCGATGACACCCAACTGGTTGTCTCCCTGTCCCAGCTGATTGACCATCCGGAAAACCTGACTAACTGCCTCATAAACATCCACAACTGGATGAACGAATCATCTTTGAAATTGAATGGGACAAAGACAGAGGTAATGTTACTCGGTAAGCAATGGACATCTATCCCTCCCACAATATGGCCCGATGTGTTCGGTGAAATCCCCCCCCCTAAATCTGAAATCAAAACACTCGGGGTGTGGCTAGAGCCACAACTCACGATGAAGACCCAGGCTACCAAAACCTCGGGCACATGTTTTGGGCTCATGTGCAAGACTCGTAAAATCCTGCCCCTACTCCCTCCTATGTCCAGAAAGCTCCTTATCCAGGGCCTAGTGCTGTCCCGCTTAGACTACAGCAATCTAGTCTATCTGGGTGCCCCCGAGGCTACCATCTCGAAACTCCAGCGCACACAGAACGCGGCAGCACGTATGATCACCCACACCCCCTCCAGAACATCTGCCAAGCCAGCCCTTAAAATCCTGCACTGGCTCCCGGTGCGCCAAAGGGTGCACTTTAAAGCAATGTGTATCACACACAAGCTCTACAACGGTTCCGGCCCAGCGATCCTCAGCAACATGATTACACCCTATACAGCAACCAGAGTGCTACGATCGCAAAATGAGAATCGAGTCCACATTCCCAGATTCAAAAAAGTCCGCACGGGAGGCCGCCAATTCTCCGTTCAGGCGGCCAAAGGCTGGAACGCACTCCCCCTGGCCCTCAGATTGGAATCCAATTACCTTGCGTTCCGAAAAAAACTTAAGACCCACTTGTTTCCCAAGTAACACCCTTCGACTACCTCCCGTCTCAATAGGTTCAAGTTACATAGCGCGGGGATACCCTTGGGTCACCAGGCGCTGTAGAAATCGCTAAAATAAAATAAAAAAATAAATGTATGGCCAAATAAAATAATGAAATTGAGATATCGTCTTACTCGTGTAAATTCACCAAGAGCTGAACAGGTGAATGAAGTGACCAGTCAAGGAAAATCGAAAGAAGAAACAAATCTGAATAAAGAAGGTAGAAGAACAAGGAAACCTAACCAGAAGTATAAGTCACCGGAATGGACGTGCGTGGCCCTGCCTGAAAGAAAACAAGAGGCAGATAGTCAAGGAAATCCAGAGGAGACTATACTGAAAGTGGTTGAAGAAGAGGAAGCATCAGAAATCCTGAGAGTTCTCTTGTCCGACATTGGAGACGAAGAAGCTGAAGTTCAGGAAATTCTGTATCCAGATTTCGAGAGAAAGGCAAAAGACGATGAAATGCCAAACTGAATAAATTCAGAAAGCTGCTGATGAAGAAATAGTAATAATAAGTCAAAAGATAGAAATTAGTAGAACCAAGTAGAGGCTTAGAGCCTTGGGCTAGAAAATCAGTTGTGAAGTAGAAGAGGCTAAGTCAAAAGACACGTTCCATTTTAGTAAAGATGGGTAACATAGAAAGTAGAAAAGGTAGATGTACCTTCATGAGAAGATGGTGTAAAACGTGTTGTTGTTGTACAGGATTATTAATGCTTCTATGGAGCATACTTGCTCTTGTGATCTCTTTTAAAGTTACTATAGATACACTAGAAGGACATAGTGAGAATAAAACGAATGTAGGGAAAATTCCAAAGGTAGTACCGACAGTAATAAATAAAAATTACTTACATAAAGATAGGTCTATAAACGATTTCTCTAACAATGTGTTTTCAAAGTTATTGTATGAATATGTAAAAACAATGGATGTAAGGGACTGCTACTTCTGCATGCAGTTACCAGCCTCTGTTGCCGAGGGTGTGACTTATCATCACCTTCCAGCAACATATGGAATAACTTGTAGTGTAATAGCTAGTTTGTTTTATCAGACAGGGAAACTAGAATATTATTATTCAGATATAGATAACATTTTTTCGTTAGTACCTGCTAACAATAGATTAAATAAGGTACAACCTGCTAAAGTATTAGGTGAATTTTTATTAGAGACTAATGAACTAACATTAGAAGCTATATTAAAAAATAATTTGACTTGCAGTTAGCAGAAAGAAGAAAATACATTTTTAGATATGGTCGAAGAAAGAAGTCATAAAATGCACAGAAAAGCATCAGAAGGAAGAGTGGAGAAAAGAGCATGGGATATAGAAATAGAGAAACATTTGATGAAGGGAGAATCTACACCAACAATAGCTCTAGATAGGCCTCAGAAAGGGAAGCTTTGCATAAGAAGGAATCAAACTACATACGATAATTGTTTTTTGGGTAACAGTGATTGCCATGATACATACCGAATCATGGGTGGATGGGAATTTAAAGGTGGAAAAGATCCAGTTTTCCCTGGACTATATTTTATCTGTGGGAACAAAGCATACTATCGTTTGCCAGATCATTGGTATGGCACATGTTATGTAGGCCTGGTATTTCCAAAAATCTTCCATATGGATAGAGGAGAAGATGGTGTACATAGTTTAGGTAATCATATAATACGTAGAAAGAGAGAATCTTGGACAGAAATTATAGGAGATATTTTTGGAGCATTGATACCAGCAGTAGGAATATCTCTGAATGCAAACAAAATTAGAAAATTATCAACTGTAGTGGATCGCTTGTCAACAAGCACCGCTGGAGGATTCTTATTGGTAAATACTGAAATGGTTGCCATGCGTGCTATGGTGATGCAAAATCGACTTGCACTTGATATACTTTTAGCAAAAGAGGGTGGAGTCTGTGGAATGCTAAAAGTTTAACATTGTTGCACTTACATTCCAGATGAAAGTAAAGATTTGAAGGTTTACATTAGAAATATTACTGAATTGCATGATGAAATTGTACCACTGGAGGTTGAAAGTGTTTGGAAAGAATTGGAAAGAAGATATTAGCTATTAAAAACTTCTTAGTTAAGATAGGTAGTACAGTTATAGGTAAAATATTGTTTCCGCTAACCTGTGTAATTTCAATAATATTAGTGATAAGATTAGGTTGTATGTGTTGTAAAAACCAGAAAACTAAGAATAGAATAAAAAGAGAAAAATTAAAAAGAAAAGACAAGGATCAAGATATAGATTTGGAGGAGATAACATTAGAAGAGTGGAAAGAGAGTATGTATAAAACAGAAAAAAGAGAAGAATTTGGGGAAACTGAATTTTGAATAAGAGCAAGAACACATTTCAAAATTTTCCGTAAAAAAGAACAAAATGTTTTGTAGGTGTGGTGATAAAATCACCAAAGGGGGGATTGATGGAGCGGGTAATTCAGAAAAATGTTGTATACCCGCTCCATTTTGCATGTTTATATTAATTTGATTAATTAACTAATAGTAATCTTATTAATTGATTTGCCGTGAATACTTACCAACCTTACTAATATATGAAATACACGTGGGATTTGCATTTGCATGGCCTAATTAATATGTAAACTAAATTATGTACGCGTATTAATAATAGATAATTAGAATATTGCATGTTATGTGTTGCTTTTGTGGAGTATTTGTGATTTGTGCTATATAAAGTGAGTATAACCCGCATTGAGTGTTGCTTTTGCTAGATAAATACACACACATATGGGTATTAGTGAGGGAATAACATTTTATTAGTCATTTCTATGTATTAATTACGTTTTTGTGTTTCTTTGCTTAAGTTGACCATTCGGGCCTATCGTAAAATGGCCGCCTTTTGTGTTCGACGTGACTTAGGCCGCGCAATGAGGTTCTGGGTGAAGTGTGCCTGCGCTAACCTCAGCAACTGTGGCCTCGGCGTGACCCTAACCCGACTGTACCCACCAAGGACGCCCCGGGAAACAAGCCAAATTTATTGAAAAACAATAAGACGCCTTTTAAAACCGGAACAATCAAGACCAATGACCTAAGAGACATTATTTGGTGTGAACCCTGCCATGCGATGATGGCCTGTCCAATCAGAAGATGCGGAAACCAATATTTGCTACAATATAATGTCGATTTTCCCTATAAAAATAAGTAGAATAGAGAGGAAGTAGTCAAGCTCTTTCATTTCCTGACGGTATGCTGACGGAGAGGACGGTGACACTGCAGGACAGCTGTTTCCCTGACTCTTTGATGGACTGATCTGATGCCCAATTCCTGATGAACTGAACTCTAAAATTTAATGGGCATAGAGTGACAGAACGACTGAATTTGCCTTAAAGGACGACAATTAGCCAGAATAGGTAAATATGATGATTGCCTGCTTGAAATAACCAATGATTTAATTTGCATTAACCAGATAAAGATTGATTTGATTCATTACAGAAATGAGTTGGGTTGTTTATTTATGGAAAATGTATTAATGTAAAGTAATAGAGAATTAGAAAATCACCCTAAACCAGCAACTAGCTGATCTATCCCCAGTCTATGAAAGGAATACCAAAGGTGGAATTTAGAGCCTAATGAGTTATAGAGGGTTATGTAAATGTATTGCTTATTTGGGTTAAGAGGTATTTCCTTTCATATCAGCGTATGGAACAACCACCTCTCTAGAAGACAGACCGATGGAGAATGAATGTTGGTGTTCTGGGCCCCACCAGCGACTGTATTGATTGAATGTGTGAGTGAAATCTTTGGTCTGTGACGGAGGGAGGGATTTTGTATTCCACGCTGCAACACAACCATAGGACATTTTAACTTCATGACCTGGGGCAATCTTGCTCCTAGACTCACACCAGAGCACCAAGTACATTACTCCACCACTTGGCCTTCAGAGAGGCAGGCAGAACGCTTGAAGGCCTACTTAGAGATGTGGCATGGACTAAAGACTCAGAACATTGTTTGTGCAGTGAATTAACATTCCAGCCAAAGCTGTGTATTTGAAAAAGAAAACACTTTATTGTACACAGGCAGCGTTGTATACATAGAATTATAAATATACGTGAAGAAACACCAACAATGTACCAAAATGTGAAAGTCTTTTCATAGAACAATTTACGCCTTCTTGCTTTAGGAAAGGGGTTTGTCACCATAAAAACGTGCCTGCCTATGGGCTATGATCAAAGGCTGTGATTCTCAAAGTAAAAGAACTTTCACAAGAGATCCATGGAAGGGTTTCCCCATAGTGGCCAGGCGGAATCCCTTTCTGTCTGCTCCTCCTATGGTATCACTGTAATGTATTCTGAGTCTGAGACTTGTTTCTGATTTCATCAGCCTTACCTCTGCCTGGCCATGTGTGCATGTACCACATGGGCTGCATTCATCACAACCTTTCGAATCTTTGCACCACTCTCACAATGCTCAGTCCAACTTTCTCCAAGCCAATACCCCTACATAAACTGGAGAGCTCATCTCAGCAGGAGGGGTTATAACAACAGGGTGGAAGGCCTAAAGATTTTCCTGGTGGCAGCACACCAGGATCTTACAGTGGAGAAGGCCAAAAACAAAGGTAGAACAAAATGTATGGCGCTGATGAATGCCGTGCGAGTATTAAGAAGCCTATCACTTAAAAGGCTTATAATGTTTAACATTGTGATTGGGCTTAATTTTTCTGAAGCCTTGCACTGTGCAACCGTCACCCAAGCAGCAGGCTCATAACAAGCATTGAAAATGCAATAGGTCTCACCTTTTATTAAGTTAAAGCCATTTGCTTTGCTAATGGTATTGTATAGCAAAGCAAATGGCTTTAACTTAATAAAAGGCAAGACCTATTGCATTTTCAATGCCTGTTTCTACTGCTGCCTGGGCTGCAGCACAAGCAAGCGGCAATAGAAACAAGCATTGGCATAGCCAATAGGTCTCGCCTTTGGGACCTTATAAGTGTTTAGCCATGCAACAGTTGATGTTGTTGCACCAAGGATATTGTACTGCATAACTAAATACTTATGAGGTCCCAAGTCCCAAAGGCGAGACCTATTGGCTAAGCCAATGCTTGTCTTTGTACATGCACTCTCCCGGAGGCATCATTGAGTGAGAACCTGAAAAGCAGAAGCAACAGGTGCGCGTCAGACATTGCCGCCCATCAGACCTGTAAGGGGGGGGCGGGAAAACTGTACTGCCACACCTGATTCACAGTGAATATAAGCAATGCCCTCGACTTTATTTTATTCGTCTGATGTGCAGCTTGTGGGTTTGCAAGGCCACTTTATCAGCTGAAGTTTTATTTTTGTGAGACACGTCTGTGGACGAAAGTGCCTAGAGATAAACAGATGCTGCTTATGTATGGAGAATGACTAACTAAGTTAAAAATAACTTTGAAAAAGAACCAAGAAAAATATTTTAAGACAAAATACCAAGCGAAGTACTTGAAAAGGAAGAACTTATCACTGTCCTTTTTCATACTTTATTGCATCTCTGTATTGCATGTCAATTTTTGTTGTCTAGTGTTTTAGAAGTGTGACTTCAACTCCTTTAAAAAGAATTATAGGCAAGTAATGGTAAGCGTTACTAGAACACCAAGATGACAAAATAGACCCAACTTACGCATCGGCATTTATGTATTTTTAATATTACATGTTTATTTTAAGATAGTTAGCTTTAAAATACTGTGTTCTTCAAAGTGTCAGTAACTAAGGGGCGAGCCAGCAGATTAATTAAATTTTGTGGCAACAGTAATTATTGCACAATTATTGATTTACTGCATTTGCCACATAATTCGGTAGCGGCCGTGATTTTTGCACAATTATTGTTTTACTGCATTTGCCACACAATTCGCCACATAATTTGCCACATAACTAGCATAATTTGTAGATTTCACAAACCTTTTACATCTGGCTCAAATGGTGGAATATTTTATTGCAAAAGAATGTGCCGCATAATTTGGGGGTTTGCTGCATAATTTGGATAATAGAAGCTTGTAGCCAATGCATCTAAGACCAAAGTGCTGATATTTGGTCACAAGCCAAAGAAACAAACACTGGCTTGGCAGCTGGGTCCTCTAAAGATAAGCACGACCAACAAGTACACTTATCTAGGAGTACAATTTGCAGACACCGGCAGACCTGCCCTGCAGGTTAAAGCACTGGAGGCAAAAGCAGCTAAACTAACATACGGCTCGTGCAGACTACACCAAAAGCTTGTAAGTCACTCAACGGAGGGGATCCGACGAGTCATGCAAGCAAAGCTACTGCCAACCCTCAGCTATGGCCACCTTGTCTTTCCTGGTCTATTGACTAAAAAACTGGAGGGTCTATACACAATGGCGTATAGAAAAGTCTTTAAGCTACCCCATATAACCAGGCGATCATTGATCAGACTAGAGTTCAATATTACAGCAATGGATATTGAATGTAAAAAAGATATAGTCAAATTCCAACACAACGTGACCAATGCAAGTCCGGGCTCTATCAGGGCAGCGCTGCAGGTGGTTTTCACAGACAATAACAGCCGTTGGGCGAGGTATCTCTTGAGTGCCAAACAAACACTGGGTCCATCAATCGAACCTCCTACAGATATATCTTTAACAAAGGGTAGAGTAAAGATCCTGCAAAAAAAGTGTGGAAAGAATATCTCGAGGCAACAGGACCTTGAACGGATCAGATTGGTCCATGGTGCAGAAGGCCTCACCAACTCACATGAAAGCACCACATGCCAGCCTTATTTAAAAGCCGGCCTTGGAAGAAAAGCCCTACAAAATGTTATGAGAGTGAGGCTCTTAACCCTGCCAATACAAGACTACAGAGCACACTGGAAAAACTGGTCACCAAGTGGCTCCGGCTGCTGCCTGTGGCAATATCATACAGAATCCGCAGAGCATGTCATTTGTTGTTGCCCAGTCCTGCTTTCTCCAAGGCGCCTGTACCTAAGAACCATGTTCAAACAACACAGCATGAGATCATGTAAGGAGGCCTTAAGGCATATTTACACCACTATTGTCCCGATGGAACTGGCACTAATCGGGAAGTTTTACGCAGCTGCTGAAATGCTCATACGAACAGCCAGAGAAGAGTCAGCTGAATAATCCATGTCCAAGCACCTCCGATAATTGTACTTTGCACACTCCATACGCCAAATTTTGCATATGCTGCTACTAGATGGACTGTGTTTAATCATTGTATAGTACTTCTGCTTTTTACACATGTCCTTTTAATCAGATCTTATGTTTTTAACTTGCACTTTTGTTGCTTTTTTTGTAAAAGATTTAAATAATCATACCAAGCACCTCCAACAATTGTACTTTGCACACTCCATACGCCAAATTCTGCATATGCTGCTACTAAATGGACAGTGTTTAATCACTGTATAGTATTTCTGTTTTTTACACGTCTTTTTAAATCAGATCTGATGCTTTTAACTTGCACTTTTGTTGCTTCCTTTGTAAAAGATTTTAAATAATCATACAATAAAGGTCTTTCTAATGACAAAATAGACCCAATTTACGCATCGGCATTTATGTATTTTTAATATTACATGTTTATTTTAAGATAGTTAGCTTTAAAATACTGTGTTCTTCAAAGTGTCAGTAACTAAGGGGCGAGCCAGCAGATTAATTTAATTCTGTGGTGACAGTAATTATTGCACAATTATTGATTTACTGCATTTGCCACATAATTCGGTAGCGGCCGTGATTTTTGCACAATTATTGTTTTACTGCATTTGCCACACAATTCGCCACATAATTTGCCACATAACTAGCATAATGTGTAGATTTCACAAACCTTTTACATCTGGCTCAAATGGTGGAATATTTTATTGCAAAAGAATGTGCCGCATAATTTGGGGGTTTGCTGCATAATTTGGATCATAGTAGCACCTAGTTTGGTCCTACATGCCACATACTACTAGTGGCTCTGACAACTTTAAAGCTCTGCAGAGTAGTATGGGGGTTGTCATTATGATGATGAATCCATATTTC
Source organism: Triturus cristatus (assembly GCF_964204655.1). Classification (NCBI taxonomy): domain Eukaryota; kingdom Metazoa; phylum Chordata; class Amphibia; order Caudata; family Salamandridae; genus Triturus; species Triturus cristatus. Next base: position 58,829,073 of record NC_140579.1, read on the forward strand.
AGAAGAATCTGTGAAATATTTTCCATGTTTCACGGTTTCCTGCGAAACATTGGTTTTTATACCACTGTATTTTGTGCAATGAAAGATGCTTATAATACTCACACACGCGTGCACACTGGTGACTGCGATCAATGTGCTTTAAGAAATCAAGTGATATACAGTTAGCAATTAAACTTAAGTCTGTCATGAAGGGGCGGTGTGCAAAAACATGTGCAACATTAGGTGAGTACAACATCAGAAATTCCACATCCTTTCCATTTACTCTCTTTTAGGCTCAAAATGTTAATTTGGTTGAGAGGCGCTTGTCTTTGCGCTTGAGTTACACAAAGGGGACTTGCATAAACTTACCCAAAGTGAAGGCAAACAACCTGAGGCCCAAAGTATCTTTCAGAAGATGAAAAACTGCGCTCACAAAAAAAAAAGAACAAGCACTGGTATAGCCAATAGGTCTCGCCTTTGGGACCTTATAAGTGTTTAGTTATGCAGCACAAGATCCTTGGTGCAACAACATCAACTGTTGCATGGCTAAACACTTATAAGGTCCCAAAGGCGAGACCTATTGCTATGCCAATGCTTGTTTTCCTAGGGAACAGCTCCATCTCCCAATGGGGTATGACATTTTGTTTTAGCATCTGAATCTGCCTACTCTACCTGGAAGATAACATTTTGGAGTATGAGATAGGAGATGCAATGAAATCCATCAACATAAGAAAATCACCTGAAGAATATAGGTTTCCAATTGAGTTTTAGAATATTGCTGCTAATACCCCTTTCCTCCTCTACATAAAGTCTACTGTGAGGCAGAAAACAGAAGATTTCACTTATCCCTGAGCCAGACAAAAACCCTCCCCTGTATGCTTATTATAAACGTATCCTTCATCAATAGAGATATTCAAATGTTGGTGGAAGTCCAAGCTGACCGGCTACTTAGTGACATTGCATATCTCATTCACAAGAATCGGCCTCGTACCCAGTAAGCTGTCCAGTGATCAGCTTATCACGCTCCTCTACCTATTACGGAAAGTGAGACATGATCATGAAGATCGACTGGCTTCTGTCCTTGTATGCTGAAAAGGTCTTTCACCAAATGAACGTGGATTACATTCCAGATGTTGGAAAGCAGAGACCCTGGCCCAAAACTGATCAGTAAAATCAAATGTCTAAGCAGCAGTACTGTGACAACAGCTTCTGAAATCAATTGACTTCAATGAAATTTAGAGAAACCTCTGGCAAGGATGTCCCCTGTAACCCTGTAACCTTTAGCGGCCACAAAACAACAGTGTAGAATCATCAAGACCCTTCCCACTCAAGCAGGGAAACTTTCATTGCTGCTATGTGCCGATGATATATTGCTGAAGATTAAAGCTACTTCCTGATGACGTGATGGTCACGTTCTCCGCATTTCCTGAATTAAATACACTGGAATAAATATGAAGTTCTACTGATGACTACTCGTTTCACCAGAGGACTGCTGCGCAAGCAAGCTGCCTTCAAATGGGAGTCAACAGGACTCTCCTAGCTGGACCTCCTGGTAAGTTGGGAATTTAGTCAAATAAAAGCTAATGTGCCAAAATGATTGCAAACAACTTTGAGAGATTTTTTCCAAATAGAAACAATTATAACTGTCACTGTGGGGCAGAGAGCAGACTTTTAAAACAGCAGTTAGATAATGGCTTAATTATGTATTCACAATGCATTCTCTTAGCAATGACCTCTCTCTGCGTATTCAAGTTAACCAGACTACGAAGGCTTAAGTCACGACTGAAAATGTTCAAATAAAAGGCCACAATGAGCCCCATCATCCTACGGATGACTTACCTTCAAACTTACCATAGGTTCCAACATCTTTCCCAGTTGGCTTATAATTTAAGCACTGTACTAATAACACCCAGCTGGGTTCTCATGTAACATGCTCTACCAGGGGACTGTCTGTACATCAGATTCTGTATCAATGCCAGGAAACTGCTGCAGGCTCTGACAATTTGATACTTACTCAAGCCAGCGTGTTTCTGTCCCACGGCTGCCCAGCTGAGAGCCGGAGATGACACAGTTGCTGTCCTGTCACGTGGTTGTGAGCTCTACCGAGTATTTCGCACGAGCATGTGTACTATGTAGATGCATTGGGGTAACACAAAATGATGCCCCCCTAAAAAAAAGTGTGCTGAGTGAGCCTCTCATAGCAGACAGATATTGTTGGAATCCATTGGCCTTGGATTGCTCGGGCCGTCTGAATGGTTTGTAACGCCTGAATGGTTTGTGGCCCCCTGCACCTCTCAGACTATAGGGGCAGTGTTACGGCCCTGTATTAAACACATCACGCAGAGCGGATTTCCTACCTGCTTATCGTTTCCGCGTGAGCGGTGCATGAGATGGTACAGTCAGGGCTTTAAGTGGAATGGAAAAACTAGGGGGTCCCTCAAAGGGGCGTGGCCAATGCAATTAGGGGTGTGGCTTAAATATACGCTAGCTTAAAATCTGTGCTTAGCATGGTGTGCCGCTCAACTAGTATTTTGATGCTTCTGTTATTGTATACAGATATATAATACTGAAGCAAAAAGTAACATTACACCTGCAACAAGCCAGTCTATTTGCTTTGCCAATGGTTGCTGTTTGTGTACGATAAATCAGCAACAACTATGGCTTGGCTGTAATGAATATTGAAAATGCTTCCGTTCTGAAATTATGAAACTGTGAAAGAACTATAGCGAGTCTCTTTCAAGTTACCTCAAAAGCAGTAAAAAGGGGGGTCCTGCTGCAGAGGTAAGATTTTCTTTCTACTCCGAGAGCAAAAAAAGAGAGCCCGATAGGGACCCGTCTTGGCACCTGCTTTATAGAACTGCTGGTGCTGATTTCCAGCAAGACCCGGACCACTTAAAGCCCAGGGTACAGTCCATACGCTTGACACGGTTTTAGACTATGAAAGTGCAAAGTGCGTGAATAGAGCGCAACTCAAACCAAAAAGCCTCTATGCTCAGCTACGAAAATGAGAGTGTCCGAATTAAAAAAACAGAGGGTCGGGTTCGAAGAGAAGTACTTTGGGGCTTTTTTAAACACACGTTTGAAATTATATCATGCACGCGCACATATTCTGCATAACTGTTCAGAGCAAGAACAGTGAAAGATAGCGAATTGAACATAGTTCCAAACGACTTGAAGCCAAGAGAAATAGTGTAAACAAGAGAGAAAGAGTGGGGAAGATAGATATATAGAGAGACCCAGGCAGAGAAAGAGAGGGAGTGATAAAGAGGAACAGAGGGAGGAAGAGAACACAAAAGAAAATTAGAGACAGAGAGAAAGGATGACAGGGGCAGGAAAATAGGGAGAGAGAGAAGTAGAGAGAAAGACACACAGCGACAAGGGAAGGAGTAAGATCGAGAAACAGAGATCGAGAGAGACAGCCACACTGACAGCAGAGCAAGAAAGAGAGCGAGAAAGAAAGAAAGAGAGTGAGTGAAAAAACGAGAGAGCAAATGGAAGAGACACAGGACAGAAAAAGAGAGGTATAGAGAGAAAGAGAAGCTGAGGGAGGGAGAAGAACGAGGCACAGAGAGGTGAGACAGACAAGAGAGAGAGTGAGAGAAGAGAGAGTGCGCGACACAGGCAACTATAGAGAGTTTAATATGATAGAAAGAGAAAAAGGCAGAGAAAAAGCAGATCAAGTGGTAAAGGGAAATTGATCTGCTGAGATAGCCCTAGAGTGGGATCGAGTGGAGAGCGAGAGAGAGAGAAAGAGAAAACAGGTGGGAGTGAGCTAGAGAAAGCGAGACCAAGGAACTGTTTCTCAGATGATGGCCCATCACAAACTACGGTGCTTCTAAGCATTAGGGAGGCTTCTAGGCACTAGCAAATAACCTCATTTCATGATTTGATAAAATGGCAATTGCCGTCTACCAAGTGATCTCATGTTATGCAAGGTGCCCCCATTCATTCCTGGGTTTTCAACATCCTTTCGGGAGTTGTAGGCCTAATATTACAGCGGTTAGTTGAAGCACCGGAAAAAGCGAAAACAGGCGAAAATAGAAACAAAGAGCCCTCCCCAGACTGGGAGTGAAAGCTGTGTGCACGACATGGCGCTGCGCGCGTGCACTCTCACGTACACGCAAGCTTTAGGCCACAGGCAGCACTTTGAAAAGCCGTACACTAAATGTCTCGGCCAGAGCAGCGCAAGCGCTGGATCAGGCGAGACCTAAAAAGCACTTCCCGACCCGACCCCCTGCACGGAGGTCTCATCCTAATTGGATGGATTGGACTGCCGCCTTGTTGTCAGGCGGTCTTCTGCCAGCTGTGATGGTGATCGGTGGTCCCAAGGACCACCACTTGAGCAAACCACTTGAGCAATGGCAAAGAAGATCGATAGTCCTGTGATGTCAGTTTTTGTGATGTCACTTCTTGTGAGTTCACAAGCAAATTGACGGGGCCTAACATCTTCCCTCTCGCCCAGGGCCCAGGGCCTAAGACCCGCCCTGGCTGTAGTATATTGGACTCTCCCTCGATGACGTCTTTGGGTCTCTGCAGATCCTAGTATCCAAGGTACCGGTGACAGGGCGCGGCTCGAGGAGAAGCGTGCAACGCGCGGCGCCCGATCGTGCACGGTGACTTTCACTTTCCATCTGGGAGGTTTCAGAAGGGAACAATGCAGCTCTCTGTCAACAAGGGCTGTGTTTCTTCTTAACGCTGCACGTAGCACTGGTTCCGCCAGACGCAAGCTTCACAGGCCACCAGAAAGACACAGAGACGGTTCTATCTGCGAGCTTGCACCTCAGCGCCTCGAAGCACCGAACTAGGGAAAGCGCCACGGGTGAGACCATCTTCCTGTTCTCCTTCCTGGAAACATAGCCTTAGTGGCCCACATAGACTTTACACCTCATACATTCCTGATATTAAATTGTTGTAGGTTTCGTTTCCAAAGGTGTCAATTTAACTGGTCAAATATATTTTTGTAGATGACAATGCTTATTCATCAACCCATTTTTAAATTGATTAATGGAGTAAATAGTTACAAATCCGCTCAAAAAATATATAAAAAATATTTTTGGGCATTGTTCACTAAACCTTTGTGGGGGCTTGAATGGGAAAGGTTTGCTAGTTTCTGTATTAAAATACATTCATAGAAGAAGCATTGGCAAAGTTGAAATGCCTGGTTCGGGAAAGCTCGGGCAATGGCTGCGTTTTGTATTGAAAGCACGTTACAAAAATAAAAATAAAATAAATAAAACAAAGTACCTCCAAAATGTAGAGGCCATATGCTTGGATTTTCTTTAGTATTAAAAAAATAAGCGTTCCCTTCACTTGTAATAGAACAGTGCTTCCTAATAAGAAGGTGTGCTTTGAATGGCCGCAGAAACCCTTTCAGTTCTAATGCACATCAGAGGGAAATCGGATTTTATTGCTACAAAGAAAAAGTTCTATTGGCTATGAATGGAAATAACAAGCATTGGCAATGCCAATAGGTCTAGCTTAAGAATGAAAGTGCTTGTAGCGTCACTGATGAGTGTAGACAGACACTCAATAAGGCATCATACACACGCTCTGTCACTCAACTTCCCATTCAAGCATTGATTCATGAACCCGCTGACTCATCCTTGCATTCACCCTCTGCCACAACGTCAGAAAAACATATACAAGCTTAATATATGCAAGACAATTGCAAAGAATAAAAGGAGAAGAAAGAAAGCATGCTGCTTTCTAAACACAGCGGGCATGTGATTGCAAGAACACCGAAACAAAGGGACGTTTTTTGGCACACCAACTATACGTGTTAGTAAATATTTGTTAGTAAACCCTGAAGCCATGAGGTTTCCACGGCACCCCTGCACCTCAATTATGATCACAATCCTCTTTCAAAAGTAAGTCCCTACTACCGAACAGTGTACTCGCTATTACTAACAAGCATTTGCAATGCAACGGTCTCGCCTTTATGATCTTAAAAGCCATGCAGCACATTATCCTGGGTGTAATATTAACTCTTCTCGTTTAGCCTTACACAACTGCTATAACCGGATGAAAAGAGCATTTGTTCTCAGTGGGGCGCCATGGAAAGGGGTTCAGGGAACTGTTAGTCCCAAACAATAAAGTTTTACAAAAACCAACATGCATTGACAAAGCTAATGCATTGACAAAGTCAAAAGGCTGGCAGCATAAGGCGGACCAGCTAGCTTTGCAAATGCTTGTGTTACTTTGTCAGGGACATGGAGCAGCAGAGGAATGTGGAGGTAAAGAACAGTGTGGACTCGAACGACACAAGCTGAACTTGAAATATGATCTGCGAAACAAATATGATCTGCAAAACTTATTATGGTTTGAGATCCGGCTAACCTTCACTGGAATGTCAAGGTTGAACAAGCACTGGCAACGACATTAGGTCTGGCTTTACCTTTAAAAGAATGTTGTATTGTAATGTGAAAAGAACAGTTGATGGACAGAATGCAGAACAATGTCATACATTCACCCAATGTCATACATTCACCCCAGTACAGAGATCAGGGCCGAAATCCACCATTTGTTTTGCTCACCATGCCATTCCAGTTTGAACCCAGCCATATGCAAGCACGTTTTTGTGGAAGCACATAACTTCTGTTCAATCAAAACATGTACTTTTGGCTCCCAAGATGTGGGCGTAGCCAAAGCCTCCTCTCCCAGTGATTCTTTTTCACATAATTTTCTGGCGATAGTTGCGCTATAAGCCAGGCCAGGCCATAAACACATTTTTTAAAAGAGAGCTGACTGAAAGGGTGGTATTTTAGTAGTTAAAAAACCATGTGTTAAAATCCCAATATTTTTGGTTGTGGACTAGATTGTGAAACTTTCTATTTGGCTTTAGTGATATTTAGAGACATTCTGACCAGGACAAAGAAGCCTGGACACCAACTAAAGGTATGGTCCCTGATTCTGCTAGGTTTGCTTATCGCCTGTATCATCAAGTTGTTTTAAAACCTATTTATTTTATTAAAGATCATCATGAGACAAGAGTTTTAGCACTTGCTCTGAGGCCAGCAGAAGTCTGCAGAATTTTAATGTTATGCCAATGTAGAAAGGCAAATTTCAACTAGGATGACATCAAAACATTTGAACCAAATTTCTTTAACAGCAACAAAGATGCTGCCTGTCCATATAGCTTTAATTCTGCCAACATTTGGCATAGTGAATTCAATGGAAATGCTGGGTTTATTCAGTACTTTTCAAATACTGTGTTCATACCTCAAGTTGGTGCAGACACATCAGCAAATGGGATTCTCTCATTTTCCAAGTAGGCACTCCCTCATGCACGAGGTCTAAGCCACCACCGAGTCTACACCGTCTGCTAAGGCAGTTAATTTCTTATTAAAGAAGGGACTATGCAGACTTTTTGTAATTCAGATGTGCACCCCATACAAGGCATAGGCTAGAAAAAAACACAATAGCATGTAAATTCGTGTCTTCTCTGCAGATGGTAGGATCAAGTTAGTTTGCAGTGTAAATTGACTATTGACTTTGGTCGTGTAATTAAAAGCACCTGCCGGTTACCATTAAAAACGGGTTTAAAATATTTGCCCATGAGCACCGGAGCCAACCTAGATTTTTAAGACAACTATTAGTTATGTAAACTACTGTTATTTCAATTTATTGAATGTAAATATTTCTAAGCTGGATACACTGAAACTCTCTCTGAGTAAGGCACTCAATATGTTTAAATGGCCAGATTAGTGATCTATTATAAATCTCCAGCATGTCTTTTTTAACAATGTTCTACATTTTCAGTTTGGTTCCAGGTAAGGAGAACTTGTGTGGAAGGTATTTTTACTGGAGAATTTTTTTTTTTTATACCTGGAGGGGAACCTATCATTGTGACATGATTTTTCCTCCTCAGTTGTGAGCGTGCTCAGTCAACAGCGTGACATCATAGCTGCAGGCTGTCTTTCATGCAGTGACATGGGAACAGGCCTCACGGGACACCGTATGTGAAAGTACCGCAAATCATACCGACAATAATAATAACACAAATAGTAAATAACAATTACTACGAAAAGTAGTAGTGACTGCATGATGTTAGGATGCATTTCCTGTATTGAGCTATTGACAATAAGTCAATCGTGAATAAATATACACAAAAAACCTCACAGGTCTAGAGACCTATCTGATAATCCTTTTGAAGGGGCCTCTTTTTCCAAAAGAGGTGAGGTTGAGAGCTGTAAGTGCCTGGGTTACTCATTGCACAAGCACATACCCACCCTTTGGTAAGGGCGTGATACATAGGCACATACTTCACAATTTTCCTTTTTGCAGTAGTCGTAACGTGGTTCAATACAGTTTTAAAATGGCATTTTATTCCATTACTGTATCACAAACCATCTTGATATCACGATAGATGTCCCATGTGTGGAGTTAGTAGGTCCTCCAGTCCTGGTATTTTCTTTGCACTGTGGTATGTGTACTTTTAATCTTCCTAGTTATTATACAGTACTATAAGTACCACAATGCACATAACACCTGGCATAGGGCAGCAGGAGAAATCTGCATGAATGTAGTAATCGTATCACAGTATTTACTTGGACGCTTCAGTATGATCTGAGAATGCCATCTGCCAGTTGTGGGTAAATGGCCATATTCTAACTGTTTTTGCTGTTGTCTGGTAGGTGCAATCGTAAATGTGTTGCGGCTGAGACCTCCCTACCAGTGTCCAGGATGCATGGGATGTTCAGTCTCCATTGCTGCATTACAAGGAATGTCGAGAGCGGGCTGAGCAATCAGACACTTCAACATTCAGTCTGTAACAGTTGATATTGGACTGCTCTAGAACAAACTATTTCAAGTTCTAGTTAGGGTATTCATGTTCTACGACGGGCAGTCAATATTGCAGATAGCGGAACCGAGCCACAAAAAGATAAAACAAGTTGCACAAAATTACACAATAAGGGAACATAGAGGCACCGGGATTAGAGCTCAGGCTCACCTGGTACATCTCTCTCGCTCAAGTTTGTCATTCGTGCTCTCCTCCTGCACCCTCACTCGTTTTCTCTCCTCCTCTCGCTCTTTCATTCTCTGTATTCGCTCTCTTTATCTCCCTCACTCTTTTCATTCGCAGTCCTCTTGTCGCTTCTCAAAGGGAAGAAAATAGTCTTAGGAGTAAAGGGGCTAATAGCTGTGGAAGGATACAAATGATGACTGAGGAGGGACTAACAAGCCTCAAACCAATCAAAAGGCAGCATTTAAGACAATAGCCAATGGACAGAGAGTGAGCGGAGCTTCCACGAAGCTTCCACACTACAGTGTATACTGCATGCCTCGCAAAGCGATGGCATCGCATTCGCTCTGCATCGCTAGGCGAGACCTAAAAATGACTGACCATGCTATTATACATACACTCAAGTCCTATTTGACAGACTTGCAGTCCCACTTTAATGAAGTTGCGGCTAAGAATCATGATCCTTGGTTTCACAGGGATTGTGTCATCACTAAAATACATTTACAGAAAGAATTGCACTTTCAAACTGCTAATTCCACTAGTTCATCAAGGGAAACAGCTCAGACGAGGCACCATCTAGCACTTGGAAGTCCACCTGTTTGAGATCATTTTTTTGTACCAACCCACCCCTTTGGTACAAAGCAATTTCTCCATCCTAGTCATAGGAACCTCCCTGGTCGAAGTAGGATCGATCTCCAAATAACTTGTTCAAAATGATTGAGACTAAAGCTTTCTATGTTATTGTTCCACTTTCCAAATGATGAAAAACATGCAGAATATATCTCAGATTTTTCTTTTCTCTGCAGTCAACACGTTTCAGTGTCTACTATAATGGCCCCAATTAAGAGTCTGGCGGTCCACAGACAGCCAGACTCACAAGGGCGCAGTGGTGGCGGTCTCCTGACTGCCCTATTATTAGGTGGGCGGTGGGATCGCCAAAGCCTCGCCCCAGCCACAAGGGAATCGCCATTCCCTGGTGGTCCTGCGGCGGTCAGGAGGCAGTAATATGCTTGGCAGGAAAGAAACAGTCACTATTGGTCCATAGCAATTGCATTGGCAAATATTAATATTTTTTATTAATTGTGGTTTGGCCTGGATGCCCCTTAGAAGTGAACTTGTAAATGTCGACTCCTTTGGATTACGTTCCCATCCATTATCCCAACTAAGGAACGAACGCCACCGCCAGGCCAGTGGTGGCGATCATTCCGCCATCATCATGAGATTTACCCCAGCCACATTATGATGGCGTGGGTACCTTGGCTGAGGGAAAGTCCGTCCGCCGCTTTCCCACGGGTAGCAATCGTCACGATTGCCTGGTGGAGCGGTCTGCATGCTCACAATGGCGGCGGAGCCTAGCAGGCTCCGCCAGCACAATTATGATGCCGGCGGTAGCCAATCTTTCCATGGCGGTTGAACTGCCATTGAAAGGCTGCCAGAGAATGCCTTCCAGGACCCGTTACGGGCACCCCTTGTGTTGGGGGGAGGTGTGGGTGCACTGGGGGGTACCCATGGTACCCCCCTACATTTCACTGCACCAAGTGGCAGGCACAGTGTAGTGCCTGCCACGTAGTGCAGTGAAATGCACAACATGCTCCTTTCAACATCACGGCGGTGCTGCTGTCAGCAGCCACCGCCACAATGTTAAAGGTGCGGAATCAGACCGCAGCGGTCCCATCATAATTGGATAGGTGGGACCGCCGCACGCATGGCGGTCCGACCCAATCACCGCTAAGGTGGCGGGCGGATCAAATCCGCCCGCCATCGTAATGAGCCCCTAATAGTGAATGGTAGGTCCATACCAGCACTCCGGTGGCATCTATTGTGCCAGAGACATTACAGCTAATGGTGAACAGTGAGTGAGTGTCAGTTAAGATGACAGTGATTGAAATTCTTGGATATTGTAGTGTAACCAGCCAAGCAAATTGGCGATTCTCTAAATGTGGTTGGTATAATCAAGAGACACATCTACTGGTAAGAGGAGCATCTTTCTCCCTCTCTTAATCTGACCTTAACCCAGATATGACTGTTTATAAAAATAATATATGGTAATACTTGTTACTTTGTGATTTCTGGTAAATACTCTGTGGTCCCCTGGACCTCTGGCCACGTTAGCTTTGCACTCTCTTGATAAACAAAGGACTTGCTAAGGTCTGTAAAAGTGTCTTCCTTCCTCCTTTTACATCAGTGCTTAATTTGAGCCGATGGTTTCTGGTTCGGCACCAGCACATAAATGTCAGCACCAACACTTATGACAGTCTACCTAACTAGCGATGATCACAACAACAATGGTTTATTAATTGAATACACATTAACAATTACTAATAATACTATTACCTGCCACCCAAGCCATTCTTGTAGCTGTGGGGGCCTGGAATAGTATGAATTTCCACACCTGTAGGAGTGTGATGGTGAGTAGTTGGTACTGCCATTGGCAGCGCTGGCGGGGGCAATGTGTGCTGCAAGCTGCACTGGCCTCCTGACGAGGGCCTGGCATTTATTTGTTTTACAAACTAAGCACTGCTTTTCTTCCTATGTTTCCTTCTCTTTATCATCTGCTCTGCGCCCCGTTTTTTCTCTCCCTTTCTCCCACCCTCTGCACTGTTTCCCTGAATGATCTTGAAATGCCCCCATCACCCCGACAAAATATAGTCCATTTACTGGCTGTGCACCCTGCTTTTTCTGTCCCTTCCTGTCTGCCCCCTGACCCCTTCCATTTTAGGGGATCCGCTCCCTTTTGTTTGCCCTGCTTCCTTTCTTTTCTGCCACTGGCTCCCACTGTTTATTCGCACCTGCTCTCTCTGGCCCTTTGATTCTCCACTCACATGCCCATGCTGGCTTCTTGGGCCTGCCTACCAGCCTAAAAAGCTGTGTATTCCTTGACTGAAATCAAGCAGGAGGGGCTCCAGCGCTATGGCAGAGGAGCGTCGACCCACTGCTAAAATGCCTAAATGCAAAAAGAACTATTGATGGACAGAATACAGAACAATGTCATACATTCACCCAATACAGAGATTTGGGCTTAAATCCATCGTTTTTTTGCTCACCATGCCATTTCTGTTTGGACCCAGCCAAATGCAAATCAGTCTTGACCCTGCGCCCAATGGGAATAGTCCAGCCCGAACTGCCAGGCCAGGTCTTCCCTGGACTGGAAACAAGCATCCTAGGACCGGCTTCGGGGTTTCACCCCTCTTCAGCCAGGATAGCTTGATTCCAGTGGCATGGAGAGTACGGGACTCACGTCTGAGCATACCCTCCCACTCGGGGTGACAAATACAAAAAGAACTATTGATGGACAGAATGCAGAGCAATGTCATACATTCACCCCAATACAGAGATTTGGGCCTAAATCCATCGTTTTTTTGCTCACCAGGACCTGGTTTGGCCGTTCGGGCTGGACTGTTCCCATGAGGCACAGGGTCAAGACTGATTTGCATATGACTGGGGTGGCATGGTGAGCAAAAGAATGATGGATTTAACCCAGATCTCTTGACTGGGGGTGAATGTTTTGATTTGTTCTGCATTCCGTCCATCCATTGTGTGTTTTTGCTTTCTCGCCCTAAGTGCGCCAGGTATGCTCAGACGTGAGTCCTGGGCTCACTGTGCCACTGGAATGAAGCTATCCTGGCTGAAGAGGGGTAAAACCCAGAAACCGGTCCTAGGATGCTGGTTTCTGGTCCAGGGAGGACCTGGTTTGGCAGTTCGGGCTGGACTGTTCCCATGAGGCACAGGGTCAAGACTGATTTGCATATGACCAGGTCTAAATTGGGGTGGCATGGTGAGCAAAAGAATGATGGTTTTAACCCAGATCTCTTGACTGGGGGTGAATGTTTTGATTTGTTCTGCATTCCGTCTATCAATTGTGTGTCTTTTGCTAAAATGCTGAAATGCAGCAGACAGAAAAAAAACAAAATGACAATCAAACAATTTTATTGTCATTGTATTTTTACTTCCAGTCCACCGAGTCGAGGGCAGGGAAGGGCCAGGCTGAAGCGTCATACAGCAAGAGGAGGAGCGATAGGCACTGAAAGTGCGCATGTCGGATTGGCCGACTGTCCACAGCTGGCCAAACAGACATGCGCACTTGAATATCTCCAGGCTGTTCCTTGGAGATATCCTAGTGCTCAGAGGCACCAGCTCCCAGTCCCTGCTGGAGCGTGAAACTGGCCCGCTCCACCCAATCCAAGCACTTTTCTCATACCGGGAGTAATAGCATGAGAGAAGTACTGGGATTGCGTGGCGTCTGGGAGCCTGTGCTCCTGGGTATTGTAGTGCCGGGACAGGAGCAGAGCAGCAGGGAGGCACGGAGCAGGAGATCGCGGCGGCTGGCAAGACGGGTAAGCTTATATATATTTCTTTTTCGCCCCATCTTGGATTGGCAGCAGCTGCCACCGAAATCGAAGTGCTTGTTTAGAGCTATAGGGTAGCATTTTTGATTTCAAACTGTGCTTCTGTCCATTTCAAAAAGCGACATTGTAAAAGTGTGTGATTAGTGATCATTTCACCCACCATTAACAAACTTTTACTGCTAGGAAACCCAGTTTCCTGGGTACCACCAATGCAATTCCCTCTTCATACCTGCTCTCCGACACAGTTTGTGGATTGCAATGCTGACCACACCACTCCTCCAGGTGCACTGTTTGGCCTGTTGCTGGGCAACTACTTGGCTGACCTTGCAGCTGAGCCTAAGAGGCTGATAAAGGGTCACATGACCTCCCCAGCAGCCTTCGCATCTGTGCCATAATATCGATGCCTACAGTATCGAATCGTAAAAATATCGGAAAATAAATATTCTTAACAAAAATAGTGCCTTCCTATACTTGACTAACAAAACCACAAATATCAAGAACACAATTATAGTTGTTTAAAATATAAATTTTTACTTATATCGAAAACACAAATATTATAAGCAGAAATATTGTCACCTTTAAATAAGCATATAATATGTCAAAAATATTGATTCACCAAATATCAACTACAATAATATTGTCAAAATAATTACATCATCATTAATAAATATTAGGAAAACAACTTTTTATGTAAAACAATTATTTAAAATAACCATAAAACATTTTATACACTTATTTAAAAAAAATTCCATGAACTACAAACATTTAAACAACTTAAATATTAATCTCTCTCTCTCTCTCTCTCTGTAGATATATATATTTATAAACTGAAAAAACCATAGGTTTCAGGAACGTTATAGTTAGTTGGGCATTTCACTCGTAAAAAAACATAAATATTCCGGTGTTATAGTTAGTTCAGCTAACTATAACTCGCTCCCCGCAATGCAATGCTGATGACATCACATATTACATCATTCATGACATCACTGATGACATCATCCAGTGACTGTGTGTTTCTGTAAAGTTTAATTTTGTTTGATATATATGCCAAGCTGTATTGAGGAATGAGTGGGTGTATAAGTGTCTGTATGGAGGATTTAGTAGGTACGTGACTGGCTGTATAAGTGAGTGATTAAATGTGCCTTACTGAATGCATGGGTTAGTGACTAAACTGTGTGAAAGTCTGTCTTTTGTTGTGTAACCTGCTGCATGGGTTGGTGAGTAGCTGCATGAGTATCTATATGGGTTATTGATTGCTTGCCTGAGTATTTGTATGGCTGCCTGAGTGTGTGGGTGGGTGTGTGACTCTGTGCATAGATGTGGGAGTGGTTGATTAATTAGGTGTATGGGTTCAAGATTGCATGTGGAAACAGCTGTATGGGTGGGTGAGTGTGTGTATGGGTGTGTTGGTAAGTAAATGGATGTCTCAGTGGTACATGTGCAAGTAACTACATATGTAAAAGGCAGTATATGTGAGTGATGGTGTATATAAATAACTATATGTGAGAGTCAGTAATTGTGAGAGTGGCTGCATGGATGAGTGTGTATTTGTATCAATGATTCTATAAGAGAGTAATTATGTGTTAGTATCTGTACGAATAAGTGAGGTTGTGTCTGTATAACTGTATAGGTGAGTAAAATTGATTCTTTGCATGACTGACTAAGTGTGTGAGTAACTCTGGATATGTGGCAGCGTGTGAGTGTCTGTATAGGTGTATGAGTGCATATGATAGTGTTGTATTGATGAGTGACTGCAGGTATGAGTGACTGTATGGGTGAATGATTGGATGTGTGTGTGTAGACCTAGGAAGGAGTCAGTGTGTATTTAGTAACTGGTATTGATGTGTCTATGTTTTCAAAAATGGTAGTCTGTATATTAGAGTGGGTGTATCAAAGGTTATATTCAGGTGTGAGGAGGTGCATCAGATTTTCACGTGGATGATATCATCAGTGATGTCATCAGCGATGTCATTTGAGATGTCATCAGTGATGTCACTGACGGCAGGGTGCGCTTAGGCTGCGCTTAGGGTACACAGACCCTCCGAGGCCATAGATATATATGTACTTTTAAATGTCATTTTCTCAGAAAATACTGAACGGATTTACACCATTTAAGCAAAAGGCGCGAGTCTGAACTAAGGACTACCTATTTGCCAAATTTGATGTAATTCCGTTCAGCAGTTCGGGCTGTAGCTGCGGCTAAAGGTCCTATGGGAAATTGCATGGGGAAAACGTGTTTTGGGACCCCCCTTTATTCTCGCCCCCGCTTGACGGAGCTGGCCAAAAGTTTTGAAAATTTCGCGAAGATTCGTCAATCCGCGCCAAAGTTATTCCAAATAGAATGTTGCGGATTTCCTGTGGAAAATAGGTCCTAACTATATCTACCTACTGGCGACCGCTAGTAGGTAATATATATACACATATATAAATATATTTAAAAATAAATTGAATAATTTTTAGTTAGGAAAACTATATTCATTCTTTTTGTTTTTTAAATATTATACAGAAGTTGCGCACCCTACACGATGGCTGCGAGCATTCCGGTAGCCATTTTGAAAAGTCACGCTGGGGTCGCGACTTCAGCCTAATTGGTAAAGTATGAAATATCTTTAAATTCATTATAAATAAAAGTTTTCCTTTAAGTGGTTGTGTAAATGTATTAATTAAAGTATTTTTTTGATAAACAAATTTTATTCGTTTTACAGAAATAGTACACCAGCCAATCCGCACCGTATTGCAATGATTGAGGATCATAGTCACAGTTTCCCAATGCCCAACGTACAAACATCAATAGGCAAAAGTGGAATGTAAATAGACGAACCCCCCACAGTCAGACCCCCCCTCCCAACCATTTCCCCCAAATTCTGCGGGTATTTCTTGGGGCAACCCCGTGCTGCATACATAACCTTCTCCTGTGTGGCGCACCAGTCCACCCCATTCCGCCAACGCCTAATAAAGGTAATTTTAAGGTATTATTTTCAATATAATTTTGACTAAAAATTATTCGATTATTATTGGATTCGGAGGTTAAGAGGGATGGCCATTTTGCTCGATCTGTTTTGCAAGATTTTTTGGTCTAGTCAAGTGGACACCCTCCTCCGGGTGAGGTACGGCTTGAGGATTCTATTTAAAAGGTGAGGAATCAACAGGCAGAAGTATCCATCAGAAGAGCAAGGTACTTACCTTCGGTAACGCTTTTTCTGGTGGATACAGTATCTGCCTGTGGATTCTTTACTGTCCCACCGCCTCCCCGTTGTCCACCGGTTTCTACCAAAAAGATGCTTTTACTGTTTGGCATGAATGTTTCTAATATGTCTTAATCATGCTTATGTTTTAATAGTGAGAAATGCTTAATATGTTGCTATTTCTTTATGCCTTTATCGGTTATGCATTTGTGTGTGTGTATATATATATATATATATATATATATATATATATATATATATATCTATCCCAAAATTACGTAGCCGATAAATGCGCTCTCAGTAACACAGAACTCCACAGCAAATCTCTTTAAGAGGTGTTTAATACGACGCGTTTCAGCTCCTTGCAAAGCCTTGTTACGTGAACAAGGCTTTGCAAGGAGCTGAAACGCGTCGTATTAAACACCTCTTAAAGAGATTTGCTGTGGAGTTCTGTGTTACTGAGAGCGCATTTATCGGCTACGTAATTTTGGAACATTTCAGCCGGCATATGCGCCACCTCCCTCTGGTCCCATGCGGTCAGAAGGAGCGAGATTTTGGGAATATATATATATATATGTATATAAATAAATATATTTAGTATACATGTGAAAATGTGTCAGTCCATCTGTTTACCTCGGTGGCACAGAAAAAATGAGTGGAACTGACGTCAGCACGCCGACGAGGTCCTCTTATGGCTTCCATGACGTTATACAGTGTTGCGAGCGGAGCCGTGCTATTTTGACATCGTCGACGTGGCAGAGCAAGGAAATAATTTACTCGGAATGCTGGCGCAGGGGATATTCACCTAAGTGTTCAGGCTAGTCCTTTGGGAGAAACTGTTTATGTTGCCACCCCAGAAACTGAAACCAGAGATCTGAGGGCAGAGGTCCTGCAGATGGCACACGAGGTGGGGAGCCCAGTCATGTGCACCGGCGGGGCAGAGAAGTGACAAGCACCACTACCCACAGAAAAGGTAACAAGGGCACTGAATAACACAGGATCTTCTCTTTGTATCTGGCAGGAACAACAAGGTTAAAATGCCCTAGTTCCAAAATGTAGGATTAGTGCTACAGCGGTCTTCAAGAGGACCTGCGATGGATGCCGCTTCTGCCTTCCGTACACAGGAGGCGGCACATGGGTCACGCGGTACGGTCATACTAAGGTGGGATGCACACTCGTTGACCTCTCATGGCACTGCTCCACACTTCGGGGACAACGCTTTCCATTAGCTGTGTTTTCTGATGACGTGTCATGCCGGCCCCGTCCTACAGCAGAACCCCTTTAGATCCAGACTCTTCCATTCTCTCACTGGAAGTGAAACCAGGCCACGCGGACACTTTCACAATACAACAGCCGGGAATGCACTTTTCGATAAAAAAAACACATTCCTTCCTCCTAATTTATCAAATAAATGACTCACTGAAGAACAGGGGCCAGCATTGATCGGTAAATAGCCGTTACAACAAATCTTTTACTTCGCGATACCATTACAACGCATGCATTACCACGCATGCGCTGTACATCGCAAAATCATTACTACGCATTTTTTTAGAACGCATGGTCATTTACCATGCATGCCTTTACAACGAATTTTGTTGTAAAAGTATGTATGGTTAATGACCATGAGTTCTAAAAAAATGTAGACGATCCACGTTGTAAGGAAACAGAGGCTGTTCCGTTTCCTCACAACGACGTGCACCGCCCCAAAGAGACAACATGTAGCAGGAACCACGAGGAGAGAGGAACCACGAGGAGTGAGAGGTAAGGGGGATTGGGCATGGGGTGGTGGTTACTTTTCTACGGTTTAGGGTAGTGCAGTGGTGTTTGGGTAGTGTAGGGTGTCGTGCTGGGGGTGGTGTTTCAGGGTTTAGGGCTGTGCAGTGGTTTTCGGGCAGTGTAGGGGGTCGTGCAGGGGAGTGGTGTTTCAGGGTTTAGGGCAGTGCAGTGGTGTTCGGGCAGTGTAGGGTGTCGTGCTGCGGGTGGTGTTTCAGTGTTTAGGGCAGTGCAGTAGTGTTCGGGCAGTGTAGGGGGTCGTTGGGGGGTGGTGTTTCAGGGTTTAGGGCAGTGCAGTGGTGTTCGGGCAGTGTAGGGGGTTGTGCTGGGGTGGTGATTTAGGGCAGTGCTGTGGTGTTTGGGCAAGGTAGGGGGTCATGCTGGAGGTGGTGTTTCAGGGTTTAGGGCAGTGCAGTGGTGTTCGGACAGTGTAGGGAGTCGTGCTTAGGATGGTGTTTCAGGGTTTAGGGCAGTGCAGTGGTGTTCGGGCAGTATAGGGGGTCATGCTGGGGCTGGTGTTTCAGGGTTTAGGGCAGTGCAGTGGTGTTCGGGAAGTGTAGGGGGTCGTGCTGGGGCTAGTGTTTCAAGGTTTAGGGCAGTGCTGTGGTGTTTGGGCAGTGTAGGGGTCGTGCTGGGGCTGGTGTTTCAGGGTTTAGGGCAGAGCAGTGGTGTCCGGGCAGTGTTGGGGGTCGTGCTGTGGGTGGTGTTTTAGGGCAGAGCAGTGGTGTTCGGGCACAGTAGGGGGTCATGCTGGGGGTGGTGTTTCAATGTTTAGGGCAGAGCAGTGGTGTTCGGGCAGTGTATGGGGTCGTGCTGGGGGTGGTGTTTCAGGGTATAGGGCAGTGCAGTGGTGTTCGGGCAGTGTAGGGGGTCGTGCAGGGGTGGTGTTTCAGGGTTTAGGGCAGGGCAGTGGTGTTCGGGCATTGTAGGGGGTCTTGCAGGGGGTGGTGTTTCAAGGTTTAGGCCACTGGTGTTGGGGCAGTGTAGGGGGTCTTGCTGGGGGTGGTGTTTCAGGGTTTAGGGCAGTGCAGTGGTGTTCGGGCAGTGTAGGGGGTCGTGCTGGGCTGGTGTTTTAGGGTTTAGGGCAGTGCAGTGGTGTTTGGGCAGTGTAGGGGGTCGTGCTGGGGCTGGTGTTTCAGGGTTTAGGTCAGTGCAGTAGTGTTCGGGCAGTGTAGGGGTCATGCTAGGCTGGTGCTTCAGGGTTTAGGGCAGTGCAGTGGTGTTCGGGCAGTGTAGGCGGTCATGCTGGGGCTGGTGTTTCAGGGTTTAGGGCAGTGCAGTGGTGTTCGGGAAGTGTAGGGGGATGTGCTGGGGCTAGTGTTTCAAGGTTTAGGGCAGTGCAGTGTTGTTTGGGCAGTGTAGGGGTCGTGCTGGGGCTGGTGTTTCAGGGTTCAGGGCAGAGCAGTGGTGTCCGGGCAGTGTTGGGGGTCGTGCTGTGGGTGGTGTTTTAGGGTTTAGGGTAGAGCAGTGGTGTTCGGGCAGAGTAGGGGGTCATGCTGGGGGTGGTGTTTCAGGGTTTAGGGCAGAGCAGTGGTGTTTGGACAGTGTAGGGGGTCGTGCTGGGGGTGGTGTTTCAGGGTATAGGGCAGTGCAGTGGTGTTCGGGCAGCGTAGGGGGTCGTGCAGAAGTAGTGTTGCAGGGTTTAGGGAGGGCAGTGGTGTTCGGGCAGTGTAGGGGGTCTTGCAGGGGGTGGTGTTTCAGGGTTTAGGCCACTGGTGTTCGGGCAGTGTAGGGGGTCTTGCTGGGGGTGGTGTTTCAGGGTTTAGGGCAGTGCAGTGTTGTTCGGGCAGTGTAGGGGTCATGCTGGGGATGGTGTTTCAGGGTTTAGGTCAGTGCAGTAGTGTTCGGGCAGTGTAGGGGTTGTGCTAGGCTGGTGTTTCAGGGCTTAGGGCAGTGCAGTGGTGTTCGGGCAGTGTAGGGGGCGTGCTGGGGGTGGTGTTTCAGGGTTTAGGGCAGTGCAGTGGTGTTCGGGCAGTGTAGGGGGTCGCGCTGGGGTGGTGTTTCAGGGTTTAGGGCAGTGCAGTGGTGTTCGGGCAGTGTAGGGGTCACGCTGGAGGTGGTGTTTCAGGGTTTAGGGCAGTGCAGTGGTGTTTTGGGCAGTGTAGGGGGTCGCGATGGGGCTAGTGTTTCAGGGTTTAGGGCAGTGCAGTGGTGTTCGGGCAGTGTAGGGGTCATGCTGAGGCTAGTGTTCAGGGTTTAGGGCAGAGCAGTGGTGTTGGTGCAGTGTAGGGGGCTGTGCTGGGAGTGGTGTTTCAGGGTTTAGGGCAGAGCAGTGGTGTTCGGGCAGAGTAGGGGGTCGTGCTGGGGGTGGTGTTTCAGGGTTTAGGGCAGTGCAGTAGTTTTCGGACAGTGTAGGGGGTCGTGCTGGGGCTGGTGTTTCAGGGTTTAGGGCAGTGCAGTGGTGTTAGGGCAGTGTAGGGGGTCGTGCAGGGGTGGTGTTTCAGGGTTTAGGGCAGTTTAGTGGTGTTCGGGCAGTGCAGGGGGTCGTGCAGGGGCTGGTGTTTCAGGGTTTAGGGCAGTGCAGTGTTGTTCGGGCAGTGTAAGGGTCGTGCAGGGGGGTGGTGTTCCAGGGTTTAGGTTAGTGCAGTGGTGTTTGGGCCGTGCAGTGGTCATGCTGGGGGTGGTGTTTCAGGGTTTAGGGCAGTGCAGTGGTGCTCGGGCAGTGTAGGGGGTCGTGCTGAGGGTGGTGTTTCAGGGTTTAGGGCAGTGCAGTGGTGTTCGGGCAGTGTAGGGGGTCGTGCTGGGGGTGGTGTTTCAGGTTTTAGGGCAGTGCATTGGTGTTCAGGCAGTGTAGGGGGGTCGTGCTGGGGGTGGTGTTTCAGGGTTTAGGGCAGTGCAGTGGTGTTCGTGCAGTGTAGGGGGTCGTGCTGGGGTAGTGTTTTAGGGTTTAGGGTAGTGCAGTGGTGTTTGTGCAGTGTAGGGGGTCATGCTGGGGTAGTGTTTTAGGGTTTAGGGCAGTGCAGTGGTGTTTGTGTAGTGCGCAGCGCATGCGCTGCGTCACTAGGCGACAAGTAAAAAGCATTGCACTAAGATGGCTGCCAACACTTCCTGGATTGAAGTGTTGGCAACCAATTAGAGCCAAGCTCGTGCTTGTGTAGTTAGGTCCCGCCCGGATATATAAAGGTTTTTTTCCTTTAATATCTCGAAAACTACTGAATGGATTTACACCATTTAAAAATAAGGGCGCTTTGTGAACCAAGCACTACCTTTTTGCCAAATTTGGTGTAACTCCGTTCAGCAGTTTTGGCTGTAACCGTGTCTAAAGTTTCTTATGGGAATTAACATGGAGAAAACACATTTAGGGACCCCCCTTTTTTCTTGGCCCCTGCTTGGCGAATCACCCCGAAACTTTCAGGATAGGAACTGACCGGAGTGGGACCAACGTTTTGAAATTTTGAGAAGATTCGTCAACTGGCGCCAAAGTTATTGGGAAAAGAAAAAACACTTTTTAAATAGAAACTATACTAGCTACTGGGGACCACCAGTAGATAATATATATATATATGCACTTAAAAAACCATAGGTTTCACACATGTTATAGTTAGCTGGACATTTCACTCGTAAAAAACCATTGAAATTCCCCCGTTATAGTTAGTTCAGATAACTATAACTCGCGCGACTGCAATCCACTGCTGATGACGTCACATATTACATCACTCATGACATGGTCAGTGGCATCACTCATGACATCACTGAAGACATCATCCTTGTGATAGAGTGGCGGTCGCACGAGTTATAGTTATCTGAACTAACTATAACGGGGGAATTTCAATGGTTTTTTACGAGTGAAATGTCCAGCTAACTATAACATATGTGAAACCTATGGTTTTTTAAGTGAATTTGCAAGGTTTTTTAAATGCTAATTCCTAACTATAACGTGTGTGAAACCAATGGTTTTTTAAGTGAATTTTTAAGGTTTTTTAAATGCTAAGTTATGTATGTTTTATTATATTTTTTATATATTTATTTTACAATAAGCTACCTATGTATATAGTTATAGATTGACTGTATCCTCTAATATGGAATGGCTCGTTTAAAATGTTTTTTTTTTTAAGGTTTTTCACCGTGCGCGCACCGTGCGCGCACCCCGCGATTTTTTGAAAAAAAATAAATGTTTTTTTCACCCTTCGGGGTCCATCAGGGACCCCCTGACAAAGGCTAGGGGGTCAGGAACTCTCTACCCTGCCCCCTTTTCACGTTCTCCACCTTTCTTTTTCACTGTCACACACAAAACACACAAAATGGCGGCCGACACTTCCTGATTTCGACCCATTTGAATGTTGACTGACATGTAACCACCAATCAGAATTACGCTCGCGCACGTTATGGTGCGCGCACGGTGCGCGCACGGTGCGCGCACGGTGCGCGCTTATAGATATTTATGTGCTTTTAAATGCAATTTTCTCAGGAACTACTGAACAGATTAACACCATATATACAAAAGGAACATGCCTGACCTGAGGACTACCTCTTTGCCAAATTTCAAGTAATTCTGTTCAGCCGTTCGGGCTGTACCTTCGACTAAAGGTCCTATGGGAAAATGCATGGGGAAAACGCGTTTTGGGACCCCCCTTGTTTCTCAGCCCCCGCTTGACGAATCACCCCGAGACTTTCAGGGTAGGAGCTGAGCGGAGCGCCCCATTAGTTTTGGAAATTTCGCGAGGATTCGTCAACCGGCGCAAAAGTTATTCAAAATAGAATTTTCAGATTTCCTATGGAAACACGGTCCTAACTATAACTATCTACTGGCGACCGCCAGTAGGTAATATATATATATATATATATATATATATATTCACTGAAAAAAAACATAGGTTTCAGGCACGTTATAGTTAGGAATTAGCATTTAAAAAACCTTAGAAATTCACTGAAAAAACCATAGGTTTCAGGGGCGTTATAGTTAGCTGGACTTTTCACTCGTACAAAACCATTGAAATTCCCCTGTTATAGTTAGTTCAGCTAACTCTAACTCGCGCGCCCGCAATGCACTGCTGATGATGTCACATATTACATCACTCATGACATGGTCAGTGACATCACTCATGACATCAATGATGACATCTCAAATGACATCACTGATGACATCATCCTGTGAATGTGTGTTTTTCTGAAAATTACATATGTTTTATATATGTATATCTCAAGGTCGATGGAAGAATAAATGGGTATATAAGTGTCTAAATGGATGATTTGTTTTTGAAAAATTGATTGTATAACTGACTGATTAAGTGTATCTTAGTGAATACATGGCTTAGTGAGTAATGTTTAAATGTGTAAATATCTGTATCAGTCTCTCACTTTGTGTATAAGTGGCTGCATGGGTTGGTGAGTAGCTACATGAGTGTCTATATAGGTTATTAGCTGGTTTTTTGAGTATCAGTATGAGTGTCTGTATGGTTTGGTGGGGGATATTACGTAGTGCATAGGTGCATGAATGAGTGACTCACTGTTTGTATGTGTTGAAGACAGCATGTGTGCAGGACTGTATGGGTGGATGAGTGTGTGCATGGGTGTGTTAGTGAGTGATAGACTGTCTCAATAGTGTCTTTATGAGTAACTACATATGTTTTAAACCAGTATATGTGACTATTGGTGTATATAAGTGAGTATATGTCAGAGTGAGAGATTGAAAGAGTTCCTGTATGAATAAGTATGTGTTTCTATAAGTGATTGTTTAAAAGACTAAGGGCCATATGTAGGTAGCCTAACATTTACCACTTCATAAATACCGAATTTTACCGATTCGGTATTTATGAAGTGGTAAATGATATGTAGGTAATTAGTCGGTAAATATTACCGATTCGGAAAAATTCGGTAATTACCGAATCGGTATTTACCGATTCGGTAATGAGGCATACCTTCCCATTGATGGGAAGGTATGCCTCATTACCGAATCGGTAAATACCGATTCGGTAATGGGGGAGCACATGCAAGGGTGGCAGGGTGTCACATTAACACCCTGTTGCACCCCTGATTCGGCCATGTGTGCACATGTGGCACACATACATGCCCTAAGGGCATGTATGTCTGCCACATTGCACACTTTAACGTGCACAAAAATGCTTTTATTAACCTATTCGTCATTTACCACCAACCTTTAGTTGGTGGTAAATAACGAATCCCCACGACACCCACACACTCCCCCTACATCTCATTTCTGTATTCGGAATTTACCGAATCGGTAAAATTACCGAATCGGTAATTTTACCGATTCGGTAATTTTACCGATTCGGTAAATTCCGAATACAGAAATGATCCCCCTACATCTCAGAAGCCTAAATACCGGTCGGTAACGGTATATTTACCGAAAATCGGCCGTTACCGACCGGTATTAGGCTTCCTACATGAGGCCCTGTGTATGTGTAAGTTTCTGTAGAAGTAAGTGTGGTGGTGTGTGTATAACTGTATATGCAAGTAAATGGATGTTTGATTCTTTATTAGCATGAGTGACTATGTGTGTGAGTAACTCTATGGATGAGTGGCGTTGTGTAACAGGATGTATAGGTGTGTGAGTACATATGATGAGTGAGTACATGTATGAGTGACTGTATAGGACTGTTGGTGAATGAGTGGATGTGTATGTGGATCTTAGAATTACTGAATAGGTTTTTGTAACTGGTATTGGTATGTCCATTGTTTTGAACATTGTAGTTTCTATTTTTGAATGTGTGTATCAAAGGTTATATTAGGGGAAGAGGAGGTCTGCCACTCTATCACAAGGATGATGTCATCAGTGATGTCATTAGTGATGTCATTTGAGATGTCATCAGTGATGTCATGAGTGATGTCACTGACCATGTCATGAGTGATGTAATATGTGACGTCATCAGCAGTGCATTGCGGGGGCGCAAGTTATAGTTAGCTGAACTAACTATAACGGGGGAATTTCAATGGTTTTGTACGAGTGAAAAGTCCAGCTAATTATAACGCCCCTGAAACCTATGGTTTTTTCAGTGAATTTCTAAGGTTTTTTAAATGCTAATTCCTAACTATAACGTGCCTGAAACCTATGGTTTTTTCAGTGAATTTCAAAGGTTTTTTAAATGCTAATTTCTAACTATGCCTACAGAGATAGGACATGTGAAGAAAGAAGAAAAAACGCACAGAAAGAAAAAAAAGAAATTCAGAAAGAAGCAACAGAAGTCCTCAAAGACGAAGAAAAGTGCAGGAAGAAGGATAACGTGCAGAAAGAACAAACAGAAGAGCAGAAAGAAACCTTGTTGCAAAATCATCCTGTACCGGATGCTGGATACTGGTGGTAACTGATTCTGACTAACCAGTCCTAGAGCCAGTGCTATGTTAAAAGACACTCAGAATAGAGTGAAAACACCTACATACACTAGGGAACACTATGCGTTGGGGTCCCCCTGTGATCAGCATGACCCCTCTGTAAGCCCCTAGTATATAATAGGGCAGGGGATTAAAACTACCTCTTAAAATGCGCCACAGGGCGTGTTTGCACACGTCACCTCAGGCCCCGTCCCCTCACTTCCCCACTGTGTAAACACGCCCTGTGGCCGTTTTAAGTTGGAAGATTAAGTCCCCTTGAATCCTGAGGGTCCCTAAGGTCCAACTAGACCACTAGGTACCTCCAGTAAGTGCCACAGAGCTGCGTTGCAGAGAGATGTAAAAAGGGGCACGGCCTAGACCACCTCTCTGCAACGCAGCGGAGTGGTGCTTACTGGAAGCACCTGGTGGGCTAGTTGGCCCCCAGGGTCCCTCAGGATTGAAGGGGAATTATTTCCCCAACTTAAAACGTGCCACAGGGCTTGTTTGCACACGTTAACTCAGGCCCCGTCCCCTCCCTTCACCACTGTGTAAACACGCCCTGTGGCCGTTTTTAGTTGGGATATTAAGTTCATTTGAATCCTGAGGGTCCCTAGGGTCCAACTAGCCCACTAGGTACCTCCAGTATGCGCCACAGAGCTGTGTTGCAGAGAGGTGTAAAAAGTGGCACGGCCTGGACCACCTCTCTGCAATGCAGCTCAGTGGCGCTTACTGGAATCACCTGGTGGGCTAGTTAGCCCCCAGGGGCCCTCAGGATTGAAGGGGAATTATTTCCCCAACTTAAAACGCGCCACAGGGCTTGTTTGCACACGTTAACTCAGGCCCCGTCCCCTCCCTTCACCACTGTGTAAACACACCCTGTGGCCGTTTTTAGTTGGGAGATTAAGTTAATTTGAATCCTGAGGGTCCCTAGGGTCCAACTAGCCGACTAGGTGCCTCCAGTATGCGCCACGGAGCTGCGTTGCAGAGAGGTGTAAAAAGTGGCACGGCCTGGACCACCTCTCTGCAACGCAGCTCAGTGGCACTTACTGGAAGCACCTGGTGGGCTAGTTAGCCCCCAGGGGCCCTCAGGATTGAAGGGGAATTATTTTCCCAACTTAAAACGCGCCATAGGGCGTGTTTGCACACGTCACCTCAGGCCCCGTCCCCTTCCTTCCCCACTGTGTAAACATGCCCTGTGGCCGTTTTTTAACTTGGGAGATTAAGTCCCCTTGAATCCTGAGGATCCCTAGGCGCAAAATAGCCCACTAGGTACGTCCAGTAAGCACCATTGCAGAGAGATGTAAAAAGGGGCACGGCCTGCAACCCCTCTCTGCAACGCAGAGCAGTGGCACTTACTGGAATCACCTGGTGGGCTAGTTGGCCCCCAGGAACCCTCAGGATTGAAAGGGAATTATTTCCCCAACTTAAAACGCGCCACAGGGCATGTTTGCACACGTTACCTCAGGCCCCGTCGCCTCCCTTCACCACTGTGTAAACGCGCCCTGTGGCCGTTCTAAGTTGAGAGATTAAGTCCCCTTGAATTCTAAGGGTCCCTAGGGTCAAACTAGCCCACTAGGTACCTCCAGTAAGTGCCGCAGAGCTGCGTTGCATAGAGGTGTAAAAAGGGACGTGGCCTCAGAACACCTGTCTGCAACGCAGCTCCCTGGCGCACACTGGAGATACCTGTTGGGCTAGTTGGCCCTCAGGGACCCTCAGTATTGAAGGGGAATTAATTCCCCAACTTACAGGGGGCGCATTTGAAGGGTGCTGCAAGGAGGGGGCGTGGCCTCCAGCGCGATGCCGGTCTTTTATTTATTTTATTTTTTTAAGAAGGAGGGCTGTGTGGCCCCCCTTCTTTTTCTAATTTACTGGCCCTGGGGACCCCATCCCCCAGGGCCTGCACCCTAATTGTTTTTGATAAAAAAAATTATTTGGCCCTCCCAAGGCCTTAATCGGCCCCGGGGACCCCAACCCCGGGGTCATGGCCTTTTTTTAATTTAAATTCTTTAGGAGGGGGCTGCGTTGCCCCCCTCCTCAGGCCACTTATGGCTCCGGGGACCCCATCCGCCGGGGCCGGCCTTTGTTTTTTATTATTTTAAAAATCTATATATTTATAGAAACACCTAGGACATGCTGGACAAACCGTATGTACCTATCACCATGACGATTTGCGTGATATTCATTAAAAGGCGACACATAGAGTGAATCCACATGGAATGTATTTACACCGCTAGTGAAGCTCTGACGTGTCTGACGCCCTACCGTGCCTAATCCCGGCGCCCCCGCCGGTGGGTTCTCTCCAAGTAGACACCCTTGTCGCTTATTTATACAAACATGGGTAGCTATTGACGGGCACATTTAATATACACGCACACCAAGCCATTCAAAGGGGATTCAACAAAAATTCGACCAAACTATGCAAGAAACCCTCCTCACGGTTAATAAAACACACATCCACCGCCGGATGTGTAATACTTTTTATTTTACTCTCGGGAAAGGACACAAACCTCACTTGAGAGTCACAGCGTGCTCCTGGCTGAGCCCAATGCTGTGTTACACCCACCAGTGCCCACCGATTGCCTCACACCTCTGTGTTGTATTCCACCAGCTAGTGCGTATGCTATGACACTCTCTAGCCCATGTGCACTGTAACACCACCCCGTGAATATGTCATGCCACACTTGCCTTCGCACGGTTTATATTGCCTCATCTAACGTGCCTTCCACGGTGTGTATGTTATAATGCACAGCGCTATGCCATACATATTACAATCTGGGATCCATATCTTTGTCACAGTGCATATGCAACGTTACACTCCCCAGCACATATTTTAGATTACAACTTTAGAGACTAGCTATGTAACACAACACTGCAGTGTGCATATTACACTCCAAGGCGCATATCGCATAGCACGCGCTAGTGCCTGTGCTATCTCGCGCTCTCCAATGAATCTGTCATTGCGCACAATGTATTGCATATTATATTTCACGCCCCGGTTCATCTTATATCACACTTTTTGGTGCATAGTTTATACCATATACTACATCTAGTTTTCATTTTCAATCGTGCTCTCAGGACTATGTTCTATATAACACTGCGTCCACCTACCCTTTTCACGGGCATTACATTTTGCGATGGGGGTGGAGGGTCAGGGGGTGTTTCTGCCAAGTGAGCCCGGAGTCACAGTCACAAACGTCCTCTTCTTCCTGAATAAAAGTGAGATTATGCTGCATACTTGTTTATATTTTAAGTAGTTCGCACAGACACACATTTTAAAAACAATAAAGTTCCTAAACCCACCTTCTCTGAACAGTTAGCTTGCTGCCCCATCCACCTCCTCCCTATCCTCTGTTGTCTGAATCCATGGACTAGCCTCCTCCCTCCTGCCATGCATGGTCTGATGTGCTGCCACTGCCCTCCATTTAGCATGATGTACCAGTCCACTCCTCCAGCCCTCCATTGCCCAATTCTATGGACCATCATTGACCTCCTGCTTAGCCTCTGCGCTTAGCTTGCTGCCCCTATTCTCCTTTCCCCTGCCCTCCGATGTCTTTGTGCATGCCCCTGCCCCATCCTTTTTGCCCACTATGTTCCATGGACCTGCCACTCCTATCTACTCTGAGTGTTCTGTTGAGCTGCTACTCCCCTCCCACCTGCCTAGCATTGTCAGATGACTGTAACCTGTCCCTGCCACCTCCACCCTGCCTGTCCACATGCCATGCCCCTATCCCCTTCCTCCTGTCCTCCATGGTCCATTTTACTGCCACACCCTTCTGCCCTCACTGATCTGTTGTGCTGCAACTGCTCCTCCTGCCTGCCCCGCACGGTCTGTTGTGAGGCCCCTTCCCCTGAACTCTCTTGTCTGTGCCCAGGTCCTGACCCTCCCTTCTATCCTCCATGGTCCTTTGTGCATGCCCCTGCACCCTCCTTCTTGCCCATCATAGCCATTGTGCTGCCTCTAACTCTCCCGCCTGCCGTGCATGGTCTTCTGTGCTGCCATGGCCCCTCCCACCTTCCCTGTGTGGTCAGCTAGCTGCCCCTGACCCCCTCCCACCTTCCCTCCATGTTCTATGTGTATGCCACCATAGTCTCATTGTTGCTCTCCATGGTGTGTCTTGTTTCTAGTGCCCATCCTGCCTGACCTCCATGGTCATCTTGCTGCTCCTGCCCTGCCACCTTGCCCCCAGCCCTCTGTTTCCATGTGCAGACCCCCTATTCCCTCCCTCCTGGCTTGGCTGTTCCATTGTAATGCCCCTGATCCGTCCCTCCTGCCCTTTATGGTCTGTTATGCTGCAGCTTTCTCTCCTGTCTGTCCATTATGGTCAGCTAGCTACCATTGCCTCTTTCCCATCTGTTCTCTGTTGTCCATGTGCATGGTCCTGTCCCCTCCCTATTGCTTTCTATGGATTGTTGTGCTGCACTCCCGTCCCGCATGCGCTGTGTGGTGTATTGTGCTGCTGCAAACCCTGATGCCTGCCCTGTAGGGTCAGTTTGGTGCACCTCTCCATGTCCCTCCTGTCCTCTGTTATCCGAGTCCATGTCCCTACCCCAATTCCTCCTGCCTACCATGATTCAATGTACCATACTTGCGAACATTTTGAACTTGGTAAAAGGGAGATTTTGAAAAAAAACTGGGGTATTGATTTTCCCCTTTGAGTTACATTGAAAAAGAGGAGATTGTAGACAGGAGACAGATCAAATAAAGCCCATTTGAGCTTAAAAACATTGGACGTTTCCTGGCTGAAACGGGTCTGTTGGCATGTATGGTTGTACTACCACTGCCTCTTCCTTCTGCCCACAATGGTCTATTATATTGCCACAGCCTCTCTTGCCAGTCCTGTATTGTTGGTTTGTTGCCCCTGCCCCCCTTTCCACTACCCTCCATAGTCTGTTGTGCTGCTACTGCCCTTCCTGCCTGCCCAGTGTGGTCAAATTGTTGCCTCTGCACTCTCCTACCTGCCTTCAATTTTCAGAGTCCGTGCCCATGGCCTCTGCCTCTCAACAGTATCCCAATGAACAACTAGATTAAGGCGGGAGGTGAGAGGAACATTGGTAGCATCCTGGTGTCCTAGGAGGTTGATGCCGGACTGCCCCTGCTCATCCCAGTCGTTCCAGTGCACAGCGCCAGCAACTCGCCGGACCCGCTTCGCGGGTCCCGCTTCGCGTTCAGTCACCGCGGAGGATTGCTGATTGGGATTGCCTCCCATCTGGGGGAAAAGAATCAGGACCGGGGCTGCGAGCAGCAGGGACTCCATAGTCCAGGAGTCCCTGCGAGCCCAACCACCAACACCTGGGCTGCTCTCCCTGGCCGACACGCCCCCAAGCCCACGGAAGTAAAAGACGATTGATTTCTCCCTAACAGCGGGACAACTACTTGCTTACTTCAAGGTTGATGCCGGACTGCCCCTGCACATCCCAGTCGTTCCAGTGCACAGCGAGGTACTTTCAGAACCTAACCGTTCATTAATCCAGCACATCGTTTGAGAGCACTAAGTAGCCTGGTGTAAATTCTGTTTACCAAATTTTGTTGCCGATTAATTGTTCCGCCCGATTGTGGAGATGGTTCTTACGAGAGGGTCTAAAGATAAAGTAAAGGGAGGTGGGGGAAAACGTTTAGGTCCTATGGATGACTTTATTACCAAGGCGAACAATTTTATTGACCAAAGTATCACCCTAATAGAAGGTAGGGTCTCTTTAGATCTAGCCCTGGCAAAGCGGTCATCCATGGGAAACTTGAAGAATGCAAAAACCCCTGAGACCCGCCAAATTGGGGGCTGTGGCCCCACTCCCACAGGTAGGAGAAGTCTACCAAACAATGTAGATCTATCAGCTTCACAACTTTCCGATTTTCAACTAAGTCTTGATTTAGAAAAATCCCCAGTACTAATCCCCGAAATAACCCCGGATGAAATAAGGATTACTAGAGGGAAAAGGGAGGGGGCAATTAGGAAAAGAAGAACAAAACATAATAAATCGATCCCACATGACTCTAGTACTCTAGACGAACCAAAACCTTCAACACCCACATCTGATAATCCCCACTCTGGTAAATCAGTTATTAATCAGCTTACGCATGAAAATTTAGATTCGCTTAGCGTACTTAACTCGATTTCATCTTCACCTATTTACTCGCAAAGAGACAATTTAAACCCTGTGTCAATAGCCAACATAGCAGACCTTCTAAAAATTACCATTACCCCACTCGAATTAAGGTTGTCTCGGATGGAACAACAATTACAGCTTCTTATAGACATTATGAAACCAAAACAAGTAATAGGGGGGGGGGGGATAAAAAAAAAAGAGAAAAAAATCAAACCTCCCCTTCAAAAGGCGTCATATACGCAAAAACAAACCTCTAAAAAGGCCCCTTCTGATTCTACATCTAAATTACCACATCCCGAAACAACCATCATAGAGAGAATAGAAGATCCTATTGCTAACTCCAACACTTATTCTTCTCAGAATAGTGTTATGGGAGCAGCAACGCCAGGGCCAAAAAACCCCCCTCTTAAGGGAAAAAAGACGCTCCAACAAAACAAACAGGTCCCTAACCAAGTAACAACTGATCACACCATAGCTGACACGAGGGGCTGCAAAAAAAGGTTGGCAGTTGACCTACCTCCAGAAGCAAGCCCCTATGTGGTAGTTATGGTAGGAGTTCCCGAGCTAGAAGATCACGTTGTGGAAACTACCTGGTCACTGAAAAATAAGGTGCAGTTTTGGTTAAATAACAACTGTCCCATTACTGAACCCGGGTCATCTAGGATCCTGATGGTCCGTAGAACCCCGTGGGTGGGAAATAGTAGGAAATCAATTTCGGGTGACTGTATTCTGATTTCCTTTGACCACCCATGGGTGGTGGACCACATATGTTCTTGGGAGCGTCCAAACACCCATGGCGAAATAGGTATTAGGCGTCTCTCCTTTTTTTACCCCTCCAGGTTGCCTAGGGAGGCTCAAATCACCAATGCTCCTTATTGGGAAACTATAGCCCCAGTCCACGATAATTACTTCAATCGTTGGAACACAGTGGGCCCTCGTTTCCACGAGCATGGTGGTTATAGGCCAAATCCAGGCCCACAATTTCGGGGAAGAGGAAATGACGACTGGGGCTTCCATCAATTGCGGACGCTAAATAGAGAGCCAACCCAAAGGGAAACCTGGTTTGGGATTCCCACGGACAACAGATTTAGTGTTCTTGAAATGGTCGATTGACCACCAATCAATTCCAAATCCATCGATCATAGCTCTTCTCAATTAACATCTAATTCCACAATGGATTGTTCAATCCAAGAAACAGTGTATAATGTAGATCTGCATTCTCTATCCATTCTTTTCTGGAATATAGCAGGGCTCCGTTCAAAAATCGAAGACGGTTCACTGATACATTTTTTGGAAGGGGGGAATATCATATGTCTCCAGGAGACTTGGTCCCTGACAGAGCTTCACCTCCCTGGCTATAAAACGTATTTTACGCCAGCGTTGGGCGGTGGCTTTGGAAGACCCAAGGGAGGGTTGACTACATATATTGCCAACACAATTAATGATCTTAAAACATCTTTGGTGCTGTCTGATCCAAATTTCCAACTATTGAAGCTCCTCTTTAATAAATTTGAGCCTATCCTTTTGCTCAATGTTTATAATAATCTTGATGAGGAACAATTCCTGTCTCTCATCAATTTAATTAAGGAGAAATTGGGACATAACTCTCTACTTGGTAAGGGGCCAGTCCACCTCATATGTGGAGGAGACTTAAATATCCACCCATGCCCTCACGTCTGGAAAAATAGATGTGGAATTGTGGATGAAGAGAACGCTCCTATTATGCACTTTAATCATAGTAAAGCGGGGATTGCAATGAACAATATGCTGGTTGATTTAGAACTGGAAATAGTAAACAAATTGATTCCAGATTCTAATCTTTTACAACCAACGTATGTGGGTAGGGGCTCCAGTACGACAGTGGATTATATTCTTCTCTCCCCAGGCTTATTACCTCGAGTAAGGTCCTGTGAGGTACTGTTAAACACTTTTAGCGACCAGTCTGCTCTTAGACTAGATATCCAACAATTGAAGGGACAACCGGAAATTAGTGTAATTGCCTCAACGCTCGCTCAAAATAAATTGGAGTTGGGCAGGACAAATGGTTACACAGTAAAGTGGGAGACGCTGGATCCGGAGATAATCACGGCGAAATTGGTAACGGAGTCATATTGAAATATAACCAATTGCCTTGATCCAACGTTACCTGAAGAAGCTGTTTTAACCAACTTTCTATTAATACTGGAAAAGATTAAGGAACTACTTACAATAACATCCAGGAGGTCACCCTCGATTAAAAAAGGCTGGTTTAATCATTCCTGTACCATGGCCCTGTCCAACTTAAAAAAGGAACTAAAAAAAACAGTGAGAGATTCAGAAACGATTCAATTGCTGAGGCGTCAATATGTCTCCGTACGAAAGCAAAGAATCACTGAATTAAAAATGAAATTGTGGGATGACTTACACTCTAGCGCTGTATCTAAGGATAGTTTGGCTTTTTGGCGTACTGTCAAAACTCCATATCTCTTGGGCGCAGACACCCCTAAGATAGAAGTGGCTATCGATGAGACTACGTGGGTGGCACATTTTTCTAAAATTTTTAAAAACCCAGTAAATATCAGCAAAAGACTAGAACACAGTCTCCCAAACGTCAACTACCCCATCTCCCTAACTTTTGATATCACTGAAGTTCTAGCGGCCTTGAATGCTAGCAAAAGCGGGAAAGCTCCAGGCCCCGATAGGGTCCCAGTAGACTTGTTTAAATTTAACCCGGATCTCTGGACCCCCATTTTAACTAGAGTATACATAGCAGTGGCAAAAGTGGGACTGTTGGACTCTTGGACAAAGTCTATCATGGTCCCAATTTTTAAAAAAGGTTACCGCCAAGATGTCAATTGTTATCGTCCCATTTACCTTTTAGATTCGCTAGGCAAAGTGGTCGGTAGAATTGTTCTTGAACGACTCCAGCAGTGGGCAGAGGAGGGAAACATTATTTCAGACCTTCAATTTGGATTCCGGGAGGGGTTTGGAACGGTAGAGCAGGCCCTGAACCTTAGTCTGATCCTGGGAAAATACTGCCAACGAAAAAAAGAAACTGTGTATATGGTCTACGTAGATTTATCTGCCGCTTTTGACTGTGTCTCACACACGAAACTTTGGAATATTTTGTTACTCATGGGAGTGGACTCATCTCTCGTAGATTTTATGAGAGAATTATATTCGGGCGCCACCGCTAGGGTGCATTTTGGCACAAAGGGTGAATTGACTGCGCCGTTCGGAGTGGAGCGAGGCGTCAGGCAGGGATGTGTCCTCGCCCCCTTCCTCTTCTCCCTGTACACAAATGGCCTGGAGGCGGAGATGTTGAGGGGGGCTCTGGACCTACCCCGGGTCAAACGGCGATTGATACCCACCTTGCTCTACGCCGACGACGCGGTCATTCTGGCCCGCACCCCACGCGAACTGCAAAAATCCCTAAAGAGATATGTTGAGTTCATGGGTAGCCTGGATTTACAAGTTAACGTGAAAAAAACATTTGTCATGGTAGCCGGGCGAGCCAAAAAGTGTGTAAAGAATATTTTTCTTAAAGAGCAAAAACTTGAGGTGACTACGAAGTACTGCTATTTGGGGATAATGATTGACGATAGGCTTAACTGGAGAGCAGCAGTGGAGGCCAGATGTCATTTGTTTAAAAGAGCAACAATGTCCCTGATAAGTTTTTCACAGAGGCTAGGGAAAAGGCCTCCAGTGGAGCTGTTAAAAATTTACGTAGCTAAATGCCAGGCAATTGCCCTTTATGGAGCAGGCCTGTGGGGAATCGCAGAAATCAGCACCCTTCAGGTTGCCGAAAATAACTTTTTAAGATTTCTTTTAGCAGCACCAATGAGCTCCTCAGTATATGCCCTTCATCTGGAGCTTGGTATTCCCTACCTTGAGGACCTGATAAGAATTCAACCGCTATTACTCTGGCGACGTATCTGGTCTTCCGAGAACAATGTGTTTTCACAAGAAATTCTGATGGACTCAATGGCCATAGACCACTCTGTAACAATTCAATGGTTGTGCTATGTAAAAAATTTTTTTAAGGATCTAGGTTTGGAGATCTATTATACAGATCCCCAAAAAATTAACGAATTGTCAAAGAAAGGACTTAAAAAATTGGCTTTAACGCATCTGGAGTCCCTGAGGCTGACTTCCGTGGCATCGAAACCCTCGGTTGTTCATGCTAATTTAATTCAGACCACTTACTCCATTCAACCTTATATGACAATACAGATTAGCACTTATCACAGAATGTTGTTAACAAGATTTAGACTTGACTCCTTCTTTAGGCTAGTATCCTTCCCCAAGAGTAACAGCTGGGAGAAGGTTTCCACTCCTTGTCCGTGTGATGAAGTGTCAACTCAGTCAAATTTACACACTAATCTTGTTTTGTAAATTTCATCATCCTCACAGGAGGGTCTGGTTACTACCCATATTAAAGAGTTGGGGATTAAGACAGTGTCGACTGGCGATGTTACGCCTTCAAAGCCTAGATTCCGAATTGACCTGTTATCTTGTCCTTAACTTTCTAAAATGTATTCTGAAACATAGGAATAATTTGTAAGCAGCGGTTTGATCCCAGTATTTGTAAATGAATTGAATCTTTGTAAATTCTTGGTTTTAACTATATGAGCTGATAATTGATTAGTTTTAATTTTCATTATTTTCTATTTTAAAATCTTTATTTTAACATTGTAAAAACCGAATAAAGAATTTAATAATAATAACTAGATTAATAACATTCTATATTTATTACAAAAGTGTGGAACGCCGGACGTCATCTTGATGTAATCAAAACTGTAATACCTAGAGTATTTCCGTTAGAAATTACATATATGAGAGGGTCTTATTTGCATCAAAATTATGGTTAGTGCTCTAAAAAACTAAAATGAGGACATATTTTCTGAGTTTTCAAATAGCGACAAAGAACTTTTAAATTATTTGTAATCTTTATGTTTTTTTATCATCATCATCAAATCTTTATTTCGGCCTCCAGGGCCATAAAAGAGTACAAATATACATCATTACTTAAACAAGATAAAAGACAATAAAAACAATTCATAAACAATAAATTGAGCTCATCAGGGTATAGGACTCGGTGGGAAAGACTTCAGGTGGCGCATGCGAGTAAACCACATTGATGTTAAAAATATTGCCACCGCGAATACTATTGGAGGGGAGAGGTCTGATTTCAGTATTCTAAAAGCGGGGTCAAAATGTCTAAAACCCATGTTAGTCAGAAGGGGGCGGAGCCAGTAGTTCCTTGCTCTGCGATAGGCCGGGCAGAAAAATATAATATGTAGATCCGTTTCCTCAGGGAGTGAACATATGGGGCATTGAGCAGTGTGGTTTGAGTGTGCCCACCGTGCCGTATAAGCCCTTAGGGGCAGTGTGTTGTAGCGCCATTGCATAAAGAGTTTCCTCGTTAGAGGCGGGCCCATATCATCATAAGTGAGCTCGAGACGGAAAAAGTCTTTGAATCCTAAAAAATGTGCTGTTTGTGAGCCCACTCGTGCGCTCGTAATTGCCAGATTCAGATGATAGTCATAATAAACTTTGGATATGAACCTTCGGGAGACCTTAGGGCAGGCCGATGCCGGATCAAACCACAATTCTGATCTGCCAAGTGCTTCACAGATGCGTTTAATATAACTGAGCCATGGGATTGGAATACCTTTACACAAACGCAGAATCTCCACCAGCTCAGCTCTATATTTCAGAAGATCCGGAGAAGACCAGATTTTACACCAGAAGGTCAGGGGTTTGAGACCCAGGACCTCTGAAATCGGTCTTATGCCCAGATCCAATCTTAACGGCAAAAGTGGGGTGCTAATTGGTAAGACAGTCAGTTGTCTGAGGAAATTGTTTTCCGTGGTCTGGAGCTTCAGTCCCAAAGTGTGGCCCCATAATTCAGCTCCATATGTCGCTGATGCTCTGGCTTGGGTTTTGTAAATCTGCAAGCGGGGCGCGAATGGCCTGTACGTTAATCCTTTCGCCATCCTTGCAATGCCCCCCACAAGCTGGGAGAGTTTCATATTCATCTTGGTTAAGTGAGGGTCCCATGACATGGACTGATTTAATACCAACCCCAAGTATTCAAACGTGTACACCCGTTCTAAACTTGATGTCCCTATAGAGGGGGGTGCTCGGGTCCTGGAGGGGGGATTGAAGATCATGTATTTTGTTTTTGCAGCATTGATCTCCAATCCCCGGTCCGCACAAAAGCACGCGAACCCGTCCAAGACCCTCTGGAAACCCATGGGGGATTTAGAAAGCAGCAGGGTGTCATCCGCAAATATAATTGCGGGAACCCTGCTGCCGTCAAGCCTAGGGGCGTCGATGTTACTCAGCTCTTGAAGAAAGCTTATGACCCCGTTGACAAAGAGGCAGAAAAGGGTAGGTGCAAGAACGCACCCCTGTCTGACCCCCCTGTCAACGGGGAAAGCATCAGAGAGGGAACCATCCCTGCCACACCTTACCCTGGCAAAGTTCCCCTGGTGCAGTCTCCTTAGAATCGTTAGAATGTCAGCCGGGACCCCCAGGTCCAAAAGGACTACCCACAGTTTGTCCCTTGGGACCAAATCGAAGGCGGCACGTAAATCCACGAAAACCGTGTATAGACTGCCGCCCTCAGAGAGAACCGTCTTCCAGTAGATGAGGTGCAAGCGGAAGATTTGATCAGTAGTCGAGATGCCCCTTTGGAAACCTGCCTGATATGGGCTCAGAATCTCATTTGTTTCGATCCAATCCTGGAGGCGATTTAACATGAGTCTACCAAAGATCTTTTGTGGGACATCAATAAGGCTAATAGGTCTGTAGTTGGCTGGGAGCAGAGGAGAGCCCTTCTTAAAGATTGGGACAATCTCTGCGCCCAGCCAAGTACCCGGAATAGCCATGCTTTCAAGGATAGCATTAAAGAGGATCGTAAAATAGGGCGCCCAAACATCCGGCTCCTGTTTAAATAAGTCACCAGGCATACCATCCAACCCTGGTGCCTTTCCAGATGCCAGGCCGGCTACAGCCGCGCGCACCTCTATCCACCTCGAAGAGTTTCCCCGTCCCTCCTTGCTGTGAAGTAGAGGTGGTACTAGTCGGGGCGTCCTGCGGTAGTTTATAAAGAGACTGGAAATGTTCCTGCCAGACCTTTGGTGATATATTGAATAGTGTGGCCGGGGTCAGCTCTTCCAGGCCAGAGTTAACACAACACCAGAATTTGCGTGAGTCTCCACTGGCCAGGAAGGAAGTCAATCTTGCCCATTTATCATGCTCCCATTCACTTTTAGCTTTAATGGTCAGGGATTTATAAGCTACTCTGCTTGCCCTGATTTCAACTTTACCCTTTCCCTCTTTAATGAGGAGCAAAAGTTTGGTTTTTGCCTTCCGACAAGCATTGTTAAACCAGGAGGGGAGGGAAATTTTCCTGCCAAGCCTATTTATATTTTGGGTTAGACATTTGGAAAGATGTTTGATCAAATCCTCATGAATCTGTCCCAATTGCATAAAAATGTTCTGGGGAGTTTCTTCCATTTTAAGTGCCTCAAGCTTTTCAAATATGGGAACAACCTGGGCATATAGTAAAGGTATCTTCCCATGGTGTGAGGCTAGGTGCTCCCATCTTATTCTGCACCTATTATTAGCGAGATCGAAGGAATTCTCTGCGTTGGTCCTTGGAATGTCTCTAACCTCCAACCCAGGGTGATCATAAACTAGTTGAAGGGCATTGTGGTCGCTGTCCTCCCTGGCTAAAACACTAAAGTCCCTTATGTGAGTCCATGAAGACAGGTGAACCATAACATAATCTAAACGCGATTCGCTGCCCCTTCGATTAAAAGTACATCTGGAAGGGATATCAGACTTAAACCTTCCATTGCAGGCCCTGAGACCAAATTGGAGGGACAGGGAAGTGATTTGTAAGGCTAGGGGGGAGCATGCTCTAGCAGCCGGGGCCTGTGGGGGAGGGATGGACCACAGGAGATCTTCTTCCGAGGTCAACCCCTCCATTATACCTGGGAGGGGCTCATACTGGCAGTTTAAATCGCCACCAATTATAAAGGGGGTGCCCTCCGGGTTTGTTTCCAGGACCGTCACTAGCTCCGCAATTGTAGACGATTCCTGTGCAATGTTCACTGGCCTGGCATAGATATAATCAATAGAAGATTATGAGAGTTGGGCCATTCCAACAGTACGGCTAAAATATCTGCGGAATCTGTCGGGAAAATGGAGGCCTTACACCCCAGATCAATAGCCACCCATATGGCTAGGCCTCCGGACGGGCGGCCTTTCCCCCCCCAGGTCACATGTGCTGAAAATACAGCGAAGCCAACATGGGAAATCTCCTCCCTTGCCCAAGTCTCCTGGAGCAGGCAAATATCTTTATCCCCAATAAAGGAGCTCCAGGCCGGATTGATCCATTTGGTGGCTAGGCCCGCGACGTTCCAAGATAAAATCTTGAGGGGAGACAAAACATCCGTCGCGGGATATGCAACTGGGATATGAGCCGGTTCGGAGATCGGGCCCTTGTGTGAGTTAGAAAAGGAATTAGGGATATAAGAATTCATAGCCATGGTCGAGTTAGGCGGAAAGCAGATAACCCCCACGGGACCTTCTGTATTTGGATGATTACAATCCGAGTGGGTCAAATGCTCCTGCACAGTTGGAGTATCGGGATGGGCAAGGGGAATGCAGGGCATGGTTTGATGCAGGACTACGCCACCCCCCCAAGCGGGCGGTCAATCCACCATATCTAAAGAACTAAATCTATTGTATGTGGGGAAATAGTCATAGCGAGAAGGAACCATAGAAAGGTGGTCCCTGCTGAACCCTTGGCCACCCCGTTTCCCTCTCCTGCCAACCAGTACCCAGCGATCTTCCTCCCGGTCGGGCGTCGTGTCCGGGTAGAAAAATGACAGTGGGTAGGGTTGGATAGGGGATCCCTGGGTGGTTTGAGGCCACCTGCAAATATGAGAAACCGTGCGGGGGTCCCTGACATTCATCAGTACACAGTCTCCTTTGATAGATTTGCTAGTATTTCCCAGCCATGGGGCCCTCCTCACCATAAGAACCTCGCTATAAATACCCTGGGGAAGGGGTCTATTAAGAGAGAGCCAGTGGATGACCTTATTTTTTAGAGCATCAACTGGTTCTTTAGCAAGAGGTCCTAGTTCGGGGATGCCGGTTAAAATGACAGTGTAGGGGGCAGCCTCCGGCGGCAGATGGATTGGCCTGTGTCTAATGTCAGTATCTTGCGTCCCTGCTATAGATTCCAATGCCAACCCATGAGAACTGGAATCGGTAGTACAAGGTACGGTCGAGGGTTCGATTATGTGAGGGATAGGTGCAATGAGGTTGCGTGGCTGGGAAAGCTTAGATGGAGGACAGCCTTCTTTTACTGGAAGTGTTTGGGTGGTGTTTACCTGATGGCTATCTGGTCTAGGTACTTCTAGGAGTGATTGGATTCCCCTCTGGAGGTTCACTAAAGATGTTTCTATTAGAACCAAACGGTCTAGTAGTGGAATAAGTGATTTCTTCAGGAGTGAACTTAGATCCAAGGAAGAGAAGCCAGCCACAGATGGTGTTGGGTTATGATTCTGAAGTGTATAGGCAGGTATATCTAGTGGAACTGACCCTGTTTCAGTTGGTCTTAATTGATTAGGTACACTCCTTAAGTTAGGCTTGGCAATTTTGGGCTTTTGCCCTCTGATAGTTTGCGCCTTTCTTTTCCTCTTCGGGATTGCACCTTCCCGCTCCCCTTGGCTAGGTTGTTTAGTTGGAGAATTGCTACAAGGGGTATTAGCCTGATCAGGGATTAGAAGGTTTGTATTATGTTGAGCGGGGTGCGATCTAGGTGGAGGAAGGGAAGAAATACTTAGCTCAGTTGGGGCTGAAATGTCGTAATCAGTAACAGAAGAAATCAGCAAATCTGGTTCAGAGATACCGGATTCAAGGGCTGCATTGGGTGACGTGAGGTCATGGGCGTGAGCTGGAGAAATAGCCTGTGCAAGAGGTCCCAAGGAGGATCTCCTTACCCAATCAATCTCCTGAGAAATGCGCCTTTCTAAGATA
Source organism: Triturus cristatus (assembly GCF_964204655.1). Lineage (NCBI taxonomy): Eukaryota > Metazoa > Chordata > Amphibia > Caudata > Salamandridae > Triturus > Triturus cristatus. The sequence continues at coordinate 58,870,730 of NC_140579.1, forward strand.
GAAATTTTGTTGATCAGCAAAGAGCCAGCCTTAGCGAAATACCTATCCAAAGTGCCGGAGGCAGCTCGAGCAGCGAGCGCAGATTTACTTCTGGTTTCTCTAGCAGACATGATAGGGATCAAGCGGGGAACCTCAAAAAGCCCTTGGCTTACCACAATGAATGAAAGTAATGGGGCCTGGGCCTGGCTCGCCCGTACTCGAACGGCCTCAAACGGCCCGCTCTTTGCCCGGTCTTCTCCCCGGGCTGAGTCCCGCGCGCGTCACGCTTGCGCGCGGAGTCAGGGCTGTACTAAAACAGGCGAAGGGGCGGAAAGGGAGGAGTCGGGAAGAGGAGACAGCTGCGATCACCGCCAAGCAGCCTGGTCCTCGCAGTCCTGGTTTACGATGGTCCTGGTAAGTAGCACCCCCCAAGCAGCACAGCGTCCTCGCACAGAGCCCACAATGGTCCGGCAACAGTGGCAAGCCTACGAGCGGCTCCCGCGAAGCGGGGGCCGCGAGGCGTCAAGTACCGTCTGAGGGAGGAGTCGGGAAGAGGAGACAGCTGCGATCACCGCCAAGCAGCCTGGTCCTCGCAGTCCCGGTTTACGATGGTCCTGGTAAGTAGCACCCCCCAAGCAGCACAGCGTCCTCGCACAGAGCCCACAATGGTCCAGCAACAGTGGCAAGCCTACGAGCGGCACCCGCGAAGCGGGGGCCGCAAGGCGTCAAGTACCGTCTGAGGGAGGAGTCGGGAAGAGGAGACAGCTGCGATCACCGCCAAGCAGCCTGGTCCTCGCAGTCCCGGTTTATGATGGTCCTGGTAAGTAGCACCCCCAAGCAGCACAGCGTCCTCGCACAGAGCCCACAATGGTCCAGCAACAGTGGCAAGCCTACGAGCGGCTCCCGCGAAGCGGGGGCCGCGAGGCGTCAAGTACCGTCTGAGGGAGGAGTCGGGAAGAGGAGACAGCTGCGATCACCGCCAAGCAGCCTGGTCCTCGCAGTCCCGGTTTACGATGGTCCTGGTAAGTAGCACCCCCCAAGCAGCACAGCGTCCTCGCACAGAGCCCACAATGGTCCAGCAACAGTGGCAAGCCTACGAGCGGCACCCCAATCCAGTTGACCACTTGATTAAATGTTGCACCTTGGCGAGAGGATGTGGTGTTACTTCCAGAGCTGCAGACTTTGCAACTGGGGAACCAGGTTGGAGTTTCTGCTTCAGCTCAACATTCTGTGATTGTGGTCAAATCACTTAATCTCCCCATGTCTACAACCAAAATGAATTTGATCTTGTGTGATGTAACCAATGCTCATGTAAAGCATTCCAATACCTGACAAGTCTGCACTATATAATACTGCAAATACACAAAAAATAAGTGTTTTGCACACTTCTGTCATTGGGCTACATGTGGGCTACATCTGGGTGATATTTGTGCTGCATTTAGGCACTTTTGTGTCTGGTGGCCATCTTGCGAGATTTATTTGTTATGAAGTTTCCTAATTTCCGCATTTACTACAGTCTCCTCAGTAGGAAATGCTTTCAGTTTTTTACTTTGATTCCATCAAGAAGGTATTCAGATATGTCACACATTTGCCATAAATTCTGAATGTTAGCACTCTAGTTGCTCATTAGATCACTGTAGTAAAACTACTGCTCACCAGGGAAGTCTGCTGCTGGTATTCAAAGTGCATGTTTCAGTCTGCATGTCAGAATTTGTTTATGAAATAGATGAGGATTTGAGAAGTCCAAATGTGCCCTAATTTTTCTTTCTGCAGAACTAATCATAATTTCTATGGCAAAATGAACCCCCTCATTTTGTTCCTTTGTAAATTAAATGTTTTAAGTGTTACCACTTTATTCCATTCAAGATGGCTTCAGGTGTGCCATACTTTTGTCATAAGTAAGACTGTTAGCGCTCTAGTTGTTCGTTAGAACACTCTGGGACATTCTGTCATTGGGCTATACCTGGGCTACATCTGGGTGATATTTGGGCTACATTTGGGCTCTTTTGTCTCTGGTGGCCATTTTGGGAGACTTATTTGTTATGATGTTTCCTAATTTCCTCATTTACTACAGTCTCCTCAGTAGGAAATACTTTCAGTTTTTTACTTTGATTCCATCAAGAAGGCATTCAGATGTGTCACAAATTTGCCATAAATTCAGAATGTTAGCACTCTAGTTGCTTATTAGATCACTGTAGTAAAGCTACTGCTCACCAGGGAAGTCTGCTGCTGGTATTGAAAGTGCATGTTTCAGTCTGCATGTCAGAATTTTTTAATGAAATAGAAGAGGATTTGAGAAGTCACTCAAAATGTGCCCTAATTTTTCTTTCTGCAGCACTAATCATACTTTCTATGGGAAAATGAACCCCCTCATTTTGTTCCTTTTTAAATTAAATGTTTTAAGAATTCCCACTTTATTCCAACCAAGATGGCTTCAGGTGTGCCATACGTTTGTCATAAGTAGGACTGTTAGCGCTCTAGTTGTTCTTTAGAACACTCTGGGAAGCTGCAGTAGAACACAAAGGAATCAACTGACAGTCTCTACCCTTGTTGGATGTACATGTTTTACTGAGAATGTCAGACTTCATTCTCACATGACTGAGAAAGATAATGTGAATTTACAGAAAATATGCTCTCAGTTAGCTTATAGATCACCTTCCAAACCTCTGTGGGAAAAGCATAAGAAAATAGTTTTCTCTCAAACATGATTCATGATATCACAGCAGAAGGCTTTTTCACATAGTAAAATCACCTTAGAACACACCACAATTCCTAAAATGAGTATGGTACCATCAACAAATGATTTATAATGTAACTAAAGTCTTAAAACCTTCTATTAACTGCAATGCTTTTTAATGAGGTGCTATCATGTATATTGGTCCCAAGATGGCTGCCAACAATTCTTGGATGAAGTGCTGACAGCCAATCAGATCTCACGATGAGATGTGTGGTCAGGCTCCGCCCAGATATATATGTGATTTTACTTTTGATTTTCTCAGGAACTACTAAACGGACATGCCTGACCTGAGGACTACCTCTTTGCCAAATTTCAAGTAATTCTGTTCAGCCGTTCGGGCAGTACCTTCGACTAAAGGTCCTATGGGAAAATGCATGGAGAAAACGCGTTTTGGCACTACCCTTTTTTCTCAGCCCCCGCTTGCCGAATCACCCCGAGACTTTTAGGGTAGGAGCTGAGCGGAGCGCCCCATTAGTTTTGAAAATTTCACGAAGATAAGTCAACCGGTGCCAAAGTTATTCAAAATAGAATTTTCAGATTTCCTATGGGAACTCGTTCCTGCTAATAACTTTGGCGCCATTTGACAAATCTTCACAAAATTTTCAAAACGAATCGTTCACTCAGGTCAGCTCCTGTCTTGAAAGTTTTGGGGTGATTTGTCAAGGGGGGGCCGAGAAAAAAGGAGGTCCCAAAACATGTTTTCTCCATGTTAATTTCCATAGGAAACTTTAGGCACACCTACAACCTGTACTGCTGAACGGAATTACACCAAATTTGGCAGATAGCACACTTTTTTTAAATGCTGTATTTCCATTCAGTAGTTTTTGAGATATTTAAAGAATTACAGATATCGATATTTGAGAATTGTGAGATCTGATTGGCTGAGCCTCTGAGCACAAGCTTGCCTTTGATTGGCTGCCAACACTTCAAACCAGGAAGTGTTGGCAGCCATCTTGTGCTTCAGACCGAGGGAGAAGGAAAAAGGTGAGAGATAGATTAAAAACAAGAAAAGGGGGCAGGCTAAAAACACCCTGACCCCCCAGGCTTGTTCAGGGGGACCCACAGGGACCCCCAGGCCCCAAAAAAGCAATGAATATTTTTACATTTTCGTCCGGGTCGCGCTGGGTGTACGAACGTAGTGCGGTCTCCCGTGCTTCGTTTTTTAAAGCCCCCAGATGGGCCAGGTCCCGGGCCAGGTCCCGGGTGCAATCCTGCATTCTGTAGCGGGGTCCCCCCCGGAAGGGGCCACTTCCCCAGGGCTTTATATTTTATGTGTGGGGGCACGTGGCCCCCTGCAGCCTCGGGGACTGCCACCTCCCCGGGACATCATTTGAATAGGGTGGGGGGCCTCGCGGGCCCCCCAAGCCCCGGTGACTGCCACCCCGCCGGGGCTAAAATAAATCATAAATAAAGTGTGTGGGGAGCTCGAGCCCCCCATACTGTCCCAGGGACCACCACCTCCTTGGGGCACTGTTTATTCTAATGCGGGGATCTGTTATGTACCCCTGGGCCTGGGGGACCACACACGGGGCTTTAAACACTTGGTAGGGGGGCCACGCGGCCCCCCTCCTGGAGCCCTTGATGGCCCTGGGGACCGCCACCCCCTAGCGCCGGCTCCTGCAATGTCCCAGGGTGCCTACCCCGTGGACATTGCCGTTTGCTATGGCAGGCCAGGAGCATTGCTCCCGCCCTGCCATAGCAAACACTGCTATGCTTCATTGAAGCGAGAGCACGAAAACCTGTCTCGCTTCAATGAAGCAAGGCAGGATTGCTTTTGATCAAGGGGAGCTGCCTGTCAGTAGCTCCCTTTGCTCAAAAGCAATTCTGGCTCCTGCAGGAGGCAGGGAGCCGGCGGTACCGTGGGGGCATTGGGGCTCCCCCAACGGTCTCCAACAGTGAGACCAGGCCCCGGGGGATGGGGTCCTTGGGGCCAGAAGTGGCTTTGGAGGGAACCCACGTGACCCCATCCCCAATAATTAAAGAATACATTTTTTTTTAAACGGAAAGGCTGGCCTTGGGGGATGGGGTCCCTGGGGCTGTAATTGGCCTTAGGAGGGGGGCCACACGACCTCTCTCTAAATATAAATTAAAAAAAAAATTCTGGTCATGCCCCGGGAGATGGGGTCCCCGGGGCCTAAATTGGCCTCAGGAGGGGTACCGCGGGGCCTCTTGGCGCACTGCTGGTGGGGCGATGATCAGGACACAAATAGACTTCATCCTCTGAGCAGCAATGCGCCAGGAGCCGCGTTTGCAGAGTGGTGTAAAAAGGGGCGTGGACTCGGACCATCTCTCTGCAATCCAGCTCTGTGGCACTTACTGGAGGTACCTGGTGGGCTAGTTTGGCCCCAGGGACCCTCAGTATTCAAGGGGAGTTAATTCCCCAACTTACAACGTGCCAGGGGGCGTGTTTGCAGAGTGGTGGAGAAAGAGGGCGTGGCCTGGTATGAGAAGTTAGCAATCCTGCTGTGTGGGACTTACTGGAGGTAATAGGAGGGGTCGTTGGCCCCCAAGGTTGATGTTGGGGCTAACTACCCCTCCTGTTACCTCTAGTAAATCCCACAAAGAGGGATTGCTAAGAGGAGTTGGGAGGCTACGCTCACCTTTCTCCACCACTCTGCAAACTCGACTGCTATGTTATAGTTGCAAATTAGCATTGAAAAAACCTTAGAAATTCACAGAAAAAAACAAAGGTTTTAGGGACGTTATAGTTAGTTGGACATTTCACTCGTATAAAACCAGAGAAAGTTGAACTAACTATAACTCGCGCCCCCACAATGCACTGCTGATGACGTCACATATTACATCACTCATGACATGCTCAGTGACATCACTGATGACATCATCCATGTGATCATCTGATGCACATCCTCACACCCTAATAAAACCTTTCATACACCCACTCTAAAATACAGACTACCAATATGAAACCATACACACACCAATAGTAGTTAGTACATACCCGCTCAATGATTTATACGTCTACACACACATCCACCCACTAACCCATACAACCACTCATACGTGCAGTCATTCATCAATACAGCCACTAATATATCCACTCATACACCCATATAGACACTCGCACACTGCCACTCACCCAAAGAGTTACTCAAAAACCTAGTTAGTCACCCAAAGAATTAATTACACTGCCATTTACTCCCCTATACAGTTATACACACACCACGTCACTTATTTATACAGACACGTACTGTCTTCAACAATTACTGACATAGCACACACTTATCCATGCAGCCACTGTCACAATCACTCACTGTCACATACACTCACTTATATACTCAAACACTCATAAATACTGCCTTTCACATATGTAGTTACTTACACATATACCACTAACACATCCATTCACTCACCAACACAGCCATACGCACACTCACTCACGCACACTCACTCACTCATACACTCCCTAAAACTCGCACTTATAAACGCATACACCCAGTGAATCACCCACTCACATATCCATGCAGGGAGTCACACAGCCCCCAAACACACAGACACTCAGGCACCCATACAGACAACCAATCATTCTTGAATATACCTTAGCATATATAGATATAACGTTCTTGAAATTTTTAGAAACACTCAGTCACTGGATGAGGTCATCAGTGATGTTATCAGTGATGTCATTTGAGATTTCATCAGTGATGTCACTGAGCATGTCATGAGTGATGTAATATGTGAGTAAAATGTCCAACTAACTATAAAGTCCCTGAAACCTATGTTTTCTCCAGTGAATATATATATAAGTTTATATATATTATCTACTGGCGGTCGCCAGTAGATAGTTATAGTTAGGACCTATTTTCCATAGGAAATCCGCAACATTCTATAGGGAATAACTTTGGCGCCGGTTGACGAATCTTCGCGAAATTTTCCAAACTTTTGGCCAGCTCCGGTTCGCTCCTATCCTGAAAGTTTCGTGGTGATTCGTCAAGCGGGGGACGAGAAAAAAGGGGGTCCCAAAACACGTTTTCCCCATGCATTTTCCCATAGGACCTGTTGATGCAGCTACAGCCCGAACTGCTGAATGGAATTACACCAAATGTGGCAAAGAGGTAGTCCTCCGCTCAGACTCGTGCCTTTTGCTTAAATGGTGTAAATCCGTTCAGTAGTTCCTGAGATATTCAAAAGTAAAAAGATAGATATATCTAGGGCCGCGGATCCACCCGAGCATGAGCTTTATGCTAATTGGCTGCCAACACTTCTGAATCAGGAAGTGTTGGCAGCCATCTTGTGCCTCGGTAGAACCAAGGCACAAGAAAGCACAAAAAAAACAGCAAAAAACACAAAAGGGGGCAGGGTAGAAACACCCTGACCCCCTGGGCCTGCTCAGGGGGTCCCACAAGGACCCCTAAGGCCAAAAAAAAAAGAAAAAGATTTTTTTTAAACCGCGGAATGCGCTTAGGATCCCGCGCTTCATTTACAATTAGCCCCTGGGGTGGCCAAGTCCCGGGGCCTGAGGTGACATGTCTGCAAACACGCCCTGTGGTGCGTTTTAAGTTGGGGAATTAATTCCTCTTCAATCCTGAGGTCCCCTGAGGGCCAACTAGCCCACCAGGTACCTCCAGTAAGCGCCACGGAGCTGCGTTGCAGAGTGTTGTAAAAAGGGGCGTGGTGTCTGAACACCTCTCTGCAATGCCGCTCCCTGGCGCGTACTGGAGGTACCTGGTGGGATAGTTGGCCCCGAGGGGACCTCAGGATTGAAGAGGAATTAATTCCCCAACTTAAAACGCGCCACAGGGCGTGTTTGCAGACATTTCACCTCAGGCCCCGCCCCCTTCCTTCACCATTGTGCAAACGCGCCCTGTGGCGCGTTTTAAGTTGAGGAATTAATTCCCCTTAAATCTTGAGGGTCCCTGAGGGCCAACTAGCCCACAAGGTACCTTCAGTATGCACCAGGGAGCTGAGTTGCAGAGAGGTGTTCAAAGGCCACGCCCCTTTTTACACCTCTCTGCAACGCAGATCTGTGGCGCTTACTGGAGTTACCTAGTGGGCTAGTTTGACCCTAGGGACCCTCAGGATTCAAGGGGACTTAATCTCCCAACTTAAAATGCGCCACGGGGCGCGTTTACACACTGGTGAAGGGAGGAGACGGGGTATGAGGTGACATGTGCAAACACACCCTGTGGTGCGTTTTAAGTTGGGGAAAACATTCCTCTTTAATCCTGAGGGACCCTGGGGGCCAAGTAGCCCACCAGGTGCTTCCAGGAAGTGCCACTGCGCTGCGTTGCAGAGATGGTGGTACAGGCCGTGCACCTTTTTACATCTCTCTGCTACGCAGCTCTGTGGCGCTTACTGGATGTACCTAGTGGGCTAGTTGGACGCTACAGACCCTCAAGATTGAAGGGGAAATATTTCCCCAACTGAAAATGCGCCACAGGGCGTGTTTGCACAGTGGTGAAGGAAGGGGATGGTGTAGGAAAGTGGCTCTAAATTTACTGGACCGAAGTAAAATCAGCCGAACTACGAATTCCGATATACTCACCTGTAATCAGGAGAGACTTCATATCTTTAATGCCAGTACTGATCCTGAAAAGTAATTCTAACCATACTTACCAGTAAGTTCCATAGGCTAACATTGACTGGTTTCACTTGGAAATTCTTCTAAGTGTGGAGTTTTGTAACGTACAAATATTCCTCTAAAATCAGCCGAACTGCGAAATCTGATTTACTCACCTGTTATCAGGAGAGAACCCAGTGCTGCATCTTTTAGCCCAGCACTGACCCTGAAAAGTAATTCTAAATGCACTTACCAGTAACTTGTATTTCCTTCCATAGGAGTCCATTGTGTGGTTTTCAGCAGAAAAGTTTCTAAGTGTCGATTTTTGGAACGTACAAAAATACCTCTATAATCAGCCGAACTACGAATTCCGATTTACTCACCTGTTATCAGGAGAGACCTCAGTGCTGAATCTTTAAGGCCAGTACTGATCCTGACAAGTAATTCTAACCATACTTACCAGTAACTTGAATTTCCTTCCATAGGCTAACATTGACTGGTTTAACTTGGAAATTTTTCTACGTGTGCAGTTTTGGAACTTTAAAATATTCATCTAAAATCAGCCGCACTACAAACTCTGATTTACTCACCTGTTATTAGGAGAGACCTCAGTGCTGCATCTTTCAGCCCAGTACTGATTCTGAAAAGCAATTCTAACACTTATAAATTCACCCAGGCACTCTCCTTGCAGTACTCTAATCATTCAGTCAGTATCCAAGTACTCATGCAGCGAGCCAGGCATTAGCACATGGACCGCCTCAAACCCCTATCCACTATGCATGCAGTATCCTAACTAAACAACACACTTATAGTTCTGCACTTATACATTCAACAAAAAAAACAATATTTCAGTTTCAATTTTAAAAAACATTTTTATTTCCATTTATATTAAAAACATATAATGTAATTTAAAAAATAAAATATGTAAAAATAAAGTTACAAAACTGTAAAAATCAGTATAAAAAAATACATATAACTATTATTACATTTAAAATTCATCATTTAAAAAACCTTCGAAATTCATTGCCCAAACCATAGGTTTCAGACATGTTATAGTTAGGAATTAGCATTTAAAAAACCTTAGAAATTCACTGAAAAAACCATAGGTTTCAGGGCTGTTATAGTTAGCTGAATATTTCACTCGTACAAAACCATTGAAATTCCTCCGTTATAGTTAGTTGTATTCACTATAACCCGCGCGCCCGCAATCCACTGCTGATGACGTCACATATTACATCATTCATGACATGGTCAGTGACATCACTGATGACATCTCAAATGACATCACTGATGACATCACTGATGACATCATCCACGTGAAAATCAGATACACCTCATCATACACTAGTATAACCTTTCATCACTCACTGTAAAATACAGAGTACCATATTTGAATCCATTGACACACCAATACAAGTTTCTAAAAACCTACTCAGTGATTCCTAGATCTACACACACATCTAAGCACTTACCTATAGATTCACTCATACATGCTGTCAATGATCAATGGAACACTATCAAATATACTTATACACCTATATCGACATTACACACCAGCACACATCATATTCACTTATGCAGTCATCCTACTCATTTATGCAAACAACAAATCCTACTTACATTTACTCAGCTACACACATATACAAACACCACTTCATTTATTCACATAGATAGCAACTCATACTTAGTGTGTTATAAAATCACTATTACAAGTATACAGTTATCCATATAGTCACTCATAAAATCACTGAGTCTTATGTATACTTATTTATATACAACAACCGTCACATACACTGCCTTTTATTTTTCTAGTTTGTTGGATATGTACCTTTAAGAGATATATTTGCTCACCAGCACACCCATAAAGATATTCACTCACCCAAACAACTGTTATAACATGTAGTCTTAACCTCAAATACCTACTGAATCAACTATTCACACATCTTTCGGCAGTCACACACACCCCACCGAACCACACACACATTTACTCTCCCATACAAATACTCAGTTAACTAATCAACAACTAATATAGACTTTCACATAACTAGTAACCAACTGGTACAGCAGTATACAGAACAACTGACAAAGTGATACAAATATTCACACAGTTTGTAACTATCCAATATATTTAGTGAGACACTATAAAATAGTCAGGTAAACAGTCAATCACACTGCTTCTAAATCCTCCATCCAGATATTTATATTTATATATCCACTCATTCTTCAATGCAGATTGCTATATATTTCATACATATTTAAGTAACAAACCAAACCACATTCACTGGATGATGTAATCAGTGATGTCATCAGTGATGTCATTTGAGATGTCATCAGTGATGTCATCAGTGATGTCACTGACCATGTCATGAATGATGTAATATGTGACATCATCAGCAGTGGATTGCGGGCGCGCGAGTTATAGTGAGTACAACTAACAATAACGGAGGAATTGCAATGGCTGTGTACGAGTGAAATGTTCAGCTAACTATAACAGCCCTGAAACCTGTGGTTTTTTCAGTGAATATATATATATATATATATAACTCAATGTGCTCCAGCTTTTCAGAACACCAAAGCACAAGCCCGTGTGAATGTTGCAGGGGATTTATTTCGCTGCAGACAGCGTGCCCAATGCGTTTTGGGGAACATTTTCCCTTGGTCATGGGACAGAAAGTTTACGTAGCAGCTTAGTTTGTGATTTACATAACAGTGCATTCAACTAACATGAACAAAGGACTACAATATAGATATTAGAAGGGAAACAACATGGGTGCCATATTAGAGTAAATACACATTATACACTGGCTCATGAGCATAGTTAACTACTCCATAACGTATGCAGAATTAGAACATCCTATGTAACATCTACAAGATGGCTGCCATGATTTTTTAAGGGGTCAGTTATCATTATGCACTGCTTTGTTGCAGACAATGGTTCGGAATTGTCTATATGTTATTTACTTTGATTTGTGAAAAGTGTCTCATACCTAATTTCCTAACAAAGGTCTCTATACATTTGTTATGTCATGCATACAAGTTCATTATTGAGTAAATGCAGTTGTACAAAGCATGTTCTAATGTTGCATGCGTTATGCAGCTGTTTTATTTTGTTCATGTTATTGGCGCTAGGCAGCAAATTGTGCACCAGCGCAGGAGGAAAAGACAGGAATGCACCGTATTTCATAAATGCAGTGTATTCCTGCCCTTTCACATTTGCGTAGGATAGCGCGGCAAGATGTGTGGCGTTGCCCTACACCAGTTCCCATAAATGAGGCCCATAATGAATCACAAAATATAACCTCAGCCCAATAGCAAGTTAAAATAAACTTACGGCCTAAACCTCTACAAACTAACAATAACTAAATAATTAACATGAAACTGATACTTTTTTTTCCTTCAAACCGAAAAGAAATCACCTGCTCCAAATTAAAACTATCCCAACTGAAAAACTGCAAAACAGTGTGAAGCATCTAAAAAGTACAAAAAGTAGAACTGGTTACATCATTTTATAAGTAAATAACAAACCTGTAAACTTTAATTTTCTTTCTTTATTTGTACTATTTCAGCACTTTCAGATACAATGACAGAGCGAGCCCAATACATAACATTCCAGGAATTAAAACAATTACTAAGGGCCTCACTTTGATGGTGGTTGGACCGCACACCGACAGGCTGTCAGTGGCGGTCCGACCACCAACTGCCCTTAATTCCAACCCCCAGATTACAATCCTAGCAGTCGGACCCTCAGTGATCCCGACAGGGCAGCTATAGGAATCGTATTCCCAAATGGCAACGGCACATGGTGCATGGAGGTGCAGGACATGCTCCATACCACATAAGCTTGTTCTGAGTCCAAGGAAAAGGTCCTGTGGTATGGAGCACTTTCCAACCGCCAGCATGTCGGTTGGTCAGACTTCCGCATGCTTGTCGAGCAGTCTCCTGACCACGGCAACTGTGGACAGCGGTCACACTGACCGCCATCAAAATGAGGGCCTTAGTCACATGCAACCATGAAAATGAAATGACAGAAAATGTGAATTGGAAAGGTTCCAAATATCATTCTAATGTGTGCTACGGGAGGGCCATTACAAAAGATGATGTTGTTATTCATGGAAGAGAACATGACCACCCACCCCATGTGACAAAAATAAAAGTAAGGGATGAATTGAAGGATATAAGAGAAGCAACTACTAGCTCCCAGGAACCAACATCCTAAAATGTGTACTCCCTAAAGTCCCCAAACAAAGCACAGGCCAACCACCATCTATACCCACTTTAAAACACTGAATTGCACAAACTAAAAAAGCAACCAGCGATACTCCTCCTGCCCCTAGAAGATATCAAGCCCTAAAAATACTTGATAATTTAACAATTAAACAAAATGAGGAACCTTTCTTTTTACATAACAACCTAAACAAATTGTAATATTCTCTACAGCAGATAACTGTCAAACCTAGATGATGGATGTCCCAAACCATTCGCTCAGATATACACCATACATGGTGAATATCAAAACGCAAGTATCCCTTTTTAAATATGCCATACTACTAGAACTATTTTCACTAGAATCTAAAACGTTATGCAGGGTGATCCAGACTAAACATCTTATACACACAATCATTACTTCACATTCATCTATAAAATAAATGGAATTTTACATTAAAAAGACACTAAACAAAGTTAAAAACCTATATATTCATATTTAAACATTAACATATACAATATTTTATCACTATTAATAATTAATATAATTTTTAATATTTACTATTATTCCTAAACTTCGAAATATGAAATAAAAATTAAATCCTAATCCAAAATTAATAATAATAAATTAATGCAAATATAAAACCAATTTTTACCATTAAAATTAAAAAGAATATTTCTGCAATGACATTATAATATTCTGTCTGACAGAACTTACAAATATTTTAATTATGAATTTTCTTTTCACAAACTGTAACATTTATATTTTTTATTTTATAAAAAGTAAACTTAATACACTTTACTAAATGTTATTATAATATATATTTTATATTTTATTTTGTGCATTTAAATATTTATTTAGATATTTATAATTAAAATATAACTTTTTAGATGTATCATAATGAATATATTTTATTGAATCATAAATTATTAATGTAAAAAAGAAATTAAAAAATATTGCATTAATTTGCATTTCAAAATTAAATATACAATAAAATATACACTTTTCAAAAATCTCCTCAACCTTATCCCCTACAAACCCAATATCCCACTGCCAAAAATAAAATGATGAAACCATTATTTGTATGCATTAATACAAGAAAAAACACAAATTGAAACAATTTCATGATTAATAAATTAAATTACTAAAAACACAAATAAATAAATGTATAAACATATCAATTAAACACAGTACAATACATTTCTTACAAAATATCACTTACTAGCAATATTACATGCACCAATATTTTCTAAACCGATATTTTTTATGATATTAAAAACAACACTTGAAAGGATATTTTTACCTTTGATATTCCTGTTGACGATATTTTTGACATCCTTATATTCTTGACACAATATTTTTGTATCAAGATATTTTTATTCCATGTTTTGTCTAAACACCGCCCTTGCTGCAGGGTGTCTCAGTCCGGACGTAAAGACTAAGGGCAGATGGGATGAGGGCATCACCTGTTTGGTCCTGTTCAGGCTCGTTAAGGCTGATGACCAGAGATGGTGCAGTTTTACAATCCACAAGCGCATTCCAAGACACAGCCATACACAAAATCATGCATACTAACACTAAACAAACACACACCAGTTTCAACCAACACAGAATATCACTCAAGCTTTCACTCACTCATTAAACTTAATCCAACTCATTGCAACATACACTTGTACCCCTACAGCCACACACTCCTACATAAACCACAACACTGTACTACAGCAAAAGAAAAAATACATTTAGCTTATTTACCCATGAAACAAAACACACACAAGTAATTTCACAAAATCCAACCTTCACTAATAAACACTTTCACCACCCTCTGGCTTCTCCTAGCATTCCCCATGCAACCCGTCCAAACCCTTTCTTCTAACATCTATAATACCACATTAACACATAGCCTTCATTTTTTTGCAAACACAACCAATGAAAACACTCTTTCAAAATCTCATCCACCATTAAGGCACACGTATGCCCCTTCCCAGCCTACAACAATCTCTCAAAAGATTATTTTTCAAACCTGCACACTACAGAGAAACTTGGCTGTCAAACACTATGCCACCTTCACTCTGTCAACCGACTCGACTCACCACTCCCTCACCCACAAATCCTACACCTCAATCACTACCAACACACCACAGAATACTGCCCCACTAAAACAAAACCGCACACATCCAAAATTCACCTAAACAATATCTGACACTTTCTAAACCCTACCACCATCACAACACACCTACCGTAAGAAATGGGGTTACTGGTTAAGGGAGGCATGACCCTACTCAAGCAGCAACCACAATCCTTGCCAGGGTGAAGTGACAAGGAAACCCTAAATTAACCTGCGCTTAACCCTCTGGTAGCTTGGCACAAAGCAGCCAGAGGTAATGTAAGGGCAATGTGCAAAGTATTTATGAAGCACTTCAAACAACAATAAAGTGAAAACACCACAGAAGACAAATCGAACACCAATTTAGAGTAAACTTTAATAAATAAATCAAGACCAAAACAACAAAATTCCAATTAGTAATGTTAATGTTAAAAATGACTTGTAGAGCGCACGTACACTGGGTGGTTTCATGAAGCAATTAGTTGAAGCGGCAATATGACATTTTCAAGATTTTAGTGAAAATAGCACAAAAAAGCACAAAGCTCCAAGAGTGGACATCTGGTTGCTTTAAACTGGGACTAAGTCACAAGTTCAGGCCTACTGCCATGGAGCGGTGGTGGGCTACAAGGACCTTCTTAGGCCTAATGAACAGTATCTTTAATCCTGACTGCATTGCAGAGTCCCGCTTCAATCATGGCCCACGCAGCAGCACAGACTCAGAGTCCTTCTGTGGAGATGTGTCATACAGCTATGAGTCCTGGAGGCTGCTGTAGGCGATGCAAAGTTTCTTGAGCAGACATGTAGTGCGCAGTGGCAGTTCCTGAAGGTTGGTAGAGGCGATGCAATGTCCTTGCATATAGATGTGGCATGCAGCATTGCTAGGTCCTTGCGTGGAGTAATACCAAGTAACTGATGCGATGCATCGGTTCTGCTCAGGGTTGCGCCGCAGAGCAGAGGAGATGCATCAGTTCTCCTGATCCACAGATGGGCTGGAGAAAAGTACCTCATGCCCACTTCCAAGGATCCAGGACTGGGGTGGCACCACTTGGACAGACAGGACTTATAGATGGCAAAGGGCAGATGACTGTGTAAGCTTATGGGAAGCCTGTTGTGTCCCTGAGCCTTCTGATCAGGAGACCAGCCAACTAGTCCTTGGAGTCACATTGGAGTTCTGGGTTCAAAGATGCAGGTCCAGTCATACTTACCCAGGCAGCGAGCAGAGGGGCAGAACAGCAGGGCACCAGTCCAGCTGAGTTGCAGTCCATTCAGCATCACAGCAATGTTTCTCCCTGGCAGAGTCCAGGGATCCAGAAGTGTACTGAAGTGGTGGTGTCCGAGGTCCAATATTTATACCTGCTGACCTACTTTGAAGTGGGAGAATTTGTTAGAAGATTATGCTGGTGCCCTTGAGTGTTGCCCAGGGGGATGGCCATGTGCAGGCCTCTGGTTGGTGGCAGCTGGGTGTGGGCAGCACCCACAAAGTTGAGATGAGCCTTCACAGACCGTCGGGCAGAGGCAGAGGGCAGAGGCCTTATCCTCTGCTGGCTACTACGACTGGGGCGGCGGCTGCTAATGTCGGAAGCAGCTGGGGCATCACTCAATTTGGAGCAAAGAAGGGTGTTATTAAGGGACTCCCTCGTCATGAATGTAATTTGTGCAGGCCACAGCTGATGTGCGTAATGTACAGTTACAAAGATCTGTACCCCGCTCCTAGCTGGTAGGTTTGGGCCGATCCACGAGCGGTCTTGCATCCCTTTATTTATGCACCTGGCCATGCTCAGCCATCGGGGTTGCGTGCATGCTGTGCATGGGTTGGCAGTCACCCAGTATGGACCCAGTGGCTCACTTCATCTCAGAGCATGTGCAATGAGTGTTATGGTAATAAACACAATATATGCCTCAAACGTTATTGTGAAAACTCTGCATTTAGAATTTGTCATAAAATATTCTTATGTCAACCTGCCCATTTGCTTTGCTTGCTGAGCCATGCAGTACCTTCCTGCATACTTGCTGCAGAAGGGATGGTCTTCAGTGTATCACAATAAGCGTCCTTTGAGATGTCTCTCAGGATCTTAGCTGCCTTTCAACCCCTACTAAATGGGGGAAGCTTTTATACCCTAAGCATTCTAATTTCTCTACTGGGCTGTTGGCATCATCCTCCACAGAACCCCAAGTTAGGCAAAACAGCAAAGCTTGCTTACAACCATGCTTTATCTGAGACATTAGATGTATTCATGTATGTAACAATTAGACTAGAGTACAGAAGCCCGAGACCTCACAAGGGCACATGAGATGAAACGTTTCACCTCAAAGCTGCAGTCGAAGGCATAGACATATATTAAAAAAATAAAAATATCACTAAGCAAATTTCTAATCAAGTCCAAGTTTAGCAACAGTTGATCTCCTCAGAGTATACAACCACTTGCTCCATGACTGAAACCAAACTTGTGTAAAGCTCTTGTTAAATAAATATGCATGCATACAATTCATGTTCATAAATGTCATGGCCTGTCATATATATGAACATCAGTATTTATAAACAAATCTCTCAGGAACACGGAGAAACATAACACAGAAAGACATAACTTTTCCCACGTCGCTGAACCCAGGATCCTGGTGTCTTTCTGGGAAAGAGCTGTGTCCCTGCATCTAGGGTCTTCTGTCTGTAAGTGGCCCTTAAGCACACTCATTGTACTGGTAATCCGCTTTCCATCAGTCTCCACGTGACAGGTTTCAGTGTTATTTTCCATTTGCCATGGACTGGTCGCTGAAAAGATATGTGGGCAGTAGTGAAAAGCGGTGCTTCTCTCCTTGTCGTGCTTTTCTTGTTGCTGTTGGTCTCTAAGGGGGGTGTTGGTCTTGTCAGGATGAAGGGTCGACGGGCTGGAGTGAGGGTGGAGATGTGCAAACTTCGTGTCTCCCCAGGAATCCTCACTGGTGGGTGGACTAACCTCTGCGGTCTCTTACAGGATGGACAGCAGAGAGTCTGCCGAAGCACTCATTCTCAGGCATGCTGCTGACAGTGGGAGATGTGTGCTCATCGAAGTTACTAACAACTCAGAATTATCATTAGAAAGCAAACGGTAAGTCCTATCTTTAAACCATTTGATGATGAAAAGATGCACACAGCATTAATAAAACCTATTCAGAAGCAACAGCGGCTGTACTAAACTCCTAAAATATCTTCCTCTGTGAAATGTACCTCCTCAGATATGGTGTCTCTGTGGACAGTAGCTATCCCAGGACATCTCTCTAGATGCAGCATTTATCCAAGAGGCTTGCAGTGGGTGTCTCGTTAACCAAGTGGTATCTCTCAGCAGAACATATCTAATCCAGGGTATTCTGTAGACTCAGCATGTATCCATAAGACATGCACTGTCTGTTAAAGATCCAAGAGGTATCTCTCAGCAGAAAATATCTAAGCCAGGGTATTCTGTAGACTCAGCATGTGTCTATGAGACATGCACTGTCTGTTAAAGATCCAAGAGGTATCTCTCAGCAGAAAATATCTAAGCCAGGGTATTCTGTAGACTCAGCATGTGTCCATGAGACATGCACTGTCTGTTAAAGATCCAAGAGGTATCTCTCAGCAGAAAATATCTAAGCCAGGGTATTCTGTAGACTCAGCATGTGTCCATGAGACATGCACTGTCTGTTAAAGATCCAAGAGGTATCTCTCAGCAGAAAATATCTAAGCCAGGGTATTCTGTAGACTCAGCATGTGTCCATGAGACATGCACTGTCTGTTAAAGATCCAAGAGGTATCTCTCAGCAGAAAATATCTAAGCCAGGGTATTCTGTAGACTCAGCATGTGTCTATGAGACATGCACTGTCTGTTAAAGATCCAAGAGGTATCTCTCAGCAGAAAATATCTAAGCCAGGGTATTCTGTAGACTCAGCATGTGTCCATGAGACATGCACTGTCTGTTAAAGATCCAAGAGGTATCTCTCAGCAGAAAATATCTAAGCCAGGGTATTCTGTAGACTCAGCATGTGTCCATGAGACATGCACTGTCTGTTAAAGATTCAAGAGGTATCTCTCAGCAGAAAATATCTAAGCCAGGGTATTCTGTAGACTCAGCATGTGTCCATGAGACATGCACTGTCTGTTAAAGATTCAAGAGGTATCTCTCAGCAGAAAATATCTAAGCCAGGGTATTCTGTAGACTCAGCATGTATCCATGAGACATGCACTGTCTGTTAAAGATCCAAGAGGTATCTCTCAGCAGAAAATATCTAAGCCAGGGTATTCTGTAGACTCAGCATGTGTCCATGAGACATGCACTGTCTGTTAAAGATCCAAGAGGTATCTCTCAGCAGAAAATATCTAAGCCAGGGTATTCTGTTGACTCAGCATGTATCCATGAGACATGCACTGTCTGTTAAAGATCCAAGAGGTATCTCTCAGCAGAAAATATCTAAGCCAGGGTATTCTGTAGACTCAGCATGTATCCATGAGACATGCACTGTCTGTTAAAGATCCAAGAGGTATCTCTCAGCAGATAACAACTAAGCCAGGATATATCTCCATAGGCAGGATATATCTATGAGTGGAAACATCCTTTACCCCGCATGCGTTACTCCGCCTGCCATTACCCTGCAGTTTTTACACCGCAAATGCGTTGTTATTGTTTGCGTTGTAAAGCCCTGCGTTGTAAATGATTCTGCAGTGTAAAAACTGTGGGGTAATGGCATGCGGAGTAACGCATGTGGTGCAAAGTGTCCTATTCATCAATGAGACATGCATGATCTGGCTTGGAGAACAAAGAGGAATCTCTGCAGATAACAATTAAGCCCGTCCATCGCTGTAGACTCAGCTTGTATCCATTAGACATGCAGTGCTTGTCTCAGAGCACCAAGAGGTATCTCTCAGCAGATAATATCTAAGCCTGGAATAGCCCTCTAGGGTCAGCATCTGTCCACGAGACAACATCTAAGAATACCTCTCTTCACAAGGTCTTTCTAGCCTCTACACAAATCAACTGCTGCGTAGAAAAGGACGCAAGCATTATGGGAAGGGTTGGAAAGTCACCACATCACCCACGCTGCAGCACATCTGTGCAGCCAAGAAAAACTCAAATGCATGCTTCACGAATCATTCATTTTAGTAATCAGTGAGAGACGATGGTGTTCAGTTGCCAGTGCATTATAACATGTTGATGCCAAAGCTGACACTACAGTGTGACCTATCTGTTACAGTCCTCGATCAAGAAGGAGAAGTTGTCAGTTTTATTGTCTGTTAGACCTAAAATCGTGGTCATAGTATTACCCCACACTTTATGTCTTCCTCCCTGCTTTTTGCTGAACTCTCTTTGGCTGGTTTTAGAACACTGCACAGTTTACCACTGCTAACGAGCGGCCAAGTGCTTCTGCTCTCTCCATAAAAGGTGGTAAAATTGGCTTACACCCAACTGGCATATTTAATTTACTTATACATCCTTAGATTATGATACTACTGGTATCCAGGGCCTGTAACTTAAATGCTACTAGTGCTAGTGGGCAGCAGCACTGATTGTGCCACCCACTTAGACCTGTCTTAGGCCTGCCACTGCAGCCCCTGTGTGCAGTACTGAACTGCTAGGTCAACCTGGCACAAAACGGGCCTAACCTTCCTTTTTAATACTCATAAGTCACCCTTACGGTAGTCCCTAAAGGCGCACAGGGCAGGAAGTTTTGTATTTAAAACTAGTACATGTTTATTATGTGTCACATGTCCTGGAAGAAAAAACATGCAAACTACTTTTTCACTGCTGAAAGGCCTATCTCTCCCAGGTTACTGTATGACTTGAAATAAGTGCTAATTTCAGAAATTGAAAATACAATTTTAGATCCTCTTTAATGCTAAACTCAGATTTCAAGTTAAAAAGATATTTTGCATTGCAGCTATGCCACAAATGTCTGCAACACAGATGCAAACATATAATAAATCTGGACCACAGTTTCCCACATTTCGATACATAAGCTCCCTGTCCCATCAAAAACAACCAATCAAGTTAAGACATTTTGAGATAGCTGTAACTCCCCTTGCTACACATAAAACTCTGCAGGTGAATTTTTCAACTAATTAATACCAGTGGTGGTTGGTAATTAGAGTATAAGGGGACAAAAAGGACATATTTGCACACCTGCACATTCGCACCTATGCTGTCTTATGTAAACACACACCCGATCACATCACTTACTTACATAAACACATACACGCATGCACCAAACATTAAATAAAAACATCACACTTACCTTCTGCAGCATCTCTTGAGGGAAGCCTTGGAGGTTTCAAGAGGTCCCTAGGTTAGCCAAAGAAAGTAGGCGGCAGTCTCTTACTCGTTAGAAAGAAGGATGGAGTCAGTGAGACTGCTTACACCACCCCCACTCTGGGAAGTGGTGTCACTGAGAAAAACTTGGCCCCTGGCACTGCAGGGCTTAAAATGGAAGGACCCAGGTCTAAGGCTGTCACTGACACTCCCCCTCATCATGAGGGGGAGGACCTCGAGGCACTCTGCTGAGCTGAGTCGGTCTTGTCAACCGGGCTGTGACATCCACAGCCTGCCAAAGTTCAGCTCAGATGCCAGGCGCCTGTGCAGTTAGCGCATGTACAGCGCCTGGCTGCCTGGCATGAAAATAAAGAGTGTCTGTCATGCTGATGTGCTCAGCCTGACAGATACTATTTATGATGACCAAAAGGTTGAAGGGTATATTAGACAATATGTAAAAATGACTGGACTGCCGCACCTCACCACAGTACAGAGGAAGTTACCTGAAGGCCAGGAATTAAGAGGAATTACAGGAACCATCTAGAAGATTGAATATTGGACTGCCTCTGTTGGAAGTAGCCCTCTCTGCAGTGTCATCCCCAAATCTTTTACCTTCCTCCTCCCACTTTTTAGTCAATTTGTTTTTGTTGGCTTTAGGACTCTGCACTTTACCACTGCTCACCAGTGCCAAAGTCTCTTATAGAGTGGTATGCCATATACCCAGGGCCTGTAAATAAATACCATCAGTGGCCTGCTACACCTATTTTGCCACTCACTTAAATAGCACCTTAAAAATTGTCCCAGGCCTGCAATTCAGTCTGAATACAGTGTCACAATGCCCTGTCGACTGAGCATTTCAAGCCCCATGCCAAGCCTTAAACGCCCCTTTAATTACATATATGTCATCCCTAAGGTAGTCACTAGGTAGTGACCGGGGGAAGGGTGCTGTTTAATTAATAGGTAGGCCCTCCCGTGTGATAATATTGGGGATTCCTTATTACATTTAATAAGCTGTAACTCGTAAATGAACGTAGGTAGATGTATCATGTTTGGTACCTATGAACTTGTAATGATGAAATGTATCATTACGAGTTTGAAAATGCCACTTTTTGTGCCAGGTATGCCCAGACGAAGGTCCCAGGCTCACTGTGCCACTGTATTCAAGCTATACTGACTGATGAGGGGTGAAACCCCTAAACCGGTCCTAGGATATTTGTTTCCGGTCGAGGGAGGACCTGGCTTGGCAGTTCGGGCTGGACTGTTTCCAGGAGGCACAGGGCCAAGACTGATTTGCATATGGCCAGTTCTAAACTGGGGTGGCATGTTGAGCAAAAGAATGATGGATTTAACCCCGATCTCTTGACTGGGGGTGAACGTTTTGATTTGTTTTGCATTCCGTCCATCAATTGTATCTCTTTAACTTTTTGAAAATTGGCCTTTTCCTGCCCTCAGCCTTGATGGCGGAGCAGACCCCCAGGACAAAAAAAATGTTAAAAATATAATTGTGGGTCAGGTTCTATGGTTGAAGGCTATGCGCGGAGAGTGGTTGGCTGACTGCGTGGGTTGGGTGCAGTGCTGGGCCACAGGCAAGGCCCGGGATCAACCCCATGCTGCACACAGCTAAAGGCCATACATGTAGGCAGGTTGGGTGATTGTGTGGTAAGAGGGTGCCCGCGGGGTTTGGGTGCCGGGCCGCAGGGGGTTCTAAGATCTTACTTTAAATTAAAAAAATACATAGAAATTCACTGAAAAATACCAAGGTTAAAGTGGAGTTATATGTAAAAAAATAATGTTTTAAAAAAAAAATGATATTCACCAGTTATACCTAACTCACCTGAGTATAACTTGCACCGCTATAAAGCACTGCTTATGGCCTCACACATTATATCACTGGTAACATCTGATATCTATGAGAGCCCTGAGATAGGTAACTTTCTCTCTAGCTCACATTGGTCTATTTCTCTATCTCTACCTTTATTGTAAAATTCAATATTGTTTGACATTACGGCACTTGAATTGGCAGAAAATGGGCAATAAGAACCAATAAATTTCCAAACGGAGGCTCCTAACATCTTGCCCAGGCCCCAGGTATATAATGACCAGGACCCCTAAGATCCTTAAGATGACACTGGTGCGGTCCCCTTTCTAGTGCAGCGGACCGCCCCCTGCTCCACTTTTGCTCCCCGGCTCCATTCCAGTTGTGTGGATGGTGGATATGACTCCCCGTGGACCTGCCCATATCAGCTCATTCCCTGCTGCATTGGACAATGTGGGTGAGCCTGGTGGGGCAAGTGGGGACTTCGAGGGAAGGGCACTACTATTCACCACATGAGGTTCTGTGGAGTTCTATGCCCATCCTTCCCCAGTGCCATATGGCAAGAGGCCATTTAGTTTTGAGACATAGAGTCCCACCGCCGCCGCCTGGAAAAAGGCCAATAATATCTCATCAGCGTCCATATGAGGTAAACTTCTCCCTTAGTGGGTACTAGACTAATCTCAATGCCTCTTCGTTCTTGCCTCGCTCTCTGCGAGACTTGGTGGCCATACTTTGTGTAAGATCATTCCTTGTTTTCATAAAGGTGTCTGGAATTTATGTTTGAGAGACACACCAGACATTTCATTATTTAAACCATACTGACATCATGTAAATCATGGAACCCAGTATTAAATTCTCTAATGCCGCCATGGTTTATGTGTACCTGTAAATATTTTTCACATGTAAACTGCATATTTCCTTTCAAATTTGTTGTGATGTGAACTGCTTTCCAGCAGGTGGAAACTATTCTTCGGTAAAATGCCCCGATACCCTCTGGGTAAAAGCTAGGGCTTGATTTTATGAAACCTAAAAGTAGTTTCAGTCAGACACATGTTAGGGGTTTATGGCAGATGAGAGACATCCCACCACCTCTTCAGTAGGATATTTTAGTTGGTTGGAATCGGGGTATCTGGGATGCTCAAGGAAATACATGAGAACCACATCTCTGTGGCTCTCTAGGATTGTACCGTCCACCCCCTAGTTGTTGATCGCAGGTGAGTGTTTAACCGTAAAGTGCATGTGTGCTATATTGTGGTGCAACGAGGATGTCCTCCTCTTCGCTGAAGTCTTCCTATATTTTTTCTTGTATTATTTTGGTGTACTGATTGAAGCCACCACCAGTCTTACAATGGAACCTCTGCCTGTACTCAGTGTCAGTTTCTAGTACTACCTCTTGTAGGTTTTCTACATCATAAGCAAGTGGGCGACCATGTGACACCGGCTCTCCTAGACTCACAGGTGGACCAATTGACTCCCAATCCCAGCCCAGCCACATGGCACTAGGCAACCAGGTATTTGGCAACAAGGGATTGTCATCTCACCTACACATTGGCCATCTGCCGCCTGACAGGACAAGACAAGACGTGAGGCGGCCCGAGCTGTGCTGTCAGGCTGGGGGCCTCCAAGCACTTCTAGTTCGGGCCAGAGAAGAACAGCCTGTTTTTTCCCTTATGCTTCAAAGCAATTCATGAGATACCCGCTAGGGGATAAAAGGGTGCAAACCTGAGCAAGGGGCAGTGGCAGCATCTACTCCTGTCCCTCGAAGCAGTTCCCACTGACTTTGAGGGGCCCCAGAGAGGAGCCAGGGTTCTATAATGGCCCCAGCTCCTTCTCATCCAGGCTGCCCAGCCATCTGAGGTGGGCTGCTCCTCAGTCATTCGAAACCCAGATGGGCTAGAATCAGGCATGGGAGGGCAAAGACGGTGGGGTGCTTCGGGGATCCCAGCCCGGGAGAGTCATGCTGTGGGAGCATAGGTTCCATCCCGGGATGTTTTTTTCACATTGTGCCCCTCCCAGAGAGGACGGGGTCACCAACCCAGGTCCCATGTGTGTCGGTCGAGCTTTCCTGGGTGGAGAAGGCTGCCCCACACCCAGTCCTCGGCCAAGCACCTTACGGCTGCAGACTGCACAACTGGCAGGGCCCAGAAGGCGAGGCCAGGCCCTGTGCCTTGGATTCCATCTGGGAGGAGGCCAAGGGCTCAGCTGGTACTGTCAGTTGCTCTGCCTGCTGTGCTGCTAAGGATCCTTTACAGGTTCACAAATGCTACGACTTTTACTTTCTCTAGCTAGTCAAGTTTGATCAACATCTGGGTATTTCACCACTGCCATTGCCGACCTCGAGGAAGCCTATCAGAGGACCTCACTAAACCATCCAATGAGTAAGTAGTCAGGGGCGGTCTGCACAAAGGGAAGGAACTCAATCAACCCAAGCTTAAGACCTACACATATTAGGAATGCCTCACTCATGAGAAATAATTGTAATCCCATCACAAACATGGTTCAGTGACTTACCCACAGCTGTTAGCGAAGGGTATACACACATCTGTTCTGTCGAGCCCCAGACATCTAGGCATTAAAAACCTGTTATTGCTAGATCTTGTGTAATTGAACGCCACTTCATACTCTAAGAAGTTGAATGCAGACTCCTGATGTGGAAGTCTAAAATGAATGAAAGACATCAGGCAGTGAGATTTCCAATGTATATTATTATTTAACAGCTGCTGGGGAGCCAGCTGCCATGTAGACCCTCTCAAAATACAGAAGTTAACATGGGTTTTATAGATTACAATACATATTGCATATATTGCACAAATGATACACAGCTAATGAGAGTCAGCTTCTTGGCTAAACATTAGGGGTTTTCCACTCATTATTCCAATCATTAATCAGAATTTATGATGTCAGCAAGACAAGCATAGCAACAGCTTGTCATGTGCACTTGTGCCTTGGTCAGTTCTTAAGGCCTTGCAGTTACAGCAAAAGTATAGACAGTTCAAGTTCACCTAAAGGCCAAGTGCCTGTGCACCTTCTACAGGTTTGCTCCTATTGAGTGTCACAAAATGGAACCTGAAATAAACTGGATTCAACACTAGGAGTTGCCTAAATAGATAGCATGAAGGAGTATCATTCATTCTCGGTACTAACCAGACAAATCGCTCCACCACCCACATAATTCACAGCTATCAATCTGTCAATCCTTTTCATATCCAGGCCGGGTGAGGTCTCCCATGTTCAGTAAAATTAAGCCCCAGGTTCCACTGCTGGTGCTGCCCTTCCGTCAGTTCCTTTAAGTTTAAGCTTTACTACCATATTCTTCCCAGAACTGAAGGATTTCGTTTTCCCAAAATCAGCGCTGCATGTCACAGGAATAAATAGACACTTCGATTAGGCCGCCTCTGTCTGTCTTAGGCAGCATAGCTCTCATCAAGATGGTGGTGTTCCCACAGTTTCTGTATTTATTTATAAATATACCTCACCCACTTCTAAATAGTTTTTTTCATAATCTACGATATTTAATGATTAAATTAATCTGGGCAGGAAAACAATCTCATATTTGCTGAGAGGTTTTGGCACTTGCTTGTGAGTTTCAGGGTGGCAACTCTGTGCCACTGTGTGATACCGGTTGCACCCTGATGCTCATCTGCCTTTCATAAGACTCAGAAGGAAACAGACGTACCTGCTGCCCACAGGATTACCGAGACCCAATTAGGAAATAGCTACTGTGGCTTTAAGGTGCTGGGTGTGAAGAGTGGCTAGTTGTATGTCAGGACAGACATGGCTATATTCCCCTGCGATCAACATATTTTACAAGCCTCAATTCACTGAGCAGAGAACAAAGTGCAATG
Source organism: Triturus cristatus (assembly GCF_964204655.1). Taxonomy (NCBI): domain Eukaryota; kingdom Metazoa; phylum Chordata; class Amphibia; order Caudata; family Salamandridae; genus Triturus; species Triturus cristatus. The sequence continues at coordinate 58,897,185 of NC_140579.1, forward strand.
CGCAGAATGTCAAGTGCGGGACCATACACTCAGGGCCACTGATTGTGTGAAGGTCCATTTCTCACCCTTGCACAATCCAAGAACACACAAGCTACTCCACTCCTTGAGGTATTCACTTGCAAAAGGGCACAGACCGTGAGGTGATACCTTGGGATTCTTAAGCATGGAGGCCAGTGCCAGGGAGGGCAGCAGGACTTGGAGATAAAGGGAAAGGCAGGCATGTGGAGCGCAGCGTAACGGGGCTGTACGGACAAGGGCACTAATAGCATATGGATAGGAGGGGTTACTACAGCAAACTGCAGGCCCTGACATGCTTCTATTAAGACGCTGTCACTGGCTGTGGGGACTCGAACTGTCTAACTGAGAAAGCCGCTAGCCCGGTCATACCCAGCGGCACGGAAACAGAACACACACCAGCGCACCGGCCAAAGGCCCTGACATGATGCGCATTATTCTTAGCATCCATAGCAAAATGTTGTAACTGATATTTGAGGGAAGTCTATTCATATGATTTCCTGTTTTCACTTTATAGGGAGTGTCAATGGCAAAATGCTGACCAGTGTATACTGGAGGAAATCTTTAGAGGTACCCATGTCATGAAATTTCTGGCACTGTGATATTGAATGTACTCCTTAGCATAAGCGGCTCATCCATGAAAAAAGGATGAACTTGGTATAGTGGAAGTAATTTTTGACTTAAGACATTGGAAAAAAACGAGATCTACTCTTAGGAAAGGGCAGGTTTCCCTGGTGCACCATGAAAGCACTGGAATATTTCATGAATGCCCTATAAGGGTCTATGGCGTTTTAGCAAGTGTGATCCCAAAGTTTCAAAAAATCCTTAGAGGAAAAGTCTACTTTCCCTTAAATCATCTGCAAGAAATCTGTTAACTTGTTTTGCGTGCTGGAGTTTGGGGGAAGTATCGCGCCCCACCACTTACATAGATATTTTACCTCATAAAATGGCTATGAGTTTAGCTCTCACCCCATTTCTGGAAATGCTTGTCCTGCCCCATTACTGGGAGTGGGCCTGACTTTAGTGTGGTGCGACCAGTGTAGCTGCAGCTGGCGCTGATGTTAGTGGGGTAGGGGGTGCTGTGTTTTTGTCTAGTAGCAGTTTTGCCTCATAAAGTAGCACGGAGGGTTAATGTGCCTGCTGCAAAGAACGTGTACCATGCTGAACATAGAACTAAGTGTGAGTGAACTATGAGTAGCACTATAAAACAAGCATTTGCAATGCAATAGGTCTTGCATTTGAAGGAGTTAGAGATATTGGCGTTGTAAATGACAGTGTCTTATCTATGTGCTTTCCTTTACAGTACAGTGGCCCCTGGGACCTTAAGTGATTAGGAATGCAGTATATTATCCTGGGTGCTGTCTGTGGTGTTCATCGGCGTAATCAGCTGGTTAAGAATCAAACCAGTTTTGTGTAATATCAGTAAACACTGCGCTCGCCCATCCTTGTGCATTTTGATATGCTTACGAGAATGTCCTTAAGAGGTGTGAATGCTAAGGCTACACTCGGCGAGAGAGAGCCTTTTCAATGTGACCTAAATTCAGTGTGCAGTGGCTTACCGCCATGCCTGCTCAGATCTAGAAAGCTTTTTATGCAGCTTCGAACATATAACAAGTTGAGGAAACCGTGTGATCCTGGGCAAGTCACTGTAACTTTGAATGCTGCTCTTCCGTTATCTGCAAAACACGGATGCCAAGGAACACAATAATTGCAGCATTTTTTTTTATTCCCTTGTATTTTAGGGACTGCTGAGTGTACAGATGGATAAGAAACACAGGGCATTTGGGCTAGTGGACAGATGATGGCAGTAGTTCTTGAAAGAGTGTTTAAATGGCCGGGTGCCAGTGTGTTGGAGGTGACAACACTTGGTTTAATTTAGCCTCGCTGGCTCCAAACCAAAGAATCGCGCAGGAGGCTCGCTCTGTGTGACTGCTGCGAATCATTGTTATGAGGTTTGTGTGAATAAATGGTACACATGCAAGTAACCCGCGACGACTAGACAGCCAGATTGGTAGTGGCAGGAATTCATAACACCGACAACACTAAGATGACTGTACCCGCTCTGAGACATGGATACAATTAAAATGTACATGTGTTGTGCCTCAAACAGTAAAAGGCCTTCTTACCGAACTATACAATCGATTCGGCTGAAGCACAACTGTTGTGACGCTGAACCAAGCATACATTGACGTCTTTCAGTGGGGGATTCTGCAGGCAAGCACCCCATGCTTCTGGGATTATATCCAACTGTTGTCAGGGCTGAAAACAAACTCCTGGCGTTTTGCTAACTACTTATGACCGGTTGTTGAAACAGATCCTAACAGATGCAACGGAAGCCATGCTGCCCGCAGACAGTGTGCTGCCATCTAAGATGTTCCGTCATGCTGACTGTGTGAGGGGGCCAGGCTGCTCCCAGAGAATGAGATGCACAGAGCCTGGGAGCACCTCTGATACTCAGAGAAGCAGCCAACTGCCCAAACCAGATCACGGGAGCCCTCTGCGATGGAAGGAGAGACGCAGCCGAGTTTGGGCACACGAACCGGGATCTGGCTGCAAGCTGACGCACGTTGCACTTGCAGGGGCGTAGGAGACACTAAAATTCTGGGGGGGACAGGGACAACCTTGTGCACTTTCCAGTGACCCTATTCAAATCACCGCCCGTTAAACAAATACAATCGCATACTTTCGAAGTGAAATATTGAGAAAGGCAGGCATGTAGTCACAGTTTGCATGTATGCTTTATTGTTATTTACATTCATATTGTAATGAGACCAAATGTTTAAAAAAACACATATATATGAATCTTGCATCTTAATGCACAAAGCAAACAAAGGCCGCTGATTTAGGGTGGGGGCGTCGTGTTTGCAAGTGCATTAGGGTTTGAAAAGTACCTGCTGCTGCATTCCTGGTCTCCAGCAATTTTCAGGCAACAATAAAAATGTGAAGATAACTTTGGTGATTAATGTTCTTTTTTTGAGAGAGATCAAAGGCTTGTCTAGTGAAAGCTTTAATTCAATAGGTCAGTGAGTTACTGCTTTTGTCTGAGATATTCTTTTGGTATTTGAAGTTTTTAAGTTAAAATCCTAACATTGAACAGTGAGCTATTAACCGTCATCAAAGATCTGCATAAAAACTTCAATGTATAGATTAGAACGTTATGATTTTTCTCCAGTCTTTCCCTATCCTAATGTTGGAAAATGGGTTCATTAGGACAGAAATCAATTCTGATTATTGAAGAGAACCCCCCAACCATGGTGTTATGTTTTACATTCTGAGTTTGTGTTTCTCTAGTGTTGCAAAGCTGCCCTGGGCACTCCCCAACTTTTTGCTGACTGGTACTGGTGGTACCTGACTGACTGACCCTGGCCTCTGCCTAAACAGCCAGTGCTATTCTGAAAGAGGCACTTAAAAATACAGTGAAAACACCTACATACACTAGGGTGCACTATGGGTTAGGGTACCCCTATGATTGGCATGACCTCTCCTATAAGGCCCTAGTACATATTAGGGCAGGGGGATTAGAACTACTTTTAAGTCCCTAGAATATAATAAGGCATGGCAGTTTAGAGGCCAGCAGCCCTTTCTGCGCTTGCATGTGTGCACTGCTGAAGCCTGAGGTCAGTTTAAAAGTAGCCCTGTGGTATAGGGCTGCTTTTAAAATGCAAATTGTGCCCAAACTCGACTTTTGGGTTTGGGGAACTTACAAATTGATCAACTACAATGTTGGGGCAAAATTAAGTGGAAAAATGTTTTCCACTTAACTATGGCTGCATCATATTTGCCACATAATACATCATCTGCTGCATAATCTAACGATTTCCTCCAAAACAATTTTGTAGCTCAAACGGATCCCAAATTACTAAAAGAAATGTGACTTGTGTTGCTGTGAAGTTTAGGGCCCTTTGCAAAGGTTAGTAAAGAAAACAATTCCTAAGAAAACAATTGGTCCCAGACACTCCTAATGACACTCAAATTAATACCTGTAGGAGAGTGTAGTATGCAATCAATTCATACAACCAAAATGTATAATGTAAAGGCACATTCAACAGGGAAATCTCATAGATAAGAGGCCAACCAAAGTCAATTAAATTGTAAACATCAATTTATTTCCCGCTGAATCATATTCATAAAATGCAAACTTAGGGGCTGACTACGATGGCAGGCGGACTTCAGTACCACCGCCATCGAATCGGGGAATGGGACCGCTGGCCTTCAAGGTGGAGGCCCCACGATAGGCATTACAATGCGACTGCCACTACGGTGTTCGCAGTGCCTATCTTTTACATTGCAGCAGGTGCTGCTGGCTGCATCATCCGCCGCAAAGTAAAAAAAAAAGGAACATGTTAAATATATCGGTGCCTGCCACATGGTGCAGTGATATGTTGTGGGGCATCATAGATGCCCCCCAGGACCCATGTCTGAGGGCCAGGAGTAAAGGGGCCTGCTACGGGCCCCCAATGTCCCTTTCGCCAGCATTTCCATGGCAGGTGAACCGCCATTGATAAGCTGGCGGGTAAGGGACATCGTAATCCCTGCTGCGGTGCATGGTAGGCACCACCAGCATTGTAGGAACCACGAGCCCCTCCACCACACCGGCGGGCTCAAGAAGCCCGTCGGGTGCGTGGTGGTTGGTGTTTCCGACCGCCAGGTAACCACCCGCCATTGTAATATGGCGGGCTGTGATGCAGTCACCAATGGCGGTGGGACCGCCACCGACGGGGTGACGTGGCGGTCCCACTGCCATTATAATCACCCCCTAAGTTTGGTGTGCATGCAAATCCTACATTGCCAACCCCTGGCAAGTTGCACTGCTAGTGCTGGAAAAAGGCCAATGGAGGTACCAATGGGTGAGGTGGACTGGCCTCAAGGGTCTTGTGACCTCAGTGACAGATTCACTGTCGATCTAGGATGTGCTTCTTCATATGCCTGCCCGTAAGACTGGAAGTGAACTGCCGTATGGATTGTGGTGGACAGGTCCACCTGCGGGTGCTAAGACACCTGGCTTCTAAGGTCTATCGGGCCTTCTAAGGTGTAGCATCGGAATAAGCTCTGTCAGGAGTGTGGTATGGTGAACTGGTCATGAAGGTCTGAACATGGTTCTCCAGTTCCAAATTCAGCAGCTCTGGCCAGAGTGCCACATTCTCTCCCACACTGAACACCATACTGCCCCACTGAGAGAAACTCGCACTGCCTTCAGCACAACTCAATTGTGCTGCGACTAAATTCAAATTATGCACTAGACAACAGTAAAATGCTGATTACAAATAGGGGGAACAGAGGGGGCTATTTCCGCTCGCAGGGGAGTGGGAGGTCCAGTCAGGTGGAGTGCCCCGACAGTAAGACTACCAAGAAGAGTTTTACCTGCTGTTCCTCAAATGAAGGAGAAAAATGGTGAATCAACAAGAAGGCTGGATTAGACTACATGCACATTGTGTATGAAGTTGGTAATCCTTTTGTTGGATATTAATGCCCTCACACACCCTTTCAGGTGTCATACTTCATCATCTGGGCTGCTCCTCGTCGGGCCGGCGGTGCAATGCCTAACGGGCTCCCTAAAAAGGGGCACTTAATCGGAGTTCTTCAATCCAACAGCCGTTTGGTGAAGTGCGGGTATGGGGGCCTGGTCGATGTAGATGTGGAAAAGTGATTTTAAAAACAGGGTTGCTAGTACCAGTATAGGAATTACATTTTATTCTTAAGGTCTCCTTCCCTGATTAAAAAAGTGTAAGTGGCACTCAGTAGAGTGTAATGTCTCTAATTAGAGTGCTTAAAATTAGTGTTAATGGTCAACATGTTTCTCGCTCGGAGCTCATGCACTCGCGATTCTTCAGGACCTATGATAACTATCTACAAAAAATATAGTCTTCCCTTTTTTGTAGATAGTTATCATAGGTCCTGAAGAATCGCGAGTGCATGAGCTCCGAGCGAGAAACATGTTGACAATTAACACTAATTTTAAGCACTCTAATTAGAGACATTACACTCTACTGAGTGCCACTTACACTTTTTTAATCAGGGAAGGAGACCTTTAGAATAAAATTGAATTCCTATACTGGTACTATCAACCCTGTTTTTAAAATCACTTTTCCACATCTACATCGACCAGGCCCCCATACCCGCACTTCACCAAACGGCTGTTGGATTGAAGAACTCCGATAATGTGCCCCTTTTTAGGGAGCCCGTTAGGCATTGCACCGCCGGCCCGACGAGGAGCAGCCCAGATGATGAAGCATGACACCTGAAAGGGTGTGTGAGGGCATTAATATCCAACAAAAGGATTACCAACTTCGCACACATTGTGCATGTAGTCTAATCCAGCCTTCTTGTTGATTCAACAGTAAAATGCTGCCTGAAAAAAAATGAACACCACCCTGGAAAAAGCAAACACTCATAGGGAATGCAAGAATAAGCAAAGCATGTGAACTGTATTCAGAAAAAAACATGGTTACCTTAACGGTTGTAAACTCATTATTCAGAAATCAGTAAGTGATTTTGCCTGAAAAGTTCAAGACATGGCTACAGGACCAGGAAGGGACCCCTTTCAATGTCCATTGCTTATATTCTTTCAAAATGTATGCAGTTTGGTTTAAAAAAGACCACATCCCCAAACACAGAGCCGCATTTTATAAGCTAAAATAATTAAAAAGTTGAAAACGATCATATTAAACGTTTCCACTCTACCCATCAACCAGGTATTGCAGTCCCTTTAGGAATGGCGCACTTACCTGTAATGTCGCGATACTGACGTGACACGCACAGGCGTGCGCGTCAGGTCACGTGTTTCTAACGCAGTAATAAATATGACGTCATGCGTGCACGTAGGCAGAACGGCCACGGCAGCAGTGACGAAGTAACCACACATACGTGTCCCGAGTGTTCCTTGCCACGTGTAGGGACCAGGGTGCCAGGGGCCCCACAGCGGTAGCACCCCAACAACACCACACTTACCCACCCTGGGAAAACAATGTTGTTCAAAGAAAGAAGATAAAAAGAAAGTAGCGCCTCACTGGCAAACTCTGTAAAGTGGCGCTAATGTGTGTGGGTGTAAATAACAGTCTGGCCTGTCTGCTGTCCACTCTGTATTGCTTTATTTAGGTATTTAACTATTTTTCTCTCCATTCCGAGGTTTTTCTTTTCAATAGAAAACGGTCAGAAAATGAGGACATATACAGCCAAAGTGTTCAGCCTTTTTTGGATCAATTTCACAGGGGAACAAATAAAGAAAAGGAGAGGCAGGAGAGAGTACCTTAAGAGCTGCCTCTTGAAATCAGCAAATAAGCAGGAGCGAGACAGAGACAGAAAGAGATGGAGGAATAAAGAGAGGAGGGCAGCCGCCAGAGGCAGATCAGGAGTAGTGGACACGGTCCTTGCCATGAAGGAAAAGAGACAGCGTTTATTTGTTCTCCGTTCTCTGCCCTTCCCAGAACGGCTGAGCCTTCCTGCAGCATAACAAAAGGCAGAGGGCGGGTGGCCTCTGACTCCAGGCAGGTCAAGTGCAGGGCCATTAGTTAGCGCTTTCGCGTGCTAATGGCCCTGCGATAACAGAAGCGAGAGGGGAAATTCCTTTGTCCCCTCCCCCCCACCCTTGTCCCCCGTGTCCCCCCCCACTCCAAAATCTGGGGGGATATATCCCCCGCGACCCCCACACTTCCTACGCCCATGTGCACTTGTGCCTTTGTGTTCAGTGGTTGCTCCCGGGGCTCACAGGTACAGTATGGTTGCAGAACCACCATTATTTTCTAAAGTTGTTCTTACAGGAGGTGTGGCTCCCTGTAAAAAACAAAATTCCCACCTTTGCCACTATTAGAACGATGTCAGGACCAAGGCAGGGGGAGGAAATAGGGAGGTGGACGGGGGTGAAAGAGTGGGCGGTGCCTGTCTGAGGAGGCAGGGCCTGCCCTGGGTTGTGCGCCTTAACAAGAAGGAGGGACGTTATTATGTTTCGTGCGTTCCTTCTAAGCCCCGCCCACCCCTCGTTACTTACAGTGCTTGCTCCCAGGGCTCCTATGGACAGTATGGTGGCAGAGACACTATATTTCTAAAGCTGTTATTACAGGAGATACGACTCGATGTAGAAAAGAAAATACCCGCCTTTTGCTGCTTTTAGAACGGCATCAGAACCAAGACAGGGGGAGGAAGCGGAGAGGCGGATGGGCGTTAGGGAGTGGGAGGTGCCTGTTACAGGAGGCTGGGCCTGCCCTGCCCTGGGCAGGGCACGGGTTATGGAGCAGAAGGGACGCTATTACAGCCTGGGAGAATGATGTCCCATCTGTTTTAGGCAAGTGCCTGGGCACTGCTTGGTTGTGCGCTCTCGGGAAGTGCCGCCTCCTCCCACCTCTCCTCAGCCGGAGTTGGAGCCTGCCTCATAATCAGGCTGCCAGATCAGGGTGAGTCAGAGAGGCCGCAATGCCTCTTTCCTTTTTAGGTCTCGCCTAGCTATTGCGTTTACGCAATCGCTATTGCGTTTACGCAATCGCTATGCGAGACTCTAGTAAGAGGGGCATTTCAAAGTGCTCCCAAAAGTGGATTGCATGGCGAGCACGCGTACAATCACATGCATCGTTCTGCCATGCAATCCGTTTGGGGAAGCGCTTCAGCCCACTGGCGCGTGCATGTGTAGCCACAACCTCAGCATCATACTTCAAAGGGTCCGCTCCCCCGCCTGGAATGCGCTCCCCCGCCCCGCCACATCATGCCGAGAGATTGTTTCCTCATGGCGCCTCTCACAACTGTCCCTCCCCCACCACAGGGCTAGTCTCACAGACGCATTGCCATCCATCGATTTCACTTTCTGCCTTTCAGCACACATCCCGCCCTCCCCCCTCCGTGTTTTCTTGCAGCTTTGCCCAGATCTGAGTCTCAAACAACCAAAATAATAAGTTTGCCCTGCACGCTTTCTGCGCTTACAAAGTTAACATATGCCGCGCTCATTTCCTTTTCATCCTTCTAAGGTCGATAACATTAGCTCCATTAATTCTGCGTCTAAGGATTTAAATAACCATATGTTTTCTTGCAACTTTAGGCACTTCACACACACAGCCCCACTGCTCACACACACAGGCATCAAGGTAGCAACAGAATGCTCTGAGCCCCACCAGTGTTTGCCACACACACATGCCTCTCGCATCTCGTGTTTTCTTCCAGCTTTGGCCCGTGTTCTCTTTGCCTTTCAGCACTCAGCTTTCCCGTAACCACCATTTAACTAACATCCTGCCACACTCATTCCATTTTCATCCTCGCTTTCACTTTCATGCCCATGTTCTCTTTGCCTTTCAGCACACAGCTTCTCCGTAGCCACCATTTAACGACCATCCTGCCGTAAACACCATTTAACTACCATCCTTTTAGTTAAAATAAAAGAATTGCCTCTAAGAGTTCAAGGAACCATAGAAATACAAGGCAAGGCAACATACACTCCAAATGCCACTCAGAGCCACATAATTACATGCCACATAACTACAATGCACTCAATACAACAGACACTCCAAAAACCAATCAGTGCCACATAGTTACACACCACATCATTACATTACACAGCGCTCAATGCCACATACACTTCAAATACCACTCAGCGCCACATAATTACACACCACATAATTACACTACACTCAATGCCACATGCACTCCAAATAACACTCAGTGCCAATTAATTACAATGCAAACAATGCAAGATACACTCAAAATAACACTCAATGCCACTAAAATCAACATACACTCCACACAAAACCACTCAGTGCCACATAATTATATTCTACATAATTACACTCTATCTATCGCCCTCTCTATCTATCTATCTATCTATCTATCTATCTATCTATCTATCTATCTATCTATCTATCTATGTTCTCTCAATATTTAGGCTTTATTACAAATTGCACAAAAAAAATGATAATATTTAACTTCTGTTCTTGGATTTTAGGCGCAATTCAATACACTAAACATAATCTTCACAAGAGTTATTAACAAAAGTTTAAACGATTGCCATTATAATTTACATTAACTTTTATTTAAGTATTAATTATTTGCAAAAATTAAAAGCCATTGTTATTTGTAATATCAATACATCTAAGTCACGTAAATACAACACATATTGCATTACAATTGCTATAGGTGTCACATTGTACATGAGAAAGCTAGTAATTTCAATATTTTCAATACCAACACATAAATAAAAAATTAGTCAATTTACAATACAAAAAGCTCAAACTTTCCTAATGCGAGACCTATTGCACTGCAAATGCTTGTTAGGAATTAGACTTCAACAAGCCCAAACCAAACTACTATCAAAAGTAGCACAACTGACGTAGACATTGAAAAGTACAAAACAGCGAAGAAAAAAAACACACACACAAAGGAGCGGGAGGCCAAGCGCGGGGGTGCACGAACACAACTGTGGCATTAAGAGAAAGTGGGAGAGAGTAATGCTATAGTAAAATCTAAGAAGCTATGGCACCAAAGCTGAACAAATGCAGACTGTAACAGAGCAGGAAACCAAGAGCAAAATAGTCCACCAAAGAACATATAAAGAACCATAGCGTAATGAGACAGCACTTAGTTCCTGCTGCATGGGAGGTACTGAAGAGAAAAAGGAGGGACAAATACGCAGCCTTGACCACTAGCAAGCAAGGATTTTTAAAAGACAGTGAAACAAACAAATAAAAAGCAGGGGAATGGTTTTAAGCTCACAAGAGAAGTTACAACAGGTCTCCAATGATGGACCTAAAAAGTAAAGGATGTGGAGAGATGAGGTGCACTTTTGGAGAGAGGGAGTGAGGGAATTCATGGTAAAGGAGGTTATGGGTAGGAAAGCACCAAAAAAGACTGTCACACTGTCTTAGCCCCCCCTCGAAGTTTGGGTCTAGTTGCACCCCTTCTCTCCAGTGCCCCAGAGAGGGAGCAGGAGGTGGTGCAGCCAGCTGGTCATGAGACTTTGGCCCAGAGGAGCAGATGCTTCGAAGGTCCTACTCTGCATGTCCATCCCTTTATTGTCCATCATAGAGAGTAGGTAGGCCAGTGCCATTGGCCGTGGACAGACTAATCGCACTCTCTGGGTGCCAAATATAGCCAGAAATCGTTGAATCAATTGCAGCAGTAGGGTCACAGCTCTTCTCTTTTCCGACTCGGCATTGCTCTCATATCACTTCCCCATGCACAGTTTTCTCAAAAGTCTCCCCTTGGAAGAGATGTTTTTAAGTGGCGGTGGAAGTTCTAGAAGTTAAGCACTTATGTCCAACCATAGGGTGACACATCATCTCCTCTGTCCCAACTCTCCGGCACAGCATGTGGGATTTTCCAGTATGGCTATTGTAAATATTACTCACAAAGAGGTCTTTGAAGAGAAGTTTATTCTTTGTAGAGAAACCGCACACCAGAGCAGGAGGACAGCGCAGTAAACCACAATGTGTCGACTCCCCAATGGATCTTTGCAACTGACACTCAATCTGCTGGCATTCTAGAATGCCCACTGATTTCATCACAATACCGGTAGGTGCCTAGAGGGTGAGGGGTGGAAGCTTCTGGAAGAAGACTTCCAATGCAACACATCTCCTTCCTGACAAGGAAGGGAAAAGGAGAGAAGGATAAGAGGCAGAAAAACAAGAAGAGGGAGAAGGAGTGAGGGTGAGAGGATGGGATGGAGGAGGGGTAGTGAAAGAGAAAGAAAACAACAAGAAATATGCTTAACAACAAAATGCAGACTGTATATAAGCTTTACTCATGTAAAATTAGGCAGAAAAGACTAATAGCATTCAAATTTCCAAAACCAACTAGGTTTAGCTATTACACGCCCACACCTGGTCATACTGTTTTCCTCCATCACATCATCACCAAAGGATCTGTCACAAATACCAGGTTGACTCGTGAGAGCCTGACCCTGTACCACCCTTAGATCAATAGCATTGTTGGCAGTACTTTCTTGTTGGTCTACAACTTGACCATGGGCAGATGTGACATCAAACTCCTGAGGCTGGTCATCCCCACAACCATTGCCTTTGTCAGAATCATAATCATACATCCACTCCATTCTCTGCTTATCACGTACAACATCCTCTTGCACGCACTGATCTTCTTCTGGAGGTAAGCATACATCACTTTTGTCTAACGCCCCAAAATTCTTTCTCTTACCCATAGAGAGTGCAGAGAAATCGCAAACCTTACCGTCACTAAACAAAGCAGAATTGCAAAATACTTTCTTTACCACTAGAGGCTGCGTAACAGGACTCTGACTTTTCGCAATTAATCCACTACTCTTGACTCTAACAAAATCACCAATAACAAGGGTCACTAGCATACACTTGTGTTTCGAGTCATGATGTTCTTTGCTAACTCTCTGAGAACGTAACAAATTCTCCTTCACTGTTTCTGGAGACCACAAGGCTCTCTTAGCTGTTTCTTAGCCATCCAATATTGTCTTTAGACATTGGCGTTCTTCCTCTCATGAATTCTAATGGGCTGGAGGCTGTGCTCTCACTAGGAGTTACTCCGTAAGCCCACACCATTTTATACAATTCGTTTTTCCAGGCCAATTTGTTATTGTTGGCTAACTGCACTATGCCCTTGAATAACTCGGTTAAACCGCTTTGCCGCTCCATTGCCAGCAGAATGGTATACAGAGGTTGTTTTGTGTACGATACTATTCCTTTCAAGGTACTTTTTAAAGTTTCTGAAACGAACTGTGGTCCACTGTCACTCAGGATGTACATGCGTAAACCCTCTCTGGTGAAAACGTTGTCGAAAATTTGATAATACTGCCTGAATCCGTCTTGTGGAATATGTCAACTTCAGGCCACTTAGAGAAGTGATCCACAGCTACAACAATGTACACCTGTTCACAATGTATTCTTACAGGTCCCATTATGTCAATACCTATTCTCTCCCAGGTAATACTCGGGCTGGACAAAGGGTGTAACGTGGGCCTGAAAGTAACCTGCGACTTGTCAAATTTCTCACATTTCACACAATTCCTCACCTTACTTTCAATTGCAATGGCCATCAATACCAAAGCTTGACCCTGCACTTGGTTTTATTGATTCCTAAGTGTACCTTGTGGCAAATTTCTAAGATTTTATCCATTAAAGTTTCAGGGGGTACCACTTAACCTTGTCTTAACATTAGACCTCCTTCTAATGACAACTCATGTCTCAGTTCCCAAAATGTTCTTAGTTCCTTATGTATATCTTTCTTTCCAGGCCATCCGCCCAGTATCATCATGCCTAATTCTTGCAACAATACGTCCTCTTCTTGTGCTTCATCTACTCAACCTTGGAAATACCCGGGAATTCCTCAATGATATTCGCAACGCAAAATTCCTCTTCCATGTTTTCTACATTTTTACTCATTGGGAGGGGCAACTGACTAAGGAAGTCAGCAACAACATTCTTTGTACCAGGTACATATTGCACATCATAGTTGAAATCCAACAGTCTCACCGACATGCGAGCCAGATTGGGTGAGGCAGCATACAGCCCTTTAGTGGTTAACACTTTTGTAAGTGGTTTACGATCACTACGTAGTAACACTTCCTTACCCCCAAAAAATTGCCGCAAGTGCTCCAGACCCCACACACACGCAGAGCCTCATGCACAATTACAGAATATTTCTTCTCAGTAGGTGTTAATGAGCATGAGGCAAACGTGATGGTGTCCTTGGTACCCAGCTTGTTCTTCTGGGTAAGCACAGGACCTACGTCCCTTCCGCTAGCATCAATAGTGACAATACAAACTTAAACCTTGTAAGGCGGGGGCATTACAAATATCCTCTTTAAGAGAGACACTCTTTTTTGACAGTTAAGGGTCCATTCAAATTTGTTCTTACATTTTAACTGTTGTCTGATGTCATAAGTTTTGGTGGAAAAATTCTTCACAATCTTGGAATAGAATTCCACCAACCCCAAGAATGCTCGCACTTCATCTCTATTTTTAGGCACTGGTGCATCTCTTACGACCCCCAACAATTCTTTTTTTTTTGGTTTAATAACCTCTTTTCTGATTTCATGGCCTAAATATATCACTTGCTTCTTGGCGAATTTACATTTGTTGTATCTTGTAAAATGTAATACTTTACACAAATTTTGGTCGTGTTCATTTTTGCATCTACCCATTACCAAAACGTCATCCTGAAAAATGAGCAGATTCTCAAAACCCTTGAATATCACATGCATAAGTCTTTGGAACATTGTGGCAGTGGACGCTAAACCAGAAGTAACTCTTTTAAATCTATAACAACCAAACTAACCTTAAAAAGGTTGTTAAGTTTCTGCAGTCCGGATGTAAAGATACCTAATGGTAGGCCACCGTGAGGTCAATGATTGAGAACCTTCACATGTTTTTAGTATGTGCAAGCATCTCATTAATCTTAGGTAGAGGCTGCTGGATCACCTGGATGCTCTGATTAAGGTCATGTAAGTCGATGCATAGTCTCAACTTTCCATTGGCTTTCCTTGCTACGACCAATGGTGCAACCCACTCTAAGGACTCAGTGGGTCCTATGACCCCTGCTTTATGTAAAGCTTCCAGTTGTAATCTAACTTCTTCTTTTAATGCGAAAGGAATATTCTCACCTTGTGTATGCACGGTATTGCATTGGCTTTGAGTTGTATTCTCTGTTGGAACCCTTTTAACTTTCAAATGCTCCCATCGAATACCTTGGGGAATTTCTTGGAAATGACTGCTCCTAACTTTTTTTCGGCCTGCATAAGTAAAACTGGTTCATGTAAGTCGATGCATAGTCTCAACTTTCCATTGGCTTTCCTTGCTACGACCAATGGTGCAACCCACTCTAAGGACTCAGTGGGTCCTATGACCCCTGCTTTATGTAAAGCTTCCAGTTGTAATCTAACTTCTTCTTTTAATGCGAAAGGAATATTCTCACCTTGTGTATGCACGGTATTGCATTGGCTTTGAGTTGTATTCTCTGTTGGAACCCTTTTAACTTTCAAATGCTCCCATCGAATACCTTGGGGAATTTCTTGGAAATGACTGCTCCTAACTTTTTTTCGGCCTGCATAAGTAAAACTGGTTCAGGGCTGTTCGGATTGAGGGTAATGCCTAACTTGCCTTGATCTCTCCAACCTAACACGAATAGACCTGTAGCGGAAACATACAATTTGCTCATAGTTTCTCTATTTTTTTTATTTTTTTTAAATTTATTTCTTTATTATCAAATTGCTTGAACTGACATACATCATAGTACGCCTACAACCCTGAGGCCGGCTGTTATACCATATCACGCCACAGCAGCCCGACAGCTTATCCCACATCCCGGAGGCCGGGCATCGCTGCACCCCAAGTTAGTCCCGTTGTGAGGTCTTACAGTATGATAGCAGTATGTCTCAGCCCGTGTACACTTCCCCACCGGGGAACAACAGTTTTTACCACTAATCTAATCAAACTCCCCCAACACCCTCCCCATTCCCCCCACCCCCCCAACATTTAGGCGTCCGAAAAGATTTTCTCCAATAATGCCAATCCCGGTGTCTACCAGCTTAAGCGGTCTACCCGTACTCCACCCTATGCTACCTGCCGGTCCCAGGTCACCCCCGCATCATTATCTCCAATATCCCCGCCCCTCACGTCCCACTGCCCCCAGCTAGCAAGTGCATTTCCTGGCTATCTGCTCACAAGTCGGCTCTCCCGTTGACCAACGTTCACCCCCCAGGTAACCTACTGCACTATCGCCCCCTGTTCCCCCTCAGCTCCCGACTCCGCGCCCCTCTCCGATGGTCCCTCCTTCCCCCGAGGCGTTCTGTGTATAGTCCCCAGAAATTTTTCGGTCGACTACGCGGCGGGAGCAGCTCACTAAATACCTCAGTCTGCGTGCAGCAATACAACACGTCCCGGGCCCACTGTTCTGCTGTGGGCAATGGCCCCCTCATCCAACACATTGCCACCCGTCTCTTAGCCATCAGCAGCCCCATGTCGACCATCTTGCGCACGGCTCTAGGCAGCTTCTTCGAATAGCCCAGCAGAGCTACTGCTGGATCCGGGTTAATATCTAGTTCCATCAGTTCCCCCAGTTTGTGGAAAATTGCGAGCCAGAACCTATAGACCTCCGGGCATTCCCAGGCCAAATGGATAAAGTCTGCCGTGGCGTGTCCGCATCGCTCACACGCAGCCTCATCTCGCAGACCATAACGGTGTAGTCTGGCCGGCGTATAATATACTCTATTTATGTACTTAAAATGAAGTAACCTGTGCCTCCCATGGAGCGATATCCTACGTGTGCCAGCGCAGCAATACAGCCACATGGCTTCGTCTATTACCATCCCCAGGTCCCTTTGCCAGGCCAGCCGTGCCTTGGGGTACCAATGTATGCGTTGCTCCATAGTTATCTTATAGAGTCTAGATATTAGCCTGCAAGGGCTTTTGTTCTTGATGATATACGTTAATTCCGGCACCTCCGGGGGCTCCGCCATATCGTCCCCCAGTTGCCGCCGCAACGCCCCCCTCACTCTATGAAATTGGAAGCGCTGCAGCGCCGACGGGGCTTCCGCCCCTGCAGCCACCTCATCCCACGTTATCACTGTGTCATCCACAAACAGGTCTCCCATCACGTGCAGGCCGAGTTCTTGCATGGCCCGCACCACGCCCTTATCCCTGCAGGGAGGCAGCCATCGCGCCCATTCCACTGGCATTGCCGGGGAATACAATAATGCCCCAGCCGTGTTCCGTAGTATACTATCCCAAGCATGCCTCGTGGAGTTCAGGGAGTCCAAATAAACTGTGCGGCGGTCGGGTGTTTCAAAGAGAATCGCTGGCAACGGGAGGGGGTCCGCAAACAAACTCTCCAGTATAAGACACGGTACCGATTCCTCCCCGTTAATCCAGCTGTGTGCATGCGCACCCTGAGCCACCCGATAGTACAGTTCCATATCCGGCGCACCAAGTCCTCCTATATGGTACGGAAATGTGAGCACCTGCCAGCTGACTCGAGCCTGTTTGCCCGCCCATGCCAACTTCAATAGAGACCTACGTAGCCTATCAAAAAATACCCGCGGCAACACCATGGGGATATTAATGAACAGGAAAAGGAAGCGAGGTAGCACGACCATTTTCATAATGGATATCCTGCCAACCAAGGAGAGTGGGAGGCCAATCCAAATCTCCACGTCGTCCTCAAGTTTATCTATAGCCCTGCCATAATTTTCCCTCATTAATATTTCAGGGTCCGTGTGGAGCCATATACCCAAATATGACCGCTTCATCCGACCATTGTAACGGGTACTCCATCTCAAAAGGGGTCATGGAGGGGGTAAGCGGAAAGGCAATGGACTTATTCCAATTCACCTGCAGGCCCGAGAGGGCACCGAAGTGCACCACTTCTCGCAGCACCAAAGCTAAATTACTCTCTGGGTCGCGCACGTACAGCAGGGTGTCATCTGCATACGTGGAAACTACTATTTTATAGGTGGGGAAATTCACCCCCCTCAGGCCATGGTATTCACGCAAAGCACAGGCTAATGGTTCGGCCACCAGAGCGTATAGTATCGGCGACAGCGGGCAGCCATGACGCGTTCCCCTGGAGATGTGAATAGCCTCCGTAACGCGCCCCCCTAGTCGTATCCGTGAGCTTGGCGCCGTGTACAGGACCCCCAACATTCGTAGGAATACCGGGCCCAGGCCCATTTTAGTCAACACCTGACTCATGAAAGGCCATTCAACTGAATCGAACGCCTTCTCCATGTCTAGGAACACCGCAAGTGCTCTAGTGTCCCTGCGGACATGCTGCATGGTGCCGAACACCGTTCGAAGATTATAGGTTAAATTCCTACCTGGCATGAAGCCCGCCTGCTCCAGAGCCACAAGCTCCGGTGTCAGCAGCGCAAGGCGCGTAGCCAATATTTTCGCATAGATCTTAGTGTCGACATTCAGTAACAACAGTGGCCTATAGGAGCTACACTCCTCCGGGGGCTTCCCAGGCTTAGGGATGGCGACCAATAATGCCTCGCTCATGGATTTTGGCATGTGTCCCGTGTCGCACATGTCATCAAACAGCTGCGAAAGATGTGGGAGGAGAATATCCGCATAGTTTTTATAGAAGGCTGCCGTCAAGCCGTCCGCCCCGGGTGCACTGTTCGCATGCATGCCCGCCAGAGCTTCGAGGATTTCATCCCTCTGTATGGGGAGAGCCAGAAATTCACTACGGGCATTGGAAAGAAAGGGCACTTTAATGTGGTCCAAGTATTCCCGAATTTCTTCATCCATCCCCGTCTGCCGAGAAGCATATAATGCCGCATAGTATGCCCTAAAGCAGGCTGCGATCTCCGCCTCCCCCGTCAGCATCTAGTTTCTCTATTTTTAAAAACAAATTTACATTTTCTGTAACCCACCATTTCAATTGGTTCGCCTGTGAATGTTTTACGGGAAACATCTGCTTGGGTTAATTCCTGTCCCAAAGTATGCACACATTTTTGCGTCCCATTTGTCCTTATTAACAATAGTGTATGGGGATCCGGACTCGGCTACACCACCAATTGTCATATTGCACATGTTTTTTTTTCTCTTTTCCTTGTCTCCTGTATCTATGTCAAGTACTTGCACATCATCCACATTAAGAACACACGTATTAATGTCAGAATCATCTGATGTCTCCGGATTATACACCTCAATCTGCTCAACCGACTTAACTCTATTGTTTGGTTTCTTCTGGCATACCAAGCCTTCTGGAAATGACCAACAATGCCACACTTGGTACATTTTTGTGCGCGTGCAGGGCACCTTTTGTCATTGGCCAAATGTTTCGTGCTTCCACACCTGTAGCACTTCCTTTGTGAGAAAAGTTTAATACTGTTGTTGGTTCTTCATGCTTTAATTTGCTCTCTGACACTACTACTTTGGCACATCTACCAGTTAACTCAGCCATTTTCACAATGTCGATCACATCTTGGAGGGGTTTTTCTCCCTTGGTCCATAGCGAGTCCTGGATGGCCAGATTAGCTGAGCGCATAACAATCTGATCTCTTATGTGTTTGTCATGTAGTTCTCCAAAACGACATGTTAGAGCCAAATTCTTAAGAACCTCTAGATAATCCTCTATCGACTCTTCCTTACCTTGTTTCCGGTGGTAGAATTTATATCTATCCTCTGCAACGCAAACATGTGAGTTTGTAGTAATTGTCCAAATCCTCCAATGCATTTGTGTATAAATCCCCCTGATATCTTGAGCGTTTTTTAAAATTAATGCAATTATATACTTTGAGCCCACCCACTCCCAAGCAATGCAATTAAAATTTATTTTTCTTCTCAGGGGTTAAGTCTTTCTCCTCATCATCGAATGCAGAAATGTAATTTGTGAAATATTTACGCCATACCTCCCATTTTAAAACAGGCTCCCCTGCTGCTGGTAAGAACGCTTGTGGTGGTGATAAATTATACACATTACCTGAAGCCATGGTGAGGTTGTGGTTGAAGAATAACTACAAATTTGCAAACAAACTGAGTACCACAGAATGTAGAAAATAGGTGTTAAAACTAGACCACAAATCTAAAGTTTGATAACAGCTCCCCACAAGATGCAATGCTTAAATAGGGCTGAAAGCATTGCCAGAAAAAGTGGATCAAGGGAGTTAACAATCTGTCGAAAAAATACCTTTGAAGTCAAGTTTGTGAAGAATTCACCTTCGCTCCTACTGTGGAATCAACTGCGCAAGAAAGTGGTCAGGTGAGGAGAGACTAGATGTGCACGATCATATGGTTGTTAGATGTGTGGTAAATAGAAAACTCTCCCCAAAGATGGCTGCACGCCCAAGTTACGCTCGTTGAACGCTGTGTGTGCGTTTCAATGATGTCACACAATTCAAAATTTGCGAACATACGTGACAAGAATTTTCAATTCCATTAAGAACAAGGAGGCGAGGATTATGCTTTCTCATTTCTTTACTAGAAATGCTCAGCAGCCAATAAAAACACAGTATATGCAAAGAAAAAACTACAATACCCATAAACACAGGGGTATGACGTGAACAACCATAGAGACCATAGTATAAAAGGTCATGTAGAAAGTACAACATCCTCTTTCTTTGGTGAGGAGAACAGTTCAAAATAAAAAGAAAAAGTTCAAGAATCACGATGACCATCAGGAAGAACAACCATCAGCAACGGCAGAAGTCCATATGGAAGAACGCAGCACTGGAAGGCCACAGGACCCTGGGAACAGAAGAACATCGGATGCAGAAGAAAACCAGATGAAACAGTAACACCGTCACTTCAGGTCAGAACCTGAAAAGAGACAGACTGCCGTAAAACACATCCAATAGATAGTAAAATACAATAGGGGGGGAACATCAGAGAACAATTAATTATCAGAAATATAATGCATATGCAAAACAACAGTATTATTGCAAAATATGTATATTAGAAAAAACAATGGGTGGGATAATCCTCGCCTCCTTGTCCTTAATAGAATTGAAAATTCTTGTCACGTATGTTCGCAAATTTTGAATTCTATATCAGGACAGGAGGCTCTGATTATGCTTGTTCAAAGCTTATCCACCACTACTGAAGCCACATGATCAATAGGTTTGTAATAGAAAGATTTAAACATAGAATCAGAAGACCAATCAGCGGCTTTCATAATGTCAAACAAAGTAACACCCATCGAGAATGCTTTAGAAGCCATAGCTCCCCGTGCCGAATGAGCACCAAAAATGGACACATCAATGCCGGCCTCAGACATAAGCCAACGACCCCAACGAGCTAAAGTAGCTGGGGTAACAGGGCGAAAGGGCTTCTGCAAAGCAATCCGCAGTTGACCCTGCATATCTGAACGTAAAGGAGCAGTACATACCTCATAATCCTTGACGCATTGGACCACACAAAGGTTGGGATGGTTAGGAAAAGAAGGATAGGTAATCAAGGAAGTATTTGTTTTGGTACGTCGGGAAAGTCGAAAAGTGACACCCTCAGGGGTAAAACTGCGACCTGCCAAGTCCAATGCACGAACATCAGACACCCGTCTGCAAGAAACTAGGCATAACAACATGGTCAGTTTGGCTGACAACTGTTTGCGGGAGAGCAAAGAATTGGAAGGCCAGGCGTCCAAAAACTTCAAGACAATGGAGACATCCCATAAAGACGTGTATTTTGGACAAGGGGGAGTCGCCAGACGTATACCCTTAAGCAATTTAGTAATCAAAGGGTGTTCACCCACGGGTTTACCATCAAGAGGGCCATGGCCTGCCGAAATGGTAGAACGGAAATTGTTAACCGTCCGATAAGCTAAACCTGAGGAAGCAAGAGACGCTAAAAAATTAATAATTAGAGAGACATCCGCTGAAGCGGGATCAGCTTCCCGTTGAACACACCAATCACACCATCGTCTCCAAGAACCTGAGTAGCGTTTGTGAGTGTTGGGTGCCCAAGATCCACTGATAAATTTGCAAGCGTCTCGTGAAAGGCCTGGGACCGACCAACGGTCCCCGAAAGTCGCCAAGCCAGAAGACGGAGAGAGCCTGACTGGATCAGGGGATGCGGATTGCCGAGAGGGTCCAGCAAGAGATTCCACTTCTGGGGAAGAAGGATCGGCACTGCACAACACATTTCCAGGAGAACTGGGAACCAGACTTGAGCCCTCCACAGAGGAGCAATCAGAATCAGCTCTGACTGATAACGCTTTGTGCGAGCCAGGACTCTCGGAATCATCATGAACGGGGGAAAGGTGTAGCACAGAAGGGGAGGCCAGGTCTGGAGAAATGAGTCTGTGGCCAGGGCTTCCGGATCCGGCCTCCAGCTGAAGAACCGGGGAAGCTGCGTGTTGAGGCGAGAGGCAAACAGGTCGATGTGACACTGCCCCCAAAACCGACGGAGAGAGCGGAAGATGCGAGGATGAAGCCTCCAATCGCTGTAATCCCGAAGGTGACGCGAATGCCAATCCGCAATCTGATTGTTGCGGCCGGGAAGATACTCGGCAATAACAGTGATCTTCTTCTGCAGACAAAAGTGCCAAAAATCTTTGGCGATCTCTGCTAAGATCTTGGATCTCGTGCCGCCCAACTTGTTGACATAACGAACCGCAGACACATTGTCCATGCGGAGAAGAATGCAACAATTGGACCGAAGAGGAGTGAAGCAACGGATCGCAAAGGACCCCGCCAGGAGTTCCAGACAATTGATGTGGAGAGACAACTCCTGAGGGAATTGGACTGCACCGGGCTCCCCAGCCCCACAGGCTGGCATCGGACTCTATCACCATCTCCGGTGAAGAACCGAACAGGGCTCGCCCATTCCAGGCCTCCATGTGATCCAACCACCACTGCATCTCGCACCTCGCCTCCTCCGACAGAGGAATCTGATCTGAATAGCGAAGGCCGTTCTGGAGATGACGGATCTTCAACCGTTGTAATGCCCTGTAATGCAGAGGACCCGGAAATATCGCCTGAATTGAAGAGGCCAAAAGACCGACTACACGAGCTATAGATCTCAATGACACAATCCGTTTGAAGATAATCGAAACCAACTCCCGTTTGATGTAGCAAATCTTTTGATTGGGTAAAAGAAGCTGACAGGTCAGAGAATTGACCTGGAAGCCGAGAAAGTCTATCACCTGAGATGGGGCGAGAACAGATTTCTGAGGATTCACAAGAAATCCCAGGGATTGTAAAAGGTCGACCGTTCATTCTAGATGCAAGATCAATTTGTGTGGACAATCTGCCATGATCAGAATGTCGTCCAGATAAATAATCATGCGAAGACCCCGAGCGCGTAAGCATTCCAACACTGGCTTCAGAAGCTTCGTGAAGCACCAGGGCGCCGACGAGAGGCCGAACGGGAGGACTTTGTATTCGAAACAGTCCCCTTGCCATTGGAACTGGAGAAACCGACGATGTGGACCGAAGATTGGAATTGACAAATAGTTTGGATGACGGGTAGTTCGAAGAATAGCCCCTTTTGCAAGAAGGGAGTCTATTTCTGATTAAATGATCTCCCGATCCTGAAGAGAGAAGAACAACGGGGTTGGAAGGAGGGATTGAGGCTGGGGCTGATAAAATTCTATCTTGTAACCCTGAACAGTGTCCAGTACCCAAGCATCGTTGGAGATTAGCTGCCAATTGTGGAGAAAAAATTGGAGCCTTCCCCCAAAACCACTTCGGAAAAAGGAATCTACCTCACCTGAATTGTTGGAGTCGTGATGACCTCCCTGTTGTCCTCCGAAGCGACTTTTCCGGAACTGTCCTTTCCCTTTGCGAGAGGGATAGAAGTTGGAACGGGTGGTAAAGCCGGAGTCCTGACCACCCCCTCTGTGGGACTGGAATCCTCTCTGGGAATTCTGCTGAGATCCTTGGCCGAACGAACGCCCCCTAAGACATCCGGCCTTTGCAAAAACCGGCCGAAACGCCCGCCGCAATGGGTAAGTTCTTTCAGAAACGGCTGACCAGATAAGAGCCCCTGAGCCAAGGGGCCGGATTCTGAAGTGGAGAGCTCCGCTAGCTTGGGATCCAGGCGGAGAAGAATGGAGCGGCGTCACTCACACGAAATCGCGCAATTTGCATTGCCCAATTGACAAATGGCCCTCTGAGACCATTCAATGAGTTCGTCCGGATTTACAAGAGCTGAAGACTCCTTGGCAAGAACGCCAAAATCCAAAATCTTAGTGAGCGGGCCCAATAAATCCAAAAGTTTATCTTGGCAGGAACGCCAAGACCTGTCAAGACCTTTTTTGGGATCTCTGGCATACTTCTCAAGGTACGTGACCATAGTAGGGTCAACCTCCGGGGTCTCGGCCAAATGGTCCGCCAAATCCGGACGTGGACACTCGGATCTCAGGCGGGCCCTGACATCCTTTTCAAAAGGCTGGCGAATATGAGCTTGCACATATTCCGCCACCGCTGGAGAAGGCAACCAAGAAGAAGAGTGGGGATGCACAATTTCAGAAGGTTCAAAAGCGAGAATGGGAGGCTGAGAGGGGGCGTCCACAAAGTGCTCCTTACGAGCCTTTTTCCGTGGAGGAGGTTCAAATTCTGAAGAAGTGGAGGAATGAGCGTCATCAGTATCAAGGAGGGATGAAAAAGAGGTCCCAGCCGACCCTTTAGCAGTAGCCGTGTCCGAAGACAGCGTCTTGGCCAACTTCTGAAAATCAGACTTATGAGGATTGACGGGGGATTTAGACGCACGCGCAGCCGGTAACCAACCCTGTTGCTGGGCGTAGAGAGATAAATGACGCTTTAAGGGATTTATTGCGCGAACAAGCGCTTTATTCACAGATTGTTGTACCCCATGATCCAGCGCCTCCACCAAATCTTGCTCCAAAGAGCCAGAAGGATCCTCATCATAATAATAGTCATCCTCATAATATTCCGCCATCCTGACACAAAGTGTGCCAAGAGTCAATGCCCACAGGAATGACGACAATCAATAATGGCCAAAGGCACAATGCAGGGGGAGTGAAAAAAACCCACAGCAAGCCAACAGTGCAGATTTGAAAATCTGAACACTCAATAAATATATATCTTCAAAATGTGGAGGGAGGGCTTGCTGACAGAAAAACTAGCACTCTAGGCAAAGCCTATGCACAATTATACAGCCCAAATGATGTAAATAGCAAATGGGCGTAAGGAGGGGCGAATACTCAGGCTGTGGGCTCTCGGCGCAACAAGCGACCGTTCTGACAGGAGAAAACACCTGATTTTAATAACAAATATGGCCGCCGCGCATGCGCTGTAACAACCGCCCGGTATTGGAAACACGGAGCACTCGCAGAGCTAGCGCGAGCCCCCTAGCCCCTGTCTCCCTCTCCACAATAAACTGAGACGCGGGCGCGAACCGCCCGTCCCCGGGAAGGTGGAACCACACGCTCCCCGCACGATGTAACGACCGCGGCTAGCGGAGGCAAAAACCACAGAAGTAACCCTGGAAACGTATACAAAAGCGTGAAACACGCGGAAGCAATACGCTCACAATAACAATGCATGCACAATTGCAACAGTAATAAGCGTTTAAAATATGAAAGAAGAAACACTTAACTGGCTGCGGAGCAGCAAAGAAAGAGGATGTTGTACTTTCTACATGACCTTTTATACTATGGTCTCTATGGTTGTTCAGGTCATACCCCTGTGTTTATGGGTATTGTAGTTTTTTCTTTGCATATACTGTGTTTTTATTGGCTGCTGAGCATTTCTAGTAAAGAATTGAGAAAGCATAATCGGAGCCTCCTGTCCTGACATAGAATTACTCGCGTATGGCGTATTGAACGTTCTTGAAGAAACTGACAACATAGCTGCCGCAAGCGCAAGGCTATCCTGGAACGCAGCTTTCGCGTGTCAATGACTTCGCTTTGCCAATGCCTCACCAAAGTCAAAAGTCATCGCAGGAAGGAGACGAAAAGATCAACAGGAACAAACCACTTGGCTGGCAAGGAACACCTGTGCTCCAGAATCTCCTAAGACCGCTGAAGGCCGATGCTGGAACTGCAGTTAGTGGAATGCCTTAACACGCGCTGGTTCGCTGGTGTGTTGTAATCATCGCCATTGTTGTAAAGAATTACTCTCAAAGAGGTCCTTGAAAAGAAGTTTATTCTTTGTGGAGAAACAGCACACCAGAGCGGGAGGATAGCGCAGTAAATCACAATGTGTCGACTCCCCAACGGATCTTTGCAACTGACACTCAATCTGCTGGGATTCTAGAATGCCAGCTGATTGCGTCAAAATACAGGTAGGTGCGCAAGAAGGGTATGGGTACCTAGAGGGTGAGGGGTGGAAGCTTCTGGAAGAAGACTTCCAATACAACAATGCCAAATTTAGTGTTCTGGTGAAAGACCTTCTCTGAGAGCTTAAGCCCTGCCCCTAACAGCCACAAAAGCCTCGACCCTTAAAGGAGTGGGTGTAACTTGCTGTAGTGTCATTGTGCAAAATTACATGAGTTTATGTGGAATTACGCGAAGTGCATAGCCTAGCATTTACTGCTGTTTCCTCAGTGTAACATGTACCCTCACATCTACAATGGACACGAGGATGCATTTTGCACCTCGGAAATAGCCTAAACGTCAGAGAACATGAACAACAGCAGCAGCAACTCGTGCATGCTAAGTCTGTTGATCCTGTGTTTCTGCGTAAGGATTTTTCCCCCAAATGACACAAGTCTGCATAATTGCCTTGGTAATTTTGCATCACAGGATTAATGCAGAGTTACCAAAATGACTCCAAAATTTCACCCAAGCCTAGTCCCTTCCTTCAAAAACTTCAATGAGTAGCTCCTCCTGGAACTGGCTCTTGAGGTCTGGCTACCGCCCTTTGTTTCTGTGGGGTCCAGCATTCCCAGGCCAGGTGCAGTACGCAGAAGTAATTAGCAAATGCAGTCAGTTACCAATCTTCCCTCTACCAGAGACAGCCTGATCACTGTCAAATGGTCCAACTGTGCGGGTTAAACTTTGGTCCACCTGTTCGCTGGCAGAGCAATTAACATGGCCCAGCTGGGTGAACAAACGCCAGAAATCTATTATGAACTGTGTCATAGAAATTTGAAAAATCTTGAAGTGCCAGTTGGAGTACAGATATGTAGAAATTAACATCAAGTCTGCCTTTGGGATCCTGATTTGCCATGATTATAATACTGGTGTGTCTAGGCCTAACGGTGGTGAAACTAATTTGGTGCAGATTTCGTCTATAGTGTACAATCAAGTTCAGCACTCAAACTTTTTAGTAAATCACTTCATAAATGCATACACTATAATTGCCCACTCAAATTATAAGACCTGTCAGGTCAGCAACAATCCATGAACGAAAGTAGAGCCTTTCCTGGGGGAGGAGCTAAAATCAAGGGTAATAACTATGAAGAAGAATACTCGAACTAAGGGTAATGAAACTTCATTCACATGCAAGAGAAGCCTAGATTGAGGCTCTCCTGCACCCAGGAAACATGTGCACATGCTCCACTCACATGCTGCATCACACATCAAGTGGATCTTCTGAACACCCTAGCTTTGTTCATGACTGGTATTGACTCAAAACTGGAAGCCATGAACAGTTTCATTAAAAGGGCGCAACTGAGTGAACTTCCTTCATGTATGACAGAAGTAATATCAGCCTTAAAAGCAAGGCCTAATCAGCCTCCCCGGTTCCCACAACAAGAAAGAGACATCGTGCCGGGTATCTTTTACATTGAAACATCATTCACAACAAAATGGGGACCGCCCATATCTAATGACCCCAGGATCACCCGAAGCAGTGCCAGACTGGGAACCCAACCGGCCCTGGCAAACTGCTCAGCTGGGGGGGGTGGGCTGCGGCCGAGCTGCTTGCTATGGCCTGTCGCGGCCAATTTTGTTATATGGGGCAGATATTGTTGGGCCCCAGTAACAAAAATGGCCCCCAGGGGCCCAAACCTAGCCCCCACCCTGGTGGCCCACTGGGGAAACGCCTGGGGCCTGCTACAGCCACTCTGGCCCAGACCCCAATAGACGGGCCAGCCTGCACAATCACTTCCTCCCCCACAGCAAAAGATGATATCATTAGAAGCACTAACAACCTGCTCCACACTGGAGACGTTATGTGCCCGGAGGGTAAAATGAGACCCCTAACTAAAAGAGAACAAGCATTGGCATAGCCAATAGGTCTCGCCTTTGGGACCTTATAAGTGTTTAGCCATGCAACAGTTGATGTTGTTGCTGAACTGCTGAAATAAGCTGATCCCAAACTTACTCTATGAATTTTATATTCTTTTGGAAAAACAAAAGGTCTTGGATCACGTCAGATCTAAACAGAACTCGGCACTTAAAACTAATTTATATAGTCCTTCAGATTGTGGAAGCAATACTATCCAATTTATGAAACTCGGTCGGATAAATAAAAGCATATAATATTATCAGCTCGCTCTGTAGGAAATGCAGATTTTGTTTCTCAAGGATAGAGTCCTAGAACCTCTGCTGCATTTAAGACTCCTTAACTAAAACATCTAGGGCCATATGTAGGTAGCCTAACATTTACCACTTCATAAATACCGAATTTTACCGATTCAGTATTTATGAAGTGGTAAATGATATGTAGGTAATCCACCGGTAATATTTACCGATTCGCAATGGGTCGGTAATTTAGAATCGGTATTTACCGATTCGGTAATGATGCATACCTTCCCATTGATTCCTATGGGCCAGGAGGCCCATAGGAATCAATGGGAAGCCAGTTACCATTACCGAATCGGTAAATACCGATTCGGTAATGGGGGGAGCACAATCAAGGGTGGCAGGGTGTCACAGTGACACCCTGTTGCACCCCTGATTCCTGCATGTGTGCACATGGGGCGGACATACATGCCCTAAGGGCATGTATGTCTGCCACATGGCACTGTTAGACCAGCAAAATATTGCTTTTTGCAATGTATTCGGTATTTAGCACCAACATATATTTGGTGCTAAATACCGAATTATTTTCCCTACACATCACTCATTTGAGTGTTACCTACATATCATTTCTGGATTCGGTATTTACCGAATCCAGAAATATGCCCCCTACATAGCAAAAGCCAAAATACCGGTCGGTAACGGTATATTTACCGAAAATCGGCCGTTACCGACCGGTATTTGGCTTCCTAGATATGGCCCACAGTATCTGAGGAATGTGGCTGGTGAAGGAGTAATAGAAGCCATGTAAAGGATACTACAAGAAGGTAAAGTGACATATGTTAAAATGAAAACAGCCTTGAATGTCAGATTTAATCCAGTATATTAAATGAACAGGGTAACACACTCCTTGGTTGGATAAAGTAATGAGTATAGTAATCCGGTTGGTGGTGCAATTAGGTAAGTCCTCCTGAGTATGAGGATATCATAGAATGTGGTCGCACTCCCTAAAACTTAGAGAGTGTCTCCCTTTTGCACTCAAAGAATAGGTTAAATGATTTTTGTAACAGTAAACAATTCTTCAGATGCTGTTAGGTGTGAATGTCTTTTTATTATTCATGAGGTTAATCCATAATCAATTTTTTCATTAAGACGCGCTTATAAGTCCTTTGAATTAATGTTCATTCAAAGTGTCCAGTGCCCAATGCATTTCGGGCCTAGAAGCCCTTCATCAGGGGATAATGTGCTGTAAATGAGGGAACAGGGTATCAGCAAATGCAAGAACTTGAGGTATAAGTAAAGAAGTTGTGATGTTAGACAAGTGCACCATATGTGGATACATAATTTTCTAGTGCGTGTGGTGCGATCAGTAAATCGGTAAACCAGAGTATTAGCTGGTGCAGAAATTCAAAACCATCGGCTGTTACCGTATGGTTGTCACTCGGGGGTAACAGAAAAGGTGCTATGGTAAATAAGTCCGTAGCGACTGTCTGCGTGGTGACAAATAACGGTTCGGTTAGTGTACCGTGCAAGGGCATGCTGTGTAAGTGCGGTGACCGTCGGTGTTTGAAAACTCGCGTGTTGTTACGGAAAATGCCAGTGCTGTGAACAGTAACTGGTGTCTACTTAATTAACCATGCTGTATGAAACGGGTATAGGCTAAACCATACTTACAAAACGTGCCAAAAGGATGCGCGTTGAAGAATTCGAAATTCACAAATATTTAGAAAAACGGAATGGTATAACGTGAAATTTCAACCAATTGTATCGTGGATTAGCCACAGGATAATCCTGAGGTGAAAGTGACTTACTGGAGTTGATGCACGTAGTGTCATCTGGCGGTTGTCGTCCGGAGAAAGTCTGTGGTGTCTCTGATGTAGGTACTCATAGATTGAACAAGTGGTTGTAGATGTTTGTCTAAATATCTGCCAATGGGTTCGTGTATGGAATTGATAGTTGAGATGATGGGTCTGAACGGAGGAATTGTGGCATGTTTGTGAATCTTGGGGATCATATAGATATATGGTATTGCTGGATTTGTTTTGATGAGGTATTTTTTGTCTTCTGCCGTGATTGTGCCTTCTTCTATGGCTTTGTTTAAGATGGTCTGTAGAATTTTCATGAATTCATTGGTTGGATCAAAAGATAACCTCATGTATGTGTTGGTATCCTGAATGTGCTCTTGGACGTTTCTCTCGTAAAAATCAGAGTCCATGATTACCATTGCCCCTCCTTTGTCCGCCTGGCGGATAGTGATTTCACTTTTAGCTGCAATTTGTCTCAATGCTTGTTGTTCCTTTTGGGTGATGTTGGTATTCTTGGATATTTTCTGACTGGAGACTTTTCTTAATTCCTTCAGAGTGATGGTTTCAAATGCATCTAACACTTTGTGGCTGATGGGAGCCATGAATGTGCTTCTGTTGCGTAGTCCCATTAAGGTGCTTTCTTGTGGTCTCTGTGTTGGTTCCATGATGTTGTTAAAGAAGTGCTTTAATCTAAGTGTTCGCATAAATTTGAAGAAACTTATCTCTACATCCAGGGGATTAGAGTGATGGGTAGGAACAAATGATGATCCCTTTTGTAAAGTTTTCATTTGAAACTCCGTCAGTTTATGCTTGGAAATATTGATCACGAGGCTAGTGCACCATTACGAGAACTGCCAAAATTAGTGTGTCTTTTCATTTCTCAGGTGAATGTGATTCCGAAAAATCAAACACGCTATTGATAATGCCCCTGAAATGGCTTACTTTGATCCCAATCCGCATACTGAGATTGTCGTAAACACTCGCCCTGTCGGGTTAGGTGCAATCCTGGCACAGCACAATGGATAGCCAAATGCCCGGAGACATATCGTGGCATATGCCAGAAAAAGCCTGTTACAAGCAGAACAAGCTCACTTGCAACTTGAGAAAGAGAGTTTGGCAGTGATCTGGGCTTGTGAATTTTTCCATGTGTTCTTATATGGAAAGCCTTTCACAGTAGTGGCTAATCATCAAGCACTGTTGACGATATTTGGCAATCCCAAAGCCAAAATGCCTCCTTCAATTGAACGGTGGGGTTTGAAATGACAAGACTGTAACTATACAATTCTTCATCGTCCAGAGAAAGATCAGAATCTAGCTGATTAGCTTTTAAGAGTACCATTGCAGTGCCCTGGTAGCCCATCCAAAACAACAGAAGCCTATATCAATTTCATTGTGAAATTGAGCACACCAGATGCCCCGTCTTTAGATAAAATTGACACTGCCACGAGCCAAGATAGTGACCTATTAAAGTTAAAAGACATTATTGCTCATTACTTGTGTAACCAGAACTCTAGACCTCACTAATAACCGAGAGTACTTGAAGTTCAGAAATGTACGGGATTCACTTTTAGTGACTCAAGAAGGCCTCATTCTACGAGGTACAAGAATTGTCATTCCCGAGAGTCTACAACAAGATGTGATCAATGTCGCCCACGAGGGACATCGAGGAATAGTTGCTACCAAAAGAGCTCTCAGTGACTGAGTCTGGTTTTCATACCCCAAAGAAAGGGTTGAAAAAGAATAAAAGACTTGTCTCATATGCAACCGTCTTTCATCCCAAGTCATTCAGCATCCTTTGAACATGTCAGACTTTCCACATCATGTTTGGGAGAAAATTGCTATTCATTTCTTTGGTCCTCTTGAAAACGGACATCTCATTCTAGTCATCATTGATGAATACTCCCATATTCCAATGTTAGAAGACCTTTCTTCCACTTAATACGAAAAGGTCATTCAAATATTAGATGGCATCTATGCAACATGGGGTGTACCTGAGATCTTGTAGTCTGATAACAGCCCCCCTTTTAATAGTAAAGAATTCAAAGACTTTCTACATCACCTTAATATAAAGCATTAAAAAAGCACTCCTCTTTGGCCCCAGCCCAATGGTCTGTTAGAACAGATCATGTGTACTTTAAAGAAAGATGTTCAGTGTGCTGCATTAGATAAGCTTGACCTCAAAGATTTTTTAAACACTACTCTTCAAGCCTACCTTTTGACCCCTTACTCAGCAACAGGGGAAAGTCCTGCGACTCATGTTTGGAAGAGTTATGACGACCAAGCGGCCCCAATGGACCAACCTCAGATCCAGGAATGAGGAAAATAATCATACTACAGACTTTGGTCGCAAACAGAAGATGAAAACGCGGACAGACGACGTCTTGTAAAAGATGTTATCTTTACAAGAGGAGTTTGAGTGCTTGTTAGACAACACAGAAAAAGAAAGTCTGATGCTTCTTTTGAGGCTGAATAATTTATCATCACTAACACCAAAGGACCCATGGTGACTGCCCAGTGTTCTGGGGAGTCCCTTACGAGAGATTCATCTCATTTGCTACATGTGGCCCATCACTCACCCAACATCGATGTCAATATAGAGACTGAGTCTAGACAGACTGTTGATTTAGATTTCAGCAGAGGGGTTGCTCCATCACAACGGTGACTGATAGCCCATCCACCGAAATATAAATCCCATGGGACATAATGGGGTATTATATTTCAGTGGACGGGATATCTGTCACAGTTGTGAAGGAGTAACCTATCCGTCGAGATCTAAATCAGGCCCCTCTGTGTCCGCTAATGATTCCACCTTTCCTGAGCAGATCACGGACACTTCGACTGCCAGTATTCAGTTTCCAGTGACCCAATCAGGACATGTGATTCCGGACCGGCACCAAACTGTTTGCAGCCTGCAAAAGTCATAACTCACAAAAATGTGGGAGGTGATAAACAACCACCAAAAAGGACAGGTAGCTGCCAACAACGCTAACATCTCAGAAGATGCATGGGTTTCACACTTTCGATCCCCGGAGCAGGTGCGGGACTCAGGAATTCCACCTATGCCAGCTCTCCAACCTTCTTCTGCCATTTCAACCGCTTGGTGCGAAGAATTACCAGTAGAGCGCATTATCAGTAAAAGTAAGGCAGAAAGAGCTCCAGGCCCCAACAGCCTCCCCATGGCACTATTTAAAGCCAACTCACCAACATGGGCCAAAACTTTAACACCGCTCTACATTCAAGCTCTTCTGAATGGTCAGATCCAAGACTCATGGCGCCATCATATATCCAATTTTTAAAGGCGGATACCCCTTAATTCTTGGAAATTAGTGGCAAATTTTGTTGCTGGACAACAATGTAAAATACTACAGGGGCCTCCTCCAGGAGGATCTGGAGTCATTGGATACAGGCAACAACATTATAATTATAAACCAAACTGGATTTAGAAAACGAATGGATACCAACATCAACCTAACGGCCATCGCACTCTTGATTGAAAAGACAAAACAAAGTCGCTCCTCTCTCTACTTTTACTTTGTAGACATTAAGGTGGTCTTCGATCCGGTCTCAAGATCTCTCCTATAGGCAAAATTGCTGCTAGAGTTCCACACCAACACGTGGGTGCGCATAATGGTAGGGGATGAGAGCACTGTCTCAAGAAAAATCCCTTCCACAATCGGCCTGAAACACATGATGTGTCCTTGCACCGCTCCTCTTCAACCTCTTTCTTTCAGATATGGCAACCGCTCTGAACGACCTCTCGGCTCATCCACCTAAACTAAGCGGAAAGCACCTTGGGACCCTGTTTTATGCAGAAGACACACTCCTGATGAGCCATACCCAAAATGCATGCAGAGACAGTTAACTATCTTACATTCCCACTCCGTCAAGAGCCAGCTTGTGGTAAATTTAAAGAAGACCAAAACGATAAGAATAGTTCCTAAATAACAGCAAGTTCCCCAAAAACAGCACTTACATGTGCCCAAATCGACAGCAGAGGATCCTTTCTACCATACAAAAGTACATGCGTAACAAGGCCGGATTCCTCGTACATGCCTTCAGAGAAATGGCAAAGCACTTGCCTGGTTCCTCCTCAAAACATCTCTTAAAGATAATCAGGGCAAAACTGATAGTGACAATAACATTTTGTTCAGAAGCTCTGTATGGTAGAAATGCACAATTCCTTGACACTCTGGTCCAGAGAACATATTAGAAGATCTCTTTATTACCTCCTGGGGTATCCCCGGCCCAAATACAGCTGGAGATCAGTCGCACCAGCCAAAAAGCTATGCACCAGGGTTCTTTTGTAAACTTTTGTCACAGACTTCGCTGTTCGCAACCTTACGAATTAAACCAACAATTATGGAAAGGAATGGAGGCCCACGGTGCGTCCTTTGCACCCTGGGCATACCTGGAACAGGCAGTTAAAAATCTGCAAGTGGGTGCAGTATGGAGTAAGGTAATCACGTTCCTGGCTTTCAGAACTTTAGTAAATAAAGCCCCTCACTGTCTTTCTCTTATAGCAGACAAGAGCAAATTGGCAAAGAGATCACATGCTTATCTGGTCATAAATAGGTAGAACCCGATCTGGCTGCTGGCCTTTCTTCAATAGTGAAATTGCAGAGGATCAGAAGTCGGCTTGGAGACCTACCAACTCTAGACATGGCGGAACCAAGATGGCAGGATCAAATGCCGGCTATGCAACTACCACCGGGAATCCGTCAAACATATAACATGTGCCTGCACTGCCCTCCTGGTAGAGCATAGATATTGGCTCAAACCAATCTTCTTGACAAGAGGAATAAGAACATGTAGAAGAGCAGTGTTAGACCTGTCAGCCCTTTGGGTGGTCCCTCCTCATCATTATTTATTTTGTCCCACTTTTGCCTCAAACCCTGTTTGAATTTTTTCCTTTTTGGGAACCACCAGACTTTTTCGTGTTGCTACAGCTTCAGGGAGCCATTTTAGCTACCCCTGAAACTTCTGTCTGAGGGCCTGAAGCACAAAATGGTGGCCACCTGTGACATCACCAGCATCCACTGGAACCTACCAGCACCTTCCAGAACATTCCAGGAGATTCCAGAACTGTGTGACAGTTGGAAACCGTTTAGAATGTTGGGAGGATAAGAGAGGCAGTTGGCAGTTGGAGCTGGCAGTTGGCACCTGACTGGTGAAGAGAGAGGAGCACAGCAGTGAAGGAGGAAGGAGTGAAGCAGCAGGGGTGGAAACTTGTGCCTGGAGTGGGGTCCATAAACCCACCCTTGATACTTGTCCCTACTGATGGATCCCAGCCTATAGCCCTGTGTGGGAAGAAGACAGAAGAAAACCATCCTAAGGACCTGGACAGCAGGAACAGGCCTTAGAACCAAGAAAGCAGCAAGATTCTGACCTGAGAACTGGTTTCCCTGGAGCCTGGCGTCGAGTAGCCGAAGACCTGGAGCCCGAGGTGGAGAAGCGGCGCTGACTGAGGTAGCAGACGTCATACCCGGAGCCGCCTGAGGTCGTAAGAGGGCGCCGGCGGAGGTCGAGAGGAATACCAAGGGTCGAGAAGGAGGTGAACCGAGGTCGAGTGAGCGGCGTCATCGGAAGGGTGAAGTCCGCCCTCCGGAGTCGTCGGAGACCGAGGTAGAGGAGCACCGGAGGTCGGGAGTGAGGATCGCACTCCGGAGTCGCCCGGAACCTGTGAGGAAGAGCACCGGAGGTCGGGGGTGAGGATCGCACCCCGGAGTCGCCGGAAGTCGACAGCGAGGCCAGGCCGGCCGGCGTCATCGGAGCCGAGAGCGCCATCGAACCGGAGCCGGCCGAAGTCGACATCGTGAAGAGACTGCCCGACGCCCCCGAATCGGAGGTCGAGATCGAACCGAGGCCACCGACATCGGACCGGAACCGCCTACCGGCGTCGACAAAGAACTGACACTGTGCCGAGGCCGCCGAGACCGAACCGGAACCGCCCCACGGCGTCGACACGACTCCAGCGGCGTCGGAACATCAGAAAAGGGCAGTAAGTGGAGTAGAGGGCGCCTAAGGCCCTGTGGAGACCTGAGAGACTACTCTAAGGGGCTAGGGAGGTGCTGAAACCCACCTGACTGTGCCTGGGGTGAACTGGGACTAACCTAGAGAGGTTGTGCGGAGAGGAAAGCCAGGGCATTGGAATTCCCCCCTTTGATCTACCTCAGTTTAGGCCTCAGCCTTTGCCTCAGCCAGGGAGTAGGACCCCCCCCAAGCCTTCCACACCCTACAAGCTGTGCCTGGGCCAAATCAGCCCTTAAGTATTGAAGTGTCATCTGATTCATGAGTGTTACTGTATACTTCTAATTATTTATTGGGGAAACTGTATTTATTAAGTTCTTATCTATTTAATACTGCACTGTATTTATAGGTCCACAGGACTTGTTGGTGTACAGTATTTATTGGTACAGTATTTATTGGTACAGTATTTATTACCTCAAAGTATTTAATTGTCTGTATATATTGCACTGGTATTTATGCCCTGTTATTTATGATCACCCCTATTTATTTCAGCAACAGCAAATATTTATTTGACCTGCACTATTTAAAATTGTATATTGTGATTGACTTATTTATTTTTCCAATCAGCAACTAAGAGAAAAAGATAAAGAAGAATATTTTCATAATTTTTACGGTGTAGAGTCGTTTTTGGAACGGATGCACGCATGGTTATTGTATGGGTATATTGTATGCTTAGCACTGCGCCTGTTTCCTGACCACTCGAGCCAAGCTACCCCATTGTGTTGGGAAGGTCCACCACCACCCTGCGGAGTGGGAGTGGGGCTGTTTCCAACATAAATTGGTGTTCAGTGGTGGGATAGAGCTGTGCCTACATATACTCAACAATAACTGTGGGTAGTCCATAGGCCTACACCGGGAGTTTTCTCACAGCGGCCTTCCTAATTGTGGGTTTTTGTTTTTTCCAAATTTACTCTGGTGGTGGGAGGAGGTATTACTAAAGGTACCACCCTACATTGTTACTGCACAAAACCTGTCCTCTAACCTGAGTGGGCAAGATGGAGTTTGTTCTGGAAAATCTAGACACGTACACTGTGGCCCAACTCAGGGAGTTTTGCCAGCGAGAGGGGGTGTACTGTCCCCCAGGAGCAAAGAAGGGTGCACTTCAAACCAGCTTAAGGGCTTGGGGGGAGGCACGCAGGGAAAGCAAGGCTGAGGAAGAAGACAGGGATGGAGAGCCTGACCCCGAGGGGGCTGAGATGTACCAACCTGAGGTGGGGAACCTGTCCGCAGGGCCCAGGACACTTTCTAGGGGGGGCAGCCGTGCCTCTAGCGGGGGCTTGTCTGAAGTGGAGTTAGCAGACCGGAGGGAGAAAAGACAGCTCACATGGGACTTAGCAAAGCTGGAGAAGGAAAAGGAGGAGCAGAGGATGGCCCATGAATTGCGCCTGAAAGAAATAGATCTTCAGATTTTGCGAATCGGGGCACAACCTGTTCCCAATGGTGGCAGCCAAAACCAAGAGTCCACCAGGGAATCCAAACCTTACCTGCCAAAGGACATTGTAGCGAGCTATGGGGCAGGTGACGACATCGCCAAGTGGCTAGCAGCCTATGAGGTCTCATTGAGGGCCCATGGGGTTCCAGCGAAGTATTGGGGAGGGGGACTGTATAAATACATGCCTCCAGCTGGTAGGGATGCTTTATTGGCCCTCGAAGAGGATGAGCAAACCCACTACCCCACCATGAAACTGGCGCTCATCAGGAAGTTTGGACTTACTCCGGAAAAGTACAGACAGAAGTTCAGGGGTAGTCACAAACTGGGCACACAGAATTGGGTGGACTTCCTGGACTATGCAAAGAAGGCACTGGAAGGTTGGATTCAGGGCAGTGAAGTAAGGAACTACGAGGAGCTGTTTGACCTAGTATTGAAGGAACACCTACTCGAGAAATGTTTCCCTGAACTGCGGCAACACCTGGTGGATAGCAAGCTGACCAGTCCCCGGAAGCTTGCTGAGGAGGCGGACATTTGGGCTAGTACCCGGGTGTCCACAAGGGGGACTGGAGGGGATACTCAAAAGACCGGACAGGGCGCCCCCCAGAAGAAAGAAGGAGGGGAAAAGAAAAAGGAGTTCTCCAAAGGCCCCCAAAATAACTTCCAAGGGAAGGGAACAGGATTCACCTCTAAGGCTAACCCTCCCAGAAACCCTAATCCTGGCCAGAGTCAGCAGCCAAGGGTTGTCCATTGCTACGAGTGCGGTGGCGTTGGACACTATAAAGGAGATCCGAAGTGTCAGAAACGCTCACCCCCTCCCACTGGAGGAAAGCCCCCCGGAGTAGCTAGTGTAGTGCTCGGGGAGGAGATGCCCTTAACTAAGGGAAGGGAGTGGGCGGGTGTCACTTTAGTGTCCCTGGGAGAACGGGAGATGGTTCCTAAGATCCAGGTGCCCGCAAATACTGCAAAGTATGGGCAGTGGATCACCATCAATGGCCAAAGAGGGGAGGCTCTGAGAGACACAGGAGCCAGTATGACTATGGTACGTAGCCAACTGGTGTCTCCAGAGCAAGTCATTCCCGATGTACTCCACCCAGCCGCGATGGCTGACGGCAGAACCGGCCACTATCCCGTGGCTGAGGTTCCCTTTGAATGGGGGAGGGTTGCAGGTTCACTTCGAGTTGCCGTAAGCCCTGCCGTGCCAGTCGATTGTCTGCTGGGCAATGACATGGAGCACAACGCTTGGAAGGAGGTGGAATACCGGACTCACACCGAGATGCTGGGTACACCTGACTGGGCCTGTGTTAGCACAAGGTCCGTGACTACCCGAAGAGGGAGTTCATTCCGGCTGGAGCCTGGAACAAAGGCCCAGCCAGCTGCCAGTCAAGGGAAGAACCGAGGACAGGAGGAGCCTGCCTCGGCGTCTCCACCCCGTAGGACGGATAGGCCACCGGAGGTGGTGGACCAGGAGTCTGCGGAGGGGGACGTTACCAACCTGGAGGACCTACCCATCCCGGCCGAGTGGCACGTGGAGGGAGGCCCGTCCAGGGAGGAATTCTGCCAGGGCCAGAGGGAGTGCCCTACCCTTGAGGGGCTGAGGCGACAGGCCGAAGCCCAGGCAGCAGGGAACGTTGAAGGGAACTACAGTGTTTACTGGGAGGATGGCCTCCTCTACAGTGAACCCAAGGCACCCCTACATGGATCGTCACGAGCCTTGGTAGTCCCTCAACGTTATCGAGCCTTCCTTTTAGAGTTGGCTCACGAGATACCATTGGCAGGACACCTGGGGCAAGACAAGACCTTCGCCCGTCTTGTCCCACACTTTTATTGGCCTCAGATGAAAGTGTCGTCCGATACCTACTGCCGGACATGTGTGTCTTGCCAAGCCAGTGGGAAAACAGGGGTGAAGCTGAAAGCTCCCCTGGAACCACTTCCTGTCGTTAGCACCCCCTTTGAAAGGGTGGGCATCGACATTGTGGGTCCGTTAGATCCGCCAACATCAGCTGGTCACAGGTTTATCCTGGTTCTGGTGGATCATGCCACACGGTACCCAGAGGCAATACCTCTGAGGACCATAACAGCACCTGTTGTGGCTAGGGCCCTGATGGGAATCTTTACCCGAGTGGGTTTTCCCAAGGAAGTTGTGTCCGACAGGGGGACCAACTTCATGTCGGCATATATGCGGGCAATGTGGAAGGAGTGTGGAGTGACCTACCGGTTCACAACTCCTTACCA
Organism: Triturus cristatus; assembly: GCF_964204655.1. NCBI lineage: Eukaryota > Metazoa > Chordata > Amphibia > Caudata > Salamandridae > Triturus > Triturus cristatus. The sequence continues at coordinate 58,936,458 of NC_140579.1, forward strand.
CCCCCAGACCAATGGTCTGGTGGAGAGGTTTAACAAAACCTTGAAGGGCATGATCAGAAGTCTGCCTGAAAGCCTGCGGAGGAAATGGGACGTCCTCCTACCCTGTTTACTTTTTTCTTACAGGGAAGTGCCACAGAAGGGAGTGGGCTTCAGCCCCTTCGAGCTTCTGTATGGGCACCCTGTACGTGGACCTCTTAACCTGGTGAGAGACGGATGGGAAAGAACTCCCAGAAAGCTTCCCCAGGATGTGGTGAGCTACATGCTGGCCTTCCGGAGCCAAATGGCTAAGTTGTGGAAGCAAGCTTCTGACAACCTGGAAGCCAGCCAAGCAGTGATGAAGGCGTGGTATGACCACAATGCTCACCCGGTGGAGTTGGAGCCTGGCCAGAAGGTGTGGGTGATCGAACCAGGAGAGCTTAGTGCCCTCCAGGATCGCTGGTCAGGACCCTTTGAGGTGTTGGAGAAGAAGGGTAAGGCTACCTACTTGGTGGACCTGAAGACCCCTCGTCAGCCCCTGCGGGTGCTGCATGCCAACCGCCTCAAACCCCACCACGAGAGGCCCGAAGTCATCTTGATGATGGTGACTGACGGAGGAGAGGACGTGGAAAGCGAGCCTCTCCCTGATCTGTTTGCGTCTCAAGAAAAGGATGGGTCGGAGGAGGGAGTGATTCTCTCCCCATCTCTAACTCCTGAACAGCAGGAGGACTGTCGCCAGGTCCTGGGGCAGTACTCCTCGTTGTTCTCCCTTGTCCCGGGTAGGACTCACCTGTGCGTCCATGACGTGGACACAGGAGACAGCCCACCTGTGAAGTCCAAGATCTACCGGATGTCAGACAAGGTGAAGGCCAGCATTCATAGTGAGGTCACTAAGATGCTGGAGCTAGGAGTGATTGAACCTTCTAGCAGCCCCTGGTCCAGTCCGGTGGTGCTAGTACCGAAAGCTGCACCACCGGGTGCCCAACCAGAACTGAGGTTCTGTGTGGACTACCGGGGACTGAATTCAGTGACAAAGACTGATGCACATCCGATCCCTAGGGCGGATGAATTGATTGACCGGCTGGGAGCTGCCCAATATCTAAGTACCTTTGACCTTACTTCAGGGTACTGGCAGATCTCGTTGACTGATGGAGCAAGGGAAAGGTCAGCCTTCTCCACACCCAATGGCCACTACCAGTTCTGTGTGATGCCCTTTGGGCTCAAGAACGCACCTGCCACGTTTCAGCGCCTGGTAAACCAGATCCTCACCGGAATGGAGAGTTTCTCTGCTGCTTATCTGGATGACATAGCCGTCTTCAGTAACAGCTGGGAGGATCACTTGCGTCACCTGCAAGCTGTTCTCCAGGCCCTGAGACAAGCTGGATTGACGATCAAGGCCAGCAAGTGCCAGATCGGGCAGGGGTCGGTAGTGTACCTTGGACACTTGGTGGGTAGGGGAACGGTGCAACCCCTCCAGGCGAAGATCGAGGCCATCATGGCCTGGGAACCCCCCAAGACACAGACTGAGGTCCGAGCATTTTTGGGCCTCACGGGATACTATCGCCGCTTCGTGAAGGGGTACGGTACCATCGTAGCCCCTCTCACGGAGCTCACGTCCAAGAAACAACCTCGACGGGTAGTCTGGACGGAGGCTTGTCAGCAAGCCTTTGAGAAATTGAAGAAAGCCATGTGCGAGGCCCCGGTCTTAAGGGCCCCAGACTTTTCCAAGAAGTTCATTGTCCAGACAGATGCATCAGAACATGGCATTGGGGCAGTGTTATCGCAACTCAACGAAGAGGGTCTGGATCAACCCGTGGTCTTCCTATCCCGGAGACTACTTCCCAGGGAACAGAAGTGGAGTGCAATAGAGCGTGAAGCCTTTGCAGTGGTATGGGCTCTGAAGAAGTTGCGGCCATACCTGTTTGGCTCGCACTTCCTGGTTCAGACCGACCACCGACCCCTTCGTTGGCTGATGCAAATGAAGGGGGAGAATCCCAAATTGTTGAGGTGGTCTATTTCCCTACAGGGGATGGACTTTCAGGTGGAACATCGGCCTGGAGTGGACCACGCCAATGCAGACGGTCTCTCAAGGAATTTCCGCCTTAGTGATGAGAACTCCCAAGGGGTTGGGTAGCTCTCCCCACTTTCAGCTGGGGGGGACGCGTGTTAGACCTGTCAGCCCTTTGGGTGGTCCCTCCTCATCATTATTTATTTTGTCCCACTTTTGCCTCAAACCCTGTTTGAATTTTTTCCTTTTTGGGAACCACCAGACTTTTTCGTGTTGCTACAGCTTCAGGGAGCCATTTTAGCTACCCCTGAAACTTCTGTCTGAGGGCCTGAAGCACAAAATGGTGGCCACCTGTGACATCACCAGCATCCACTGGAACCTACCAGCACCTTCCAGAACATTCCAGGAGATTCCAGAACTGTGTGACAGTTGGAAACCGTTTAGAATGTTGGGAGGATAAGAGAGGCAGTTGGCAGTTGGAGCTGGCAGTTGGCACCTGACTGGTGAAGAGAGAGGAGCACAGCAGTGAAGGAGGAAGGAGTGAAGCAGCAGGGGTGGAAACTTGTGCCTGGAGTGGGGTCCATAAACCCACCCTTGATACTTGTCCCTACTGATGGATCCCAGCCTATAGCCCTGTGTGGGAAGAAGACAGAAGAAAACCATCCTAAGGACCTGGACAGCAGGAACAGGCCTTAGAACCAAGGAAGCAGCAAGATTCTGACCTGAGAACTGGTTTCCCTGGAGCCTGGCGTCGAGTAGCCGAAGACCTGGAGCCCGAGGTGGAGAAGCGGCGCTGACTGAGGTAGCAGACGTCGTACCCGGAGCCGCCTGAGGTCGTAAGAGGGCGCCGGCGGAGGTCGAGAGGAATACCAAGGGTCGAGAAGGAGGTGAACCGAGGTCGAGTGAGCGGCGTCATCGGAAGGGTGAAGTCCGCCCTCCGGAGTCGTCGGAGACCGAGGTAGAGGAGCACCGGAGGTCGGGAGTGAGGATCGCACTCCGGAGTCGCCCGGAACCTGTGAGGAAGAGCACCGGAGGTCGGGGGTGAGGATCGCACCCCGGAGTCGCCGGAAGTCGACAGCGAGGCCAGGCCGGCCGACGTCATCGGAGCCGAGAGCGCCATCGAACCGGAGCCGGCCGAAGTCGACATCGTGAAGAGACTGCCCGACGCCCCCGAATCGGAGGTCGAGATCGAACCGAGGCCACCGACATCGGACCGGAACCGCCTACCGGCGTCGACAAAGAACTGACACTGTGCCGAGGCCGCCGAGACCGAACCGGAACCGCCCCACGGCGTCGACACGACTCCAGCGGCGTCGGAACATCAGAAAAGGGCAGTAAGTGGAGTAGAGGGCGCCTAAGGCCCTGTGGAGACCTGAGAGACTACTCTAAGGGGCTAGGGAGGTGCTGAAACCCACCTGACTGTGCCTGGGGTGAACTGGGACTAACCTAGAGAGGTTGTGCGGAGAGGAAAGCCAGGGCATTGGAATTCCCCCCTTTGATCTACCTCAGTTTAGGCCTCAGCCTTTGCCTCAGCCAGGGAGTAGGACCCCCCCCAAGCCTTCCACACCCTACAAGCTGTGCCTGGGCCAAATCAGCCCTTAAGTATTGAAGTGTCATCTGATTCATGAGTGTTACTGTATACTTCTAATTATTTATTGGGGAAACTGTATTTATTAAGTTCTTATCTATTTAATACTGCACTGTATTTATAGGTCCACAGGACTTGTTGGTGTACAGTATTTATTGGTACAGTATTTATTGGTACAGTATTTATTACCTCAAAGTATTTAATTGTCTGTATATATTGCACTGGTATTTATGCCCTGTTATTTATGATCACCCCTATTTATTTCAGCAACAGCAAATATTTATTTGACCTGCACTATTTAAAATTGTATATTGTGATTGACTTATTTATTTTTCCAATCAGCAACTAAGAGAAAAAGATAAAGAAGAATATTTTCATAATTTTTACGGTGTAGAGTCGTTTTTGGAACGGATGCACGCATGGTTATTGTATGGGTATATTGTATGCTTAGCACTGCGCCTGTTTCCTGACCACTCGAGCCAAGCTACCCCATTGTGTTGGGAAGGTCCACCACCACCCTGCGGAGTGGGAGTGGGGCTGTTTCCAACAAGCAGTAATTGAGTCCCTGCTAGCCACCAATCTCAGGCCAACCACTCGCTCTGCCCGATTTGTTGGCTTGTGTAGTAAAGAGACTAAAAAACAGACGGAAGAGACTAGTCGATGACCATATCAATGCTGTACTTAGCCATACCAATTTGTTAGATCTTTTTATTTTAAAACATATTTTTATCTTTTAATGATCCCCAACCTGGCTTTAACAATTCCTGTTTAATCCAGGCGGCCTTAAGAGCTGTTTTGAGATGAACACTTGTATTATGCTTTTAAAGTCTCTTTGTATGCAATGGTTTCCAGTAAATCTGAATGTATTTAATCAAATAAATAAATAAACATAGATGGAAGTGACAACCCCCAGTCAGATGGGACTGGCAGAATCTTTTAGCATGTCCTTCACTAGAATCCATGTTGCCACCACTGCCAGTCCTTGAAAGTCTGCTTAGTGAGTCTTATACACTCTGTAAAAGAGAGATCTCCCTCCACCTATGATCAAATTTCTGGGATGTCAGTCAGTGTAAACAGCAGGTCCATGAGTGGAACCAGGTGTGTGTTGTGTTCACTGCCAGAAACATGCATGGGACATTCCTATTGCAATAGTCTTCTTCTTTGTACTTGTACTTGTGTAAGTTCATTTCCTGTATAGATACTTGTACGTATACATTTCAGACACAGTCTGTGCACTTTTACATCTTAAAGTTACAAAACAGTACACTAGGCTAATTGCACTCCTCCCACCCCTCTGGTGACCCTGCTAAATTCTATACTAAAGGTCATCCTTAGGCCTGATACAGTGGATGAGTAGCTTATGTTCGAGCCATATGAGCTTTGATATTTGATTGTGTAATTCTGTTGACAGTCCTCCTTCTCCATTGACATCTTCAAAACAAATCCACAGGGGGGTCACACTGGGGTCTCTGAATAGAGTTTTCTGTAACTAATAGAATGTCAATGCAAGATAATTGTTTTGTCTCTCCCACAGGTATTATTGCAAGAGTGGAGAAATCTTACATCATGGCCTGGAAACCATTGAACCTGGTGCCAAGGACTGTACACTCTTTGTCAAGAAGTCCTTCACGGCCTGCGGGAGTGTGGGAGTCCTCACCTTTCAGCTTAATGACAGGCAGTCTCAACGCTTGGCCATCCTCTTCTCCAACCCATTCAACAACATTATCTATGATCGCACATTTGGCCTGCACTTCACCAAGACTGGGGCTAGTGCTAGGCAGCTCTATGTAGACATGTATTCCCATGGAGAAAATCTGGAGAACTATATAAAAGCACGCACGGACTCTGTTATTCAATTACCCCACAAGCTCGTTCACAATGGGGTTCAAGTGACGGCCACCATGTCAGCCGAGAGCAAGTCAATCCTGAGAGTAGTCGTTGAAGACTTCAATGAAGACAGACCAGCTGCTGGCAAGGACGACTCTGGCAAGACTTATCCTCGGGGCTACTCTTTACATGTCAGTGACATGTGGCACCACAGCGAAGAATTCAAAATGTTATAGTGGTTCGACCTTTAGATAATACAGATATCAGAAGCCATGGATCATGTCAGAGCAGATTTATTGACAAAACTTCAATGTACATTTTTGTGCTTAAGTTAGCATAACCAAGCTGCAAAAATACATCTGCCATTTTGAATTGACAGCTGATGTGAACCTGGCTTTTAAAAACGCTATGGAAAGTTTTCTGTGTGCATGTTTTTCTCTCTACAGTGCATTTTTTTCATAAAAGAGTTAAAATGGGATTTGTTTTGTGGAAAAGCTTCATGTATTGTGATTCTCGTGCTTCGAAGTAAGCCATAATGGAGATTTTCTAGTAATGTTGCAAATAATCAAGGTTGTTGCTGCCTGCAGCCACAACTGTTTGCTTATTCTTTTTAATAGTTTACTGTTTAGCAGTGTAATGTCATCTTCCCCTTATATGTAGGGTAAAGGGGATACTTGACTATTAATTTTAGATGGGTTCCTAGATAGAACTTGTTTTATGTAATACTATTCCTCAAATGTTGATTGTTTTTTGGCATGTAACTTTTATAGGTACAGCCCATGGTACCACTTCACACCACGCAAATAGTGTCGTCTTCTACTCCTAAAATGCTATGAAATGTGCTTTTCAACCTGAGCAGCCCCTTTGTCAGATTGTTTTTTGTCTTTAATATTTGGAAATTTTTAAAGATGTTTTCTTGCTTTCTCCAGAGACAGACTATGTTGATCCTCTCGCGGATCCTATACTTGGATTTTCTTCTTGACTTATGATATATTGATGCTGATTTAAATTGAATAACCAATTGACTTTTTGTTTTCTGTAATGATTCTTAAATTTGAATAAAATTTCATGGTTTGCACTTTGAATCTTGTTTTCTGTAGGTTTTCTTTATATGCCAAGGGCACTTGTCCCTTGGGACTCAAATAGGCTCGATCTGCCCAATCAGCCATTTTGCAATTTTATTAATGCAAAGCGCTGACAACCCTTTCATAGAGTTTAAATCCCTGTCCATTCCTGTGGGGGACAAGTGTTAATAAGATCCAATGGTGGTCGCCATAATTCACATTTCCATAAGTTCTCCCGTTACCCAACATCAATTGTTTCCCAACTTCTAGCTCTCGGTCTGTTTCTGTATCTTCTGGTAGATGTCTTGTACATTTTGTATATATTTTCAGACCCTTATTTACAATTTAATCTTTGTTAGAGTAGACAACAGGTTCTGATTTTCATGCAATAAAAATAAGAACATGAATGTAACAAATGGAAAGAACAAATGCTTTCTACCTACACCATGTGAGCTCTTCCAGCCTCATCATCTCTGAAATGTCATTGTTGCTATGTAAAGCTCTTGTTATAGAAACGCTACTGAATTAAATAGATGCCGGAGAGGACCACATAATGTACAAATAATCTCCTTCTGCTGTGTGTGACATTTTGTTCAATGCCATAGATTGTATCTCTGATGACATCTGCAATTTTCGCTTAGTGGGAAACGTAGCAAGCAACTACAAGCGAGGATACATTTAGTTCCATATGGTATGTATGTATATGTAATGGCATGCAGCCTTCAACCCATGCTCATAAGTAAATTTAATTAAACGCAGTGGCCAGGAAAGTATTGACATAGTTGCATCTGCAGAAAGTACAGAAGTTTCGGCAGCAATATATACATCTCCTGAGGTGTAATAAACAAATTCCGCATTCTTGGAAAAGTATTTTAGTCATAAAAAACAAGCATTGTCATCTGGGGACACAGATGGCTATCGAACTTGGAGAGAGCTAGTGTGGGCCAGCGTGTATGTGTCCAGATGTCCGGTGTTGGGACCGCGTGATCACTACGTGTGGTCCTAAATAGGTAAGGTATCTAAGCACCAAATTGATGAGTTTTGTCAGGCAGAGAATTTCCAATTAATACCATGTTCAACAATGTGGGTTTCCCAGACCGCGGTGTCTCGTTTCTGGTATATGTCAAAAACCACATATTTAGGATCTTCATGCTACTTTAGTGGACCACAAACACTGGTTGTATTGTTGAGGACATTAAGCTGGATTGCGATGCTGTGTCTTTCAAAATAAGTGATTAAAACACAGTTTTAAACAATATTGCCCTTAGAAACCCTATGTTTAGGTGAAATTTGTTGGATGTGCTTGTCTATAATCCTTGAAGAGGAATGCAATAAAAATAAAAAAAATTGCAAGCAAGGACTGACTCCTCTTGTTCCCTTTGTGCCCTGTAAATAAATCTTTGTTTCTCATACCTTGGTTTTTGTTGCCTCTCATTCTATGTTATAAAGTGTCTAATGTATGACCAATTGGTGGCTGGTCATTTGAGGTGGGCAACTTTGTTTATTAGATGGTGTTTACTTCAGGTGGTGCAGCAAAAGGTCCCCTGGCTGCCAATATTTGTTTCAATAGTTCACCACACTGACAGTAGATATCCATCAACGTGGAGTTGCCCCTTTGCAGATCCGGTATATGTAGTATCGTGCCACAGTTTTCGTTGCTGCCAAGCAGTATGGTTCCTTTGCCTCTGAAAACAAAGAATACAGCATACAGTTCTGTACAATTTAGGGTTGCCTCTTTCCCTCCAACCATGTGTACCTATTAATCTTAGTATCCCATATTTCCTGTCACGAGATGTCTATACTAGTGTTAGAAACCACTCCCATGAGACTCATTTCCCCTGGTGTGATCGAGGGGAGCGGCCCTGCACTGGAATTCCATGGCTGGGGTCCACTTGTCATTAAAGAAGATGGTCCAAAAAACATTAAGGACCACCCTGGGACTGCAGACGGAGGTGGGAGAAGGTGTAATTGTGCACTGGTGCTTTGGACTTGTCTTGGAAACCGAAAAAAGACTCCTGAAGGCGAGGTAAGTACGTGGTAGGCTTTCTTAAGTAGAAGAGTAGCCAGCGGTAAAGACGTGGCTCATCCCAAGCCAGCCTGTCACCAACTGACTCACAGAGAACCCCACAACAGTAAGTGGAATGTGAAATGCACTTGGCACAGTGCTTCACACCACACACATTAAAAGTAGTAGTTACAACACATCCCCTTTCCTAATAACAATAAATGAAAGAGAAGGAAAAGGGATAGAAGAGGGAAAGGAGAAAAAATAAAGAAAAAGAGAAAGAGAACTGAAGTTGTGAATGCAGTCATTGAGAAAAATAAACCAAAGAGAACTCAAATTGCAAAATTAATCATTGAGATATCCCGGAGGATGTCGTCCTCTTCTAAGTCTCACTTCCCTCCCAACAGGAACACAAAGATCAAAGTTGGTGGAATCATCCCCACCGCCCTGGGTAACGGCCACGAACACCAGAATTGGCACTCGAGGAATGGGTCAGTTCACTGTCAGACATTGACATGAAAACATTGTTGGCACCTTGATCATTTTGTTTAAGGACAACATTGTCAACATCATTGCCCTTCTGGTAAAGAGCTACAAGTCTGTAGTTCCATTTATCACCATTCTCAAGAACAACAGAATGAGGTAAGGTACGCAACACTTTGTAGGGCCCCAAGAACTTGGATAGACCTACACCAGTTCTTCCACAACGTATTTTCAGCCAATCGCCAGAACAGATGCATTTGCAAAACTTTCTCTTAGTATGCAAAGTTGTAGAAGAGGAAATGGGAGAAGAACTTTTAATCATGAGAACTTTCATCCAAGTAGGAACAAGTGTGGTATTGGGTTATCTTCCACGCATCTTCTCAAAAGGTGTTTTTCCAGTCACACCATGCAAACTTGAGCGCTAAGCCCACAACATTTCCAAAACCAACAAGTTAACCTCACTCCCACAAGACATGGCCATTTGAATGGTACCTTTAATCAACCTGTTCGCGGTCTCAACCATACCATTGCCTTGTGAGTTATAAAGTGATGTGCGGTTGTGCTTTATACCATATGTGTTCAGAAAAGTATGCATTTCCACAGAAGTAAGCTGGGAACCATAGTCAGTGATTAAGACAGAGGGTAAGCCCTCCTCACCTCAAATTTCTTTCAGAGTGTTGACAGTAGTTTTAGTTGTGGTGTCTTTCATAAACTTCACAATCAACCACTTAGTGTGAACATCAATCACTACCATGGCATACCTAGTCACTCGTGGGTTCATTCATGGGACCAATACAATCCAAGCAGATGGTGTGACAAGGTAGTCCATTGTCTGTTATTTGCCCCAAAACTGCTTGCACCCCTACCTTTAAAGGTTTCTCACTTTCTTTGCAAATTTCACATCTCTCCACCCAAACATCCACATCAGAGTCCATTCCAGGCCACCACCAATTCACTCTTAACCTTTTTTATGTTGACCCTCGTGTGCCAATTTGATACGTTTAGTTCTTAATCCTGCAGGATGAACAAATAATTCTCCTCTCATAATTACCATCTTGCCACACACAGACAATTTTTCCAGTATTTTCACAAAAGGTCTAATAGAAGGAGACATTGAACTTTTTCTCAAAATCAAGCGTTTGAGTTCAAGCATGGAGTTACCAGAGCACATTTCTTTAACCCATTCACTCTCAGTGATAGCCTGAGCTTCAAACACGTTCAATACTATCTTGTATGGAAGCTACAACTCCTTCCGTTTCATTTGCTAAAACAGATGACTTCTCAACACCCTCCCATTCAAGAGAAAGTCTTGGCAAGCAATCAGCCTGAACGTTTCTCCAACCATGTATGTACTCTTCTAAGTCTCACTTCCCTCCCAACAGGAACACAAAGATTAAACTGGTGGAATCATCCCGTGGGTAAAGCCACGAACACCAGAATTGGCACATGAGAGATGGGTCAGTTCACTGTCAGACATTGACATGAAAACATTGTTGGCTCCTTGATCTTTGTGTTAAAGGATAGGTGTCAACAACTACATTTTGATTGAGGGACTTCAAATCAATACAGAATCTGAGTTTGCCATCAGATTTTTCCGTGATAACAACCGAAGAAAACCACATGAATCTTTCTACAGGTTCAATAACACCTGAAGACACAATATCTTTAAGCATATTCTTCACAGCTGCTCTGGCTACTAAAGGTATTCTGCGTACCTTGTGTTGTACAGGAAGTGCATCCAGTTTTAATACTATTTTGTGGACGTAACCCTCAAAGCATCCTAATTTTTCTCTAAATACCTCCTTGGCTTCTTCTAGAATGGCTTCCTAGGAAGGATTCTCCACTACCATGACCTGGGTGAATGAGGAAATAGCGTTTACAACGCTGGTAATACCACGCGGGTAGATAACAACATGAACGTTACATCATCCGCGTTGTTACCACGCATTGGCATTACATCACAAGTCGTTTCAATGACTTGTGCTAGATGGCTCGCAACACCAGGGAATGTTTGGATTTTAAATCCAACACATTCCCTGCTGTTGCGCTAACTGGAGTAGGAATAGTAATTTATACTATTCCTAAGTCCAGCGCGCCATCCAGCGCAAGTCGTAGAAACGACTTGCGATGTAAAGCAATGCGTGGTAACAAGGATGTAGCATCCGCGTTGTAACCTACTGTGGGGTAATAGATGGCGTAGTAACGTCATACATTCGGGTGGGTGCTCTGGGGTCAACGATGATACACAAATGATACTGGTGCATCGATCCAAGAATGTGTGGACCATCACTAGCTACATACACTTTCCCTTGTACTGACTTACCTCGAAATTCTATATTAGTGTTCATAAAACCCAAAAGGTTTATGGTTTCCCCTTGATAACCGCCAAGGTTGATGTCTTTAGGAAAAAGTGTTTAAACCTGACCAAAACATGTCAAAGACTGATTTGGGAATGATGGTATACATGGAGCCAGAATCTACCATAAATTGCCCAGATTGTCCATTAATTAAAAAATCTGCTTTGGGTCTATTTCTTCTACCCTTGTCATCAGAGGGATCATCAACACTTCAACATCAAAATGTTATCATTATGAGGAAAAGCCTGCAAATCTTCATGAAATGAGTCATTACAACGAGACATAACTTTTGCATTATCATCTACCATGGCAATACGCTGTTTGAATGGTTGTTTGCACACATTATGGCCCTTGTGTCCACACTTCTGGCATATTTTGTCAATGGCAATGCATTTGTGATATACTGTAAATGGGCTAGGGCAACTTCAATCTAAATAACAGTACATTCAATAATCGCTGATCAATACATAGATAAAAAATTAGTGACACTAATAATTAGAAAAATACAAAATATTTATTACTTCTACACTGTAATGAATCTAAGCAAAAGTGACTGAATCATTATACATGTATGGGATAAAAATTGATAAAAGATAATATTTTGACTACAGACATTGATCCAATAGTTCAGAGTAAATTTGCAAAAAAATATTTCTTCAATACAGTTATTATTCTTATTAGTATCCAGTGAACATATAAATTGTTGGGTGGTTTCCAAGTTGAATGTCAACGCGCGTTTCGGCAGCTCGCACTGCCTTCCTCAGAAGTTCCACCTCCGAAATAGTATGTTCGCTAAATAAGTAGTGATGAAAATAATAGAAGAATGTTCTTGATGTTAGGAAAGTATATATACGGCCAAAGGTACTGAGGGAGCAGATAACTTCCAATCCTCAATGATAATCAGTATGAATTAGATATTGGATTGAATGCTTAACTACGGATTCCCATATAGGGGGAACAACCTTTACAACGCAACTTTTACAACGCACTACCATTACAACGAAACTGTTACAACGCGAGTGCATTGACAACGCAGGACATTACAACGCAAGTCTTTACATCGACTTGCACTAGATGGCGTGCTAACATTAAAAATAGAGTCGTTTACTATCCCAACACCTTCCCTACTGTTACGTGGACTGGAGTTGGAATAGTAAATTACACTTTTTTAATGTTAGCACGCCATCTAGTGCAAGTCGATGTAAAGACTTGCGTTGTAATGTCCTGCGTTGTCAATGCACTCGCGTTGTAAAACTTTCGTTGTAACAGCATGCCTTGTAACAGCATGCGTTGTAACGTCATACATCCCCATATAGTTTCAAACATTGGTAGGGGAAACCTTTAGGGGCCAGAGAATAGGGCTAAGAAGGCCAAATATCTTCAAACAGTTTTCCTAAAGTATACTAGATATCAATAATAGTTGCTTATGGATGAGTTGCTAATCCAAAGGGTTACAAGACCTCTGCTGTGTATCAAAGAGAAAGGAAACAGTCTAAAGGATGTACAGGGCCAGTTATACCAACCATTAGGATGAGAGCAAAAGGGCCAGCAGCTCAGAGACTCATGCTGATGTGTGCCATGCTTCCAATGGCGACGAAAAGTATTTGTGATAGTCAGGATTGTGAAAAGAACTACCACATCTATAACAAAATCTAGATTGTTGTTTATTTCTTTGGACAGGTTTACCATACTAAAATACTGCAATTTATTTTTTTATTTATTTTATTTATTTGATTTAGTTCTCTACTGAGAACAACAAATAAAACGATAAAACAATAAAATTACATTTATAATTAGAAAAATTGTGAACGCTTATCCTAATACAAGTTTAAAAAAGTTTTTAAAAATTTAAACAGATTATTGCATACAAATTTATTGGGAGGTGATTTAAGAATGGAAATCAAACTCTATACACTTGTAGAGTTACACTCTACAATTGTTTGAATTGGTTTTAAAAATCGCTTTCTGGCGACGACTACTGTGGAGTTAGGACAAACAAACAAAATATGCATCAGATCTTGAACTCCTCCTTTGCAAAGGTCACATAAACTGCTGGGATTATTGCCATTTGTCCATTTACAGAAAAAAGATTTGAGAGGGAGGATCCCAAACCGAAGTAAAATCATACAACGCTGGGCGCTGTGTCTTAAAGTGAAAGTAAGATATTGTTGCCTTTGTTTAAATTCAATTGACTCAGCATATGCCCTATAACATTGCAATTTTGTACAGTGCTGGAAATCGAGATCGTAGCTTATCCTTGGAGTCAAGTGTTTTAAAAAGAGTTTCAAATGTGCTGGGGTCCAGGTTTTCAGCAGATTGATTATACATTCTGACAACTTCAGTGCAAACATTACATTTCGATAAAAGACATATTTTGAGGATCCTTCGTCAAAGATTTCCTGTTTTAGTAGAGCTCTTAAAGAACCTTGTTCAGCATGTAAAATGTTATATGCCCATCAAATAATACTAGTGATTCCTCTAGCGAATGTACTAGTTAGAGAAAACACGAGGCGCAGGACTTGCACAGGTACAGCTTGAGACATTTTGGTTAATTTCCGAAGAATGTTGCTTTCTTTGAGTTGTATTGGATGCCATTGATTTATTGGAATATGCTCAAGAGCGTATGAAAGAACTGGAGGGATCTTGATACTAAAAACCTTTAAAAGGGTTGAGTGCCTATGCCCGGTGGAAGAGTATAATCTTTGGAGAGCCCCGGCATGATCATCAGCTTTGGAGGACAGGTGCTGGAGATGGAAATGATTTTTTAAAGTTTGAGAAAAAATACGACCTAAATAGATGTATTCGTTCACTATTTCTAACAGTTGCCCTCCTAAGGTCCAGTTATATTTTACGTATCTTGCTCTGCCTCGAAAAGGAACTATTATTGTCTTGTTAGGGACCAAAAAACACATTTCTGCATATAACGCAAGTGCGTGCAAGTTCCTTTGGAGGCCGAACGGAGTAAGATCAAGGATAATCACATCATCTGCTTACAACAATGTATGAATTTTGTGCTGTGATATTTTTGGAGGGAAATTAGCTATCTGCATAAAACAATCTGGGAGATCACTAAGGTAGAGGGAACATAGTAGAGGAGCTAAAAGACACCCTTGTCTTAGTCCAGTCGATGTTTTAATTGGGGATGTGAGGCCCTTCCCTTTCCCCAATAATACTTGGCACAGGTTTCGGAGTGGAGTGACATAATTATATGTAATAAGTTATCCAGGATTCCCAGATTTTTTAGCTTACACCAAAGTGTTGGTCTGTCCACTCTGTCGAATGCTGTTGAGAAATCAACAAAGACAGAGTAGACGACCTGTGATTTCGAGACCACATATTTATCAATTATTGTTTGTAACATCGTGAAGTTATCAGTTACAGAATGTTTGTTGCGAAACCCAGCTTGGTTAAATGGGATTGATCCAGTTGAGAAGGACCACTCTTTAAGATGGTCCAATACACAGGCCGCGAAGATCTTTCCTGTCGCATCGAGCAGGGCGATCTGTTGGTAGTTGCCGGGAGACAGTCGGGAGCCCTTCTTATAAATAGGGATAATTATACTTCCTTTCCACGATTTGGGAATTTCACCAGTGGTGAAGCTATGGGAAAAGAGGGAGGCTAAAAACAAACTCCACTCCTTTGGATTCTTTTGGAGCACCTTTTTTGGAATTTGATCTGGACCCATTGCTGCAGATGTTCTTGCATTTCTTATATGAAGTTCAATTAGAGATTGTGAAGGGGCGGGATCATCGAGAGTAGTGACCCGTTATAGGCCGATCTCGCAGCTTCCAATGCCAGCAAAAATCGTTGAGAAGGCTATGAATAGTCGGCTTAGCACCTATCTTGAAACTAACCATATACTTGACTAAACGCAATTTGGTTTTAGAGCCGAACATAATACGGAATTGCCTCTAATTAGGTCCTTAGACGAAGTTAGGGAGGCCTTGGACGGTGGTGGGAAGGCTGTGATGATCGTGTGGGACCTTTCGGCAGCTTTCGACACGGTCCATCATGTGGTTCTGATGGACTGTCTGTCGGAGGTGGGAGTACAAGGGGCGGCTTGGAAACTGCTACATTCTTTTCTCTCCGACAGATCCCAGACTGTCAATTTGGGTAACCATAAATCTGATTCCTTCTGTCTTCCCTGTGGGGTCCCTCAGGGATCCTCACTAAGCCCCACCCTTTTTAACATGTATATGATTCCGCTGGCTGGTCTTATAAAATCTCATGGCTTTCAGCTTACGTCTTATGCGGATGACACTCAATTAGTGTTATCATTTAAGGATGGCAAGGAATATCGTCACTGTCTCCTATTGGAGTCCTGTGCTTTTCCTCTTGTAGCAGACTTTCTTCTAGACTGCTGTTGGTGTTAGAAGAGCGAAACTGCTGGGTGTTAGAGGATTGACGGTACCCCTGTTGATGATAAGGCTGGTACCGGTTAGATTGAAATGAGGATCTTTGATGGAACTGACCTCTTGATCTTCCACGAAAAGACTGAAATCTTCCTTGTTACAAGGACCCAAAGGCTTTTGCGGTGTCTGTGTCCGCTGTTATTCCTTGCAAGGCATCATCGATATGCTTTCCGAAAAGATTTTCCCCATCACAGGGCATGTCCACGATCATCGTTTGGACTTCGGGCCGGAAAGACGTAGCCTTCAGCCACCCTTGTCTCCTAAGCGCTACACCTCCAGCCATCTGTCTGAATCCTATCGATGAGATATCCATGGCTATATCGATGGACTCGAAAGCTGCTCTAGCTCCATCTTGCAGGATTGTTGACGCCTCTTCTTTTTTGTCATCAGAAAGATGAGACGAAAGTGGAGCGATGTCCGACCACATTTGTCGATATCGGCTGACAAGTGCCAATGCATTTGTGGCTTTGATCGAAGCTGCTGCCAGCACCGCAAAGCATTTTCCTGCGCCATCCATCTTTTTTCCCTCCTTGTCCGGAGGAGCCGACAAAGCAGAGGCCGGGTTCTTGGAGCGTCTCTGCGCCGCCTGCATAACTACTGATTCAGGTTGAGGATGACCAATCAGGCACGCTGGGGATGTTTCGGGGGCACAATACTTTTTCTCAATCCTAGGAACTGAGGCTGCAACCGTGGCAGGATTCTTCATAATCTTCAGCCCCTCTTCCCAGATGTGGTTAATTATAGGTATTGACCTAATAGATTCCTTAAAGTCATAACGGAAACACTCATTTTCCTTTACCGGCAGAGGAAGTTCGAACCTCTTGGAAGCTTTCTCCATTAAATCATGAAAGCCATCGATGTCTTCCGGCGGTGAAATTGCCGGAGATGGAGATGGTGATGGTGAAAGAATAACATATTGATTCCACTCATTGTCCCCTGGATAGTCTTGTAGTAATTCCCCTTCCTCTGGCTGTTCCTCCTGTTCGCTTTCCACAAAGTCATCCCAATAGTTATAATTTTAGGGGTACACACTTTTTGCACCAGAGGTGGAGGTTGAATCGCCGGAGTCTGAACCACCGGCTGTGGAACACTTGTGGTGATGGAAGCAGAAGTATTGGCATCTGGGAAACAACGATAGTAGTCATTAATCATGTGCCTTAGGTCAGAGACTAGAGAGATAGGCATGGATATTGTGTCCTCTCTGACATTATCATCCTATTCCTAATCATAATTGTAGGCTTGCTGGAACGATTCATACCTCTTGGAGCCTTGTACTGGGCGATCTGTAAAACAAATGTTCCTCCTGAACTTCCTGGTATTCCTCCTTATCTGTCTCCTGGTTTTTAATATGAAGCTGCGAGGGGCTATAAGCCACTTCGTCTGCACCATCATCTTTTGACTCCTGTAAATCCAATAGTTTAGACGGGGGAAGCGGCGAGATCTTGGTCCATGAGAATTCTGTAGTTTTCGTTTCCGTAGACAAGCCCATTGACGGATGGAATCTCTTTATGGAGACGGTTGATCTTGTCGTCGGCGATTTAAAATTTTTTGAAAACGAGGTTTGCACACTTGTCGTTGATGGTGTCGTCGATGACGCCGCCATCGACTGTCCCGTCGACGACGATGTTGTCCTCGTAGATGCTGTCAACGATGCAGTCGGCGTCGAGATTGTCGTCGTCGACTACGCTGTCGTCGTCGAGGTCGTTGACGTCTTCTTCGGCGTCATGACAGAAGGCACTCTGGTCTTCGATGACGGGAGCAACGATGGAGTCTTCGTCTCTGAAGGCTTTTTAAGAGGTGTATGAGGCAAAGAAGAGGACGATGGCTCTTTCACTTTAGATTTTTTACTTTTCTGTTTCTTCACCTCAGCTCTTTCCTCAGAGAACTTCCTCTTATGTTTTTTAGAGGAGTGTCCTTTTCCTTCATCAGACTCAAGAGTCTGAGGTGGTCTTCTTTTTCTGTAGCCATAATAACAGGCGAGCCTCCCTGTCTTTTAGGGTTTTAGCTGAAAAGGTGCAACAGTGTTTGCACTCCTTGGGGACATGCTTAGGGTAAAGGCAATATAAGCAGTCTTTGTGGGGGTCCTTAGAATATAATCCGGCCTTCCCGCAAGATTTGCAAGATCTGAATAGCCTCTTCTTAGAGCTGTCAGACATGTTGAATAATTAGAGGAAAAAACAGTACCTCAATCCAAAGCTGAAGAAAAGGTCAAAAGTTCACCAAGTAACCAGAAAAACTGAGCAGAGCTCAGGGAGACTCCTTCTCACACGACTGCGGTTGGAAATCTGAGGTATGGTGGCTCTGCTGGGGAGTGTGATGTCAGGGCTGGCAGCTGATTGGCTGACGTGTGGACCCCATAACGAGGTGGATAGACTACCAAACTATTTACTTCCCTATGGTATTTCTAGGCAGTTTTTTATTTTACTGCTGTTGTTATTCTTTTACCGTGAGACTCCCACCATGACGATGGGGAAGATACAAGCATGTGAATCTATGAAAGATTCTATACTGGAGAAAGTTGTGAATACATGAAGTACTGACTTATAGGTGTGCAGATCTGTTAGCATATCCACTTTGTGTACGCATATGAATGAACTATTAGTTGATCACGGACATTTTCATCTGACATTGTTCCAAATTTACATTTTAAAAACAATTCTCTAAGTTTGGATACAAAGTCATCAATAGATTGATTCTCCTCTTGACAGTGAGTGTAGAACTTATAGCGATTCATGACAATGTTAATCTCTTTGACAAACCTACATTCCAAACGTTTTTTAGCTTCAGCATAGACATCTTCAATTGGATCATCATTAGGTAGGGTGACAGTAGGTAAGTATTTAAATAAGCGTTGACCCTCCTTGTCTAAGTTGCTCAATAAAAGGGCTTTTTTCCTTGCAGCACTGAACTCAGTGCCATCCAAAGCTTCTAAATAGTTTTCAAAGATGGGTAACCAATCATCCGATTCAATAGCAAGTGGACCAGGAGAAGATAAAGAGATGGGAGGAGAGATAATTTCTCCTGAAGAGTGCAGCGTAAAGACACCAAAAGAACATGGAGTATGAAGAGGGTAGCTGTGAAAGGTATGGTAAAATTATACAATAGTGGTTGTATGAAAATGAAGAAAAAAAAATTAAAGTATAACCGATGTACCAATGCAGGTATAAGTTAATAATTGAAAGTACTGAGAGTTTAAGAGACAAAGTGTGTGAATCACTGTAAAATGGATTCACAGTTGTAAGAAGAGTGTAAACCGCAAACTGTGGTCATTGCTCTGTTAAGGTGCACATAGTGAATAAAACCGGAGAGGCTTGCTGTTTCGATGGTGTAGTAATGAAGCTAGCTGCCCACTAAAATGTAATCCGGTGAAGGTTGACTCACTTTTGATCAAACGATTGGATGGGTGGATGGGTAGATGGATGAGTGAAAGGATGGATGTATGAGTGAAAGGGTGGATGATAGGCAAGTGAATGGGTGGATGTATGAGTGAAATGATGGATGGATTGATGAATTGACAAGTGAAAGAGTGAATGGATGGACGAATGAGTGAAAGGGTGAATGTAAGAATGGATGAGTGAGTGAAAGGGAGGGTAGATGGACAAAATAATGGCTAGATGAGTGAAGGAGTGAAAGGATGGATGAGAGAAAGGATGGATGGATGAGTGAAAAGATGGATGAGTGATAGGGTCAATTAATGGATTCATGAGTGGATGAGTAGATATATGGGTGGGTTGATGGATGGAAGGATGGCTAAGTGAAAGGGTCGATGGAGAGGGAAAGGGAGTTTGGGTGGATGACTGAAAGGGTGAATGGGTTGAAGGATGAGTGACTGGGTGGATGGATGAGTAAGTGAAAGGATTGGTGCATGGGTGAAAGGGTAAATTGCTGTATGGATGAGTGGATGGATGGGTGGAAGAGTGGATGGATGATTGTACGGATGGATAGGGTGAAAGGGTGGATGGATGGATAATGGATGGATGAGTGAAAGGGTGGATGGAGGGGTGGAGGAGTGAAATGATGGATGGAAAGATACATGATGGATGGAAGGATACATGATGGATAGGTTTGCAAATGGTTGAATATGTTTGGATATGGATGGGCTTACTTATATACTAGTATGCAACCACCTCTGATGTGTCTATAAAAATTACCTTTTGTCCTGAATCTTGACCTCCTGTCCTGAATTTTTTTCCTGAATTTTGACCCTTTGTCCTGAATTTTTACGCTCACCGTCCTGAATTTGCACCCATGCCAGTTGGTCACTGTACTCTCCTTGCTGTGGTGGGCTGCACATTTAAAGGTGTGATGTTTACCCAGTGCACAGGTGTCCTTTTGACCTGCCTGGGCTGGGTTCAATTGTGAGGGGAAGTGGATGTTTAATTTTTAGGCCAATGTTTTCATTGACTCGTGCACGTCCCTTGGGTTTCTGCATGTGGCGTGGAACAAGGTTTTCTCTGATTGGGTTGAGTTACTGTGTTACGCTCTCCTTCTGGAAGATTGTGGTGTTTGGGCTCCTTTTTTGTGCAGATTCCATTGGGCATTTACCTGTGGTTTGGGTGCAGCTGCTTCTGATACAGCATGCTGGAGGTAGTTGGAGGGTCATTTGGACTTTGTGTGCTCTGTCTGATATGGGTAACGCTAATGAACTCAATGGATTTTTCCCTACGGAATGGGGTTGTGTGGTTGCTTCTTTCTGAAGTTTTGTGGATGTCCCTGCCCAAAACATGTGAGAAACCTGGCTCCCCTCACTGGAGTATTTGCCTAGTTTTGGAACCATGGAAGGGTCTCCATTTGGTGGAAATCCTGGGGTTGGTGAGCCTTACATAGCTGGACCTGGGTGCTGGTTTTATGCACCAGTTGGGGCCTGCCCTGCCCCCTCATCAGACTGTCTTCCCCCCAGGGGCATGGTCAGCCAACCCGCTCCAGGGGATCAACAGTGGAGGGGGCCTAGGCCCCTATAGGCACCTGGATGGCGAACTCCAGTGAGGATTCCTGTACAACATAGTATGGCAGCCTTAAAAGCTGGCTTGGTGAAAACTAAAATTAAGTTAGCTGATTTTTTAGAGTGCCACAAACTAGACATGATATGTATAAGAGAAACCTCCGGCCCTGACCTGGTCTCCACGATCTCAGCCAGGTATTCCATCTTTAGGCTACACTGAATGGGAAAGAGGGGTTGGGGACTAGCTATGATCTACCGTGACCAACTGACTGCCAGTTTCTCAGGTGTTTCCCCAATGTTTGAGTGCGAAGGACTTTTTAAAAAAATTCAACTCAATAAAAACAGTACATTCAACTGACTTTTAATTTACAATCCAGCAGCCTTCAGCCAGTTAGTGGAATCTAAAGTTAATTTTGCAGACTACACAGTCCTTGGAGACTTTAATTTCCATGTGGATAAAGACTCAACTACTTATTGATATAAAAAAAGTTATTGAAAAAAGTTAAAGATGTAGCTTTTCAGTCAAGCGCAGACTAGAGTTCTTTAGTCCCAGACCTATGGGGTGTATAAATCCCTAGCATGTGGACAATCAAAATGGAGTAACCTAGTGCTCTATAAAATTTGAACATAACATATAACATATCATAACATATGAGGGCTGGCTTAGGCCTAGCTCAGCTGGTCGATGCCCCAATTTACGTGGCGGGCCACCTGCTGGATGGGATTTTTTCAGATAATCCCTTCCTCCATTCTATGTAACATACAACAATATCTCAACAGGTGATACTGAAGGGTCGTGGCCAAGAGCATGGCCGAGTGAGACGCTAATCTTCGGAGCTCTCCGGCCGGAGCCTTAATCCTTCAATATCCTGCCGCTTTGCGGAACTCATGAACCACTGTAACAGATCCTGCATGTCCCGCGACACCCCAGTGGCATTAGAGGTGGACCCGGGCCCCAGAGGGCCACGCTGTGGTGGTGTTGGGCTGTGCGGCGCGCTCCCCTGCCTGTGTCGATAATGGCAGACAGATGCATGTGAGGCCCTGCTGTGTGGTGATCGTGGACCGGGGGACAGGTGGCTTGCTGCTTGCCTGATCCAGTCGTAGGGGCCTGCCGGTATTCCAGACCATGCTGGTTTCCTGGCAGAGGGGGAGGGGCCCCAGAGGAGGCAAGATCTGGTAGCGCCTCACTGGAACTGAGAACGTGGGTTTGAGTGCCGCTCCTTGACATATTGCCCCAGCGTGCGGATATCTCCGATGTGGTCCCCGAGGGCAGCGGGATCCTCGGAGCTCCGTGTGGGCCGGGACTTGTGCGGAGGTGGACTGCAGCTCTCCGAGGCCCTGCATGTCCTGGCAGTAGCGCCTCTGTGACTGCACCTTTGATTGCCTTCCTCGGCTGGGCTGACTACTGCTACGGTGAGTGACATACCATCCCCCCGAGGCTGGAACCAGGGGGGGTGAGAAGCGGTGGGGAGCCAAGGGCCACCTGATCCGTAGGTGATTTTGGTCCTGAGGTACCGTGCATGAGGTGTTAGGATAGGCCTTTGGACCCTTGCCTGCCCTGTCCCCCCACGTATTTCTGTATCACTGTCCTGGCTTGAGCTGGACAGGTCAGGGAGGGGCCCTGACCTGGAGTAGACCTGTGCGGACGCACTGGTGAAACTTGAAGGTGGTGCCCTGCAGGATTTTGGTGTGGGGTGTGCTGGATCCGGACTGGGCCATCCAGTCTTCCAGGGAGGCATTAGAAAACAAAATCGGAGGGTTGCGCTCGGAGGTCACGGTGTTGGGGCAGGATCTCCGGAACATGTCGGAGAGGGTCACAGAGGCGGAATCCCGGGTCTCGGAAGTCTAATACACAGTGAAGGATTTACAAAAAGCTGTGGTTGAGCTCCGAAGCACCAGTGGTGACCTGCAGTGGCGCGTGAATGACGCGGAAAACAGGGCGATAGAAATAATCTCTGTTTCGTGGGATTTCCGGAAGGCTTGGAGGATCGGACCTACCCGCGTTCCTGACCAAATGGCTGAAAAACATTATCCTCCCTCAACACTTCCCTACCTGCTTTGTCCTTAAGCGGGCGCATAGGCCCCTGAATGCTCGGCCTCCTCCCGGTGGTCCTCCAAGGCCCATCATTGCAAAAAGCCTTAATTGTATGGATCAAGACATTATCCTACGAGAGGCACGCAGGCTGGGAGAAATCAGACATGAAAACTCCAAGATCATGATTTTCTCTGACTACAGTAGGGATGTGCAGAAGCAGAGAAAGACTTTTGATTCCGCTAAGGCCAAAATAAGATCACTACAAATCCAATACAAGCTGTTATTTCCTGCGAAGCTGAAGGTCATATATAATAAAAGTGCACAGTCTTCTTAGAAGCCGGAAGTAGTATGGGGTTGGATTGAGGTGAGGCCTACCTTTTGCCCACTCGAACACCGGACCAGGGGGGGAGGGAAGAACATGGTCAATCAATGGATCGACAACAGAGAACCAGGAGAAGCCAGTGCGGAACAAAGAGGAACAGTCCTGCGACGCCCTATGCACTCAGGAAACCCAGCCAAAAATCTGGGGCACAGATGGAAGAGAAGACACACGGCGAGACCGCGGAGGGTGACGAAACATACAGATCAAGTCAATACGACCTGCTGGTGGAGCCGGAGGACTCACGAGAATCCTCTGGGGAAGAGAGCACCCATCCCCTTGTGGCAGAGATCGCAGCCATGGAGGGGGGTGCGAAGGGCGGGCGACTCTCGCCAACGAGTGATAAAGGTCCCTCCTGACTCTATACATGTTCACATAAAAAGTACCAACCTCGCATTGTTATACAGTCAGGGCCAGCAAGCCCCCAACAGTTTGGTTTTGTTTAGTATTGAGTTTTTTTTTTTTGATCTGCACACTCCCTGGCAGTACAATACAGAACAGTGTTGCAGATGAGACCACCTGAGACTATTGTTTTCTTTCTTTTTAATGAAAGGTCTGTATATCGGAAGGGTGTAGGGAAGGTTCTTTCTTTACTTTCGGGTGAGGTGGGTGTCAGACCTCTCTAACTTTTCCTAAACAAGGGTGGTGTGCTGTATTGTTATGAATTTGGGTGTAGTGGAAAGGGAAAGGGGGGTGGGGTGGGTGTTTGGGGGCCAGGAAGGAATCGTTGTTTTTTATGTTGATATTGTCTGCACTGGACCGAGTATTGATACGGTACATCACGGGGGACCTACAGCAGGAGGAATAGGAACATGGTGAGGGCCGTACCTCTGTTACCACGACACTCATGTTCCCACACATCGAAGAACAGGCCATCTCAGTCCTAACCTGGAACGTAAATGGACTGGAAGATAGAATCAAACGCGGACTGGTCACCCAGTACATAAAACGCCTGAGGCCAGACATAGTCCTACTTCAAGAAACACATCTACTGGGTACACAATGCAAATTCCTTGGGAGGGCACCATATACGGTCCTGGCCCACTCGGGCTTTACATCCGGGACAAGGGGTGTCTCTATTCTGTTAAAAAATTCCCCTCCTTTCGCAATGACACGTAAATGGGTTGAGCCTGACGGCAGATTCGTTGGGGTCACCGGAACATGGGGTCGACGAAGCATGACCATCATTTATGCATATTCACCGCCTCGATTGCAAGCCCCCGTACTCAACAAAATTGCAGATATCCTTCTCGAGACCCCCACGTCCCTCCACATTATGGGGGAGGATTTCAATGACGCCATTAACACATGAATGGATCAGTCTACCGGGTCAGCGGGAACTACTGACATAACCCCCCTCTACCGTTTCACAGACACTATGGGGCTTACCGATATATGGAGATTCCTACACCCACATGCCCGACAGTATTCCTATTTTTCGGGAGCACACGGAGTTTACTCCAGACTGAATTATGTGTTTGTCCCTAAGGGAAAGATGGGAGTGGTTGGCAAAGCTGAGTATCTGGCTAGGGGTCTATCTGACCATTCGCCTCTGCTGGTTTCGCTGGGGCAAAAGACCTTAAAAATGTGGGCCTATATGGAGGCTTAATACATGGTATCTTCAAAAGAAAGTGATTTTAAAGGGGCTTTGGAGCAATACCAAAATTTCCTTTCAGGAAAACCTGGGCACAGTGGACTCAGGGGTTGTACTTTGGGAGGCATGCAAAACCGTGCTGCGGGACTTGCACAGAACCGGATAGCCTGGGAGGAAAAAAAAGGATCAGGAACACATAGAACGCATATTTATTTATTTTATTTATTTATTTTATTTACTTGAGTTTTATACAGCCGGGCTAGACTTGGCAGTATCAGAGCGCTTTACATGAGGAGAGTTACATAGGTTACAAGTTACACATTGTTACAGAAGGTGCGTCAATTACAAGTTACATCCGTTGGTTCAAGGTGTGTAGAGGGGAAGGGGGTAATGTAAAAGGGCGAAAGGGAGGGAGATTAAGCGGAGAATTGGCACAAGGAAAAACAGAGCAAGTAGGGGGAGAGAAGGAATGGGGGAGGCAAGCAAAGAATGAAGGAGGAAAGTGGTGTGGGGGTAGAAGACACAGCGAGGACACGAGGAAGTAACTGTGTCTGATGTCCGGCTGGGTGGGAGATGGCTCCCCGCGGTAAAGGGATCATTCCCAGTCTTCCATTTAGTGTGATTCCCTTGTCACAGTGGACTCTCTCAGCGGGGTCGCTGAGACTCCAGGGCATAAATGCTGTATCCCTTCCCAACAAGGGGAGAGGAGTGCTTTTCTCATGGGCAAACTCATAAGAATGAAGGAGGGAGGAGGAGGTAGAAAACCCAGCATGAACACAGTATCAGACTTCCAGCAGGGTAGTTGATGGTTTCCAGTGGTAAGGGGATCAATCCCAGTCCTCCACTATGTGAGACTCTCTTGTCACTGTGGACTCTCTCAGAAGGGTCTCTGAGACTCCAGGGCAAAAATGCTGGATCCAGCCCCAACAAGGAAAGTAGGAGTGCTTTGGACAAGGGCGCACTAGAGTAGGGCCATAATAAGGAGTCGGGCTGGTAGGGTTGCATAGGTTACAAATTACACATTATTACAGAAGGTACATCAATTACGAGTTACATCCATTTGTTCAAGGCGTGTAGAAGTGTATGGGGATAGTGTAAAAGGGCGACGGCGAGGGAGATGTGCGGAGCAATGGAGCTTAGAAGGGTAAGGGGTGGGGCAAAGGTATAGGAGAGAGAAAGGATGGAGATAGGATGGTGGAGAGACGAAGGAGAGTCTGACCAAAGTCCGGCTGGGTAGGTGACGGCCGAGGGGGAAGTCCACAGCCCATCTCCTCTATAGCTACCTGGTAGTTCCACCAGGCATCAGTCAAGCGGCTAGGTCTCAAAGAGAAAACACTAGGAGAGCAGAGAGGAGGGCTAAATGGAGCATAAAGGAGGAAGCGGGTGGAGCAAAGGGGGAGGAGAGAGAGTACAACGGAGAGACGAAGTAAGGTCTGCCCAATGTCCGGCTGGGTAGGTGACGGCCGAAGGGGTAGTCCACCGCCCATCCCCTCTATAGCTATCAAGTAGCTCAACCGGGGGCGGAGCTTGCCGGTGCCGAAGATGGCCGTCTAACAGAGGGGCTCCGCACTTCTAACGCACTATCCTTCATAAATCCTGCATTTGCTTGAGGCTACGATCCCACAAACCAATGCTCTGCATAGCTGAGAGGATTCGATGCCTAATGAACCATCCAGGCTGCGCGGCAGCGAAGTGTGCGCAGAGAGACGAGTGATACCAAGCAGTGAGCAACCTAGGCCGCGAATCCCCAGACCCGAGTTATTTCCCTGCTGCCCGGAAGTAAGACCAGGCTGGGCGACTGTGCCTACGTGTGCTGGTCGGAGCCCTGGGGAAGCGCATATCGCCCTTGTAAGTGGACGCTGACTGCGGAGGGTAAAGTGAGGTATGTGACACCCTGTCCCAGCATGAGACAAGGCGCAAAGGCGCAACAACGTGCCTACCATGCAGGCCGCTGTTGGTGGCGTGTGTCCCATGATCGAGGCTCGCTGGCAGGACCGGATCGGAAGTGCGGTGAGCGTGACGAGGCATTCATGCTCTAGAGCACGCCCCGGTCCTTGGGAGCTCAGCTACGTGACCCAGACAGCATAAATTCGCCATCGGAGCCTGAGAGTGAGGTGGAGAGCGTGGTACGAACCGCCATTGGCTGCCCCACCAATTAACCCACTGCGATGCATACTGCTCAGAGGAGCTTGTCCTGCTCCCTGCTTGGCCCTACTTTTTGAAGACACCTAGCTCCTAGTGTGGAGGAGTGTGGCTCAATGGTTAGAGCGGCAGACCCTGAAGCAGAGTTCTGGCCAGGGACCAGGGTTCGATTCCCGCCTCGGCGGGGTTCGGGCTCAATTTCCTCGGACCTGTCTATTCTCGCCTCCGTGCCTATTCTAATCACGGGCCCCACGCTGCAACTCTGGGCAATAGCTTGCTTAGCCTCCACACCGGCCCCAACAGCGCTAAGGATGCCTGGCTTCACCCTGGGGGCGCCCAGGAGTGGATACTTCACAGGAAAAGCCAGGAGGGGTTCCACAGCGGTATGAGTATCAGCGCCAGGAAACCGCAAAGGCGACACCGCAAGGTGGCCGTCTGGTGACAGTGCGCTCTATAAGTACCTTGACATTTACATTTAGTGTTGCTGCCTCTGCTGTGAACCCCTGCTGCCACGGATATTATAACTACAACTAAGAATTGCGAGGGAGAAACAGACTTTGCATTATAAGGGATCAACGCTCGCATTATTTCCAGACTTTACTATGAAGGTGCAAGAAGCGCGTCGCCAGTTTGTGCCACTCAAAAAGCAGTTAAAGGAACGAAACATTGACAATGCGATGCTATACCCGGCTCGCCTGTGCGTTAATCACCAGGGCACATTTTTACAGATTCCAAGACGCTGCAAAAAGCCATGAAAGACTGGAACAGGGAACAGCGGCGCAGCCTAGATAGGGAAGCCTCGACTCGAGCAGTTGGAGGATCCCTGGACGAGCAGGACTGAACTTTGCCTGATCGCAACACAGATAAGACTCATGTATTTCGGGGCAAAGTAGATTGCCATCATCGCTTATGATAGATTCCAGCTCTAGGGAGGTACTGGGAGGTGGCTTGGGTCTTTTAAGTTGCACAGTCACACTGTTATGAATCTACCACCTCCCGTACTTTGTCACTTTAATGACTAGCTGTGAAGCGGACTTGGTTGCTTGCTTATCTACACTGATATAATATGTATGGGATGTGTGTGCCTTTTGTTAATGCTTAATATCAGCATGTCGGAGTGCGGGGGGCCGTCAACTGTCACCCAGTAGGTCAAGGGTATATTGTTGGCAACCTCCGCCTACGAGTGTAAAATACACTTGGGGTATTGTTATCGATGCTTCTTGGTGGGAGGGATAGCTGCTCTTTTGTTCGAAGCAGCGCTATGTATGTTTTGTTTAAGGAGGAATTCTGGGTATTTTTTCGTCAGGTCCTGATTGGGGGGGGGGGCTTGATGTGGGAGGGGGGTGGAGGGTTGTTGGGACTCAGATGTTGTATTGCACACGATATTAGACAATCTCACTTGCTACACAGTAACACGTACCACGCACTATTGAGATATGGCGACGCTGATTGATCCCAAGACACATATAGTGGGGGATGGTCAGGATTTCATGGTGGACACACTCAGAGCACTCACATGGAATGTTAGAGGACTAAATGATTATAGAAAAGTTCGTAAAGTCCTTTCATATCTGACGAGGCATGCTATAGATGTGGCCCACCTGCAAGAAACGCATCTCCCACTTAATTCCCCCATGTTGCGCAGTAAAGGCCTGCAAGGCAAAATCCATGCTGCAGGCTTCACCACACACGCACGAGGCGTGCTTACATGGGTCAACCCTAAGTCAACACTCACCATTGTTCCATTGTACACTGATACCGAAGGTAGATGCGTCAATACTAAGTGCTGTGGGAAGGGCATGAATTTGCTCATTGTGAATATGTATGGTCCAAACTTTGATAACTCTGAGTTTTTTACAATACTGGCAAAAAAGAGTGGGCTGCCACAACGAGGGACTCCAGCTGTGGGGGGGCAACTTTACCCTGGTTCAGAACCCCAGTTTGGACAGATCGGGGGGACCTAAGAGAGACGTTACAGCCGCTGCTAGGGAGGTTGAGTATGCGTTAATTAGGTTTGACTTAAGAGACGAGTGGCGTCTGAAACACCCAAACACGGGAGGCTATACACACTATTCTG
Organism: Triturus cristatus; assembly: GCF_964204655.1. Lineage (NCBI taxonomy): Eukaryota > Metazoa > Chordata > Amphibia > Caudata > Salamandridae > Triturus > Triturus cristatus. The sequence continues at coordinate 58,965,347 of NC_140579.1, forward strand.
CATATCATAACTTACACACTTGTATTGACTATTGGCTCGCAGCTAGGTCACTTTGCGACAGGGTCCGCTCATGCCAGGTGCTACCACGAACACTTTCTGACCACTCGCCGATCCTAATGGTGCTGGACACACATAGCAGACTAATACCCCCATGCACTTGGCGTTTTCCTCCCTACTCCCTACTTGACACAGTATTCAAGGAAGAACTGGCTGAGGCTATTGAGACCTTTTTGATAAGAATGTGGGCTCCGTTGATGACTATCAAGTCGTCTGGGAAGCTTTCAAAGTCTACATTAGGGGATCACTATATCGAAGCACTTGGGGGTCCTCTGCTCTATACGTAATTGCCTAACTGACTTAGTGGGGAAGATCAAGATTCTAGAGCGTCACCTGTTGACAGATACGGACAGCTCGGTTGGGCGAGAACTCGCAGAGTTGCTGGGAGAATACAATATAGCAGCTGACGACGGGGTCAAACATCTGGGTAAATATGCCACTGCCAGGGCGTACGGTGAGAGTGAAAGACCGGGGTCAGTTTTACAAAATTACTTAAGAAACACAGGGAAACAGTGGAAGTTGGATCAGCTGAGGGCGAGCTATTGACTGATGTCACGGAAGTGGCGGATAGATTCCGACAATATTATACGGAATTATATGCCTCCAGAAATGCTGCCACAGACGAAGAGATTATTGATTACATGGCACATATACAACTCCCTTGGCTCTCTAACACGCATAGGGAATTCCTCATGAGACCCATAGAGAGAGATGAAATTCTTCTTGCCTTAACTAGTATGAGAGCAGGGAGCACTCTGGGGTCAGACGGCCCCACGGTTACATTCTATAGGTCATTCATAGATTTACTGCTTCCACAATTGGTTACGCTTTTTGACGACATGTGTGTTACGGGACATATGCCACCCTCTATGTCAGAGGCAGTGATAGTAGCTCTCCTTAAGCCTGGTAAGTCTTCGGAGGACTGTGCATCGTACCGACCTTTATCTCTGCTCAACGTAGACACGAAGATATTCGCAAAGATCCTCGCTAACCGGCTGGTCCCCCTAATCCCAATCTTAGTTGCACCGGAACAAGCGGGGTTCCCAGCAGGAATTTAGCTTACAACTTACTACAACAACATATCAGACCAGAAACGCCAGCTGTGACAGTCTTCCTAGATATAGAGAAGGCATTTGATTCTGTTGAGTGGCCATTTATAACGCATGTACTGACTAGGATGGGAGTGAGTCCTGTTTTCCTACAACTAGTATGCACAATTTATAGCAGACCCCCGGCCAGAATAAAAATAGGCAACATAGTTACTGACTCTATTCGCATATCACGGGGCACAAGACAAGGCTGCCCATTATCTCCATTGCTTTATGCTATAGTGGCAGAACCCCTAGCCTGTGCGCTACGGGAATATCACCAAAATCGGGGTATATGCTTCCCACGCTACAAAATTATAGTATCCATATATGCTGATGATACACTCCTGTACGTCAGACACCCTGAATCTAACCTCTCAGCAGTTCTCCGTGAGGCAGTGCGAAGTCCATAATTTTTCCGCTCACACCGAACACCCCTCACTTCGACCTAGACTATCCCCTGCTATGGACCACAGATGCGGTAAGATACTTGGGTATTAAAATACACACGGACTCCGACACGGTATTCAGGGAAAATTATGGGACGGCCTTTAGCAAGTTGGAAGATGATGTTGAGAAGCGGATAAAGCTCCCGTCTTCCCTTCTCGGCAGAATATCCATCATGAAAATGGTAGTGCTGCCGCGACTTCTGTTTTTATTTACCAATATTCCCATGGTTCTCCCGCGAACCTTCTTTGACCGCCTCACCTCACTGATGGTTAGGTTGGCATGGGCCGGTAAGCAGCCGTGGATGAAGTGGCAGATACTGGTAGTGCCTTATTCTATGGGCGGACTAGGTGCGCCAGATTTTTATTTATATTACAGGGCCGCACAGGGTGCACATGCGTACTATTGGATGCATGGCTCCCCAGACATACCACACCTACGTGTAGAATCGGAGGTGGCAGCCCCGCTTCCACTCCCTGCGATGTTGTTTCAAGCCGCAGGCCGCAGACCGTAGGACATGCATCTTAGATTCTATCAATGCCACAACACATGCCTGGCACTACCTACTGCAATTACAGGCTGGTGCGATCCTTTACTCCCCGTCAGCATTGCTAGACTGGTGCACATGGCTATCACCCTGCAGGGAGAGAGGCATCACACAGGCACTTCTCACTCTGGATATACGCACAGTTGGGGAGCTGTTCGAAGGTGAGGTGTCCAAGGTTTGGGAGGATTTTAGCTCCAATGAACTGGAACCTACCATATTGATGAAATTTCAATTTCATAGAACACGGCACGTGCTGAGAGAGCTTCTGGGGGATGAATATCTAGAACCACCGGAACTATTAGCTTTAACACTCATTATATGGGCAAAATCCCCAAAGCGCATAGTAGCGACAATTTACAACTCTTCCATGTTATACAGAGTGAACCATTACACCAAGACACGCTTGACATGGCAGCGAGACTTGAACATAGAAATAGCTGACACTATGTGGACCTATTGCTGCACCAGTACAAAGAGGATCTCACTTAATGGCAGACACCGACTCGTACACTTTAAATACCTAAACAGGGTATATTACATGCCAGAGAGGCTGCACAGGTACGGATTGCGGGAGAACATGACATGTCGATTAGTGGCTGTCAGAGAGCTTGACGGAAAACCGGAGTTAGCTGATGGGAGAGGCTTCGCTCCCGTTAGGAGCAGCGAAGGTAGCGCTGCAGCCCGGCGTCTTTGTCTGAGCACATGGCGGGGAGATGGGTGTTGGTCAGGGTCAGCAGGGATGACATATGAGAAACCCATTAAATTAAGAAATGGATACTGAATGATCGGTATATAACACAATGTTTTCACTTCTATCACGGAAGCGGATGCAGAGTTCGATGGAGCACTAACTTAACCGGATTATGGTGCTGTGCTCCATTATAGAAGTGGCAATTCCCGTTTGAAGCTCCTTGAGAGCAGCATATTATCGTAGCTCGGGGTCATTAAAGCTATCACTAGTGACTTTTCCTGAAGCTGTTCTACAGCCTACCTGCTCCCTGTGCCACGCTGTCTTTGCTAACACCGGAGGACGCCCACATTAGCGCACCTTAGCGTTTCCCTGCCGCTGCCGCATCCACCACCTACACGGCCGCTGTGTGCAGGGAAACTACTGCTCCCAGCAACCCTTGCGGGACGAACCCGCCCACGTCATCCGAAGCGCGCTTGAAGGCGCATAAATCTAGCGGGAGCCTCGGCAGAGCGGGGGTGACTTTTCCTGAAGCTGTTCTACAGCCTACCTGCTCCCTGTGCCACGCTGTCTTTGCTAACACCGGAGGACGCCCACATTAGCGCACCTTAGCATTTCCCTGCCGCTGCCGCATCCACCACCTACACGGCCGCTGTGTGCAGGGAAACTACTGCTCCCAGCAACCCTTGCGGGACGAACCCGCCCACGTCATCCGAAGCGCGCTTGAAGGCGCATAAATCTAGCGGGAGCCTCGGCAGAGCGGGGGTGACTTTTCCTGAAGCTGTTCTACAGCCTACCTGCTCCCTGTGCCACGCTGTCTTTGCTAACACCGGAGGACGCCCACATTAGCGCACCATAGCGTTTCCCTGCCGCTGCAGCATCCACCACCTACACGGCCGCTGTGTGCAGGGAAACTACTGCTCCCAGCAACCCTTGCGGGACGAACCCGCCCACGTCATCCGAAGCGCGCTTGAAGGCGCATAAATCTAACGGGAACCCCCGCGACGCGGGATCGCGCGCGGGTCGGCGCCGGGAGAAGCCCGGGACAAGGGCGGGCCCTCTGTAGCCCTCAGGAGCCGAAGGAGGCCGGGCCGGGCACACCCCCCTAACATTTGCTGGTACTGTTCATAAACCTTTTTTATCTTATATGACATCGTTGGACTGTTGGACCGTGATATATTTTCTTTTGTAGTGTTGCATATGTCCATACAGCGGTGTTTTTTAACAAGTTATATTAATATGGCTGACTGCACTAATAGGGGTACACTTGATGGTTATTTATTGAAAGTTCCCACGGGCTCAGATCGCGAGGCAACACTTGCTGAATTAAGAGTGAGGCGTAGTAATTCTATTGAACTAATTAAAAGCACGCCTTTACTCACGAGCCCACAGCATTTAGCAACTATTCCAGTCGAGAGTGGGTATTCACCTAAAGATACTCCACTCCTTCCTGGTAAAAATGATTTAATTGTACAACCCCAAAGTGTATGTGTTGTTGAGACATTGATTGATTTATCCCCAACTGTTTCACATATATCCCCGAGCCAAACTGCTGAGTCAGCTGTCTGTAATGGGTCACCACAAGCCGATAAGACCCCATCCCACAAGGCTAATTTATCTAGGCAATTTAAATCAATGGGTCCTTTGCCTCATAAACGGAGAAGGATAGATCCTGATTTGTCAAAGAATAGAAAGACAAAATGTAGCCGCAATTCTGGCATGGCACTCATTGACAAAGATCCTACTCATTGTGCAGCTAACTTATCTTCTCCTGGTAAGCTTACATCCTGTCTTTCAAATAACATAAATGTTAAAGAGTTAATGGGTAATATAGATCAGTTACTGAAATCTCTTCTGTTACCCGTTGTTGATAGCTTAAAAGCAATTGAAAAAAGGTTGGAGAAGGTGGAACTCTTAATAAGCAGTAAAATGGAATCAACTGTGGGTTTTTGTACATCGCACACAGTTCCTTCCGTTGGACCAGGCTCTGTTGAAACACCTTATATCGCTCCACTTCTGGAGACCACTTCCCAAATTCAGTCGAGTACCAGCAAGATAACCCGCACAAATGTAGATGGCAATACAATGCAACCCACTACTTCGAATAACACCAGCAATTATTTGGGAGATAATGTTTTGCCACAAAACGGCCCAACGAGTGACAGAAAAGGTTATAAGTCAGCTCCTATAGTTAAACCACATCGAGCTTCCTTTATTAACCTGCCACCGGAAGCTGTCCCCCTTGTGGTAGTTCTTGCGGGTGTTCCTACCCTAAAAAACGGCATAACAGAGGGATATTCTCAGCTAAAAAACAAGGTGATTCATTGGCTTGCCCAGAACCGCCCTCTTTCATCACATATTAATGGGGATATTCTTCATGTACGACGTTTACCCTGGCTGGGAAATACACAAAAAAAGATAGATGGAGATATTATTTTAATTAACTTCAGGGACCCCAGAGCTGTCAGTCATATTCTTAATTGGCATATTAATTACACGAGATCTTCTATTACTACTTGGGAACTGACCTTTTTTTATCCAAGAAGTGAGATAGTTCCCAATATTAACTTTGAGGCACCACTTCTTAACCAATTTAATCCTCCTATCCCGCTGAGAAATCGTTATGAGGCACTAGCAAGTCTTGAGGATGTGGACTGACTTGATAGCCCTAAAGCTCCCCCTTTGGCCCTTGAACAGTCATCCTCCGATACACTTCTAGCTTCCAGTGACCCAAGCGAGCCAGTATTATCACAAGCAAGCTCAGATACTTTTAATGGCTATCCCCCTGCCCCAGATATTTTACCACCTGTTGACAGCTTGGTGGGTACCAAGACAGTCTTGGGGAACCTACTCTCCTGGAATATTGCTGGTCTATCCTCTAAAATGGATTCTGAGGATTGGATAGCTTTTGTTAATCGTTATGATTTGTGCATATTTCAGGAGACTTGGCTTTGTGAACCTCTTTTTGTGCAGGGATACCTGAATTATTCGGTGCCTGCATTAACCCCTTGCATGCCCGCCCCTTTCCCCGCCCAGTGCCGCGCCTTTCATTAGCGGGCGGAGTTCATGACGAGCTGGACTCGTCATGGGCACAGCGCCACCGCAGCCCATGACGAGTCCAGCTCGTCATGGGCACTGAAGGGGTTAAAAGGACCGAGAGGAAGACCAATGGGGGGACTAACCATATGGGTCCGTCAGATTCTAAAACTAACTATTAAAGTTGTAGAGACTAATAATCGAGATATCCAACTAATTAAAGTGAACCTAGAAAATTTAGGTATGTTGGATATTTACAATATCTATGTCCGGAGTAATAGGGGAGGGAGTCTAGAGACTCTAGCAGTCTTGAGCAGCCTTCTTGACACCCACTCTCCAAACAACAACATTGTCATTGCAGGCGATTTCAATAGAACATTTGAGCCACTGATCAATGAAGACAATCTTTTTGGGGAGGAAGAGGATTGCCAATGGGGAGTCCCTAAACTAGAGCTCAAACCGGTTGCACGTTGGACCAGTGATGTCATAGCCCTAAACTCTATCTGCTATGAGAAGGGCTTAAGAGCTCTGAATGGAAGGTCTAACAGTGACAGGAATGGAGCCAATACATTCGACAATGGGCGTTATAGTAGTCGAATTGACTACGTTTTATGTAGTCTTAGTCTGTGGCCCTCAATATGCGACATGGAGGTTGTTGGGAGAATTGAGAGCAACCATAATCCTTTGTGTATCAGACATAAATGGTGGTCCCTACCCATCCAGCATGCTGGTTCTTCTGAGCTGGTTCCTCCTGTGATTGTTCCAACCAACGATCTACGTAGGTTAAAGTGGGAAAAGATAGCAACTAATTGTCAAGTTATTGCTGATATATCTGACCAGGTCGATCAAGCAATGCTGGCAATTGAGCTCTCTAACTCACTTGACACCGGTTTAGATAAGGTAGAAGGAATACATAATACTCTTTTCTCCACAATTAAAGATTATTTCCTCAAACCTGCAAAAAATAACGGAGTTAGAATCTTTAAGCCCGCCAAGTGGTATAATAAACAATGTAGAGAAGCACGTCTAGCCTTGGGTAATGCTATCAAAGGTGGTATACCTCTAGTAATTCAATCAGCTAGAAGGGATTATAAAACCAGCATATCAAAGGCTAAGAAAGCATGGGACGAACACCATTGGTCTGAGCTACTGGTAGCCAGTAATAAACGGGATTCCCGGTCATTCTGGCACATTGTTAGGTGGGGAAAATCTGGTTTTCCAGAAACCCCATATAATAATGTGCCTGAGGAAGAATGGGTGACATTCTTCAGAGCACAGTATGCCAACCCAAATAGTTTTAGCTTGGGGCTAGAAACTAGAGTAGAACAACCCCAGGAAACTTTTTTCAGTGTCTCTGAGATTACGATGGCCCTTGGTTCAGTGGCAAGTGGGCGTGCCCCTGGTCTTGATGGAGTGCCAGCGGATTTATTTATTAATGATAAAGAACGCTGGAGTAAGTACATTCACCTACTCTTGAATGCCATTGCTTTGGGCGCGCCGGTACCCACTTCCTGGCAAGGCGCAATAATCATTCCTATCTTTAAAAAAGGCGACCGGTCTAAGCCAGGTAACTATAGGCCAATAAGTCTTATAGACACTATACAAAAAATTGTGGGACGAGTCATCGTCAATAGGCTCCTGGATTGGGCGGAGGAGTTTAATGCTCTTTCACCCTTCCAGGCAGGTTTCCGTCGCTCCACCAGTACAGTCGATCAGGTTTTCCGATTCACACTGCTACAGTGGAAAACCGTATTGTTGGGCGAGGGAAGTCTTTACGCGGCTTTTGTGGATCTAAGGGCCGCTTTCGACCTTGTCCCTCGTTCTATGTTATGGGCGGTACTTAAGAAACAGGGACTCCCAAACGAATTATTATCCCTCATAATGAGACTTCATGAATCCAATTATGCTAGAATACAATGGGGGGGGATGGGTTCGGTAACCGCGGACTTTCCAGTTGAAAGGGGAGTTCGCCAGGGTCGTTCGATGGCTCCTGTGCTCTTTACATTATACATCAATGACGTTGTGGGCCGCATGCTCTCAGCCCAAGTGGATGCCCCTTTTTTAGCAGGGACTAAAATCCCTATTTTAATGTTCGCTGATGACACGCTCATCCTATCGAAAACTCCTAGTGGTCTACAGCATGCCTTGTCAATTTTTGATCAATTCTGTGGGGAGTATGGCTTAGAGGTTAACACTGCCAAAACTAAGCTTATGATTTTTAACCCCCATCGAAGTTTTAAATCTAAAATTACTTTGAATAATCGTCCGCTAGAGGTAGTGAAAACCTTTACATACCTAGGTATTCATATATCTAAAGAGAAGACCTGGCGGCACCATATTGATCTCGCAACACTCAGGCATAGGCAACTGTCTGGTGCTATCTGCGCAGAGCACAGGAAATCCTTAACTAAACCTGTTAAACCCGCCTTGCAGATTTATGAAGCAAAGGCTTTAGGCTCTGCGCTATACGGCGCTGAGCTTTGGGGTTTTGAAAAGGTAGCAGCACTTCAAACCTCGGAGAATAAATTTCTCAGGGCTATAACTGGTGTCCCCAAAAGCACCCCATTATTGCCCCTAAAATATGATTTGGGTAGAAGAGCAGTCACAGATTTAGTTAAGTTACGTCCAATTATTTACTGGCATAGGTTGTGGACTACCCCGGTACTTAAACATTATGCCGAGGGTTTTTTAGACATTATGAGTTCCGATGTTTACCACAAAATTGGATGGTTGAAATCACTAAAGACATCCCTTATTGAGCTTGGTATGTCCCCACTTTGGGAAGATCCTACGAGAGCAATCTTCCCCTCCAAAAGTATTTTAAAAAGTGCTTATTGGGAGATGGTTGCCTCCCGACATTGGAGAAGCTCTAGCGCTGGTTCAATGTCTGGTGAATTTTTAGAGGCAAAAATGTATCCCTGTTTAGAATCGTACTGGGACACTATTACCAGGCCTGGAGATAGGAAGCTCCTCTTCCAACTCCGAGCAGGTGCACTCCCCCTTAAATTTCTGACAGCTAAGTGGAATGGTGGTTCCTGTGACATCTGCCCTGTTTGTGGTATTACTAAAGAAACCATCGGCCATTTTTTATTTTCCTGTAAACCCTATGCGGCACCAAGGCGTATTTGGTTGTCCCCAATGTGCAAAAATTTTGGGACAGATAGCAGTACTGTGGCCCTGGGTATTATATGCACCAGCACTTTGACATGGGTTTCAATAGCCACCGCAAAGTATTTAGGTTGGGCGTGGTCAATTAGAAGGAGATTGCTAGGTACTTAACTACTCTCCTAATTATTGCAGAGACTGCTAGCTATTGACTATTCTCTGTCATGTTTTATTCTCGTGTCTTATTAGCCGTTTTTATCACTATTTTAAATCATGTTTTTAATTACTTCTTTCTTATCAATATAGGTAGAACAGTACACGCATATAGGACTAAATATCTCAGTTAATAATTTTCCCTTCCTTGAAGTGTGCTTTACAATTGATGTCATTGATGAAGTTTAATCTTGTTTTAAAATGTATGTATTTGTGTTTGTTTATTGTATTGTGTTTTTGCTTTTATGAATGAAATTCGAATAAAGCATACTCTGACATACTCTGACTGACTGACTGACATGTGACCGCTGCAATGCACAATTAGCTGACTTCCTCCAGCTGGCCTGGTCATGCCCCGGCATCGCGGCATTCTGGGTCTCAGTCTTCAAGGAAATAGGTCAAATCACGAAGCTAGCCCTTGACCCCGACCCAACACTGGCACTATTAGGCTACTCTAAGCTAATACCAAAAGGGGTTCGTCGGTTGGTCGATATGGGAATGCTGATGGCCAAGCGTAGGATTGTTATCAACTGGTCTCGAGGTCCACTTCCTACGGTCACCCAGTGGAAGAGCGACATGACATTCTGCAGTATGCAGTCAGAGCTTTTCAGTGAGCTTCTCCCCCATGTAATAGGCCCCAAAACTTCTGTGAATTATACAATACTTACCAGCACACGTCTACTAGTGGTATTAATGATTCACCCGTCCAATCACACAGTTAGAATACTCACGATATGAGGTCACCCTTATTCACTTTGTAGACGAGACCGTTCTCTACCTTCTGTTAGAAATAATTCCAACATGCTGGATCAGCAGTAGTACATTCAAAATAGACGTACACAAGTGGGAATGTTATTCTTTTAATTGTGTCTACTGGTTATCTGTATTGTCACCTACTGGCGCCGATTGTCACATGTTAAATATGAGTGCAATGTGTAATAATCTATTGGAATGCTGAGGCTCGCAGTTGAATGTTCTAAGAAAATCAATAAAATAAATTAAAAAAATAAAATAAAAGTAGCTCAACCGGGCATCGGCCAAAAAAGCTAAGTCTCCACGGTCAGAGTTCGGTTCATAGATTCGGTATCCTGAAGAGTAGTCCGGATGGGGGATGTGTCAGAGGAGTAGCACGACGTGGTAGGGAACACAGTGGCAGCCATCTTGGGTTCAGGCAAGGGATTTACAGGTAGTAACAGGGAGGACTTAAAAAAAACTTGCTTGCCAAAGGATCGTGGTGCCCCTCATACAGACCAGGCCTTGGGGAGCAATCATAGAACACCAAAAGTATGTAGCAACAGTTCAGCGTGTGAAACATGGACACGCTCGAAATATGTAAATTAGAAGGGAGCCATCGCAATTTCAAGATCGGCAAGTATGGAGAGGCAGCCTCCACACTGACGTACACAGCCACAAGCAACCTCAGGTATTGACAAAAATCAGCATTGGGATGGAGATCTAGCAACAATGGGCATTTTAAGGCATACTCATTATTGCTGGGCATGGACTCCCAGGCTCGGGGTACCCCATAGATTGAGTTAAAGGCATAATTTTAGGGTCAGGCAGCTTGTGGTGTAACTCCGATGCGGTGTATTATAAAGTTATAAGCAAAGACACAATTATAGATCTTACGGACTGATGGACGGTATTGCTTTCCGCTTGCTTAGTGTACCGACATATAGGTAAATCCGAGAAAGTGCAGTGTCGCCGCATCGCGGTCAGGGATCCTGCCTCGCCATATTGTTGGGACGCCTTCCACAGATCGCGTCAGGATCGGGACCAATTATCAGATGAAAAAGGTACCTCCCGCTGCTGGTGGACTAACAGCTGATGCCGCGCCTCTTTAGGTACAATATTCAGCAGTTTATTTTTCTCCCCTCTCGCCGTAACCTCGCAGAAAGTCTGAGCAGGAGCCCTGGGTATCACAGCTTCCATCCTACGGTCTCTGATAGAGGTCTTGGCTCGCTTCCAGTGCCATCTTGGGGCAAGGGCGCCCGAAATCGTTGCGGCTCATCTTTCGGTTTTCCGCCAGCCCAGAACAGTGGAAACCGAGTTCAAGAAAGGCTGCAGGTGTTCCGGTTGCGGAATTTGCTCTTCAGGTGGGTTATTGTTGCAACGAAACACCACTACGGATGTTGAAGCGAGGGTTCACGATGGAGCATCGGCTACAAACAACCATCATGGCCGTTGGCTCCTCCTCCTCCTCAACGCATAGAGGCACAACAATTGTCCTTAGAGAAGACAGTCCTCGATAGGCCAGACCCGCTGACCATCTGACAAATAGAAGTTCTAAGGACTGAATTTCATGAACTGGCACAGAAGGAGGCCAGGAAACTGCAATTAGCAACACTGCACTGTCTATACGAGGTTGGCCATAAGGCCAGTAAATTGCTGGCATGGCTCAGGTAAAAAAGAAAACGAGGCCAGGTGGGTCGATTCTATTGTTGACAAAAAGGGGACGATACATTACACGGACGAACATATTCTGTCTGCGTTTGCCCAGTACTATGCTGATTTTTATGACCAGAAAACATTCAGCACCACTGACGAGATTACTAACTATCTCGCAAATATTATGTAGTCCCGCGCTCTTCGCAAGCGGGACTTCCAAGAAGGCGGCCATGACTAGACCGCTGGAACAAGGAATAGGCGGTCTAGCCTTTCCTGGAGATAACGCGCAAGCCCGATAAGCGGAAGGACAAATAGCGGGGACGAAGAACAGAGCGTCGTTCTACGCTGCTTCCGACGACTGCGAACCGGGAGAACAAGACAGAACCCCGAGCCAGAAGGAAGATGCCGGGACGAATGAGAGTTCATCCACAACAGAACCGCCCAGTGACAATGTGCACAAGTCCAGCCGACCTGGGGAAGAGGAGGAGGACGGTAAGACTCCGACAGCCATTACCCCGGAGGGCCATGGCCGTAGGCAAGTACCGTTTTTTAGTTATCTCACTGTGGGCTGGTGGAGGGCAGGACTGTGAACAGCCCACTGGTCCACTTCTCCTTTTACCCACCTTTTTCCCATCCTCAACCATTACACTAATTCCCCTTTTCAGGCCTTACACACACTCCTGGTTGTAGGTGGCGGTGTGTTAACTAGCCCAAGCCTCGGGTTGCTGACCCTGTTGTCCTTTTGTTTCCCGTGAGGGTGCAGGCCACATATAATACCACAGACATCCTGGCAACAAGGAGGAGCCGACCAGTAACCACCACAACCTCGTCCCTGGCCGGAAGACCATTGAAGCAACCCTACCTAAGACACATGGACGGGACTGGGATTTGAGGAGCCCCTTTCCATTCCTCCTTATAAACCTCTTCCCTTCCCTTTTTGTGGACCACACACAACCTATAGACTGTCCCCAACAAGACAAATAAAACATTCACCACCCCTCACTTTTGTCTCTGCGTCCTGCATCCCTGGGCATCACAGTGGTGTCAGAAGTGTGATTGCTTCATTAAAGCCAATATGACCCAACCCGTCACCATGGAAGACATGTTCGCCCAGTTAGCTGAGGGATAGAGACACCCAAAATTAGTCCTTGAAAGTCAAACACAGGCAGCCCAGAAAGAAAGAGAAGCCTTCCACGCTGCCCTGAAAGAGCAGGCTACCCTGTTGGTTACAAACCAGCAAGTCCAGGATACGGCTATCTTAAGACTTACTGACACCATAACGACGGCCCGAGTTCATCCTAATATTCCCAGCTCTGTGCTCCAGAAATACCAAGAAGGGGAAGACCCCAACTATTTCTTTGTAAATTTTGACAGGAGGGCCACGACTGCTAGCTGGCCTCCCGAACGATGGGGGTCAGTATATAGCCCCCCTCCTGTACGGTGAATTGCAAGCCACCTATCAGGCCGCTAACCTCACTGGTCTCACACCCTACCCCTAGCCAATCCTCGAAAGGCTGGGGTATGATACAGAATACTATCGGTCTAAGTTCTGCAAGGAGAAGTGGGTGAAGGGCGACAACCCCTGAGCCCTTTACTATCGGGTCAGAGAATTGGGAGAAAGGGGGTTACAACCTAGCCACTCCACTATGGAGGAGGTGTCAGAAAAAGTATATCTAGAGCAGTACTTCGAGGCCCTCCCTACCAACACCAGATCTTGGTTAAGGCAACACGAGCATTTGACCGTACAAACAGCGGTGGACTTGGCCTGTGCCTACCACCGATCCCCAGACTTTAGAGCCCAACCCGTAAAAACACCTCCAACCCTCGCCCACAGACAGAGCAGAAATGCTAGCGTAGGAAGAGGGTTGACGAAACCACCTACACAACTCTTCCCCTTGACCTCCGGTCCTCAGTGTTTTAAGTGCATGGAGCGGGGGCACATAGCTAGAAACTGCCCAGAAAAAAGTGAGACGGCAGAACCTATGGAGGTTGGCTTGACCCGGGGATGGGTATTACAGGAGGAACTGAGTCCCGATATATAAAGGCCATCCGTCTCAACGTCCGTCTATTGACGACCTGTTGAACACGGGGTGTCACCACACAGTAATATCCCGAGACCTGGTCCCCATTAGCCACATTCGAAGTGAGGCACAAATACGGGTATCCTGTGTCCACTGGGACGTTCGGCTATACCCCGTAGCCAATGTCCTTATGGAGATAGATGGGTAACCCCAGGTGCGACAGGTCGGCATAGTCCCAGCTCTCCCAGAAAAAGTTATATCAGGAAGTGATCTTCCCCGGTTTGACAAGTATTTGGCTAGCGTGTCCCAAAAGACCCCCGAGACAGAATGGCTACAAGAAGCACCCTTCTCTGCCTCTGACTTTCCGCAAAGCAAGCCCAAAGTTCCAAAGACCAGGTCAGAAAAAAGGAAGGAGCCGGTGGCTTACGCAAGATCCGTATGCCTCCCTGTTACTGGGCTTCTTTCATCCCCAGAAGAGAGCGAGTGGCCGGCCCGTAGCTTCAGGACGGCTCAACGAGACGACAGCACTCTGACCCATGCTTGGAATCAAGCCTACAAAGAAAACCTTAACAAGGGAGGACCATACTTTCTTACTAAGAGGGGTCTCCTTTATCGGATCAGTGGAGCTTCCACTTAAAAAAGGGAACAGCTCCTGGTTCCCCTTGCATTCAGAGAACAGGCTTTGCACATAGCCCATAGTCAGGTTGGGGGTGGACGCTATGGACAAGAGCACACTCTGTGCTATTTATTAGAGAAGTTCTACTGGCCTGGGGTGTACAGGGAGGCTGCCAGGTTTTGCGCCTCTTGCCCTTGATGCTAGTCAACCCATCCACAGACAAGAAGGCTCCGTTAAGGCCCTTGCCTATAATCGATGTACCCTTCAAGTGGGTGGGCGTGGACCTGGTAGGCCCCCTTTTACCCTCATCCCGGGGTCACCAATATATACTTGTTTTGCTCGACTATGCCACCAGATACCCTGAGGCAATACCCCTAATGAGCATGACCACCACTGTGGTTGCTCAAGCCACGATCTCTTTTTTTCAAGGGTTGGTTTTCCTTCAGAGATCTTAACCGATCAAGGGACTCCCTTCATGTCCAGGTTGAGGAAAGAAGTCTGTACCTTACTGGGTATTCATCAACTCCATACCTCCGTTTACCATTCCCAGACGGACAGTCTGGTGGAACGGTATAACCTGAACCATAAAGACCATACTCATAAAATGCATCACAGATTCAGGGAAGGACTGTGGTAAATATCCTTTTTACCTTGACTGAATTTCATACGGAATCTAAAATAAAGTAAAATAGCTCAGAATAACAAGAGGCAGAATCCGTGGTATAAGAGATTTTCTGAATGGGCTTTATTCCAAAATGGCCGACTCGAGTGGCGGCCTTCAGGTTCCGTCACCCCGAGGGTTCAGGAAGTGAAGTACAACACTTTATTGACAAGAAGTAACTTTTATAGCTCATACATTACAATGAAATGAATGCAAAAGGCGTAACAATTGATAAGAGAAATGACATAGTGGTACGTAATCGAAACTAGGCGTAATAAGGAGCAGAAAGAAACATGATTGGCTCTGATTATCATGCATAGGTGGATCTATAAGATAATACTTAACATAGATGCGCGCGCAGCAGCATGACGTGTGATTGACGTGCAACTAGGGGGTGAAGGGGACTTGACATTTAGCTCTACATGTGGAGACGAGAAGTCTGGGGGGTCAAGTCAACCTAATCCCAAATCATATCTAACATCCTATGTTTAGAGAACTATGTTATCCACAAGAAAAGACTCTCGGACAGAATCTATTCTATACTGACTGTGTGTGCGTGTACAAGCGTCTAAGTGTCTATATGAGATGCGAGGGGCAGAAAACTTTCCATGGCAACAGGGCTATGAATTACTTGCAGGAGGACGGAAAGGCCGAGTCCTTTGCTTGTGAGCTTAGAGGAAATGTTTACCTAAATCACCGAACAGGAATGCATCGGCTGAAGAGCAAAGTAGATAATTCGAAGGTGAAATACAGCTTCTTGGCAGGCAGGCAAAACTGGCCGAGGCAGGCACCGTTAGCTGCACAGGGAGTAGGACAAAGTTCATGGATACAGATGCGAGCTCAAGCTGAAGCTGTCAGAGACAGAGAGCAGGGAAGGCTTTAAGGACAGGATCGGGCCTACTTGCCTGAACTGTAAAAATGGAGTAACTTAGCCATATAAAGTCGGTGGCCTTTCATACTTCGGAATCGAATATCCAGCCCATTGATGGCGGATCTGACAGAGAACATGTTGACGGTGGACGCACATATGTTTGCGTTTTGGAAACTGGAACTGGAGGGAACATACATGTACTTGTGACATGCACATAGAACCGTTGGGGTCCAAGATAGGGGACATAACTGATCAGGAAAATCCACACTTCCACATTCCCTCCTTGTCCCCTACTCGCCCTTCAAGAGATATCAATCTTCATCATTCCATCGATTTGCTCATGGAGCATCATTTCTTCTTCCTTCTTCTTCCGGCATTTTGAACGAGAACCTTGATATGGAATGCATGATGTGGCACACAGACCACAAATCGCTGGTCCACATTGCAGGCATAAACAACAACTGAAGAGCATAAGAAGGCCAATACCTAGGAAGGATAGAACTCTCCATCCCCAGGCTGATATCACACTCCAAAACCACCCGGACCACGTCCAAGTGCCTGGATTTTCGTGTATCTGGCTCACAATCTTATGAAGGCGTGTTATAGCTTTATATACAGATGGCGAATTTTCTGGTATGAATATGCAGCAGCTGGATCCGATGACCCTGCAAGCCCCGCCCCTATCGGCCAGGATGACGTCAAGGACAAGACGATTCTGGAGAACAACAATTCTCATTACTGATTGTTCCTCTGTCAGATTGCCTAGGGCGGCTATAGTCTCGTTTACTACAGCTTCGAGAGTCTTGGTTAGTTTACGTATCAGCTTACTATTTGATATTGTACCTATATAGGGAAAGATACCTTTATTGAAATCTACATACTTGTCCCATGCCGTCTCAGTATAATCGACAACTGGGAGATCTCTTCGCTCTCTATTGTGTACTAAATGAACATTCCGATAATAATCAGGTGGAGCTAGGAAAACAGGTGGCAGAAGGAATGCTATGTAACAGGTACCATCCCAATCTAGAGGCAGACGCATATATGCCGTCTGACCACATATAAAGTAAGAATGGCGAGAAGCTCTAAATGAAGATTTACCTTGATCACTATATTCTACTGTAGTAACGCATTGGCTATGGCCCATATGTATGGAACCAACTTTTCTTACACATAATTCACCCTTAACTGAAAATACTGACATAGTGGGCAGAATTAGTTCAACTTCGGATTTGACATTCAGAATCATAAGATTAGGTGTAAAATTACCTAATTTATACACTTCATTTTCTAGATCAGTTCCTGTTCTACTGGGGCGACCCTCCTTATTAGGATGACAGACTTTGAATAAAACTAGATTCAGATTTCCCCATATCCAATGTTGTTGATAAACTGCTGTGTCTGGGTCTATGGAATTTAGTAAACTAAACCATGCTCCACAGGAGCCATTGTGTGTGAACGGATGTGGAAAGAAAGGCAGAACTCCTTTGTTATTCTGATAGGGAGGGAGTCGGCCACACACCCAACAATTGGTGGCATTACTAGTCTGATGGGAATGATGTAACATACTAATGAAAGTGTTATTGCGCAGCGCAAGTCTATAAGATAATTCATGTGGCGGTAGGTCACTAAAAGAATGTTCAGCAGCAACATTATAAACATGTCTAGGAATAGGATGATATATGTGCAAAATCACACTCGTAATAATTACTAAAACACTCAATAAAAACAAAATTAATAATGTCCTCATACAGTAGCTACGCAGTGATTTACAATACGCCTGTCGTTTCAACATTTCTCGGGTATTTTCTCTACTCAGGTCCAAGGGATACATGTCGGAGACAATTCAACCGCTTCACCTTGGAGAGGACTTAAACAATCAAATTGCTCGACTGTTTGGGCCTAAGCTTTAATTTATAGCACTGAGAGTCATTCTGTTCAACAAAAGGAAGTTTTGAATCAGTCTGTGAGGGAGTGCAGGGCACAGTGTCTATATCCGAGGATAGTCCATGAAATTTCTTAATGTGGCTGGAATGTATCCAGCCCTTGCGGCCCTCAACTTTCACGGCTGTTCTTGTGGTCAGCAGGACTAGCTTCGGTGCTTTCCACCTGGGCTCCAACTGGGTCTTCCGATCAAAATTTCTCACAAACACCAGATCCCCCGGAGCAACGTCATGGGGTTTCACCTCAGTGTTGTCAGGAAAAGCTGCAGTTACCTGTGAACGACAAGATTGTAGTGCAGACATCAAGGAAGCCAAGTAATCTGTCAGCATATTACAATTAACATCAGTTATTTTACGTGGTATAGGCGTCCCCCACATATTTGGTGGTCTTCCGAAGATCACCTCATACGGGGATAGCCCTGTTCGAGAGTGTGCTACCATTCTTATGTAAAATAGTGCAACTGGTAATGCTACTATCCAGTCAACACCTTTCTCCTTACATATTTTAGACAATCTGATTTTCAAAATTTGATTATGTCGTTCCACGAGACCTGCTGCCTCGGGGTGTCGGACACAGTGGAATTTCCACTGATATCCCAACAAAAGTGAGACATGTTTCATTAATTCGGATGAGAAAGGCTGGCCGTTATCTGAATATACAACACGTGGTAAACCGTACCGCGGGAAGAATTCTCGAACTAACTGTTTGGCAGTAGTCGGGGCCGTGTAATCTGATACTGGGTACGCCTCAGTCCATCGGGAGAGAGCGCAGACAACTACCAGAACATATTTGAATCCTCGACATCGTTCCATCTGGATATAATCCATTTGGAGCACTTC
This sequence comes from Triturus cristatus, assembly GCF_964204655.1. NCBI lineage: Eukaryota > Metazoa > Chordata > Amphibia > Caudata > Salamandridae > Triturus > Triturus cristatus. Next base: position 58,983,868 of record NC_140579.1, read on the forward strand.
AAAAGGATGATCAGGAGTCTGGAATCCACCCTGTTCTACGGGAACACTTTTTCCTGGGTTGAACTGACAACATATCATACAGGTACGGACTTTTTGTTTAGCTGCTGCTCGTAAATGTTTGTTGAACCAAATGTGTTGAATGCTATCTAGCATAGCTTTCTCTCCTAAATGCGCTGGGCTGTGAATTGTAGCTATAATGGCCTGGACCATAGAGTCAGGAAGAAACCATACAGATTTCTCCTTCGTCATCCATCCCTGATCTGTCTGGATCCCTCCTAGTTCAGTCCATTTCTTTAATTCCTCTGCAGTAGCATGTGTCTGTATGTCAATTACGTCAAGTGCGGGATCCTTAATTGTCATACACTGTGTTGGTGTCTGAACTATTGGCTTTGTCATGTCTAATGTGCGATTCTGAGCAGTCTGTTTAGCTGTTCTGTCAGCTAAATCATTGCCTTGAGAAATGATATCAGTAACCTTCGTGTGTGCTTTACATTTCATAATCGATATGGCAGTTGGTAGATGTATTGCGTCTAACAAGGCATGAATGAGGGTTCCGTGCTGAATGTGGGCACCATGGGAGGTTAAATAACCTCTCTCTCGCCACAGCACGCCGAAGTCGTGTACAACTCCGAATGCATAACGTGAGTCAGTGTATACATTAACTTTCTTATTTGTGGCTTGAATACAGGCTTGTGTTAGAGCAATAAGTTCTGCTGCTTGGGCTGACAAAGTATCTATACAATTTGTCTCAATAACTTCAGTGTCTGTTGTGACTGCATACGCGGCCACTAAGTCTCCTGTACTTGCTCTCATGCACGATCCATCTACATACAACGTCAGGTCTGGATCTAACAATGGAACGTCTGTCAAGTCTTGTCTAGGTTTCGTCTTTATTTCAATAATTTCAACACAATCATGAGCTAGTGGGTCTGTTCCAATTACAGGTAATAGTGTAGCAGGATTCAATGTATTACACCGTCGGATCTCTATGTGTGGCTGAAACAATGTCAGTTCATAACCGGTAAGTCTTGCTATGGTCAAGTGTTGTGTTTGTGTTCGGTTCACAAGAACTTCTACTGCATGTGGTACTTGTACTGTCAATGGATGTCCTAACACTATGGCATCGCTTTGTCTGATTGCTAAAGCTGTTGCTGCCACTGATTTCAGGCATGCGGGCAAAGCCTGAGCTACGGGATCTAATGTACTGGAAAAATAAGCACATGGCTTGCGTGATCCTGCTTGTTCCTGTGTGAGTACTGACAAAGCAGTACCTTCGCGTTCTGTGACAAAGAGTGTAAAATGTTTGCTATAACATGGTGTTGCTAAAACAGGTGCTTGACATAAAGCTTCCTTTAAGCTTTCAAAAGCTTGTGTATGTTCCTGAGTCCAAGGGAGAACAGTCGATGTGGCTGCCTCCTGTGTGGTTACTGAATGAGTGGTTTTGCTAGAAATGCGTACTGAGGGATCCACTGCCTACAATATGAAGTGAGGCCTATGAAAGCCCGCACCTCCTTTTGTGTCTGGGGTATTGACATGTTAGCAATTAACTGGATGCGATCTGGTGTAAGCTGCCTTCCCTCCTTGGACAGCGAGTGACCAAGATAAATAACTCGCTGGGCACAGAATTGCAGCTTAGAGGGAGACACTTTGTGCCCCTTGTCGGCTAGAAAATGTAAAACTGTCAGAGAAGCCTTTTCACATTCAGGTTCGCTTCTCGCGGTGATCAGCAGATCATCGACATATTGAAGCAGTGCAGTATTGACTGGCATGTGGATACTGTCAAGTTCTCGTTTCAGTGCTTGGCTGTAGATGCTGGGGCTTTCTGTGAATCCTTGGGGAGCGCGTGAGAATTTAAAGCTGCGCCCATTTAAACTGAATCCGAACAAATATTGGCTTTCCGGATCTATTGGGACGCTAAAAAAGGCATTCTTGAGATCAATTACAGTAAAGAATGTTGCTTCGGAATCAATTGCTGTCAATAATGATGATATATCGGGGACCACAGGAAATTGTGGCACAATGCACTTGTTTAGTTCCCGCAAATCAATAACCAATCGGTATACTGGCGGAGCAGTAGGGTCAGTTCGTTTAAGAATCGGAATTATCGGTGAATTACATACATTGGAGTCTGTTTCTACAACTACTCCTTGGGCAATTAACTCATCAATGATTTTCAGCAAAGCCACTACAGCATCTTGCGGTAACTTGTATTGTCGCATTCGTGGTAATACCACTCCTGCCTTGAGTGTAACTCGGTATGGTGTAATGTTCATGCAACCAACATCAGTAGGGCCTTGTGCCCATAGATGTGCTGGTAAAGTCTGTAGTCGGGGATCCATGTCTCTAGACACATAGTGACCTTTAAAATCACGTAAAAACAACCTTATTCCTCCCGGAGAACAACATATTATGGCTCCTAGGGCTTTCAGAGTTTTAATTCCTAACAAATTTTCTGGGCATGATTTAGTAAGCAATAAATCTGTAGTTCGTGTCAAAGGTCCTATCGTAAGTGGAAGAGGCTGTGATACTTCGTTAACAATAGGTTTTCCTGAAAAACCAAGGGAAACATTTTGAGAGCCTGAGAGGGGTGCCCCTGGAACTTCACTACGTTTTATAGTTGTACGACTTGCCCCTGTATCGAGTAAGAATTTTCTATCTTGACCTAATAATTCACTATGTACATAAGGTCCTTCTTGATCTACAGGAATCTCGATAAGCGGTAAGTCAACTTCCCTCTCTAGGCTGGTTCATGCGTAACGCTGATACTCAGGATATTCATACTGTGCAGTCTGATACATTTGTCGTGTGGTGGTTTGTGTGGCAGTAACAGGCAACGGTGGTGCAGCTGGCACAAACTGTATTGGCTGTTGTGCGGCTGGCATGGCCTGGGAATGTGGCATAGCTCCTTGTTCATTCTGATCTTGTCTGAGTGGCCGTGATCTTTCTTGTGTTTTACCTATGGCGATATTGTGTTTTAAAACTGGACAATCGTGTACGTAATGACCTGGCTTTTTGCAATAATTGCATGTCCCTTTTACCGGTCCTGCTGAATCGGACTGTGTCATACCCTTTTTATGTCCTTCAGCCGGTACTGTCTGAGACACTAGCATTTTCATTTTTGTATCTTTCATACGTCTTTGTTCGTGTTCTTGTTCATCTCTAATTCTATTGTGATGATACTGTAACATTTGTAGCATTTGTGACGGAGTGTTACTTTGCCAGGTACTCTCGAATTTCAATATTCTATTCTTTACTGGAGGTAATGCATTTTCTACTAATTTTGTCACAAATAAATGTGGATACGACTCACTACTTGTTTTTATACCACTATTTATTCCAAAACATTTTTCAAATCGGGCATAATAGTCACTTGTGTCTTCATCATGCTTTTGTTTACAGGCCGTGATTGCACCCCAATCTTCCTTTTTCGTAGTTAACAAACGTGGCAGTACTTGTACTAGTAAACCTGGTAATGCTTTGACTTTATCCCCGAGCCCTGAACCTGCAGCTCGGGCCTTTTCTTCCGTTTCTAATGCTGTCCAATCTATCTTTTGGTCTCCCACTTCCCACTCTTTTTCTTTCAGTTTTTCATAAATACCAGCAGGTAAGAGCACCTTTAATATCGTCATAATATCAGGATAGGTATACTCTCCCATCAGCAACATGTCCTTAATTTCTCGGTGGAAACCCGCTGGGTCTTTGTCATGACTTGGTACTACTTTCTTCATTTCTAATAATTCAATTTTTGATATGGGTGTGTATACAAATACACGGTGAAACTCATTGTCTTCGCCTTTTATTGGGTGCACTTCTCGTAAGGGATTTTGTCTATCCATATAATACGGCGTTCTTTCTCTGCGGGGCAGCGGGAAAGAATCCGGATTTACAAAAAGGACATACTGTTTACGTGACACTAATATTTCTTTAATCAACTTGTTACTAGAACCTCTCCATCTGTTCGTGAGTAGTTCCGTTAATATATCAGGTAAAGGACCAGGGTCAGCATGTTGGCTCTTATATAATATAAGGAGTTGCTGAATCATATAGATTCCAGCTAAACGTTGTTCATCTGCACTAAGGTTAAAAAACGTGTGTGCTACGGTCTCATCACCGTATTTTTCAGGACTGTCAATCCAGTGAACGGCTGATCTGGCCAATTCTTGCTCATCCATGGAATCGAGGAGGTGGTAACCCCTTCGTTCTCGTAGTAGTTTATCTGCGGCTTGGAACAGATGTTCAGGAGACTTTAAATTTATTACAGGCGTCGGATACGTTCTGCTATTATTTGGACATACAGAGTGTATGGGATCAGAAAAGCATCTAGTATTATCACAGGATCTTCCTCTGCCTACGTATGCTATGGTTTCTGACTGTCTTGCGGAATTCCCTGATTCGGAGACTTCATCTTGCTCGAACTCGTCTGTTTCCAATCTTTCTTCGTGAATGCGTTCTATTTCTCTACGGATTTTTCGGCACATGGCTATTATACAGTTTTTCTTATCGTGTCTCCCTTCTGATATATTCTGGCTCCATCTTGTAAGAATAAGCATTGTATTCGGGTCTACCCCCGGACGGTCTTGATTTCTGATCACGCAGTTTATGAGGAAACGTAACAGTTCCCCCTGTATCTCTACTTTCTGGAATTCCATAGCTCTGTTAATACATTCTGGGTCTCGCCCTGTTTGGACAAAATGATATATGTTATCTAGATGCGTAGTCATTCCTGGTAACCTCGCTAAATACTCTGCAGCTCGTCTGATACGTAATGATGCCAGGACCATTTCGTCCTCTTTACCGACCACCGGGTCATATCTACAATCTATAAGGAGTTCCTTAAGCGTACGTTCACTTACGAATTTGGGTGTACGTGAATGCGCTGATTCTTGAAAAACAAGTTTATTTATTCTAGGTGGCGTAAAAGTATTGCTTGCACCTCCCGTGGCCCCTTCAGGGGCGTCGGGTGTGAATGGATTCGTCGAACGTGACACAGCAACTATAGGTGTCGATACCACTGTAGAATCGACTGCGGGGACAGATGCGGAAACAGACGTGCTTGCCGGAGCTCGCGTCGGGACTTGCTGTTGCACGGGGACAGATACCTGATCCTGACGTTGAACCCCTCCGCCAGACGGTCTATGTGGTGTGGGGTTAGCATACTCGGGAGCTGCGTCATCTAGATATGAGGAAAGAAAAACATCTTCTGCGGTTCTGGGATGCCCTTTTGGATGTACCTTAATTGGAAATAATGGGGGTGGCAAGTCTTTTGGCATCTCTGGAACGGCCTTAGGTAGTCCTTCGGCTAGGAGGGGATACATACCACTCATAAGAGCGTTTCTTTGTCTATCTACTTGTTCTGATTTTACTCGGATACCTTCCTCAATTAATATATTTTCTTGAACTTCCTTTGAACTCTCTTTACTCCTCTCTTCCTGTCTACGTGCTTTTTCTGTACGTCTATGAGATTCTTTACGCCATAACTCAACAGCGTCTTTCTGTGACTGTCTGACTTTTCTTTTCCATAACTCTTCTTCCACTTTCATGATGCACTCTGCATCCCAGGTTCCCGCTGCGGGCCACCTTTGACTTTCCGGCAATCCCTTGGTATAATCTACCCATAGATCAAGAAACAATATGGCATCTAAGCCATGCTTGTGATACATAAAATGCCCTGGGGTGTCCCTAGGAGGAATAGGAACTGCTTCTTCGAGCACCCCTTTTCTGGTAGTAATCTGTCTTAACTTCGAGAAGAGCGGCATCTCGACAACTGATCTGATACTTACTCTTGAATTCACTTAATACGGAAAACACAATAATGAACGGTGAACAATGAACAATCATTCATACCACAATATGCAAGACATTTGAACACTTTAAACATTTAAACATTAAACATTCTAAAAATGACCGACGATGATGACAGTCTGCATGACTAATCACCAAGCTGAATTCTTGACAATAACTGAATACTTCGGAATACTTGATATACTGCTAAACAGTACATATACACTGCTAAACAGTGCAGACCGGATTTGTGTACCCAAATCCGTCTTGACCGGCACAACCTATGTGCGCGTCAACACGCCTCCCCGGCGATGGTACTCACCGAGTAGCTCCTTGAAACGGAAGGCCTCAGAGAATGAACGGGACTCGATGACTGCGGACAGCGGACCCTCTGGACATCGGGATTTCGAAAACCTGGTGGGCCTCTGTATACCTCGGATCTTGCTCTCTCAGCTAGGCTCTGGTCGGGATACTTCGCACTTCTCACCGCCTCGTCTGGGTTGATCGCAGCCTCAGTCGCCCCCGCTTGACCGGAGGGAGCTTACAGGAAATCCTGCTGGTACGCGTTTATGGTCCGTCCAGCTGTGGCAGGAGACCGGGCCTGCAACGCACCGCCGGCGCGTGAGATGAGAAAGTGTCCCTATTCGGGCGCCATTATGTGGTAAATATCCTTTTTACCTTGACTGAATTTCATACGGAATCTAAAATAAAGTAAAATAGCTCAGAATAACAAGAGGCAGAATCCGTGGTATAAGAGATTTTCTGAATGGGCTTTATTCCAAAATGGCCGACTCGAGTGGCGGCCTTCAGGTTCCGTCACCCCGAGGGTTCAGGAAGTGAAGTACAACACTTTATTGACAAGAAGTAACTTTTATAGCTCATACATTACAATGAAATGAATGCAAAAGGCGTAACAATTGATAAGAGAAATGACATAGTGGTACGTAATCGAAACTAGGCGTAATAAGGAGCAGAAAGAAACATGATTGGCTCTGATTATCATGCATAGGTGGATCTATAAGATAATACTTAACATAGATGCGCGCGCAGCAGCATGACGTGTGATTGACGTGCAACTAGGGGGTGAAGGGGACTTGACATTTAGCTCTACATGTGGAGACGAGAAGTCTGGGGGGTCAAGTCAACCTAATCCCAAATCATATCTAACATCCTATGTTTAGAGAACTATGTTATCCACAAGAAAAGACTCTCGGACAGAATCTATTCTATACTGACTGTGTGTGCGTGTACAAGCGTCTAAGTGTCTATATGAGATGCGAGGGGCAGAAAACTTTCCATGGCAACAGGGCTATGAATTACTTGCAGGAGGACGGAAAGGCCGAGTCCTTTGCTTGTGAGCTTAGAGGAAATGTTTACCTAAATCACCGAACAGGAATGCATCGGCTGAAGAGCAAAGTAGATAATTCGAAGGTGAAATACAGCTTCTTGGCAGGCAGGCAAAACTGGCCGAGGCAGGCACCGTTAGCTGCACAGGGAGTAGGACAAAGTTCATGGATACAGATGCGAGCTCAAGCTGAAGCTGTCAGAGACAGAGAGCAGGGAAGGCTTTAAGGACAGGATCGGGCCTACTTGCCTGAACTGTAAAAATGGAGTAACTTAGCCATATAAAGTCGGTGGCCTTTCATACTTCGGAATCGAATATCCAGCCCATTGATGGCGGATCTGACAGAGAACATGTTGACGGTGGACGCACATATGTTTGCGTTTTGGAAACTGGAACTGGAGGGAACATACATGTACTTGTGACATGCACATAGAACCGTTGGGGTCCAAGATAGGGGACATAACTGATCAGGAAAATCCACACTTCCACAGGACTGGGACCGAAAACTCCCACTGGTACTATTTGCTATACGCACTCACAAACAATCATCAACCGGGATCAGTCCCTTCGAGCTGATCTTCGGCCGTAAGCCCCGCACACTTCTAGACATGACAGTGGAACAATGGACTGAGGAGGAAGAGGAGGGGAGACCCCTGTTAACATACTCCGCTGCCCTAAAACAAAATCTCACGACTCTCTGGGAAGAGGTACACCAAAATCTTGAGAAAGCCCGAAAAAAACAAAAGAAACACTATGACAGGGGTGCTCAGATCCGTCAACTGACCGTCGGTGATAAGGTACTCATATTAAGGCCCACCTCCGAAAATAAACTTTTAGCAACCTGCCAAGGCCCCTAGCCTGTCATCAGTCAGGTAACCCCTGTCACCTATAGAGTAGCTATACCTAGAACTGGAGTCCGGGAACAGGTCTACCACATCAACTTACTAAAGAAATGGGAAGACCCACCCTTAAGTCAGGAACCCCGTGGCGTCCGTAAACCACATCACCTGTACAAAGACCCTAGAAATACCAGACCGACCCTCGAGTTCACCACCTGCAATGTAGTGGAAACGCTCAGCAATAAAGAAAGAGCCCAATTATATAGTTTGTTGGACTAGTTTGTTGGACAGTTTTCCAGGCGTTTGCTCCAGCACTCCAGGGAGAACCACTTTAGTATATCATGATATAAACACAGAAGCAGGGACAGTCATAAAGTTAAAACCCTACCGCATACCTGCTGCCAGACAACAGGCTGTGGAACAAGAAATAGACTCCATGTTGCGGGCAGACATCATAGAACCCTCACAGAGTAATTGGTGTTCTCCGGTGGTATTGGTGCCCAAACCGGACGGTAGCCTCCGGTTCTGCATTGACTTCCGCCAACTAAATGCACAATCCAAATGTGACAGTTACCCTATGCCAAGGGTTGATGATCTCGTGGAGAGACTAGGAGGGGCCCGTGTGATGTCCACCATCGATCTAACAAAGGGCTATTGGCAGATCCCTCTCCATCCTGCTGCTAGATAGAAGGCGACGTTCTCCACTCCCTCTGCCCTGTACCACTTTAAGGTCATGCCCTTTGGACCACACGGAGCCCCCGCGACTTTCCAGAGGTTAATGGACGTCATTCTACGGGCTCACCAACAATACGCAGTAGCTTACCTGGATGATATTGTGGTATATAGCCCTGAGTGGGAGACACATTTAGAGCACCTTCGGCGTCTCTTCTCCTCTCTCCACCAATCGGGTCTGACGCTCAATCCCAAAAAAGACCGCCCTGGGAACTAACCATATAGAATATCTGGGGTACTCCATCCAAGATGGAACACTGCAACCACAACGCACCAAATTAGAAGCGATACAGAACATACCCCGACCAACCACTAAAAAGGACATACGGGCCTTCCTAGGGCTGGTAGGTTATTACCGGCGCTTTATTCCAGACTTCTCCTCCATAGCCTGTCCCCTAACTGACTTGTTAGCACAGCGGTATTTCAACAACAGGCTACAATGGATGGGACCCCAAGAAAATAGCTTTCAGACCCTAAAAACCCTATTGTGCCAGGCCCTGGTACTGATGTGTCCTGATCCTATCTCAACCTGGCCAGAAAAGCGAATTGCAGCCAATATTATATCTCAGGCGTAAGTTGTTCCAACGAGAGACCCACTACTCAACAATGGAAAAAGAATGTCTGGCTATCAAGTGGGCTATGGGGGCTCTGCAATATTATTTGTTGGGTCCCCCTTTCTTTTTGGTTACTGATCATGCCCCTCTCACCTGGCTTGCCACCCACAAGGACACAAACCCCAAGATACTCCGATAGTTCCTATCCTTACAACCGTTTTCTTTTCAGACCATCCATGCCCCTGGCCGGGCTCAAGGGAATGTGGATTTTCTTTCACGATGCTCGTCAGAAACATGGCCCGAACATCCATGCCTAGAAGGAAAGCAATGTAGTCCCGCGCTCTTCGCGAGTGGGACTTCCAAGATGGCGCCCGCGACTAGACCGCCGGCACAAGGAATAGGCAGTCTAGTCTTTCCTGAAGATAAAGCGCGAGCCCGGCAAGCAGCAGGACAAATAGCGGGGACGAAGAACAGAGCGTCGTTCTACGCTGCTTCGGAAGACTGCGAACCGGGAGAACAAGACAGAACCCCGAGCCAGAAGGAATGCCGGGACGAACGAGAGTTCATCCACAGCAGAACTGCCCAGTGGCAACGTGCAGGAGTCCAGCTGACCCGGGGAAGAGGAGGAGGGTGTCAAGACTCTGACAGCTACGACCCCGGAGGGCTGTGGCCGTAGGCAAGTATCATTTTTTAGTTATCTCACTGTGGGCTGGTGGAGGGCAGGACTGTGAACAGCCTTCCACTTCTACTTTCCCCCCCTTTTTCTCATCCTCACCCATTACACTAATTCCCCTTTTCAGACCTTACACACACTCCTGGTTGTGGGTGGCGGTGTGTTAACTAGCCCAAGCCTCGGGTTGCTGACCCTGTTGTCCTTTTGTTTCCCTTGAGGGTGCTGGCCACATATAATACCCCCAGACGTCCTGGCAACAAGGAGGAGCCAACCAGTAACCACCACAACCTCGTCCCTGTCCAGAAGACCATCAAAGCAACCCTCCTTGAGACACACAGACGGGACTAGGATTTGAGGAGCCCCTTTCCATTGCTCCTTATAAACCTCTCTTCCCTTCCCTTTTTGTAGACCACACACAACCTATAGACTGTCCCTAGCCAACAAGACAAATAAAACATTCACCACCCCTCACTTTTGTCTCTGCGTCCTGTATCCCTGGGCATCACATATAACCACCCCAGCGCTAGGTGATAAGGATGTCAAGCCCCTAAAGGAAGATATAACTCTAGCAGAGGTGGGGGAAGCAATAAATAGTTTAAGATCAGGTAAAACCCCCAGACTGATGGACTTCCTGCCAAGTTTTTTTAAAAGAGTAGAGACCTCATTGACTCTCACCTCCTGGCCTTATATAGGGATGCATACGAGGGGGAGATTCTCCTAGCCGATCTCCGCACTGCTACTATAGGGGTCATTCACAAACATGGAAAACCCAGGGACAAGTGCGACTCATATCACCCAATCTCTCTCCTAAACATGGAGGTCAAAATCCTTGCAACAATATTGGCCATGCATTTATTAAAAGTTGTTACATCCAATCCGGCTTTATGATGAGCACGTCGACCAGGTGGAGCCTCTGAAGAGCCCATAATTGGATCATGACGGTCAGGACGCCGAGAACGCCTTCGATGCCATACATTGGCCCTTCCTCGATGCCGTCCTCCTCAGGTTCGGCTTCGGTCCAAACTTTAGGCGATTGGTGGCACTACTCTACACGGAACCAAGGGCAAAGGTTAGAGTTAACGGTCGGCTCTCCTCTGAGTTCCCGATCTCCCGCGAGACCAGACAAGACTGTCCTCTGTCCCAACTAATATTCGCTCTAGTGATAGAACCTCTAGCTTGCCTAATTAGACAGCACCCAAAAGTCACTGGATTTCGGATCATGCCGGACGATCGGGAGGAAGAAAGAATATTGCTGTATGCGTCGGATATTCTTCTGTTCATTACAAACATAACTACTACAATCTCCACTGTGTTCTCGATCTTGGAGGAATATAGCAGTTTTCGGGTTATAAAATTAATTACCACAAGTCTATATTATATAATCTAACACAAGATATGGAGTGGCCCTCACTACCCGGGAACCTATGTATAGCCAAAGAGGGCTTCAAATACTTGGGGATTTTCCTCACCCCAACCCTATAATATGTCGTACACGTAACATACACCAGGTCCTCGCTAGCTTTAAGCAATATGCAGACAGGTGGAGAGCACTGCCACTCACAATCATGGGCCGCGCAGCAATATAGAAAATTATTTCATTACCCCAATTTCTATATGTGCCTCAGAACACATATCACCCCCCTCCCTCGGTCACTATCCAGGAAAGTCGACTCCGAGCACTTCTCTGGTTAAAGGGCCACCCCAGAATTACATTAAAGACGCTACAGCGCAACCCGTACAATGAGGCTCTTGCACTCCCAGATATAGAGGATTACTATTGGGCAGCCCATCTTATCCCCATAAATGATTGGATACAGCTCCCCGGAGGCCACCCCACCTAAAGGTTAGAAAGAGAAACGTTTACACAAGAAACATTTATACACTATTTATACAGTGGAAAAGGGACACACAGACTACTACCCGCAATCAGGGCCACTTTAGAGGCCTGCAACAAAACTAATAATACGCTAGGCTGGGCACATAAGATATCTACATCCACCCCACTTTGGAAAGGAAATTGGCTTAAAGAATGGAGTAAGTTGGGCCTGGGATCTGCTTGGGATCTCAACCAAGGGAGATATTGTAGTCAAGGGCAACCTCAACCCCTTCCCAGTCGTCCAGACAGATTTTCAACTTCATGCCTCCCAAATTTTTTAAAGTATGCACAACTGCGACATGCTTGGATTGCAGAGGGAATAGAGGCATCTAAGTTCCCTGAGTTTGCACCACTGGAGGGCAGACTACTTCAGGAAGAACTACAAACAAAGGCAGTCTCTACCACCTATAAAACTATAAACAATAATATGCCCGACACTCTGGCTAAACTAAGGAGGGTATGGGAGGGAGAACTAGGGGAAATGGAAGACATTGACTGGGAGGCGGCCCTGATGCACCCTCGCGAGGTAGCAATAAAAGCCAGGTTTCGCCTCATTCAACTCAAAATCCTTCACTGGACCTATTACGACAGAGACAAACTACAGAAAATGGGTCAAGCAGAGTCGTCTGTATGCCTGCGTTGTCGCACTGAAACTAGCAATTTTCTCTACACGTTGTAGGAATGTCCACAAACAGCGATTTATTGGCAGACAATAATCACTGAACTTAGCGCAATACAGGGAATTTCCCTGCCATTGGACCCTAGATTCATCCTGTTAGGGATCCCAAGTGAGGTGGATGTCCCCAGACCCCAACTCCTGCTTAGCGCACTGGGCCAGTTTGTGGCTAAGCGGGATATTGCCTGACACTGAGGTGCGCAAGAGACCCATACAATACAAGAATGGAAAGGGGGTATGGATTTGTACATCGCCGCTGAAAGTGTCATATACAAAAGCAGAGGTTGTCACAAAAAGTTTAAGAAAATATGGGGGTGCTGGATGAGATACTACGGTCTGTGCTTGAGGGAAGAAGATACTAAATCTACCGCAATTTAGGTGTCGGCCTTATTATGTTTTTTGCTGGTCCCAGTAGGAGGGTGGGGAGTCAGGCTGTGAGAAATGGCCCTACTTGGATGTGTACTAAGGAACTCTATGTAATTTGTGTTTATATTATGATTTGTGTCCCTCAGATGCTCACTGGATGTGGAAAGGAATGGGTGGTTGATTGAGGTCTAAGTGCAATGTTGGTGTTACAGTGTTACAGTTAAGTCTATGTTCACAAGTATTGCAAAATAAAAAAACAATATTTTATTTAAAAAAAACAGGTGATACTTAAGACCAATTTTTCATGCATATGAATTAAAATGGGAGGAAAGCAGGGAGATGTCTATTCCTTTAATATTTTTTTTTAAAGCATACATTTATTTCAGAAGCAAGAGGGGGAGAAAAAACAAGAGACAATATCAACACTATAGACATTGAATGAGGGTGTTACCCACAGGGACTTGTGCACAACAGTGCTCGTCTAGTTGTGAGAACGGTGCAAGTGACAAGCGGAAAGAACAGAGCGAGGAAACGGCGCAAAGGAAAAAATTAACAATTATTTAAACAGTTGTGAATATACAGAAAAGATCCCATGTAATTATAAGGAACATTTGTATTCAACAACAATTTTAAATATTAGAGTTGCCCCAAAAGTTGCACTGGGGGGGTCGACGACGTTTCGACCTGTAATAAATTCAGGCCATCTTCAGGACCGGGTTGCAACAGTAATGATTAGTGCCGTATGGAAGCTAAGAAAAAAAGGAAAAGGGGGTAGAATAAGAACGGAGAAAGGCTGATGCAATCCAGCAAACATAGTGGCAGTAATGGATGAACCTTATGTGAGGGTGGGCCAACAAGGGTGGATAAAACTTCAATTGACGTAGGGAAGTAGGTACAGGATGATCATGCCGAGGGGACAGCATGTCAGAAGGTAATTGAGATTGGGGGCGGTAGCACCGATGGCACTGGAGGCTGGTGAGGTCTAAATAGTTGCATACTAAAAGAAAAATGAATGCAATTGTGCCAGAGAGGTGGATTATGGCATGTATAGGAAGGTGAGGATATAGCAAGTCATTTTAGGACAACGTAGTATAAATGTAGATGGGGCGAAAAACGAAGCAATTACAAGATTGCTGCTGGGAAGCAAAAGTGTTTGTGACAGGATGCGGATGACCGTATGTCAAACCGGTAGGGACCTGAAGGACATAGGTCTTGCTGTCTCAATAAAAAATAACAATTTGGGGTGGTGGAAAAACAGACTTACCAAAGGGCTGAGTGGCACAATGAATAATCAAAGTTATCCGCGGTCTCCAGTCTGCCGCGGCCTTGTTCAGTCGGGTGGGTGGGGAGGCTGTGTGGACTGGCATCTGGCGTGAACTGTCCGAATGGCATCTGGTAGCGTGAGGAAAGGGGAGTAATCAGTAAGGGCTAGGGACAGAAATTAAAGCAAGGAGGATGTTAAGGGAAGTCGACTCACCCAAAGTGTACGTCAGATAAACGTTCTCATTCGAGCAGGTTGTAATACACGAGGTCCAGCCAGGGCGTAGAGGGTGTCAGGCTGACGTCCGTTTGGAAATATCCGGTCGTGAGCTGGATGCAATTGAGAACATGCAACGGGAGCTTTAGGCCAAAAGAGATCAGTAGGGAAAAGAAAGGAGGAAGGGCGGTCCGACAAGCAGCCATTCACCTGACAATGTCAAACTGCTTCAGGAAGGTTTCAGACACAGGGTTGATGTGTTCAAAATTGCAAGACCTGCTGAGAAACGGCCAGACTGGACCGAGGTTGAGGGGCAAGATGGCTGCCGAGAGACCGTAGAGGATAGTCGCCTATTCCCTTACTCCTCTCTCTCTTCCTAAAATGCTGAGCTACCTGGACAGCCTGTGCCGTAAGGTTTTCATCATCATCCCATAGTGAACTTGACTCATGATTGCTTTGTTTTGAACAATATGGACAATCGAAAGCTATGATACGGCGCTTACAGATACAGATACAGCTGGCTGCTCTGAATACAAGGGCACACTCTGTTAAAACTTGCTGGAGATATCGGTCAACTGTGACTATTACTCGGATTACTTCCTTTCGGCATATTAAAAGCAGGGAAATGACCTCCAAAAGTGAGCAGGTGGCAAGGGGGTTAAGGGGGCACAGAGTAAAAGAGAAAGACTCTCAGAATGATAGTCTGGTATATAGCGACCCATGCCCCCGCAGACAATCAGAGCAAAGACTCGTTTGAAAAATCAGCCACGGAAGGTTTGCGGGGGAAAAAATACCCGTGCGGATAGAATCGAGAGTGCCCTGAGAAAAGAAAAGGAAAAGGAAAAAAAATTGAAAAGATCGAAGCCGCTACCAACCAAGAGAGCTACTAAAGAACGACTAGCTGACCTTGGGGCAGGATTGTCTGGCTTCGAAGGCATCAAAGATGCTGTGCTACGCCACCCTACCTTGCGGGAAATTCTCTCCGTCTCGGCAGCAGCAGCGGCTACTCGGGGGTTGCTTCTGGATCAAGAGAAGGCATTTCCATCGCCGCCGCTCCCCATCGATGCTGCGGAAGAAGACGCCGGTGACAGCACAGATCCACGCTTACAGGGGGAGAGGATGAACGGCGAGCTATCGACCGAGCCGGTAGCGCAGCCCTTGGTTCACGCGTCTGGAGGCCAGAGAGAGAGCGAGAGTGCAAAGCAGAAGCCTACCGGCGATGGGGGTGTCGAGAACGCAACAGGAAAGGCTCCGGAGAGACAGCATGAGAAAGAAATCGACATGCTTCCAGCTAGCGTCTTTACGAGCACCCAGAACCAGAATCAGAATCAGGTACAGGGGGGCAGTAAAGATGTGAATTCACACTTGGAACATCCAGAGATTGATTTACCTTGCATACCTATCGAGACTGAGACTGAGACTGAGGTTGTGACTAAATTGGGGGAAAGAGTTGCTGGGTTGGGGGAATCAGGGGATAGCCAACATTTAATTGAATCTTTAATCGAGTCTGCTCAGACTACTATGGATGGTAAGCAGGCAGTACAACATCAAGATAAGACTACAAAGTGTCAAGCTATTGAAGACATTCGGGGTATTAATGACCTCAAAGTGTTGGGAGAAACTAACCCAGGCTCGCCAACGGATGAATGCTTTTATTCAGTTGATGACGATGATGAGGATCATGTAGGCAAAAATAGGGGGAGGGGCAAGGGTGCTCCCTATACAGACTTAAATATAGATTCAGCCTCGGGAGCAAGCGAGAAATCAGATAGATCGGATAGATCTGACTCATATTCAGAGACAGGTTCGTCCTCATTCGCTTCCGCATCCTCACCAAGACTTCACTCTAGAAACTCCGAGATTAATAGCGAAACATCAGAATTAGAGCTAGAAGTAGAAAGGGCAACAGGTGGTAGAAATCACAGATGTCGGATGTCGAAGAGTGTCAGAAGGAGGTCGCATGCAAAAGCACAAGACCCAGTACAGAACTTGTCGAGTCCTTCGCAGCGGGAAGTGGTTAAAAAGCTGGACTGGGACTACTCAGCTACATTGCAGGTTTACCAAGAGGGTGCTACACACTCTCAAACTCAGCAACCTCCTCAACATTGTCATGTGGAGCAACCAATGATTCAGAATTCTAATTCTAATTTTGACTTGTTACTTGGGACATTAAAACAAATGCAGACCGAAGCAAGAGCAGAAAGTCGAAGAGCTAGGCAGGCTAATAAAAAAATAGAGGGATCTCTGCGGAAGGTTAATAAACTATACGCAGATATGGCTGGCAGAGTTACAGAAGTAGAGGAAAGGACTGGGAAGTTAGAGGATGCAGTAACCAAGCTCCAGGAAGATAAGCAAGCACAGGAGAAAACAGCAACAGATGTCCTGTGGAAATTGGAGGAGTTTGAAAACAGGCAAAGACGGAACAACATAAGACTTCTTGGTGTGGAGGAAGGCAAGGAAGGCCAGGACGCTCGGGCCTTTGTGGTTGATTTATTTAAAGGCGCGTTTCCTGAGATCACTAAATGGAACTGGGAAAATGAGATCCAGCGGGCCCACCGTTTTCCTCAAATACAGAAAAGAGGAGCCACAGATGGCAACCCAAGAGCGATTCTTGTGTATGTCGGTAACTTTCTGGCAAGAGAGGAGATTATGAATAAGGCAAAACCAGCGGCCAAGAGATCTTATAAAGATATACATTTTTTCGCTCGGCCAGACTTTTGTCATACCACCGTCGAAAGAAGGTGGCGGATGAGACAGTTAATAACTCCTTTCCAAAATGCAGGATGTGAAGCTTATTTGATGTTCCCTTCTCGGCTTAAAGTAGTAGCTAATGGGCAAGTCAGGGTGTTTTCCTCTGAGGTACTCGCTCAGGAATTTCTGCTAGCATTAAAGGAGAGAAGGGGTCAAAAGAGTCAAATAACTACTTTAGATGCAACCTGATGAATTGTTCAATAATAAGATGTTTATAAGTCAATTAAATCTACAAGTTTGAGCACAAATTGGGTGACTAGCATAAGGAAAAATGATGGTCATAGTGGTAGCACATGGAATTAAGGTAGGAAAAGGGTGGTAGGTGAGAGGGGGGAGGTAGACATCCTCAGGTTTTAGGTCGCCATACATAGGTCAGGATTGACCTATTTGCCAGTAAAGGGGGGAGGGTTTGCGGGGGGGGGAGAACGGGGAGGGTGGGGGTGTAACGAAGGGGGGCAGGGCACGACAAACTAAGAATTGCACAAGTAAAGAAATGCAAATATGGGAAGGATTAGTATTGCTTGTATTTTCAAGAATGAAGGGGAAATTATCTGAACAGAAATCAGGAAGTAGTATCAGATGTATTAGATGTAATATATTGACGCCTTTGAGCCGAAATCTCTTTAACTTTAACTTTAATTTTAATTTCTGTCTTTTCCTGGGAATATCAATTCTATTTGACCTACAATGGCTATTAGAGTAGCAACGTGGAACGTTTGTGGTCTGAATGATCGCCAGAAAAGACAAAAGGTTGCCGTGTTATTAAAGCAAATGAATGTTGATTTTATATTCCTGCAAGAAACTCATATTATGGCCTCACAGGCATATCTTTTGGATCAATTAGGTTTTCAAGTTCTAGCACATTCAAAACAAGGCTCTAAACATAGAGGGGTGGCAATATTATCAAAGAACAGAAATGTGACTACCAGGAAAAAGCTAGAAGACCAATGGGGTAGGTGGGCATTAGTTGAATGTCTTATTGAGGGAGAATGGTGTACCCTTGGGGCAATCTATGGTTCAACGGAGGATGATCCAGAGAGCTTTGAATTTTTAGATGCAGAATTATCCTCCTGGGCACCTCAGATTATATTAGGAGGGGACTTTAATATAAATGGGGCAGATGGGCTAGGTGTGGCGACAGGATCATTTGGTAGGTATCAGGGAAGGAAGAAAAGAACGCATCGAGCACTAAGAGAGCTTGTGAGGAACAATATGTTATCAGATGTTTGGGGGAAGTTAAAAAACGGAGCTAGTGGATTTACATATTACTCTGCCCCTCATCAGGTCTGCGTAAGATTAGACTATTTTTTTATTTCTAACTCGATGATCTCCTGTGTAAAGATAGAAAGGCTTCCCCGTATACTCAGTGATCATAATCCTTTGATTATGAACTTGAATATGCCCTTACGAGGCAGGAAGGCCAGAATGTGGACATTTGAGCGTGGACTACTGCAGAACCAACAATATATTCAGTATATGACTCGATGGATTAAGGAGTTCTTTGAGAATAATAGAGGCAGCGCAGAGACAGGAATAGTCTGGGATGCCTTCAAGGCAGGGGTACGAGGGGAAACTTTACGTTTTAATACTTTTAAACGTAAACAGGAGCAATCTAGAGTTAGAGAACTAACTGGGGCCGTCTTGGACGCAGAGGAAGAGCTACAACACTGTGTAATGACAGGGGTTCCCCTAGATCAGGCACTCCTAAAATTAACAAAGGTAAAAATGGATGCTGAAGAGATTATTGCAGAAGAGGCAGCCAAGATATACTTGACCAACAGAGAAAGGTGTTATGAATTTAGTGAAGCAGCTGGGAGAACATTAGCTATACGTACAAGGCAAAGGATTGCTTCAGGCGAGGTAGGAGAAATCATAGACCCGGAAGGTAACTTGCGCACAAATCCAGATGAGATAAGAGAGGTATTTAGGAAATTTTATACCTCGTTATATGATGAGCAAAATGATCAGGATCTGGATGAGATAAGGATGTACTTGGAGGATATACCAGTGGAGCGATTATCAGAGGAAGAATCAGAGGGGTTGGAAGAACCATTGGATTTACAAGAGATTAAAAATGCTATAGTGAATCTCCCTCCGGGTAAAGCGTCAGGCCCTGACCAAATACCAATTGAATCTTATAAAATATTCTGGGATATTCTCTCTCAAGACTTGGCGGCAACGATACAGAAAGCACAATCTGGGGTCTCCATACCAGGGTCATGGGGTGGCGCCGAAATAGTGGTAATTCTGAAAAAAGGAAAGGTTGCCACCAACCCGGCATCATATAGGCCAATCACGCTCATGAACTCTGATGCCAAAATCTTTTCTAAAATACTAGCAACAAGATTTGCTCAAATAATTGGTCCCCTCGTTAGCAGTAATCAGCATGGGTTTATTCCGGGTAGGGGAACGACCCATCATACCCGTAAAGTTATCACATTATTTGATGCCATGGAGGTCACAGGAGACCCGATGGCTGTTATGTTATTAGACGCAGAAAAAGCATTCGATCGGGTCTCCTGGAACTATTTGTGGCATATTTTGAAAAGGGTAGGCATAAAAGATGGATATATTAAGGCAATCCAAGCATTATATAGAGCTCCAAGTGCTGTAATCCGGATTAATTCAGCTTTAACTAATCCTTTTCAAATTAAGAGAGGTACCAGACAGGGTTGCCCTTGCTCTCCGCTTTTATTCGCGATGTATATTGACCCCTTGATCCGAAGAATAGAGAGCTGCGATAGGATAACCCCGGTGTATATGCCTATAGGATATTCTAAGGTGCTCGCATACGCGGACGATGTGGCAGTGATTACGTCTAATCCCACAGAAGCTATAGGGCAGGTTGAAATTGAGGCCATTAGATTCGGACTGGTATCAGGTTATAAATTAAACTCTAATAAGACACAGATAATTAAGAATAAATATGTAGATTGCTCTGATTATCGATTGGTGCAGGATGGGGTATACTTGGGAGTAATTATCTCCTCCAATCTAGATACTTTGGTAGAGAAAAATACGACACCTGTCTTTGCTAAAGTGAGAAGGGACTTAGACAGGTTTGAGAATCTCCATCTCTCAATTGTGGGGCGTACTAACATCATAAAGATGTTGATCCTGCCTAGGTTCCTATATCTCTTCAGAGCAATACCATTATTATTTGAATCAAGATGGTTTAAGGAATGTGAAAATATGATTAATAGATTCATCTGGGCAAAGGGAAAGACAAGGAGAGCTCTTAGGTATATGGCATTGCCTCGAGACAGGGGTGGATGGTCGCTCCCGGATTTAAAATTATATTACTGGGCAGCGGCCCTACAGAATATGGTGGGTCTGATAGGAGGGGCAGAGACTGAAGGACAGGATGAGCTTGGCACGTTGGCAATTAATGGTTTAGTCATGGGGCAGAAGCCGAAAACTTATTTTTGAAACATACTGATTTCTGTTATTTTAAAAGGACACGGTTTAAGACGGTATTAGCGGCTTATAACGTATGGAAAGCATTTTCAAAAAGTTTTGGTTTGGGGAAATATAATGCATATACCAGAATGAGTGCGAACCCTACCTTACCAGTAGATATCTTCTCAGGTTGGGTTTTTGGAGAATGGGGAAGAAAGGGGATAAGGATGTTGGGAGACATTGTGACTACACAAGGGGTAATGCAATTCTCGGACCTACAGGCAAATTACGGTATAGAGAATAGACATTTCTTTAAGTTTTTACAAATAAGAAGTTATATTGAAACAAAGCGGGGGGCCCGACTGGGTTTGGCAGGATTCCAATTATGGATCTAGTACAAGCAGGAACGGATTGCACGATCAGGAGGTTCTATTTGGAACTGATAAAAGCTAAACAGGATGACAAGGATAGAATGGCGCAGCAATGGGCAACAAAGTTACAAATAGCAGAATAGTATTCTATGCTCTGCATCCCTACAGGCACAGCACTACAAAACTATCTACCATCTCTACTATACTCCTGCGAGAATTGCACAGTGGGGAGGGACCTCGGGGATCAGATGTCCTAGGTGTGGAAGTTTAGAGGCAGATCTGACACACATGATTGCAACATGTACCCATCTGCAATCAACACAAGAATATTGAGGAATTTCTTTCCAGAGTTTTGGCTGCTGAAATAACCCTGTCTCCATCGATAATTCTTCTCGGTGTTAATCAAAGCGATATTAATATGAAGGGGGGATATCTTATATTTGTCGCAATGGCAGTATTAAGATTATGCATAACTTCCGCCTGGTTAGATCCGACACCGCCATCGTATCACCAGTGGCTTGCTCGACTATTGGTAATATATAATTTAGAAAAGCAATATATGCTAGAAAGGGGAAAAGAGGGAGAAAATTAGGGAAAAAAATCTGGGATCTAATTAAGCATTGGAAAGAGGAAGCTAATTGACTCCCTATTGAAACTTTGCAGTAATAAGAATACCTTATAAGTTATATTGCATTACTTTGTATAGAAAGGATATCTATTTGGTTATTGTTTTGTATTTTACTTTATTTCAAATGTGTCGTGCCTTGCATATATATGATTACATATTCATGTAAGAAAATCAATAAAAATATTTTTTTTAAAAATAATAAAAAAAACAGGTGATACTTAAGACCAATTTTTCATGCATATGAATTAAAATGGGAGGAAAGCAGGGAGATGTCTATTCCTTTAATATTTTTATTTAAAGCATAAATTTATTTCAGAAGCAAGAGGGGGAGAAAAAACAAGAGACAATATCAACACTATAGACATTGAATGAGGGTGTTACCCACAGGGACTTGTGCACAACAGTGCTCGTCTAGTTGTGAGAACGGTGCAAGTGACAAGAACAGAGCGAGGAAACGGCGCAAAGGAAAAAAATTAACAATTATTTAAACAGTTGTGAATATACAGAAAAGATCCAATGTAATTATAAGGAACATTTGTATTCAACAACAATTTTAAATATTAGAGTTGCCCCAAAAGTTGCACTGGGGGGGTCGACGACGTTTCGACCTGTAATAAATTCAGGCCATCTTCAGGACCGGGTTGCAACAGTAATGATTAGTGCCGTATGGAAGCTAAGAAAAAAAGGAAAAGGGGGTAGAATAAGAACGGAGAAAGGCTGATGCAATCCAGCAAACATAGTGGCAGTAATGGATGAACCTTATGTGAGGGTGGGCCAACAAGGGTGGATAAAACTTCAATTGACGTAGGGAAGTAGGTACAGGATGATCATGCCGAGGGGACAGCATGTCAGAAGGTAATTGAGATTGGGGGCGGTAGCACCGATGGCACTGGAGGCTGGTGAGGTCTAAATAGTTGCATACTAAAAGAAAAATGAATGCAATTGTGCCAGAGAGGTGGATTATGGCATGTATAGGAAGGTGAGGATATAGCAAGTCATTTTAGGACAACGTAGTATAAATGTAGATGGGGCGAAAAACGAAGCAATTACAAGATTGCTGCAGGGAAGCAAAAGTGTTTGTGACAGGATGGGGATGACCGTATGTCAAACCGGTAGGGACCTGAAGGACATAGGTCTTGCTGTCTCAATAAAAAATAAAAATTTGGGGTGGTGGAAAAACAGACTTACCAAAGGGCTGAGTGGCACAATGAATAACCAAAGTTATCCGCGGTCTCCAGTCTGCCGCGGCCTTGTTCAGTCGGGTGGGTGGGGAGGCTGTGTGGACTGGCATCTGGCGTGAACTGTCCGAATGGCATCTGGTAGCGTGAGGAAAGGGGAGTAATCAGTAAGGGCTAGGGACAGAAATTAAAGCAAGGAGGATGTTAAGGGAAGTCGACTCACCCAAAGTGTACGTCAGATAAACGTTCTCATTCGAGCAGGTTGTAATACACGAGGTCCAGCCAGGGCGTAGAGGGTGTCAGGCTGACGTCCGTTTGGAAATATCCGGTCGTGAGCTGGATGCAATTGAGAACATGCAACGGGAGCTTTAGGCCAAAAGAGATCAGTAGGGAAAAGAAAGGAGGAAGGGCGGTCCGACAAGCAGCCATTCACCTGACAATGTCAAACTGCTTCAGGAAGGTTTCAGACGCAGGGTTGATGTGTTCAAAATTGCAAGACCTGCTGAGAAACGGCCAGACTGGACCGAGGTTGAGGGGCAAGATGGCTGCCGAGAGACCGTAGAGGATAGTCGCCTATTCCCTTACTCCTCTCTCTCTTCCTAAAATGCTGAGCTACCTGGACAGCCTGTGCCGTAAGGTTTTCATCATCATCCCATAGTGAACTTGACTCGTGATTGCTTTGTTTTGAACAATATGGACAATCGAAAGCTATGATACGGCGCTTACAGATACAGATACAGCTGGCTGCTCTGAATACAAGGGCACACTCTGTTAAAACTTGCTGGAGATATCGGTCAACTGTGACTATTACTCGGATTACTTCCTTTCGGCGTATTAAAAGCAGGGAAATGACCTCCAAAAGTGAGCAGGTGGCAAGGGGGTTAAGGGGGCACAGAGTAAAAGAGAAAGACTCTCAGAATGATAGTCTGGTATATAGCGACCCATGCCCCCGCAGACAATCTGAGAGCAAAGACTCGTTTGAAAAATCAGCCACGGAAGGTTTGCGGGGGAAAAAATACCCGTGCGGATAGAATCGAGAGTGCCCTGAGAAAAGAAAAGAAAAAGGAAAAAAAATTGAAAAGATCGAAGCCGCTACCAACCAAGAGAGCTACTAAAGAACGACTAGCTGACCTTGGGGCAGGATTGTCTGGCTTCGAAGGCATCAAAGATGCTGTGCTACGCCAGCCTACCTTGCGGGAAATTCTCTCCGTCTCGGCAGCGGCAGCGGCTACTCGGGGGTTGCTTCTGGATCAAGAGAAGGCATTTCCATCGCCGCCGCTCCCCATCGATGCTGCGGAAGAAGACGCCGGTGACAGCACAGATCCACGCTTACAGGGGGAGAGGATGAACGGCGAGCTATCGACCGAGCCGGTAGCGCAGCCCTTGGTTCACGCGTCTGGAGGCCAGAGAGAGAGCGAGAGTGCAAAGCAGAAGCCTACCGGCGATGGGGGTGTCGAGAACGCAACAGGAAAGGCTCCGGAGAGGCAGCATGAGAAAGAAATCGACATGCTTCCAGCTAGCGTCTTTACGAGCACCCAGAACCAGAATCAGAATCAGGTACAGGGGGGCAGTAAAGATGTGAATTCACACTTGGAACATCCAGAGATTGATTTACCTTGCAAACCTATCGAGACTGAGACTGAGGTTGTGACTAAATTGGGGGAAAGAGTTGCTGGGTTGGGGGAATCAGGGGATAGCCAACATTTAATTGAATCTTTAATCGAGTCTGCTCAGACTACTATGGATGGTAAGCAGGCAGTACAACATCAAGATAAGACTACAAAGTGTCAAGCTATTGAAGACATTCGGGGTATTAATGACCTCAAAGTGTTGGGAGAAACTAACCCAGGCTCGCCAACGGATGAATGCTTTTATTCAGTTGATGACGATGATGAGGATCATGTAGGCAAAAATAGGGGGAGGGGCAAGGGTGCTCCCTATACAGACTTAAATATAGATTCAGCCTCGGGAGCAAGCGAGAAATCGGATAGATCGGATAGATCTGACTCATATTCAGAGACAGGTTCGTCCTCATCCGCTTCCGCATCCTCACCAAGACTTCACTCTAGAAACTCCGAGATTAATAGCGAAACATCAGAATTAGAGCTAGAAGTAGAAAGGGCAACAGGTGGTAGAAATCACAGATGTCGGATGTCGAAGAGTGTCAGAAGGAGGTCGCATGCAAAAGCACAAGACCCAGTACAGAACTTGTCGAGTCCTTCGCAGCGGGAAGTGGTTAAAAAGCTGGACTGGGACTACTCAGCTACATTGCAGGTTTACCAAGAGGGTGCTACACACTCTCAAACTCAGCAACCTCCTCAACATTGTCATGTGGAGCAACCAATGATTCAGAATTCTAATTCCAATTTTGACTTGTTACTTGGGACATTAAAACAAATGCAGACCGAAGCAAGAGCAGAAAGTCGAAGAGCTAGGCAGGCTAATAAAAAAATAGAGGGATCTCTGCGGAAGGTTAATAAACTATACGCAGATATGGCTGGCAGAGTTACAGAAGTAGAGGAAAGGACTGGGAAGTTAGAGGATGCAGTAACCAAGCTCCAGGAAGATAAGCAAGCACAGGAGAAAACAGCAACAGATGTCCTGTGGAAATTGGAGGAGTTTGAAAACAGGCAAAGACGGAACAACATAAGACTTCTTGGTGTGGAGGAAGGCAAGGAAGGCCAGGACGCTCGGGCCTTTGTGGTTGATTTATTTAAAGGTGCGTTTCCTGAGATCACTAAATGGAACTGGGAAAATGAGATCCAGCGGGCCCACCGTTTTCCTCAAATACAGAAAAGAGGAGCCACAGATGGCAACCCAAGAGCGATTCTTGTGTATGTCGGTAACTTTCTGGCAAGAGAGGAGATTATGAATAAGGCAAAACCAGCGGCCAAGAGATCTTATAAAGATATACATTTTTTCGCTCGGCCAGACTTTTGTCATACCACCGTCGAAAGAAGGTGGCGGATGAGACAGTTAATAACTCCTTTCCAAAATGCAGGATGTGAAGCTTATTTGATGTTCCCTTCTCGGCTTAAAGTAGTAGCTAATGGGCAAGTCAGGGTGTTTTCCTCTGAGGTACTCGCTCAGGAATTTCTGCTAGCATTAAAGGAGAGAAGGGGTCAAAAGAGTCAAATAACTACTTTAGATGCAACCTGATGAATTGTTCAATAATAAGATGTTATAAGTCAATTAAATCTACAAGTTTGAGCACAAATTGGGTGACTAGCATAAGGAAAAATGATGGTCATAGTGGTAGCACATGGAATTAAGGTAGGAAAAGGGTGGTAGGTGAGAGGGGGGGAGGTAGACATCCTCAGGTTTTAGGTCGCCATACATAGGTCAGGATTGACCTATTTGCCAGTAAAGGGGGGAGGGTTTGCAGGGGGGGGGAGAACGGGGAGGGTGGGGGTGTAACGAAGGGGGGCAGGGCACGACAAACTAAGAATTGCACAAGTAAAGAAATGCAAATATGGGAAGGATTAGTATTGCTTGTATTTTCAAGAATGAAGGGGAAATTATCTGAACAGAAATCAGGAGGTAGTATCAGATGTATTAGATGTAATATATTGACGCCTTTGAGCCGAAATCTCTTTAACTTTAACTTTAATTTTAATTTCTGTCTTTTCCTGGGAATATCAATTCTATTTGACCTACAATGGCTATTAGAGTAGCAACGTGGAACGTTTGTGGTCTGAATGATCGCCAGAAAAGACAAAAGGTTGCCGTGTTATTAAAGCAAATGAATGTTGATTTTATATTCCTGCAAGAAACTCATATTATGGCCTCACAGGCATATCTTTTGGATCAATTAGGTTTTCAAGTTCTAGCACATTCAAAACAAGGCTCTAAACATAGAGGGGTGGCAATATTATCAAAGAACAGAAATGTGACTACCAGGAAAAAGCTAGAAGACCAATGGGGTAGGTGGGCATTAGTTGAATGTCTTATTGAGGGAGAGTGGTGTACCCTTGGGGCAATCTATGGTTCAACGGAGGATGATCCAGAGAGCTTTGAATTTTTAGATGCAGAATTATCCTCCTGGGCACCTCAGATTATATTAGGAGGGGACTTTAATATAAATGGGGCAGATGGGCTAGGTGTGGAGACAGGATCATTTGGTAGGTATCAGGGAAGGAAGAAAAGAATGCATCGAGCACTAAGAGAGCTTGTGAGGAACAATATGTTATCAGATGTTTGGGGGAAGTTAAAAAACGGAGCTAGTGGATTTACATATTACTCTGCCCCTCATCAGGTCTGCGTAAGATTAGACTATTTTTTTATTTCTAACTCGATGATCTCCTGTGTAAAGATAGAAAGGCTTCCCCGTATACTCAGTGATCATAATCCTTTGATTATGAACTTGAATATGCCCTTACGAGGCAGGAAGGCCAGAATGTGGACATTTGAGCGTGGACTACTGCAGAACCAACAATATATTCAGTATATGACTCGATGGATTAAGGAGTCCTTTGAGAATAATAGAGGCAGCGCAGAGACAGGAATAGTCTGGGATGCCTTCAAGGCAGGGGTACGAGGGGAAACTTTAAGTTTTAATACTTTTAAACGTAAACGGGAGCAATCTAGAGTTAGAGAACTAACTGGGGCCATCTTGGACGCAGAGGAAGAGCTACAACACTGTGTAATGACAGGGGTTCCCCTAGATCAGGCACTCCTAAAATTAACAAAGGTAAAAATGGATGCTGAAGAGATTATTGCAGAAGAGGCAGCCAAGATATACTTGACCAACAGAGAAAGGTGTTATGAATTTAGTGAAGCAGCTGGGAGAACATTAGCTATACGTACAAGGCAAAGGATTGCTTCAGGCGAGGTAAGAGAAATCATAGACCCGGAAGGTAACTTGCGCACAAATCCAGATGAGATAAGAGAGGTATTTAGGAAATTTTATACCTCGTTATATGATGAGCAAAATGATCAGGATCTGGATGAGATAGGGATGTACTTGGAGGATATACCAGTGGAGCGATTATCAGAGGAAGAATCAGAGGGGTTGGAAGAACCATTGGATTTACAAGAGATTAAAAATGCTATAGTGAATCTCCCTCCGGGTAAAGCGTCAGGCCCTGACCAAATACCAATTGAATCTTATAAAATATTCTGGGATATTCTCTCTCAAGACTTGGCGGCAACGATACAGAAAGCACAATCTGGGGTCTCCATACCAGGGTCATGGGGTGGCGCCGAAATAGTGGTAATTCTGAAAAAAGGAAAGGTTGCCACCAACCCGGCATCATATAGGCCAATCACGCTCATGAACTCTGATGCCAAAATCTTTTCTAAAATACTAGCAACAAGATTTGTTCAAATAATTGGTCCCCTCGTTAGCAGTAATCAGCATGGGTTTATTCCGGGTAGGGGAACGACCCATCATACCCGTAAAGTTATCACATTATTTGATGCCATGGAGGTCACAGGAGACCCGATGGCTGTTATGTTATTAGACGCAGAAAAAGCATTCGATCGGGTCTCCTGGAACTATTTGTGGCATATTTTGAAAAGGGTAGGCATAAAAAATGGATATATTAAGGCAATCCAAGCATTATATAGAGCTCCAAGTGCTGTAATCCGGATTAATTCAGCTTTAACTAATCCTTTTCAAATTAAGAGAGGTACCAGACAGGGTTGCCCTTGCTCTCCGCTTTTATTCGCGATGTATATTGACCCCTTGATCCGAAGAATAGAGAGCTGCGATAGGATAACCCCGGTGTATACGCCTATAGGATATTCTAAGGTGCTCGCATACGCGGACGATGTGGCAGTGATTACGTCTAATCCCACAGAAGCTATAGGGCAGGTTGAAATTGAGGCCATTAGATTCGGACTGGTATCAGGTTATAAATTAAACTCTAATAAGACACAGATAATTAAGAATATACTTAATTATCTGTGTCTTATTAGAGTTTAATTTATAACCTGATACCAGTCCGAATCTAATGGCCTCAATTTCAACCTGCCCTATAGCTTCTGTGGGATTAGACGTAATCACTGCCACATCGTCCGCGTATGCGAGCACCTTAGAATATCCTATAGGCGTATACACCGGGGTTATCCTATCGCAGCTCTCTATTCTTCGGATCAAGGGGTCAATATACATCGCGAATAAAAGCGGAGAGCAAGGGCAACCCTGTCTGGTACCTCTCTTAATTTGAAAAGGATTAGTTAAAGCTGAATTAATCCGGATTACAGCACTTGGAGCTCTATATAATGCTCTGATTATCGATTGGTGCAGGATGGGGTGTACTTGGGAGTAATTATCTCCTCCAATCTAGATACTTTGGTAGAGAAAAATACGACACCTGTCTTTGCTAAAGTGACAAGGGATTTAGACAGGTTTGAGAATCTCCATCTCTCAATTGTGGGGCGTACTAACATCATAAAGATGTTGATCCTGCCTAGGTTCTTATATCTCTTCAGAGCAATACCATTATTATTTGAATCAAGATGGTTTAAGGAATGTGAAAATATGATTAATAGATTCATCTGGGCAAAGGGAAAGACAAGGAGAGCTCTTAGGTATATGGCATTGCCTCGAGACAGGGGTGGATGGTCGCTCCCGGATTTAAAATTATATTACTGGGCAGCGGCCCTACAGAATATGGTGGGTCTGATAGGAGGGGCAGAGACTGAAGGACAGGATGAGCTTGGCACGTTGGCAATTAATGGTTTAGTCATGGGGCAGAAGCCGAAAACTTATTTTTGAAACATACTGATTTTGTCACGTCCGTCGTCGTTCCTGTAGATTCGAGCGAAGCACAATGGGTCCACCTCCCGATGCCCCCGGCTCTGGTTATAGAAACACAGAGTACCAGAGTAATCAGGCGAGGGACTAAGGATAGGGAAGGGTAAGCAGGGACAGGTATATCTGGAATGACAAGAGGTAGCAAAACAATCTACTCTCATTTAGATCTCACTATGTGTGTCCATTCAGGCATACCGCTGCATCATCAGCTTATACACAACAAGAGCTAACACTCCCCCTGTTCATCTTGCCCCTTCATTGCAAATAATATTACTGAGCGTTGTGGGAAGTGAACTCCACCTCCCCTGAGTACAGCAAGTGCTGGTAACCCAATGTCTAGTAAATCAAGATAAAGCACAACGCTCTTTCCTCCTGAGTACAACGAGAGCGCTGGCAACCAATTGTCTCGTATTTCCAAACGAAGCCCCACGCTCTTCCTGAGCGCTGCCCTAACGAGGAATCACAACAAAGTCTTGCAAGCCTTTGAGCGCACGCTCTTACTCACGGGCTGCTGAACTCTCTATCCTCGGATCGGATGCCTTAGTGAGTTCGGAAACAGTCTCGAAGTCCTCTGCTACTCTCCGTCCTCTCCCGGCACCCCCCGGTAATCCGTTGGTCTTGAAAAACGTGGCGACGCTTACGTCAGCGTCCCACGTTGGAGTTCCTGTACGAGGGAACCACACAATCCGCTAAATAGTTCTCGGCGTCTTCCTCTCCCTACGAAGATCCCAATCCTCCTGGAAATCGAACTCCCAATCTTCCGTAAGTCGCAGACGCTAGAGCACGCGTCTGTCGTGCCTTGCGCTGGGCGTCGGCACCAGCTTGAATCACTCTCCAGTATTACGCGCCTCGATTGGCTATCGAGCCGCGTATTTACTCGGTGTTTGGCCCCTCCTCCGTACAGCCGAGGATTCTGGGTGTCGTAGTCCTCAACCGGCTGTACATTTGGTAGGCGCTTTTGATCAGCGCCTGACAGGATGCCCCCCGTCCGAGCGCCTCCTAGGACCAGGCTTGGCCGGGAAGCGGACGTGAAAGGAACGCACAGCCTCCGGTGCGTGGACATCCGAGGCAGGCACCCAGGAATCCTCCTCCGCCGAATAGCCCTTCCAGGCCAGCAGGTACCACAGTTTCCCCCTCCGAAACCCGGAATCCAATACCTTCCCCACCTCGTATTCCAAATGGCCGTCGCGGAAGATCGGCGGAGCCGCCATCCTCCGAGCCCCTGCAGCCGGTTTCAACAGACTGCAATGGAACACCGGATGGATCCGTAACGAGGCGGGTAACGCCAACCTATACGCCACAGCGCCCACTCGGCGAACCACGAGGTACGGACCAATGAATCGAGGATGGAAAATACTGCGTAACTTGAAACGGAGATATCTCGTAGACAACCATACACGATCGCCCGGTTGGTAGGAAGGACCGTCCTGCCGGTGACGATCTGCCCAGGATTTGTATACGGTTTTAGCATGCTCCAGATTCGTCCTTAGGTGTTTATGTAAGTTCCCCAGTACCTGCAACTGGGCTGCCAACGCCGGCTGATTCTGGACCTCCGCCGAGAAGGACAATGGAAGAACCTTGGCATGGTAGCCGTAGTTAGCCCTAAAGGGCGCCTCTTTGATGGAACAATGCCACGCATTGTTGTAGGAGATCTCCGCCAACCAAAGCAGCGACACCCACGAGGCGCTTGCTTCCTTGGAGTAACAGCGTAGATACGTCTTTAGTGTTTGATTAAGACGCTCCGTCTGCCCGTCCGTCTGAGGGTGGAAACTGGTAGACGTGGCCACCTCCACTTGTAGAGCCGAACACCAGGATTTCCAGAAACGAGCAATAAACTGCGGGCCTCTGTCCGACACGATTACTTTCGGAAAGCCATGCAGTCGTACCACGTGAGATAACATTAGCTGGGCGGTCTGGCTGGCTGAGGGAAGATTCTTGCACGGTATAAAATGGCCCATCTTCGTGAGACTGTCCACCACGACCATGATCGCGTCGTATCCTTGGTCCATCGGCAGACCCACCACGAAGTCTACGCTGATGGTTTGCCAGGGCCCAGCGGGAGTAGGTAGCGGTACCAACATGCCCTTCTGTTTCGAGCGGTCTCCCTTGGCTCGGGCGCACACGTCGCACTGTTGGATCCATCTTCGGACATCCTCCTTCATGTGGTCCCACCAGAAGTGTCGTTGTAGAAGCTGAAGAGTTTTTACGCACCCCGGATGGCCTACCATCAGAGACTCATGACACCACCTGAATGCTTGCCGCTGCAGTTCTCCTGACGGCACAAACAAACGGTTGCGGAAAAATGGCAAACCTCCCTCAATCCGTCGATCTACCCCCTGTTCTTCCCATTGAAGCCACTGCTCTATGGTGTAATGTGTCCGGACTGCCTGCAAATACGTATCCGCCCTGATAACACATATCACTTTGGCCGGGGATATGATTGCCTCGGGAACTTCCCTGGGAAACAGGCGTTCTCCACCTTGTCGAGATACCGAATCAGCCTTCTTGTTTTCTGACCCCGGTCGGAAGGTGATGACGAAATCGTATCCTGCAAAAAACAGCATCCAGCGCATCTGTCTTTGCGTAAGGTGTCTGGCCGTCTTTAGGAATTGCAGATTCCGGTGATCCGTATACACCGTTACCGGATGTTTGGCTCCCCACAGGTAATGCCTCCATTCCTGAAAGGCCTTTCGGACGGCGAGCAACTCTTTCTCCGCGATGGTGTAGTTTGCTTCCGCGGGTGTTAGTTTCCTAGAGAGAAAGGCTATGGGATGCAGTTGTCCTGAGTGCGCCTCTCGCTGTGAGAGTACCGCCCCTACTGCTATGTCGGAGGCATCGGCTTCCACTATGAAAGGCGCTTCGGATCGTGGGTGTTGCAAGATCAGGGCGGTAGTGAACGCCTGTTTTAATTTGTTGAAGGCCTGCATTGCTTCCGAAGTCCAAGAAAACGGGTGTCCTTTTCTCAGCAACCGAGTGAGAGGAGAGACCAACTGCGAGAAATGAGAAATGAATCTCCGGTAATAATTTGAGAAACCCAAAAAACACTGGACGTCTCTCACTGTCTTTGGGATTGGCCATTCCTGTACGGCTGTCACTTTCCTCTCCGCCATGCTCAACCCTGCTGGACTCAGTACCACCCCCAGGAATTCCACCCTCTCTACATCAAACTCGCACTTGCTCAACTTACAAAACAATTTGTTCTCTCTTAATTTCTGCAGAATTTGTGCCACAACCTGCTCGAATGTGTGTGGTGTGCGCTAGGGTTCGTGGAGTAAATTAGTATATCATCTATGTATACCACCGCTGTCTTATCGATATACTCCTTGAGCACGTCATTCATGTCATCACT
Source organism: Triturus cristatus (assembly GCF_964204655.1). Taxonomy (NCBI): domain Eukaryota; kingdom Metazoa; phylum Chordata; class Amphibia; order Caudata; family Salamandridae; genus Triturus; species Triturus cristatus. The sequence continues at coordinate 59,016,623 of NC_140579.1, forward strand.
TAAACCCTGGTAATAAAGGGACATTCTTTTGTCCTCGGGCCAGGCGGTTTCCGCTACAAGCCGATTAAATTGGGTCAGATACGTCACTAGGTCCTGCTTCCCCTGTCGAAGCTTCAATAATTCTCTATCTGCCGAGAAGGTGGTAGCCCTTCTATCGAACACTCTCTCGAACTCTGTACGAAAGGCGTTCCAATCTGAAAGTAGGGGATCGTCGTATTTGACCAAGGGCACCGCCCAATTGGCCGCGTCCCCCGTCATATACGAAATTGCAAAAGCCACTCGTGAATGGTTGGACAGAAAGGAAGCGGGTTTACATGAAAAGTGCAAGGCAATTTGTGTCAAAAAGGTTTGGATCTTTAGAGGATCCCCTGAGAATCTCTCCGGGCTAGCCAGGGGAATGGGTGGAGACACATTCACCTGTATGGGTGACGAAGATAAGGTGGCGTCAAACGGATTTCTACCCTGTCGATCAAACCTGTCTTTCAGGGCGGCTGTTTCTGCCCTTGAGGCCTCCAATTCCTGTTGCACCACCAGGAGAGCCTGCAACACCTCGTCTAATGAGGCCATATTTGTGTGTCACTCGAATCCCCAGGGAATATTTCGTGGGCGCGTAATTCTGTCACGTCCGTCGTCGTTCCTGTAGATTCGAGCGAAGCACAATGGGTCCACCTCCCGATGCCCCCGGCTCTGGTTATAGAAACACAGAGTACCAGAGTAATCAGGCGAGGGACTAAGGATAGGGAAGGGTAAGCAGGGACAGGTATATCTGGAATGACAAGAGGTAGCAAAACAATCTACTCTCATTTAGATCTCACTATGTGTGTCCATTCAGGCATACCGCTGCATCATCAGCTTATACACAACAAGAGCTAACACTCCCCCTGTTCATCTTGCCCCTTCATTGCAAATAATATTACTGAGCGTTGTGGGAAGTGAACTCCACCTCCCCTGAGTACAGCAAGTGCTGGTAACCCAATGTCTAGTAAATCAAGATAAAGCACAACGCTCTTTCCTCCTGAGTACAACGAGAGCGCTGGCAACCAATTGTCTCGTATTTCCAAACGAAGCCCCACGCTCTTCCTGAGCGCTGCCCTAACGAGGAATCACAACAAAGTCTTGCAAGCCTTTGAGCGCACGCTCTTACTCACGGACTGCTGAACTCTCTATCCTCTGATCGGATGCCTTAGTGAGTTCGGAAACAGTCTCGAAGTCCTCTGCTACTCTCCGTCCTCTCCCGGCACCCCCCGGTAATCCGTTGGTCTTGAAAAACGTGGCGACGCTTACGTCAGCGTCCCACGTTGGAGTTCCTGTACGAGGGAACCACACAATCCGCTAAATAGTTCTCGGCGTCTTCCTCTCCCTACGAAGATCCCAATCCTCCTGGAAATCGAACTCCCAATCTTCCGTAAGTCGCAGACGCTAGAGCACGCGTCTGTCGTGCCTTGCGCTGGGCGTCGGCACCAGCTTGAATCACTCTCCAGTATTACGCGCCTCGATTGGCTCTCGAGCCGCGTATTTACTCGGTGTTTGGCCCCTCCTCCGTACAGCCGAGGATTCTGGGTGTCGTAGTCCTCAACCGGCTGTACATTTGGTAGGCGCTTTTGATCAGCGCCTGACAGATTTCTGTTATTTTAAAAGGACACGGTTTAAGACGGTATTAGCGGCTTATAACGTATGGAAAGCATTTTCAAAAAGTTTTGGTTTGGGGAAATATAATGCATATACCAGAATGAGTGCGAACCCTACCTTACCAGTAGATATCTTCTCAGGTTGGGTTTTTGGAGAATGGGGAAGAAAGGGGATAAGGATGTTGGGAGACATTGTGACTACACAAGGGGTAATGCAATTCTCGGACCTACAGGCAAATTACGGTATAGAGAATAGACATTTCTTTAAGTTTTTACAAATAAGAAGTTATATTGAAACAAAGCGGGGGGCCCGACTGGGTTTGGCAGGATTCCAATTATGGATCTAGTACAAGCAGGAACGGATTGCACGATCAGGAGGTTCTATTTGGAACTGATAAAAGCTAAACAGGATGACAAGGATAGAATGGCGCAGCAATGGGCAACAAAGTTACAAATAGCAGAATAGTATTCTATGCTCTGCATCCCTACAGGCACAGCACTACAAAACTATCTACCATCTCTACTATACTCCTGCGAGAATTGCACAGTGGGGAGGGACCTCGGGGATCAGATGTCCTAGGTGTGGAAGTTTAGAGGCGGATCTGACACACATGATTGCAACATGTACCCATCTGCAATCAACACAAAAGAATATTGAGGAATTTCTTTCCAGAGTTTTGGCTGCTGAAATAACCCTGTCTCCATCGATAATTCTTCTCGGTGTTAATCAAAGCGATATTATTATGAAGGGGGGATATCTTATATTTGTCGCAATGGCAGTATTAAGATTATGCATAACTTCCGCCTGGTTAGATCCGACACCGCCATCGTATCACCAGTGGCTTGCTCGACTATTGGTAATATATAATTTAGAAAAGGCAATATATGCTAGAAAGGGGAAAAGAGGGAGAAAATTAGGGAAAAAAATCTGGGATCCAATTAAGCATTGGAAAGAGGAAGCTAATTGACTCCCTATTGAAACTTTGCAGTAATAAGAATACCTTATAAGTTATATTGCATTACTTTGTATAGAAAGGATATCTATTTGGTTATTGTTTTGTATTTTACTTTATTTCAAATGTGTCGTGCCTTGCATATATATGATTACATATTCATGTAAGAAAATCAATAAAAATATTTTTTTTTAAAATAATAAAAAAAACAGGTGATACTTAAGACCAATTTTTCATGCATGTGAATTAAAATGGGGGGAAAGCAGGGAGATGTCTATTCCTTTAATATTTTTTTTTAAAGCATAAATTTATTTCAGAAGCAAAGGGGGAGAAAAAACAAGAGACAATATCAACACTATAGACATTGAATGAGGGTGTTACCCACAGGGACTTGTGCACAACAGTGCTCGTCTAGTTGTGAGAACGGTGCAAGTGACAAGCGGAAAGAACAGAGCGAGGAAACGGCGCAAAGGAAAAAAATTAACAATTATTTAAACAGTTGTGAATATACAGAAAAGATCCAATGTAATTATAAGGAACATTTGTATTCAACAACAATTTTAAATATTAGAGTTGCCCCAAAAGTTGCACTGGGGGGGGTCGACGACGTTTCGACCTGTAATAAATTCAGGCCATCTTCAGGACCGGGTTGCAACAGTAATGATTAGTGCCGTATGGAAGCTAAGAAAAAAAGGAAAAGGGGGTAGAATAAGAACGGAGAAAGGCTGATGCAATCCAGCAAACATAGTGGCAGTAATGGATGAACCTTATGTGAGGGTGGGCCAACAAGGGTGGATAAAACTTCAATTGACGTAGGGAAGTAGGTACAGGATGATCATGCTGAGGGGACAGCATGTCAGAAGGTAATTGAGATTGGGGGCGGTAGCACCAATGGCACTGGAGGCTGGTGAGGTCTAAATAGTTGCATACTAAAAGAAAAATGAATGCAATTGTGCCAGAGAGGTGAATTATGGCATGTATAGGAAGGTGAGGATATAGCGAGTCATTTTAGGACAACGTAGTATAAATGTAGATGGGGCGAAAAACGAAGCAATTACAAGATTGCTGCAGGGAAGCAAAAGTGTTTGTGACAGGATGCGGATGACCGTATGTCAAACCGGTAGGGACCTGAAGGACATAGGTCTTGCTGTCTCAATAAAAAATAACAATTTGGGGTGGTGGAAAAACAGACTTACCAAAGGGCTGAGTGGCACAATGAATAACCAAAGGTCTCCAGTCTGCCGCGGCCTTGTTCAGTCGGGTGGGTGGGGAGGCTTTGTGGACTGGCATCTGGCGTGAACTGTCCGAATGGCATCTGGTAGCGTGAGGAAAGGGGAGTAATCAGTAAGGGCTAGGGACAGAAATTAAAGCAAGGAGGATGTTAAGGGAAGTCGACTCACCCAAAGTGTACGTCAGATAAACGTTCTCATTCGAGCAGGTTGTAATACACGAGGTCCAGCCAGGGCGTAGAGGGTGTCAGGCTGACGTCCGTTTGGAAATGTCTGGTCGTGAGCTGGATGCAATTGAGAACATGCAACGGGAGCTTTAGGCCAAAAGAGATCAGTAGGGAAAAGAAAGGAGGAAGGGCGGTCCGACAAGCAGCCATTCACCTGACAATGTCAAACTGCTTCACGAAGGTTTCAGACGCAGGGTTCATGTGTTCAAAATCGCAAGACCTGCTGAGATACGGCCATCGGCGTGAGTCCAAATCGGGGGAGGAGGGGTTTGGCTCTCCAGTTAAAAGAGTGCGTAGACGGTTATGGAAATAGAGGAAGGGCCATTCAGATATAAATCAGCGAGAGTAAGAGAAAGTGAAAACCTTTTCTTTTTTAGTTACCCCGGGAGGGCAGAGAAATACTGCAGATAAACGATCATATTTGTCATTGTGGTATTTTTTAACATGGCCCAAGCATAATTGAACAAAACAATGTGCATTATGGGAAAGGTTATAGCCAATTCTTTTTTATATATACATATCTATATACATACAACCACCAAGGAACAAGTCCAGTAGGACATCTGGAACATCATGGAGGCATTTAGGGAAAGGGAGGAAAATATATATATATATTAGTACAAATGGCAGTTTGTGGTATAGCTCGCACTGGCGTCACTAGTGACTCATCGATGGAGGTCGCGTGGCTCCGTGGACCTATCCTCAGAGATTCCAGAATCTCGGAAGGTAGGTCCACGGAGCCACACTACCTCTGTCGATGAGTCGCTAGTGACGCCAGTGCACATCTCCAGACTCCAGAGAGACGGCCCCGTTAACCTCCATTGCCATCTTCGTCCCTACTTACGGGGAACCAGATTGCAGATGGTGTATTTTGGTGAGGGTATGGATTGATGTTCACACATTTACTTTCTCCACCCCTCACTGAGTAGATTACTTGGTGTTTAGGTCCTGATGAAATGCCACGATTGACGCAATAATACAGGGATGAAACATATTGACCTCTACACTGATTCACAACGCTTGAAGAGACCATTGAGAGATCTCCCACAACAAGCATCACAGGCTCTTTAACCATAAAAGGGAACCCACAAAGTAAAGATTTCTTGGCGAGTTTGATTAGTTATTTTTATCTTTATTCACTGCACACTCTGCTTACCTTTTGCACATACACCAGACATCCCACACACACCCACTTCATGAAAAAGGCAGAACCAGCAGGTTAAAAATCCTCTGGAAAAGAGTCCCCACTTGGGGCGGGTTGGGCATTGCAGTTCCGGCCCAATGAGGAGCTTCCCTATAATGAAGCATGACACCCTCTGGGCTGTGTGAGGGCCCTTGCTCCTTGGAGCTACTCCTCCCCCGCCTCTCCCATTTTGACCCTATTTCCTTCTGCTAGGAACAGCTCACCTTGTTCTGTATATTCACAACTGTTTAAACAATTGATAATTTTTTCCTTTGCACTGTATTCCCGCTGTGTTCCTTTCACTTGTCATTAAATGTATATAGTGTTGATGTTGTCTCTTGTTCCCTCTCCCTTCTTCTGAAATAAATTTGTGCATTTAGAAATCAATTAGAGTTGTTGACATCTCCCTGCTTTCCTCCTGTTGCAATTCAAATGTATGAAAAAATTGTTCTTCGGTAACACCTGTTGAGACATTGTTGTGTGTTACATACTAAACACCTAGGTCTCAACTGAGTTTATGGGTATTCTCCTGTTACAGTTTACTGTTCCTTCATTCTATGGCACCATTGCCACTTATATGTCCCAACAACAAAGCGTTCATATTTGTACTAAGAATAAAGGTCAAATCTTTAATGGCTAATACACCTTATCCGGCCAGGAAAAGTCATCCCTGGCATAAGAAAGATCCCATCCTGTTGGACTCAACTCTAGCTCGATCTTTGCCCAAGGTCTCTAAAAACCTAGATGCAGCCACTGCTGACTACCATCATTGGATAGGCGCAGCAGTAGATCAGTTAGCCCCATAAAAAGTGCATACTCACCGCAGAGCCACCCCCTCTGAACCATAGTTTTCAAACAAACATTGACTCCAAAAGCAACTTTGTCGCAGACAAGAGCGTAGATGGAGAACGAATTATGACATCTGTGAAAAAGATATCCACAAATACACTATTAGAGAATTTAAATCTTTGATACAAAAAGAAAAAGCCTTGTATTTCAAATTGAGACCTCGAAAAACTCCACCTAAGTACCATTTTTGACAGTTGAAAAACTACCCAATAGTCCAGATAAAATTATAATACCTCCAATCAATCTTTTTTTTTAAACTTAGCCTCTTACTTTCAGATCAAAGTAGAAGATGTTTGTACCATCTTCAATGCTAATAGTCAGCAGACTTCTCACCCCTACGATTACATCGCCTCCCCTACAAGGTCAGAAACACTGGTTACATCCTCTTGTTCTCAGGACGTTCTCTCCTCTCCCACTAGTCCAGTAATATTGTCTCCTTTCTCTCAACTCACGGCCTATCAGGTCCTGGACCTACTTAACTCTATTAAGTCAGGTTCCCTATGGATGCATGTCCCTCAAAAATAATTCAATTGGCCCCCGAGATTACATACACGCATTGGACCAAAATCTTTAACCTTATGTTTAGCATTGGCTGTTTTGCTTAGGAATGGAAAAAGCTTAAATCTTGCCATTATTTTCAAAAATACGACCTTAATTCTTTGGGTCCCAGTAATTACCGACCCATTTCACACCTTTTTTTTCCGGCCAAGGAGAAAGCCATAAATCAAGAGCTGTTTTCCTTAATCAATACCAACCTTCTCCCCCACCCAACTCAATTTGGGTTTAGAAGTGAGCACAGCATGGAATCTGCCCCGATTGTTGCATCTGAAGACATAAGATCTACTTTGGATAAAGGTGGAGAAGCAGCCCTGATTCTTCTGGACCTCTCTGCAGCATTCGACATGGTTAATCACAAATTGTTGATTGGATGCCTCCACACCATTGGAATCAGGGGAGCAGCACTTGCTCTCCTGAAAACCTTACTGTTGTCGTGAAAACAATTTGTTGCACTGAACAAATTCCCTTCTAACCATTTCTCACTACTGTGTGGTGTGCCACAGGGATCCTCCCTAAGTCCCACCCTTTTTAACCTCTATGTCACCCCTTTGGCCAGGCTCATAAAAACATTTGGTTTGGCTATAGTATCGTCTGCTGCCGATACCCAAATCAGTGTCTGGCAAACCTAGATGATACTTCATCTAGATTCCATAACTCTATGACATACAAGAAAGTGGATGAACAACAACTGCCTTATACCGAAGTCCTTCTGTTCGGCAATAACACCTCCTTTTAGTCCCACAGATTGTGGCCACAGGAATTAGGCACTTTGCCTACACCCGTCACAAAAGTAAGGAACTTAGGGATTCTTTTCGACAACAAACTGGCTTTTGAAAATCAAATCAATGCTGTTACCTCATCCTCTTCCTTCACCTTGAAAATACTCAGGAGAGTGCTCCCCTTCATTGCTCAGGAGTTGCAAAAGATTGTTATCACTGCTCTTGTATTATCCAAATTGGACTCCGGCAACACCCTTTTTACTAATCTGCAGAACAATCTACTAAACAAACTGCAGATCCCGCAGAATGCTGCAACCCATCTGCTACTAGGGATCCTCAGGCATCAGCCAGTCTCATAGGCCCTACCTCAACTTCACTGGCTGGCTATAAGGAAGCTTATTGACTTCAAAGCACTTTGCATCGCTTTTAAGGCACTACGTGACTCTGGCCATGAACACCTTAGATGCATCTAGGTCATTGTGTTCTTTCATGCCAAACACAGTGGTAGTTCCCAAGTTCAGAAGGTCCCATTGGTATGCCAGAAGCTTTTCTGTATGCACGGCTAAACTTTGGAACACTCTCCCTCTAAACCAGAACACAATGACAGGCCTTCTTCCTTTTAGGAAAGCTCTCCAAACCTGGCTTTTAATCAATAGACTTTTCCTCTAATATTCCCTTGTCGTCCTTGTAGAGTCTGTCTCTGTATTTTCCTTCTGTAGTGGTAGCACCAAGACGCCTCCATGCATTAGCGCTCTTTACAAATAAAATGTTAATTTCATTTCAAGGTTGTGACGCAGTGTGTGCAGAGTGTGATCGTATGTTGACGAATAAAGATGTTTGTTAAAGACCTCTGTGTGTGGCATGCTAATTTACATGCTCCCGGACTGAGGAACATGCTACACAGACCGTCAAAGAACCACTTCTTCATATTCTTGCAAAAAATAATAATAATATGCAATATCATTTGCAAATGTTTCTTAGATAAACATGTGAGGCATTGAAGACACATCATATGTGATCTGGTGGCTTACTCCTCACTCAGCACAGGAAAGCGGTAAGAAGCCCAAGTCCAAGCCTGAGGATGCTCAGAAGAAGGATAAAATACTGCAGATGTGAAAGAGGCGCTGCAAGCACACTGGGAGGCTGTAAGCCCGACGCCAATCAGCAGGTAAAGAGAAGAGGCCGCCAAGAAATCAATAGCAGGCACAGGACTGAGGATCATACAGAAGTCCTAAAGAAAAGGAAACGTGAAGGGAAACCGATAAGAGATGTAGGGAACGCAAGACCGAGTGACAAACTAATGCAGCAGCAGAAATCTACAAGCATTTGCAATGCAAATTGGTCTCGCATTTGTGAGAGTTTGAGGTATTGGCATTGTAAATGACAATGTCTTTTACCCATGTGTCTTGGATTGGAGTGGATGTATGTGATGTGTAGTGGAATTATGTGTGTTAAATTGCAATTGTTAGTTTTTGAATTGTGTGGGGTGTGGAGTGGATTTGTGTAGTGAAATTATGTGGCAAGGTGTGCAGTAGAAATATGTGGAAAGTAATTATGTGGTATTGAGAATACTGGAATTATGTGGAGTGGGATTGTGTATTATAGAGTGCATTTATGTGAAATGGCATTGTGTGTTGTGGATGTATTTATCTGAAAAACAAGAAAAGTATTATGTGCCAGTGTATTAACCGGGTAACAGAAGTGTGGCAAAGCGAACCAGATTTACAGATGAAATGCAGGAATTGCGACTTTAACATTGTACGCTGAAGGAACATAATGTGCCTTTGAAAAAGAAATGCAGGTGATATATGTTGACGGAGAATGACTTGAGTGTTTCTTTGGGGAAAAAAACTGAAAGATGAGAATTTGAGGAAGTCTCAGTTTTTTTGCTGTTATCACTGCAAGCTTTGTTACTTGTATATTTAATTTTAATGTATGTATTTTCGAACGCAACATAAGCCAGAGAGCATCAGCAGCACTCGATAGAGTAGAGAAAGTGTTGTGGTGGCATAAACTCACTTCTTGTTTCTACCTTTGCAATAAGGAAAAGAAAAAGCCGCTCGCTTCTGGGATTTGTGTTGGCTGCTGCTGTGGAGGGACTCCAAGGACCAGGAGCCCCATAACTGGTCACACCTGTGCCTGCCTACCCGCCCACAAGCGCTACTTCACTCCTCGCGGCCCCCGCTTCGCGGGAGCCGCTTGCTGCTGGGATTTGTGTTGGGTGCTGCTGTGGAGGGACTCCAAGGACCAGGAGCCCCATAACTGGTCACACCTGTGCCTGCCTACCCGCCCGCCCGCCCACAAGCGCTACTTCACTCATCGCGGCCACCGCTTCGCGGGTGCCGCTCGCTGCTGGGATTTGTGTTGGCTGCTGCTGTGGAGGGACTCCAAGGACCAGGAGCCCCATAACTGATCACACCTGTGCTTGCCTACCCGCCCGCCCACAAGCGCTACTTCACTCCTCGCGGGACGCGCGCGGGCGCGTGCCGGGCGAAGCCCAGGCGAAGGGCGGGCCCGTCTGAGACCGTCCGAGACTGTGCGAGGCTGGGCTGGGCTAACCCTCTTGGTTCTATAATTATAGACTGATAAGGAATCCCTGAACAAGTGGTATGCTTTGATTTGCTAAAGTTATTTTTTATAATCGGTTCCTTTGGATATGTCAAGTGGTACTTCAGTACTTCAATATTAGTAATTGTTAATTCTGTAATTAAGATGATCAATAAGCTTTTTATTTTTATTCTTTCTTAAAGTTGCCTAAGAGCTTAGGATATTTAATTAGGCATTGATTTTATTTTGTTGTCTGTATCTCACTCTTTTTATATATAGGGGTAATTTCTGTAAACACGAAACTAATAACATGTCGAAACGCAAACTACAAAAGGGAACGAATAATATAGTCGAGACCCCAGGCTCCACTATTGATTGCTATCTTGTTAAGGCGGTTAGCGCCATTAGTGTTGAGATAGACAAGGCGGAACGGCACCTCTCGCTAGGACTAGGTAATGGACCCGGTTCTACTAGCGTGATCGATTCACAAGTGGAGTCTAATGTAGAGTCTAACACAACTAAAGATCTACACATTGTTTCCCATCTGAACCCTTTATGCTCAGACTCTGCCCCAGATTCCCCGGACCTTAGAGAAGTCCATAGTCTACCGTTAGCCAATGGATCACCTCTCCCTAAAAGGAAAAGGAGCAATAAAGGCATAAAGGCTTTAGCTCCTAACCCTATAGTGGAGCATACATCTAGCCTGGGAACTATGTGCGATTTACAGGTTAATAAGATCATAGCTGCCCTATCCCACACATTAGAATTACACCTCAAACCACTGCATGATAAAATAGATCAACTCAATGGCGAGGTAGCTAGACTTAATGGGGCACTTAATAAATTCGAAAATATGGCTAAAAAGAATATAATTGGGCAGCAGGAAGGACCACAAGGAACAGGAGCAATACCTGTTTCAGGGGTTGCATCAGATATCCCTAGGAGTGGAGAGTCGGAGAACTGATAAATCCTAATTCTAGAGAATTAAATACAATAGCTAACACAGCCCCTTCAGGACAAAGGAAGGAATTATTGGGGAATAGCTATCCCTGTGAGGCAGGTAACCAAGGTATTAGGAATACGGGAACTACACAGGTATCTACAAACCAGATAGAGAAAGACTCAGAGTAGGAAAAAAGGGTTAGATCTATTAATTTACCCCCGGATTGCTGCCCGTATGTGGCAGTATTGGTGAATATTCCCCCTCTCAGTCCGAGCACAACAGAAACACATGCATCCCTTAAAAACAAAGTGGTGGATTGGTTAAACCGTAACTGTGGCTATCCTGTTAATCATGCGGATCAGATCCTTATGACAAGAAGAGTAAATTGGATTGGTCCTTTAAGGAAATCAAAAAAGGGTGACTCTGTTATTGTTAATTTTATAAACCCGTATTATGCTAGGATTACCCTGGAAAGAGGTTCTGCTCTGACTGATAACGAAGGTAGCATTTAACCTCTTTCACTTGTTTTTTTTTTACAGCCATTTAAAACAAGATACACCTATGGCTACGGATCTGGCACACCGTAGAGCTAACTGGGCATTGCCCCCTTCACTATCTTTTGCCCTTCCAACCCATAACAGATTTCAATTACTCAGTAATCTCGAGGAGAATGATTGACATAGCCCTGCCCGCCACGTTAAAGGAATGGCAGGTCTTAGGAGCACTAACAAACAAGGGGATGAGGGATTAGTAGGACAAGTACCATTTAGACAGGAGCCAAACATACAAGGGAATAAAAGTATTTTGAACGGTAGGAATCTGAGTAAAGAGCAGGGAGTGCCTTCGGATGGTAATATGAGCGAAACCATGGAAGAAGATATTTCTCCCCAGGTTGTGATCTCTACGACTAATGTGTTCAGGACTGCCCAGTACCCAATGACCCAGGTAGCTGAAACTATAGAGAGCCCTATAGTTTGTGGATTGAGTATCGCCACATGGAATATAGCCGGATTGACTAAGAAAAGAGAGATGCTAGGATGGATGGATTTTCTCTGGTGTCCAGATTACCTTAATTTTGATGGGTTTGTTTCTTTTAATTTACCCGCTCTAAGCTCTACAGCTGGTAGAGCAAAGGGGGGGCTGTTAATACTTATGTCTAATAACCTGCCCATAGAAGCTAAAAAGTTTTTAAATGTTGAATGTCACTCACAGGTACTCTGGTTACACCAAAAAAATGGACGGGAAGTCCTGTTAATCAATTTTTATAATAATTTGTTTGATTGTACACGACACAAGGTAGTTATAGAATTGGAGAATGCAATTGATAAATTGGGTAATGAAATAGGTGTTAATTTTGATATAATTTGGGTGGGTGATTTTAATACGCAAATATGCCCTCTATCTGCGACTAAGGTCTGTGGGATTAGGAATGACATAGGAGACGATTGTGGGCACTTCCCACATAACCCTTATGGAGAAATTTTAAACACACTTTTGGCCAAATTTGATCTGGACATTATGCAGTGTGCAAGAGATGGCTATGGAAATCTGATTCCAACTTTTACAGGTAGAAACGCAAATACCACTATAGATCACGTATTGGTCTCTGTAAATATTGTCTCATTCTGTACCACTCCGTGCATAGAAGATCTATTATTAAGTGATCATAATTGTATTAGTATGACATTAGCCGTATGGGGCAATAGATGCCCGGTAATACAAACTATGATTGGCAATATAACCCTGTGTAGACCAAATGGTACTAGAATAAAATGGAAAGGGGTTAACCCGGACAAGGTAATAAAAAATATTGTCACTGAGTGTTACACTGAGATCCTTGCGAATTTGGATGATAATGTTGAACCATTCCTGATTTTAACGAATTTCTGTAAAATTAACGGAACTATTAATAGTATTATGACCATAACATCTAATAAGAAATCTAAACAGAATAGAGGATGGTTTAACCATGCCTGTACTCACTCTCTGAATCTGCTCAAACAAGCACTGTCTAGTAGGAGTAGGGATTTGGTGCTTGTTAAGAATTTAAGACTGGCTTATAAATTACATCTAAAACATAGAAAGAGAGAGCTCCAAGAGGAGGCCTGGGATAAACTAACAATGGCTGCGGATACCTCAAACAGCCAGCTATTCTGGGAAACAGTTAACTCACCCTTTTTAAAAAATGAGGTGGTCCCCGAAATGACATCTCATGTTAGCAGTGAGGCATGGGTTGTGTATTTCTCTAGTATCTTCAACCCAGGAAATGTAACCATAATGGATTCAGGTTATTTAAGTCCCCGGCCGATTCTACCTCTTAATATTACACTAGTAGAGGTGGAACAAGGAATTAACAGCAGCAAGGGTGGGAAAGCCCCGGTCCCAGATGGTGTCCCAATAGATGTTTATAAAGCCATACCTGCTCTCTGGGGCCCCATATTAAATAGAGTTTTTAATGCTGCTGTTATGGAAGGAGCTCCTTCCACATGGGGCGAATCTATAATTATCCCCATATTCAAGAAAGGGGACAGATCCGAAGCAAAAAATTATCGGCCAATCTCTCTCCTAGACTCGTCTATCAAAATTATGAGTAGGGTTCTACTCGTCAGGTTAGAGGAGTGGGTGGAGGAAAATGGGATTTTATCTCAATCCCAATATGGTTTCAGGAAAGGCCGGGGGACCCTTGAACAGTGTATTAACCTGGACCTAGTAATTGGAAAATATACACGAGCTAAGCAAGGGTCCCTTTTCCTATGTTTCGCTGACCTAAGCAGTGCATTTGATTTAGTGGCTCCAATTTGGTTGCTTCCAATAAGACAGTTCCAGCTCTATGTCAACTAAGGAGCGTGTTGTTGTATTTCAATGTCTTTTGGGTGCATTTTTTTAAGCTATTGATCACAGGTCTAGCTGAGCATTATTTCTATTCAGATTTCTATTTTAGTTAATGGGGTGCTTATTTTTTTTTTATGACCCTAGTGATATGCTCTCAAAAAATCGATTTTTCAATATTTTTCAAATATATCAATCTACTTGCAGGTTCACTGTGATATTTAAACGCACTGTTTTACATTCCATTTACAGTTTGCAGGTTTGCAGGTTATCAAAATTTCAATTTCTCAATTTTTCTCTAGTTTTCAATTTTGTGCATGGAAAGTTCCTTGTACAGAGTTTGCATAGTAAACGTTAACATGCGTGCAGCATTCTCTGTAGGGATTGCACATATCGATTTGTGTACTCTATTATCAATGTACAGTTTGCATAGTAAACTTTTACATGCGTGCAGTATTCTCTGTTGGAATTGCACATATCAATGTATGTCCTCAATTATCAAGGTATATGCATGCGTCCAGTATTTCTTGGTAAGAAATGTGTGTCTCTATCGATTTATCAATTTGCAAGTATTCTAGTTGTAAAGGGTCAATATTTCAATGTTTTTCAATTTGTGACCTTTTGAGGTTGTCAATTTGGGTTATTTCTTTGCAACTATTCAATGTTTTTCAATGTTTTCGAGGTTGTCGATTTGGGGTTTATCCCTCTCAAGGTTTCAATGGAATTTCTATCGAGCCGCGTTTTTTCAATGTGTGGCCATTTTATTAGGTTGTCTCTGTATGGGTTATATCTCTTTCAAATGTTCAATAATATTCAATCTAATTTTTTAATGCTGTTTCACAGGGCGGTGTGAAGGATCTTTTGTTTATTCTTCTGCCTCTCTGTTTTATATCTTTCTATTCTCTTTCTCGTTGAATGAAGAAGGGAATAAGAGTACTTATTTGTGTTTGTACCGTTAGGTGGTTTTCTCTAAGTCTTTCTATCTTCCTGTTTCTTTTGTGTATTCGTTGGAGAAGGGAAGAAGAGTACCTATCCTCCCAGTCTAACTATTCTTTTTGTTCCTTTTATGTGTTGGTTTGATGATGGACTAATAGTGCCTTATTTTTGTGTTTGTACTTTTTCGGTTTTACTTCTCAAGTTTTATTGTTCTATTTTCTGCATTCTGTATTGCATTGTGTTCTCAGAGAAGGAATGTGTCTGATTTTATTCTATCATTTCTTTTCTGTATTTTCTGCATGCTGTGCATTGGCTTCTGTCACATCTGTCTGGCCAGTGGGTGTGATAGAGGCTAATGATTGGTACGCTTTCTCCTTCAGGTGTTTCTATGTTTCTATGTTTAGTTTTCTGTTGTGGAAGGAAAGGAGGTATGTTGTGTTCTATCTATTGCATATTTCTATGTTTGCATTTACCCACTCAATGCCCTTCTAGTGGAATGCTTCTGCACTATGATGTACTACGGAATGTTGGGTGCTGGTTGAAGATAAACCACAGTTGTGATGGGGCTGAGCTGCCTGCTGGCTGCTCCTGGTGGGGCTTATTCCAGGCTACTTAACATCTTACAATAAATCTACATGAAATACCTCAACCAGTCTGGACTACATTACCACATCTTGTTATGGCCGATTTTATTAGATCTTGGTGCCCCAGAACCTATTATTTTCTTTTTGGCTAGGCTTTACGAAAAATTAGTAACATCAGTGCGGTATGGTCGAAGGGGCGAGTGTACTCCCAAATTCAAGGTTAAATTAGACATCCGGCAGGGCTGCGTCCTTGCTCCACTGCTTTTTACACTTTTTATTAATGAAGTGGATGCAACACTTAAACTTGTAAAGTCTGATGCACCCCAGGCGGAAGGACAAGATGTGCCGGTCCTGCTTTATGCAGATGATGCCGTACTTTTAGCGAGAACACCTATAGGCCTACAGAGGTAGAAAGTTGCAGATTAACAAGACTAAAACATATGCTATGGTCTGTGGTCCACGGCCCGTGAGAACCAAATCCTTTTTTGTAGATGGACAGAGAATACAAACAGTAGATAAGTTCTGTTATCTAGGGATAACCTTTTCTAGTAACGGTAAATGGTCACAGGAAATGATGAATGTTAGGTCTAAAATGGCAAAAGGTGTACATGGGATTTTCAGGTTTTCCGCCAAAATAGGGGACCGATGCATGTTTATCAATCAAGATGTACCTCAACCGCACTCTATGGTGCGGGGTTTGGTGTCATCACTACCATGGCGATTTGCAAACAGAGGAAAATATGTTTCTTAAAAAAGTTGCTCTGTTTACCCACTTCAGCGTCCTCTGATCTAACACATAGCGAAGTGGGGATTAACTATCTGACGGACCTTATTGGGTTAAGACCATTATTGATCTGGAGATCTATATGGCTGAAAGAAGAGACCGCGTTCAAAAGGAAAATTATCAAAGACTGTCTTCAACTAGATAACTGTTTAAAGATCCCTTGGTTCAATTATATTGTACAAACTTTTAAGGATGTATTTAAAATAAACATTCTAGAAAACCCCAATGAAGTAATAGAAATGCCTAAAACTGAACTGAAATATATATTTTTGAGGGAGAGAAAGTTTGTACGACAAAAAGTTAGTGGGCAATTAACAACTTGCCAGTTCTATTACTCACTCTTAGAAACTGAGGGTTTCCAAGTATATTTGAGCCAGGTAACTAGATCATCACATCGTTTTGTCCTCACAAGAATGAGATTAGGCATCGTTCATCACTTGGTAGCATTTCCCTGTGTAAAAAAGTATTCCGATTCCCCCTGCCCATGTGATGGACGCACAAAACAAAGTACTCTGCACTATCTCCTTATATGTGATTTGTTTTTGAACCTCCGTATTGCCTTCCTCAAACCTTTGTTTAAAAAATATTGCACTTTAACTACACATGCTGCTATGAGTCTACTGTTTACAATGCGAGAACCTGATATTTGTTTTTATGTTGCGACCTACCTTCTGAGATCAATTTATGCAAGGAAAAGTATGTTGTTTTAAAGTTGTATTAACAGTCACAATCCATCAATTTAACGAACTGTACCTGTTTTTAATAATGATTTTTAAATGTGCTTTTATGGTTGTTTTATATGAACCGAATAAAGCTTATTGAATCGAATCGACTTGAGCGCCCGTTGGAAGTGTGAAAAAATAAATGAAAAACAGACTGACAGCATGCAAAATAAGGGAAGTGAAAAACAAAAAAACAAAAAATCTGTAAACCCTGAAGTGCGCTTTGGAATAAGGATTATGCCTGAGTTCCGGTATTGGAGCTCTTTAAATGATGTGGTTGACATTACACAGAGACACATTTGCTATTCCCCCCATTGAAGCAATGAACGATTAAGTGAATAGCCCAGGATCACAAGTTAGGTACACTGACGGGACTCCAACCTCATTCCCCAGTTTCAAAGTTGGCAGTCCTGTCGGTAACGCCACACCCTCTCCACCTTCCTATATGGTGAGGGATAACATTACTCTTAAGTTTAGCAGTATTTCTGGGTCCATCCATTTTAGAAACGCAAGTTGCTATAAGGCGATTTTTTTTTAAATTTAGCAATATGTCTTTATTAATGCGCTTTTAATTTGTCATGAAATAAGCACCTTAAAATACACGAAAAAGCCACACATCCGCAGGCTGAGCCTGTAGAAGTGGGAAACAAAAGCAAACTGAAGCTTTAACAGTCGTAATATTGGGAATAATGCATCTGGGGAATTTGGCCTGCTCTCCGGGAAAACACCGCCCGTCTGCCACTACAGGACTTGCACGGAAGTAGTGCCCCGGATACACGTACACTGTTACTCGATGATGGTGTAGCACGAAATGTCACTGCCACTGTCCTGAGTTTAGCATGATGCGGACCAAGAGATGTGGGCTGAAGCTACGTTTTCAGGGTTTCCCTACCTAACCAGGATGGAGATAGCAAGAGCAGGTGAGGCGCAAGGAAGGCAGCACATTTATAGTCCGTTTCTGAGCGTCTGACAGCCTCTTAGCAGTGTATCTGTGGGTGACATTTCGATGCTTTGAAGCCTAATCAGTCAAAGGCACCGAATAGTAAAACAAGCCTATATGTACACGATAGTTATAATACAAGGCGCCCTCTGTTATTCCACGCATCCTAGTGTTAAAAGATCAGCTCCTCTCCGTATGGCAGTCAATCCTCCATTTCACCGCCGGCTTCTCATTCCCCTGAGCTTTTGCTAGCCCCTTGGCACATGCAAGTTAATGGGTGTACACACATTTGCAGTGCGTTCCAACCCGGGAAATACGGCTTCCCACCTATTACCTCCAGACCTTTTCCATAGATTTACAGAAACCTGGGAAAATCGAGGTCTGGCTGGAATCAAAGCATATTAAGAGAAGCTGTGAGTATATGTCCCCTCATTGCATAGCACCAAAAGGGGCAAGTGGATGTTTTAGTTAATGGACACGTACATTTCGCACCCCTTGGGTAAGAAGCTATTTAATCAAATCCTGACCTGTGGTTCTACGAGGGATAGATACAGCGTCACCCGCAGACACACTGAAAACATGACAATTTCACACACAAGCAAACTGAAAACTTGCCAGATATGCAGACAATGAGGCAAGAATTTTCCCGTAAGTATTCCTGGTCTGGAATTAGAATATTAATTTCACCAGCCTCACAATATAGTGTGAAGATACTCACAGCCAGCCAGGAGTTGCTTTCATCCAGTAGGAAAATGATAAAAAACCAAATTAATGAGAAGTGCACGTCACAAAATAATGTTAACTTTTCAACTGCTATTACATTTCGGGAAGCGCAATTACACAAGGAGGCGCTGTCAGTAAACAGACAGAGTCCTTCGAAAAGTGAACACCAACAGCCAGAATATTCAGTCCTTTTATGGGTAGCGCTGTGTGGAAACATGGGGTTTTGCCACCAGCAGCATATATATCATGAAGGCTTTAGGCGGGTCACGTGCCCTCCGTGTCTCAGACCAGGCAGTAATTAAAAACTTGTCTTGAAACGGGCCCCATTCAGGCTCTTGATCCGGGCCCTTACATCTGTCTCTTCATCTTTCATTCCCTAACGAGGTTTGTTATTTCCTGGATGCTGCATTTCGGCTTTTTAAAATCTTGGATAGTGCTCAATGTGAACCGAGTATCCTCTCGGTGTCTGAGTGAGTTCAGGGTGTTAAATGGGTGGAACCCATTGGGCACAGGTGAGGCAGAAGGCAGTGAAGGTCAAAGGGTCATACAGGTGGTCTCTCTACAGATCGCACAGAGTAATGGTCATTGTGTCAATTGCGATTCTATGTGAAAGAATATGAAGGAAACATGGACAGTGTAAAAGTAAAAGCAATGCTTACAAATGAGTGGGTGTACTGTGTGTGTAGGGGCGGAGGAAGTGAAGGAGATGCAATGAAGTACATGCAGTGAAGAGTTAAAAGAGGGTGTCGAAGAGGAAAGAGATGAGGAGGGAGATATGCAGATGAAGGGTCCCAGTCGGGTTTGGGGAGAAAACGGTAAATGTCTCTTGGAGTGACTACAGAGGAAAGTAGTGTAAACGAAATGACAGGAGTGTTTGAGACACTCTGAAGACTACGACCACTTCCACAGACCAAAAAATGCTCAAGTCACATTTTTTAAATTGAAAAACATTTCAATTCTAATTACTCCGACCAAACCTTTGCTGTTACTGTTACAGATTTATCCGATACTGGTAACCAGCATTGGGAAACACAATAGGTTTGGCTTGTTTTATGTGCATATCAGTTACTTTGATGCAAGCTCACAGCAAAATACCGTATGGTAATAGATAAGCCAATGCAAGAATTTAGTTTACATCTTTTAAGCCACACCCTTAATTATATAGGCTTTACGCCTTGAAAAGGATTTCTAGTTATGCTTCCTAACCCGTGCCCTTTTCGGAGACCCTCCCTTCACATTTCTGACCCCATTCAAAACCCAGTATGACAGTGGAAAGTGAACGAATGTTTAATTAAACAAGATGAGTAAACTCTATGTCAGGACCGGAGGCTCCGATTATGCTTCTCATTTCTTTACTAAGAAATTGCTCAGCAGCCAATCATATTACAATAAAATAAAAATAAGACTACAATACCCATGAATCCACTGGGTATGACGTAATAACCATAGAGTGTCTTCTATAAAAGGTCCCTAAGAGAATACCACATCCTCTTTCTTTGCTGCTCCGCAGTCAGTTAAGTACATTTTCTATATTTCTTCTGCTAATACTTTTAACTTTGTATTGTATTGCTTTAGCGCGGCGTTAGTGTTGTCAAGCCTAGCGCTTACTTTAATCTGCTCGCTGTGTGCGCGTTCCACTTTGCGCATTGTGTTCGCGTGTGCGGACCTTCATTCCCGCTTTGTTCTCCGGTGTTGCAGGGAGTGTGTGTCAGCCTCCCCGGTTCGGGCGTTGAGCGCCCGCGCCTTCAAATTTGGATAGTGGAGTGGGAGAAAGGGGGCTGAAAGGCTACGCGAGTAGTCGCGTAGTCCTTTCTTTTGTTGAATTCAGGCAGCCGTTACCGCGCATGCGCGGCGGGCATTTTGTATGTTTACATACACGGAGTTTCCTCAAAAATCAGCGCAAGAGCAGCGCTTCTTTTGCTCTTTGCCCACAGCCTGCTGATTTTCTTACACAGTGGGGCTGGATAATACAGCATAGGCGTTGCCTAGAGTGGCGTATACTTTATTGGCAAGCCCTCCCTCCACACTTTAATATTTCAGGTCATATATTACCTGTTGTTTGGTCTTGCCTGCGGGGTTCTGCCACTCCCCCCTTATTGTGCTTTGGCATATTGATTTTCCTGTGATTATTCCTTCCTCTCGTGGGCTTATTAACGCTTGGTACTACCATGGCTGAATATTATGAGGAAGATGAATATTACAATTATGATGATGGAGCCTCTGGCTCTACGGAACAGGATTTTGTGGAGGCTCTTGGCGTGGGTGTTCAACAGTCAGTGAATAAAGCGCTGGTTCGCGCTATTACACCCTTAAAACGTCATTTGTCCAATTATGCGGTACAGCAGGGCTGGCTGCCTAAGTCTTCAAAGTCTTCACAGTCCTCCAAGTCTTCAAAATCTTCAAAAATTGCGAATCCGCATAAGTCTGACTTTGCGAAGCTTGTCAAGGCCCTCTCTTCTGAGCATTCTAGGGAAACTTTGTCCTCTCCGGCTCCGCAGACGGACGATGGTGGCACCTCTCCTTCTTCCTCCTCTGATCATGAAGTTGCTTCCCCTCCTCCTTCTAAGAGGGCTCGGAAGGAGCATTTTGTTGATGCACCGTCGCATCCCCAACTCCTTACCTTTGAACCTTCTGACATTATGCATCCTAATTCTACTTCTTGGCTCCCGTCTCAGGAAGTGGCGGAGTACGTCCAAACACATATTCGTCAACCTTTTGACAGGGATGTGCGTACCCGTCTCCGATCGGAATGTCCTCGGCCTGATTTAGCAGACAAATTGGCGGACACTCCGGAGGTGGATCCCACTATGGTGACTTATCTTAAAAAATATGCCAAGAATCCTAAAAGAGGTATTGATAGAGCATGGTGCTCTTGTCAAGACAAATTGTTGGATTTACTGGGACCTCTCACAAAAATATTGGACTTAGGCTTTCGGGCCAAGGAGTCTTCCTCCGCCATTGACCCAGATGACCTGATTGGTTGGGCTCAGAGGGCTATTTGCCAATTAGGAAACACCAATTGTGCCATGTCCTGTAAGCGTAGACGCTCTATACTGTTGAAATTGGACCCAAAATTGGCAGAACTCTCCACTTCTGAGTCTGGTCCTTTGGCTCAGGGTTTATTGTTCGGGCATCCTTTCCTTAAGGAATTAACAAAATTTGTGGCCACTTTCAGTGGACTTGACAAGGCTCAAGCTTCTATTAGACGGGCTTTTCGCCCGTTTTTTGTACGGGCCGGACGATATAGGGGACGATCGTTCGGCCGGGGTTTTAACCAGACCACCCAGCGTGGTTATTAGTCCCACCGAGGAGGAGGTCAAGATTCCAGCTACACCGCCAACAAGTCTTCCTTCTACCCATCCCATAAAGGTCGACACCAATTCCGGAAGGGACGCTATGGCGGTAATCAAGGAGGACTTCACGATTCCTCCGCTTCAGGTGAGCTTGATCTCGGCTGCAAAAGTCGTGTTGGGGGGCAGGATTCAATTTTTTCTTCCCAATTGGCGTTTGATCTCCAGCGATGCCTGGGTGTTAGAGACTGTCAAGGGTTTCAGAATAGAGTTTTTCAGTTGCCCAAGTCAACCCCATCCTCCTTCTCCCCTAGTTTTTTCCCTTCACGATCAGGCGATTATTTCCGCGGAAATAGATTCTCTTCTGAGAAAAGGGGCTATCGTCCGGACGTCTCGTCATCTTCAGGGTTTTTCCAGCAACGTCTTTCTAGTTTAGAAAAAAGGAGGCGGTTCCAGGCTAGTTCTCAACTTAAGGGATTTCAACGGCTGGGTTGTCTATCGCCACTTCAAGATGGAGGGCATCCATCTTTTGAGGGATCTTCTTCAGGAAGGGGACTGGATGGTCCGTCTCGATCTGAAGGATGCGTATTTGTCGATTCCCATTTACGGACCTCATCGCCGGTTTCTACAATTCCAATGGCAAGGAGTCTGTTTCGAGTTCAAGGTTCTCCCGTTCGGCCTCTCGTCAGCACCTTGGTGCTTCACGAAGCTTCTGAGGCCTGTGGTGGAGTAACTGCGAGCTCGGGGTGTTCGTCTGGTAATCTACCTGGAAGACATTCTCATCATGGCCCACTGTCCCCGTCTGTTAATGATCCACTTGGAGTGGTCAATAGATCTGTTACAGTCACTCGGATTTCTAGTGGATCCTCAGAAGTCTATTTTCCGTCCCTTGCAGTCGATGGAATTTCTGGGTTTTCTGATCAATTCCCTCTCTTGCCAACTCCTCTTGCCCCTTCAGAAGATCAGAACGAACAAACGGGAGTTGAGATTGATTTTACACAAACAGCTTGTGTCGTTGAGATCTATAGCTCGGATTGTCGGTCTGTTAGCTTCATCAATTCAGGCCATCTTCCCGGGTCCTCTCCATTATCGGGCGCTCCAGCGACTCAAAATCCGTCATCTCCAGAAAGGCCTCCGGTATTTGGATCAGATTCCTCTTTCAGAGGAAGCGAGGTGGGAGATGATGTGGTAGTTAGAACACATGGAGTCCTGGAATGGGCGAGCCCTGTTCGGAGTGTCCCCGGAGGTGGTGATAGAATCCGACGCCAGTCAGTGGGGATGGGGAGCCCGTTGCGGTCCAATGTCCACGGGAGGCCGGTGGTCTTCGGAGGAATTATCTCTCCATATAAATTGTCTGGAGCTTCTGGCGGGATCTTTTGCGATTCGTTGTCTGTCTCCACGCATGACGAACTGTTGCATTCTCCTCCGCATGGACAATGTGTCAGCAGTTCGATATGTCAACAAGTTAGGGGGGACCCGTTTCAAGATTCTGGCAGAGATCGCCAAGGATTTTTGGCACTTCTGTCTTCAGAGAAACATCACTGTGATTGCAGAGTACCGTCCGGGTCACAGCAATCTGGTGGCAGACTGGAATTCTCGTCATCTTCGGGACTTCAGCGATTGGAGGCTTCACCCTCAGGTGTTCAGATGCCTGTCTCGAATATGGTGTCCCTGCCAGATCGATCTCTTTGCCTCTCGGCTCAACACTCAACTTCCTCTGTTTTTCAGTTGGCATCCGGATCCGGAGGCTCTGGCCACGGATGCATTTCTACCGACATGGCCGTCTCATCTGTGTTATGCCTTTCCCCCGTTTGTCATGATCTCCAGGGTTCTGACACGCATGAAGTTTTATCAATCGGAATTGATTCTGATCACTCCTCTCTGGAGGGCTCAGGCTTGGTTCCCAGTTCTCCTGCAGATGAGCTGTGCAGTGCCACTCCTTCTTCCCCAGCTGTGGAATCTGTTATTGGACCCTCTCAACAATCCTCATCCACTAATAGAGTCGGGTCAACTCCTTCTGGTGGCATGGCGGGTTTCGGGGATCGCTGGCAAATCCCAGGCCTTTCACGAGACGCTTCCAGATTTATCAACGAAGCTTGGTCTCCCAACACACACAAACGTTATGGCGCAGCATGGAAACGATGGTGTGATTGGTGCGCTCAACGGGAAGTGGATCCCTCTTCAGCTGATGTGTCTTTGATTGTAAATGTTTTGGCTTCTATTGCCGCCTCCGGGCTTGCATATAGGACTGTCAACAATTTCCGCTCTGCCATCTCTGCAGGACATATTCCTATCAATGGTAGACCTGCTGGTGAACATCCTTTGGTTTCTAAATTACTCAGGGGTATCAGATTGGTTAAACCACCTTGTCCAAAATATGTTGCTCTATGGGATGTTTCTATTGTCTTACGTTTCTTGTAAGCTTGGCCCTCCAACAATTCTTTATCCCACAAACAGCTATCTTCAAAATTGACTATGTTGTTGTGTCTGGTTTCTTGCAAACGCATTTCTGATGTTCGCGCTCTGGATCTTGCAGGTCGTACTTTTTCACCTGAAGGAGTTACCTTTTCTATTTCCAAACGTACTAAGTGTATTTCTACCTCGGTTACTTACCCGAGTTTTCCCAATAATCCAAAACTTTGTGTAGTGCAATGTATTAAGGATTATGAGGTAAGTACTGCTCAATTTCGACAGAATATGCATGGTCAATGGTTGATTGCGTTGCAAAAATCTTTTCGTCTTGTGACCCCGGCTCCTTTAGCAAGATGGGTCAGATGGCTCATGGGTGAAGCAGGTATTGATATTACAGCTTTGGTGCGCATTCAACTCGTGGAGCAATGGCCTCCAAGGCTTTTTCTATGGGAGTGAGTTTAATAGACATTATGAAAGCAGCTGATTGGTCAACTGACTCTATGTTTAAAACTTTTTATTATAAACCTATTTTGGATATTGCTTCTGTTGTGGTGGCGCAGCTTTGAACAAGCATAATCGGAGCCTCCGGTCCTGACATAAAATTCAAAATTTGCGAACATACATGACAAGAATTTTCAATTCTATTAAGGACACGGAGGCGAGGATTATCCCATCCATTATTTTCTTTCATGTATTTTTCATATGGTTGTTTTCCATTCTATATTTATTGTGTATTTTATGATGTAATTTGGATGAATTCCTTGTTTTTTCTTCCCTCCCTCTCAGTATATATACCTTTTTCTACCATATAGGGATGGTATATTACGACTCTATATCTCTTTTCAGGTTCTGATCCGAAGTAAGTCGCGCTGCTCTACCTTCATGGACTATCTTTTGGATACCTACTGGTTCCGGTTTTGGATTTCGATTCAAGCATCAAGTCTACTGTTCCAACCTGTTGCTCTCTTGTTGCAGTGATCGATCTACGTTGTTTCTTCCACGTTCTTTCCAGATATTGGACTGTCTTTTCTTCTTCAACTGCCTGTTCTAATTACCAAAGAAAGAGGATGTGGTATTCTCTTAGGGACCTTTTATAGAAGACACTCTATGGTTATTACGTCATACCCAGTGGGTTCATGGGTATTGTAGTCTTATTTTTCTTTTATTGTAATATGATTGGCGGCTGAGCAATTTCTTAGTAAAGAAATGAGAAGCATAATCCTCGCCTCTGTGTCCTTAATAGAATTGAAAATTCTTGTCACGTATGTTCGCAAATTTTGAATTCAGCATTCAGTCATGCCTTCGTACAAGCAATCTCCTTGTGCGGGCGTGGCTTGTTTAGGTGATTTTTTTAAGATAGTAATACTGCCTTCGCTCTGTAACACCGAGCTAAAGCAAACTCTCCGTGGATCTCACTTATTACTCAAAGATACGACTACGACAATCTAACATTTAACTACCATCCAGTCCCCCGGTCGAGTACCTGCGGCGTCCACCTCCATCTCACCGCCACCGTTGGCAGTCGCAGAAGCATCAGCTGCAATACCGCCGCCGCCATCTTTCTGTGCTATGATGCATACACGAGCGACAGAAGATGAACTGCGGCAAGGGAGCGTCATATTCAATAATGTCGCTACCGTTTCCTCATGACAGGTCAGGCATTCCTACTCCGCATTGGGCAAATATGTGGCGGCCATTTGAGAGACAGGCAGCAGGGTTGATGCATCAATCAATCAATCAATCAGGGAATTGTAGGCACGCTACTCACCCGTGAGGGTCTCAAGGCGCTGAGGGGGAGGGGTCCGCAGATCTGTTTAGCCGAAGAGGCAGGTCATAACGTAATGTTCACTCAGTTATAAGACTAAGGCTAAGCATTTGAATTTAATAATCCCAACACTCCATGGAGTGCCAATCTCTTGCAAAAGCTGTAAACCACACAACAGGGGACCAGTTCCTTTCTTTATTTTAGTACATGAATCAGAGATTATATGTCATAATAAATAAAATACAGAACCGTCCAAGTCTTGGCAATACTTCTACATTGTAGTCACCTCAGTATTACAGTATTGTCTACCTGGAAGGGGGTAGGGAGGTTGTTTTGTTATGGTTGTTCTGTATTTTTCACACCATAACCCCATTTGTCACCATAATTCAAAATAATAGCTCCCATACTCACCAACATTTGAAAACAAATGGGATAATAAACAAGCATTTGCAATGCAGTAGGACTCACATTTCCGTCAGACCTATTGCATTGCATCACGGACAACACGGGAGGGGGGAAGCACGGACAACGGGAGTGCGGGGGGAGTGGGGAGAAGGGGGTGAGAAGGCACAGACAAAGTAGTGCTCACCGTCAAATAACACGTACCGTACTGTGTAACACTCAAGTAAAGGGGCCTTGTAGCCATGGGAGGGTACAAATGATGACATTGCTATAATAAGGTGTGTTAGACTTGGCATCTTTTGGCGTGTTTCCCCAGAGTTTTTGCTTTCTGACTTCCCGGTTATGACTCTGTTTTTGCTGGCGTAGGGTTTCTGCGCACTTTTCTCACTGCTGATCTCACTGCTGATCAGTGGTAAAGTGCAAGTGCTCCTGTGGAGAATTGTGTTATGGATTGGTGTTTCCGTGATTGGATATTTCATTTACTTGTTAGTCCCTAGTAAAGTGCACTGAGTCTGCCAGGGCCTGAGAATCAAATGCTACTAGTGTGTCTGCAGCACTGACTGTGCCACCCACGTGAGTAGCCCTGAAAAGGTAACTCAGACCCGCCATTGCAGAGTCTGCGCGCAGTTTGTAACTGCCATGTCGACTTGGCCAGTACACACACTTGCCAGTCCCTCACCTTCCCTTTTCGTACATGTCAGCCACCCCTAAGGTAGGCCCAAGGTACCCCTGTGGGCCGGGTACAGTGTATGTGAAAGGTAGGACATGCCCTGGTGTGTGTGGCATGTTCTGATAGCGAATTACGGCCAGTTTCGTTTTCGTTATAGCAAGGCTACCTCTTCCCGATAGGACAGAATGGGGAGTTTTCTTATAACATTTTATAAACATAACTGGCCTGGGGAATTAGGTAGGAAAATAAATTTTAGTATGCTTGAACTCAGAATCTAAAGATGCATCTTTTAGTAAAGGTGATTTTTACATTCTGTGTTTGAAAATACCACTTTTAGAAAGTAGGCATTTTCTTGCTCAGTCATCCCGTGTGCTTCTGCTGGGATGTGCTGGAACAGCGACCTGTTGTCACCGCACTCTGCATCACTTCACGATGACGCCTTGGTACCCACGACGACAACGCTCCATGCCAAAATCTAAGCCGCTGCTTCCACCGTGGTTCGAGGGCACCGCTCATAAAGTTACATGACAAACCACCTTCATCCCGCACCGCAGTCTTGGCCTACTGACGCCGGCACCATCAACTCCAGTTCGTCAGCTGATGACAGCGTTTCAACAACGACGACTATGCTGCTTGCACCTCGACCTGCCAGCACCGCGACGAGCACTGTATTCACTTTGCACCACGACCCTGGTCTCACCGACAACGTCATCTGATGTTTCCACCGAGCCGCTGCTCGCACCGCAACCTGGGGCACCGCACGCCGCAACGCTGCACTTCGCACAGGAGCACCCGAAGCCTGCACTCCTGACTTCAACAGAGAGGAGTTTGATCTGCAACGCATGTGAATTTGAGGGCCCGACAACTTCTGCACTGACCTCCGGAACCTACACCTGCGGACGCTGTGCTTTCGGATACTCAACGAGAGGTCGCCGGCGCCCTGCATTTCTGAAAGCTACTTTTTGCGGGTCTTCCCGACACCGTAGCTGGCCCGTGATGCCGCTGTCAGCCAGAACTGTTTGGATTTGTTTGCTCACGATGCCATCATAGCCCCGGGCGGACCTATCGACATCAAGGAACTGTTTTTCAAGCATAATTTGATAACTGAAGATGTTTGAGTACTGTATTGTGGATTTTTATTGTTTTTGGTCTTGTCTTTAGAATATAAAAATATTGGATATTTTTCTAAACTGGTGTGGTGTCCTTTTGTAGTGCTTACACTGTATTACTGTTGGTTTTGTGCAAATGCGTTACACACTGCCTCTAAGATAAGCCTGACTGCTCGTGCCAAGCTACCAAGCGGGTGAGCAGGGGTGTAGAGTGGTGGTTTCTGCCTGACTTTGGCACATGCCCTACCAAAAATCCCATTTCTAACAAGGAGGGACTAACAAGACTCATAATCAGACTGCAGCATTTACGAAAGACAATGCCATGAACCAATTAAAAACATGGCCGGAGAGTGGGCGGAGCTTCCACGGAGCTTCAACTCCATACTCCATTACTGCATGCCTCGCAAAGCGAGCAGCGCATGCACGCTGCCGCTATAGGTTCGACCTAAAAAAACAAAAAGGGACGTTGCCTGGGACCTACCAAGTGCATGTGATATGTTTATTTACTTGCTCTGCCTTGCTTGCCCCGAAAGCCCACGCCTTAACCCGCAAGTCAAGCATCCATGCTTATCCACCAATGTGGATGATGGCCAGGAGTTTTGGCCCCTCTATCCAGAGTAGCACATCAGACATCCCACCTAGCTTGAGGGACAGATTTCAAATTTGTTTTGGACCTTAGACTTTTACTTTGGATTGGAAAATTAATTTAGGACTTTTGAACTTTGCTTCGGTGTATATATTTTTGGAATTATTCGAATTCTTTTTTTACATGATGACCATTTGACATTGTCTATAGACTGCCCCCCTTAATGTTAATGATGTTCTTTCAGTTGCCCACCTCCTCCAAGTTGACTTTATCTCCCTGTACTCAGACACTGTTTTTGTTCTTCCTCCCCTTCTCAAAGACAGTAGACGTTTCCCTAAAGTAGATGCAAAAATTAATTTTTATACTTGTTTACAAATAGATATATAAAAATAAAATGTCATGACTAACATGCTGGTTTTTTTCTGTGTACTTGGGGATTCTTGTCACATACATGATTGTGTTTTTGTAAGAGTTATTGTTAAATGTTTTTCAGTCTCTAACACGTTTGTTTACTTTATTCTCTAGCATCCATCCTCATGGCGTGGCACACAAGAGATGATGCAGAGGAGACATGGCGAGGCACGGAAGAGATGACGCACAGGAGACATGGCGAGGCGCAGAAGAGATGACGCACAGGAGACATGGCGAGGCGCGCAAGGGTTGGCACTCCGGAGACATGCGAGGTCTGCAAAAGATGACACACAGGAGACATGACGAGGCGCACAAGAGATGGCACACAGGAGACATGGCGAGACACGAAAGAGATGACACACAGGAGACATGGCGAGGCACACAACATATGATGCACAGGAGACATGGCAAGGAGCGCCAGAGATGACGCACAGGAGACATGGCGAGGCGTGCCAGAGATGACGCACAGGAGGCATGGCGAGGCGCGCAAGGGTTGACACACGGGAGACATGGCGAGGCGCAGAAGAAATGACACACAGGAGACATGGCGATGTGCCCAAGAGATGATACACAGGAGACATGGCGAGGCACACAACAGATGATGCACAGGAGACATGGCAAGGCGCGCCAGAGATGACGCACAGGAGGCGTGGCGAGGCACACAAGAGATGACACACGGGAGACATGGCGAGGCGCAGAGGAAATGATACACAGGAGACATGGCGATGTGCCCAAGAGTTGACACACAGGAGATATGGCGAGGTGCAGAAGAGATGACACACAGGAGACATGGCGTGCAAGAGATGACGTATAGGAGACGTGGCGAGGCACGCAAGAGATGACGCACAGGAGGAAGGTATCAAAGAATCAAATACGCTCTATCAAAGGCTAAGATGTTGAAAAGTATATATTTGAAGGTGATTCATTAAGATTGGCTAAAGGTTACTGCAGATATTGAACGTTTTGAAATTATTCACAACACTATCATCTTCCTCGTTCATCTAGGAGTAACCACACGAGAAACTGCTTTTATGGAAATATGGATGGATATTTAGGGAAAGATTGACTTGCTGATCTAGTTAGAGCACAGGTTTATAAAAATATGGCCAAAAGTTGGCCTGTGGTGGTGGCTAGTGACTGAGTGAGTTAGACATACTCCATATGGGCTCCCGCGGTGGCAGCCCTGCATTGAAAAACATCCTGACACTGGGAGGGCTCCCTAACCCATGGAAGGCTCCACTGACAGTGCACCCACAGCACCTTGAGACCCTCACAGGTGACTAGGCACACTTTATCAATTGTGATTGACTCACAGAGGGGGTGTGGCCGCTGGACATTGGTCAGGGGGATGCAATCTTGAAAGAGTCTCCACCTACCCAAGGCCAGAAGAAGGCATGCCAAAGAAACACCCAAGCAAAGATGCCAGCGGAAACACACACCCAGTCAAGGCATGGATAGCCGCCCAGAAGCACGGGTGAGGGCAGTCAAGCACAGGAAGCTGTAAAGCAGGTCAACTCTGCATACACAAACATCACAGACAAGCCACCAAATAGCCCAGCATGGAGCAGGTTCAGCCCTTGTCTGTGTCCAACAGTAAGCATAGGGAAGAACGCAATACCAGACCCCACACCAAAGAAGGATGGGGTGAAGGAGCAAAATGCCCCAACTAGACTCACAACAGTAGGCAAAGCACACTTGGACCAGAGCAGAATACACTCCAGACACGAAAAGAAAAATCATCAACCAAAGAAAGCACTTCTAGGGCACTCCCTTCTGTACTCTGAAAGACTGACAAAGTTGGGACCACCGAGCCCTATAAAAAGTACCAGAAGAGCCACGGGAACCCCCGCAGTGGAGGAGAATTGAGCAATAGCAGAATGCACTGCCAGGCTTCACCCTACAAAAAAAGAAGTAAGGGTCAAAAGACTGAGATGGGGAAGAACCACTGCAGAGGCACCAACTCCCGAGCCCCACATGTGGGACAATGCACCGCTTCCCAGCCAGATGTGTGAACCGCCAGGAACACCCGCAACACAAGAGCAGGGTCAGAAATGCTATAAGGACAACAGAACACCAACAAAAATGCTACCACAAACACAGCATTGTGAGGAGGGCAGCACAACACAAGGAGATACAATAGGCATCTGTGAGGAAGACATTCCACTCTTGTAGTTTCAGCCTCACCAGTGACAACCCTGCATCTTATGGCTATAATTCAGGATATTTGTTATGTGGTATGTCTTGAAGATGCAAGAGATACACAGGTCGGCTCACTGTTGAGGTGCCACCACAGCACTGGGTGGTGGTGTTATTCAAGTATAATCACACAGCTGGATCCTCTTAAATTCAGACCTTTCTTCCTCTTGGCAGTTTTCTTTCTGGCTCTGTTTGTTTGTCCTCTTTCGGTTTGGCCTGATTTACGGTTCTTGTTTCCTGGTCACACATTACAGATATTTGTTATCGTCAGGGCTAGGAGGAGCCCGGGTGCAGGTGCAGGGCGTTCTCTGCTTTCCAAGGGTGGGTAGACTATCTCTGGCTCTCTTCCAGACAAATGTGGTTTTGGTTTGTGATTTCTTTTCCTTGTTTGTCTGCCCTGGTCACCACTATTTGTTTACCTGCTGATAGGGCTGCTACCTTTCCGAGATAAAAATACATGCCATCGGTTTATGGTTTAAGATTCTGAAAAGGCCCGGACATGATACCTAAATAGAGCTTTATATAAATATATATCATGCTATGTTATATTGATTTCTATAGCGCACTGGTCACCTGCAAGGGTATCAAGGCGCTTGGGCAGACGTGTAATTGTTTGTTGTCCAAGGTGCTTATAGGAAGAGCCAGTCTTCGACTGTATTTACTGAGACGAAACATGTATAGAAACCAGGGACACGTCTTGCTGTGGCATCTCTCAGTTGAGCTTGAATCTGCTCAGTTGCTCAGTAAACACATGCAGTGGCCAACCCCAAGTCATTGCCTTCCTACGGACTGGCCCAGGAGGACTTTGAACTATTTGGCGGTAGTTGTACACTTGAACGCTAGTGGGTGGCCTCTCTTGGTCTCTTTGTTCCTTTTTTTTCCGCCATTTGAATTTAGACCACGAGAACTGAGATGATTCATTTCACTCTGTTTCTTCCCCTAAACCCTTCATCCTTTGTTGTCTGTTTTCTACCTTTTTCTTCTCTTCACCCATCTAAAAATCTCTTCCATTCCCTAATCGCTACCATAGTCCTTTAAATACTTTAATTGTAGTCTTTTCTTTAGTCTCTCTCTCCTCCCACAAAGTGTAATGTCTCAGGAAGTCGGTATCAGAGCATTAACAAATACTCTGCACCTCATTGTGCAAATGTGTACACATCTACCTGCGACACAGCTATTTTCCTTCTCAGGATGAATGCCAGGCACAGCTCTTAGCAGCTTCAATGATAACTCCAGTGTAAAGAGCTTCTCACTGAATTCAAAATGGACGCTGTTTAAATAATAAAACACCAGCCTTATCTTATTCTGCAAGAGACGCAGAAAAACATCTTTACTTAGTCTGGGCGAAAGAGTTGTCTCCTACGAGCACAAAATAAAGCAAGAACATGGCGTCCTGGTATGTGTCCCTGAAACTAATATTGCAGACCACAGAACAACAATGTCTACCAAAAATAAATGTGTGTGTGTGTGGCATTTTATCGTATTAGTGAAAAACTAAAATGAAGACTAAATATAAAATATATTCCCTATAACACAGCCACAGCATTTGTGCTACATTATTCCCACCTCCCTGACAATTCCAACACCCCTTAGTGGCATCTGGGTATATCTGCTGTCATGGGTTATCAGAGGAACACTAGCTTCAATGACGGTTACCTACATATGATGATGTTATTACACTTGGGACAATCTAACCAGATGTCTAGCCTTTCTTCATAACTATTGCTTTGGCTTGGACTTATGCCCATCTCTCATAAGTCTAGTACTGCTGGTTTTTCCCTTACCCAGAATTCAATATAATCGAAACATCTGAATCTGAATGGTCTGATAAACAGTTCAAGCGAAGTAAACAGCTGAATCACAGAATATTTCTTTGATGGATGAAGAAGCCAATCTGTTGTGCTCAAGCATCCTATAATTCCTTTTGCACATAACAAAATGTCAATGCGACACACAACAAACAAGTACTGCAAGGCACAACAATCTCGCTCCTCAGAGGTTTAAAAGCAGTTGCCTCCAACGTTGGGATGAAGGGGGGCTTTAGATGGATAGGTGTGTATGGAGGGGGGAACATAGTGATGCCATACCTCGAAGGCAGTTCTGGAAGCTTCTGAACCATAGGTTACAAGGACAGAGATGCCTCTGGAGCCATGGCACATACCAACCATGCTCCATATGGATGGAACAGAAAAAGAGTTAAATTCCAATTACAGTAACGGTAGTCTACCCTTGACCTTGCCCCAATAAGACATCCTTGAGATTCTCCCAATAACTGTATCTTCCAGAGGGCCATGCCTCCTGTACAGTGCTCGGTTACTCTTGAGCTAGCTTTGCACCCTACAGATACCAAAACATGGACATATACAATGTGATAGATATAGCAGGTGAGGGGCAGAGCCATACTTACTAGGAACTATAATATGTTTTCCACTTGGTATTAACGGCAGCAATTGGGATCTTAGCACAGACTAATTTGCTGCATACTACCTCGATACTGCCGCGATGATCCTGATGGTCAAGTGGTTAATTGACTCCTTTACTGTGGTGGCGTCTCTGAAAAACTCTGCTTGATCTGATGTTATGAAGATGTTCGGGGTCTCAGATTTAACTTTGCTAATTTTAACCTCTGTTCAAATCCTGCATGAAGTTTCTGCATGACAGCCAGGATGGAAATCTGCGGCTCCATAAGAGTCATTGCAACTTTTATATGTATCATGATTTCACTGCTCCTCACGATGTATGATTTCATGGAATTTGCCTTACGGTCAGGATGATTGTTAATACAGTTCTCCCCAACATGTTCTTGTTTTCTTAAAATTCTGCATTATGTTCAAATGTCTTTCATTTATAAACTATACGCTTATTTGCAAGCTCATATTAGCACCTGCATAGTTCTTTTGCAGTATGGTCGTTCTTCTTAATAATGTTCTTGTGTCCTGAATTCATTTGCTTTCCCACCAAAACAATTCTAATCACACTTTCAGAATTGTGAAAGTTTTTTGAGTTCCAGTACTATACTACATCTTTTTAAGACCAAACTCCACCTCTTGCTTGACTTCTCTCTACAATAGCTTTACATGTATGGTGCATCTGTTGTAAACCCTCCCTACTAAACAACTGCTGACTAGATCGCTGTCCTGTGGTCTTCCCATAAATCCAGACACAAAATTGGATCTGACTCTATATTTTTATCTGTGGGCCCTGTTGGTGATTTGTTTTCTACACATCAGCTGCCTCCTCCCTCCTCCCCTGCATCAAGCCTCTCTAAAGGTCCCTCAGTGCCTCATCGCCTTTTTAAAACTGGTCTCAGTTTAATTATATTCACTGAACCTCTCCAAAAATGCAGCCAAATCTTTGAAGCACATATTACTGCAGGAGCTCCATTAATCTTTAATATCAGATCAATAGTAATGTGCACATATTGGTCATTTGAAAACTGACCTCACCTTCTTTCTTGCAACAGTACTGTTTGGGCGCACGTTGTATCCAATCTTCTGAATGTGTTCTTTAGTTCCACACTACCTGTGGTCATAAACTGGTGACTTTTCCTTCCCACTTTTACAGAGGCAACCTCTCAATTTCCATCTACTATGATGTAAAATGTATCACTTTCACACCTTTCTACAGTTGGATCTCTCCACCTCTCCTCCATTGCCTCCTCAAATCCACTTAATCTTTTCTCTACTCGCTTGGAGAAACCTCTCTACCTCAAGAAGTTGTTCCTTCTTAGCCACCTACATTCCTGACATTTATGCCTCGTTTTGTCTCCTCTGACCCGCCACACCCTTCCCATGCCATGCTTCTTACCTTTTTAAATCCCCTCTCTGTTATGTACCCACTCCTTTTGATGTGTATGTAGCTTTGTTCTGTATGGAGAAAAGAACCACAGTTACTTTGTGCCATCTCTTTCGGCTATCGTCATAGGAATATTGGAGCTTGACTCAAAATGGGTATTGGATGAATACAAGTCAGTTTATAAAAAAAAAAGCTGCAGTAACCCGTAATGTTTAGAAAGGTTCACTGCGACAATATCAACCTAAAAATTATCGATGTAAAAATATAGAATACAAAAATATAAACGCCCTAAACAGGTAAGTACAAAAATATAGAGAAAAAAATATCGATGTGAAAAATATAGTTGTACAAAATATCGATTTTTATATATCCATACAACTTTATGCTCCTTCTGACTGCCAGGGACCCATGAGGTAGTGGCGCACGCACCGGTGGAGCGCGCTGGTAATTCAAACAACAAAATCCTCAACGTATGTGCACTCTCAGTAACATCGGACTCCAAGACCATAGAATTTCCATAAGATGTTGATTCCACCACAACGCGTTTCGGCTTACTGCAAAGCCTTGATCACGTGAAAAGTGCACAGGTTGTCAGGCAAAACATAAAGCATACGATGTTTCAAGAACATAAACAAGGGACTTAGACAGGTAAACACACATGGCGGCCATCTTGTAATGGGTAAAATACACAATACAAAATACATAATACATAATGCATGTAGATGTCAGTTCCTATATCCCAAATTCATGGGTATCTCTCTTTGTGATAAATCACTGACTTAATAACCGCAGGACCCATCTCACCATTGGCAAATACCAGGTTAAAATACTTTTTGTGCACATACAGGATAATCCAATGCAAAAACGTTATCAATTCAAAACATTGGCAGATTGCGCTTGAAGTATGTAAGAAAATCTTTGTGCTTGCTGGTGCAAACAACATGCATATTGAAATAACGCTAAATAATAGGTCATTCAATCGTACATCAAAGATTCGTGTCTCTGCAATGTCTTATTGCAAAAATAGCCAAACGCGACTGTCACAATATAATCCCAACTGCGAGAAGGGTAATTGCTGCACAATATTACAAATATAATGATAAAATCCAAAATAATATAGTAATTCATCCTGTAAAAGTGCAAATGTGTTAATCAACAGTTCACCATCCAAGGAAGGAAAAACATAATATGTAGTAAAGCACAAGTGTGCCTGACAGCTCACTAGATTGAAAATCTAAATCTAAAATATGACAAAATAACCAATGAATGGGCCAGTGCCCAGTAATCCCTTTTGTTGGAAACGGGTAGCGTGGTGCAGAGCGGGCGGGCCAAACTCCGGAGGAAATGTGCAAAGCATCCACGCAGTACACACAGGCGACACACAAGGCACACTACAAAAAGAGACACTACACCAGTTGAGGTAAAAATAACTTTTGTATTGTCCAAAACCACAAGGTGTCAATAGGCAATCTCTGTACTGCGCCAACTGGCGCTCGGTTAACATTTACAGAGGGGGGGAATTATGTACAGGGCAGGGCCAATTGGGCCCCTGCCGGAATCATTGCGATTTAGAAGATAGTAAAAGTAAGTCCATTCGCTGCAACCTGCAATAAAATCAACTCAGGGCATAACCTTAGGCGTTAGACCGGACCACCTGTAATAAAACACATCATGACCTGACCATATCCCTTAACAACCTGAAGGTCATAGCCATTGACATAGCGCTGTAAAATACGGCATATCAGCATAGCGCTGTACATAGCAACTCAATAGCCCTCAGAACCTGGCAGATACACCTAGCGCTGCCCGTAGCAAGGCATCAGCGCGCTAATACAGGGCACTTGACATGTTCGCAGGTACATTGGCAGGAAGTCATTAGGCCTACTCTCACTGTCACAGTGCACGCATGGTAGTGCCCACAGTCTTTGCCTCTGATGCTGCCGGTACGCTGCTGGCGCCACTGCCCAGTCACCAGGGGCCTCTACATTCACAAGGATCCCCACACGTGGTGTCGGTGGTGAGTAATTAAACCTGGGGCCGGTGCGAGCCCCACTCCGGGGCTAGGGAAGGGAGAAACAGGCCCCAAAATATCGCTGTGGGAGCCCTCACTCCGGGGGGGGGGCTTCACCACCATGTGGCTGGCTCGTTGCAGCTGCCCGCTGTCAGGTGGGGCAGCTGTGCAGGCTCCTGGCACCAGGGGCGGGCACTGGCAATATACCCCGTTGCCCCCCCCTCCTCCACTACCAGTTCCACACGACGCAGGGGGCGGGCACCGACAATGTGCCCCGCTACACCCCCCCCAACCTTCCACACGCTGAGCCCCACTCACCAGCTCCCTGAAGGGCTCCTGCTGTCTTCACCCGGCGGTGGGGCAGGCGCCGACAATGTGCCTCGGGCCCCTAACCGTCCGCCTCTTCGCTACAAACGCGGGGCTCTCTTCAGCGTATGAGAGCCCCGACCACATCAGCGCTTCTTCCCTCTTCCCCCAGGCCCCCTCCTGGGACCCGGGGCGGCAACACGGAGCCCGCAAGGCTCCAGACGACCTCGGCCGCACCGGGGGCTCTCCTCAGTGCATGGAGAGACCCCCGGGCCACAGCTCCTCTTCTCGCCGGCCCCTCGTCCTTCTTCTCGGGCCTAATCCCGATGGCCAATCCCGTCGCGGCTTCCAGGGGGCGCAGCCACTGACACAGCCGGCGCCCGGTTGCCAGGCAACGCTGGCTCGCGCGGCACAGGGCCAGCACGACCTTCGCTGAAGCCGCTGCGGCCCTCCCTTGGCCTCGGGGGCCGCGGCGGCGTACCGGGGCACAGCGCTTCCCCTCCTTGGTGGACACCGGCGGCGGTGATCCGGTCAGTTTCTTCTTGCTGGGGCAATACGGGGTAGGCTCCCGTTTCTTAATTCAGCGCCAATACGGGGTAGGCTCCCGTGGTCTAACTACACACACCGCGTGGCGGCACACACACGGGGTAGGCTCCCGATGTTGTGAATAAGCGCCGAGGCAGCTGGCACTCGCGCCGACGGCCGGTATCACGCGGGGTGGGCTCCCGCTGGCGTCGATTTACCATCCATATGGCGACAGCACAGGGGAGTGGACAGACAGCGGCCCCCAGCAGAATACAGTCACTTCAGATGTAGCGCTCACCAAATCTAGCGCTCTCCTTCCAGGGGCAGCTTGTAAATAGCGCTCTCCTTTGTAAATAGCGCTCTCCTTCCAGGGGCAGCTTGGAAATAGCGCTCTCTGGTTCCTGCCCCTTGTTTGAGGGTTTCTTGAGGGGGGAAATTGCGTTGGTGGCTGAAGGCGGACTAATTAGTCTCTGCCTGTCGTCCCTGGATCCTCCTCTCGCCGGGCCAGATCAGTGGGTAGTTCAGGATCCCTCACTCACTTGAAAGGCAGCACCTAAGCCCTGTCACTTTCAGAGGCATAGGTCCCTGACTAATCCTACCGCCTAAAACTCCTGCGAGGGCTTCTCCAGGTCTGCGTTGCCACAACTATATCTTTCCCTCGCCCTGTGGACAGTAGGGGGGGGGGGGGGTAGGTAGGCTCAGGGCCCAGCACACAGGCCTATGTGGCGGTAACCCCTGGCAGCAGGTCCCCTCTCTCCCTGGTCCACCCTCTGACTGACTGCATGGCAACCCAGCTCCGCGCTTTAGACGCCCCTCACCCCACCTTCCAGACAGTGCCAGAAGCTTCTAGAAGCGTCTGGGGAAACTGGCTCTAACTGGCCTAGGGGGAGGGGTAGAGCACCCTGGGTGCCAGGCTTCCCTCCAAAAGCTGGGGCTGCTGGGAAATAACGCCTAGACTGTCAACCTAGCTCAGTCAAACGGCGCAACCACGCAGCTTTGGCATCCATTTTAAGTTATATTTTTAAAAT
This sequence comes from Triturus cristatus, assembly GCF_964204655.1. Taxonomy (NCBI): domain Eukaryota; kingdom Metazoa; phylum Chordata; class Amphibia; order Caudata; family Salamandridae; genus Triturus; species Triturus cristatus. The sequence goes on from NC_140579.1 coordinate 59,055,483, forward strand.
GGGGAAACTCAGTCTGCACACATTCATACAGCATTCATATATCATTTAGTTTCCCCGAAAAGCGAAAAATATCGGGAAAAAGGGCCAAGTCCAACACAACCCCCTTCCAGCCAAAAGCCAGGGTAGACCGATCAATGCCTTGATGGGCTTCCCTGCTTAGGGCGAGAAAAGGTGGACGCAGGCCCGCAACTGCAGGAGCACCCGCAGGTTCTCCTCCACTCTGGAACCCGAAGGTTCCCTCTCTCAAACCTTCCTCGACCGACTGAGCCACCACCTGGGTTTCCCCTAGCTGGTTGTGGCCAGGACTGGCCCCTAGGCCACCCAGATGTCTCTGGCCCTTGCGGTCTCACAGAGTGGGGGGCAGTAACCCCAGGCCCGTAGTACCCGTTGACCACTCTCCTCCTCCTCCTTGCAGTTCCGAACTGCCACTGGTCCTCCCACCTGGGGTCCGCACCCTCAGGCTGACCAGCCCTCAGGGGCGAGGCTCTCCTCCCCCTACCTCTCCTTCTGGGGTTCCTCACCCTACTCCCATGCGAGGCACCCTCAGACCACCACTCTCTCCCCAGTCCAGGGCCTTGACCATTCAACTGGTTCCCCAGCCTAGGGTCTAAACCCTTAGGCTGCACCGGTGCCAGGGGCGAGTCCTCCCTCCCCCTGCACCCCCTCCCAGAGTTCTGCACCCTCCCAACGGGAGTAGCACCCCTGGAAGACAATTCTGGGGGGACACTGCTAACAGTTGTCCCACCCGCCAGGTCAGGCAGTACCCATCCCTGGCCTCCCAACCCAGGATCTAAGCCCTGTGGCTGAGCCGGTGCCCGAGGTGAGACCTTCCTCCCTCTGCACCCCCTTCCAGAGTTCCGCACCCTCCCACCTGGAGAAGTACCCCTGGAAGTCAATTCCGGGGGGATACTGTTAACAGATGTCCCACCCGCCAGGTCAGGCAAGCCCTGAACATGGCATCCCAGCCCAGGATCTAAACCCTGCAACTGGGCCAACCCCAGCACCTCAGGAGCTCTGATTACAGATGCCCCGGGTCCTCCTGACACTAGGGGCTCCCCCTCACCGGGCAGCACATCAGGACAGCCTAGGCTCCCAACCTGGGTCTCCCTTACGGAACTCTCCAGGCCCTGAGACTGCGGTTGGGGCACCTCGGGACACCTCCCCGTCTCACTCCTTCCTATGGATAGGTCGTGAGGCCCTACAACCCTCTCTCTTCCCGGGGACCTAGCTGGGCTATTCGCCACCTCTCCCACCTCGCTGGGTTGGAAGATCCCTGCACCACCCCCTTCAGGGTCACTCCCCAATGCCTCCTCAGACACCCTGGCCCTCACCCAGAGGTCTGCCTCTTGTGCAAGCTCCCTGGGGTCAGAGAACCCACACTGTAATAGGTGGTGACGCAACCTTGGGGAACAATTCCTGAGCATGTGCTACCTGGCACAGCCCTTCCCACTCATTCACTGCACTCCTCACCACCCAATCCTCCAATGCAGTCCCACACACCTCCGCAAACTCCCCCCAGGACTGGTGGGACAGTTTTCCCCTGCCCCTGAACTCTAACCTGTCCCCCTCTTCCTGGGAATCAGGCACCGTCTCCTGGGCTCTGGGAGTGGAACACCCTACATTGGATTCACTCTCACTGCCACCACTGGATCCCACCCTTACTGGTGAATCCAGACCACAAAAACCACTCTCAGGGGACAACCTACCCTCCCGAGCTGGTCTCTCCCTGGCAAAGGCCCTCTCTGCCTCCGCCATCCTCTCCTGCGCTAGGACCTTCTCCGTCTCTAGCCTCTTCTCCTCCACCCTCAGCCATGCTAGCTCCACCTTGAGTCTTTCCAGCGCCAGCTGATGCTCCCTCTCTTCCCTCCTATCTACCCACTCTTCTGGGGACAGGGAAAGGGACGGGGCAGTGCCCCCGGGACTGGACCCAGCGCGGGACTCCCTAACTCTGGTGTCCTCACTCGCTACTGGCGTCTCCCCCCGGTCATCTTCCTCCTCCTCATCAGTGTCACCCCCCTCCTGGGTTATGGACTGGGCCCCCTCACTCTCGGAGTCCTCCCTACACTGGTGATCCTCCTCCGGGTCTCGAATAAATCCACCCTTTAAATATGCGGAGGGGTAATCTGACAGGTCCCCACCGATCTCTAAGGGTTCCCCCCCCTTGAGGGCCTCATAGAGAAAGAGCTTCCTGCGTGTGTTGCCTACTGGGGGTATCCCTCTCTCCCTGCAGAAATCCACTACTTCCTGCTCCGTGTACTCCATCAGGCAAACCTCCTCGTAGGTCAACCCCATCCTGGCAAGGTACACCCGGGACACACCACCCACAGTGCAACAGGGGGACACAATTTAAAAACACACTTCCAGGAGGAAATCACAATTAAGGAAAAAAACAATAATTCCCCAAAAGCTGAGATCACATTACACGCTCAGTTTGCAGTGCAACCCGCGGTCGCTGTGGTACTGCGCAAACACAAGTCCTATCCCACCGCTGCCACCAATGTTGGAAACGGGTAGCGTGGTGCAGAGCGGGCAGGCCAAACTCCGGAGGAAATGTGCAAAGCATCCACGCAGTACACACAGGCGACACACAAGGCACACTACAAAAAGAGACACTACACCAGTTGAGGTAAAAATAACTTTTGTATTGTCCAAAACCACAAGGTGTCAATAGGCAATCTCTGTACTGCGCCAACTGGCGCTCGGTTAACATTTACAGGGGGGAGGAATTATGTACAGGGCAGGGCCAATCGGGCCCCTGCCGGAATCATTGCGATTTAGGAGATAGTAAAAGTAAGTCCATTCGCTGCAACCTGCAATAAAATGAACTCAGGGCATAACCTTAGGCGTTAGACCGGACCACCTGTAATAAAACACATCATGACCTGACCATATCCCTTAACAACCTGAAGGTCATAGCCATTGACATAGCGCTGTAAAATACGGCATCTCAGCATAGCGCTGTACATAGCAACTCAATAGCCCTCAGAACCTGGCAGATACACCTAGCGCTGCCCGTAGCAAGGCATCAGCGCGCTAATACAGGGCACTTGACATGTTCGCAGGTACATTGGCAGGAAGTCATTAGGCCTACTCTCACTGTCACAGTGCACGCATGGTAGTGCCCACAGTCTTTGCCTCTGACGCTGCCGGTACGCTGCTGGCGCCACTGCCCAGTCACCAGGGGCCTCTACATTCACAAGGATCCCCACACGTGGTGTCGGTGGTGAGTAATTAAACCTGGGGCCGGTGCGAGCCCCACTCCGGGGCTAGGGAAGGGAGAAACAGGCCCCAAAATATCGCTGTGGGAGCCCTCACTCTGGGGAAGGGCTTCACCACCATGTGGCTGGCTCGTTGCAGCTGCCCGCTGTCAGGTGGGGTAGCTGTGCAGGCTCCTGGCACCAGGGGCGGGCACCGGCAATGTACCCCGTTGCCCCCCTCCTCCACTACCAGTTCCACACGACGCAGGGGGCGGGCACCGAAAATGTGCCCCGCTACACCCCCCCCAACCTTCCACACGCTGAGCCCCACTCACCAGCTCCCTGAAGGGCTCCTGCTGTCTTCACCCGGCGGTGGGGCAGGCGCGGACAATGCGCCTCGGGCCCCTAACCGTCCGCCTCTTCGCTACAAACGCGGGGCTCTCTTCAGCGTAGGAGAGCTCCGACCACATCAGCGCTTCTTCCCTCTTCCCCCAGGCCCCCTCCTGGGAACCGGGGCGGCAACACGGAGCCCGCAAGGCTCCAGACGACCTCGGCCGCACCGGGGGCTCTCCTCAGTGCACGGAGAGACCCCCGGGCCACAGCTCCTCTTCTCGCCGGCCCCTCGTCCTTCTTCTCGGGCCTAATCCCGACGGCCAATCCCGTCGCGGCTTCCAGGGGGCGCGGCCACTGACACGGCCGGCGCCCGGTTGCCGGGCAACGCTGGCTCGCGCGTCACAGGCCCAGCACGGCCTTCGCTGAAGCCGCTGCGGCCCTCCCTTGGCCTCAGGGGCCGCGGCGGCGTACCGGGGCACAGCGCTTCCCCTCCTTGGTGGACACCGGCGGCGGTGATCCGGTCAGTTTCTTCTTGCTGGGGCAATACGGGGTAGGCTCCCGTTTCTTAATTCAGCGCCAATACGGGGTAGGCTCCCGTGGTCTAACTACACACACCGCGTGGCGGCACACACACGGGGTAGGCTCCCGATGTTGTGAATAAGCGCCGAGGCAGCTGGCACTCGCGCCGACGGCCGGTATCACGCGGGGTGGGCTCCCGCTGGCGTCGATGTACCATCCATATGGCGACAGCACAGGGGAGTGGACTGACAGCGGCCCCCAGCAGAATACAGTCACTTCAGATGTAGCGCTCACCAAATCTAGCGCTCTCCTTCCAGGGGCAGCTTGTAAATAGCGCTCTCCTTTGTAAATAGCGCTCTCCTTCCAGGGGCAGCTTGGAAATAGCGCTCTCTGGTTCCTGTCCCTTGTTTGAGGGTTTCTTGAGGGGGGAAATTGCGTTGGTGGCTGAAGGCGGACTAATTAGTCTCTGCCTGTCGTCCCTGGATCCTCCTCTCGCCGGGCCAGATCAGTGGGTAGTTCAGGATCCCTCACTCACTTGAAAGGCAGCACCTAAGCCCTGTCACTTTCAGAGGCATAGGTCCCTGACTAATCCTACCGCCTAAAACTCCTGCGAGGGCTTCTCCAGGTCTGCGTTGCCACAACTATATCTTTCCCTCGCCCTGTGGACAGTAGGGGGGGGGGGGTAGGTAGGCTCAGGGCCCAGCACACAGGCCTATGTGGCGGTAACCCCTGGCAGCAGGTCCCCTCTCTCCCTGGTCCACCCTCTGACTGACTGCATGGCAACCCAGCTCCGCGCTTTAGACGCCCCTCACCCCACCTTCCAGACAGTGCCAGAAGCTTCTAGAAGCGTCTGGGGAAACTGGCTCTAACTGGCCTAGGGGGAGGGGTAGAGCACCCTGGGTGCCAGGCTTCCCTCCAAAAGCTGGGGCTGCTGGGAAATAACGCCTAGACTGTCAACCTAGCTCAGTCAAACGGCGCAACCACGCAGCTTTGGCATCCATTTTAAGTTATATTTTTAAAATGGGGAAACTCAGTCTGCACACATTCATACAGCATTCATATATCATTTAGTTTCCCCGAAAAGCGAAAAATATCGGGAAAAAGGGCCAAGTCCAACACAACCCCCTTCCAGCCAAAAGCCAGGGTAGACCGATCAATGCCTTGATGGGCTTCCCTGCTTAGGGCGAGAAAAGGTGGACGCAGGCCCGCAACTGCAGGAGCACCCGCAGGTTCTCCTCCACTCTGGAACCCGAAGGTTCCCTCTCTCAAACCTTCCTCGACCGACTGAGCCACCACCTGGGTTTCCCCTAGCTGGTTGTGGCCAGGACTGGCCCCTAGGCCACCCAGATGTCTCTGGCCCTTGCGGTCTCACAGAGTGGGGGGCAGTAACCCCAGGCCCGTAGTACCCGTTGACCACTCTCCTCCTCCTCCTTGCAGTTCCGAACTGCCACTGGTCCTCCCACCTGGGGTCCGCACCCTCAGGCTGACCAGCCCTCAGGGGCGAGGCTCTCCTCCCCCTACCTCTCCTTCTGGGGTTCCTCACCCTACTCCCATGCGAGGCACCCTCAGACCACCACTCTCTCCCCAGTCCAGGGCCTTGACCATTCAACTGGTTCCCCAGCCTAGGGTCTAAACCCTTAGGCTGCACCGGTGCCAGGGGCGAGTCCTCCCTCCCCCTGCACCCCCTCCCAGAGTTCTGCACCCTCCCAACGGGAGTAGCACCCCTGGAAGACAATTCTGGGGGGACACTGCTAACAGTTGTCCCACCCGCCAGGTCAGGCAGTACCCATCCCTGGCCTCCCAACCCAGGATCTAAGCCCTGTGGCTGAGCCGGTGCCCGAGGTGAGACCTTCCTCCCTCTGCACCCCCTTCCAGAGTTCCGCACCCTCCCACCTGGAGAAGTACCCCTGGAAGTCAATTCCGGGGGGATACTGTTAACAGATGTCCCACCCGCCAGGTCAGGCAAGCCCTGAACATGGCATCCCAGCCCAGGATCTAAACCCTGCAACTGGGCCAACCCCAGCACCTCAGGAGCTCTGATTACAGATGCCCGGGTCCTCCTGACACTAGGGGCTCCCCCTCACCGGGCAGCACATCAGGACAGCCTAGGCTCCCAACCTGGGTCTCCCTTACGGAACTCTCCAGGCCCTGAGACTGCGGTTGGGGCACCTCGGGACACCTCCCCGTCTCACTCCTTCCTATGGATAGGTCGTGAGGCCCTACAACCCTCTCTCTTCCCGGGGACCTAGCTGGGCTATTCGCCACCTCTCCCACCTCGCTGGGTTGGAAGATCCCTGCACCACCCCCTTCAGGGTCACTCCCCAATGCCTCCTCAGACACCCTGGCCCTCAACCAGAGGTCTGCCTCTTGTGGAAGCTCCCTGGGGTCAGAGAACCCACACTGTAATAGGTGGTGACGCAACCTTGGGGAACAATTCCTGAGCATGTGCTACCTGGCACAGCCCTTCCCACTCATTCACTGCACTCCTCACCACCCAATCCTCCAATGCAGTCCCACACACCTCCGCAAACTCCCCCCAGGACTGGTGGGACAGTTTTCCCCTGCCCCTGAACTCTAACCTGTCCCCCTCTTCCTGGGAATCAGGCACCGTCTCCTGGGCTCTGGGAGTGGAACACCCTACATTGGATTCACTCTCACTGCCACCACTGGATCCCACCCTTACTGGTGAATCCAGACCACAAAAACCACTCTCAGGGGACAACCTACCCTCCCGAGCTGGTCTCTCCCTGGCAAAGGCCCTCTCTGCCTCCGCCATCCTCTCCTGCGCTAGGACCTTCTCCGTCTCTAGCCTCTTCTCCTCCACCCTCAGCCATGCTAGCTCCACCTTGAGTCTTTCCAGCGCCAGCTGATGCTCCCTCTCTTCCCTCCTATCTACCCACTCTTCTGGGGACAGGGAAAGGGACGGGGCAGTGCCCCCGGGACTGGACCCAGCGCGGGACTCCCTAACTCTGGTGTCCTCACTCGCTACTGGCGTCTCCCCCCGGTCATCTTCCTCCTCCTCATCAGTGTCACCCCCCTCCTGGGTTATGGACTGGGCCCCCTCACTCTCGGAGTCCTCCCTACACTGGTGATCCTCCTCCGGGTCTCGAATAAATCCACCCTTTAAATATGCGGAGGGGTAATCTGACAGGTCCCCACCGATCTCTAAGGGTTCCCCCCCCTTGAGGGCCTCATAGAGAAAGAGCTTCCTGCGTGTGTTGCCTACTGGGGGTATCCCTCTCTCCCTGCAGAAATCCACTACTTCCTGCTCCGTGTACTCCATCAGGCAAACCTCCTCGTAGGTCAACCCCATCCTGGCAAGGTACACCCGGGACACACCACCCACAGTGCAACAGGGGGACACAATTTAAAAACACACTTCCAGGAGGAAATCACAATTAAGGAAAAAAACAATAATTCCCCAAAAGCTGAGATCACATTACACGCTCAGTTTGCAGTGCAACCCGCGGTCGCTGTGGTACTGCGCAAACACAAGTCCTATCCCACCGCTGCCACCAATGTTGGAAACGGGTAGCGTGGTGCAGAGCGGGCAGGCCAAACTCCGGAGGAAATGTGCAAAGCATCCACGCAGTACACACAGGCGACACACAAGGCACACTACAAAAAGAGACACTACACCAGTTGAGGTAAAAATAACTTTTGTATTGTCCAAAACCACAAGGTGTCAATAGGCAATCTCTGTACTGCGCCAACTGGCGCTCGGTTAACATTTACAGGGGGGAGGAATTATGTACAGGGCAGGGCCAATCGGGCCCCTGCCGGAATCATTGCGATTTAGGAGATAGTAAAAGTAAGTCCATTCGCTGCAACCTGCAATAAAATGAACTCAGGGCATAACCTTAGGCGTTAGACCGGACCACCTGTAATAAAACACATCATGACCTGACCATATCCCTTAACAACCTGAAGGTCATAGCCATTGACATAGCGCTGTAAAATACGGCATCTCAGCATAGCGCTGTACATAGCAACTCAATAGCCCTCAGAACCTGGCAGATACACCTAGCGCTGCCCGTAGCAAGGCATCAGCGCGCTAATACAGGGCACTTGACATGTTCGCAGGTACATTGGCAGGAAGTCATTAGGCCTACTCTCACTGTCACAGTGCACGCATGGTAGTGCCCACAGTCTTTGCCTCTGACGCTGCCGGTACGCTGCTGGCGCCACTGCCCAGTCACCAGGGGCCTCTACATTCACAAGGATCCCCACACGTGGTGTCGGTGGTGAGTAATTAAACCTGGGGCCGGTGCGAGCCCCACTCCGGGGCTAGGGAAGGGAGAAACAGGCCCCAAAATATCGCTGTGGGAGCCCTCACTCTGGGGAAGGGCTTCACCACCATGTGGCTGGCTCGTTGCAGCTGCCCGCTGTCAGGTGGGGTAGCTGTGCAGGCTCCTGGCACCAGGGGCGGGCACCGGCAATGTACCCCGTTGCCCCCCTCCTCCACTACCAGTTCCACACGACGCAGGGGGCGGGCACCGAAAATGTGCCCCGCTACACCCCCCCAACCTTCCACACGCTGAGCCCCACTCACCAGCTCCCTGAAGGGCTCCTGCTGTCTTCACCCGGCGGTGGGGCAGGCGCGGACAATGCGCCTCGGGCCCCTAACCGTCCGCCTCTTCGCTACAAACGCGGGGCTCTCTTCAGCGTGGGAGAGCTCCGACCACATCAGCGCTTCTTCCCTCTTCCCCCAGGCCCCCTCCTGGGAACCGGGGCGGCAACACGGAGCCCGCAAGGCTCCAGACGACCTCGGCCGCACCGGGGGCTCTCCTCAGTGCACGGAGAGACCCCCGGGCCACAGCTCCTCTTCTCGCCGGCCCCTCGTCCTTCTTCTCGGGCCTAATCCCGACGGCCAATCCCGTCGCGGCTTCCAGGGGGCGCGGCCACTGACACGGCCGGCGCCCGGTTGCCGGGCAACGCTGGCTCGCGCGTCACAGGCCCAGCACGGCCTTCGCTGAAGCCGCTGCGGCCCTCCCTTGGCCTCAGGGGCCGCGGCGGCATACCGGGGCACAGCGCTTCCCCTCCTTGGTGGACACCGGCGGCGGTGATCCGGTCAGTTTCTTCTTGCTGGGGCAATACGGGGTAGGCTCCCGTTTCTTAATTCAGCGCCAATACGGGGTAGGCTCCCGTGGTCTAACTACACACACCGCGTGGCGGCACACACACGGGGTAGGCTCCCGATGTTGTGAATAAGCGCCGAGGCAGCTGGCACTCGCGCCGACGGCCGGTATCACGCGGGGTGGGCTCCCGCTGGCGTCTATGTACCATCCATATGGCGACAGCACAGGGGAGTGGACTGACAGCGGCCCCCAGCAGAATACAGTCACTTCAGATGTAGCGCTCACCAAATCTAGCGCTCTCCTTCCAGGGGCAGCTTGTAAATAGCGCTCTCCTTTGTAAATAGCGCTCTCCTTCCAGGGGCAGCTTGGAAATAGCGCTCTCTGGTTCCTGTCCCTTGTTTGAGGGTTTCTTGAGGGGGGAAATTGCGTTGGTGGCTGAAGGCGGACTAATTAGTCTCTGCCTGTCGTCCCTGGATCCTCCTCTCGCCGGGCCAGATCAGTGGGTAGTTCAGGATCCCTCACTCACTTGAAAGGCAGCACCTAAGCCCTGTCACTTTCAGAGGCATAGGTCCCTGACTAATCCTACCGCCTAAAACTCCTGCGAGGGCTTCTCCAGGTCTGCGTTGCCACAACTATATCTTTCCCTCGCCCTGTGGACAGTAGGGGGGGGTAGGTAGGCTCAGGGCCCAGCACACAGGCCTATGTGGCGGTAACCCCTGGCAGCAGGTCCCCTCTCTACCTGGTCCACCCTCTGACTGACTGCATGGCAACCCAGCTCCGCCCTTTAGACGCCCCTCACCCTACCTTCCAGACAGTGCCAGAAGCTTCTAGAAGCGTCTGGGGAAACTGGCTCTAACTGGCCTAGGGGGAGGGGTAGAGCACCCTGGGTGCCAGGCTTCCCTCCAAAAGCTGGGGCTGCTGGGAAATAACGCCTAGACTGTCAACCTAGCTCAGTCAAACGGCGCAACCACACAGCTTTGGCATCCATTTTAAGTTATATTTTTAAAATGGGGAAACTCAGTCTGCACACATTCATACAGCATTCATATATCATTTAGTTTCCCCGAAAAGCGAAAAATTTCGGGAAAAAGGGCCAAGTCCAACACCTTTCTTGACTCAAAATCATGTACAATGTCACGAACCTGAGAGGTTTACACACATAAATACCTATATAATGTGCCCTGTTGAAAAATACCAGTATGTCCTTAAGAGTAGCCTGTTCCAGATTTGTGAATGTGAGATTTACAGGGGAAAAGGGTAGGAGGCCCGTGAAAATGCATACCAGTGAGTGGGCCCCTTCCTTTCCTGCTGCAATAAAAAGAGAAAAGAGACAAAAAGCATAATATTAGTAACCTATCTACAAGTAGAATAACATGAAAATGCAGTAATACACAGAAAGAAAAGGAAAGAAAAGAAAAGAAAATTAGGGCGACCTAATAAGACAAGCATATATAATGCATTAGTTTCTTTAAAAGGTTTCATTCACAGCCATTATACTACAGGAGAAAAAAGGGGGGGGAGGAGGAGCAGCTTAATGGTATTACTCCTCTTTCAAATGAACTGCCAGTTCTTCATCAGAATTCAAACCTCCTGGATACTTTGTTTGGAACTCCACAATTAGTTTAGACTCTCTATGTCTGAGTTTCAATCAATCAATCAATCAATCAGTTCATTAGCAAAGCGCACTACTTACCCGTGAGGGTTTCAAGGCGCTGAGGTGGGGGCGGAGGGTGGTGCTGCTGCTACTGGTCGAAGAGCCAGGTCTTGAGTCGTATCCTGAAGGTCAGCAGGTCTTCGGTTTGTCGAAGGTTGAGGGGGAGGGTGTTCCAGGTCTTGGCGGGGCGGTGGGAGAAGAACCTGCCTCCGGATGTGGTTCTACGGATGCGCGGGACCGTGGCCAGGGTGTGGTCAGCCGAGCGGAGTTTCCTGTTGTGTACGTAGAAGGAGAGTCGGCTGTTGAGATAGGATGGGCCGGTTTCGTAGAGTGCCTTGTGTGCGTGGACCAAGAGCTTGAAGGAGATTCTTCTGTCGACGGGGAGCCTGTGCATGTTCTTCAGGTGGGAGGTGATGTGGTCGGGGCGCGGGATGTCGAGGATCATGCGTGCAGAGGCGTTCTGGATTCTTTGCAGTCTGTTGATGAGCTTGGACGAGGCTCCAGCGTAGAGGGCATTTCTGTAGTCGAGTCTGCTGCTGACTAGGGCCTGGGTGACTGTTTTCCTCGTGTTTGTCGGGATCCATCTGTAGATCTTGCGGAGGGTGTTGAAGCAGGTGGAGGAGACTGCGTTGACTTGTTTGGTCATGGTGAGTTCCGAGTTGAGGATGACTCCCAGGTTGCGTGCGTGGTTGGTAGGAGCCGGGGGTGTCCCCAGTGATGTGGGCCACCAGGAGTCGTCCCATGCTGAGGGGTTGGGCCTGAGGATGAGGATCTCCATCTTGTCTGAGTTCAGCTGAAGTCGGCTTTCTTTCATCCAGTCGGCGACGGCCTTCATTCCCTGGTGGAGGTTGGATTTGGCGGTGAGGGGGTCCTTGGTGAGGGAGAGGATCAGCTGCATGTCGTCGGCGTAGGAGTTTATGTTGAGGTCGTGCCATCGGGCGATGCGTGCTAGTGGTGCCATGTAGATGTTGAACAGCGTCGGGCTGAGGGAGGATCCCTGCGGGACGCCGCAGATGATCTCGGAGGCTTCGGACCGGAACGGGGGGAGGCGGACTCTCTGAGTTCTGCCGGAGAGGAAGGAGGTGGTCCGAGCCGGGGCCTTGTCTCGGACTCCTGCGTCGTGGAGGCACGTGCGTAGTGTGCGGTGGCAGACGGTGTCTAGGCGGCGGAGAGATCCAGGAGGATGAGGGCTGCCGACTTGCCTTTGTCTAGCAGGATCCTGATGTCGTCTGTGGCGGCGATGAGGGCGGTCTCGGTGCTGTGGTTGCTGCGGAATCCTGATTGGGAGGGGTCCAGGATGCTGTTGTCTTCGAGGTGACGGGAGAGCTGGATGTTAACTATCTTCTCGATGACCTTTGCTGGGAACGGAAGCAGGGAGATGGGCCGGTTTCAGATTCCTGTTCCCTCCCCTGGGATTCCTGACCACTTGTTCTACGATCAAAAAACTTAATAGGGCAGCATTAGAGAAGTGTTCGTTATAAAAATGTCGTGCCACAGGATATTTTTCATCATTGTTAGTGATCGCTCTACTGTGATCCAGGATACGTTTTTTAGCCATGCATGTGGTACTGCCAATATACCAAAGCCCACAGGGACATACAATGGCATAAATCACAAATGTAGAGCTACATGTGAGAAACTGAACAATCTCTCTACTGACTCTATTGTATGTCACCTTTTTTGCAGAACTTACTGTTTCTGCAGGCCTTGCAATGGCCACAGGGGAAAAAAACACTCAGCCAATGTTCGTATCTATCAGGCTGTACAGTAATGTCACTACGGACCAATAGATCTCTGATATTTCTACCCCGTCTGTAAGTGATCCTTGGCCTGTCTGGAAGAATGGAGCCTATGATTTATCATTTTTGAAAATATCCCATTTTTTGGTCAGAATATGTTTGATATTAGCAGAGTATGAATTATACGTCATGATTATTCTGGTCTCATTCTCAGCATTAACGTCCGATTCAGTGATGGTGTCAGAGATGGTTTGAATTCTTGTGACACCATCAGCTCTTTCTTTGGCCCTGCGTAATACCCAATTGGGATAACCACTGATCTAGAAGCGTTCCATCATGATCTTACTTTCTACCTGGAATGATTCTTCAGAGTTACAGATTCTCTTAGCCCTCAAGAGTTCCCCATAGGGAATGCTCCACTTGAGAGCCTCTGGGTGACTGCTGAGGGCATGCAGAATGCTGTTACCAGCAGTAGACTTTCTGAAGAGAGTGGTTGTAATCACTTTGTTGCTAATGCTGAGACCTACATTGAGGTACTCCGCTCTCATACTACTGATACTTGCAGAGAGAATGATGTTATATTCATTTGTATTGAGAAGATCAATACATTCTCTGGCCTCCTGCTCGGTGCCCCTCCAGATGATAAACAGATCATCTATGTATGTCATCCAGGTCATGACATGTTCAAGATATCTGGTATAATTGGGATTTGCAAATAGCTCCTGCTCCCAGCATCCCATAAAGAGATTCGCAAAGCTGGGAGCGAAGCACGAACCCATCGCTGTACCCGTAACCTGTCTGTACACAGCCCCATTGAACAGAAAGATGTTGTTGGTCAGACAGAATGTTATCATGTCAAGTATCATCTGACTATGTTCCTGGTATCTAACCTGTCTGCTCTTGAGATAGTAGCTGCAAGCATTCAGTCCCTGTGTATGATCAATAATCGTATACAGGGAATGTACATCGAGCATGATGAGGAGTGAATCATCCACCAAATGAACATCCTGAAGTTTATTCAGGAAGTCTTTGGGGTCCCTGATGTAACTGGGTAACATGGTCACATATTCTCTCAAAAAATGATCCACGTATTTCGAAATATGCTCCGCTACACTTCCTTTAGATGACACTATGGGGCGCCCTAGTGGATTAATGGGCTCTTTGTGTAATTTGGGTAACAGATAAAGCACTGGGAGCACCGGATGATCCTTTTAAAGATAGCAGTACTCCTCCCACTACAAAATACCTTTGTCTCTCCATATGGTACGCTTGTCCCATATCTCAGTGATACTGTTGTTATAAGTTTCCATATCAATAGGAAGATAGTATTTAGTATCTTCAAGTTGTCTCATGGCCTCAGAAATATAGTGATCTCTATCCAGGAGGACAACATTGCCACCTTTGTCCGCTGGACGGATGACAATGTTGGCATCTTTGGTGAGAGATTCCAATGTACATTTTTGTTGGTAATTAAGATTGTTACTAGACCTATTGTTCTTATTGTTCTTATATCTATAAGAACAAAGAGCCTTGCCAACAGTATCATGAAAAGTATCTATGTTGTCATGCGGTAGATTAGGTAGAAAGGTCGATTTGGTTCTAAACATAGTACCTGCAGCAGCATCAGAAATAAGATCAAGAACCTCAAGAGTTTTTGTATTACTCAGTTCAGTGCTAGTCCCTTCGTTGTCCTGTTCCAGTTGGACCATGGTAATCAGTGTATCAATATCACTTATATTGATATTGTCCTGGTATAACGAGGTCACTGTTTTGGATTTCCTATTGTCCACTAGCCTTTTCAATCTATACCATTTTTTAAATTTGAGCTTTCTCACAAACTTAAATAAATCAATCCTAGTATCCGCATAGTTAAAACGATATGAAGGGCAGAAAGAGAGTCCTAAACAAAGTGTAGATTTCTCAGTGTCATTCATTAGTCTTTTTGAAAGTTTAATCACCGTTTTATTGATCATTTCTTTATCCATTAGAATGGCTTCCTGGTGCGGGTTTTGTTGCTTCCCATCCCGCCTCGTCCTCTTTTGCCAACATTGGTTGATTCGTTTACGTCTGTTACGACGTTTCCTCGACCTCTCTGTCCTCGTGTCTTCGGTACTGGCGTGTCCCTCGTCGTTACTCGTCCCCGACGCATGTGTCGGTACTCGTCTAAAAAAGTAATGGGACGTGAATTACGTTCTTCGCTGGGAGCATTTTCAACCGAAACATCAGATTCAGTCTTGCTAGTTGTAGAGACCGCTGATGTATAGTTCTCCTCATTATCTTCAGTGACTGTCTCGGGTTCACTTTGTTGTGATTATACATGGTCATACTTGCGACTAAACGTTACAATTCTGCCGTTATCATAGTCTCCATAGTCTCTATTAAGTTTTCTTTGCTTGCGAGCTTTAATATCCTCCTCATACTTTTTTAGATGTTCCTTCATTGATGTAAGTGCCTTATCCAGGACTTCCATACTCTTTGTGAGATCTTCCATGATATCCTGGATTTGTTTCAATAAAGCACGTGGATTGACAGAGATGCATTTTACGAGTATTTCTAGCATTCTTCTAGAACTTTGCGATGAGTTCTGGGACCACTCTTCCAGCATCTGAGGGTTAGGGGTCTCATATGTCGGGGTAGTAAAAATCCATAGGCCCCTAGGTGCCATTCCTTGATCCACATAATGTTGAAGTAAGATGCCTTCCCACCACTTGGAGGTTTCATTTCTTCTCAACTTTTCAAGTTTGCAAAGCTTTTCTTCCAATGGTTGCGTTTGAGAAATTTTAGTTTCCGCCGTTCTCACTGATTTCGGTTTTCTTGCAAACATAGCGCTTGCCACCACCCTTCTTTCCTCCTCTTCCGCCATGTGCACACCACCTACGTGGTTATTATCAATTATGTCGGAGTCCGAGTTACTCCTGAAAATGTCAGGTTCTCCTTGCCATACACGAACGCTCAAAAGCAATGCTCTTGAGCTTTTATGTAGTTGCAACCGTCTATGTGAGTGACTTTACTGTGCAAATTACCCCATCCACATAAAGGGGTGCGCAGAGCATATAGCGTCTTACAGAGGGGCCAGCGGGTACGCGTCGTCGCTTCCCTGAGAATACAGGAATGAACACCGAGAGAACGCCGGGCAGCTCACCTCCCACAACCCAAAGGGCGAACAGCGTGCATGCAGGCTTACCTCCGATAAGTTCAGTTCGTCACTTCACACAGACTTGCCCGTTCCACTACCGCTGGTAACGTGTGGCCGGTCCAGTTAGCAATCTCGATTCATAATCCATACAACTTTATGCTCCTTCTGACTGCCAGGGACCCGTGAGGTAGTGGCGCACGCACCGGCGGAGCGCGCCGGTAATTCAATCAAAAAAATCCTCAACGTATGTGCGCTCTCAGGAGCACAGTAGAGCGATCACTAACAATGATGAAAAATATCCTGTTGCACGACATTTTTATAACGAACACTTCTATAATGCTGCCCTATTAAGTTTTTTGATCTTAGAACAAGTGGTCAGGAATCCCAGGGGAGGGAACAGGAATCTGAAACTCAGACAGAGTGTGGAGTTCCAAACAAAGTATCCAGGAGGTTTGAATTCTGATGAAGAACTGGCAGTTCATTTGAAAGAGGAGTAATACCGTTAAGCTGCTCCTCCTCCTCCCCCCACCCTTTTTTTCCTGTAGTATAATGGCTGTGAATATAACCTTTTCAATAAACTTTTTCAACAAACTAATGCATTATATATGCTTGTCTTATTAGGTCGCCCTAATTTTCTTTTCTTTTCTTTTCTTTCCTTTTCTTTCTGTGTATTACTGCATTTTCATGTTATTCTACTTGTAGATAGGTTACTAATATTATGCTTTTTGTCTCTTTTCTCTTTTTATTGCAGGAGGAAAGGAAGGGGCCCACTCACTGGTATGCACTTTCACGGGCCTCCTACCCTTTTCCCCTGTAAATCTCACAGTCACGAATCTGGAACAGGCTACTCTTAAGGACATACTGGTATTTTTCAACAGGGCACATTATATAGGTATTTGTGTGTGTAAACCTCTCAGGTTGGTGACATTGTACATGATTTTGAGTCAAGAAAGGGATTACTGGGCACTGGCCCATTCATTGGTTATTTTGTCATATTTTAGATTTAGATTTTCAATCTAGTGAGCTGTCAGGCACACTTGTGCTTTACTACATATTATGTTTTTCCTTCCTTGTATGGTGAACTGTTGATTTACACATGTGCACTTTTACAGGATGAATTACTATATCATTTTGGATTTTATCATTATATTTGTAATATTGTGCAGCAAATTACCCTTCTCGCAGTTGGGATTATATTGTGACAGTCGCGTTTGGCTATTTTTGCAATATGACATTGCAGAGACACGAGTCTTTGATGTACATTGAATGACCTATTATTTAGCGTTATTTCAATATGCATGTTGTTTGCACCAGCAAGCAGAAAGATTTTCTTACATACTTCAAGCGCAAGCTGCCAATGTTTTGAATTGATAAAGTTTTTGCATTGGATTATCCTGTATGTGCACAAAAAGTATTTTAACCTGGTATTTGCCAATGGTGAGATGGGTCCTGCGGTTATTAAGTCAGAGATTTATCACAAAGAGAGATACCCATGAATTTGGGATATAGGAACTGACATCTACATGCATTATGTATTATGTATTTTGTGTTGCGTATTTTACCCATTACAAGATGGCCGCCATGTGTGTTTACCTGTCTAAGTCCCTTGTTTATGTTCATGACACATCGTATGCTTTTTTCCAACAAAAAAGACCCAATCTATTTCGTACAGGACTACTTTGAACACTATGTAAAGAAGGAATAGAGAGGTATCAAATTAACCTCTTCAGAACCACCCCCAATTATCTAGACTTGTAAGGTGGATTCCCAATTTACCAGAGTCTGTACTGATTTATAAACATTTTTGCAAGAACCCTAGACCAATGCAGCAGTCACTATGTTCAGAAAAAATCAATATGTGAAAAAAACAGTTTAATCACAGGGATGTACAACCCACACCGTGAATATCAGTGAGAAAAAAGTGCAGAGCAAAGTAGCACCTCACGTGCGCAACACCATAGCGGGCTGACACTGGTTAGATCATCACCAGTACTGCCACGTTTCTCATCATAGGTTGCTACCTTGCTCAAAAGAAAACTGGGTAACTCAACCAGGCTGAAAATATGTGAACATCACACACCATAGACCTGAATTAAAATTGATAAAGAACCATGGCCACCATAATTTTATTCTTAGCTCATGGGTCAATTCAAAGATAAAAAGTGCTGTATTTTAACAGACAGGAAGCCAGTAAGCCGACATATTTCATTGCCTTACTCTTACGGCAATTTCTTCAGGGCAACAGGACTTCATTCACCTTATCAGCACACTTGCAATGAACTATTTGTGACTGCAAGACACAGAAGAAAAGGGTTCTTACCGTTATATACTGAGCGCCAAAACAGAATCTCTCATGATCCAAACTCTTTCAAAAATACATGTATTAAAAATTAACCACATGGGTTATCTTTACCCGTTGTCAGCCAAGGTTTTTCATACCAGCTCGACAGCGTGTCAAACAGGCACTGTGAATTTTGCAGTAATCCTGTATTTCGCAAGCCCTCTTATACTGTGGGCATTCTGTGGAAAAATTAACTTAAATCAGAAACCAATCTTTCAACAAACGAGTTTCAAAGAGAGTCTAACACATCGTCTGTGTTCATCAGTTATAGAAGCTTAGAGATATTTAAGTCCATCTCGACTTTATATCCCTTGTCTATCTAGGAATGTAATCATACTGATTCCGCTATCTGGCAACGTCCAAGAACATCTTATCAGACAATGTAACCCAAAGCAATATTCTGCACAGGATCACTGGCCATAGCTTACACCTCGGTACACAATCGCCGTAAATAAAAAAGCACTCATTCCTGCATCGCTCCCCACCCATACATCTCACCGCAAAATGATCGCGTCCCGAGCTTCGTCTCAGCCGCATCGGGATCCCTGCGCGGCCATCTGATATACACGCCGGTTACTGCGTGACCTACGCTGGTTTCTACACAGTCACGTGATATATCGAGTAAAACGGAGCGCCATCTTAGAAATGAGCAAATCTTCAATCTCTTCCCTTAGGGACCCGAGCAAAGGGGTTCTTAATCCCTAAAATATGTACAATCTGTAGACAGCGGTGAGGCAATTTCAATGTATATAATAATGTACATCCGTCGTCGTTTGGATGATAACATTAATTGCCCCAAACATCGTATGCTTTGCCTGACAACCTGTGCACTTTTCACGTGATCAAGGCTTTGCAGTAAGCCGAAACGCATTGTGGTGGAATAAACATCTTGTGGACATTCTATGGTCTCGGAGTCCGAGCGCACATACGTTGAGGATTTTGTCGATTTTATATATATATATATATATATATATATATGTCCTTCTACCTGTGAGCAAGGCCGGATGAGGCCGAAACGTTAGGAGCAGGAAGGAATCTGCTGTGCCAGACGATGAATAAACGCCGATGTTTTGCCAGCAATGGGCCTCTTGTGTGTGTTTTTCGTGTTGGAGATTGATGGGCTGCTCTGTGCCCATTGTGAAGAGGCCGCCCTGAAGGGTTGGGGGCTCCAGTAACGAGAGACTTGGTTTTTGGATTTAAAATGAGGAGCATGACCCACTCACGCGCCCCTGCCTATTGAGGAGATACCAATTTGGTAAATAGGGCACGCGTGCTGGAAGGGATTCGAGGTGAATTATTTTCATCATTGATCGTGCTGGCTGGATTTCATGTTTTTTTACGTCCTACGAACAATGTACAGCAATGCGCAATGAGAACATCAACTCACCTGACTTTGAAAATTATTTCCATTTATGAGTGACACCGCCATGCAGGTACTGACTTCATTATTGTGAACAGCATTGTGGATTTCCAGTGTTACATCTATTTACTGGCGGTGCACTATGGGACTTGTATTCTTTATTTAGTCACGTGGGTAACTTGAATTTAACAAGCGCACAGCAGACTGCAATTAGCATTTGAATTTTGTCCTTCTAACTGTGAGCAAGGCCGGATGAGGCCGAAACGTTAGGAGCAGGAAGGAATCTGCTGGGCCAGACGATGAATAAACGCCGATGTTTTGCCAGCAATGGGCCTCTTGTGTGTGTTTTTCGTGTTGGAGATTGATGGGCTGCTCCGCGCCCATTGTGAAATGGCCGCCCTGAACGGTTGGGGGCTCCAGTAACGAGAGACTTGGTTTTTGGATTTAAAATGAGGAGCATGACCCACTCACGCGCCCCTGCCTATTGAGGAGATGCCAATTTGGTAAATAGGGCACGCGTGCTGGAAGGGATTCGAGGTGAATTATTTTCATCATTGATCGTGCTGGCTGGATTTCATGTTTTTTTACGTCCTACGAACAATGTACAGCAATGCGCAATGAGAACATCAACTCACCTGACTTTGAAAATTATTTCCATTTATGAGTGACACCGCCATGCAGGTACTGACTTCATTATTGTGAACAGCATTGTGGATTTCCAGTGTTACATCTATTTACTGGCGGTGCACTATGGGACTTGTATTCTTTATTTAGTCACGTGGGTAACTTGAATTTAACAAGCGCACAGCAGACTGCAATTAGCATTTGAATTTTGTCCTTCTACCTGTGAGCAAGGCCGGATGAGGCCGAAACGTTAGGAGCAGGAAGGAATCTGCTGTGCCAGACGATGAATAAACGCCGATGTTTTGCCAGCAATGGGCCTCTTGTGTGTGTTTTTCGTGTTGGAGATTGATGGGCTGCTCCGTGCCCATTGTGAAGAGGCTGCCCTGAAGGGTAATTTAAAAAAGATAATTAGATTTAATATAGATTTTAACAAATATAACAAATACACTTAATTAAAAAAAGTTAAGCACACATATATAATAAATTTATATATATATTTATTTAAAACAATTAATAAACTAATAATTTTGATTTATTTAATACATTTACAATTATATATAAGTGTCTTTGCAAAATAAGTTCATGCCTCAAATGGAGTAAATTCCAGGTAGGGCTGGGTGGCAAATATATCCCCCATTTACTTCGAGGACACTTTCCATCATGCTTCGGCAGTTGTTCTTTCTATTTATCTGCATTAATTATATATATCTACATATATTACCTACTGGGGGTCGCAAGTAGGTAGTTATAGTTACGAACTTGTTTCTATCCAAAAAGCATTTTTTCTTTTGCCAATATCTGTGGTGCAGTTTGACAAATCTTTGCGAAATTTTCAAAACTAATGTGGCACTTCGGTCACCTCCTGTCTTGAAAGTTTCGGGGTGATTCGTCAAGCAGGGGCCGAGAAAAAAGGGGGGTCCCAAACGCTTTTTCTCCATGTTCATTTCAATAGGAAATTTTAGACAAGGCTACAGCCCAAATTGCTGAACGGAATTACACAAAATTTGTCAAAAAGGTAGCTCTTGGTTCAGAAAGCAACCTTTTTTTTTAAATGGTGTATATCCATTCAGGAGTTCCTGAGAAATTCATATATTTAAAAATATTAGTATCTAGTGATCGCGGTGGATCCGCAAACCCTCCTGATCTTGAGCTTGACTCTGATTGGCTGCTAACACTTTAAACCAGGAAGTGTTGGCAGCCATCTTGTGACTCGGTTGAACCGATTCACAAGAAAAACGGTAAAAAAACAAGAAAAGGGGTCAGGGTAGAAATACCTTGACCCCCTAGGCCTACTCAGGGGGTCTCACAGGGACCCCGAGGGCCCCAAAAAGCTTTTTTTTTTTAAAAACAATTCCGCGGGATTCGTGTTGGGTCTGCGAATCCTGCCGAATTTTATTTTTTAAATGAAGCCGGGTTGGCCAGGTCCCCGGGGGCATTGCTATAATGTGATGCAGGGGCCCAGTGGGTCCCCTGATTTTTGGGGACCACCACCTTTCCCAGGGCAAATTTAATGATATGCGGGAGGCACATAGCCCCTGCAACCCCTGGGGACCATCACCTTCCTGGTGCATTTTTCAATTATGGATGGGGAGGATTTGCGGACCCCCAAAGTCCCGGGGACCGCACACTCCCCGGGGATTACATTTTTTAAATGAAGTGTAGGGGGGCTCCTGACTCTCCACACTGCCACTGGGACCACCACATCCCCGGGGCTTCATTCATTCATTCATTAAAATAAGTGGGTCCGCAGCGGGCCGGCTCCAGCAATGTCCCGTGGTGCCCACCCCCGGGACATTGCAGTTTCCCATGGCAAACATCCGCTTCGTATATGGAAGCGAGAGCAAGAAAACTGCTCTCGCTTAAATGAAGCGAAGCAGTATAGCTTTTGGGCAAAGGGAGCTGCATGTCTGTAGCTTCCTTTGCCCAAAAGCAATGCTGGCTCCCGCAGGAGGCGGGGAGCCGGCAGGGACCGCGGGGGCATTGGGGCTCCCACCGCGGTACCCAACATGAAGCCAAGCCCCAGGGGATTGGGTCCCCGGGGCCAAAAACGGCCCATGAGGGGAGCCACTCGGCCCCTCCCTTTTTTTGTTAAGAAAACAAAGCCAGGCCCCGGGGGATGGGGTCCCCGGGGCCAAAATTGTCATCAGGAGGGGGCCCCCTTACAAAATATAAACAAAGGCAAGGCAGGCCCCGGGGGATGGGGTCCCCGGGGCCAAAAACATCCCGGGAGGGGCCTGCTCGGCCCCCTTCCATTTTTAATTTAAAAAAAATTGGCCTCAGGAGGGGGGGCCCCTCCAAAATATAAAAAGAAAGAAGGCAAGGCAGGCCACGGGGGATGGGGTCCCCGGGGGTAAAAATTTGTCTCAGGAGGGGGCCCCTGTCAAAAATATTTTTAAAAAAGGCAAGGCATGCCCCGGGGGATGGGGTCCCCGGGAGCCAAAAGTGGCTCAGGGAAAGGGGGCCATGCAGCACCCCTTTCATAAAGAGAGGATTTGCCAGGCCCCGGTGGATGGGGATCCCCAGAGCCAAAATCGGCCTGGTTATGGGGGGGCCACGCGGCCCCCCTCCCCTTTCCATAAAATACATAAACAAAGGCATAGCCCCGTGGGGTGGAGTCCCTGGGGCCGTAATTATATATATTTATATATTTTTTAATTGCTCAGGCCCATGGAGTAGTCTGAGGGGCCCAAAAGGGTCAAGGGAAGGAAGCCACACAGCCCCCTTCCTAAAATAAAAAATAAAAAAAGAAACCGGCAACTCACCAGAGGCCCTGCCCCCTCCCTACACCACTCTGCAAGCAATGCCTCCTTGCGTGCTCTGTGTTGGGGGATGAAATCCCCTTCACTTATGAGGGTCCTTAGGGGCCAACTAGCACATCAGATACCTCCAGTAAGCCCCACACAGTGGGATTGCTGAGAGGTGGTAGTAGGCCATGCCCCTTTTTACACCACTCTGCAAACACGCCTCTCGGTACACTGCTGGTGGGGCGATGAGGTCCCTTTGTGTCCTGAGGACCTCAGGACTAAAGTGGACTTCATGCCCCCAGCAGCAGTGTGCCAGGAGGCGCGTTTACTGAGTGGTGTAAAAAGGGGGCGTGGTCTCTGACCACTCTCAAAAATCCAGCTGTGTGGGGCTTACTAGAGGTAACAGGAGGGCTAGTTGGTCCCCAGGGATCCTCAGGAGGCAAGTGGACTTCATCCCCCAACCAAAAGCAGGCTGGGAGGTGCGTTTGCAGAGTGGTGGAGAAAGGGGCGTGGCCTATGTCCACCTCTCAGCAATTCCACTGTGTGGGGCTTACTTGAGGTAACAGGTAGGCTAGTTGGCCTCTAAGGACCCCCAGCAGTGAAGGGGACTTCAATCCCCATCCAAGGGCGCGTCAGGGAGTGTGGTTCCAGAGTAATGGGCAAAGGTGGCGTGGCCTGCTATGAGAACTTGGCAATCCTGCTGTGTGGGACATACTGTAGGTAATAGGAGGGGTAGTTGCCCCCCAAGGATGTCCTTGGGGGACAACTACCCCTCCTGCGAACTCCAGTAAGTCCCACACAGTGGGTTTGCTATGAGGTCTTCGGAGGCCACGCCCCCCCTTTTTCCACCACGCACCTCCTGGCACACTACTGGTTGGGGGATGAGGTCCACTTTACTCCTGAGGGTCTTTGGGGGCCAAGAAGTCCTCCTGGTACCTCCTGTAAGACCTTTCCAGCGGAATTCCTAAGTACTGGTCGGAGGCCCAGCCCCCTTTCTCCACCACTCTACAAACACGACTACTAGTTAAAGAAGCATTTGCAGTGTAATAGGTTTCACATTTGTGAAAGTTAGGGCTATTGGCGCTGTAAATGTAAAAGATTTTTTCTAATGTTTTTTGGAGTGGAGCGGATGTACGTTGTGTGGATAGAAAGTATGTGGTATTTAGTGTGTAGGAATTATGTAGAGTGGAAGTATGTGTTATGGAGAGTAATTATGTGGTATGTTAGTCTGTGCTGTGGAGTGGTAACCTCTGGTTTAGTCTTCCACGTTTCCAAAGAAGCTAAACTATAAACTCAATGAGACAAAAAAAAGAAGGAACCACTGAGGAGCACTTCTGGGCCTAGTCAGAGGTATGGTCAGGGCCACTGGAATGATGTGACTGTCCGGTTGCACCGATTTTCGCATAATTATACATTTCCTGCTGTTGCCACATACTCCATCATCTGCTGCATAATCTACAGATTGGCTTGTTTCTAGCTCAAATGGCTCAAACATTGCCAAAAATGCAGCAACAAGTGTTACAGCGTGGTGGAAGGCCCTTTGCAAACCTGGAATGGTCACCTGTTACTTATTACTAAATGTGGGTGTTAAACTGGTACTAATGATGCGCAATACACTCTTGCTTCTTTCTGCAACTCTCTTGCCTCTTTCTGCACTTCTCTTGCCTTTCTGTACATCTCTTCCGCTTTCTGCACCTCCCTTCTTTCTCCACCTCTTGCTTCTTTCTGCAGCTCTCTTGCTTCTTTCTGCACCCTCCTCCCTCTTTCTGCAGCTCTTTTGACTCTTTCTGCACCTCTCTTGCCTCTTTCTGTACCTCACTTGCCTCTTTCTGTACTTCCCTTGCTTCTTTCTACTCCCCTTTTGCCTCTTTCTGCACCTTTGCTGCTTCTTTCTGCACTTCTCTTGCTTCTTTCTACATCTCTCTTGCTTCTTTCTACACCCTTCTTCCCTCTTTCTGTACCCTTTCCTGCTTTCTGCACCTCTGATGCCTGTTTCTGTACCTCTCTTGCCTCTTTTTGCACTTATCTTCCTTCTTTCTGCACTTCTCTTGCCTCTTTGCATTTGTGTTGCTTCTTTCTGTACTTCTCTTGCCTCTATTTGCACTACTCTTGCTGCTTTATGCACCTATGTTGCTTCTTTCTGTACATCTCTTGCTTCTTTCTGCACTACTCTTGCCTTTCTGTACATCTCTTCCGCTTTCTGCACCTCCCTTCTTTCTCCACCTCTTGCTTCTTTGTGCAGCTCACTTTTGCCTCTTTCTGCACCTCTACTGCTTCGTTCTGCACATCTCTTGCTTCTTTCTGCATCTCTCTTGCGTCTTTCTGCACCCTCTTCCCTCTTTCTGCAGCTCTCTTGACTCTTTCTGCATCTCTCTTGCCTCTTTCTGTACCTCACTTGCCTCTTTCTGTACTTCCCTTGCTTCTTTCTATTCCCCTTTTGCCTCTTTCTGCACCTCTGCTGCTTCTTTCTGCACTTCTTTTGCTTCTTTCTGCATCTCTCTTGTTTTTTCTACACCCTTCTTCCCTCTTTCTGTACCCCTCTTCCCTCTTTCTGCACCTCTGATGCCTGTTTATGTACCTCTCTTGCCTCTTTTTGCACTTATCGTCCTTCTTTCTGCACTTCTCTTGCCTCTCTGCATTTCTGTTGCTTCTTTCTGTACTTCTCTTGCCTCTGTTTGCACTCCTCTTGCCTCTTTATGCACCTCTGTTGCTTCTTTCTGTACATCTCTTGCTTCTTTCTGCACCTCTATTGCTTATTTCTGCACCTCTATTGCTTCTTTCAGCACCCCTCTTGCCTCTTTCTGCAGCTCACTTTCTTCTTTCTGTACCCCTCTTGCCTCTTTCTGCACCTCTTTTGGGGCTATATGTAGGTAGCTAAATACCGGTCGGTAACGGCCGAAAATCGGTAATTTTCCCGTTACCGACCAGTATTTAGCCCTTTCTAAAGTAGGAGGCAGGTTTTAAGGATTCGGTAATTTACCGATTCCTTATTTTAAGGAATCGGTAAAATACCGAATCCTTATTTTAAGGAATTGGTAAAATACCGAATCCTTAAAAGCTATGTAGGAGGCACTCAAGTGAGTGCATTTTTGCATTCAGGATTCGTTATTTACCACCAACTACTAGTTGGCAGTAAATACCGAATACCTTTAAAAAAGCAATAATTTGCTTTTTTCAAGGTGCCATGTGGCAGACATACATGCCCTTAGGGCATTTATGTGTGCCACATGTGCACACATGTACAATTAAGGGGTGCAACAGGGTGTCAATGTGACGCCCTGCTACCCTTGAATATGCTCCCCCTATTACCGATTCGGTATTTACCGAATCGGTAATAGTGAATGGCTTCCCATTCATTCCTATGGGCCTTCAGGCCCATAGGAATGAATGGGAAGGTGATTCCTTATTACCGAATCAGTATTACCGATTCGGTAATAACGAATATTACCGATTCGGTATTTTTTACCGAATTTTTTGCTACATATGAAATACAGATTCCTAAATACCGAATCGGTAAAATTCGGTATTTAGGAATCGCTATTTCATATTTACCTACATCGGGCCCTTGGTTCTTTCTGCACTGCTCTTGCTTCTTTCTGTACCACTCTTGCAAATTTCTGCACCCCACTTGCCTCTTTCTGCACACGTCTTCCGCTTTCTGCACCTCCCTTCTTTCTGCACCCATCTTGCTTCTTTCTGCACCTCTCTTGCTTCTTTCTTCTGCACCCTCTTCCCTCTTTCTGCAGCTCTCTTGCCTCTTTCTGTACCACACTTGCCTCTTTCTGTACCCCTTTTGCCTCTTTCTGCACCTCTGCTGCTTCTTTCTGCATCTCTCTTGCTTCTTTCTGCACCCTTCTTCCCTTTTCCTGTACCCCTCTTCCCTCTTTCTGCACCTCTGTTGCCTCTTTCTGTACCTCTCTTGACTCTTTGTGCACTTATCTTCCTTCTTTCTGCACTTCTCTTGCCTCTCTACATGTGTTGCTTCTTTCTGCACTTCTCTTGCTTCTTTGTCCACCTCTATTGCTTCTTTCAGCACCCCTCTTGCATCTTTCTGCATCTCACTTACCTCTTTCTGCACCTCACTTGCTTCTTTCTGTACCCCTGTTCCCTCTTTCTGCACCTCTCTTATCTCTTTCTGCACTTCTCTTGCCTCTTTCTGCACCTCTGTTGGATCTCTCTGTACTTCTTTTGCTTCTTTCTGCACCCCTCTTGCCTCTTTCTGCACACTTCTTCCTTCTTTGTGCACCTCCCTTGCCTCTTTCTGCACCTCTCTTGCCTCTTTTTGCACCCCTGTTCCCTCTTTCTGCACCTCTCTTGCCTATGTCTGCACTTCTCTTGCCCCTCTTTCTGCACCTCTGTTGGTTCTCTCTGCACTTATTTTGCTTCATTTTGCATCCCTCTTGCCTCTTTCTGCACCCTTCTTCCTTCTTTGAGCACCTCCCTTGCATTTCTCTCTCTGCACCTCTCTTGCCTCTTTTTGTACCTCTCATGCCTCTTCCTACAGTTCTCTTGCATCTTTCTGCACCTCTTTTGCTTCTTTCTGCACCTCTCGTGCCTTTCTGCACCCATCTTGCCTATTTCTGTACCTCTGTTGGTTCTTTCTGCACTGCTCTTGCTTCTTTCTGCACCTTTCTTGCAAATTTCTGCACCCCTCTTGCCTCTTTCTGCACCTCTCTTGCCTCTGTCTGCACTCCTGTTCCGTCTTGCTGCACCTCCTTTGCCTGTTTCTGCAACGTTCTTGCCTCTTTCTGCAGTTCTCTTGCCTCTGTCTGCACCTCTGTTGCTTCTTTCTGCACTTCTCTTGCCTCTTCCTGTACCCCTCTAGCCTCTTTCTGCACCTGTGTTGCTTCCTTCTGCATTTCTCTTGCTTCTTTCTGTATCTCTCTCGCTTCTTTCTGCACCCCTCTTGCCTCTCTCTGCACCCCTCTTCCCTCAATCTGCAGCTCTCTTGCCTTTCTGCAGCTCTCTTGCCTCTTTCTGCACTTCTCTTGTCTCTTTCTTCCTGCACCTCTGTTGCTTCTTTCCACACCTCTGTTGCTTCTTTCTGCACCCTTGTTGCCTCTTTCTGTACTCGTCTCTCCTCTTTCTGCACCTTTCTTGCCTCTTTCTGCACCCTTCTTGCCTCTTGTGCACCTCTGTGGCTTCTTTCTGCACCTCTATTGCTTCTTTCTGCACCCCTCTTGCCTCTTTCTGCACCCTTCTTCCCTTTTTCTGAACCTCTATTACCCCTTTCTGCACCTCTCTTTCCGCTTATTTATCAAGTCTGCTCCCAAATTTTAAGTGCTTGGGAGGTGAATCAAGTGTATGTTAATCTCATAAGTGCGGCAGATGCATCTGTCAACAATTGGTCGACACTGCGATGGTTAAAAAAGGCCCTTTTATTCTCCTGAGGCTCAGGCTGCTCGGCAGAGTTTCCCGAGCAGCCTGAGTTCTTTTTTTTGTAAGGACGATCAGCGCGTAAGGTGCACCAACATCATAAACTAGAGTGAAAGTAAAACAAGAAAAAGGGCTAGCTTCCCTTTCACTGAACCAGTGATCTATGGGGGGTGATGTCAGCCCCCGAGCACTGATTCATATGGGAGCAGTATTGTTGTAAAGGGGAGAATCTCCCCTTTAAAAAGGTATCTCTGGTCAGTGGATTCCTGTGTGGGGATCGCCACAGGGGAACAATTCCCACACATGGATCCAACCACCAGGGGTGGAGGAACAGCCCCTTTGCAAGGGTTTGGGCTCCCCCCCCAGTAAATTTGCATAGCACAGTCTTTCTGTCCCACCCTGGGGACAGATAGGGGCTATTGCCCAGTAGACGCCAGGGAT
This sequence comes from Triturus cristatus, assembly GCF_964204655.1. NCBI lineage: Eukaryota > Metazoa > Chordata > Amphibia > Caudata > Salamandridae > Triturus > Triturus cristatus. The sequence continues at coordinate 59,084,025 of NC_140579.1, forward strand.
TTCTTGTATATACATTTACAAATATAGAGGTGTGGCTGCCCCCCAGGGCATAGTCATGCCCCCACCCCAAAATAACAGGTGTAATCTTTCTTCCCCTCGGGGAGCAGAACGCCCACTGGACACCATGGAATTCTTATATATACATTTAAAACAATTGGGCTGGGGCTGCCCACAAGGGTATGGCCATACCCCCACATTAATACACATGGAGCAGTCTTTCTGCCCTCCAGGGAGGTAGATGGGGTGATTACCCCAAATCCACCACTCTGGGGTGCAGAAAGGCCCCTGGACACCAGGGTTTATATTTTTTTAAATAAACATAAGGGTGGTGGTAGCCCACAAAGGCATGACCATTCCCCACCCCAGAAAAGACACAGATAGTCTTTATGCCCCACTGGATGGTGGAATGAGATGATTATCCTCAATCTATTTCACAGGGGGGGGGGGCAGATAGCCCATTAGGCACCATGGAAAAAAGATACGGGTGGGGGATACCCACCATAGGCTTGCAATTTCCGGCACCCACAAAAAGAGCTCCACAGTCTTTATGCCCCTCCATAGGAGATGTATTTGACCAATTACCTCCATTTTGCTTCTCATTGGGACAGAAAGCCCACTAAACATGATGGACACCATTTATGCAGTATTGCTTTAGGGGAGGGGTACCTTCGGGCATGGGCATATGCTTTTCCCACCCCAGGGCCCCCAGTAGTCTTTCTGCCCCCACAGGGAATAAAATGGGGAATTACCTCTGATCTGCCCCACCAAGGGGCAGAAAGCCCACTAGTGGTGGGGCTGCCCACCATGGGCATGGCCATGTGCCCACCCCAAACACAAAGCAGGTAGACTTTCTGCTCTCTTAAGGGCAGATGGGGGCAAATGCCCCATCTGCTCCCCAAGTGAAGAACGCCAATGTGACACTAGGAACTAGATTCATGTAATATTTTTATGGGGGAAGAGACCCTCCTTTGGCATAGGCCCATGCTCCTACTCACCTGGGCTCAATAGACTTGCTGCCCCTCCTGGAGGGTGGATAGGATATTTAACCTACCAGACCCAAACAGTTCTGAAAACTAGACACCCGGGGATGTCCAGTGTGGTATGCTTCGCATACATCCCACAACATTTTCATACCCATAATACCCTGCAAACCTCAAATGTGGACTAAAAACATACATTTTCCTCAGATTTCTGTGCGGAAAACATATTGAATCTGTGGGGAGCAACAGATTTCCTACCACACAGCATTCTCCCAAGTCTCCCGATAAAAATGGTACCTCACTTGTGTGGGTGGGCTAAGAGACCTTGACACAAAATGCCCTTAAGTGCTATGTGGAGAGATCAGCAGTAGGGGTAGCTGCAGGATTTGGGGCCGCCATCCATGGAAACCTACCAACCACAGACATTTTTCAAAAGTAGACAACCAGGGGATTCCAGAATGGTGTGCCTTATATAAACCCCATTCCTATAATGTCCTGCAAACCTCAAACTTTGCCTTAAATCACACATTTTCCATACATTTCTGAGATGGAAACTTCCGGAATCCACAGGAATCCACAAAATAAGAATCCATCCATCCATGGAAACCTACCAACCACAGACATTTTTGAAAAGTTGACAACCAGGGGATTCCAGAGTGGTATGCCTTATGTGAACCCCACAAGGGTTTTATAGCTAGAATGCCCTGCAAACCTTAAAGTTTGCCATAAATCACACATTTTACTTACATTTCTCTGATGGAAATCTCTGTAATCCGCAGGAATCCCCAAAATTCGTCCCATCCAGCATTACCACATTTGTACCAATAAAAATGTTGTTCCACTTGTGTGGTTGGGCCTAATGTCCGAGACAGGAACAGATCAAACCGAAGTCAATGGAAGTCCCAACACAATGGCTCCCATTGACGTTGGTTTGGTCCACGTATAAAATGTAATGAGGGGGGCGTGGTCTCGCCGCGGACGATGTGAGTCGCACATCGCTGAGGCTCCGGGCCGCCGCCGTGGAAAACAGCCTTTAAAGCTGGGCAGTGGATGCGGAGACGAGTCAGCTGGGGGGGACCGGCTGGATATTGAAAGCGGGCAGCTGCCAGGCGCCTTGGAGACTCCTGGCACAGGCTGTGGCGAGCAGGGGCGACATACGAGGCGAGGAGCCGGCGAGAGAGACTGCGACCGCCATCTTGGCTGCCCGGACTCGCCGCGAGGCGGGGTGACTGTGCCTGGCTGACCGGGAGGAGTGCCGCTGGAGGAGCCGCGCGGCCGTGTGGCAGAGCGACGGCGACATTGAGGCGGCTGGGGCCGACGGCGAGGCGATTCGAGGAAGATCGGGCTCGGGGACGGGCGCGGCCGCCATCTTGTGTTCTGCGGCTGGCCATGGCCCGTAGCTGCGGCTGCCCGCCTCGTGGCGCCAAAGAGGAGGCGGACTGTGCTGAGGCCTCGGCCTTGAAATTGGTACGCGGAGCGGTTTGCTGGGGCTGCCCGGGGGGCATCTGGCCATAGCCTACGCCTCACTGCACGTGCGGAGCTGCTGCCGCGTGGCGGCGCTGCGGGCCCTGCTGCTGGTGACTGGGGCCCCTGGACTGGCCCGGCCGGGCCCTGACCGCAGCGTCGTCCTGCCGGCCTGTGACGACATTGAGCCTGGAGGCGCCGGCCATCAGTGGAGCGAAGCAGCGAAGAGCCACCGAGCGGAACGGCGGACGACACCTACAACGACCAGAGCTGGTAGGCCGGGACCTCCCGGACGACCTGGGTGATTGCTGGGGGTCAGAGCGGAGGCGGGGGCCCGAAGGTGAAGGCGAACGACGCAGGGTGTGCGTGTGGCTGTGGCCTAGCGGGCCCCGGGGGCTGTGAGAAGCTGGCTGCCACCTTGACTCGCCTCGCGGGAGAGGCCTAGCCCACACGGCGACTGGACTGGGGCCTGGGCCTGGATCGGGGGGGTGCTCTAGAAGGAAACGCGCCCAGAGGACGACCGGCGCCCTGATGTCTGTGGCCTACTGCCTGCGCCCGCAAACCGGACGATAGACTAACGTTGGGCTGGGTGAGGTCCGCTAACGCGCCTTGACCTGGGAGCTGGTGGCGCTCGCTACAGGCGTGACGGCCATTCCTAGCGCTGGAGGGCCTCTCTTGGACGGCGTGGGAGCTCAACCCTGGGACAGTTTAGCGGCCGCATCGCTACGTGGAGTTGGGCCTCGAGGACCTCCTGCGTTGCGGCGCTCTACGCCACGGCATTGTCGTCTGCGCTCACCCCTGCGCCCCTGTGGTTCTGAGCCGGGAAAGGTGGGGCTGACCATTCGCCACACGACTGCGGGCCCCTGAGCTGCTGGGGGCTGCTACCCCCATTCACTGTGAGGCCGATCCTGAACGCGGCCACACCATGACCCGTACGAAACAGGGGAAGGAGCCGCCGGCAACCCCCAAAGACGCCTCTGTCAAGGACTTGTGGACTAAGCCTGCCACATCATCACAGAGCGTGGAGCCATCGGGGGCCGGGGCCTCGGCAGCCCCCGTCACGCAATCCTTCATGGCGGCATTCATGCAAGAACTTAAATCGGAGATTGGGTCCCTTCGCTCTGAAGTCCAGGCATGCGTGAAGGACCTTCGGAGGGACGTGGGAGAGCTGGGTGGCCGAGTGGATGACTTAGAAAAGACCCTGGATGCACGCACGGAGGACCAAGAACACCTATGGCAAAGGCTGGCGACCTTGGAAGAACAACATGTTGAGCTCCAGATCAAACAGGAGGATTTGGAAAATAGGGGGCGCCGGAACAACATACGCATCCGGGGGGTGCCGCCTGGGGCAGAAGGGGCAGATATTATGTCCTTCGTGGCGGACTTACTCCATGACATCCGAGGGGATGACGACACTTCACCGCCCACCCTGGACCGCGCTCATAGGGTTTCAGGGCCGATGGGGAGGCCGGGCCTTGTCCCTGACATCTTGACACGGGTTCATTTCTTTGTTGAAAAGGAAGCCATTCTAAAGGCGGCCAGAGGCAAATCCGAAATCCTCTGCGGAGGGAAGCCCATTCAACTGTTTCAGGACTTGGCCTCCACCACTCTCCGGCGACGTCGGGACTTCAAGCCCATCACTGACAAATTGAGGGAGCTCAACATCCGCTACCAATGGGCCCATCCCTTCGCCCTCATGTTTCAGTGGGAGTCCAAGCGGCGGGTGCTGCGCTCATACCGGGAAGCGGCCCAACTCCTACAGATTCCTGATTCACCGCCGGCCAGCCCCGCGCGGCGCCCATCCAAACTCAGAGTCCCGGTGAAGCCGCAATGGTCCACGGTGCGACACCCTAGACACCCACCGTCGCCGGAGGGCAGCAGGGCCTCCCGGGACAAGCAGGACATTATCGAACATATCAAATCCTTGGAGGGCTCCTCCTCGCCGCTGGGCTCCCAGGCCTCTGCCATTAAATGACCGACGCCCACTGCGGATCTTCTCACCTGACTGCATTCACATTACTGAGATGGCTGAGACGACTGGAGGCGTGGCCGGCTGTGGACTGCATCTCTCCCCCATTGCTAGCGCCCTGGACGCCTCACTCGGAGGCGCACCGTCGTCTCCTCTACGGGGCACTGTCTCCCAGGCTTGGGCGGCGGCCCGGGCTAGACCCTCGACACCATAACTTTGCGGTTCAACGATGGCGAACCCCCCATCCTATTTCTGGGAGAGTGACATCTCCGAGACAGCCTGTGCCATGGTGCCTGGCTACTCTCTTGACTGGAATAGGCTCTTCCGGCCCTGTTGGCCGACTACAGGTTTACATGGTTGTATTTGTTCTTATTTGCTCCCCTCCGTAACCTCTTTCCTTCATTCCCCTTGGCGGGGGGGACATGTGTATGGGTGGGATGCTCAAGCGGGTAGTGCCCTACTGGGGATTCTACGACAATGACTACCACCTCTCCCTGGAAGATTCTCTCTCTCAATGTGAAAGGGCTCAACTCTCCCAACAAACGACGCCTCATCTGGCGCTACCTGCTCCTGCAGAACCCCGACATCATTCTTCTTCAAGAGACTCACCTCCTCAAGTCCGACGTGGGCCGGATGGCGCATCCGCGCTTCCCCCTTCAGTTCTGGTCCTCGGCTCCTTCGAAGACGGCGGGGGTGGCGATCTTGTGCAGGGCGGGGATATCCCGGGGTGATACCAAGGTACATAGAGATGCGGAGGGGCGGTTTCTGCGGGTGGAGATCAGGCGGGGCTCCCGCGCTCTGACACTGTGTAATTTATATGTCCCCAACCAGGGTCAGGATCTCTTCTTGCGTAGGATAATCAGGGAACACCTAGAGCCGGTAACCACAGACCTCATAGTCGGGGGGGACTTCAACTGGGTGTGGGACGCGGAGCTTGACCGTTGTGGGGGCGCTTTTCATGGGGTGGAGGCCATGTCTGCGGCGGTGAAACGCTCCTTAACCGCCTTAACCTTAGTGGATGTTTGGAGGTACCACTCCCCGGGGTTGCGCGACTACACCTTTTACTCCCATGTTCACCGCACTTACTCCCGCATTGACCTCCTCCTCGTATCGTACTCACTACTCAAGGACTCCATCTCGGTGTCCCACTCCACCATCTCGGTCTCGGACCACGCCCATGTCGAGCTGCTTCTACGGGAGGGTCCTCCCCACCCGCTGCGACCGCGCCGCTGGCGTTTCCCGGACCACGTCCTCCGGGACCCAGTGGATAGAGAGGAGCTCCAAACAGCTATCCTGGCATATTTCGAGGATAACGACCTGCCGGGGACCCCTCTCCCTCTCCTTTGGGACGCCTTCAAGGCCACTATACGGGGCACTCTCACAGCCTTGGCGGCTGCTCGAGCGCGTGAGGCCCAGCTCTATGAGACAAAAATTACGAGGGAGTTGCAGGTGCTCGAGCAGATGGACAAAGAGCGCCCGCTGGCGACGCACAAGCGCCGTTTGGCCGTCCTACGGGGGCAGCTCCGCGCACATAGGTTCAACAAGGCTGAGCGCGCTCTGCTGGCACTCAAGCAGCGCTACTATGCGGGGGGCGACAAGGTGGGCGCTGTTCTGGCGCGACGTTTGCGGACGCGGGCAGCTACGGCGCATGTCGCGAAACTACAGAAGGCGGACGGGTCCTGGGCCGTTGCGGAATCGGCGAAGCTCCAAACGTTTCACGACTACTATTCAGCCCTTTATACTGGCGACCCCCCTGCGGCGGAGATGGTTGCGGAGGCCTTAGACGCTTGTCACTGGGACCCGTTGAGTGGGCATCACTCCGGGCTTCTGGAGGACTCTATCACCCCGGCAGAGCTGGTCGGCGCTCTACGCGACCTCCCGCTTGGCAAGGCGCCCGGCCCGGACGGGCTCCCGGTGTCGTTCTTCCGCGCCTTCTTACCGCAATTGCAGCCGTACCTCTTGCGCCTCTTTAATTCCTTTGAGGAGTCGGTAGGGCCTTCAGCAGATATGGCAATGGCCGACATAACGCTCATCCCGAAACCCGGGAAGGACCATACGCTGTGCTCCTCCTACCGGCCCATTGCCCTGCTGAACACCGATTTAAAACTCTACACTAAAATTCTAGCCAAGCGGCTTAGCCCTCACCTCCCTAATCTCATTGAGCCCGACCAGGTGGGGTTTATCCATCAACGCCAGGGCGCGGATAATGTACGGCGTATTGCGCATATCGTCGGGAAGGCCAAGCACTGGAGGATCCCGGCCTGCCTGTTGTCGCTCGACGCGGAAAAAGCGTTCGACAGGGTGGACTGGACCTTTCTCCGAGCAGTGCTGCGGAAAATAGGCCTGGGTCCTAAGATGGTGGCGCGCATTATGGCCCCGTATATCTCGCCGGTTGCCAGGGTGCGGGTTAACGGACAGCTCACGCAACCTTTTCCCATCTGCAGAGGCACTCGGCAGGGCTGTCCCCTATCGCCCCTGTTGTTCGCCCTGGTGGTGGAGCCTCTGGCCATTATGATTCGGCGGTCCCCTGATATCTGTGGTATAACCCTTTGCGGAGTGCAGCACAAGATTGCTCTCTTCGCGGACGACCTCCTTCTCACCCTCTCCGAGCCCCTGCGCTCACTGCCGGCGGTACACTCGCTACTCCGCACCTACGAACGCGCCTCTGGGCTCAAAATTAACCATGCCAAGTCCTGGGCCCTTAATATCTCGATCCCGGCCGAGGAGCTCCCAGCGATTCAAGTTTCGGCCCCGTATCAGTGGGCGGACGCGTCAGTGCGATACTTGGGTCTTAACTTGACTCCAGACCTGGCCACTTGGACGCAGGCCAACTGGCAAGACTACAAAACCTCTGTCCTGGCTGACCTGCGGGCGTGGAAGGCCTTGCCGCTCTCCTGGTTGGGCCGCCTTAACACAGTGAAGATGTCGATACTGCCAAAGGTCCTCTATCTATTTCAAACACTGCCAACTCCGATTCCGGAACATCAAATACAGGGGCTCCAACGCGAGCTCAACGCGTTTGTGTGGGGGGGGAAAAAGCCACGGTTCTCGAATAAAATCTTGAGTCTCCCCCGGGACAGGGGTGGCCTGGCCTGCCCTAACCTCCTCGAATATTACTGGGCGTCGCACCTTCGCTGTATCCTGGAGTGGGGGGCGTGGGAGAGTGAAAAGGTGTGGTTCCACATGGACAGGGCAGTCACCTGCCGCCCGCTATGGGACCATGCCTGGCTTCCCCGGGCGGCCCGACATCGCAGCGCCTACATGGCCGTCCCTACCAAAACGGTCCTGGAGATCTGGGATAAAGTGGCGGTGAGTAGGGGCTTGACCACCTTTCCATCCCCGCACACCCTGATTGCGCGAAATCCGCAGTTCCCGCCGGCATGTCGGACACCTTACTTCGCGAACTGGACAGAGTCGGGCTGCAGGACGATACGAGACCTGTTTTGCGGTGACACTCTCAAAACTTTTGCACAGTGCAAGCAGGAATTTGGGCTCCTGGACGGTGACAAATACCAATATCTACAACTGCGGCACTGGATACAGGGCTCGTCCCTGACGCCGGCGGCCACGCGACCCTACACGCAGTTCGAACAGCTAGCGCGGGATTTCGGCAACTATAAGGGGCTCATATCCCGCATCTACAAGGTGCTGCAGCGCTCGCACCGGCTAGACCCCCACCCATATCAGACGAGATGGCATTCCTCTAATAGCTCGGGCGTCACCCCTGCCCAATGGGCCCGGCTTTGGGGCGACATCCCTAAAATACTACGTAGCATCCCTCAACAAGAATCGGCGTACAAGGTAATGACCCAATGGTACTACACCCCCGCCAGACTCCACAAAATGTTCCCCAATTCCTCTCCCCTGTGCTGGCGATGTACTCAGGCGCAGGGAGACTTCATACATATTTGGTGGACATGCCCACTTCTGAGAGTCTTCTGGAAAGAGGTCCTCAGCCATGTAAAAAGGGTACTCGGGTTCCCCCTTCCGGAGGATCCGCTGGTGGTCCTTCTGGGAATTAGACCAACAACCCTGAGAGCCATGACGGGTCGTGATCGGCACCTTAGCCTCCATATGCTGGGCGCTGCAAAACAAACAGTAGCCCTTTACTGGAAGAAGCCGGAGTCGCCCTCCGTAAACGTGTGGTTTACCCGTCTGTGGCAAGTGGTGGCGATGGAGTCTCTCACGGCGCGTCTACAGCTTCGAGACGCCAAATATAAGAAACTCTGGAAGCCCTTGGTGGACTACCTGGGGCGGCTAGAGCATGCTCGCTTGCAGCCGCCACGACTTCGAGCCCTGAAGCTCTTCGATGACGTGCTAGATCCCACGGACCCGGGGGGGTTCTGGAACCCCGCAGGGGGTATATAACATAACCCACTAGTGAAAACCGACCCGGAAGGAGGGGAGGAGACCCTGCTGTTAGCGGACTACACCCTGGAAGGCCCCCATCTGCTGGTGATAACTGAGCGCACATCTTTTCCCCCTCGCCATGACTGTCGCCCTTTGCGATGGTCCACACCCCCTCCCTCTTCCCTTGTTCTATCCCCCTGGTTGTTTGGTCGTCACATTGGCAATCTTTGATGTGGGGAGTGGGGCGATATTTACTGCCCTGTGCATCATTGATGAAAGTTACTTGACTTGTACAGCGCCTCCTCTAGGTGATATTTGCTAGCATATGCTGTGACTCTAACATTGCACAACTGGGGCACCCCTACTGTCTTACCCTAACGCTACCTGCCCGGCTGGCCCGGGATGAGTGTGACATTTCGTTAGCCATGGTTTCTGGCCTTTAAGAACTGTCTCTGCAGGGTTGCTGGGCGGGAGGTTTACTGAGGGCTTAACGCCACTAAGGCAAAAAACCTCTGAGAGTAAATGTCCCTGTGGGGGCCGGTTTCTGGGCTATAGATAATGTTACTGGTGCTAATGCATATGCCTTTATTCCTGCCAATGACTAGTCACCTGCTGCCGGCCAATGTGGTTGTAGGCGAACAAGCTGTGTATGGACTTTTGCACGACCGTTAAAATCAATAAAAGTTGGTTCAAAAAAAAAAAAAAAAAAATGTAATGAGGCACCTCCAATGTTATCCTATGGGAGGGATGGGCCTTGCAGTAGAGAAAAACACATTTAGGAGTTTTTCACTACCAGGACATGTACAACTCAAAAGTACATGTTCAGCTTTTCAAATACAATGCACCCTGTCCTATGGGCTGCTTAGGGCCTACTCAAGGGGCGACATATTAAAAAGGAAGGTTTAGGTCTGACCATTCAGCAAGCTGAGTTAGTTCTCCCAGGGCAGCAATTTCCTCCCCAGTTGGCTCCAGGGCTGTTTCCTCAGGCATTCCATCAACCTGTACCCTGGGAGTAGCAGGAGCTGGTTTCCCACCCCGCTTGCCCTTCCCCTTCTTGGCAACCACCCGCGCCATTCTTCCAGCTCTAGGTCTCCTTGACTCCACTCTTGGGCAGCCATGGATTCTGTGGTCATACAGAACCACTCAGGCAATCCTAAAATATTCAGGTGTGACCTGAGCTCCACTTCATTTCAGACAATGTCCTCTAGGTCTTTGCCCAACAGGCAATTTACAGGCATTGCAGGGACGACAACTACCTTTAGAAGACCTAAGACCCCACCACCACTAAAAGGAAACCACAGCCACTGGGTAGTAGCTCTCACAGTTGACTGTGACTATGACCTGCTCGGAGGACTCCAGATGACAGCTCACAGTATTTAGACTGCCTCCTGTGTCCCTTGGAGCTTCAACCTTTGTCCATTGATGGTGACCCACTGTCTATACTTTTGTAAGATGTGTGGGCATTTGGCACCATCTCTCTCTATCCCCCAAGGGCAATGGGGTAACCTCTGCTCTCTTTCCTAAGATAACTGGGACCACCTCCACCCCAAGTACTACACTTGCCAACCACGGTGTCTGCCCACCAGTGGGGGGCTGTGTCCTCTAGGGGACTTCCTTGGAGTGACTACATTTGAGGCACTCTATATTTATTTTATTTATTTAAAAAGTTTTATATAGCGCGGACAAGACTCCTGAGGGATTCAGAGAGCTTTACAGGTGAGCGAAAGAGAAAGGAGAGCTAAAAAATCAAACAACAGGGTGGTCAAAAGTGCCAGGGACACTCTATGTCGGCATGGCATACATAATCATAAATAGTCTAAGGCATGGAGCATAAAGGAACAAGAATAAACTAAGCATGTTATAAGGTCATAAAGGAGTAGCTGGGGGAAAACTGAGAATAAAATGAGTAAAAAAGTGCAACTCATCGCACACTATAAAAGACAGGTAAAACAGAAAGGAGACGAGTCTTTGAGTGCGCATTAGGCTAGGGGATTCTAGGGCAAAAATGTGTTCATCAGAAGTGCTTTAACTTCCTTTTTGAAACTAATATTAGAAGGGATCGTCCTGATTTCCGTAGGCAGGGACTTCCATTTTTTTGGGGGCAAAACCTGAGAAGGCTTGATCATACGTTTTCGATTTACGGAATTTCTGCTGCTTCAGCAGAAGAGTGATGATACTTCTGGAGGACCTGGAGCCACCAGATAGTACAAGTTTTTGTGCAAGGTATAGTGGGGTGTTGTAGTGTAAGGCTGTATGAGTCATGCAAGCAATTTTTAGTTGTATCCTTGCTTCATAAGGGAGCCAATTTAGGGATTTAAGCTCTGGTGTAATGTGGTGGTATCTTTTTGAGCCGGTGAGGAGTCTAGCAGCAGGGTTAAAAGAGGCTCTGAGTGGCGCCATCTTCAATCTCGGGAAAACTGGGGGATGAACCACACTGTCTGTTTGTCAAATAGACCCTTCTTCTTTGGTACAGATTGGGCCTGGTTACTGTGCCGGCACCAAATGGTTAGGATAATAAAAAGTCAACCTCCTAAAAGTACGAAAAAGTGAAATATCTAGCTGACCTTTTAATTTTGTTGTCAACTATTTAAAAGACTCAGACCAAAATCACGAATAAGATGGTCTACATCATTTAATTATTCCTTATTGAAAATCTTTTTTTACATGTTTTAGAAGTACTCCTGGCGGAGATGGGCAACACCACGCCTGCCATTCATCCTGTACCTGTTTCCGTGCCGGTGACTGATTCAGAGACCGCAGAGGTAGATGGCAGACAGGTACGGTTGGACAGCTTTCCACCCCCGTCCTTTGAGGATTTCTGTTCTTTGGCCAATAGTGTATCCTCTGGCTCCCCCTGGGACCCATTGCCACATAAATATTGGAAATTGTTCCAAGCGGAGCTTTTTCCTCCACTGTATGCTATCTGCTGTCAGTCCCTTACTACGGCTCGAGTTCCGGATAGTTGGAAACTCGCGGTGGTTTCCCCATTGCTGAAGAAAGAAACACTGGATCCCACCTGTCCAGCGAATTATAGACCCATATCGCTGCTCCCTTTTCCCATTAAGATTCTGGAGAAACTGGTCACTAAACATCTGTCCGGTTTTATGGAGACTAACATCTGTCTGGACGTGACCCAGTTTGGCTTCAGACCAGCTCACGGTACTGAGTCCGCCTTGGTGACCGTCCTGGACGATCTTCGTTCGCGAGTCGACATTGGACGGGCAGCCTTTTTAGTGCTGCTCGACATGTCGGCCGCATTCGATACGGTCAACCACGCCATCCTGGTCAATAGACTAGAGGAAATCTGAGTGACGGGTTTGGCCCGTGAGTGGCTGGTTTCTTACCTGGGGGGCAGACGTCAGGTGGTAGCCTTGCCACCGTTTCAGTCTGACATCAAGGTGGTTGGGCAGGGTGTTCCTCAAGGGTCTGCCATCAGCCCCATTCTGTTTAATCTTTATCTTCGGCCTTTGGTGAGCTTGATTAAATCATTTGGCATTGCGGTTATTAACTACGCTGATGACATGCAGCTTATTTTTTCTATCGAGGGTAAGGACGCGGTGTCTCTGGAGACCTTCCATCGCTGCATGGCAGCAACCGCAGATTGGCTGAGGCAAAACTCCCTGCAATTTAATAGCTCCAAAACAGAGGTACTGCATTGCTCGATGGATCGTGTCCCCCCGTCCGCTGCCATCTGATTTCTGGCCCACCTCCGCCCAGGATGCTCCTTTGGCAGCAGGTTCCGTCCGGAACCTGGGTGTGATGTTCGGGCCCAATCTTCAGCTAGACGTATTTGTAAACAAGACTGTGGCCACTTGCATGGCGCTGCTCCGCATGCTATGGAAAATCCTTCCGTTGCTACCGGTCCATGCTCGGCCAGAGGTGGTGCGTGGCATTATATTGAGCAGGTTGGACTATTGCAACGCATTGCTGTTAGGAGCACCCGCCAATTTGGTGGGTAAACTGCAACGAGTGCAGAATATGGCTGCTAAGTTGGCCCTTTCTCGGCGGCGTTTTGATTCTTCCACCACGGTGCTGGCAGACCTTCATTGGTTGCCTACCTCGCAGCGGATTGTTTTTAAAGCACTATGTTTGGTGTTTAAGGCGCTTCATGGGCAAGGCCCTGTCCCGCTGCAGGAAATGTTCGCGTGGTATGTACCCGCACGTTCTCTCCGATCATTGTCAGCCTATCTACTGGTGGTTCCGAAGGTTTTGAGGGCCCGGATGGGCGGACGGTCCTTTAGATTTGTGGCAGCCAAATGTTGGAACTCCCTACCCCTGTCGCTGAGAAGTATGGGGGATCTTTCCTCCTTTAGGAAAGGATTAAAAACTCATCTTTTTCCTAGGTCAGGTTAATTTGTCTGGATATTGTAACATCGCGTGTTGTTGGTAAAAAGTCGAAGCGCCAGGATACCCTTTGGGTGACAGTTTTTGCGCTATATAAATACGCGATACAATACAATACAATACAATACTTCACAATTTACAAAGTATAACAATTACATTTTAAAAAGTGAACAAGAAACATAAATGCGACAAAATACATTTGTGATTTCACAAAGGAAAGTTTCACGGTGCCCAATCTCTGCGGAACGATGCGTGTGTCATAACTCCTCGTGTCTGCAGCACGAAGAGTTATGGACGCACGCACGAAACAAACCCTCCTGTAGCGCGTTTAAATAACTGCACGCGCTCACTGTGTCATTCACACAGAAGTACAGTTCTAACCTGTGCGATTTTACTATCTTCACCCGGGGTGCACATGGATATTAAATAAAGTAGGGCTAAGATAAGAGCCCTGGGGCACCCCTTTGTCAAGTAGTACCGTACAAGAGCTGAAGGAGCCTGCATTCTGTTAGTGAGGAAGTCCTCAAACCATTGTAGGGCTAAGCCACAAATACCACATTCCCTTAGTCTGTGGAGCAACCAAGATTGTGATACCATGTTGAATACTGCAAACAAATCTAGTAATACTAACATAATGGGGCAATTAGCATTTAAGGAACATCTTATATGGTCAGACACGGCCACTAAAGTTGTCTCAGAACAATGGAATGGCCGAAACCCTGATTGTGAGGAATCAAAAAGTTGGTTTGCTTCCAAATAATCCATGAGCTGCCCGTTTATCAGGCCTTCCAAAAGCTTACCCATTATGGGGAGAAGCGATATAGGACAGTAGTTAGGTAAGTCATTTGGCACCAAATTTTGTTTCTTTTGGATAGGAATCACCTGCGCCATTTTCCAATCCGAGGAGAATTTCCACTCGTTATTGATAAATTAAACCGAGTGCAGACAACAGGCGCAAGAACAGTAAGATAGAGAGGTGATGGAGCATGGACTAGTTTCTAAGAGACTTGCTTGAACTCAATCCACTCGTTTAATTTATTAATATGATCACTAACTATGTCTTGTGAATAATTCTCGCACCTTTCACCAACATTGGGAATAAAAGAAGCTTGCCTATGTGTATACTAACTGTTAATACGAGTAGCGGACTAAAAGCGAGGCTATAACAGGGAAAACTTTACTGTGCATGCATCAATTGCATCTACGCAATGTGACGTTTAACCCCTTCGCCGCGGCGCAAATTCCGCCGCGGCGCTGGGGGGGTGCGGGGTGAGCGCGGCGCTGCCATGCTCGTGACGGAACCACGCCGTCATGAGTCACGGGCGAGCTGTGCTCATGACGGCGTGGTTCCGTCACGACTCCGCCCACTCTTTATTTCGCCCGCACAGGCGGGGAATCAGCGACGCGTGGGAGGAGCGGCCGCAGCATGACGGAACCACGCCGTCATGAGCACACGCCGCCCGTGGCTCATGACGGCGTGGTTCCGTCATGAGCACGCAAGGGGTTAACAGCTTGGAGGGAATTTCTCGCGCATGAGCAGAACGCACTAAAATGGCGTCTTTAAGACCCACATGTATGGCACCTGCCTAGAAAAAGCTTTATTTACTAAAAGCTAATGCGGGGAAAGTACTAATAAATAAAGGGTAATAGAGTAGAGGTGGTTGGTATACAGTGAAACCATTTATTTTTTAAATTAATATTTTCTCTCTTTGACCTTTTTATTAGTTTGTATTTGGGCCTCCTTACCATGACTTGTTTGATTGAGCGAAAGCCTACTGCGCATGACTGAACACTACTTGCCCTGAAAGGATGATCCCATGATTGGACTGCATCCAATGCCACCAATTGCTAAACCCTGTGAACCCAGAAGCCAAGAGGGCAATGAAGGAAGTCATGTGGACATGATTGAAATATTTTTGCCAACTGAATGAGATCCGTATGGGAACTAATAAAGATGAATAAATAATAAGGGGATGTGTTTATGAACAAAGAAAGTGCTATGCCATCATGGTGTTATGACCTAACGCCCCTTGCCTGTCCAATTAGAATTCGTATGTTTACGATATTGCAACTTTAGGGGGTGGTACATGAATCCCAAAAGGTATATTTGAGGTAGTTTAGTTAATTGGGGGCGTGAGATCCTGAGAGAATGCTGAGAGGGAAGATGCTGTCGGAATAACTGGTGACGCTGAGATGTTGAAGAAGATTCAAATAGAAAATTACCTATCTTAAGTAATTGATTAGAAGATCGCAGAAGAATCTCGAGGAGGAAGAGAGTGTCAGAGAGGGGTGCGACGTGTTCTTCGGGCCTAGAGAGGTCCACTATCCTGTCCCGATTCCTGTTCTGAAACCTTTGTCGCCTGTTCTCTCCCAGGGGACCCTTACCAGCCCTTTGGCCAGGGGGTTGGTCTTCACACCATCTCTTGGTAACTATAAAATTTGTATATTTCCATATGTACTGCTGTCTCTATCCTATCTTTTCTGAGCAACATCAATGCATCGTATATTTATGAATTAAATCTGATTTTAATTTGAATTCTTCCCTCCCATGATTGATGGTGTCTATAGTGTGCATTTGAATGGTTCACTCAAAACATTTTGAGTCTGTGTTTTTTTATGCCTATAAAAGTCATTTAAATTAAGTAAGGATATGTGCATCATCACCATCAACTAGTTCCAACTAATTTGGTCCACCGACCAAATGGAAAGAACTTATTGATCAGTGAAATTAATAAGATTTTAGGTATTGATCAACTCATAAAACTTATCAAACCCCAACGTATACCAGGTATTGAGTGTATTAGGTTTTGATGGGCCCAGGTGAATATATTGTGTTGGAGTATCTGTTGTTGGTGCACCGCTAGATCAGTTTTCTGGTAGCAGAGCTATGGTTATTATTGACTAGTTTGGTGATGAATATTGATTATTGATTTTTGTTTTAACAAGAAATAGTTTGTTGTGTTTTATGTTGTCTGGAATCACAGGTACAGTGCTACCTGGAACTCCCGGGAAGGAATAGCAAAATAAAATAAAAAATAAAAAATAGCAGGTGGTAAATGGGAGCCATACTGCATTGAGGTTACTCGTCTGTTGTAATAGCACTGAGAAGCTACGCAGGGCTGGCAGGTAGGGACTACTTCATATAAAAGTGAGAGCGATTGATAGCAGAGAGTTTGCTGGTGAAACTTTGGTCTTATATCACCTAGAAAGGGTAACACCGAAGGAGTAGCAGGTTCTTCCGAGCTTGAGTGAAGGGTGAACGGAAAGATTTACTCGCAGTGTATGAAGAGTAAACGGAAGACTTTACTCAATGAAGAGTGAGCAGAATGTTTTACTCGCAGTGAAAAGAAATCTATCCTCTGTTTAGTGGAACAGGCAGAGTAGCGAATGTTTCTATGTTACTAACGAAGAATTTAATGAAAAGTATTGAGAAATAAGTTTTGCATTACCTTGTGAAGGGAGGGTCAGTTGCCGGAGTTTTACAGACGTCACAGTGTGCCGCGCTAGGACTGGAGGAAACAGCGGGTGTGTGATTAAAAGGAATTTTGTAAAGGAGGGGTCAGAAAAAAGAAGTATACTGACGTCACAAAGTGCCACGCTGGTATTGGTTTAAACTGCGGGCAAGAGATAGAAGCAGCCGTGTAAAGGAGGGGTCAGTAGTAAGGAGTAGAACTGACGTCATCAAAAAGCCGCGCTGGTATTGGACAAACCACGAGCGTGAGCTGGAATCTGATTGGGTAACTGAGTGAAAACTGTTTTAGGATTGGTTAATAACATCTGTATGTTGGATTCTCAGTTACCTTTTGAAATTAGTCGCCCTAACAGAAAATCTCGAGGACTTGCAGATTATTGTTTCCTACATTGAGTATCTAGAATGTATGTTGAAAAGCGAAAAATTTTGTTTATAAGAATTTTTAAGAAAGACAAGCTAGTGTTAACTTAGAGAGGGAATTCCTATTCCGCCACCGGAAACTCCTGCTTCATTTATGATGATGGAGAGAGGCTATCATAACTGTGTGTGGTTGGAGAACTGGACAGAGTATACAAAAGGTGATGGTGTGCTAGCTTTTCCAGAATACGGTACTTTTAATGGAAGAATTGTTCAAAATTTAAGGATGAGAATGAATGATTTGGAACCAAGACCTAGACTAACTCAGTATGAGGCTTTAGAAGAATGGGAGACTGAGTCATATGAGAGAGAGAAGTGCAGAAGAGGGAGAATTAAAGGATTGTTCCCCAGATATATGAATGGATCACGTGGAGATCAGATGTAACAATGGAGGAGAGCTATGGTATCAGAAGGGCTATATCCAGTGTTAGAGGCTGAGGAACCATCAGGAAGTAAATGTAAGGAGAAAACAAAACATCTGAATATGACTGGATATGTTGAATCAGAAGATGAACTGTTAGAGGATATGTTAACTTAAAATCCTCCACCGTATCAAGAAGGAACTCGTAGAGTCGTCACCCCAAGTTCACCAGTAATGGGAACACCTTTAGTTCCTCAGGTCTTACACAATATATCAGTTAACAGGGTACTTTATGAGCAAGAAAAAGAGGCCTTAAATAGAAACAGAGAAGAATTAATACAGAAAATAAATCAGTTAAATCTAAATCCAGAGGCACTAACAGTACCAGTGACTATAGGTCCTATTATTCCATTAATGGGAAATAAAATGAATGTCCAAAAGTCTCACATTTTACCCGTTCCTGTGAGTAATCCCAGAAAAGAAGTGGTCATAACGGAGGATCAAGCCAGTAAGTGCAGCTCTTTCATTTCATTAATGGACCTCACCATAAGGGAGCCTGTGATCGAAACCCCAAGAAGAGTCACACCTGAAATCTTGAAAGAAAAACTAGAAGTGCCAATGCAGTCACTCCAGAAGATTTGGAAAGGTGGGCACAAGGAGTAGAGAGACGAAGTTCAGTCCCAAAGATTTTAAACATTTACAAATTTAAGGTGGAATTAGAAGAAATGATTGCTGGAAATGTGGGAATAGGGACATTGAATGATTACAATGAAGAAGAATTATTGTTCATATGCAGAAGTATTACGCAAAATGTAAAGGTATATCATGAGAAATTGACTGAGATGGCTGCAGAGATTGGAGTGGAGATAGGGAGATGGAAAGCATTACGGAAACCCTATGGAGCAGAATTTACTGATAAAGACCTGGAGAATATGAATGTGTCTGGAAGAAAATTACAGATAAAAGAATTACTAACTATTTTACAAAAATGTGGAGACCTAGACAGGTGGAGAACTAGGTGGACAAGGAAAAAAGAAGAGGCCCACGTGAGCCGAATGCCTTCTGAGTATTTACTAAAAGAATCAGAAAAAGCAGAGCGGTTATGTCCCATGAGAGAAGTGCCAGGTGGTGGATATGTCCATGTCCTGTGAAGCAGACAGGAGATTTTGTCATTTACAAATGATTTTCCCAAATTGAGAGAAAAACCAGTGGACTGGTATAAACAAGTTGAGAGGTTTGTGAAGGTTTCGAAGGTTCTGTTGAAAGACCTGGATGGTTTGTTTGACATTGTGGTGCCTGCAGATTTGTGGACAGAGTGCAAGATCACAGTTGATTGGCCAAGTGAGGAGTATCCTAGAGATGCTAAGACAGGAACTCCTTCATATGATGTGATGAAGACATATCAAGTGATTACTTTCCTGAAAGTAAAGATTCCTCCAAAAGAGACAGACTGGGTGAAGATAGATAGAACAACTCAAGAACCAAATGAATCTGTACATGCCTACTATGAGCGGTTGCTGCAGGTGTTCAGGCAGTACAGCGGGTTTGAAATTATAGGTGATAAAGATATGGGACATTTTGGGTATCGTTTTGTGTATGGTTTGAAACCAGAGATTAGTCAGATGATTCAGCAGCAAATGCTTTGCTGTCAGAGCAAAAGCATTGAAGATATTTTGAAGTACGCCAAATACTGTGGTGATGACATTGAGGCCAGGCATGAGAAGTTAAAAGAGAAAATGATGTGGGCACAAGTGAAATTGGCAGAACAGCAGAAATTACAGTTAAATACACAGACTGACAAGGAGTCGAACCAGAGTGAACAGGGAATGAATGGGGGTTAGTTTAAGGAACGAATGAACAGAGAGGATGCGAAAAAGAAGTTTCCATGTCATGGATGCGGAAAGCTTGGGTATTGGAGAAATGAGTGTAAGAATATTCAGAATAATAATGGGACAAATCAAAATTTAAACCCACAGACGCACACTGAAGGGGTTAACAATCAGCCACAGCAGGTAGTTAATCCACAGTATCAGGTGCCTCCTGCTCCGATGCCAGATTTTGTAAACCACCCAAAGCATAATACGGACGCCGGATTTCCAGTAGGAAGTGGTAAGAAAAATTCTGTGATTTCACAATATCTTTTGAAAAGTAATGAGAGTGATTTGGATGATTGACGGTGCCTGAGAGGGGAGGAAGAAGAGTGCGTACTTGGCGCATCCTTACCGGTAGATCAGTTAGGTCCATTTATTGATGGGAAAGTGGAAGGTAATGTATCACTTTTCTATTGGATACTGGTGCTACCCGTTCTACTGTGAGAACAACAGACATCCCAAACCTACCCCTCTCGGGAGATTGCATCCAAGTCGTTGGTGTCTCTAATCAGGAAATTGAAACCCCACTTACAGAACCAATGGAGGTGCACATTGGAAAGTTTAAAGATATGCACATATTTATAGTGTGTGATTCCAGTCCTGTAAATCTATTAGGTATGGACTTGTTGTGCAAAATGAATTGCACAATATATTGCACACCGGATGGTGTTGCTTTCCAAACTCCTGATGAAGATATTATATATAAAGTAATGTTGGCAAAACAAGGTACGGAAGTAAATGACATGTTTTCTCTGATGACTTCGAATTAATTACCAGAAGAGTTGAAATCCCCAGTGAACCCAGAAGTGTGGGATATTACAGGGAAATAAATTGGATTAATGGCAAACATAGACCCAGTGAAAGTGTCAGTAAAAGAAGGAGCAGTCTATCCCAACACACGACAATAGAAAATGAATCCAGAAGTCAAAGCAGGAGTTGCTTTAGAAATTGATTGGCCGATTGAACAAGGAATATTAAAAGAAATAATGAGTAGCCCTTGAAATTCACCCATAATAGGACTTAAAAAGCCTAACGGGAAATATAGAGTAGTACAAGATTTGAGAAAAATAAATAAAATTGTAGTACCTTGTTGTCCAGTAGTACCAAATCCTGGAGTGATTTTATACCAAATACCTTGGAATGCAGGCTGGTTTACTGTAATTGATTTATATCATGCCTTCTTCTCCATTCCTCTGCATCCAGATAGTCAATATCTGTTTGCTTTTAAATTTGATGAACGTATCATGGCATGGTGCCGAGTTCCTCAAGGGTATACAGAGAGTCCCTCGATCTTTAATCAGATCCTGAAAAAGTGTTTAGAAACACTATTCATGCTCCGAAAATCAGTCCTGGTGTAGTATATTGATGACCTATTGGTCGCATCAAAGTCACAAGAAGACTGTGTCACTGACTCAATTGCATTACTGAACCATTTGGCAGAAGGAGAACACAAAGTGTTTCCTGAAAAATTACAGTTTTGTGAACCAGAGTGAAATATTTAGGCCACAAATTAGAAAGAGAAGTCAGAAAAGTAACTCCAGAAAGAGTAAAAATAATAAAACAAATGTCAATACCTCATGCCCAAAGAGAAATGAGAATGTTTTTAGGAGTTATTGGGTATTGTAGACAGTGGATTATGGGGTTCTCTCTGTTAGCAAAACCATTAATTCAGATGACCCGAAGATATGCAAAGGACCCAATTGTTTGGACTGACGAATGTGTTGAAGCATTCATGAGATTAATAGACTGCCTGTGTAAGGCCCCTGCTTTAGGCATGCCTGATTACACGAAAGAATTTGCATTGTTCTGTTGTGAGAGAGAAGGTTGTGCACTTTCAGTTTTGACTCAAAGACATAGTTTGAGCAGACGTCCAGTAGCCTATTTCTCTGCTACTTTGGACCCTTTAGCTTCAGCTCTACCTGGCTGCTTAAAGGCAGTTGCTGCTACTTGTTTGAGCTTAAAGCAAAGTGAACCAATTGTTATGGGACATTCAGTTAAAGTTTTCGTTTGACATTCCGTCGAGATTCTTTTAACAAGAACTCGAACTCAGCACCTTACTCCCATTTCGGATGACTAAATATGAAAGAGTGATTTTCGGAGCAGAAAACGTGACTGTAGTGAGATGTACAATATTAAACCCAGCCACACTATTGCCAGATCCCACTTGTGAAGAAGTGACAGATGAAGTGGATCATGATTGCTTGGATGGGACAGAATTAAGTACAAAGCCCAGATCTGATATCAAGGAAGAGCCCCTGAAAGATCCAGATCATGAGCTATTTGTAGATGGCCCCTGTTTAAGACGCGAGGGAGGAGGACTTAATGCTGCTTATGCAGTTTGCAAAATTTCAGGCGTAATTGAAGCATCCCATTTACCAGGAGTAAAGTCTGCACAGGTAGCTGCATTGATGGCTTTAATTAAAGCATGCAAATTTGGGAAAAATTGGAGGATAACCATATTTACTGACAGTCAATATGGTTTCGGGATTGTGCATGACTATGGCCATATTTGGCTGCAGAGGGGATTTCTGACTTCTTCAGGGTCTCCAATAAGAAATGGAAAAATTGTGAAAAAATTATTGGAAGCCATTCAGTTGCCAAAAGTAGCAACAGTGGTCAAGTGTGCTGCTCACCAGTCAGGAAATGACTATGCGGCGGCTGGTAACCGATATGCGGACCAGATTGATAAATATTGTGCAAAGACTAACATGGCACTGAATCGAGAAATTGAAACAAGTGGAAACAGATGCCTACTTATGTTTTTCTCAGCTCCAGAAACATGGGATGAGGTGAGACAGTTACAGGATGAGGTTGAGGTGAGCGAAAAGGAAATATGGTTAAGAGCAGGTTGCGCCAGAACAGAATATGATGTATGGATCTATCCTGATGGCAGACCTGTCATGCCAGATTGTTTACTTTCCCCAATGGCCCGATTGTATCTTGGTGACACTCTTGTAGGCAGAGATGCCATGATTAGACTATTCAGACAAAATTGGTACAATCCGAAGTTCCGGGTAGTCGCAGAAAGTCTTTGCCAGCGATGTCTAGTTTGTCAGCCGCAAAACACAGACAGGAAAACAGTAGTCAGTTGGGGACAAAGTGGAAAGGCAGAAGGTCCATTTGTGAGATTACAATTAGACTTCATAGAACTACCTCCATGTAGAGGAATGAAATATGTCCTTGTTATAGTATAGTATAGTATCCTACTAAAAGAAATGATGGTCTCATAGTTGCTAAACTACTGTTGAGGGAACTGATCTCACACTTCGGTTTCCCAGTGACTTTGGAATCAGATAGAGGATCTCACTTTAATAATGAAGTAATTCAATTAATATGTGAAGCATTCAAAATTGATCAGAAACTGCACTGTGCATACCGCCCAGAGGCTTCTGGAGTGGTTGGGCAAATGAATGGCACAATCAAGTCAAAGCTGGCTAAAATGTGTGCATCCACATCATTGTCATGGTCAGATGCATTGCCTCTTGTGTTGATGGGACTTCGAAGTATCCCTGATAGAAAAACAGGACTGAGTCCCCATTAAATCATCATGAGAGATTTGTCAGTTCGTTGTGAAAGTGGTGTTGTTTTTTCGTGTGTTTTTGCATGGGAACGCCTACTCTGCATCTCATTAGGGTTAGTTGGTGGTGTTCGCCGTGGTGTTAGATTTTGGGGCAGTTATCGCGGGAATACTGACATTGTCTGCAGTTTGCACCAGCTTGTGAATGGGGTGTTAAATCTATCTCCACTTTTGTTGCGTTAAGGTGGTGATAAATCGGAGTTGATTCCTTGTGAATATGCCCCTGAGTTGTTCCAAATATAACTAGAATTAGCACATAGAAC
Organism: Triturus cristatus; assembly: GCF_964204655.1. Classification (NCBI taxonomy): domain Eukaryota; kingdom Metazoa; phylum Chordata; class Amphibia; order Caudata; family Salamandridae; genus Triturus; species Triturus cristatus. The sequence goes on from NC_140579.1 coordinate 59,107,093, forward strand.
ATTGGATTGTATGTGCGAAGTAACAGATCTTGCGAAGTGATTGTGATGATGCATGATGAGGGAGCAACCATTTTTTCTAAAAGGAATACACTAGTTGAAATGTATATTGAAAAGTATCGAACGACGCAGTGATGTTACCAATGAAATGACAGATTCAAAATATGCCTTCTCCCTGCATGTATTCCAACAGAAATATCTGTTACTAATTTTTAAATTTGTTTTATACCAAATAACAGAAGATTTCAATTTGAGTATGGGAATAAAAACTGTTATTGTAAGGGGGCATAAAAGTTTAAAATAGAAAATCGAATAAAGTCATGCCAGTTAGACATTTGAATGACCTCTTTAAAAAAGTCTAATAATAACTTTTTTTTTGCGAAATAGGCCCATGCTGGAAAAGTGATTTGTGAATAATCATGAAGCAATGCACATCCTTGTTTTTTGTATTTTATTTTTAATTTTATTTTTTAGTCCTCATATCACCATGGCGTTTGCAAACCTTGGACCCTTTAACACACTCAGTCCGCCTCATGGCCCATTGCAATCGCTCGTATTGAGCCTCCATCACTCAAATCGCTCTTCATTGGCCAACCCCAAGTGGGATGACCAGTTGTAATCATAGGACAGTGATATTTTATTCATAAACCGTCACTCAGTGCCGCCTGATACCGAGACACCTATGAGATCTACCTGACAAAGTCATCCCATATCTCCGCCGATCTTCCAGGTCTACATTTAACCTCCTTACGACTCTTCCACTTAGCTACATTAAGCCACCCCATAGCATGGAGGGGGGGGGGAGATGGGTCGGTCCACCTTTTGCAGATCTCCTGCCTGGCTAGAAGCAATAGATAGAAAATCCAGGCCCCTTTGCTTAATGTTCAAGGTGCCTCTTGCAGTTTGGTCCAATCCAAAAAGAACTAAAACAGAGTTCAGAACAAAAGGCTCCCCCATGATACTCCTTATTGTGCTTTCGACTTCATTCCAATATTCCTTGATCTCAGGACATGTAAAGAAGATATGTTCATCAGTGGCTTATAGGCAATCACATATTTTACACATGGGAATAGGCAGCAGAACAAACTTAGCCATTCTTTGAGGGGTTCAATACAGCCTATTGATGGCGAAGAAATTGTGTTGTTTAAGATTTGCGGGGGTTACAACCAGATATAACAAGTTCCAAGAGTCTTTTCATAGAGCTGGTATTCTCTCCTTGGAGTACGTCTATCCAGGCCACATGGGGTGCCACCAACTTCTTATCCTCTGCCTCCAAGAATTGCCAATACCAATTGGCTACCTCCTTGTTACTTAGTCCAACATCCTGGAGAGAGGCCTCAAACTCCCACACCCCACCAATCTCCGTAGTAGATGTCGAAAACCAGGACATAAGCTGGATGTATTTAAACCTTGATACCCTGTCCCCGTTCTTTCCCCTCAAGACTTCCCAGGGAGCTAAACCCTCTACCGACATTGTTATGTTCCATATAAGTACTTCAATATAGGCTGAGGTAGTCACCTAACCTTTCACCTATATTCTCACCTACCATTACACTGCATAATGGTTCTTAGTACTGACCTTTTACCTAGTTACGGTAATGTTCAGAGATGACATGGGGTTTTCTCCGAAAAGCTTAAGCCTCATTCATTATGCATGAGGATTCTTGGAATCACAGCAGGACGGCAGGCCTACCATCGCCTGCATAATAACTATGTATAAGGGTAATTCCTTCCGTCATCCTAGTCCGACATGACACTGCAAAGTATATCCCCAAGGGGTATCACTTTGGCTATATATGCACCATATCTTGCTAAAGTAGTCAGAGGAGAAACGGACTTCCATGCTGACATACGGATGTGAGACGCTGAGGCTCCTGCATGCAGACACTCCAGCTGGCAGTGGTCTGACATCCCAGGCGGGGTGTCCATCTTGAGACCAAGACGGGGTCCCACAGTCTCTCACTTCAGGTAATGGAGTTGACTTTATCCTAGAGGGATTCTTGGCTTTTACACCTACATTCATGCTAGGTACACGTAGGTACATCTAGTTAGGGTCGCATTGTAGGAATACACATTTTACTGTCATGTATTTTATATACTTGCCTGTATTCATTGTTTTAGCACGATGGTAGAAATCTACCATCCTTTTACTCTGTTAGTGCTTATGCTCATTTATATCTGTTACTGTCTAGTGGTTTGTTTCAGCACGCCTATTTTACACTTAAATGACACTGGTTCAATAAATGCTTCTTGAAAAACGTCCCCACCGTTTATTCTGTGTATTTCTCTGAGACGAAGTGAGCACGAGTGACTGAGCGACAAGTAGTACACTGTTTCCACGATCTTGAAGGATCAGGGTTGTCATGTTCGACAGTTGCCAAGAACTATTCTCTCCTTGCTGGTATACAGGCTAACATACCCGGTAGGGAGGTCTAGAATCAGTCTGACACCAATCCTATAGTGTATGTTGTGTGAACGCACGGATCCTATATAGGTTTATTGGAACTACACAACACCATCAGATCCCTCCACATGGATACCCCTACCTGCCTTAATGGAAGGCTCAGCCTATCCTTCAAACATCCTGGTGTACCTGAGGAGTCCCGATTAGTGCAAATTCTGAGTTGTACCTGATGTTGAGCATCTTTCTCACCCCGTACCAGAGTCTCAAAGCTGTCCTTCAGCCGTCCTTTATAAAAAAACTTTGGGGCTCCTAACTTATATAAAAAAAACTGTTGGACCGAACTCATTGATCATCTCCCCTAATGGTGATCGCCAAATAGTGGAGTCGGGCTCTCCCAAAAGCGTTTTGAAATTTTTTAATTGAAATGCCATGAAGTACAAATTTAAATTGGGGATGGCCAACCCACCCTTCTTCAGGCGGCACCTACGTTTTTTTCCATGCCAGTCTTACACCACAGGATGCCCAGCTGGTTATTTTCCCCTGGATCTTACCAATAATTACCTTTGGGAACTTAAGGGGGATGCTGTTAAATAAATATGTCAATATGGGGAGGATCACCATCTTGACTAAATTCACTCTCCCATAGATAGTCAAAGGTAAATTCTTCCATATAGATAGTGACCTATCCACCACTCTGGCTATCCTCTTCAAACTACGTAGTGGAATCCCTTCACTCTGGTTAACTATAGTGATTCCTGGATATTTTATCTCTTCACACAGTCTACCCCCCATCTCCCATGTTCCAACACATTACCTCTGTTTTAGAGATGTTCACTAAGTACCCAGACATAGCCCCATATTATTTTGCCAACTGCTCCACCCTAGGTAATGTATGAGCGGAATCAGAGGTGTATATTATTAGGTTGTCAGCGTATAGCACTATCTTACTGCTGAGAGGGAGTGTATGTATAGGAACTATCTGGTAATTTTTTCGTAATAGATGTGCTAATGGTTCGATATACAGATCGAACAAGAGGGGTGGCAGAGGGCACCCCTGCCTGGCAGCCCTTTGAATTTTGAAGCTCCTCGTTAAGGTGCCATTAAACAGAATTTTGGTCAAGGGCTTTTCATATATGCTTTAGAATGTCGAGAATAAACCTGCGCTAAAACCCATTGAGTCTAACACCGCCCACAGGAATGCCCAACAGACCCGATCAAAAGCTTTGGCAGCATCGATTGTAAACATTGCCAAGGGGAGCGAACATGTAATGGCAAGATCGATAGTACCAATCAAAGATAATGTTTGTACTTGGATTTGTCTCTTCGGGACAAATCCTTTCTGGTCTGCATGTATCGACTGAGGAACTAGCTTTGCCAATCTCCCCGCCAAAATGCCAATAAAGATTTTATAGTCGACATTTAGCAAGGAGATTGGCCGATATGAATTAGCCTTCCTCTGATCCTTCGCAGGTTTTAAGATCAGGACAATTGTGGCCTCCTTCCATGAACTTGGGATCCGTCCACCAAGGCTTCCTTATGTATTGTGTTAAATATTGCCTTCATTTCTTGGACAATTTCGTCCGTTATTTCTTTATAGAGCTCTACAGGTATTCATCTGGTCCTTCTGCCTTCTCGTTTTTTAGATGCAGGAGCTGCTCAGTAATTGGACCATCCATACAATTCCTGCCCTCCAATGTGTCCTCCGGGAGTCCAACGCTTGTTAACCTTTCCCTTAATCTCGCCTTGTCTGGGCGCAAAACCTTCTGTATATAAATCGGCAAGTATGGAAACCAGCAGGGCCTGCATTTTCTCCTCATTATTCGAAATATCCCCCTGAGGGCTAGTAATTGGTTCCCTGATGTAATTTCCGGACCTCTCGACCCTTGACTTCCAAGCTAACAATGCTCCAGCTTTTTCTCCATATTCAAATTGTTGCATGCGTCCGTTGTCCACCGCTCTCTACACTTTGCCTCCAGGTTAATCCTACAGTTTAATCTAGCCTCCTCCAACTGGTTCAGTATTCTCTTCTTATGATCAAGAGGGGGGTGGAACTGGTCTCCTACAAAACGGATAATTCAGGGAGGTGGGTCTAAGCAACTCTTAAATGCTCTGGAAGGGAGTTTGTTCATGCTGGCTTTTATGGTCCAAATCCAGAGGACCCTCAGCACATAGTGAATTTGGAGTGGAATCTAGTAGGGGTTACAACCCCTACAATAATTGGGGGCAATTTTAACACCCTTTTGGACCTGATACTGGATAGGTCCACCAGCAGTAGCAGGGCCCAAGCACCGAGGACAAGGCAGGCTCTTAAGCATATGCTATATGATTTGAGCCTAGTTGATGTATGGAGGTACTCAAAGGGGTAAGAGCATGGTTACACATTCCATAGTAAAAAATATAACCATTTCTCTAGGTTAGATTATATATTAGTGGACGGAGTTTGGGCCAGAAAAATAAAAGAAGTTATACTATTTCCTGGGCATATATCAGACCATGCTGCAGTTTGGGTCTCATTAACAGGGTTTGGGGCAAGCCATTATATAAGATGGGACATTAAAGAGATCTATCTTACTAGATGCTGACGTCATTATATCTCTGAAAAAAACAACATGCAAATTATTTTGGGATAATGCCCGTACAGCCTGTATAAAAGTAATCTGGGATACCTTTAACGCATATATTCGAAGGGTACTCCAAAGCCAGGTGACCTTTAAGAGCAAGGCTGATAAAGCAGAGTTGAGAGGACTGGAGGAAAGAGTCGGGATGTTGGAGGCTAAACTGCAGCAAAAGGTATGTAGTAACTGGGACATGCACATCCTTGTCTAATATCAAAAACACCTCTGTTTGTTTGAATTATTTTCAATGTTCATAGGGTAATTCTGTCAGTTTTCTTAATCCATTTATTATTCTATAAAAATGTTGTCAAGGTGTCAAAATACTTAAAAAATCATGTTATTTTAAAAGGAAAAGACAACGTCTCAACCGGTAATCATTTAGGGGGACAAGTGCTTGGAGAGAAACAATCACTCAGGTAAGGGAAGAAAAGGAGACCACTACAGTTTTCAGTAGGAAGTAAATTATTTTTGTAAGTAGGTATATCGGCAATACAATACAGTTTAGGCAAAAGTAACCAGAACACACAATTGTGCACTGGACGCGCTAGTGATATTGAACCGCACAGTGACACAAGGGAGTAAAGAACAGCGTGAATGTCTCAAGGCATATATACAAAGATTGAGATAGTGGTCAACGAAACAAATAGGATTAAATATAGAGTAAGGATTCCTTCATTAGGACCTGAAGCATGTTGGCAGTAGCGTGAATCATTCCGTAGTGAGCTCCTCTCCTTCGCTCTGAAGCACACTTGACGAGAGTGGTTCAAATTGCAGACTGCGGCCGGCATTCTCAGGGTTCCGTACTGGGTGTTGGGCTCATGGATGCCCTGGCTGAGTTCGGTCGAGCGGCTTGTCTTTTTGCCGCGGAAGGTGGCACCGGACAACATATTCGCATTGAGGAGACTGGGGGCTGCCGGATCGGCTGTGACGGCCTGGAGGAGGCCGATTAATGTGCTGGTGAGAGCAGCGCGGTCATTGCGCTCCACCCTGATGATGTGGGTGAGTACTGCAGCTGCTCTGGGAGACAGGCTGGATCTGAAGGCTCCCACTACTGTGAATAGTTCTGGACAGACGTTAGAAAAGATGCCTCCTAAGACAGCGCGGCAAGCTAAGGATGCGGTGGGACGAAATTCACCACAAGCACAAGGTTCAGGCTGGAGTCTCCCTTAGTTCCTGGCAGACCAGTAGGTAAGCCTAATGAGTCTCGCAATGTGAAGAAGCAAGCAGCAATGGAGGACTGGGAAACGAAGGAATCAGGCCGAGCGCACTGCTGGGCGGAAAGCGATAAATGTGAAAGCACTGGAAGAAGGGGTCGTAGCCTCGGAGGGGGACAATCCAACTGTGTTAGCTGCACCAGCCCAGCCAGCTATTACTGATTTTTTTAAAACTAGGGATGGTATTCAAGAGCCTCATGATGAACCCCTAGGTAATTCTGGCAGTTCCGACCTGGTGATAGCTGCCCACATTGTGAGCGCATGCCTGGGGGATGTCACGGGGGAAACCCCTTTAATTTATATGGAAGCTCAGGAGGAGAAGGATATGAATAGTAAAGATGCTCAGACAGAAATAGAATGTGGCACCATTGGGAATAATGATACCAGAGCTCTGCCTGACCTTCAGGTTTGTGGGCTAACACTTCTACCTGATGGGGTCCCTGGGGGGGCAGTTGATACAAGTTCTGAAGAATTATCTGCAGTAGTTGGTGAAAGTATCTCCGATGGTACAGACAAAGTACTGTGTGACCTAAAAGAGGGAACAAAAACTCATGATGCTCAGCTCACCGACGCTATGTGGAAGCTGGAAGATATGGAATACTGGCTGAGGACTAATAACCTCCGTTTTCTTGGGATCAAAGAAGGCTTGGAAGGGGAAGACATCCGTTCTTTTATTTTAGATCTTCTTAAGAAGGCCTTCCCTGAGTTAACTGGGTGGGATTGGGAACGGTAAATCCAGAGGGTCCACTGATTACCATTTACTCAGCATACAAATTCTGGTACAGATCTAAACCAACCAAGGGCCATTCTGTTTATTTTTTGGCAATTATATCCTTAGACAAGGTTTATTTGAGAAAGCTCGACCCGAGGCTAGAAGGTGGTATAAAGAGTCTTCTTTTTTTGTGCGCCCTGATTTTTGTCATGTTACCATGGAATGCAGATGGTGACTACGGCAATTAATTAAGCCCTTTCAGGATGCGGGATTTGAGGCATTTCTGCTGGCTCCCGCTAGGCTGAACCTGAACTAGAGGGTGGTACAGACCATGGGAGACAGAGCACACACACACATCTGATTTTAAAGAATAGCAGAGCAGGTGATCTAGGATTCCCTAGAATAGACGGCAGAAGTATAACCGCTGTTCCGTCACACAAAGTTGGGTGACTCTAGACGTATGGGGGAATCACTGAACAGTTTATTCACCTATAGAACAGGTCCATTGTTGGTTATGATCTTGTGAGGGGGGGGCGACCTGTTATTTACCCCCTTCAGCTCCTTAATGTATATGGTCCCGCTAGGCTGAAGACAATTGTAAGAGGGTCTGTCAAATTTTTTACCTCAGAAATCTAAGCTAGAGAGTACCTAGATCAAGCCAGGTTGGATAAAAGAAATGTATGAGGCCTTAATGTACTTAATTGGTTAATTTAAATGAGCTTTTGATGAGAGCATAGGGTCGCACAACCAGGGTGATGTTTTTATGTTTTTTATTCTTCCCTTCCTTATATGATATATTGGTTTGATGGGGTGTGGAAGGGGCTGGAGGGGGGGCGCTGCGGTGTTTTTCTCTATCTCTATTACATAGACCCTCTGGGTCTGGTTGCTTTCAAGGGCAGGGGAGGGAGGGTGGACTGGAGAGGGGGTGTCGGGAGGGGAAGGGGGTAAAGGTAGGGGGACTACAGTGGTAAGATGAAGTGTAAATTGCAGCTGAACGATATTTATGATTTGTGTTATTTTTTTGTTGATATCAAAGGTAAAATAACAATCTATAAAAAAGATTGGACTTGAATGTTTGCAGGGCCAGTATGGTATTTGTATTAAGTCTGATAAGGTAAAACAGCTGGATGAAATGTTCTATTGGGATAATGGCTAAAGTACGTATTGCTTCTATTAATATCTGCGGGCTTAATGATAGTGCTGAGAGGAGGAGGACTAAAGACAGATATCTATTGTCTTCAGGAGACCCATATCGCCGGGAGTGACAGCAACTTACTTAAATCTTTGGGGCTGAAGGTTGCAGCCTATACTACACAAGATAGAAAGACTAAGGGGGTCAAGGTCTTCATAAAAGGCTGCATCATTAATCCAGGTATGAAGGCTGTGGATAAGAATGGTAGATGGATAATATTGGAGTGTAGACATAGAACAGGCTTATTTACATTATGCTAAGTCTACGCCCCTGTGTCGGACGATGCAGTGATATTGCAATTCTTGTCTAATGAACTACCTTCCTGGTCAGCTCCGTATGTGGGGATTTAAACTTCAATGGATCTAGGGAGGCCCCGGTGACATTGGGAATTTACAGCAAGGGGCAGAAGCCACATTCGATGAGGGCATTTACATTTTTTGTATGCGGTATTGGTTTGTTAGATGCTTGGCCTAAACTTAGAGCTCCGGAGCCTGACTATACTTTTTATTCAGCTCCACATGGCAAGTTTATTTTTGGATTATTTTTCAACCTCACCATCCATACTCCAAGAGGCAATGATTCAGCTCTTCCCCAGAGCTATGTCAGATCACAACCCTGTTGTCCTGGAGTTTTTAGTTACCGGAGCAAGAAAAGAGTTTTCAAGATGTACATTGGAGAGGGCACTTCTATCAGATCAAGAATTTATTAAGTATATGAAGGGCTGGATTAGGGAATTTTTTTATAACAACAGTGGTAGTGCCCGCCCCTGGAATGGTTTGGGATGCTTTTAAAGCATCAGTGAGAGGCGAGATACTGCAATATAGCCTGAGTAAACAAAAAAAAGAGGCAGAACAGATTAAAGGGCTTTATCAAAAGCTTAACCTACAGGAAACAGAATTAATCAGTACTATGATTAGTGTAGGTGATGTTTCTGGAATAACGAACTCTATTAATATACCAAAAGCCTGTTTGATAGATTTTAACGCCGAGAGGATGGCAGGGAAGTATTTAGCTAAAGGCAGGACTGCTATGAATATAGCGAGACCGTGGGCAGATTATTGGTAATCAGGGCTAGACAACAGACGGCGGCCAGACACACAGAGCGGGTTAGGAATATGCGGGGGAAATTGGTCACGGATCCTGGCGAGATCAGGGAGGCTTTTAGGGAGTTTTATAAAGATCTACATTCTGCACCATCTCATGATGGTCATTTAGCAAATGAGGAACCAGTAGAATTTGACCCAACTGAAAGGGTCTCCCAGGAGGAGGGCTCTCAGCTAGGGTTAGAGATTACACAGGAGGAGCTATATAGTGCTCTTCAAGCCCTTCCCTCTGGCAAAGCAACGGGAACTGATTGCATCCCCACAGAATTTTCGAAAGTTTTTTTTAGGGAGATATATTATGCTATGCTTGGTTTATTTCAGGAGATTAGGGAAGGGGCTACACCACCTTGCTCGTGAGGCATTGCTAACATCGTTATTTTTTTTTAAAAGGACAAAGATCCTATGAATTTAGGTTCATATAGATCTATTACGTTGCTAAATAGTGATGCCAAATTATGCTCCAAAATCTTTGCTTCTCGCTTGAATTCTGTGATGCATCATCTCGTTTCGGTTTGGCAACACGGATTTATACAAGGAAGGGGAACTGTGGATCATGTCCGGAGGGTAATCGCACTTTCTGATGACAGTGAGGTCTTCACCAGACTTATGGGGGTAGCTTTTTTAGATGCTGAGAAGGCCTTCAATAGGGTGTCATGGATCTTTTTATGGAAGACCCTTGAGGCCAATGGCCTAGGGGATTAATTTGTGAAAGCAATACAGGTTTTATATGTCAATTCTACTCCGTGATTACAAATTATGGGGGAAGAGACGGCGCCATTTTCAATTGGTAGGAGGACAAGACAGGGATGCCCAGCCTCTCCCCTGTTGTTTTCCGTATAAATGATGATTTTGTCAGAACTTTTTTATACTTTTCGTGCGATTCCTTTGGAAATTCATAATTTTTGGTTTAGACAAATTGAGAAGGAGGTAGCGAGGTTTATCTGGCCATATCGAAAGACCAGGAGAGCCAATGTATTCCTATTTTTACCTAGGCCTAGAGGGGGATGGGGGCTCCTGCATTTTAAGCTACATTATCTAGCGGCTTCATTACAATATTACTGGCCTCTCGTTGGCGTTAAAGAAAAAGATAGTTGTTAGATTTGGGGGTCTCTAGTTGGCAGAGGTAGGTACCTTTGACCAGGTAGGGACTCTTGTGTTTAGTCAGGGTAAGGGGGTACACTCCTAAAATAACCCCTGCTCACCCCCTTGGTAGCTTGGCACGAGCAGACAGGGTTATCTCAGAGGCAGTGTGTAAAGTATTTGTGAACACATACAGTAATCAAATGACAACACTGCAGATGGACACCACACAAGTTGTAGTATAAAAATAAGTATTTTTATATAGATTTAACACAAGACCACGAACAACAAAAATCCACAATAATGTACTTTAAAAATGGTAGAAATAGCTTAGTTCTTTTAAGATGGTAAATGCGACACTTTGAGTTCAATGTACCTTAGAATGCGTAACGCTATAGAACGAAAGTGTTGCAGAGAAGGTGATGCGTCGGTTCCTTATATGCAAGAACGGTGATGTATCGGGTCCCTACTGAGGCGTAGGCGATGCGTCGGTTCTTCTCTGCTAGGGGAGGTGATGCGTCGGTTTCTTACTGCACTTCCGTGGCGGTGCGACCCGCAACGCCGTGATGCGATGAAGATCCGGTGCAATGAAACAAAAGATGGCGTCTTCTCCTTGATGCGACACAATGTGTGCACGCCCGACAGCCGTTCGGTGATTCAATGATACTTCTGAGCCGCGACATTCCCTGCGACATGCTTCCCGGTGATGCGGCGGCGTCTGATGCGACGTCGATCCTCTTCTCCGGCGATGCAAGGCGCTTCGGCAACGATGCGACGGCTGTGCGGCGACTCAACGATTCTTCTGAGCCGTGACAGGCCCTGCGACACGCTTCCCGGTGATGCAGCGGCATCTGATATAACGTTGATCCTCTTCTCCGGCGATGCGAGGAGCTTCGGCAACGATGCGACAACTGCAGCGGCAACACGCTTTCCCAGCGATGCGGCGGCATCTGATGTGATGACGATCCTCTTCTCTGGTGATGCGAGGTGCTTTCGCGCTGTGAAGAGACAGCGGCAGTTCGCTTCTTGCTCGTGAGTTGCACTTCCAGATCCTTGCGACACGCAGTCCCTCAGAAAGCCTCGTACAGCAGCAGGCACTTCCAAAAGACTCTTGGGGAAATGGTTGGTGAAGTCTGTTGTTCCTGAGACTTCAGCAGGAGGCAAGCTCTTTCTCAAGCCCTTGGAGATCCTTCATAAGTTGATGAAAGTACACACAAAGTTCCTCTCTCCTTTCTTTGGCAGTCAGGCAACGACTGCAGGCCAATCCCCCAAAGCAGCACTTCAGCTTCAAGGTTTCTTCTTGTATCCCAAAAGTGATCTAATGTTCTGGGGTCTGGGTCCCCCTTTTTATACACAGTTTATATTTGTTCTCTGAAGGCAGAGAGGCCTTTGCCTAGTCCAAACCGGTTCTGGTCAGTCCTGGAGCAGTTTGTTGACAAGACTCCTTCTTTCCTTTCACAGTGGTGGCCAGTGACCTCAGACTCACCACAGGAGGTGGAGCCAGCATTGTGGAGGGAAGGCACATCCTTATTCAGGTCCCAGGTGCAACTCCTCCCACCCATCTACATGCAGATCTCTCTATTCAGCCCTGTGCTGACTTACCCTGTCTCCTGGAATCCCCCAGCCCCTGTCACTCAAACTTCAGACAAGGAATACACAACCTAGAAGAGGCAGGCTTGGATAGTTAGACAAGAAAATACCTACTTTCTAAAAGTGGTATTTTCAAACACAGAATGTTAAAACCAACTTCACTAAAAGATGTATTTTATCATTCTGAGTTCAGGCATACTAAACTCGAATTTCAGTAATGATCAGCTGCCAAAGGCATTACAAGATGCGTGCCCGGTAAGGTGGGGAAAAGGTGGTTTTTACAGGATAGGGTACCTTCTAGCTGGGGACCATATAGCCTCTTTGCAAGTAATTAGGGAAAGGTTTGGTATTGGCCCCAGGGATTTGTTTACATTTTTGCAGCTGAGAGACTTTCTGTTTAAAAAAGCTGGGGGTGCTGCAGGTTTTGGGCAGGTACCCATAATGGAATTGCTAATCAGTAGCTCGGGTTCCTCAATCTAACAAATATATAGATTCCTGCTGGAAGGAGTGCCAGATGAGTTAGATAAGCACAGGCTGAGATGGCAGGATAAGTTAGGAATTACGGAATCCGGTTTTTTGAGATCATTAGAACTAGGGAACACTGTACTGTGTTCCGCCAATTTGCGGTCCCAACACTTCAAGACTTTATTTGATCTTTATATAACGCCTGCAAAAATTGTTAGATGGGGGGAACCAACGGGGCTAACTGTTTTAGATGTGCGGCATCTGGTGCAGATATAATACATATCTGCGCCACTTGCCCTCACATAGAACTTAGAGGTCTTGAAATATAAGGCTTTTTATAGCAGGTGTTAAATGAAAATGTCCCTCTGACACCTGAGCTGATGTTATTAGGGGTAAATGATCTGAGGGGGGAAATGGGGAAGAACTTATTTTTATATGGATGGCAGTTTTTAGGCTTTGTGTCACCTCAGCCTGGCTTGATCCACAACCTCCAACCTTTCAGCAGTGTAAAGGACGATTTTTGCATATTTATAATTTAGAAAAGGCACTTTATGAAAGAAGAGGCAGAAAGGGTAGGATTAAAGGGAATAGGATTGGGGGTCCTCTTTCTTCCTGGATCACATCACACATATAACCTGAATACCTGAAGTAGTGTATAAATAGATTTAATTTATTTTGAAAATATAGCTGCTATATTATGTTATTCTCTAGCCTATGATTTATTGCTATATGAGAGTAATGTATTAATTGACCGATCCTTATCTGAAATGTAATTGTGGTTCTTTTTTTATTATTTGGATGGATTGTAATAATATGTGATCTCTGCTGCATTTACACTGATTTATCGAAAAATAAAAATATATTTAAACAAGCATTTGCAATGCAATAGTTCTCACATTTGTTGCAGTTGGAGCTACTGGCATTGTAAATGGCAGTGTTTTGTATCAATGTTTTTGTTTGCAGTGGAGTGATTATTTAAAAATTACACACTATACCATATTATAAGCTATTCTAGCAACTGTACAGTAAAGCTATGGCTATTTTAACATAAAGGAGTGTGAATGGATGAATAAAAATACAAAAACAGGATCTAAAAATTTACGATGGAATGTATAGCAGGGGACAGGGACTACCGATCACAACAAATGTACTTGAAGTGATTGGGGCATCATATGCAATAAAAAAATCGGTAGTACGGGGTGTCAGCGACGCTTGTGCAAATGTTGTTCAGCTGGTGAAGTGGTCAGCTCTGTTTGCAGATGCAAAGTAGTGAAAGGTGAAGTATTCAGCTCTGTTTGCAGGCACAAAGGGATGAATGGTGAAGTGGTCACTCTCTTCAGCGGTGAACATGCTCTTTACTGTTGCTCATGGGCATCAAGAGACTCTGCCAGGTCTAAGGCATTCCAGAGACCTTATATGATGGCTGGGGTTTGTAAATGAACCTACATTAAACACCGCTAAGAGATGAAGCGATTTCTGTAACATCACATGATTTTTCTCCAAAATGTGTTTTTTCAGTTTTACTTTTTGGATTCCTGGGATGCTCTGGCATAAGATTCCCGGTTCCACCACGATTCATTTGGTACAGTAAATACACACAATAACCAAAAATACTCTCAAACTGCAGTTTAACGGAGACGTGGTTTTCTGTGTAACAGACAAACGCCTGACCATGGTCCCAGCAGGGGCACGTGCCACCTAATCTAGAGACACTTCTCTCACAGGAGTTGTGCCATCTCACCTGCAGCCAAAGCTATGGGTCACGGGAAAATGCAATGGAGAGTAAGGGGGGTACAGGGAGAGAGAGAAAGGGGGCACAGGGAGAGAGAAATGGGGGCATGGAGAGAAATGGCGGACCGAGAGAGAACGGGGGAAGAGAGGCTGGAAGGGTGAAAACGAAAGGGAGAGAGGGCACTAGTGAGGGGGGTACCAGAAGGGGAAGGAGGTGGACAGGTGAAATACATTTTAAAAAGCAGGTCTTTGGCAGTAGGTGATGACTGCTGGCAAGGACCAACACCCGGAAAGGAGGTTTGACATCCGAGTCCCCACTATTATCATGCAACTACAATATCACAAAAAGGTGCTAGTTTTCCAAAGACACATGACCCGCCTGATGTACACACTACAAGATTCTTATAAGTCCCAAGAACATAAAGACAAATTCATCTGGCACATTGGAAAAAAATTCAACTTTTCAAATAGCCCTCCGTATTAAATTTGCTCCATTTCTATGCTCGGTTAACAGATATAACTACTACCCAATCAATGGTATTCAATTGATCCACCTCGGAAGAATGAAGGCTGAGGCAGACTTGCCGGGAGTGTAACCTCTGCCCCTTACAAGTGTACGTCTCGCTGAGCCCTTCTGCCGGTATTGTGTTGGACAGCTGGTTACAATTCGATCAGTTGAGCCCCTTATGTGTAGCCTTTAAACAGAAACACAGCAAAGCCTGCTTTTGAATTCGCCAGATAACTAGGAAAAACAGCTATACACGAGGCGCGAGCAGCAACCGGAGTCACAGAGGTAGAGAGACCAGCCTTGGGTCCGCCGGTTATGAATAACTTAATATCCACGTACCTACCAAACATGAATGTGTCCTTCTATAATGGATGTGGTATACATGTAAAGTGCTCCAATACCTACGGATTGAGTTTGCGCTAAATAAAAAAAACTAAAAAATAAATACAAACACCTAACAGATCTGTTCCAGGTCAGGCAGCGGAGTCATAGTTCGCCCGACCCTTGTGAAGACAGAGCAGCCGTCCCTGAAAATCAGCAGGGCAAGGGCGAGGATGTGGTCCGTCGGCTAAACTGCCGACTTTGGTGCTGGAAACCAGAGTTTGAGCCCCGAGGTCGCATCAACATCCTGTGATTCTGGGCAAATCACTTAATCTCCTTGCGCCTGAATGTGTAATGTAAATATGGTGCTCGTGTAAAGCGCTCCAATAAACTTCGGGTCGAGTTTGTGCTATATATCTATGCAAAAAAAAACAAGTGCAAAGGCAAGTAACAGTACAAGGACATGTCGCCAGCTAGTCACATGCACTCATAACCACACCTGCAGGCGACGCAACAGCACAGTGAACCCATCCGCCCAACACCGGACATTTTGCAACTTGCTTTTATATGGTGTACGCATAATTATACATTTGCCACACTTGCCTCATACCATCATCTCCTGCATATTTTTCCTTTTCTCGCATAATTTAGCCAACCCTGCCAGTTATACTATAATAAAGTAAACAAACTAAACAGTTCACAGAACTTACCCCAGTAAAACAAGCGTCTTCAAATAGGTCGTGTCTCCAATGAATGTCGCTGATTCGCCTTCTTTGAAAATGTTCAGTGCTGCACGTTTAAATAGAGCATTGGATGCACGAAAGATAAAACTAATAGCACTAAGTAAACGAAGTAATTGCTAAAAATGTTCTAAAACATGCCGCCCTAATTATCGCTTGCCATGCAGCTTTTATGACTAATGAAGGCGTGGCGGTGGCGCCAGTAATACGCCTGCTCCCGATCACAACACAGAAAGTGAGAATTATCACAGCATGAGACCCCACAGTAATCATTAGCACAGCATGTCGACAGGGGCCCCAGGCTGCTGGAGCACTCAACTATAATTAATGCGCAGCACGTCTTCCGGAGACGAGCACTCAACTGGAATTAACGCGCACAAGCTGTTCCACTGTGAAGCGCGTTCACAGACCAGAATCGGCTCGTGCCCAGACCAGAATCGGCGCAGCACGTCTTCCGGAGACGAGCACTCAACTGGAATTAACGCACACAAGCTGTTCCACTGTGAAGCGCGTTCACAGACCAGAATCGGCTCGTGCCCAGACCGGAATCGGCACGTGCCTAGGTCTGTCTCCCTTGGGAGTAAACACGGCAACAATAGTCTCGTTGGCGGCAGCGCTTCGCGCTGCAACGCCAGCGAGACCTAAAAAAAAAAAGGACTGTTTAAGTAGACCACAGTGATGCCAAATATATGCTGAGTAGTAGATGGCATTTCGACCTGTTCAATTCCAGGTCATCATCAGGACAAGGTTACTTTATTCAAAGTAATGCTGCATAAAGAGAAAGAAGAATGAGGCTCAGAATTCAAGAGAATAAATCAAGAGGTAGTAATAGTGGGAACAAAAAGCTACCTGTGACGGTAGTGTTGAAATGATCTAGAAGCTATTGAGAAGGCGAATGTGTGGAGGTAATTCCTGTTTGGACCTTTGAGGAGGTAAATAACGAAGCTAATTAAGGTGAACCTGCAAAATAAGAAAGTGGAGAGTGCCAAGGAGGCCAAGGTCAGATGAGAGGAGAGATAACCAGATAATTACCTCTATATAGGAAGTACAGGGTGATCCGTGTACGAAGAGTACAACTGAGTAAATCCGTAGAGTGCCTTGGTCGTAGATGATCGGACCGTAACTGCGGGGAAAAGGAAGTGGGGGGTTCGCCGGAGTGTAGCGTGGCTATACTGACAGTGAGGGTGAGTGAACGAACCAAATTATACCTTCTTGCAGCGAGCACAGCGGCTCACCGGGGGATCAATGCGTGTGTGGCTTAGTCAGAAGTTCGAAGCAGAGTGGATTCGTAGGGTGCCTTGGTCTAAAGCAATCGGACCGTAACCGGGGAGATAAGAAGGGCAGTTGTATGGGATTAGCTGGCTTTCAGAGTGGCTACACTAGCAGCATTTGTATGGACCAGTCCTGAGCTTCCCTTAGTGTGGAGAGGCCGGAGGTCCTCCAGAGGAGCAGATCTGGGAACGCATGCGGGTCGGGAAGTGAGCAGCATGCGGTGTGGACGGGCGAATGAAGTGCCACGCCAATCAGCCCAGAGTGCTAGGAGCGCTCGGCTAAAGAATTGTCGTAAGAAGGATGTTACTCTCCTTGTACTTGTCCCCCTAAATGATTACTGGTTGAGGCGTTGTCTTTAGGTTACAAACTCCACCCGGGTCTCAACTGGGTTAACGGGTTTACTCCAGTTCTTCGATTCCGTTATTTTAAAAGGAAGCATGCACAAAACATAGAGGATATTAGAGATAATCAACACTGATATTTTGATAAAATGAGATCAAACTGATCTCAGCAAAATGATAAGCAGAATTAGAACATTGGAATGTGGAGCACTCCATTGTAGACAATGGAGTGCTCCATGCTTCTACGGGCCGGTAAAGGCCCGCAGAGCAACATTCCAATGTTTTACAAAAAGCCTCTCGAAGCTCGAGGGGATTTAAATCTCCTCGAGCTTCGAGAAGCCTTTGTTTAATTTGTTAGAACATTCTGCCCTCTAGTGGCAGAATGTTCTAATAGCCTTATAGCCCTTCGTAGCAGGGCTATACCGCTATTAAAGTACCGCTGCTTTTGTTAAATTCCCTCGCCTTCGGCTCGGGCCTTTAACGCTGCAGCGGGCCTTTAATAGTCGGTAATGCTATAATGAAGCAATAATCCCTAAATCCATAACATGTAAGGTGGAACACATGGCACACAGGGCTGGTACATAATCAGAAAGACTCGGATTAAGCTGGATAGCATTTTTTGTTCATGTGAACAGTAATAAGGAAAACAAAACACAAGAAAATTCCGATACCAATTTAGAGAAATACAGTAAAAGGTATTAAATGATTTGACGTCAGAACAACACAAATTCAATCACTAGAACCAGAGATATGCAATTTAAAATATTTGTGGTTAGTATGGTGCTTAAAAGCACAAAGCAGCACTTGCTGTTATCAGGTTGTGCGAGACTGGATGAAAGTCACAATTTCAAGACGACTGCAATGAAGTGCTGGCTGGATACAGGGACCAGGTTAGTTTCAGATAAACAGTTACCTTTTAAAGTGCAGTGCAAAGAGATCCGTTCACAGAGGAGGAAGCTGTGTTGTGGATGGTTGTCACTGTATTGCGACGTTCCTTTCGAGTGTCGTGGATGGTCTTTGTCGGGTTTCGCATTGGTGGTCACCACGGGTTGTTGATGCTGTAGCGCAAAGTGCTGATCTCATGTTGCCAGTCATTGGCAGTCGCTATAGCGCAAACAGCAGGATTCACTTGAGCTTCACTTTGGTGGTCACGCAGGGGTAAGACCTTAGCGTGAATGGGGCCAATCATGGTCACAAAGAGACCACAATTTCAGGATTTCTCATTTTCTTCTAAGAGGAGCTCAACTGATGCCTCACCAAGGGTCAAGGACCTAGGAGGCACCTCTTTGTTATCAGGAACTCAAAACAGCAGAGGCCAGCAAATCGCATGCAGGTTCAGTTGCAGGTCCAGGCCGGTCGAGTGCAGCAGGTCAGTTGCAGAGACCTGTGGGGCTTGTTTTATTCCTGTAGCCCAGAACAGGAGGCCACTAACTCCTCCGTGGAGTCACTCAGGTAGCCTTGGATGAAGGGTGCAGATCCAGTCTACCTTCTCAGACAGCAGGGCAGGCCTCGGGTAGCGGGGGTGTCCTCTGGCAGCAGGCCAGTCCTTCTTCTGTAGTATACTCATGTCCAGGAGCGTACTAAAGAGTGGAGTCTTCCCCTCACAGAAGTGTTTGGAATTTTATGCATTCATGTCCTGATCCCTGTCTGTTTGTAGTCACAATGGGCCAGTGTGAATTTCTTTGTCTGTGAGCTGAGGCAGTGTCTTTGAAATGCAAATACAGTTGTGCACAAATCCGCCCACCCATTCTGCCATGGATGACCCATCCTGCCAACACTCAGGCCCTTTATTGTGTGGCTGTCTGGGAGATATACACAAAGGCCAACTGCCCACTGCATCTAGTCATGTGGACCAGGAAACGGGCTTCAGGAACCAAATGGTTAGTACAAGAAAATGCCAACTTTCTAAAAGTAAATAAACTTGACAAAATGGAGAAACCTTCATGTCTAAGAGAGGTGTTTGTCTCTACATTTTCTACCCAATCATCCATCATCAAGAAAACCATCCTACGTAGATGGGATTTGTTACAGTCTGAACCCGATTTCCATAACCTTTTTGAGAATCCTCCCATTTTTGCTTACAAAAGGTCCAGGAATTTAAAAGAACTCTTGATGAGCAAACCCAACGTCGATACTGGTCCACACAAAGGGATGCAAAAATGTCACAATTGTTCTCACTGCAACAATGTTCTTGTTGGGCACTCCATACTACATCCATGGTCTGGTAAATCAATACAACTAAGATTCACTGCAAACTGCAACACGCAGAATGTCGTTTATGTGATTCGTTGACCGTGTGCTCTACATTATGTTGGTAAAACAGAAAGGACATTGAGAACACGAATCACGGAACACAAGAGTAGAATTAGGACAAGCTCACTTAATTCTCCATTAGCCAGCCATTGGACATCGGCACATCACTCTATTGCTCAACTCAGATTCTCTGTGCTAGAGGTTATCACTAAACACACTGACAGAGATATGTCCAGATACATCACACAAAGGGAAACCTTTTGGATCAGGTATCTCGATACCATGGTCCCAAAAGGTCTCAATGACAAATTGGAACTTTCTTGCTTTCTCTAGGGGCAGCCTTGTAGACTAACCTGAAGTCCCTCATCATAGTTTTGGCATGTCCCAGATGCACAACTGGACAACACCTATAATCATGCTTTACACGGTGTGCTTTGTATTTATTGTTTAGCAGTATTATGAGCAGATATCAGTTTGCGTATGGTACTTCACTTTTTCACTTCTTATTGGACACATGTTTACTTTTGGTTTTATTGAGATTAGCCGTTAGGATTAACCATTCCAGCAATTTATGTTTTATGCTGATTGTACATGATGACCTATATTTATATGTGCTGTACGCTCAATAAGAGCATCACATTGTTACTTTTTCAACCATGTGTATTATTTCCGTAAAATTTGATTGTTATCAGTAATTCTGAAGCTCTAAACCAATTGTTTTCGATTTCATGCTGATCACATGTATGCTTTTCTCATAAAATCGACAGAGCAATGATGACATTTTGTTATTAGGCGGACATCAGGATGTTAACAGTGTTTGTTATTATATGTTCCCAACATGCATATGTCTGTCGAACTAAAAACAGGCAATACATGTATTTCACTGTTCTTTGCTTTTTTGTTTTCAGGTTACACAGGCTAACTCGCTCCATCCTGTTTGTTATCACACAAGGATGACTGCACATTCTTTCTCTGTTGGTCACTTGTTTCATTTCCATTTCTATCACACTTGGTCACCCGTCCCGCTTCTATTTCTATTACACTTGACGCTTCCCGTTATGTCACTGGTCTTTTAGAACTTTATGCGTCACTACGTTGTTACGTAACAGACGCAGCCTATCACTGGTCACTATATCATATGCGTTACCACGTTGTTACGCATTAGACACAGTCCATCCTGCCAGCGCACACACCGAGACGAATAATACAAGATCGCCACGACGTTCACTCGAGTAAGTGTATTTCCTCAGAGCGCTCCTGGTTCTAATGCGTATATGGTTATTTTCATTGATAGTCACGTTTTATTTTCAATAGACTGCGGTCGTTACCTGCTGTCAAGCCCCAAACAAGATACCTATTGTTTGATACATATACAGGTGAGAAATACATCTTCTCAGTATTAAAATCGGTGTACTTTTACACTGCATTTAACATGAGAGCAACTAAGGTAATTAATGTTACTTCACAGTTATTGGGATAACTAGACAAAACTTATGACAGCGCGAGATTGCTGATCGTACCATTGGGTAATTCATCATTTACTAACAGCTTGACCACAATCCCAAGGTAATGTCAACACATCCAGTTGACGCATTTAATTGATGCGCTTCTTCTCTCTCTTTCCATCACTCTCACGAATTGTGCAATCACTGTTTACTTTTTTGATAATGGCCGTCACCTGCCCTTCTTCACCACGGGTTTGTCCTTAGCTCTTCATTTTCTCCACGTTTTCACCCACAACACAACTATCCGGTGTGTCTGGCTACAGCATCTGGTGCTCATTTTGTGAATCTTACGTCAATACGTTTATCTATTTAAATGCTTTTCTCCCGGCAATTGTAAGGCCGCTTTAACATAACATGTTTTGAATGAAACAGTCATGTCCACATATATTTCTTTACAACATACGTTTGTACTCATTTATTGTAGATTTCCCCTGACGAAGGGTGCTTAGAACACCCGAAATGCATTAGGAATAATCTTGTTTCGACAAATCAAGCATTTGAAATCTTCAATTTGAAATTCCTTTACCTTTTGATGAACTCTCCTCTGAATAAAGAAGGATTGGACAACATGGGTTACTATTGTTTTCATCATCACTGGGTTTTTTTAAATATAGGATTCCACATTGTTTTAAATGTAACTAGGGCTGTTACTGTTCAGACTAAAATATGATCAGATTGTAAATACTCATGTTTGAGTTTTTATGGTAGTGCTCACTTTGTCCAGAACTACTGGGTCCTGGTTTATTTGCTTCTTTCGAATTGGTGGTTAGGTGGAACCACCTCAAAGCGAGCACACCGACTTTAGTATTGTCATGAATACGATGTTTAAATTGATACTTTGAACACATAGAGTGCACTGCAGCTGTCCTCATTAGTTTTGATTAACTTTCTAAAAGTGGCATTTTCAGAATTGTGACTTAAAATCGAACTTTGTAATTTAAGAGAGTAAAATTAAATTTCCAATGTTTAAAATATAAGCACCATGCCCTATGGGCTGTTTAGGGCCTACCCTAGGGGTGGCATATATATTAAAAGGGAAGCTTTAGCCCTGGTAAAAAGGCTTATTTTGCCAGATCCAAGTGGCAGTTTTAAAACTGCATACAGTCTGCAATGGAAGACCTGAGACGTGTTTAAAAAGGTTACATAAGTAGGTGGCACAACAAGTGCTGCCGACCCACTAGTAATGATTAATTTATAGGCCCTGGGCACACTTAGTACAGCATTACTAGGAACTTATAAGTAGATTAAATGTGCCAATAGGATGTAAGCCAGTTTTACCATGTTTTAAGGAGAGAGCACAAGCACTTTAGGACTGGTAATGTATAAGCAATGGGGTGACCCTGTGTCCCTCAGAACCTGGGTAGGATTATTACAAGAAAACAATGGTTCTGTCGGGTTTAAGTAAAACAATTGCTTTGTTATGCAAATGAATCAAGAAATGACCACACAAACTAAAAGTACAAATCACGTTAACGCTAGATTTGGAGGGTGTGATGTCGTTCTTTATATAAATTTCAGCATTTATATGCAAACACCCATATCACTTGTAACGCACGGTTACCAACGAAATAAACTGTAATGTGAAGCAGTGAATCAGTGACAAGGTGACAAAAGTGACAAGTTTGTGCAAAATATGTACAGTGATCAAATACAGAAGAAACTTTCTATGTACATCATATACAAGAGGAGGGCCAGTATCAAGGAAAATCACAATGACACTGTTTCATGAGTAAATCAAAATACATTCGGAAAACAGGTCTTGAACTGGTCCTAGCAGTTATCGTCGACGTTTCAACCCAATATAAGCGACATTAAATCGTCATGCAGGGTCTTCATCAGGACATTGAAATAAACGATGGCAACCTAGCCAGTGGTCTAGGATGGCCTGGCAATCAGTTGTTTGCGTTTCGAAAGACAGAGCGCCTCATCAAATGTGGTCTCTCCACGGGCGTACCGCGTCCGGTGAGTGGGATACGTCAGAAATTCAAACCGAGTTTTGAATTGGAAGTCGAAGCTAAGCGATCATGACTCACGCTGCAGCACCTCCTCTTTAGGACTGGTAAGCAGTGGTAAAGTGCACAGAGTCCTAGCCAACTAAAACAAATTCAGGAAAACAGGAGGGTGGAAGGCAATATGTTTTGGGACGACCCAGCAGAGAATTATATGTTGATGACACACTCCCTCAGCTTAATGAAGATCGTCTGACTTGAGAGGGACATCTAGTAACCGATTGAAGTACTGCACTGATGAAGAATGTGGAAAATTGTCCATCGCAGAATCTAGCAATGACTTGAGGTAATTAATGTCTTGCTGGCCTCAAACAATATCCCTAGTAAAATACTTTTATACATACACTCACATACATACATACATACCCTATATATATTATATATCACCCATAATAATAAAATATATATATATATTTATCCTCCATTACAACAGCCGATCCTTGAGCCACTTCAGACGGCAAGCCCTCAGCGGGGTGGCTGGCCCCTAATTATACTTCCAACGTCTTCCACTGTTCATACGCAGTCCACGTATTAACAACCAAGACAAATATTAAAATCAAAGCATGTCATAACGAACTTGAAAGTAAACTTTTCTGCAAACAAAATGTGGGAAATAGTTTACTACATGCTAATAGTTGTCGCCCAAAAAATCTTATTGCTAGCATACTGTATTACAAATTATTAAGAGCATGAAGAAATTGTAGCTTGGAGGAAGGATGTAACACAGAAATGATAGAAATGAGAAACAGGTTTCAAGAAAAAGGTTATTCCTTAAAATTGATGATCTATATGGCTTGTGAAAGAGCAAAAAAGCTAAAGAGGGACGATTTGTTAATACCTAAGTTAACTAGAGAGAAAGAACAATCAGTCAGATTCATCACTGAATTCAGTTTCCAGGCTTGGGTGTTAAAAAAGCCTTAATAAATGTTGGCATGTATTAGGAACAGAGGGGACCCTAGCAAAATCTGTAAAAGAGAATGCACAAGTAACTTTTAGAAGATGTGCATCAATAAAGGACATTTTATGTAGTAGTGAGTTACAGAAAAAACTGAATAAGAATACCATACAAGGGTTTTACATTTGTGGTGAATGTAAGGCCTGTAAAAACAGCATTAGCTGTAAACAGGTAGAATTATCCAAGATGAAAAAAGTTTTTTAAATCATGAAACATCTGACATGCAATTCAGATTTCTGTATTTACTGTTTAAAATGTCCATGTTCTCTATATTATATTGGAAGTACCATTATTAATGCCAAAAAGAGAATTTTAGAACATTAAGAGCGATTGTTAATGAAGACAAGCAGGATCTAATAGCGAGGCATTTCAAAGACCACCACAATAAAGATGCTATTTTACTAAAATTGTGTGTACTAGATAGAGTTACAATACCAGAAAGAGGAGTTCATAGAGTGCAAACTTTTGCGGAGATTGCAATCAAGAATGATAGTGAAATATGAGACAATGTTCCCAACAGGGTTAAACAGGGATGAAGAATTAGCAGTTCAACTAGGATAAAAATATGATGTGTTCTGGATTGTATAAAAATAGATATGCGAGTTGTAATAAAGGTTTACTGTTTTTAAAATAATATAACAAAGGTTAAGTTGGATCTGACATTGTTTTTTATATTGTAGGTATGTGGAATGTGGAGTTAGAGAAGAAAGAAACACAAAAGAGTTAATCTAGCATGGGCCCAGTAAAATCATGGTTACAATATATGAAAGTTAATCAGGGTGGATCAACTGGAGATGGTGAGTGAAGCACTCCTCTGTTTCACCTAAACTAATAGATATCCACCCTTTTAAATCACTTTTCAACTCTGCGTGCTACAGTGGAGTACGTGTTGTCTGAACACGCCAATCTGAACCAACCAAACTCAGGACACACTGTCTTTACCACTGTGCACTGTTGCTGTGTGCTACTACACTTGTACTATTTTTCAAACTCTTTTACACATAAACCAGATTAGTTACAAATTATAATCAGCCTCTATTTTCAACTATTTAACAGAACCTTAATCAAAACATTATAACATGAGCAAATTAACACATGTTCACTTTAATAATACATCGTTCAAAGTAAACACCATTGCATTACATAGACGTATCCAAGATTATTTTCAGGATGTCAGTCTTGCCCAATGCATTTCGGGCCAAAGGCCCTGCGTCGGGGGCTTCAATTTTCACACTGTTCTCAATAATACACGTCTTATGCACTCCTTGCCAGTTCGACAACGATATTCCAGCAGCGTGTATTAAAATCTCCCAACTGCTACGCAAATCTTTTCGTTGAACGATCGTAGAGCTCACAGCTAACACCTATATTCACACGACATGTACACTATTGATCCCGTAGAAACATACTATTTGGACCCGGAAGAACCCGCCGGAACAGCTACTCACACTCACACACGTACATACACACCCAAACAACCACTCACGCACCCAATCACAGACCCACTCACACACTCAACACCCACTTACACACCCAGAAAAGCACTCATATTTCTACTCACATACCAAATTTAGCAGAAAGCCA
Source organism: Triturus cristatus (assembly GCF_964204655.1). Lineage (NCBI taxonomy): Eukaryota > Metazoa > Chordata > Amphibia > Caudata > Salamandridae > Triturus > Triturus cristatus. The sequence goes on from NC_140579.1 coordinate 59,132,684, forward strand.
GGTATTGTAAGTTGATGTAAATCTGTTCAGTAGTTTTGGAGTTAATAAAGTGAAAAGGTTTATGCATATTTAGAGAGTGGATCCGTGGATCCATGCACCAACAGCAGTGCCATGATTGGCTGATTGCAACCTGAGAAAAGTTGCGGCCGCCAATTTGTCAATCGGGACACAGTTCACAGGGGGTAAAATGATGAGAAAATAGAATATAGGGGGTTAGGATAGAGGTATCCTGACCCCCATAGGACTGATGGAGAGGTCTGTGAGGGACCCCTCATGGGCAAGAAATTGCCCAAAATGTTTTGTTGGAGGCACATGAGGATTTGTGGATCCACTGTGGTGCTCAGTGTGGCCCGTGTGAATCCATGGCTGATCCTTGAATCGAGATCCCAGTTATAAAAAGAAATATGCCTACTCACAGACCCACAGAACCACTCAAACGCCCACTCACAGAACCACACAGCTACTCACACACCTACATACACACCCAAACGACCACTCACGCACCCAATCACAGACCCACTCACACACTCAACACCCACTTAAACACCCACACAAGCACTCATATATCTACTCACACACCCATACAGCTACTCACATACCCACTCATAGACCCACAAAACCACTCAAGACCCACACAGTCCCTCACAGACCCACTCACACACTCACTTACGTACCCACACACCACTCACACACCCATACAGCCACTCACACATCCACTCACAGACACACAAAACCACTCACACACCTATTCACACACTCATACAGACACTCACTCACACACCCACTCACACACCCACTTACACACCCATTTACACACCCATATAACCACTCACAGGTCTGCAAAACACTCACGCACCCACTCACAGACCCACACAGCCCCTCGCACGTCCACACATACAACCACTCACACACCCATACTGTGAAAATAAAACATATATATTCAATGGGAGTGTATTAAGATGTATTTAAAGGCTTGTGATGTAATACTCTTCATGTAACCAACATTGAGAAAGGCATTCTTTGCCAAAACCAGTCTGTCGGGTAAATACATTGGATTGCTGAAACCCACTGAGTGCTCCTTGATGTTCCTTCTGGATCTTTGTTTGGGATATGTTAGACCTGCCATTTCTTGGCATGATTTCCCCTGACTTTTTGCCTCTACGTCCTCTACTTTTGATGCTGTGATGGATTTCGTTTTACTGGCTTAGATGCTTTGGGCACTTTGCCACTGCTGATCAGTGTCAAAGTGCAAGTGATCCCTGTATAAAGTGTAATGTTAATTGGTTGTTCATAATTGGTATATTTGGTTTACTAGTAAAGTGCACTATGTGTGCTAGGTCTGGTAACACAAATGCTACTAGTGGGACTGCAGCACTAATTCTGCCACCCACACCGGTAGCCTTAAAGAGAGAACTCAAGTCTGCCACTGCAGTGCCTGAGTGCAGTTTGTTAAACTCCCTTATTGTCCTGACAAGTACCCCCACTTGCCAGGCCTTACCCTTCCCTTTGTATGCACATCAGACACCCCTATGGTAGGCCCAAGGTACCCCGGGCAGGGTGAAGTGTATGTGAAAGTTAGGACATGTACTGAGGTGTGTACCATGTCCTGACAGTGAAATACTCTTCATTTCGTTTTGCACTGTTAAAAGGCCAACTTGCCCATAGGACAGAATGGGGAGGCTGTGTAATATGTTTCCAGCCTATCTTCCCATAGGCTTAAGATGGAGAGGTGAAGTTTAGTATGCCCGAACTCACAATTTAATAACACATCTTTTTGTGAAGATGGTTTTTGCATTGTGTGTTTAGAAACCACACTTTTAGAAGAGGTTGTTTTTTTGCGTTCTAACAATTCTGTGTGTCTCTGCCTGGTTTTGGATTGACTGTCTGGACTTGAAAGTGATAGGATCTGAGGAATGTCTTGACCCAGGGGAGGAGGTGAGACAACAACAGGCTGACCTGCATCTGGAGTGTAGGGGGGAGGAATAGCCCCTGGAGGTGAAGAGGTCTGGGCTGCCGCCAGAAAACAATGGCTTCATTTCCTGCTGAGTGATTGTGAGAAAGTGGCTCTGTATATACTGTTCCCAAATAGGTGCAGGGTGTACAGAGTCCACAGTCCCCAGAGGTTTGGCAGAGGCTAAAGTTAGATATAACCTTACTCTCTAAAGTGGTAGCTTGGTCGAGCAGTAAGGCAGTTTTAGAGGACAGTGTAAAGCATTTGTTGCACACACTCAGCCAGCAAATGGTCTCACACACTCAATAACTGAACTCTAGGCCAATGGTTTATATATATAAAATATATGCTTGTTTTATTTTAGAACCAACAATAGGTATTAAAATATACTTTCTCAGAATGAGATGCTTTATATAAATACTTTTGCAATATGCAATTGACTTTTGTAGAAAGTTACAATTGGTTGCAAAGGCAACACAATTCTAAACACAATAATGCATTGAGTTCAATGGAAATTTCAAGTTATTTGCCACAGATTACTTTTAGGATTACTTTTGGAATTCCAGGACTGGATCCTAGATTCAGTCCTGGGTCAATACTTGGAATCAAGTGATAAAAGTCGACTTAATTACTGTGATGATTTTTAGACAATATTTTGCTATTTTAAAAGTTGACATTTAGAAAATATTTCATAGAGAACAGTCAATGATTCCCTATGGCAGAAAATGCAAGTTGCAGGAATAGTATGTTCTCGTTACTTTTGTAATCCAGTACTGGGTGCCTAGACTCAGTACTAGGACCTTTATCCAAAACAGGTAATTACGTTTTCAGAAATTATACGATTTTTAAAGAATATTTAAAGTTTGCAGAAATTGACACTTAGAAGAAATTTCACAGAAAAACAGTCAATGATTTCCTATGGGAGAAAATTGGGTTACTGGTAAGTACAGATGTAAGTATTTTTCAGAGTCAGAGCTGGGCACCAAGATCCAGCACTGGGAGCTCACCTAAGAGCAGGTGAGTATTTTCGTTTTCGTTACTCGGCTGATTTTTTGGTGAATAGTTTAAGTTTTGAAAAGTCCACACTTAAAAGAAATTTCCGGAAAAGCCAGTCAATGTTACCCTATGGAGAAAATTGAGTTATCGGTTTAAAGGTAAGTACTCGACTGGCAGAGTTAAGGTTCTGGGCATAGACTCAGGGGTCTCCCAGGGTCAGGTAAGTACAGTTGGTTCACCCTCAGCGGCACAGGGGCGGCCGGGTGCAGAGAGAGTTAGGCCCAATGTTATCCTACGAGAGGTAGGGGGGCCTTGGTTGGTGGCTGCTGACTAGCAGGCCACGCGGCTGTGGTAGCTGGGCTCCTGGTCACTTACTCAGGGCAAGTGGGGAAGTAGATAGGTGTAGAGGTTGCACTGCCAGGGCCACTCGGGCGGCTGGGTGCAGGGTGCTTTTGAGCCTTCAGGCGCTCAATTGATTTCAATGGGAAATCTCCGGTTTAGAAAAAGACTGCAAGCTCGGGGACGAAGATTCTTCAGGTGCCACCACCACATTGAGAGGTAAGTTGGGTAGTTGGAGGCTAGGTAGGTACCCCGGGATTGGGCACAGGGGGCCGCGGGGCGCCAGGTGCAGGGGTGCCTTTTGGTGTCGAGAAATCTTACCCTCTGTTGATCGCGGTTGGGGGGCACCTGGTTCTGAGGCTGCAGGCTTCTTCAGGAGTGTCGAGGGAGGTCCTTGGGTGCCGGACTCGGGGTCACAGTCGCCGTGGGGTCGTCCTCATGGTCATTGTTCACTCCGGTACAGGCCAGGCCTGGCGGGTGCAGAGTGTGAAGGGTTCGCGGTTCCGGGCTGCTGCCAGGGATTAGAAGTAGATTTTGAGTAGAGCCTCTACTCATGGGAGTCCCAGGGGTTGCGAGTCAAAAGGTAGCCAGGTCCTCCGGGGTTTGTGAGGTTGCTGGCCACAAGTGATGCCGGGTTGGAGCAGGAGCAGGTTCGAGGGTCGACAGGCCGGTAGGGCTGGGGCCAAAGCAGTTGGTGTCTTCCTCTTCTTAGCAGCTGCAGGGCAGGTCTTCTTTCTTCTAGCTCTTCTTTGGATTTCGGAATTTGGAATCTGGGGAAGGTAGGTTCAGGGTGACCCTAAATACTAGATTTAGGGGCGTTACAGGTAGGTGAAGGGCAGGGACCAATAGGTCCCTGTCCTGGGGTGGGTACACCCCCTATCCTGCCTCTCTCCTGTGGGAGGGGAGCAGTAGCTTAGTCCTGATTGGAAAGGGCTTCCCATCTTCAAGACGGCGAGAGCCCGGAGATGTGCTTCACCTCGCCTCCCCCACCTGAGGGGTGGGGTTGGCAGGCTGGCACATCCCCTGTCCTTATTTGGGGTTTCGGGCCAAGCTTCCCGCCAGAGTGGGGGGTTGCAGTGGATTGGGGAAGCTCACAGAGGCGGCATGCCTTTGAAGCTTCCCCCTGCCCATCCTGGGGGAGGAGATTTAGCACCTCGCCCAGGATGTGCATTGTTGCAGACCCAGGAGAGCAGGGGCTCTCCTACCCAGGGGTCCAGCAACATGTCTGCTGTGTGGCAGCCTAGGCAGCCTCAGAACAGACATGGATTGTAGGTTAGGTTTCAGGGGGCATCTCTAAGATGCCCTCTGTGGTGCTTGGTACATTAAATCCCACACTGGCATCAGTGTGGGTTTAATGTGCTGAGAAGTTTGATACCAAACTTCTCAGTCTTCAGTGTTGCCATTATGGTGCTGTGGAGTTCGTGTTTGACGAGCTCCCAGCACCATATACTCTTAAATGGCAGCACTGCACTTACAGTGCCCAGGAATGGACCTGGGTACTCTAGGGGCACAGGGCTCCTGCTCCTGTGCCCACACCATTGGCATAGGGCACCCAGCTAGAGGGGTGGCTGATGTAGGCCATGGCAGTGTAGGAGGTGGGCATGGCACACAGGGATGTGTGCCATGTCGACTCTTTGTTTTGTCTTGTACCCAGACACTCAGCCTGCAAGGGCAGTGTGTGTGTGTAAGGGCACAGGGCCTCTAAGCGTGGCACAATGAGTGCTGCAGCCCTTAGAGGCCTTCCCTGGTCACAAGGCCCTGGGTACCTAGGGTACCATTTACCAGGGGCTGACATGTAGCCAGGGTTTGCCAATTTGTGTTTTGTGTTTTAGGGAAGGAACATAGGCCCTGGGCACCTGATTGGCAGGAGTCCAGGGCACACTCAGTCAAACTACATTCAGCAATTCAGCAAAAAGTGGGGGCATACCATGCAAGAAAGATGGCACTTTCTCATAGTGATTGAGTATCCAGACCCCCACTATCAAAGGAAGAAGGTGTCACTGGCAGGGAGACACCCAGAACTGGTTTGGACAGGGGTCAGTATCCCCCTGAACACAAATACTTCAAAGACATTTAGTGGTATAACTATGAGAGCTGAAACCCCTGAACGTAGGACTGATCAAGACTGTAAAGTATTGAAACTACTTTGTGGTCAAGAGGAACCTCTGCCAAGGAAGAAACAGCTGAAGAGACTGAAGGAAAGGACTGACCCTTGCTGTGTGTTCTGGGGCTGGCCTGTAGTTTGCTGATTTAACCAAGGAGAGGCTCAGGGACTTTGCTGTGTGCTGTGTCCCCATGCTTGAAAGGACTTTGCTGTGTGCTGTGTCCTGAAGTAACCTGTCCCCAGGGGCCCGAGGAGAGCTGGCTCCCTGTTGTGGAAACTCAGGAACATAAAACTTTACAGGTGTGTCTCTGTGACTCTGTGTGCGTGTGCTTTTTGCAGCCTGAGACTTTCGTAAGAACTGCCCCACGATCGGGGGCACCCAGAATGCAAGTGAGTCTCAGCGACGCTGTATGCGTGTGCTTCATGCAGCCTGAGACCTTCGTGAGGATTGCCCTGTGATCGTGGGCACCCGGAATCCAAGTGAGTCTCAGCGACGCTGTGTGCGTGTGCTTAATGCAGCCTGAGACCTTCGTGAGGATTGTCCTGTGATCGTATGCACCTGGAATCCAAGTGAGTCTCAGCGATGCTGTGTGCGTGTGCTTCGTGCAGCCTGAGACCTTCGTGAGGATTGCCCTGTGATCATGTACACCCGGAGTCCAAGTGAGTCTCAGCGACGCTGTGTGTGTGTGCTTTGTGCAGCCTGAGACCTTTGTGAGGATTGCCCTGTGATCGTGGGCACCCGGAGTCCAAGTGAGTCTCAGCGACGCTGTGTGCATGTGCTTCGTGCAGCCTGAGACCTTTGTGAGGATTGCCCTGTGATCGTGTACACCCGAAGCTCAAGTGAGTCTCAGTGACGCTAGGGGGCGGAGCTTGCCTGGGACAAAGATGGCCGCATAGATCCCGGGCTCCGCCGAGCCATCGCAATATTAGCTATTATCCTCTCAAAACGTGCTTTCTCCTTGCCGGAAGCCGACCTGTCATTGCTGGGGTGGACTGCTGCCACCAACCTGAGTTGTTTGAATCCCGGTTTGGCGGGCTGCGTCTGGAGCTGCTGCCGTCTACAGCGGAAGCCTGGCTCTTCCATATGCAGCCCGCGGCCAAGATGGAGGCTATTGGCTGGCTGCTCCTCCGCGACTGCCCACTTGTGAGCGTCGTGCAGCCTGAGACGGGGCCCACTGGATGAGAGCTGTGAGCGGTGCAGTTGCTGAGGGAAGACACAATGGCGAACTCGGGTACCAGGCTCGGGGCGCTCCCCCTGCTGGAGTGCGACCGGCGGAGCGTGCCTTGTTCGGTGGTGCTGGCGCTTGTCGGCTCCGATCTCATCGGCCTCTTCTCCCTCTAAACCCTTGAGCCCTGCATGGAACCTGGATGGCTCCGATCTGCTGGGTCTCATCTCCCTCTAAATCCTTGAGCCCTGCATGGACCCCGGACGGCGGCGGTGATCTTACCAAGGGCGGCACTGCTGCGAGAGGGCTGGCCGTAGCCATTTTGGGCACCTCTGGCTCAGCTGCGCAGATGACGCTCCAGGCCGCAGTGTAGAGGTGAGTGGGTCCGGGGGCACGGTGGCAAGAACAATCGGCGGGCTCTAAACTGGCGGGGCAGGTACATAGAATCACCGAGTGCCCCAATTTTTGCCCCTGTGCGGCTAACTGCAGTTCTAAGGTCCCGGGAAGATGCTTCCCAAGACCCCACACAGCTATAGTTGGACGGCACAGCGGCCATAGGGCGGAATTCCCTGAGCCCTTGGAACATTGGATGTTGTGGCCCTGAGACAGTGTCTGCTGGTCTACTCTGCAAGTCTGGGAGAAGTCACGGCCTCCGCATGAGAGAGCGCTTCGTTGACTCCACGGCCAGTTTATTGTGGTAACCAGAGAACTGCACACTGTCCCCATGCTGGGGGCAGTGACGAGGAGGTGGCGTTGAAGTGACTAGGACTGTGCGGAGACTGTTTGAGAGCGTGAGTCCTACCCAATACGAACACAGCTCAGCCACCCGCAGCTTCAAGGGTGGACGCTGGGTATCTGGGCTGGTGTGGGTTATTTCACGAGTGACAGACGTGGCACATCGGACGAGCTTGTGGAACACATGGTCCTGCGCCAAGGGGCAGATCCTCTGAGTGAGCTGCAACTCCCCCCCACCCCCCCCTGTTCCTGCACCCTTGCTTGGGATAGTTTTGGCATACTACTGCGACGGACACCTTGAGGAGTGACAACCTTATCTGCGCACTGCTAACGGAGATTGGGGAGAGGAGTGGCACCTTGATACAGCGGAATACGGCGACACTGGAGAGAAGACGAACAAACCCTCGTGACACCATGGGAACGGTGGACAAAATGCAACTTAAGCTCAACTTTGACCAACGGAAGTCCAGACACCGGGAGCAGGACTCTGAAGAGGGCCCGGAGGCACATGATGAAGACCCAGTCACGGGGGAGGGGGATATTTGTGCCATATTAGCTTTGATGCAAAAAAGTCTGCAAAAAAGTTTGTCCAATATAGATTTCAAGATAGACTCTTTAGCACTCTGCACGGACCGTCTAACTGAACGTATGGATAAACAAGCGGAACGCCAGGATATGATGGAACGCAGAGTTACGGAAGTGGAGGAAACCCAAGCAGAACTTAACTCAGAGCAAAAACAAATGGGGAAATTGCTGCTCACCCTCCAAGACAAGGCAGAAGACCTAGAAGCTCGCTCTAGGAGAAGCAATATTCTAATTACAAGCCTTCCGGAGACCACCAACGTGGGCAATATGGAACTGTTTGTGGAAAAGTTATTAGAGACGCTGTTTGGCCGCGACACTTTTTCTGCAATGTTTATAGTGGAACGCGCACATCGCTCACTTGGTCCAAAACCCCCCCTGGTGCGCCAGCGAGGCCGATCATCGCGAAATTACTAAATTACAGGGACAGGGAAGCGGCACGTGAGAAGCAAACACTCCACCATGAGCGGTCCACAATCTCGCTATACCCGGATTTCGTGGTCTGTGTTCAAGAAGCACGCAGACAATTTGCTCCTTTGAAAAAGCAACTAGGGAGCAGCAACTGGACTACGCCATGCTGTATCCGGCGAGACTGAGAGTGAATGGACAAGGGTGCTCTTGCATCTTCTTGGACCCTCAAACTTTGCAAAAAAGCCCTGAAGGAATGGGCAAAGGAGAGACCACTCCAGAAGAATTCGCCTATTCACTTCAGGAGGCGACCTAGATCAACAAGACTGACTGCTGAACTATCATACCTGTCAGATAAGTCATTGTGGGATGGGGGGTAGGACATGGTGAGAAATAAAGGCCTATCAAGTACTAAAGACGAGATTAGCGCAGAGAGCTAAGTAAAATGTCTATGATAACCAAGAGGGTATTGGATACGAACTATTTACTATGGGCTTTAATGGTGTCAAGTTCAATTGAGATCACTTGGGATAGGGAGATAACAGTCACTGGCTTCTTAGCACAGCTTTGTTGGTTTAAAAGCACCTGACTTGCTTGACGGTGAAGGTGTTACCGTGTCACATCTGTTGAGTAGGTGAACGTGCAAGGCCCAGGCAACATCTGCCCTAGTGTGTGAACCACAACCTGTAACCTTTCTGTTTCTTTCTTTGTTTGTTGTTTAGAACTGTTTTTGCTGTATACACAGTAGACGTACTGGGTTGGTTAGTGGGATTCTGCCATTGCAGAGTTGGGGTATGCAAGGCATGGGAGGGGAGTGGGGGGACAAACAGACACGAGGTAAGTCTTGGCTATGGCACAGAGAACACCACACAGACCAAGTACAGAGCAACGCGCCGCATGGTGACGAAGGGGGATACACAGACAGCAGAGAGCTTGCGTTAGATGGACCGTATGTCTAAACACATGACACAGGAACAACCCAATATGCTTAATATATTGACCTGCATGTTTGAGGCCTGAATGACTACAGGAAGCTGTGGAAAGTTATGGCATATTGATGTGATGTTTTCATTTGAATTATATCTTATCGCTCTTACCTTGGTTGGACCTTCATATTGTCATTAATCCGAGAGCTCCTAATCAAATTATGGTTGTAGAAGATGACATCCAAGTTCATGATATTCTTAGAGATGCTCACAGAGTGTTCGAGGATAGGCTTGATGCGTCCCGTGTACAACACAAGTTGAGAAAAGTTCCTCTGTCTGTGAGACAGGGCCTTCAAGATCTGTTGGATGATTTGTTTAAATCTGGAGTCATTGAACCGGTAGAGGTGTCCTCTTGTATTTCTCCGCTAGTTTTGACGCTTAAGTCAGATGGTCGACTCCGTTTCTGCATTGATCTTAGGTCCCTACACAGAGATAATGTTACTGACACATTTCCACTGCCTAATATAAATGAGTTGTTGCAGTCTGTAGGTGGTGGTAAGTATTTTTCCAAAATTGGATCTGCGAAGTGCTTACCACCAGATCAAATTGCATCCAGACTCTAAGTCTCTTACAGCATTCATCACAACGGAAGACATTTTTCAGTTCACTCGCATGCCCTTTGGGTTAGCTTCGGCTGTGAGTGTCTTCCAAAGAATGATGAACATGCTCAAAGGTCTGCCTAGTGTAGTTTATTTTCAAGACGACATTTTGGTTTCAGGAAAAACTATTCAAGAACACAATGCATCTCTTAGGCAAGTGTTGTGGAAGCTTGAACAACAATGTCTCACAGTTAATAAAGAAAAATGTCATTTTCTCACCAATCAAGTTGATTACTTGGGGTATTATATCTCCAGTGATGGTATTTCTCCCAAAAAGAATCTATTGGAGGCCATAAGAAACGCTCCGTCTCCAAGGGACAAGTACCAGCTCAGTTCGTTTTTGGGGCTTGTCGAGTACTATGCTAAATTTGTGCGTGGATTTGCTGATTTATCTGAACCTTTGAGGAAACTTCTTCATAAAGGTTGTAAATTTTTAATTGGGGTAGTGATGAGTCTAATGCTTTTTCTAGAATAAAGGAGCAAATTTGCAATGCTGCCATTCTTGCGCCTTTCATTGTTTCCTGCAAATCGTTTCTTACAGTTGATGCTAGTTTGACTGGCATTGGTGTGGTACTATCCCAATTTCAGAGAGGCACAATCGCATTTGCATCGAGAACTCTTACTCAAGCTTAAAGGAATTACTCAGTGATAGAGCGCGAGGCTCTTGCTGCAGTGTGGGGAGTAGAGTATTTCAGAGTATATTTGTGGGGATCTAGGTTTGTGTTAAGGACAGATCACAAGCCTTTAATGAAAATTCTGTTGGCTGGGGGTGCTGGTAAAGGTTCGGCGCGTCTTGCCAGATTTGCTGCGAGGTTACAAGAGTACCTTTATGATGTTGAATTTATTCATGGCTGGAGAAACTTACAAGCTGATTGCTTGTCACGCATGTCACTTGATTGGGAAACAGTGGACAAGGATGTGGTCAAGAAACTGGAAAGTGAAGAAGCTGTTGCTTTTGTTTTTGACGTTTGTGAATGCAGTTTGGGTTCTTTCTCTAAGTCACAGTGGTCTGAGGCCATGATCAATGATTCTGTTTTGCAGGATGTTATTACGCTTATCAAGAAAGGTTCACCTCGTGAGAGTTTGGTCTCAACACCTGTGAGGCCGTATTGGAAATTATTGGATGAATTGTCTCTGAGTAGTAAGGATGTTATTATGAGAGGTGAGAGATTTGTGCCCCCGGCTGCTCTCAGGTTGCACATTTTTAAACTTGCGCATGAGGGTCATTTGGGCCAAGGTATGACTATCAGGCATATCAAACAGGAATTCTGGTGGCCTGCTATGGATGATAAAATTAGACACTGGGTGGTGGATTGCACTCTCTGTTAATAGAGTGAGAAGAGATTGAAAGTTGGTTCTCAGAGTTTGATGGGTCTCATTGAGGATCCTAGGAAACCGTGGCATACCATTTGTCTCGATTTTATTGGTCCTCTTTCTGAGTTGTCTTTAGATATGAGGTTTGCTGCTGTCATTGTGGATATGCACTCAAGGTGGTTGCATCTTGAATTTTTGAAAGACGTTACTACTATCTCTACAATTGCGGTGTTGGAAGCTTTGTTTCTGCGTGAGGGTATTCCGCAAATCCTACTTACTGACAATGGGACTCAACTCACTTCTGGGGAGATGCGTTGTTTTCTAGAGAAGTGTGGTGTCAGGCATTCGTGTACTTCTCTTTACAATCCCATGGGGCATGGTATTGTGGAGATGGCAAGCAGACTTATTAAAGGTACCTTACAACTTGCCCTAGTTAATGGATTGGCTCACAAACGTCTTGTCCAAGACATGTTGTGGGCTTATTGTACCACTCCTCCTAGTGTTACTCTGAAGTCTCCTTTCTTTGTTATGAGGGGGCGTCTCCCTGGCTCACGCCTTGTCCCATCTTGGCTCAGAAATTGGGTGTCTTCCTGTGAGGAGCCTGTTTTTGATGCTTTTACTTCTAAGATCTCGGTTGGCGATTGGGTCAAATTAAAGTCTGGTAGGATTAGAGGTGGTCCTACTAAGTTTAAAGGACCTTTCCATGTTATCAGTGTGGGAAGGTATTTTGTTGTTATTGAAGGAGGTGAGCGTTGGAATTTATGCAGAGTAGCTTTGTACCAAAAAGGTGGTTCTGTTTCTAGGTGTTCCACAGATGAAGAAGATTGTCCTGGAGCTATGTACATGCCAGATAAGGTTATTGGCCATGATTGAAACCGGTCCTAGAATGCTTGGTTCCGGTCCAGGGAGGTCCTGGCTTGGCAGTTCGGGCTGGACTGTTCCCATGAGGCACAGGGTCAAGACTGATTTGCATATAGCCAGGTCTAAACTGGGGTGGCATGGTAAGTAAAAGAATGATGGATTTAACCCAGATCTCTTGACTGGGGGTGAATGTTTTGATTTGTTCTGCATTCTGTCCATCAATTGTGTGTCTTTTGCTTTCTCGCCCTAAGTGCGCCAGGTATGCTCAAACATGAGCCCTGGGCTCACTGTGCCACTGGAATCAAGCTATCCTGGCTAAAGAGGGTTGAAACCCCGAAACCGGTCCTAGGATGCTTGGTTCTGGTCCAGGAAGGACCTGGCTTGGCAGTTCGGGCTGGACTGTTCCCATGAGGCACAGGGTCAAGACTGATTTGCATATAGCCATGTCTAAACTGGGGTGGCATGGTGAGTAAAAGAATGATGGATTTAACCCAGATCTCTTGACTGGGGGTGAATGTTTTGATTTGTTCTGCATTCCGTCCATCAATTGTGTGTCTTTTGCTTTCTCGCCCTAAGTGCGCCAGGTATGCTCAGACGTGAGTCCTGGGCTCACTGTGCCACTGGAATCAAGCTATCCTAGTTGAAGAGGGGTGAAACCCCCAAACCAGTCCTAGGATGCTTGATTCCGGTCCAGGGAGGACCTGGATTGGCAGTTCGGGCTGGACTGTTCCCATGAGGCACAGGGTTCAAGACTGATTTGCACATAGCCAGGTCTAAACTGGGGTGGCATGGTTAGCAAAAGAATGATGGATTTAACCCAGATCTCTTGACTGGGGGTGAATGTTTTGATTTGTTCTGCATTCCGCCCATCAATTGTGTGTGTTTTATTGGCCATGATTCCCAAGCCAAAGTTGTGAAAGATGTTTCATGTTCCAATAACTTGTTTTCTTCTTCCCAAGGCATCAGGGAGGAAGATCGGGTGGGGTTATCTGACTCTCCTGTTGTTGAGTCGTCTGGAATCGCAGACCACCTGTATATCTTCAGGATTATGTTATATCATGTATTTTATTCTGTATTGGTTTCCTCTCTTCTTTTCTTGTTCTTTTTCTTTTCTGTTGTCTTCCTTCTTCTGTGCTTTCTTCTTTGCATATTAAGGGAAGAGGATGTGATGTGATGTTTTCATTTGAATTATATATTATCGCTCTTACCTTTGTTGGAGCTCCCATGCTCTGTATGTTCTTTCTCCATGTTCTTTGTTCTGCAGTAGAACATGAGGCTGACGGCACTCCACGATCGACAGTTGCAGTGGGTCGTTGAGGTGGTTGGATGCCAGGTTGTGCTCCTAGTAAAGTACTTACCCTTACTTGCTGGCTACTTGTCTTCCCTTCAAGAACCCTTCATAACACATATCTCACCAGGCATAATATAGACATAACGTTATTACAGGATTCCCACCTCCTGCTTAACAGCAAAATGCTGAGTTGCAGGAGGCTCCCTGGTAACGTCCATGCAGCAGAGTTTAATCACTTGGCTAAAGCCGAAATCGGGACTGCAACTTTGTCCATTGGAAACGGACAGTGACGGGAGATATGTGATCACGAGATGTAGCGGGAAAGGAATAGATCTGATTGTGGTTAACATATATGGCCCAAACTATGATTTTTTGAAGAAATTGCTAGGAAGATGGGACAGCATGAGAGGGCTTACCAATTATGGGGAGGGGACTTTAATTTTGTGTTAAACCCACAATTAGACAGTTCGGGGGGCCCGGAATGACGCCCAACACCTACGGCCCGAGCAATTACAGGAGCAATAGCACAACTGGCTCTATTAGATGTGTGGAGAACGAGATCCCGGGGAGGGGGAGGGTGTACTCATTATTCCTCATATCATAACTTACACACCCGAATTGACTAGTGGTTGGTTTCTTAGGGTCTGTATGCAAAGGTCCGAGGCTGTGAAGTACTGCCCCGCACTTTGTTGGATCACTCACCAGTGCTCTTGGTCTTGGAGTAAACGCATGCCTCCCTTTACGTGGAGATTTCCCCCTTACTCACTGTTAGACCCTGCCTTTAAAGCTGATATGACGGAAGCAATAGAAAGCTTTTTTGAACACAATTTAGGGTCTGTGGACACCATTGCTGTAGTATGGGAAACTTTCAAAGTGTGCATAAGAGGTATTGCTATGACTGAGCATTCGGGTGTCCTACGAACATTGCGAAAATGACTAGCGGACTTGGAGAATAGAATACAGATTCTAGAAGGTGGGCTGCAATCCGCCGCCGATGCTCAAGCGCAGGGGGAACTCCAGGAGTTACTCAGTGAGTTTCATGATACCGCAGACTCGGAACTGAAACACCTAGGCAAATATGCCACAGCCCGCACGTATGGAGAAGGCGAGCGACCGGGCTCAGTTTTGGCCTCACTGCTTAGAAAGAAAAGGGAGAAGGCATAGGTGACGTTAATTAATGATCAACAGGGAGAATCCATTACAACACCACTAATCATAGCAGACAGATTTCGACAATACTACTCAGCATTGTATGCCTCTAGGACTGGAGAGATGGATGCGCAGATTTTAGACTACTTGGCGCACATTAAACTCCCTTGGCTGACGAACAGACACAGGTAATATCTCATGCGCCCATTAGAAAAAGAAGAAATATTGGCTGCATTATCAGGAATGCAAGCTGGTAGTGCCCCAGGCGCAGATGGGCTAACGGTATCCTTTTATAAAGAGTTTGAGGATTTACTCATACCGCATCTTCATACCCTGTTTGAAGTGATCTATGAAAGTGGACAACTGCCTCCGTCTATGAGGGAGGCTCTTATAGTTGCCATTTCAAAACCAGATAAACCGCCCACAGGGTGTGCATCGTACTGCCCACTGTCACTGTTGAATGTCGATACAAAGCTGTATGCTAAATATCGGCGAATCGCCTCACCCCACTTGTCCCGTTGCTGGTTGCTCTGGAACAGGCCGGCGTCGTTCCTTGTAGGAACTTGACCTATAATTTACAAACAGTATTCGGAGCGATCCAACATATCAAACAAGAGGTGCAGGCAGTGCCTGTGTTCCTGGATATGGAGAAGGCATTCGACTCCGTCGTATGGGCCTTTATGGGACAAATCTTAACGTGTATAGGCCTGGGGGGCATATTTCTGCAAATGCTGGGAGTATTGTACAAAATTTGTCTCCTGTCCTTCGGGAGGTAGTTCAGTTTGGTGCATTGTCTGGTCTCATGGTCAACTGGTCCAAATCAATTATATTTCCACTCACTACCGCCACACTGCAGTTCACCCCGGAGATCTTTTTGCAGTGGACCACAGACCCGGTAAGATACCTGGGTGTCAAAGTACACACGGATTCGGAAGTAGTGTTCCGAGAAAACTATGGAGTTGCTGTCAGTAAGCTGGAGGATGATGTGGAGCGCTGGCTCAAACTGCCGCTCTCGCTACTGGGTAGGGTCTCCATTATGAAGATGGTGGTGCTACCTCGATTTTTGTTTCTGTTTGCTAACATCCCGATGGTCCTCTCTAGCTCTTTTTTCTGCACTCTCACTGTGCTCCTACTCAGGCTGGCCTGGGCTGGCAAACATGCCAGGATACGATGGGATATCCTAAAGTTGCCCTACCGGATGGGTGGCCTTGGGGCACCAGACCTGAATTGTGCACGCGCACATTTTTGGATACATGGCCCCACAGATGCACTGCACCTCCAGATTGAAAAAGTTGTCGCAGCGCCGCTCCCTATGCTGGTGCCCTTATTTCAACCCCCGAACCGCAGAACTGGGACCCTAGATTCGATTAATTTGACTGTGCACGCTTGGCACTACCTTCTTAAGTGGCAGGCTGGAGTCATATTGTACTCTCCAATGGCTCCTCTGGAATGGTGTCGTTGGCTTCACAGATAGAGGGGTAACTTGGGCACCGAGTGATATCAATATCACTAAGATTGGAGATTTGTTTGGGGAGGGTGTGTCGAAGAAGTGGGAAGACGTGATTGCACAGGGCCAGCCTGTTACATTGCTACACAGATTCCACTTTCATAGAATGAGGCACTCGCTAAGGGAAATACTGGGGAGTTATTTTGCTGAGCCACCTGATATTGCTGCACTCACTGCCATGACAAAAACAGAACAGCAGGAGCGGATGGTATCCAGGCAATACAAATCGGCACCGGAATACCGGGCCAACCATTATACTAAAGCTTGCCTGGCCTGGCTTACAGACTTGAGGATGGATATAGATGATGGAATGTGGAGGTACTGTTGCAAAAGTGCGAAACGCATATCGCTAAATGGCAGGCATAGATTAATTCATTTTAAATTTCTGAATAGAATATACTACATCCCTGAAAGATTGCATAGGTATGGACTGAGAGAGACTGCTGATTGCGAAAGGTGTGGCGCCACTTCGGCTGATTTCTATCATTTGCCATGGTTGTGCCCGGGGATTGCTTATTTCTGGGCTACAATATTTAGGACTCTGGGTGAAATCGTTAAAGAGCGGCTCACGCCAGATCCTACACTAGCGCTACTGGGATACTCTAAACACTTACCTAAATTGATCAGACGTTTAATAGACATGGGGTTGCTCATGGCGAGATGTAGGGTGGCTATATGCTGGTCACTCCTACCATGAACAGTTGGTCGAGAGACATGGTGTACTGCTGCACGCAGACGGAAAATTATAGTGAACTCCTCCCACCACTTAATCGCCCTAAGAACTTTTGGGAGCTATATGTAATCTATAGGGCTGCCAAAGAAAATTACGACGGCAGTAGAGTCCCCCCTGTTTCGAAGTAACATTAAGGGAGTCGACTGGTCGGGAAACGTCAGTAACAATAGGCTCTCAGGTCTGCTTCCAGGGCTCCATAACTGTATAACTCCTGTATGTCATGTGGAATACGATTGGCTGCAACATATGAGTGGGAAGGTCCCTCAGTCTCGCAGTATCCTATATGATATATTGTAAGGTACCACAGCTGAATGTACATTTGCTCCTGTATTGTAACTCTCTGAAGTAAGAAGAATGTAAAATGTTGGACACAATGTTGACTGTGTATGCCGGCTTCTTAAGAAATGTCTCTGTTGTCTTTACTTGCCATCTTTAAACTCTGATGTACTGTATGGAAATTCTAAATAAAAACATACATAAAAAAAAGAGTCTCAGCAACGCTGTGTGTGTGTGCCCTGTTGCAGCCTGAGACCTCTGTCATTGCCATCGGCTCGGACCGGCATCCCCAGGGAATCTGTGCTGCCGGCCCGAGCCTGCCGTTGCCAAGGAGGGACCTTGAACCATCCCCGTCGGGGGGGCTCGTGTTCCACTGCCCAAGATCAACGAAGTCGCATTGGAGGCTCAAGTCCCGAGGAGAGTGAGATCGCACCCCCAGGTAATGCTCAGCGAGCATGCGTGTGCCACCGCCTGGGGCTGGGTGCGGGCTACGAGAGAAAAGCTCTCGGCCATTCCCCACTTGGCAGCACGAGCCTCCGCTGAAGTCCGTATTGCGGCCCATACTTGCCGAGGAACGGCAGTGCCGAGGCCGGAGTGTGGAGCTACACTTTGTTTTCCATCAGAGACCATGTTGGGGGCATATTTTGGCAGTAGCCGACCGCGCGTCAGTAAGAGTGGCATAGAGACCGTCCAGAGCACCGCGATCGGTGCCGGAGTACATTATTTTGGCATTAAGAACTGCCTGATTGTTGCATTACGCATTGCGTTATTTTTGCATTACGAACTGCCTGATTGTTGCATTATTTTTGCATTACGACTGCCTGATTGTTGCATTACACATTGCATTATTTGTGCATTACAAACTGCCTGATTGTTGCATTACACATTGCATTAATTTTGCATAACGAACTGCATTATTTTTACATCACGAAGTGCCTGATTCTTGCATTACAAACTGCATAGCATTGCATCAGGCCTGCATGGGATCATCGAGAATTGCTCATTAATACTGCAAGAACCTACAAGGGCTTGCTGGCCTAATAACCGGCCAGGTAAAATATTCCAAATATGCATATGTTGGATTTTTATCGTGTGGTCTCATCGTATATCTTTTTATATAAACATATACTTTTTTTTTTATTAAACTAGTGTGGAGTCCATTTGTGGTGTTCTCATTGGGTTACTGAGAGCGTGGTTGCACATACTTTATGCATTTGCCTTGGAGATAAGCCTGGCTGCTCATGCCAAGCTACCGAGGGGGAGAGCAGGGGCTATCTGAGAAGTTGTCCTTCCTTTCCCTGACTTAGAAGCAAGGGTCCCTATTTGGCCTAAGGTACCTACCTCAGCCAACTAGAGACCCCCAGTTCTAACAGGATATATTTATATATATATTTACTGAATAAAACTAAGGTTACAGGGACGTTAGAGACCCTCAAGGGTGAGTAGTCACGCTTTTATAAGAGTACTGATTGATTCACTGATTGGTTATAGTCCTATCATTGAGTTGGCAATACCTGGCAGTTTCAAGATTTCTCGGGTTGATCGCAAAATCGGGAGGGGTGGCGGCGTTGCGGTTATCTTCAGGGATTAATGGGCCTTTCGTTGTGAAGAGTCCTCAGAGCTAGGAAAGGGTGATACCCTCAATTTTAGTGTCACGATTTCCCCTCATATCTCGCTGGGCGGCACATTGGTTTATTGGCCCCCTGGACCTGCTGGACCTTTTCTTAAAAAACTGGCGGATGTTATCATTCCTCGTGCATTGCGGTTTTCAAATTATCTCTTTCTGGGAGATCTTAACATCCATTTGGATAAAGTTGAGGAGGGAGACACCAGTGAATTCATGGAATTTCTTAACCTAGCCCAGCTTACTCAATGGGTCAGGGCACCGACACACTCAGGTGAACACATCCTCGATCCTATCTGCTCTAACTTTCCTATCAAGGTGGAGGATCCTCTGCCGGTGCCTTGGTCCGATCACTTCCTAACCTACTTTTCCTGGGTTCTGGAGGGTATTATTCCCCCGAGCAAAAGCCGTCCATAGCCCGCTTTTACTAGAATTGATACGATGACCTTCAGCTGCGCTCTAGCTGAGTCTAGACCTGCCCCCTCTCTCAATTTGGAGGATGCTCTTGAAAACTTCTCCAGTTGGACAAAGAGGGCAGCGGCCCGTTCTTCTCCCGAGGCCCCCGCAATCTATCCAGGGACTCACCATCCCAGCCTTGGTTTTCGCAGGAGCTCAGAGTGCTGAAACATCACTGCAAAAAGGTAGAACGGGCATGGCGGTTGGATTATTGCCCTTTGGCGAAATTGAACCTTAGGAAAGCCCATAAGCTGTACTATTCCCCTATAGCTCGGGCCAAAAGCCTATTCTATGTGGATCGCATCGATCTAGCAAGAAGTAATTCTAAAGAAATCTTCTCCATCGTCCAGAACTTTATGGCCCCTAGGGCGGTATCTGTCACACTTCCCTCATCAAACACTTGGTGTGAGGTTCTTTCGAATTTCTTTATTGATAAGGTTCAGTCCATCCAGGCTTCCTTTATTTTAGGGGATCATTCCATGACCAGGCCCTCGCCCTCGGAGGTGTCACATACTGGGTCTTCTTCCCTGATGGTTTTTTCACCTATTGACCTGCCCGAGTCACTGAAGATCCTTAAGTCCTTGAAGCCAGGCTCCCCTACAGATCCCTGTGCAGCCAGACTCCTTGCCTCGGTCACGGAGACAGTGAACCCTGAAGTCAATAGACTGATCAATCTTTCCCTTCAGGAGGCCTGCATTCCTTTGGTATGGAAGCAGGCTAAGATTCTTCCCCTCTTAAAGAAACCAACATTGGATCCACTGCTCCCAGCTAACTATCGCCCCATCTCCCTCCTGCCTTTCATTGCGAAAGCCTGTGAAAAGGTGGTTAACAAACAACTTACAGACTTCGTCGAGGTTGCCGGCCTACTTCATCCAGCTCAATCCGGATTCAGAGACTCCTACAGTACTGAGTTGGCCTTGGTGGAAGTCTCGGAGGCCATTCGGGAATGTATGGATGCAGAAGGGAGGGCTGCTCTTATCTTGTTGGATCTCTTGGAGGCATTAGATACTGTCCCCCACTCTTTGTTGTTACCCGCCTTGAGGACATGGGGATTTCGGGTGCTGCCTTGAGCTGGCTTAAATCCTTCCTGGAAGGGCGCACCCAACAAGTTTGGCTCCCTCTGTTCTCCTCCTCACCTCAGGAGGTGACCAAGGGGGTGCCACAGGGGTCTTCCCTGAGCCCCCTTCTCTTTAATTTATACATCAACCCTCTGATCTGTTTAGCTGAAGAGCTAGGAGCCAAAATTATAGCTTATGATGACGACACTCAGCTGCTGTTTACCTGGGGAAAATCTGACTGCTCCCCGCCACTGGCCAAAAATTGTCCTGCAGAAGTCTTTCAATGGCTTTCCTCAGCACAGCTCAAATATAATGAGGGTAAGTGTGAAATTCTTCTCTATGGGACCTTCTTTCCCCAGATCAGAGAAACTCTATGGCCAGCGGATTTTCCTTTGCCAGCTGCAAAGGGGCAACCTGCGAAAAATCTGGGAGTCTGGTTCGAGGAGACCTTTCCTTTTCCACCCAGATTAAGAAGCTAGCGGGGAACTGCTTTGGGCTGCTAAAATCCCTTAGGAAATTTCTCCCTCTTCTCCCCAGAGCAGCTAAGGAAACAGTGCTCAGGGCCTTAATTATTTTGCGGCTCGACTACGCCAATGCTTTGTATGCCGACCTGCCGGGTTATCTTCTTAATAAATTACAGGTTGTTCAAAATGCCGCTGCTAGACTTGTCTTTAACATCCTGATGAGAAGCAGTGGTAGACAGCATTTGCGATCCCTTCACTGGCTACCTGTGGTTAATCGAGTCAAGTGTGAAGCCCTGGCCCTGGTCCATCGGGCATTGCATGACTGCGGCCCCTCCTATCTACGGAAGAGGTTCCAGTTCTATGTCCCTGCCAGACATCTTCGGTCATCTTCTCAGTTCCTGGCTCATACACCTAGCTTCCGTCTTACCAGAGAGGGAGGCAGCTCACAAGCTGTTAGAGCCACCTCAGCCTGGAATTCACTCCCTTTGGCTCTTCGCAGTATTCAGGACTTCTGTCAATTAAAAAAAAACTGCTGACTTATCTTTTTATTTAAATGAATCTTCATGTGTCTGTGCTCGCCTTCCCTTTCTACAGGCTCGCGCCGGAACACTCCTCGGAGTATCTGTGCATGCTACAAGTGCAAATAACATGACATAACATAGTTAGGAATAAACATTTTAAAAAACTTAGAAACTCACTGAAAAAAACAAAGGTTACTGGGACATTATGGTTAGACTCAGGTTTCACTCGCACAAAACCAGTGAAATTAAGCCGTTATAGTTAGTGAGCTAAATTGCAACTCTGCAATGCACTGCGTATGACCTCATATATTACATCACTCAAGACATGGTTAGTGACATCACTGATGACATCTCAAATGACATCACTGATGACATCATCCACAGAATCTCTGGCGCACCCACTCACACCCCATATGGTGGAGAAAGGGCGAGTTGCTGGGCTTTTAAAAGCCACGCTGCCCCCCTCCTGGGCCAATTTTAGACCCAGGGACCCAAACCCCCAGGGCCAGGTCTTTATTGTGGGTGGGGTCAGGGCACCCACTCTCATCTGTTGGGGACCCCAGGTGAGACTGAAGGCCCCCACGATCCCTGATAGCTCCCCATGCCCTGCGGGAGCCAGCATTGCTTTTGGAAAGAGGGAGCTGCTAAACATGCAGCTCCCTGTGTCCAAAAGCAATTCTGCTCTGCTTCGAGTAAGCAAACGCATTTTACATGTTCTCGCTTACTCCAAGCATAGCAAAGTTTTCTGTGGCTTGGGGGGAGCGGTAATGCTCCCGCCAAGGCATAGCAAACTGCAATGTTGGGCACCCCGGGACATTGGAGGAGACAGCGCTGGGTGGGGGGGCTGTCCCCAGGGCCATTTAGGGCTGCAGTAAGGGGGCCTTGCTGCCCCCTCCTTCAAGTATTTAGCCTTGAAGAGGTTATGGTCCCTGGGGCAGGGGTCTGTCATGGACCCCCTTAATTATTCAGTTTGTGCTTTGGGGAGTTGGCGATCCCTGGAGCTGTGGCGGAGGCTGTAGGGCCTCCTCTGCATGCTTTTCAAAATAATGTATGTGCCCCAGGGAGGTGGCAGTCCAAGTGCCAGAGGGGGAGGCCTTAGGATCTTCCCCACACTCCTTTAAAAAAATCTGTGTGCCCTAAGGAGGTGGCGTTCCGAGCACCCCCCGCATTTCCATTATTCAGTGCCCAGGAGAGGTGGTGGCCCCCAACCGCGTTTGTTTTCTGCAAGAGTTCGTAAATAAATCATATGAATCACCCCATCTCCTTTGGAAATTTGGTTATGGGACAACAAAGCTACTATTGACAACGTGGCACACCCCCGAGGACGAGAGCACCCGGGTGCAAGTGCATAGGCAAAGGTGGTCAGGAGCACTAATTCATGTTCCTGTGCACCGTCGCTGGAGATTTCTCATGGCGACGGTGAATCTGGAACCTAGGAGGAGGACTTGTGGAGGCCAGACTATGCACAGCCGGTAAGCCATTCACAGGCATTCTTTGGCTTATCACGTACAGCAAAACACAATAAAGGAGAGACGAGGGATAAAGCTGTCTCTGACTCCCTCAAATAGACTTAATCTCACACAACAGAGAAGCAATCAAAAAACAGATAAGACAATACTGGACGCTGTAAGTGGGAAAATCAATAGATATTTTAATACTGCCCTCACACACTCGAAAGTGTCATGCTTCATCATTGGGCCGCATCATACACCTAGGTGCAGACCAACACATTGGGTGGAGCGCAATTTTTTAGAATAAATGATAAAGGAAAGTGGTGAGGGTAAAGTATAAAGGAAAAAACAAACAAACAGAACAAACACAAAAGTGTAATTCTGAGAAAAAGGAAACAATTAGTCTCCAGGAGAAAGGGACCAAAAGAAGTGCAGAAAAAAGTCTAAAACTGTCTCGGGGTTGACCCTCTAACTTTATTCTTGTCAACCTCTGGCAGGATTAAAATAAACAAGATGGGGTATCCAGGGCAGGTAACGACCCTACCATCCCCACTGCTAAAACCAGTGGGGACAAGAATAAAGTTTGAGGGTCAACCCCGAGACAGTTTTAGACTTTTTTCTGCACTTCTTTTGGTCCCTTTCTCCTGGAGACTAATTGTTTCCTTTTTCTCAGAATTACACTTTTGTGTTTGTTCTGTTTGTTTTTTCCTTTATACTTTACCCTCACCACATTTCTTCATCATTTATTCTAAAAAATTGCGCTCCACCCAAGGTGTTGGTCTGCACCTAGGTGTATGATGTGGCCCAATGATGAAGCATGACACTTTCGAGTGTGTGAGGGCAGTATTAAAATATCTATTAATTTTCCCACTTACAGCGTCCAGTATTGTCTTATCACGTACAGCGGCAGGATGAGGAGGAATTATTGCAGAGCTTGAACAAGCTAATGCTAGAGCTCACAACTGGATCATGTTTAGTGAGTCAGAGTGCAGGGAAGCAGCTTTGGATATCTTTAAAAGATGACCGATCACAGGATCAGAAAGTGGCAATATAGAGAGATGAGAGATTTCAAACATACCCTCTAAGTTTACAGCCTTAGAGAGACTTCATGAGCGTGAAATACGCAAATGGTGGGAGGTGACTTCTCTACAGAGCTACATTGAAGTTAACCATGTCCCAAAGGGGCTTAGAATATCAACTGTACCTGCCTATGAAAATCCAGACCCGTTGCTATTCGATGAATGGGCAGAACACACAGCGAATTCATGCCAGGGCATGTTGACCATTGGTTCAAATTTGCTTGGAGTGACAGGGACAAAGCACTCAAGAACATTCAAGATCTTGAAAATGAAATAGCTAAAGATGAGGACAAGGTCAAACAGGAGGAATTAAAAGAACAGATGAAGAAATTATGAACAAAAAATCAAACAGAGGAAACAAGACAAGTTCGATAGGGATACAAAAGACTATGCACAGGGTAGGGTATTGACTTTCGCTAAAACGTTCAATGCACCAAGAAGAGAATTTCAAACCAAAAAAGTCCTCACTGCCATTGAGCACAGAGAGATATCGAAATCAGATATAACTGATAACAAACAATCAGGCGAGGAAAGTAGAAAGGGCTGGGCATTACCAGCAAATAAGACCCCTTTTCACAAGGAGTTTTGCCTCATACGCCAATCATGGCAAAGAGGAGGCAAGTAGAAACCGTTAAACCAAAGAACCGCAGACAAACAAGGCGAGGGTGCTGGTGGCGCAAGAAACAGACCACCCCCAGTCACGAGGAGCAAGAAGACGTACAGAAGGAAATAATTAATGATAATTTGACTATTGTTAATCTGACGCCCAAGATATTATCTAAGACAGAGGAGTTGGTATTGAAACTTGGTCTAAACTTCTGTGCTCAGAAAAGATTGGAATATACACAAACTAGAATTGACCTGTTTAAATTCATCCGAAAATTGAAACTTCAAAAGTATTTCAAACAAAAAACGCCAATAAATAGACCCAATAAATTGGAGGGCAAATCCCTAGCCACCAACTTCTTGACTGGGATAGATCTAGAAACTATAGAAATCCTGTAAAACGTACGAACTGATGAAAATTAAATGTTTGGTACCCCTTTGAACGTGACACATCGGATTGAATTAACAGGAATAGAACAAAGCAGTGGAAATAGCTCTTTTAAGCCTGTTTCATAATTTCTACCTCAAATGCCTGGAGATGCCATCAACGTATTTGCTGAAGCGGTCAATAAAGATCACCTACGCTTGAAATACAAAGATACAACGGGGTGAATCAGTAAGAACTTCACTAAAGAACAACAACAAGCATTATACAATCTTTGTAAAGATACATCTATAGTATACAAACCATCAGATAAAGTTGGTAACATTGTGCTGCAGACACGGGAACAATATAACAGGGAAGCACAGCGGCAACTATCGGATACAAACAGCTTCCAAAAAATAAACAAAAAGATCTATAATCAGAGTATCACAGAATACCATCAACTGATACGAAAGTGGTATGAAAATAACTTGCTGGAGACAGATGAATATCTGTATCTCCGGTGCTTGACTCCGATTATACCCACCTTTTACCACTTACCGAAGATTCACAAGGACGATAAACATCCTCCGGGATGACCCATTGTTTCCTCAGAACGGAGCCTGACAGAACATCTATCCATTTATATAGACTACTTTTTATCTCAATCCGTGACTAAGTTGACCGCTTATATTAGAGACATAAAGGACGTTTTACAACATATAAAGGAAGATAAATGGGAAGGTTTTCAAATGCTGGTCTTGGACATTTTGAGTTTACACACATGCATCACACACCCTCAAAGCAGTACAATCTTTCTTAAAAAGCTGCCCTTTGAAATACTTGGAACACAATGTTATGCTGGTAGAACTTATTGAGTTCTGTCTCAATAACAATATCTTCCTTTTTCAGGACCAATGCTATAGACAGATCTCAGGGATGGCCATGGGCACCTGCTTTACCCCCAGTTACACAAATTTATTCATGGGCTGGTGGGAGAAGTAGGAGGCCTCGTCAGCCACCAATGACATCTGGACAGCCAAGGTGATATCATGGCACAGATACATTGATGACCTCTTCTAAATTTGGAAGGGGTCCCCAGAGTCAGCGAGGGTATACATAGATGTTCTGAACACCAACAATGTAAAATTGAAATTCACCAGTGAAGTAAGCTTTACATCAGTGAGTTTCTTTGACCTAAGGGTATTTGTATCTAAGAATGAATTGTGCACCATGTTGTATAGAAAATCCATGGCTGGGAATTCAGTACTTCATGCCACCAGCAGTCATCCACAGAAACCCATCAGTAGTATTCCCTACTGTGAGCTTTTGAGAATAAAAAGGAACAACACGAAAGATTGTAATTTTCAGATAGCTGCCCACGATATCATGGTTAAATTCGGTGCCCAAGGTTACAATAAACAGCCATTGGAACAAGTCTGAAAAAAGGTTCATTCCAAATCTAGAGTGGATCTACTGAAGGACACACCAAAGGAACACAAAAAACATAGGGAAATTCAGAATGATTACCACCTTTTCGGAGAACGCCAATGATCCAAGGAATATCATGCATAAGAACCTGTGTACTCTGAAAACGGATCAGATTATAGGCCAGGACATACCTCCTAGTCCCCTGTTGACTTTCAGGAAAGATCGATCTCTGAATAACAATTTGGTGCACAGCCATCATGAGAAAGAGATCACAGGAACAACTTTTAAGGAATTACATGGCTTCTTTCCATGTGGAAAGTGTAAGGCCTGCCTTAACAGTTAGAAGACACTTTTCTATAAAGTGCCAGGCCTGAAAAGACCTAGACCCATAAATAAGTTTCCGATTTACAACACACCTTATACGGTGTACTGATTAACATGTCCATGTGGACTTAAATATATTGGCAGCACTATCCATCCAACAAAAGTATGCGTTTTAGAACACTTGAGAGCCATCAGAAATGAAGATGCAACGTACCAAGTTGTTAGACACTTCAGCAAAGAACATCATAGCAATAGGGACCTCCTCACATTTTTGTGTGTACACCATGTACCTGATAATCCTAGGGGAGGTGATAGAATTTTAAGACTTAGGAGGCTTGAATCACGCTACATTATTGATCTACAAACTAAAGCCCCAAAAGGCATGAATAGCAGTGAGGAATTATCGGTTCGCCTTGGGGAATATTGGGTTGTTGGTGTTTGTAGGGTGATAGGGTTAGAAGTTAATTAAGTAATCATTAGTTATTAATTAATGTTTAAGAAAATATGTGATTGATATGGACTTTGTACATTGTGTCAAATGTATTTATTTTAGTTTTATTATAGGTGTGGGTTGCTAGGTTTGTAGGGTTATAGGGTGGGAAGTTAATTAAGTAGTCATTAAATATAATTAGTTAAGAATTCTTATTAATATTTTAATTGACTATCAATAATGTATATTGTGTAGTAATCATATACTTTAGTTATATTTTAAGTGTAAGCTGCTGGGTTTGTAGGGGTATAGGGTGGGAAGTTTATTAAGTAATAAATCATTAACAACCAACTATTAATTCTAAGATAATTATTTAATTGAATATTAATTATGTAAATTGTGTTATACTTCTTTGTTTTAGTTATATTTTATGGGTGGGCTGTTAGATATTGCCAGGGAGTGTCCAGTTGATGGCTAGAAACCTTTCTGGGAGCCTTGGCCTCCCAGAGGGCTTTTGGCTTCAGCTGCTAACTCTCTTCAATCATCATGGGCACAAGGAACTTCCATACCGTGCAAGCTCACAAGGGAACGAGTCGAAAGAGGAGTCCCCGGTGTTCACAGGAAAGGGAAATGGCGCGTCTCTAATTGCTGCCTAGGCTCTCTCTGGACCTCTTGTCCCAGCAGTGACCCCCAGGGGCTGCCAACGATGGTTTTATAACAAGCTGGAACTGAGAGCCTCCCGCCTGGAGCAAGCAGGGCGAAGATGAGGGCGCGTGGGGAGGCCGAGTCACTGAAGGAAACACTTCCTGCTCCAGCGGGTTTGAGCTGATCAAGCAGGGGAGCTGCGGAGCTGCAGAACACTCTGATTGTCCAATTAAAAACAGCAGCTTATGTCATGTTCAATGCTAACGTGTTTTCGGGGGGTTGTCTATCAGAGGGTTCTGCTGTAAATTGCTGATCTCTCTGGAGTGAAGTCGAGTTCCGGATTTCCAAAGGAGAGGTGAGGGTCGTGCTGTGCATTCTCCCACCTGCATTGGGTACACCGCTTAAAAGAGATGTATCCTAGTTAGAACCTGGAATTGGCTCGGCTCGGTGTGTCACAGCTCGCTAAACAAACACATCTACAATAACACTTCCCCTTTTGTGCACACTATTTTGGGCACTCGTATGAGTGTTCTTGTGTCAGCTTCAAACATTTAGACACTTTTTTGCCATCATTTCTGGAGATGCAGACTTGCTAAAAACGTGCCGTTGGCATCTCCTCGGTGTATACTAGTATCTCTGGGTCACAGGAGGGGTGCAATGCAGAGGTCCATGTTTGATCAGTTAAGCCCTTCATATTGTTGACATTGTCAACCACATTGTTTCTAGAAATCACTCGAGCGCAGAGTGGGAGATCGGAAATAGATTTGTCAGTGCATGCTATGAAGTGTACTCCAGATTACAATCACGGTCTTCAAGCCAATAGTATTTATTTTAGCATCCATTTTTAGGTCTGGAGTTAGCCATTAACTCTAAAATTGACTAACCTTATATGTATGATAAACTGAAAGGGCCTTTCAGCCAATGCGCTTCATCCATTGGTCTGCCACTGAGTCATTCTCCTTTTCACTTCAACCATTTCCTAATTTTACTGCGGATAACGCCATTCTGCCTTCCAAAAGCAGCACATCCGCACATCCGCACACAAAGTAGTTCCCCTAAGGGACAGGAACTACTATGACAAGGTCTGCTTTTTGAGACTTAAACAATATTTTTGCTTTTGGCCAATTTTTTTTCTTAGATTGTGAAGGTGATTTCAGCTTCTACAAAAAGAAAGTTTTGCAAAAAACATGACAAAACAGAACAAGCATTGACAAAGCGAAAAGGCAAAGAGCCAACGCCAGATTTATTGGCTGTGCCAGAGCCGGTTCTAGATGGTTCCGTCTAGCACCTCCACCTCATATATGGTTTGATAGAGTTCCCTAAACATGAAGATCTTCTTGGCTTCTTCTGCCACTCTTGCTCCATCTCCCCTCACCAATTCCTTTATTCAATAAGGAACCTTTGTCCCCAAGAGTCTTCTGGCTGAGAGTCTCCTTAACAGCTCTCTCTGTAGTTCTGTAGTGCCATATATTTTAAGATTGTGCTTTTATTTGATAGCTGCGTCCTCCTGAGGCTGGAGCCGGGAGAGACCTTTACGAATGTTTGCTGATTTGCACATATAATTCAACTTGTGATTTTGGTGCCTAATCCTGTTTAAAGCTCATTTCAATATCGCTTTTAATATACTTTTAAATACTTAAATAGGGCTCTTACCCCGTCTTTGCAGGTATGCCTAGCTTTCTGCTGTATACCAGCGTGCAGTTAAGGAGTCTTAATGTAACGGGTAAAACTATGGGATGTTTATGCGTTGCGTTCAAGTTAGCGCCCCCTTCAGGCCCTATGACCTGTCCTAAGTGTAATATCACTCTCCCAGACTTAGTTTACGGGGCTAAAGGACCACAAAAAACAGGGAAAGTCACTTGAAATTGGGCAAGGGATACCAACATTAAAGTGTACACTGTTGAATTCAAGATCTCTGGTAAAACATAGCATTGAGTGTGCATCACTCATCGAAGATGAGAATTTAAAGGTGGCATTCATCACTGAAACCTGGACAGATGAGGCCTCTGGCACAGATTTAGTAAAAGCCACACCCCCAGGATATCTTTGTCACACCGTGAATAGGCCAGACAGGAAAGGGGGGGACTAGCGATAATTTACCATGACTCAATTAATGCAGCTTTTCACACAGCCTCAACTACAGCGGATGAGGCAATGACCTTTAGCTTCACCTTTGCCTCGCATCACACGCTTAAAGGCACCCTCGTATATAGACCTCCGGGGCCCAGGCATACCTTTGTAACATCTTTGGGAAATCTTTTGGAAGACAAGATGAGCGCCAAGTCCTATACAATATTGGGAGATTTTAATTTTCATCTTGAGGCGCATAAGGACCCAGATACGGTCATCCTCAGAGGCCTTATGAACACCGCTGAACTTAAGCAAAAAGTAATAGGACCCACACATGTGGCAAGCCACACGTTGGATGGCATTTTCTCAAACCATCCTTCACTCTCATTATGGGTCTGCTGCCTTTGGAGTGGTCAGACCACGTGGCAGTATTGTTTGAGTGGGCCGTCCCTGACAATCGCGCAGCGGGCAGACCCCCCAAGACACAGAGGGAATCAAGAGTGTGGCATAAAGTGGATGGGTCAGAGTTATTAGAATTACTCATGGCCACAGAACTTCCTGCGATCCCGATGTGAAAGAAGCCACTACGCTATACACCAACTGGCTGGAGGCAGTATGTAACAAACTAGCCCCTAAGAAAATACTATCTCTTTATAGGGTTCAACCCTCCGCCCCCTGGTATACGCAGGAACTCAAAGCCCAGAAAGTGTGTTGCAAATGGCTGGAGATAAACTGGAGGAAAGGGTACCAAGAGTTAAAAAAAGGCATTTACAATAAAAGTCTCAGTATATACATACAACTTTTCTTTACGACGAAACAGGAATTCAGCCAAAGAACAGTTTAAAACAGTAATCAGGCTCACCCTCGTCCTGCAAACATCTTAATGAGCCAGGGACTTTGTGATGAAATTGCAAAATTTTTCTTGGCGAAAGTAGAGTCCATCTTCTCTACTTTCAAAGGACCAATTACTAAGAATGCCGTGGTCCAAAAAAGCATCATAAACAAGTGCCCGAGTCACAGACCAAACTCGACACATTCACTCCATTGTCCTTCTTGGACACTTATAATTTGCTTATGTCCACTAAATCAGGATCCCCCTACGACCCGTGTCCGGTCGCGGTGTTAAAAATAGCCCCGGAACCAATTGCACTGACACACACGTCTCTGTTCACTGTTCTCTGAGGGACATTTTCCCAAAGCTTGGAAGAAGACCTCTATACTTCCACTGCATAAAAAGCCCAATCTGGGGGGGCATGGTCTCGCTGCAGATGAGGTGAGACGCATGCTTTGAGAGCTCCGACCAGCCGCTGCCTTCTTAAGCCATTAAAGCGGTCCTGGGGCCACAGCAACAAACCTGCCTTACCTACCTGGTCAGTCGAGCGGACGGGGCACTTCCTGTCGAGAGGGTGCCTATCTGGGCTGTTCCGTGGCGGTGCTGACCATGGCCTTCATTGTCTGAGCCCTGGCGGCCGCCATCTTGCCTGCGCCAGGCCCTGAACTCCTTTCACCATCGGGGGCTGCTGGGGCCACTGATCATCGCTTTGGCCTGCCGGACGACACTTTTGGGGCCCGACTTGCATTGCGGACAGCCGCGACACCCGGGGTGCTGCCGCTTGGCAGGGGACCTCACCAGCCACGATCCGGCATACGCCATCTTGGGCCTCCCAGTCGCTGCCTGTGGCCACGGAGCGGCCGGTATTCCTCGCAGTTACTGCAACTCGCCTGAGCAGGAGACCTGGGCGGCCTGTAGCGGTCCTCAACGGTGGACGGGGGTGCTTCATGCTTGGAGGGATCGGCTGCTGATCAGCTGTGCTGCAGCCTGTGCCTGGAGGCGCCCCGGACCTGGTGAGTCCACCGTTGGGCAAGGGCCCTCACTACCTCTTCCCCGTTTTGCTCGGGTGTGTGCCACTCTCTTTTGGACTGGGGGAGACTGCAGCCGGCCAGGGACTCTACAACGCGGCCCCCCTTTGGAAGAGCTATGTCATGGTGGTGGTGCACTTCGCGCCTTGCCACCTAGCAGGGGTGTCTCTGCCAGGATTGCGTGGTACCTCCTGGCACCATCGCCGGTGATCCTCCCCTCCAGTTTACCTTCCCTCTGCTGAACATATCCCTCCGATCACCAGCGCTGTTCTACCACCAGCACCTGGGGAAAACCTGTGCTCTCACCCAGAGGCAACAGCCTGCGCTTCTCATCTAGCCCCTGTCTCGCCGTGTTTCCACCCCCGCTGACTGGCCATCTGTGACCGGTGAGCCTGCATGCGAATAGGGGCCCGTTAGGGGCCCGTTACTCTGTCTTCCTCCCCTGCACTGCAGCACGCTGCTATCCCTGGGGCTGAAATCATCGACCTGGACACTGTGGCCCTTGGGCGCGGCTACTCCGGAGGGGCAAAGTGCGGAAGCAGCGGCCTTCCTGACCTGTGGTTCTTGGTGGTAGGCCATACATACTTTGCTATTTGCCTGCTTGTGATCCTGGTAGGTGGTCCTAGTGGTCCTGGGCCCCAGGCAGGAACCTCGGCCGGGTAGCACAGGGACGGGGACAGCAGGCAGCATAGGGATAGCAGAAAGTGCAGGCAGTGCAGGCACAGGGGCAGCAGGTAGTACAGGGGAAATTACAGCAGGCAGTGCAGGGACAGCAGGCAGCTCAGGGACGGCAAGAAGCGCATGGCCAGGGCAGCAGGCAGCACAGGAACAGTAGGCATGCCAGGGACAGGGGCAGCAGGCATAGTACCCCCAGGGGTACCCCGCTGTCCCTCCTCCCCCATCATGGGTTACCCAAATGACACACACAAGACAGTTGGTGTTGGGTAACAAAATGCTGCAGGTTTATTACATAATTCCAGAATATGTAATGGGTGGGTTATCTTACGGGCGATCCAAGGGCAGGCAACCAAATGGGTCGCCTACCCGCCTGATGAGCCGGGCAGCGCGGGAGCGATGCCCGCCGTTGCTGCCCTCCAGGTGATTCTTTCTATGATCACGTGCCATTGGTAATTCTACTCACGCCCCCCCTATCTGGGCGGAGCGTCGCATAGCAAGCCCCCGGTTGTTCAGGCCCACAACCGCCCGCAGGACTAGCGGGGCGCCGACACGGCTTCCAGGACCTCCCATGAGGCTCCTCGTTTTGGCTCAGGCACCACCTCTGGTGCCGCGCAGAGGTACCCTTTGTACCGGCCTGCTTCCAGATCGCCCTGTAACTCCGCCTGCAACGAGAAAGGAAAACATTACAACGCTCAGCAAAACCCCCCCCCCACCCAACGCCTACGCCGGGTAAGCGGTAGGGAGGGAAAAGGCGAGGTGGGCGACAAAGAGGTCGCCAGGAAGGGTGGGGGAAGGCTAAATAGCCTCCCCCTCACACCAGGGCCAGGAAGTGACACGCATTGCGTGTCACTTCCGGCCAAGCCCGAGGAGGGGGGCTCTGGTCTGCGTCCCGGCCCCCCCCCCCGGTGGGAGGGGGTGGGGAGGGGTGACCGGTGCCCCGGGGCCACTAAGGCACAGACCGCCTATTGGCCCCCTGCGGGGGCCGCGGTCAGCGGCATAATACCCCCAGGGGCACCCCGCTGTCCCCCCTCCCCCATCATGGCTTACCCAAATGACACACACAAGACAGTTGGTGTTGGGTAACAAAATGCTGCAGGTTTATTACATAATTCCAGAATATGTAATGGGTGGGTTATCTTACGGGCGATCCAAGGGCAGGCAACCAACTGGGTCGCCTGCCCGCCTGATGAGCCGGGCAGCGCGGGAGCAATGCCCGCCGTTGCTGCCCTCCAGGTGATTCTTTCTATGATCACGTGCCGTTGGTAATTCTACTCACGCCCCCCCTATCGGGGCGGAGCGTCGCATAGCAAGCCCCCGGTTGTTCAGGCCCACAACCGCCCGCAGGACTAGCGGGGCGCCGACACGGCTTCCAGGACCTCCCATCAGGCTCCTCGTTTTGGCTCAGGCACCACCTCTGGTGCCGCGCAGAGGTACCCTTTGTACCGGCCTGCTTCCAGATCGCCCTGTAACTCCGCCACAGCCCTGGAGGCGGCTCACCGTCGCAGCCAGGGCCCCCCACCAACCCGCTATAGTCTTACCTGCCACCTCTCCTATCTAGGGCTTCCTGCAACTAGCTGGAAGGGAACCATCCTAGCAGAAAGAAGAGTTTGAAATTCTGCCACTTCATGACAGTGTGACAGCGCTAGCGGGACTCAAACCTTGTGAGATCCCTTATATCCACAGGCCGAAGACTTACCAGTGAGCTATAGCTCCTGGTGTTGTAGATGGCCCCATCTAAGCCCCCAAGGCCCGAGACGCTATCCTAATCGGAATCTGGTCTGCTGAAATAAAGGACCCGTTGGGTCGCCAGGAAGGGTGGGGGAAGGCTAAATAGCCTCCCCCTCACACCAGGGCCAGGAAGTGACACGCATTGCGCGTCACTTCCGGCCAAGCCCGAGGAGGGGGGCTCCGGTCTGCGTCCCCGCCCCCCCCGGTGGGAGGGGGTGGGGAGGGGTGACCGGTGCCCCGGGGCCACTAAGGCGCCGACCGCCTATTGGCCCCCTGCGGGGGCCGCGGTCAGCGGCAGTGCAGGGGTAGAAATGGCTGGCAGAGCAGGGGTAGGGACAGCAGGAAGTGCAGGACAGCAGGCAGCACAAGGACAGGGGCAGCAGGCAGCACAGAGACAGGGGCTTGCACTTTCTTAAGCTAGGGGTCAGGCCAAGAGGGGCGGCCCAGTCTAACCTCCTCTGGGCTCCACCCGCACACATCCAGGGATGCTGGAGCTGTAAGTGATCTTTATCATGCACCGGGAGGCATGAAAACGTGACTATCAGCTGGCCCAACCTCTGGGGCTGCTGGGAAATGCAGTCTGGTCTGGTCCAGCTGGTTATATTATAGAGGCACACAAGGCTCAACCACGAATGCAACTTAACCACGCATGCCTTTACCGCACAATTTTGTGGTAAAGGCTTGAATGGCAAGGTAGTATGCGCTGCTAAGTTTGTCACAAGTCTGACCTCCTGACCCCGCCCTAAATTACACACCCCTTACCTGCTCCCACCCTAAGTCCTAAATTACAAACCCCCTACCTGCTCCGCCTCGAGACCTAAAAACACCCCATTCCTTAAATACTCCCCCAAACCCAGCCCTTAAAGCTACCCCAAACCCTTCCTCCTGCCCTGAGCTCTAGAAACTTCCCCCCTCCTTAAAAGTACTGGACCCCCTTCCCCTCCTTGAGCCCTAAAAACATGCCCCCTCTTTAAAAGAACCCTGCCCCCTCCCTGAGCTCTAAAATCTTGCCACCAACCCCCTGACCCACGCCCTTAAAACTTGCCACTGATCCCCCCCGAAAGTGACCCCCAGACCCACTTACCTGTTGGTGTCCACTTCCCGATCCGAGACTCCTGTTCCTGTTCCGAGTCCCCATCCATACCGAACACTAGAGCGCCTTTGCCTTACCCACGCATATTCATAGTTTAGGCAAACGCGTGGTTTGGACATGCGTGGTTACACTTGCGGGCTTCCGGAACGCATGGCCCTGGCCATGTAGTTCTGGATGTTTCCCGGTCCCGCTGGTGTACTTGGGTGGTGAGAGGGGGTCTTGAGATTCTCTCTAGCGCTGGTTGCAGGAAGGCTGAATGCTGGAGGGGAGACCCCTCTTGTAAGGAAGGACGGAAGGCGGCAACAGGGGGAAAGATCACCATGTAGAGCACAAGTTCAGATGAAGTTCGATGGATTCTTGATGAAAGATGGAACAGGAAGCAATGGAAGAAAAGGCAGCCATTTGGAATCAAGCAGCCTTCGTGATCGAGGAAAGTTTGTGAGGTCATAAATGACCACTACCAAGTTGCATCGATGACTCCGTGATCTTAGCATGAGATAAGCTCTCTCATCGAGCATAATAGCTGGCAGACAAATCTGCAGACAATTGTATTTGCAGCCTCTGAACAAAGTATAACAAATCGTGACGTGCCAGCTGATAGCACCAAATCAGCAAGACTTTGAGACCCATAGACCTGCTACATCCTTATTGTATGAAATAGGAAAAATGAGCCACGTGTGTTCATGCAAAATGAAAACAGTGAGGCGGGCTCAAGCAGAGAGGTTCACGAGCTCCTTGTAATGGGACAAACCCTTGAAAGGGGCAAAGCTGTTGGGGATACTGTTATAGGGATGCAGAAAGGCAGAGGGAGCACTGTGACCCTGCGTTCCTTGAAGTGCTTCAGGGCCGGATCTGCCTATTGTCCGAGGAGAAGGGTGCCATCAAATGGAATACCAAGGTACAACTATATAGAGTCCTTTCAATGCAGGGTTCAAGGTTCCAGCCATTATGTCCAGGTCTTCAAAGGCAGTGCACTGCCCAGACTCCAAACCCTCCCACTATTAGCACCAAACCGCTTTAGCTTGCCCTCGGGGTACATGGCGATCCCGTTGGTGACAGGATAAGGTCATGGGTGGCAAAGCATAGCATTCAGCAGATGGATGCTTCAGGTAGACCAGAAATCATATGCCTTTTCATTCTTCTCCAATCCACCACATATTCCACCCACCCCAGAGTGCCTGTCTGAGGACCACTTGTTCATTTCATGGCAGGAGGTTCTGGCTCTTTTGAGCAAAGGTTGCATAGAGAGGGACCTGGACTCAGGAAATAGGGGCTGGTAGTTACTCCTGATATTCACTGGTACTGAAGTAGGACAGAGCCCCTTATTCTATTTTAGATCTTTGGGCTCCCAATCTCCGTCCTTGAGTCCCACAGGCGTTATCTGCAGTCCATGGTGGGCCAGGAATATCTTCCTTTCTCTGTGCTCCTCCTCAGCCTTACCAGTGCATGTGGTACCAATGCTGCAAGCGATGGCAGTGGTTGCAGCACATCTTCAGAGGTCAGGGATACTAGTATTCTCCTATCATGATGAATGGCTGTGCAGACGCGCTTGACGCACATTCACAAAGCACTACTGTGTGTGAATAACTCTGGCCCTAAGTGAGCACTGAAAGTGCTTATTTAAAACAGGTCTTTGCCACAGTTTTGGGCTGACAGGTGACTTAAATTGTGGAAGACTTCAATCGGTGATCATTTATCACATTAGACAGTAGTAAATGGTTGTTTTGTCACTGGAACTGTACAAGAATGTTCTCTTTATGGCAGCATGTGCTGCCATCTTGTAAGAAAATGGATTATTAGTTTGGGATTGTGTGCCCACCACACAAGTTCAAAAAATAAACCTAGTCTGAACACCTGGTAGTGGTGGCAAAGAGTAGAGAGGATTAATTTAAGGGTGTAAAGTATTTAGCAATATCAAAACAAATAGAAAGTCAAAACACAACACTCTGAAAATCCCTTATCTATTTCATAACAATAGAGAAACCTTAATTAAGAAAAAATACATCGAAACTATGAAAATTCGAATCGGGGAACCAGACATCAGATTTTTTGGAGAAAAAAATGTTTCAGGAAAAAGTTTATAGTCAATCATAAGTCACTGTTCATAGTTGATCAGAACCTAGGTGCAATTTAAAGCCGATTGTGACGGAGCAGAGTTCAGATACCCCCAGCAGATCATGCTAGTGAAAGATTTTATATTTTGATTTAGGGACCGATTTCGATGTCGGACGGACCTGAGTCCATCCGACCTCGATCTGGAAGTGGGACTGACCGACATCCTCTCAGCGGTCCGAAACCAGCAAGTAGGATGCGACCGAACACTGTTCAGTCGCAATCCTATTCTTTACAATGGGAGCATGCATTACGAACGGAATGCATGCTCCCATTGTAATGAGCAGAGGTGCAGTTCATCCCTAAAGGTGCCTGCCACCGGGTGCAGGGATCAACAGGGGGGGCATCATAGGTTCCCACTAGGCCACCATCAAGAGGCCTTGCACCCATGGGGGCCCTACTGGGGGCCCCCAAAGTTGTATTCCCACAGGCCGGCACAGAAAGGCTGTCAGAATCTGCCATCATAATCCCTCGGGCGTAAAGAATAGATCTTGGGATTACAGGCCCCTTTCCAAATAGCAGACGGGCTCTCCATGCCTGTCGGAAGCATTTCAGAAACCCGTTTGGATTCCTTTCCGATCGACCACATCATAATTGGTTGGTTATAAAGGAATCCGAAGGGGACATTTCGATGTGATCGGGACGGCTCCGACTGACGGTTGGAGCCGTTCCCGACCGCATTGGATTCAGCCCCTAATTGTCTGTGAAAAATTGGGTTGTTGGTTGACTTGGGTGTGAGCCCTGGTCAAGCAACAGCCACAATCACTGGCAAGGTGAACAAACATAAAGACACTAAATTAACCTGTGCTTTACCCTAGGTAGCTCCGCACAAAAAGCAATCAGGCTTAATTTAGGGGCAATGTGTAAAGTATTTATGCAGCACACTAACAGTAATAAAGTGAACAAACAACAAAAAAAATCTCACATTAGTTTGGAAAAATTGAGGGAGCCAAAACAACTAAATTCCAATCAGTAGAAGTAGGAGAAGTTTCTAGAGAATTCCCTTTGAAGGGCTTGATGTTTCCTGCCTCCCCAGTCCTGGCTACCTAAAACCTACCTTAGTGACTTATATGCAATAACAAGAATTGGCATAGCCGACAGGGCGAGCCTTTGGGACCTTATAAGTATTTAATTATAAATCATATTCTAGATCCCATATTCACTAACTATAAGGAGATAGAAGTGGAAACACCATAGCCTATTCCTTGGACTGCTCACTACCTAATCCCTTTTTCAATACCTGTGTACAGAGCAAGGATAGAAGGAAGAGCGCCGAAAGTTGCATGCAGGCAGTGTGCTGGGTTTAATCCCAGCTCTTTCTCACAGGCGCTGTTGAAGAACAAACCGATACTACACACAGACATAAATCTTGCCAACACCCAATTTGAAGAATGGATACAGATGCATTAGGTGAGATAGCACCCTGGAGCACCAGGAGTCCCAGGAGACAGAAGGCATCAGCACCATGGTTTAATGAAACGCTCGCTAGAACAAAGAAAGACCGTAAGAGGTTGGAACGCACGTGGCTCATACATTTCTGTAACAAGGCCAAGGACTGTTTTAAAAAGGAACTAAAAAGAATATCATACATTAATTAAGAAGACAAGGTGCGATTTCTACACGGTAAAAATAGAAAGAGCGAGGAATTCCTCAAAATAAATGTTTTCTGAGGCAACATCTGTGACCCACCCACAGAACAGGCGGAGGAGAGCACAGATGGGGACCGATAGGGAAGAAGGAGGATGGTTACTGGGTGTTGCGGGGTATGTAGATGCCATATTATGTTTGAGCGCAATGCTGAGCCAAAATTGTGATTTCCTGCTTACTGCTATGTATGTTTTAAAAATGGGAAAATCTCTGCCTTGTTGCTGTTTTAATTTGTCAACAAAAACAATAAAAACAAAGTTACAAAAAAAAAAAGAAATGTTTTCTATACTCAAGTCACTTAAATCATTCGAAAACCCAAAGAAGGAAGCAATACCTTCACTAGAAACCTGCAACAAAATTGCCGAATATTTAGCAGAGAAAGTGGCTAAGATATAATGCCTTCCCAGCAGAAGCCCGCCAGGGAAAGAATCTAGAACCCAGAGAGGATAAGAAATTCACAGGAGAAACGCTCAATGAACTTAGAATACTAGAACTAGATGAACTAAAAACTATTGCTAAAGGTATTAAATCTGGCTCACCACGAGACCCTGCTCGTCCTGAGCAACTAATGATTGGAGCAGATCACATCATGCCCTATATCTCTGAGCTAATTACAAGCTCATTTCAGAAGGGAGACGTTCCTACTAGTTGGAAACAAGCGATAGTTCGCCCTTTGAAGAAAAAGCCATCAATAGATCAAGCAGTTCTAGATAACCTACCCCCCATCTCGCGGCTACCATTTGTCGGAAAAATTGCGGAAAAAGTAGCAAATAAACAACCACATACAGAAAAATGACTTACTACACCCTTCTCAATCAGGCTTTAGAGTAGCACATTCTACTGAATCAGCTCTACTAGTGGCTACAGACACAATGAGATGCTGTGCAGACGAGGGACAGACTGCTGCAATGATCCTCTTGGATCTAAGTGCGGCCTTCAAAACCGTCTCCCACGGGCTGCTCCTACGTAGACTAGCGGAATGTGGTGTAAAAGGTACTGCGTTGCATGGCATCTTACCTCTCGTCACGCAGTTTTCAAGTCTCCCAAAAATCTCAATTATCAAAGAGTATCCCCTTGAGTTCCACAGGGATCAATCCGAAGTCCCACACTATTTAACCTATACGTGGGACCACTGGCCGAGTTAGTGGAAAAAAATAATGTCACCATTGTATCGTACGCTGATGATACTCAGCTGATTGTGACACTATCCCTAAGCAGTGAACAGGCAGCGCCCAATTTTGCCAGGTGTTTAGAAGGGGTAGCAGAATGGATGTCCAACCATTGCCTAAAGCTGAACGGAAATAAAACAGAGGTAATGATAGTGGGTAAAGCACCGAATATATGGTCCTCTGCATTGTGGCCGGAAACACTAGGCCAAGTACCTACTCCCAAAACGGAAGTAAAAAATTTGGGAGTATGGTTCGACCCTAAATTGTCCTTCGACACCCAATTACGAAAAGAAGTGGGTAAATGCTTTGGTACTTTAAAAATTCTGAGAAAAATTCTGGACTTGCTACCACCTAAGGAAAGGAAAACCATAGTACATGCCCTGGTAACATCCCAACTAGACTACGGGAACGTTCTCTATTTGGGAGCACCAAAAAAAGGGTTAGCCAAATTACAGCTGGTACAAAATGCAGCAGCTCAGCTGGTACTGAGTCTCCCCAGAAGAGCTTCGACAAAGAAAGCCCTGGCAGATTTACATTGGCTGCCGGTGGAGAAAAGAGTACTATTCAAGTCAATGTGCTATTGCCTTAAAGTTCTAGCAAAAAAAGGACCGTGATATTTGCACCCTTTAATAACACAATATATTGCTGGCCGTAATCTCTGATCTAAAGGAAGGGCATTGGTGACTGTTCCGAGAATACATAGTACAAGAACGGTGACACGGTCCTTCAGATACCTTGCGGCCAAGTCCTGGAATGGGCTCCCGGAAGCCCTAAGAATGGAACCATGTGAACTGAAATTCCGAAAAAACCTTAAAACATGGTTATTCCCACCTGTAGTCTAATGGACAGCTTTAGGTTCTCGTGTAATTCAGGGATGTTCCTCTGTATGTCTCATATAAGTAAGTCCGTCTAGAGTGGGGACACGCCAGCGGCGTAACAATGCGCTTAGAAATGGATACATTCAAATTCATGCAGCACAATATCCTTGGTGCAACATCAACTGTTGCAGGGCTAAACACTTATAATATCCCAAAGGCGAGACCTATTGGCTATGCCAATGCTTTTTTTCCCTTTTGCTGACCTCCCTTTTCCCTTTGTTTAAGGCACAGTCCCGTCTTTATCCTCCTTCCTCCAGAAACATGGAAGAGAAACAACAAATTAAACCAGGAATGTACCTTAATAAAAATCCGGATAAACAAATATAGACCTTGACCAAACACTGGGTCACTTTTTTCAAACGTGATTCATGCAACTGCAAACGGGTGGACAGCAAACAGTGCAACTTGTGAAGTAAGTGCAGCTACACGCAGGCTGCAAAGAGTGCACTAGTTGTACCACAAGTTTAGTGGCGCTAGACACATGGATTGCAGACACTTTACTCTTTGTGCCATGTTCTAGCTACAAGCAAATTGGACTGCTATGAATGATGACTTTGTTCTATTGGGCTAGTGTGTCTTCCCATTCCCATACCATTAGGTTTTCGAAAGCTCCAACACTCCTTTTAGCCAGACCTAACAAACTTCCGTCACACCCATGATAGTGGGTTGTAAAGAGGGCCCTGGGCTTTAGCAAGATATGTGAGAGGACAGTCTGGCCATTGTAAGGCGTGTGGGGGTTCAAGGGATTGGCTACTTTATGGTGTCTAGCAGCATTCATCCTTGCAACCTTCAGTCACCAGCCCCTTTTTTGCCTAAATTCTCAAGGCAACCGGAAGTAGGGAAGTAAATCAGGCAGGAGCGCCATTTTCTAAGGATTACAGGAAGGAGTAAGGCACTGAGAGGCCCATTTACATTGCACCATATTTCTGGGACCATATTGCATTGTTGGCAACTACAACTTTCCATCTAAATTGCAACCTTGTTCTACCTACCTAGTCTATACTTAGATGAAATTCATTATCTTCTTTGATTTAAATTTGCAAATTGCTCACAGTCTTGCAGATACTTTCCAGCAACTTTAGCGGCCACGTTAATTACAAACAGATGGCCCCTGCGCGCCGCTGCTCGCTCCCGCAAGGTGGATGCCGCCACAAGCACGAGTGCTTGAAAAGTGAAGACTGATTCCTAAAGGCCCTCTCCTAGAGCATTGCATGCACGCTGCCTAGGCGAGACCTAAAAAGGGAGTTTAAGGCTTGGCAAGGAGGTTATATTGCAGCATCTCTCATACAATCAATAATGTGCTTCCATTAATATGCTGGTTGCCACTGAGGTGCCATGTAAATGGACAATCAACAAACCCTCCTTAACAATGATGGTTTATTAGGTATTCTTATGAAACAATCAGTGCATCTGGATGTAGTACGGAGCATTTTTAAAGCATACACGAGAGCTGCCAAGGAATCAAGGGGCAGTACCTGTAAAAAAGAAGGGAGAATGCCCACAATATACATGCTCTGTAGCATCATTTACAAGTGTTTTAGGTGTTTCCAGATATTTTAAGGACAAATACTGCTCAAGGTTCTAAGTCTCCAAAGGGCAAGCAAAGTAGCCGTGGCACATTTCAGTGCAATTTCATAAAATGGGTGGTGTGAGTGACTAAAAAGCGGGATTATCAAGAGAGAAATGAAAATTGGGAATGAAATTCGAGACTGTGTCTCAGGTCACGGCTTAGAGATCTTGCATAAAATCTGAAATCTTTCTGTTTTACCACAACGTAAAAAATGCAAGAACTTTAGTTTACAGGTGAGCGAATCACCATGAGCTCGCTCTCGCTTGGTAAGAAATCGCTGGATGTAAAGGAGCATTAGAGTGCAGCAAGACGTACTTCTACTGGGTTTGCCCATTGTGTAAACCATGGCCCAGTGATAAATCTTGAAAATCTATGGATTTTGTGGTTTTCTGAACTGCACAGTTAATCTTATGCCTGCTCAATGCAGACTGTCCACAGGCAGGCAGCTTCATGTTTTTTAGGGAGAAGGTGAAGCAAGAATAATTGGTTATATGCAAAAAAGGCAGTTTGAGCCATGGACTCTCTTTTCATGTATTATCATTGGTCTCAATATTTAATTCATCACTTAATAACGCCCCTCTAAGGAACAGTCTCAGTTTATCCTTGAAAAGCTCAGGCTGGGAGCTTTTCTCATAGCAACTGGTAAAAAGTTCAATGGTTTTGGGGTGGCTCCTGAGAAGGCTTGATTGTGGGCCTTTTGCTTCATGGAATTAAGAGCTTCCAGACATAATCCTTATGAGTGGATAACACTACGCATCTTGGACGAGCTCCAGAGAGCGAGAAACATGTGCCAGGAACTGCTTTTCCCTATTTTAGGTAGTTTTGTATGGTGTGTCCCCAATGCAAAGCTGTGATACTGTGTCTGGAATGGTAAAATGCCTGTGTTGTTCTTCAGAGTGTCTTGGATAGCAAGCTTAAAGACTTTGCTGCAAAATATCGAAAGGAAGTGTCAATTTTCTGGCTTGCCATGCATACCCTAAGCCAATCCAATGCTTAAAATTTCTGCTACAAAAACAGACATTTGTGGTGGGCAGATTTATAGAGTCACTTTTGTTGTAGATGTGCTGCATAAAAAAAGATCACACCTCAACTTATAGCCAGGGAACTATCCGGAGTTCCCGGCTAGTACTTTGCACAGTCCTTTTTTGCTTCATTGAGTGCCACTAGAGATCTTAATTTTCTTCCTGGAATTTGGGGCCATTGTCCCGACAGTCTTGCAAGTTATACGAGCAAGTTTAAACATACGTCTTTGTTTCAAAGGAAGCCACAGTAGATCTTTTAGAACTCAAGTAATATGATCCCTTCTGATAGTTCCAACAAACAATTTTAGTGGTATGCAAGACTGCTTTGAGAGGTGGCAATTTGGATTTAGGGATAGCAACTAGGAAACGGAGCCAGAGACTGGACTGCTTGTATTACATTTGTTTATGTATCAAAGGTTTCATTTTCTTAATCACCTTTATTTAATATTGGACCCCTGTAGGAAGCTGGCTTTTTATATGATATGCCGCTAAGTGGCTATATCGTGCAAAGAGTCCAGAGATTCCCCGAGAACTGTACAGGGCTTAATGTGAACCCAAAGTGCTCTATTTGTGGCAGTGTTGTCGAGAGCCGTAGGCGCCAAACACAGAGGCGTGTAAGACATTTGTTATACACACAGTGACAAATGAATAACACACGACTCAAAAAGGAGATCCACACCAATTTTATAAATACAAGCTTCTTTCAAGATTTATTTTAAGACCAAGATGTACGTTAAAAGGTAAGTACATTTTAAACTTTTCTCTTTAAAAAGAGGACACTGCAACTTTTCTGTTTTGCAATGTTAACCTATGGGAAGAAAACAAGAATGCAGTTTTGAATGTAAGTGCATGTCTTACAAATCCAGTCTTCAGGGTTTCAGATCAACACCAGGCTAGGTTCAAATTAGTACCAAAAATGCGACTCAGGACCAGAGGTCAAATTCGGGGTTGGGCACCCAATGTTAACCAATGGAGACTGGGGGGGATTGAAGATGCACCTGCTCACAGGTGAGTAAAGCGATTTCAGGGGTCGATCTCCTGGAGGTAAGGTAAGCACGGGGGCACAAGGCAGCACCAAACTTACCCCGTCAGCAGCAAATGGGCAGCTTG
Organism: Triturus cristatus; assembly: GCF_964204655.1. Lineage (NCBI taxonomy): Eukaryota > Metazoa > Chordata > Amphibia > Caudata > Salamandridae > Triturus > Triturus cristatus. The sequence goes on from NC_140579.1 coordinate 59,177,071, forward strand.
TATAAAAACACGCAGTGACTGTATTGAGTTACAAAACAGGTTATTGGAGTGAGAAGGATGTCCTTTGTGATTCTGATCCAATATTTCAGATCACGGATCAGAGTCTTTTCTAGTGCTCTCAAGACTATCCTTATTGGTTGCTGATGACGTTTCGACCCCTCTATGGATACGGGGGTCTCTTCGGGATGGAGAATTCTGGAAACTGTAAAGTGTTGATATGGTATTAGTGCGGTTTAGAGAGTTGTGTAAGAGCTACTTAAGAATTTGTATGTAGGAGCATTGCTTACCTAAGGGCACTTAGGCTCCTGTCGTAAGCGCCAGTCATTGGAGGCACAAGTCTTCCAATGTATCAATAGTCCACACCCTTAATTCATTGAATCCAGATGAGTTATACAATATGTGCAGTACCTATCATCGGGGGGACAGAGGTGATTTATGAAAAAAGTGTCTGTATGATTGCAAAAGTGAGCATGGTGACACCGGAAGAACTACCACTCACAATGCAGAAGGATTGAATGCCTTCAAGCTCATGCCCTTAACGTAGGATACGTCTGCTCTAGTCAGGTGGGAATACCTAAAAACAGGAGGGGGTATTCATAAAGTAAAGTGTTCATGAGGGAGAGTTTGCAATCACTGTGACAGCAGGGGTTCTAACTCACCATGCTACGGGTGTGACATCTGTATTGGGGATCGCCTCTGGGTGAGAGCCGATCCGGTACTCTGCATGCATCAATGCCAACTTTCTTCAATTACAGGACCCAACATAGGGGTGGATCCGGCAAAGCAGGGGCTCACGAATAAGAAATCTATAAACAATATTGTAATTAGAACACGAGGACTTAAAGGTGTGGAATGAAAATGAAAATGTATGATCATTGACGTGAAAGTGAAGGCAGGGTTAGCAAGTCTGAACTTATTTGCACAGAGTGCAATCATTGATAAGGGCATTTCATTTTGAGTTTGGATTTTGAGTGTTTTCACTTGGAACAACAACATTTTATGTGTAATTTAGTGTGGTAACAACTTGTTTCTCCCATTGAAGGAAAAAGTTGCTATGGGGCACTTGTAATTGTAGGTTTAGTTGCCCAATATTTGAAATCACAACTATATCCTCTTCACTACTGATGTTTTTGCTGCAACAGTGAAAATTAAATTGTTGCTCTGAGGATTTTCATAATTCAATTCGTTGAAATCTAATAACAATCTCCTAATTTCTCTTTCCTCATCCCTCTTCTCCTTTTTATATCAATGCACTTCTCTAGCTAAATAGTTACCTATGACCCTGCTGAGTTAGAGAAATGGGACAGGTAGAATACAATAGATGGACGGAGACATAAAGAGAACAGTATTGTGAGAAGGGGGTAGAAGTAGGGATGATGTAGAAAGATGTTTAAGGTTGGGAAAGAAGTAAATACAGAAAGGAGAGATGGCCACAAGGAAAGATAAGGAGAGGTAGAAGAGGAAGATGTAGGTAGAAAAAGAGAGGTAGAGAAGTATGTAAAGTAAAGTATACGGGGCATAATATCAAGAACGACATTAAAATTATCGCCACTTTAGCGGCAGGAAAGTGCCGCTAAAGCAGCAATAAGGGGCTTGATAATATGCCCTTGAGAATTCCAATAGAAGCCCATGTTCTGGTGTGAACTTGGGCTTCTATTGGAATTTTCAAGGGCATATTATCAAGCCCATTATCGCCTCTTCAGCGTCAGTTTGCTGCCGCTAAAGCGGCAATAATTTTAATGTCGTTCTTGATAATATGCCCCTACATCTTTTGCATGCACTATATATATCAAACGTTTTCACACATAGGCTCTCATTACGTTAGTGGTCCGACCGCCATCACCGCAGGGTTGTGTCTGTCCGACAATGAGTTAGTGGTCCCACCTACCCTATTATGATGAGACTGCTGTGCTGGCGGTCAGAAGGGGCCTTTTCCTACTGCTGCTTGCGCTGCTGCCCAGGAAAAGGGCTGCAGCACAAGCCACAATAGTAAAAGTAAAAATTGTGCACATCTATGTAACGTGTATTAGGCACCATGTAGTGCCTGGCACATGATGCATGGATGTGTCGGGGGCACTGTGTGTGCCGCCAGGCCACTTAGCAGTGGCCCACAGGCGACGGGGTCCCTGCTTGGGCCACCCAAAGTCCCCTTCCGGGTGCCTTTCCATTTCAGTGGGACCTCCATGTCGGAAAGGGACATCCTAATCCCTACATCAGTGCCTGTACAGGCACTGCCTTCATGGTAGGATAGTATTCCGACTGCCGCCCCGACAGGATCCTTGATCCTATCAGAGGCAGCAGTCTGTCCCCCAGACCGCTGCAGTCCGACCGTCCGCATCGTAATGCGTCGGTCAGACCGACGGCCTGGATGTCAGTGGGACTGCCACTGACAGCCTGACTGTGGCAATCCCACCCACATCCAAATGAGGCCCATAATGTATTTTGATTTCACTTACACTTACAGCATCATTTAGTCTGCTTCTATATTTACAACCTCGTTGATTCGTTCGCCCTTAGTGTTATCCTTGTTTTTCTGTGTAAGTACGGACGGTTTGGGTCGTTTTTCTAGTAAGTGAGGGTAACGCTCTGCATCATTTGTTTCAACAGATAAATAGCAGCGTTATGGTTTGTTGTGACATTAGAACCTATAAAACAAATCAAGATAGTGTAAACATTGTATTCCTTCTCGCAGCAATTCTTGTGGATGCTGTTCTAGATCTCATGACACAGACCTCCTGAGCGATGAATGTGGTTTGAAGCTATCGTTCTTCTACCCCTAAACATCACAGCGGCTGTATAGTTCATTGTCCCTTTGTATTATTCAGTTGATGGTATATAGAGCAGACTAGGTATGTCATTTCTATACTAGATAGATGCTCTCCTTTTATCTTCTTTGACCTATTAATCATGTATTATATTTTGTTCATTTTAGCGGTACCCTCCTGATACTTCTCCTTTTTCTCAACAGTTGTACCAACATTCCTATGAGATACAGTGTAAGTTTTGCACTCAAAAATGTTTGGATGGGTAGTTTTTTTTTAATAACACATTTTATTGGTATTTTTGCCAGTATGCCTTGGCCCATGAGGCCCATTACATACATATTGCATAAATGTCAACAAAGGCTTGAAGAAATAATTGAACATTAAAAAACAACTTTTGCACAGGCGGTACACCCCACCCCTACCCATGGAGAGTCTCTGTTGAATTCTTCTAAGTGATCATGTCCGCTAATCCAAGGAGAATCCATACCTATGTGAGTGGGTGGTCTATGTAATGGAGGATTCCGGGGATAGTAAGGGGGCAAGTCTATGCCTCTGTTAGCGGCCCAGTGAGACCAGATCTTATTATGTTTCTGTGGGCAGCCTCGCGCCTTGTACACCGCTATCTCCATCCTCATGCATCTATCCATGGCATGCTTCCACCCACCCGCAGACGGTGGCAAGATCCCAATAGTGTCCCATACCCGAAAGCCGGGTAGTGTGGCGATATGTCGGAGGTAGGTATTGTGCCAGAGCAGGGTTGCTTGTGTCAGTCGCCCTTTCCAGCCCATCCTCTTAACTAAGCACCGCCATAATGACATGACCACCTTACATGTGGGTGGCAAGTGAACTAGGTTCGTCTGAGAGTATAGAGGTAAAGTGAAGTCTGAGGGTTCATTGCTCGCCTTTCGACTGTGAATGCCGGGTCTGCCTGTGTACGATACCACCACTCATTAATACTGAGTAAGTGAGAAGTGGAGTAGTATACGTATATGTTAGCCACGGCGATCCCTCCTTAATAAGTGGACTGTGTACAGGTCCGAAGGGCCACCCTAATTGCGCCTCCTCTCCAAAGGAACTGATTTAGGAGAACATTAACTTGCCAGAACCACAATGGGGGGATGAAATACGGGAAGTGTTGAAGTAGGTACAGTATTTGTGGAAAGAAGTCCATCTTAAAGATGGCCAACCACCCATATCTGGATAAAGGTAGAGGCGACCACGCCTTTATCTCCTCTCTGAGGCACAGCATTATAGCATGAATATTATGCGACCATGAGACAATCGGGCTTGGTGAAATTAACAGAACACTCCAGTAGCATGAGTTAGTTGAGTCGATGAGGAGCCTCTCTGCTGATCACCACAGACTGGAAACAACATCGACTTTCCTCGGTTGGTTTTAAGCCCAGTGGTTTCCCCGAATACTCGTAGAATTTGCAAGATACACGGGCCTGAGAACCCGGGGTCAGTAAGAAAAAAGAAAACGTCATCTGCATTGTTAGAAATGGGATTTCTGGTTGGCTAAGGCTTGAGCCAAAGTCAGGCAGAAACCACCACTCTAGTCAGGGCAAGGAAGTTACACGCCAAAGATAACCCCTGCTCACCCCCTTGGTAGCTTGGCACGAGCAGTCAGGCTTATCTCTGAGGCGATGTGTAAAGCGTTTGCGCGCGCACCCAGCAACAACACCCAAGGCCCACCACAAAGGAAAATCCACACAAGGTATTATATAAAAATAGCCTTTGTATTATACCAAAACACATTAGATAAACACACACACTTTACAATGTGCCAACAGGCACGGGCAGAATTTACAAGGGATTATATATACAGGGGACAGGGCCACATGGACCACTGTCAGGAATTAGCACTTTGTAGAAATTAGCACTTAGAACATAGGAATAAAATTACTGTAGCACAAAATAACATATATAGCACACAACCAGTAACTACTGGTATCAGGTAAGTACCACCTACGCAACCCTAACCACTTTAGGAAAATGTCACGCAGGGAACTAGGACCTCACTAGCACCACCTGTACTAGGAGGAAACAAACAACCACCTAAGTATCACAATACCTGTAGGGGTAATAGAACGTTACACATGATGCATCACATTCAGAGGCGTAGGGAAGGAAAACACATGATGCATAAAAACATTCAGCGGTGTAGAACAAGGCACATGATGCATAAACACACATTCAGAGGTGCAGGAAAGGAACCATAGCGAGAAACTCACATGAGCCACCACCTGTGGCAGTCCCTAGGCCAACTGGCCTTGTAGGGGGCTAGGACGCCCTATGTCAGTGTCAGGGGCCTAAACGGAGCAGCTGCCCACGAAGTGCTGGGCAGCTGGAAACAATGATACTGGGACCAACGTTGGAGCCTCCCAGGCTCTGAAACTGATATGCCCCCTTGGAGCCTCGTGGGCTCGAGAACAAGGATGTCTCCCCAAACGCTGGAGCCTCTTGGGCTCTGAATCGAGAATATGGCCCAAGATAACGTTGGAGCGGCCCGCTGCCTTCCGGGGCCGCTCTGGGGACGAACAAAATGCCCCTGTTACCGTGGGATTCCTGCTCGGAGACTCAGCTCAACACTGCGGCGCGTGGGAGCCTCGTGGGCTCCACGCACCAAAGAAATGCCCCCGGGTTCCAAGAAATGCCCCCTAAAGGTTGGAGCCGTCTAGGCTCTAGAATCCTAATGGCCCCGTTAAACGTTGGAGTCCCGCTCGGGCGACTCAGCCAGATAGCCGGCACTAGCGTGGGAGTGACGCGACCCCCCCCTCACTCACCGGGGCTTCGCCGGGGGCAACCTCCTGCTGGCTCTCTGCTTCGGTCACACTGCCGTGCGGGGGCTCTCCTCTTCACACGGGAGCCCCTGGCACGGCAACCTCACTTTCTCCGGCCACCCGGCAACGCGCGGGGCTCTCCCTCTCCTCACGGGAGCCCCGCTCCAGCCGGCGCTGACTTCCGGGACCAACTCAGGTCCCACCCCCGTCTCCACAGAGGTTGCCTGACTTCCTGTTGGCCGCTCCGACGCGGCAGTCTATTGGGAGCTCTCGGGCTGCGGCGGTGATGCGGTGACAATGAGGGGTAGGCTCCCTCGTCCTTAATCATACGAGCGGGGTGGGCACCCGCTCGAGGTCGCAATAATGCGGGGTTAAAATCTGCAGCAGCAAGCGGGGTAGGCACCCGCTATCAGGCACACTAATGCGGGGTGGGCTCCCGCTATGGAGAAATTTAAAATAAGCGGGGTAGGTACCCGCGAGGATCGCAAAGCGGGGGAATCCCTAGGATGCAGCTTCGTGCTGCCGGCCACAAATACAGCGCTCCTCGCGCTATCAATGATAAAAGCGCTCCCAGGTGCTGCAAGTAAAAGTCCAGCAACCAAAAAGTCTTCAAAAGCAGGGGGGCACAGACTGGGCCCAGGGGCCAGCTCACAGGGCCCTCCAGCAGGGAGGCAGTCCCCAGTGGCGGTCTCTCCTGGCGCCCAGCAGCAGCAGGCCCCCCTCAGATCGGATCCTGGAAGAGAACAGATTCTGTGGGGACACAGCCCCATTTTTATACAGTAAAACCCTTTGTTCTGGGTTCAGGGTGAGGGGGAAAACCAGTTGCAGCTGGTTGGGGAGCACCCTTGATGTGCTCAGCCCCTCACTCTATTCACTGGCAGGGCTAGGGTCTCCAGTCGCACCACAGGGGGCGGAGCCAGCATTGTGTGGGGAAAGCCCTGCCCTATTCAGGTCCAAGGTGCACTCCTCCCCAGCCATCAGCATGCTAATCTCCCTATTCACCACCGGGCGACTCCTCCTGACTCTGGGGAATCCCTAGCCCGTCACATGACCTCAGCCAGCCAATCACGCGCCAAGGCACACATTTTACACTGCACACCGAAGTGCCCACTTCTAGAAGTGGCACTTCCATACTAGCTACACGCACGCCGCACGCATCATTGCACAGCATTTAACCACACGAATCTGTACATACCAGACTCGACCATGCACACCCCACGCATCAGGAACTACCAGGGACGCATACATTCCCCATGCATTCCTATGGGAGGGCAGGCCTATCTCACCACATGCACTCAGAGTGCGCACGCACTTTACCCTGGGACACAGGGAAAGTGCGCAGGAACCAAAAACCACTATCACCAAGTCACCAATAAAAGCAAAAAAATTCAGGGGTGATCCTGCCAGAAGGGCCAAGTCCAACATGCATATAATGCAATTCTGTCAGACGTTTCTACAGACCAGTCGTATCCCCACACTAGAGCATCCCACCTCACCAATGTCGCCAGGGGCTCGATCGCTAGAGCAAATAGTAATGGGGAAAGTGGGCATCCCAGTCCTGTGCCCCGATGAATGGGGAATCACCTCGAGTGTGTCCTCGCCACCCGTACTGAGGCAGAGAGGTCTCTGTATAAAAGATGGACGTATGAAAGAAAAAGTGGGCCAAACTTAAGGGCACGCAAGAGGAGAAATAAATACTCCCAGCTGAGGGAGTCGATTGCCTTGTCAATATTGGCAAGTAAGAGGGCTGCAAGGCGTCCAAGATCTGAGGCCTTCGCAATTGCATTATGAACTCGCCTGCTGTTATGTCGTGTGGATCTGTGTGGCATAAAGCCCACCTGGTCTGGATGGATGAGCTCATTGATATGGGTGCGGAGACGGTCTGGTAGGACCTTGCCAAGGTGCTTGGGCTCAAAGTTCAGGACGGAAATTGGGTGGTACGAGGAGGGTTCCTCAGGCGGGCGCCTCGGTTTGAGGAACACCACAATTTCAGCATGACACCAATCTGGGGATAGGATGTGTTGTTCAAGGGCTTCATGGAGCGCATCAAGGAGGTGTGGCCCAGTAGGGTCATGTGAGATCGGAAGAATTCATTTGGGAACCCGTTGGAGCCCTGTGCTTTGCCTGTTCGTAGGGCCGACAGTGCATTATTGAGTTCTTCAACCATGATTGGTTCATCAAGTTGCTCACAAATGTGTTCCGGTAGTAATTTTGGTGGTATACCTCTGAGGGATTCTTCAATTTGGTCTCGGGTTATGGTTTCTTGTTGTGTATAAAGTGCAGAGTAATATGATGCGAACACTTGCGCGACTGCGGTGGGTGTGGTGCATAGAATCTCCTCTGTGTTATGCAATGCCAGCACTGGGGTGGGCGGCAGCGCCGCTTGACAGAGGCAGGGTAGCATTTTGCTGGACTTATCGCCCCGTTGATATATTCTGGATTGGGTCACCTGCCAAATGTGTTGGGCTTCATTTGTATGCAACTGGTGTAGTTGTTGCGTGAGGAGGAGGTCACGTTTGGCATTAGTACTTGTGTCCTCTCTTACTTTTGTCTCTAGAGGGCACTGGCGTGTCTCAAGATCCACAATAAGTAAAAAATATCAAGAGAGTGACCCTTCAAACAAAGGGAATGGACATCCCAAAGGTTCCGCGAGTTAATTGACGGCTAAAAGTAAGGCAGTCTGATCTATTGGAGAGGGCAACAAGTTATAAATCTGGATCCTCTACCCACGGATCTTATTAAATATATCTGTGATTAAGGAATATTTAAAAAGGACACACAGACTTTGGGGATCAAATTGAAAATAATTGTCTAGGACTATAAAGAATCTCATATAATGGAATTAATGAACCTTTATAAGGAATACACTCTGCTATAAAGAAAGTACCAGCTGCTATTCAAGCACCAAGGAATTATTTGTCTTCAATTAAAAGAAGATTATAGACTAGATTCTACTATACTGTTTTTAAAATAATTGTCCTGATGAAGGTGGTGTAAACCAGTATTTCCCACAGAAACGCCGCATCGACAAAATTATTTTTCGGAGTATTGTTTTATTAAACTGTTTTGTAAAATTGAATTTGTTTTATACAGGACATCCTGAGGGACTAAAGGGGCCAAATGAATTGGCGCATATAGTAAAGGGATATTTGATTTGAAATTTGAAATTGTAAACATAAAAAAATCTACAAATCTATATGTGTCTCTTCAAAAAAGCATATTTGTCGAACTGTATTGATTTTTTAATGGGTCCTGGTTTTTAACTTGCAAGATAACAGATTAAATTTGTAAAAAAAAATCAATAAAATAAGAGATAATCCAACATTACTGTCAAGGTAATTCATTTAAAATTTTTCTTTATTTTGTGTATATTCCTCCTTTTCTTCTATCATTTTCTTGTTGAGCACCTATGTCAGTTTGAGTGTGTAGATCTAGGGACACCTTATAACAGGGAACAATCTGCTATTAATTGGTGTCTCAAGATCCACCACCTGTGCCTGGCGGTGATGTTTCTGCCCGGATCGTGGCTGATATCCACCCCCGTATCGTAGGTTTAAGGGCTTTCCATGATTTCGTACGAGAGCGGGCCGAGTTCGAGTTTGACTCTAAGTAGTCCATGATTGTTTGTCTGAGGGTGCATGGTAGGATGGGTCTTGCAGGTGCCAGGGTGACATACGCCATCTGAATGGAGATGTGCGGGGCCCTATGTGTAGCCTTATTGTTACTGGGGAGTGATGTGATAACCCCCTGGGAAGGACAGAGACTCTTGTGACCCTATGGACATACGCATGTGGGAGGAAAAGATGGCCAATTCTAGAGAGTGACCCGTGTACTGCTGAAAGGTAGGTGAAGCCCAGCTCCACCAGATGATAGGCACGCCATGCATCCGACCACCCGTGAGTAGAGACCAAACCATGTAGCCTAGTTTCCCCTGCATTGCGTCCTGGGCCCCCATCCCGCCACCGGTCAATAGGCGCCATAACATCATTCCAGTTGCCCCTTAAAATTGTTGGTCTGTCCTGGAGCTCTCCCCATAATTATACAGTTTTATCTACAAGATTTTGCCCCACTGGAGGAGGGGCATAGAAACTGCCAAGTGTCAGGGTCAGGGTTACCCCATGTATTGTACCCGTGGTGATGGTGAACTTCCCACCTGAGTCGGACTATATTTTGGAGACGCTGAATTGGACCCTACAGTGTATTAGGATTGCTGTACCTCATGACCCATGTATAAAACCGGAGTGAAAAACCTGGTTGAATCCATAGCAGGCTTGGCATGGTGGCTTAGTTCCCATCATGTGGGTTTACTGCATAAGAAGTATGTTCACTTCTAGTCTTTTTGCTTCCTTTAGAACTGCTCCCCGTTTGATTTTGTCTAGTACCCCGCGGACATTCCATGTTGTGATATTGAGCCCACCGGGCTCTGTATTAGCGGTACGTGTAGCCATCCATACCTCAGGGGGGTTGCCGGGTGTGTATTTAGGGTTTATGGTGCAACAGCACCTGTGCCGAAACTGAACTTAACACTGCAAAACTGAATACAACTCTCACCTCCTCCTCCCCCACCCCAATACCTCAGACAACAGGAAGTATCTGTCGCGGGCAAGATGGTCCCAGGGCTCCAACGGGGCGCCCGAGGAGTCTCCCACCAATGGTTCCCCAACGTCCCAATACTCTCAACTATAATGTATCAGAACGTGCAGTTAATATTTCTTGGGGTCAAACCAAGCCAGTTATTGTTCCAAAGACAGACTTACCGTTCCAAGTCTATGTGTAGGCAGCCTAGGGGGAACGCAACTTCAAAATAATTCTCATTGAAGTCAGGAGTCTACGCCCTTCAGCCAATTCCTTCTGGTGCCTTGGGAAGAGTCTGATTCTAGTGGAGGCAGAGTATGAGGCCTGATGTGCGCTGTTTCGTCGGCACATGTGAAGATAGCCTCTGGGGTGTTGAAAAATATGGATTTATTCTTATAGGTTATGCATATCCGAGCTGGATATAATAACATATATTGAAAGTTCAGCTCTCGGAGTCTGCGTTTGGCCGCCATGAATGATTGGCGCTGCTGCTGAACAAGCCTGGTGTTATCGGGAAAGATCATGATATTGTGGGAGCCATAAATCAGTTTATCTCTGTAGCCCGTAGCAAATTGAAGGATAGTGTCCTGGTCCATATAGTTCAACAGTTTGGCTATGATAGGTTGGGCCGCTCCCCCGGGGGGCTTCCTTATGAGTGCTCTGTGGGCTTGTTCCACTACAAAACAGGAGGAAAGGGAGCCCTCTGGCAAAAGAGACCCCAACCACTGCATCAGAAAACCCTCCGCTGAGGCGCCTTCGCATCCCTCCAGGAATCCAATAAGGTGTAGGTTTTTTTGTCTTGCTCGGCCCTCCGCATCTTCCACCCATGAGGCAAATTCCTGGGTCACTACTGTAAGCTTATTAATCTTTTGCTGTAGGGTTGTGACTGTATCTTCCACTGATGAAACTCTGATTTCCGCCTCAGTGATGAGGTCTACGGCCTTCCTGAGGTCTTGACGAAGAAAGGAAACTTCTGAGCTGACCACACTAATCTTGGCATCCAACATGTTGCGGGATTGCGTTATGGTGGCAAGCAGGGCGGTGTTGTCTGGAGCAGGGCTCCCACCATCGGCGCCACTAGCCCCCATGAGGGCAGTGGTCGATTGGTTCAGTGTGCTGTGTTTTGAGTTTTCCCCAAGGTCTTGTCCTTCATCATGCTGTTAGGAGAAGGAGGACCACAGCCCCTCAGCACCACGTATCCACTCAAGCGTCCCTCTGGGGAGGGGTGGCCTTAGGTTCTCTCCACAGGCAGATTACTGTGAGCCGGGCCTAACGGACACAGTCTGCCCTAGGCTGCAAGCCACACGTAGCCTAGCACGGCCGCTTCAGCAGCCCGGGGACCGACCGCTAGGCGGACCCCATAAGGGGATCTCACCCGCCGGACCCCAATCTTCCAGCTTTCCCCCCGCTCATCTGTTATGCTATCCTGTGGGTTTGCCTCACATGCAGCTCAGGTTGGTGTGGGCCCAGGCGCGCTCGTGTCCAATGGTTCCCAAATGTAGGCTGATGTTGCGTTGCGGGGAAAAGGGGAGAAAGGAACCTTAGCTTTGCCCCCACCACGGGAGACCCACGTCATGGGGCTACCCTATTCCAGGCCAAAATCCGGGGGGGCTGATTGATCCAGGCTCCGATCTGTGCCCCTGGGGGTGCGAGGCTTCCTCCACTGCCAGATAAAATTGATGAACCAACCGTTGCCACTGCTGGTGTCTCACTAGAGACTTGCGCTCTCCCAGAGGGCGACGAGTGGTGCTGCACCCTCGGCCTATCTTGTGTGGGCCTTGAGCTCCGGTGGTTCGACGATTCTGGGCTGCGGGCTCCTCCACTCAGTCCTGCGGGGAACCTGTGCCACTCAACTGCAGTGAACCAAGGTGCTGTGTCAGAGCAGGTCACATATTTCTTCCGAGTCGGCCCCTCGAGGGGATGGGCCGACTCGCCTTGGCTCTGCAGTGTTAGGAGGGGGATGCCGCAGAGCCTGTGTGGCCACTCCCTATTACCACCCTGACTTCAGCAAGGCAGTCTGCCAGAGCAGTCCACGTCTCACCACTGCGCCTGGGCAAGGAGGGGGCTGCCCTGAATGCTGCATCCGGCTGACACGTGTAGGTGCCGGCAGCCCGTCCCACACCCTGGAGTGCCAAGCCGAGAGCGCCACGAGTCGCAAAGGCCAGGCCCAAGGGCCCCGCTTAAGGTTTGAGCTCTACGGTCCGGGGGCGACTCTTCTTCGACCTTAGCATGGCCATGGGGGCCCCTCGCCAGTCCGGTTGACATTGAGTCTGCCTAAGTGGTGGTAGCTGCAGATGTCAGATTATAGGCTTGGCGAGACGGAGCTGCTTCAGATGGCGTCCGCCATGATGGCTTCCCAAGCCACGCACCAAGGTTGGGTAGTTTGAGTTGTTTTTTTCTATGTCATTTTATTTTATTTGACTATTATTACTTGTATGAGCACATCTATAGATGGTGGTGTAAATCCTTGGTGTTGGTCACATATTGATTGTTCTTTAAACACATTGGTTAAAGACAAATTAAAGAGAGAGACCTCTTATCTGACCTATCTTTTTTATATCGTGTTAATCACTAATTCTTTACAAAAACCCCAGGAAACAATGTTATTTCAAAAACATTTTCATCCTTTTTATTATTTTCTTTTTTTTATAGATAATAAAACATTCATATATTTTTGTGTTACACATGTGGAGCTTTTCGACTGCCTAATATGGGTTTTGGTAACGTTCTAATTATGTTCATTAGTGTGAGCCTCATTATATTTATAAACTTTGCATGTGGTATTTCTCCAAGGCTACTTTCCCTTTCTCCCCTTGTAGCCCTTGTATTTCATTGCTGCCCCCAGAGGACGGTGGCTGACTGCATTCGGGTTTGGCATCGAAAAGCGCATCAGTGTTAACAAAGGGAGGACCTGAAGATTACACTATTAAAGAAGTATACACAAGAAGACAAAGAGGATTAAATACAGCGTGGTTTTGAATTAAAATCACCTCTACACAATGCTTCAATGTATTAAGACATGAAACAATAATATATTGATTGTGTACAAACGATATTATATAACACAAATAATAGTAGAAGTATTTATATATAACTTTATCATTTGATAACAATTGATACAGAAGTTTTTTTGTTTTGTTTTTATTTTGCATATTTATATAGCGCGAACTCGACCCGAAGGTATTGGAGCGCTTTACACGAGCACCGTATTTACATTACACGTTCAGGCACGGGGAGATTAAGTGATTTGCCCAGAATCACAGGATGTGGACGCGACCTCGAGGCTCGAACCCTGGTTTCCAGCACCAAAGGCAGCAGTCTAGCCGACGTACCACATCCTCTCCCCAGTACATGATCCATAAACTTCTCTGTGTGGAGGGGGGCGTGGCCTGAATGTCCAAGATGGCGAACACAAGTTTGTGAGCTCCCCATCGGCAGCTCCTACGATTCCAGATTTGCAGGTGCTGCCATGCTGCAACCGGGGAAGGGGTTTGGCGTTATCCCCCTGCAACACCCGTGATGATCTCTCGTTGCAACTCAGAAACCCGAACATGTTCCCTGAGCTTTTTCTCCTCAGGTGCTTAGCCTCCAAAATGACGGCTTAGGAGTGACCAAGAGCCCTCCGCTTGATCGCGGTGAGTCACACAACCGTGCTGGTGGTGCACCAGCCCTCACCACTGTGGGCCCTCCTGCAAATACATTGAAGTGGCGACGCTCCCCGCCGGGGCTTGCTGGATTGCTCCAGACGGCCATGACCATGACCAATTAGGCATGGGCCGCACCCTGCTCTTTGGGCTGCTGCTGAGCATCATGGTGACCCGCTGGGATGGGGCAGGACCGCAAACTCCTTCTTTCAGCCTTGTGACCCCCCCGGATCGCTTGAGGGGCATTCCAGACCAGACACCGCTGGCTGCCGCAGCAGGTCCCACCCCCTTTCCCTGTGCAATTGTGGGCTCTAACTTGGGCCTGATAGCCCTACTGGCTTTCAGATGGGTCCTGTGGGGGGCCCATCAAGCAGTCGGGCTGTCTGACCAGTTGAGGTCCTCACCCCATATGACCTACTCTATTTGACACACAATGGGGTTCATGGGTCTGCAGCTGCATTTTGGGCCCACTCTTGGTCACCTTCTCCAGACCCCTGGTACAGGCCGCACCTTCAATCTGCACCATGGGATGGCCTAGGTACCTTTGGACAGCAGTAATTCGACTACGGGGCTGCTGATGAGTCCAGAGGGGCCTTACTCGTTTGTGCGGGCGCAAGTTTACCATGGACAGGCCCTCTGCTTACCTGGGGCCCTGCCCAAGATATCTTTGGCCCGGTGAAGAGACAACTGCGGCTGCCGGGTCTGCTGCCTGGTGTTTTGTGGGGCTCCTTGCTTGAATTATAATATTGGGCACCAGTGACGCCATTGGAGCTGTGACTGACAGCTTGTGCCGCCTGGGCCTCGTGCCTGGCGCAAGCAGGTCAGTCATGGTGCAAGGAGCTGCCTGCCTATATATTCTATGCCTCTAACACTTATTCTGGAGTAAGCTAGCACTGCACTGCCTGCCGTACTCTGGTCCTGGACGTGTGTTGTGCAGCTCCAACAATCCAGAATAGGCCAGGACAAGGGCCAACCAGACCAGGCCAAGATGGACAAGTACACAGACCCTCTTGGGAACACAGGGAGTGCCTCAGGGACTGGACTGGAGGCCCCCCCAGCCAAAAACAACACGCCCCTCATCCTACAGGCCATCAATAACTTTAGGCGCTCCTGGAGACTATAATTGGGGAGGTGCGAGCAAACATTTCCCTACTGCGACAGAACCACCAGCAAACCATTGAAT